>NC_045626.1:72252500-73452500 GCF_009829155.1 Mustela erminea | reverse complement strand
CACATCAAAGCAATCAACACCTGTATGGAGACACAGGACATTCCTGGCTCCTTCCAAAATACCCCCACCCCATAGCCCTTTAAGTCACTGCGCTGCAAGGGTAACCGCTAAACAGACTTCTAGCAATATAGATTAGGTGGTTTTTTTTTTCTCCTAGTTTTGAACTTTTCCTAGATACAGTCAAATGTGTGTGGTTGTGTTTGTGTGGTTTCTTTCATGTGACATTGTTTGTGACAATCATCCGAGTTGTGGATGGTTGGGGCCTATTCATTGTCACTGCTGTATAGTACACCATGTGTATAGAGCGTTATTGACTCATTCTCTCCTTCTCTCATAAATGAGCATTTGGTTGTTTCCAGCTTTGGGCTGTCATGAATAAGCCTGCTGTAAACTTCCTTCCACATGTGTTTTGGTGCACATATCATGCACTTTCTGTTAGAAATGCACTCAGAATGGAATTGCTAGTTTTTGAGTTCTTTCTATATTGGGTTCTAATTGACACAAACAGTTTGCTTAATCATATATTCCAGTTGGCTCTTCCATGGCAGTGGGTGAGCATTCCAGTTGCCCTGCACTCTGACCAGCACAGGGTATTGTCCTTTTCATTTAGTGGTTTTGTTGGCGTGCAGGAATCCCACATCATGATTTTTAATTTGTGCCCTTTCACAGGTGTTTGAAAATTTGTTACCCTCTTTGGCAGAGTAGTCTTTCAAGCCTTTTGGCCATTGTCTACTAGTTTCCTTATTGATTTGTAGCAACTCTTTATATACTGTGGTTATAAGTTCAGTTGTTGGATATACATGGCATAGATCTCTTCCTCTGCTCTGTGGCTTGCCCTTCTGGATGATAATCAGAAGATTTATTTTCTGAAGTTTTGAGTCTCTGAAGAGACCTGACAAAGCACTAAGAAGAGGTCAAAGGACTCCAGAACTCCCAAACCTGTATCATTGGCAATAGATATACTTCTTTGGTTTCATTCTGTATTTTACTGATTTCCAGATGCATGCTATTTTCCACCTTTCTGTGTCTCTGTAATTATGATGCATCTTGACAATCACTGGCATCTTGCACTAAAAATTGGCAGCACTTTCTTTTCTTATGTTCCATAATGGTGGATCTTATCATCAGAGGCAGCTGAGATTTGGTGATATATAGCATACTGGGGCCCAGGTGAGATTTTTTTTGAAGAAAGGTCTTTCATTCCTTCCCCTCCCCCAAAAAGCTACTATGATTTTTTTTTAACCAGTTGCTATTATACTTTACAGAGCATCCAAATCACCTGGGGGAGCTGTGTACATTGCAGATTTTCCATGCCATCTCCCGAAGCTTTGACCCAGGAGGGAATCTTCGGGGATGGGCATCCTTCACTGCATCTTTGTAACAAGCCCCAAGGTGAATCTGATGCAGAGTCATGCCATGTGAAAGCAGTGGTTCTCATACTCCAAAGCGTGTTGAAATCCCCTGGAGGATGTGTTAGAATATAGTACGTTGCTCTGCAGCCCTAGCAATTCTGAGTCAGCAGGTGTGGGGAGGCTCTGGAGGTTTGGAATTTCGCATGTGCTGTCAGGTGATGAGGAACCTGCCAGTCTGGGGACAACACTTGAAGGAGTGGGTGGAAGGCACTTCCTTTCCTGTGGTTCTACTGTCTTAGAAGAGTTTCTGTTGATCGTTGGGAGGCAGACAGTCCTTTGGGCCACGTATCCCGAAGATAACCCTGGCCCCGTTCATGGCCTCTGCACCCCACCCGCTTGTCTCTGTAAGAGGGGGGAAACAATTGACAGAAATGTTGCTAAAACATGGTGTGCCTCATCAGTGGAAACTCCATTTGACTAGGCTTATTAAAAAGACAACATTATTGCAAAATGATTTAAGTGCTTCATTTGCGAAGGAGCCGAAGAGGAGATGAGACGCCTCCAGGAAGCAAGCTATAAATATTCCTCAAGCGTGCAAAAAATTCTGCCTGGATGCCAAGTGGGGTTTTTTATTTTCACCCGAAAGCAGGTCTCTCTTCTTTTAGGGATTTCCTATAAGGCTGTGGGAGCACATGGAGAAAAATGAGAATGGGGTGTTTTCTTCCTTCTCTAGAATATCTTCTGGGTTTTCCTGAAGACTTTATTTATAGCCAAAGACAGGTCTGTGCACTCTGGATGTCTAGTCTCGTCAGCTTGAGAAGTTTCGCTTTTTGGTAAGGAATAGCCGAGAGAGAATCCACCGGCATACACCAGGATTTGGTTTACGTTCAAGAAAGTGTATTTGCAAAGAGCTGGGGAGCTGGTGCTGGCTAGTCACGAGCGTGGCCAGCAGAAGATAATCTCTAGGAGGGAAGGGGAAAGACTTGCGAGGGGTCATGTGCTCATGTGGTGACAGTCTAGATCGTATATCAAGTCTTCTGACTCCTGGTGCTCTGCTGCACCTCTGTGCCTCTGGGGACTGGATGTGGCAGGCTTGTCATTCCCAGGAGAGTAAGAAAGCCTGGGTACCTTGGGATATTAGAGTCTCTTGAACCTGAACTATTGGGACATGCTGGGGAGAGTGTCCTTCCAGCAGAAAGCTGGCTGCAGAGGTCCTCTGGCCAAAGTCTGGGCATAGTCATGGATGATCATGGTGGGCTTAGCTGAGGCCCCACAGAGGAGTGCACAGCTGGAATATTCCGAGTGCCTTAGCCAAGATGGGGGCCATCTTGTTTTCTCTACCTACTTTGTAATACAGATGAAAACTTGGGGAACTGGATGAGTTAAGGTCAGGTCCAGGAGCAGAAGGTGGATGAGGGGCAGGTGGCTTTGGGCTTTGGGCCCTCGTTGCCCGGTGTACATACCCGTCTTCACCTATCACCACCACCGCTAACACATATGTGATTACATCTTAGCTCTTTTTATACCCCTCAAAGCATTCAATGCCAATGGAGTAAATGAACGAAATATTGTTGGATTGAGTAATTAAAGTAACTTAATGAACAGTGTGTCTGTGCCAGGTGCTGTGACCCATCCTTTACTTGTTTTGTCTCATTCTACCTTCCCAACAAAGTACAAAGAAGGTGTGATTAGTATTCCTGTGTTCTAGAAGGGGACAGAGAGGGAAAGTGATTTGTCCAATATCACACAGCTAGTGAGTAGCAGAGCTGGGCTCTGACCTTGGGTCAGGCTGACTCCAAACAGGCAGCGAAAGAGAAGGAGCAGCTCCTCCAACTGGGAATCGGGTCAGGGAGTGGCTCCTCCTTCCAGCCAAGCCCTGCAGTCCTGGTGGTGAGAGGGTCTCATGCCCACAGGGAGGCTATGGAATGGGGTCAGTTCCTGAATATGGCCCAGATCACAGGAGCTGGGAGAATCTTGTTAGAGGTTTACACGCCATCCTGAAGGGGAGGGCTGGACCAAAACACATCTTCAAGATGGGATGTGTGGGGGACAGCATCCCAGGGGTTATTTTCTCATTAGGGGGGTGGTGGTATGGCACTTTGAAGACCTCTTCCAAAGCTCATGGAAGACCCTCTCCTCACAAGGCCTGTCGATGATGTGTCACCCCATGTGTCCTGCTCTGATGCATGACACCGCCTTGCCTGTGTCAGAGCGTTGTCAGTGTGGCCCCTTAGCCCGTTCCTACCGACATGCCCACTGACATGCCCACCGACACGCTGGAGTCTGTGGGTCCCTCCCTTGCTCCTTGGCTCCTGCATACATTATTACGCATTCTTTGAGCCCCCAATAAGCAGTTTGACAGTGTTTCTAGGAGAGAAGGTCCTGGAGCCAGGCTGCCTTGATTCACATCCAGCCCTGCCGCTGGCTGGCCGGGCGTCCTCAGGTGAGTGTCTGTACCCTGGCGCCTCAGGTCCTCATCTGGAACGCGGAGACGTCAGTACCTACCTCTCCCTGGTTCCTGGAAGGTTCTGAGGGTTACCTTGTGCCGGGCCCCGGGTGAGCACTCTCGGAGTAGTGACGATGATTAAGTAGGTCCAGCTGGGCAGAGAAATACACAGGGAGGTGTTGGACCTGGTGCCCAGAGTGAGTCCCTGGAGAACCTCGGAGGCTGCCATTAAGCTAGGGAATTGTTCTGAAGGTCCCCTAATGACCGAGGCAGCTCTGAGGGCAGACACCATGCGATTGAAACCATGGCTTTAATCTCCTTGATAAGCAAACAGCACCCCAGCCAGCCAGCTCTGCGGCTGGACAGAACCTTTCCCTATTGATTAACCCCTACCCCCTTTTTCTGATTTTATTTTCCATTTTCTCTCTTAATCACCCAGGTTGACAGGGATGGGGCTTCTCTTCCACCAGGGGTGCATAAAGCTTTCTTTTGGGGCATGTCCCTCAATCATGGTTGATCTTGCCTTTGAGCCCCACCTTAGCTGGTTGCATCACTCCCCCTCCCCCACCCACTCCTTCCATGTCTTCTCCAGGGGCACTGCTGACCCCAGTGGGTGTGGGACCTTGAGTCAGATGGTGGATGTGGGGACAGGGAGGTGCTGTAAATATGACTCAGCACCTGGGATTCAGGGCGGACTCCCTGTGGGACCTAACAGCCATGACCTTGAACAAAATCAGTTCGTGACTCAATGCCTCAGTTTTCTGTTCTGTGAACAGGGAACGACAGAAATGTCTCTCCCAGCATTCGGTGAGCATGAGCTTTTTCTGCTATAAGGGCTTGTAATGAACCAATTGTTTTCTTTAAATTGAAACGGACTGGGAAGACAGTGAAAGGCCACCGCTTGCTCTCTATAGATAAGATCATTTGAGGAGTTTTGAGAGCTCTTGAATATGAGAGCCAAGGACAAGGTTGGGTTAAGAGACGTGGGTGTTCTACATGTGGTTTTATCTCCCCAGCTTGGCAGGCGGATCCATGAAGGCAGAGCCTTCACCACACAGTTGGTGCTCACATAATGAATGACAAGGGACAGTGACAACCCAAAGGATCCCATGTGTGCTTAGCATTTAATGTCCATCAACATTTATGGTTACCCACTGTTTCTCTCAAACTGCAAATGATGCCAGTGAGAGGGATAGATATTATTTCTATTTGACTCTGTGTAAAATATACTGTGAATTCATTCATTTCTGTCCCTTCTCTTTGATAGAACTTTGGAGTCATTGTCCCTAAGGAGAAAGAGAGTTTCTGATGATTTGGCTTAAATGGTGGATCCAGGGAGGTTTTCAGAATAATTTCTAGTTAATTGGTCCTTGAATAATCTGCAAGGATCCTTCTGGGTTTGCCGACCAGGCTCTCCTCTCGTTAAATTGGTTTTCATTTTATATTTGCCTAATAGCTCTGGGCATGGTGCCCAAAACTCACCTCTACGGATAAAGCCCTTGGGCCCCAAAATGTAGGAAGGGAGAGGGTTTGGTGGGGACAGGGGAAGGTCGGGGGCTACTTGTCTCTGTGAAAAGCGTCTGTCATATCCCTAATTTGAAAGCATTAATTGTCCTTTGGGCTCTAGACTTGGGTTGTGTAGAACTCAAAATTAATGCCTTAAATTAATTTTGTGCTCCCTTTGCTCAGGCTGATTAGAACAAATTAAATTTCACACTAATTGGCTAAGGTGGGGAGAACACAATCCTGGTGTTTGGGATCAATGCTGATTGCAGGGATGGTGGGGGGCAGGGCATTAGGGCGTGATCTGGGGCAATCCCAGGTTGCTCCAGCCCATATTCAGTGCTCACTGCAAGCGATCATTCCTCTAGGGCCAGTGTTGCTGTGTCCTTGTACATAAGCCAGTCTAACTCGTCTAAAGCCAAGCGTGAAGCCAAGATTAGGAAGAGATTCTGGCAATTTCTAAGGCTGTAATTCTTAAACTTGGTTGCCTTTAAGCATAACCATGAAATGTGTTGAAGTCCAGATCCCTGGGTCCCACCAAAGATTGCGGTGGTGTGGGCATTCTGGGAATCCTAGATGGGGCTCTACATTCTAATGACCACCGCAGGGGACCACCCCCAGGGGACTGCAAATGTGCAGAACACATTAAAGATACCAGTGTAAGGAACAGCAACAGGAAGCCCCACCCCAGAGACAGCCAGGAGAGCTCTGCCCTGGGAGAGCCCCTGGTTTGCGACAGGACTCATCTCGGCTCAAGTCCCAGCTCTGTCACTCACTTGCTATGTGACTTTGGAATGCTCCCCCTAAGCCTCCTTCTTCCCCGTTTCCATTGAAATACACATTTCAGTCTAAGCCCACACTGGTGTGGTCACCAAGATGGGAAGCCCATGGGTTGGAGGAGGGGGAAAAAAGATGGGGGGCCTAGAATGTTGTGGAGCAGCAATCCTTGTTTTTGTAGCTCAGTTTTTGGGGACTATTTTTTAAAAGATAATTTATTTGGTTTTGTGTTTTGCTGCTT
The DNA here is from genome assembly GCF_009829155.1 of Mustela erminea. Lineage (NCBI taxonomy): Eukaryota > Metazoa > Chordata > Mammalia > Carnivora > Mustelidae > Mustela > Mustela erminea. Next base: position 73,446,181 of record NC_045626.1, on the reverse strand, counting down.
ACAAAAGTGGTTAAAAAAATCAACAGTGGAGAAATGCATTACAAGGAAATAGAGGAGTCCCCAGTGAGCCCACCCTTCTAGGGGGAAAGAAGAAATCCTTGATAACGGTGCAAGTACAAACAGAACAAAAACGGGAACATGCCAGACGTTCTATTCTGCAACTTTGCTTTTCTCCTTCCCCCCACGCCCACCCCACTCTCCACTGTTGGCAATATATCTTGGGGACTTATTTTTTTTCCAAGTCAAAATGTATAGGTCTTCATCCTCCTCCTCCGTGGGGCAGAGGAATGATTTTTGAGGCCACCTGTGAGCTGATGGTATTGATGGGAACTGGCTGGGGCGGCAGCTGGGTTCCGTGCTGGAAGGACCACTTAGAGTCTGTGACAATAGCCCGTAGTCGTTTCTCGGTGCCACGCACTGGGTCTTATGCGAGAAGGAAGCATTCAGACATCTTCATGTACAACATTTATGGCATCAGATGGGAATGCAGGAAGGACGATAGACTTCCCCAATGCAATGCACTTTACTGCTCAGCCGACCACAGCCCCAGAGAGGAAGACGATCATCCAAGGTCACGTAATATGTTAGTTGCTGTGTCTGGACTTGAACCTTGTACCTTCCTCCTCCTCCCCCTCCTCCCCCTCCTCCTCCTCCTCCCTCTTCTCCTCTTCCTCCTCCTCCTCCTCCTCCTTCTTTCCCTTTTCTTTCCCTGTCTTTTAACCACTGTGCTCCATGGAGGGAGTCTCCGTTTCCCGAATGATCCTTCTGTGTAAGGTCATTTCTGAGCCTTTTCATCATAAACACTCCACTTATAACCATTTCTCTCCTCATTGCTTTGGCATATCCTTGAACCTGGAAGGCTGCACTTTGGGACAATAATAGCACAGAAGTCTTGACCCATCTGGCATCTGTAGTTGGTCATTGATGGGAAAAACGTCGGTGCAAGTGGGAATTCATTAAAATATAAGTGTTTTTTATGTTTTTGCCTTGAAACAAGACTGCCTTAATTCACCGTATTTCTGAGGTAGGACCACAGCCTGTAGAGTGTGAGCGCCTGACTCACGACCCACTTCTTCCTTTCTTAGACCATGCCCCGAGCATGTGACTATGTGATTTCTCCTTTTGATTTCATTAGGGCAGAGCAAATGGTGAAGGAGTTCACTGGCAGAAACCTAATTTATTAATTGTTTTTTTTCCTGTAGTTTTCACACCTGCAACTATTTGAAAAAGTAGATGTTTGAATTAGAATTTAAAGCGTTTTAAGAAGCAGCTCTCATGCATTCATTTCTTCCAATGCATTCCTCCTAATTTTCATGGAAATGCCTTGCCTGGTCATATTTTTTTAGGTGTATGTAATAGCTAATTTAATCAGTAATTGTAGCAGAAATGCACCTGGAATAAATGGGTGGGGAACACACAACAAGGAATGGCCATTCCCTGGTAGAGGGGAGCCATAAAGAGGTTTTCTTTTCTTTCTTTCGTTATTTGAGAGAGAGTGTGCACGCAGCACATGAGCAGTGGGAAGGGGTAAAGGGAGAAGCAGACTCCTTGTTGAACAGGGAGCCCAGTGTGAGACTGGATCCTGGACTCCAGGATCATGACCTGAGCTAAAGGCAAAGGCTTAAGCGATTGAGCCCCCAAGGCGTCCCCAAAGAGAGGTTTTGTAGCTTAGTGCTTTCCTATGTGGTGGGCACCTGTGAGTCTTACTGAGGGGAGCCTGTTGGTCTGTCCAGCAAAATGATTCACTGAAGGATGGGTAAGGAGATTTTCTGCTAAAACAACTTTTTAAATTGGGCCCTTACTATGTGCCAGCCCTGTGCTAAGCTTTATGTGGATGATCTCCTTTAATTCTCAAAATGATTCTATAAGTTATTTCCCACTCTGTAAAGTTGAGAAAACTGGGAATTGGGTGGGCATCCTGCCTGGTTCATGGTCACAACACTGGTGAGTGTTGGGCCAAGAATTCTCACTCATCAAGACCAATACAATTCTGACATCCACGCTCTTAACCATCTCATGACACAGAGAGCTGGTGATTTATCCCTGGGGGGTCCTGTGGAGGGTGCCTGGGGGGAGAAGGGTTGGTGGCCCTCCTCCCACCAGTGACCCTGTTGTAACCCTCCCCATTCCAGATTGCTGACTTGACCACAGAGCTCGCTGACGAACACTTCAAAGGGGACGTGGCCTGCCAGGTGCTGGAGAGCGAGCGGGCAGAGCGGCTGCGCACTTGCCGGGAGGTCCAGGAGCTGAAGGTGAATAGTCCCTGGGAGCTGTCGGAGGGTGTGGTTGTGGCCACGCAAGGTGGCTGGGAGTGGTTGGGCCTGCCCCCTTTGCCATCTGCCTGCGTGTGAGAGCGGTAAGCCTGTGCAAGGTACACTGGCTTGCAGACTCCCATGTTCAAGGTCCTGGAGGACATTTGGGTCTTCCTAAGGCTTGGCCTTGGAGGTGCCCTGAATGAGCACCATGCAGAGGCCAGACAGTCCCTGGCTATGGGGGTATCACGGGGGGAAACGGCCAGGCCCAGACTCTGTCGAGCTCCAGTTTGATACGTTGAGGTCTTTCTTCCAGAGCAAGTATGAGCAAGTCCAGAAGAATTTGGGGGAAGTGCAGAAGCAGTTGGAAGAAGCCCAGCAGAAAATTCAGTTGAATGACTTGGAAAGGAGCCACACTAGAGGAGGTGAGCAGACCGGGGACTCCTGTGGTTAGGCGTGGGTGGAAAATGCCACCTTTTTGTTTCATTCATACATTCATTCATTCATTCATTCATTCATACACACTGAGCACTGACTATGCTCAAGACATTGCTTTAGGGCTGACACAGCCCAGCCCTCCCGGAACTTCCGGTCTAGAGCAGACATGAGGCAGAGAACCCAACAATAGCCCAAATAGCAAATTATCAACATGACGTGTACACTTCAGTAAGAACACTAAGAATGTTAAAAAAAATGGCTCTATGGCAAAGCACCTTTAGAATTACATGAATATTTTTCATATAAATTTTGAGCAAGGTATTTCAGTCTTTAGAAGTGCAGTCAATGAAATTGCATCACTGGGTTGGAACCTAGACTCTGTCCCTTACCAAGTAGGTGGCTTTGGGGCAAGAAATGTGCTTCTCAGTTTGCTCTCCTTTGAATGGATGTCATCAGAGGTGATTGATGGAAATCGTTCAGCCATGTTCATGGCTACCTTACTCTTAATGGCTGATGCTACTAATAGTGGGGTCGTTATCTGTGTTAGTAAACTCTGGAGAAGAAACTACTCCTGTCCCCACTTAAAAGCAGTGTTAGGCACTCAGGGGGTACTGGAGAGAAGACAAGGCCCTTGAATCACTCAGCGACAGGTGTGCTCCACAGAGCCAGGTTTTTTGCTTAATGCCTGGCTCATGCAGTTACCCCAAAACCCACGTCTTATAGTTCGAGAGGCACAGTGACATCTCTGTCAACGTCTCTTCCCATTCTAAATGAGTCAGGTGAGAAGAACGCCCAGAGCATCTGTCAACTTTTTAAAAACCTTGGCATCATCCCTTTGGTGCCCCCAGAGGATTCGTGCCCTAGAAACGTCAGGGACACTCAGAGGAACAGGGGTCATGAGGCGGTGAAGAGGCAAAGTGCATTTGCTTTTCACTCTGCTCTGGCTTCCTCTCATCCTGGCTAACCCCAGGGCCGGCATTTACCAGGGGAGCTTGGGATTCTCTGGTACGCAGCACCCAGTGAAGGAGGGTACAAGCAGCGAGTGGGAAATGGGTTCACCCACACCCCATGGGGTGGGACAGCACAGTTCCCCAGGAGAGCATGGGCCCCAGTTTCATCCTGACTGTGATTGATAGCCCAGTTTGTTTCTCTCTGGGAAGATCTGGGAGCTGAAAGGGAGGGGGAGGTGTGCTTAGCCCATGAGCGTATTAGTCACAATGCTATATAGGCTCTCAGCCCTGGATGCTCATTCCAGGAAGCCAAATCCACAAATATTTTGTTTTTCATTATGAAAGCAATACATACTCATTACAGAAAATTTCTAAAATATAGGAATGTTGAAAGGAGCCATAAAACATTTTAATCACACCCCAGCAAGTCCACGACAACCTCCTCAATGGCTCAAGCCAGAGTATCAATTATTGAAAACATGGCTGTTTTTCCACCAGGCGTGGTGAAGTGTTTGGAGAGGACCTTTTATGGTGTGTGGACAGCACTGGGTAGGCCACCAGGGGAGGGGGTGACAGAAGGATTTTAGTTGGGCCCCGCACTCCAGAAATTTGTGGTAGACATGGGGAAGTCAGATAAATCTAGGAAAAGTGGATAATGAAGGGCTGAGTTATATGTATGGATGAAGAATGCCTCTCCCATACCCCACCCCCGGGAGGGACGCTAGAGGTGGAAATCAGCTCTGAGGCATGGAGAACCGTTTCCTCATCTGCTTGTGCTGACCATGCCTACCGCTCGCTCTGTGGAACATCATAACGCAGAGTACGAGTAAGGCTGCACAAATGCTTTCTGCTTTCTATTCCTTTCGCAGATGCTTGCTATTTGAATTTTTTTTCCCCCCCTGGTGGGGAGACAGGATTCTTTTTCTGCCATGGTATTATTTACCTTGGTGGAAAACTGATCAAGCTCTAACTCCTTAAAATTTTATCATCCTATTTGAGTTCATTATGTGGGAATCCCTATTGGAGTCACCTCCTTTAAGACTTCAGTCCTACCATGTTTCTGAGCATTCACCCATCCTTCCATCCATCCATCCATGTACCCACTCATCCATCCATCCATCCTTCCATCCATCCATGTGTCCACCTGTCCATCCATCCATCCAGTGAAAGTTATGAAGTATTTATGATATGCTAGGCATTGTAGTAAATCCCTCAGACACAATCATGAACAAAATGGTTTGCTGTTTTTGTGAGTTTGAATTCTCTTCTGGATTTCTATAAGCTTCCTTTGTGAGAGATCTGATCATGCTAGGTTGTAGTTGTCTTTTTGTATGTTTGTCTCCTGTACTAGATTCTGCTGGAAGATAGTGTGGTTTCTTGTTTCATTATCCCTTGTGCCTCGTGTGCAGCTCAGTGAGCATCTCAGTGCATGGTAGAAGGAACAATGTATGATGTATGTATGTATGTATGGATGGGTGGATGGATGGATGGATGGATACATTATGTATGTATGGATGTATGTATGGATGTATGGATGGATGGATAGATGTATTTATGGATGGATGGATGGAAAGATGGTTGGATGGATGGATGGATGGATGGATGGATGGATGAATGAAGTGGATGGTCACTATCTTCAGCTGTCCACATGTAGAATGTTTCCCATAGTTCCATTACTTTAAGGGAATTATTCTATTACTCAGATAATCTAAAGACACCATAACCTTGGTCTAGCCCCTTCTATTCAATTAGTTTTCATCATACCAGCAAGTGATTTTTTTTAAAAAGATTTTTACTGAATCAAGGGATTGTTCTCTTATCTCATAGAGATATCTTAGGACCAATGTCTCTTTTGCTATACATTTATTGCCCCTTAGTCATTACCCTTTAATTATTGTTCATTGATTTATTAATTAATTTAACCAGTAGTTGTTGCTTACATACTGTCACCCAATGTGGTTGGCCAGAAAGATGATTCCAATTGGTGAACTTGTATCAACATATATGGGGGAAACTTCTGTGTGTTGTGGATGCTTCTAGAGGGTGTTGAGAATCTACAAATGACTGAAATAGCTCTCCAGAATAGATGGTTGTGGAATTCCCTTGGAAAAAGAAAAGTATGTGTATGCTTATAGAGAAATTAAACAGTATAAGGCAACAGAGCTTAGAATAGTAAGCAGGCAATAATTTTGGACAACTAGAGGTGGTCAGGACAGGCTGCCTGGAAGAAGAGGTTTTTGATTTTTTTGTTTAACAACAACAACAACAAAAAAAACCAATTTTAACTTGGACTTAAGGCAGGATTTCTTAACCTGAAGCCCAAGGTCAGGCCTCAGGAACTCTATATTGCAAAATTATGTACAAAGAGCTAAGATAGTGTGAGAGAACCACCCTCATTCACCTAACCTCCCCTCCTGCCTCCTCCCACCCCCGACTTTGTTAAATAGCGGATGAATGGCAGATGCGCTTCGACTGTGCTCAGATGGAGAACGAGTTCCTCAGGAAGCGTCTGCAGCAATTTGAGGAGAGGTTGGACTCAGAGCTGACATCCAGGAAAGAGCTGGAGCAGAAGGTAAGAGGTTGTAGCAGGTCTGGGTCCCCAAAGGGCCAGATTGGGGAGGTTCTCAGCAGCACTGTTCAAGGTAATGGCTGAACCTGGGGAGGGAGAAAGAGGACACCCCCATTTCATGTTTTTATACCTCCACTCCAAATGCTGATCACTGTGGGAGATGAGAAACATTTTGTCCATATGTGGGTGTTGTACATGGGGAAAGAATACACTGGAATAAAGAATCTTGGACCTTGGGCCTCAGATCTTTCTCCTCTATAGAATGATTGCCATATGCCCTTAGAATGGTCCAGTCTTATCCATTTCCTTTGCCTCTAATCTCCCACCTCCATCTCTCATCTAGATCAGAGCAACAGCCTCCTACTTGGTCTCCTTGCCTCCAGCTTCTCCCCTCACCTACCTGCCCCACAGCAGCCAAGAGATCTTTCAGCCTTTTTCAGACTGTGCTGTTACTGCACATTACGCTGACTCTCAGGGTGGACTGTTTCCTTCAGTGTTTTGTAAATTTTGACTGTGAGCTCATCATCAACATGCCTCTTTCTCCCACACCACAGGCTCCCAGGTGGTCTGTGTGATGGAATATTCTTTTTTCTTCCTCTGACTGTTACAGTGCATTTTGTGTGTGTTTAGTTATTTTATTATTTTTTCTTTTTTTTTTAATGGTGTTATATTAGTCACCATAAAATACATCTTTAGTTTTTGATGCAGTGTTCCAAGATTCACTGTTTCTGTACCATACCCAGGGCTCCAAGCAATCCATGCCTTCCTTAATACCCACCATCAGGCTCACCCATTCCCCACCCCTCCCTTCTAAAACCTCCAGTTTGTTTCTTGGAGTCCACAGTCTTTCATGGTTCATCCCCCTGCTTTTGATTCCCCCCTTCAATTTTCCTTTCCTTCTCCTAATGTCCTCCATGTTATTCCTCATGTTCCACAAATAAGTGAAACCATATGATAATTGACTCTCTCTGCTTGACTTATTTCACTCAGCATAATCTCCTCCAGTCCCATCCATGTTGATACAAAAGTTGGGTATTCATCCTTTCTGATGGCTGCATAATACTCCATAGTATACATGGACCATATCTTCTTTATCCATTTGTCTATTGAAGGGCATCTCTTCTCTTTCCACAGTTTGGCCACTGTGGACAGTGCTGCTATGAACATTGGGGTGCATGTGGCCCTTCCTTTCATTACATCTGTGTCTCTGGAGTAAATGCACAGTGGTGCAATTACCAGGTCATAGGGTAGCTCTATTTTTCATTTTTTTGTTTAGTTATTTTAGTCTTGCTTTAAAACTTTAAGAAAACGTCATATTGATTTTCATGGCAGTTCTATGTTTGTAGGTTGTGGGTGTGTTTCTCTAGAAGGAGTATTTTTGCTCTGTCTCCTGCAGCAGCCTTTGAGATTCTGAAAAATTATCTCCATTGCAGACTTTGGCAACAAGGGCACAGAATTTGAGCTCTCAACCCACCTGAGGCACAGATCTAGGGTTTTGACTTCTTAGGGGAACATGTTCTCATCCATCCAGAGCCAGCCTGGCACCAGGCCTTCTGACTCCCTTCCAGACCAGTGGGTGGAGCTTTTCTTGCCCCCTTACCCTGAGGGGCAGCTCTCTGAGGGTCATGACTTAATGCAGGGGTCTTCTTTCCAACCTCCACCTTCCTTAGTCCCAAGGCTTTGTCTCTTGTCTCTGTCTGAGCGTTCAAACCCAGCCATGGTGCTGTGATCCTTAGTTACATTTCTGGATCTTTTGGCTGCTCCCTTTCTCCCCCACCATGGCTGCCAAACCCTTCTTGGCTCTTGTTTTGTGTCTTTTGTGTTTAGGATATCCTGAAGTTTTCCTTCCTTTCTTGAAAGTGCAGCCAGATATCACAAATATCAGGTATTCATATCTAATATTTTCTAGACAAATATAGGGATATTTTGGTCTCTTTGCCTGTTTTGAATGGTCTCCAGTGACACCTAGACTACATTTTAACCAGCTACACTCTAACTAGTGGTGTGCTGGTAACTGGGCCTTTGAAACTAAACACGCCAATGTTTAGCATTTACCAATGGCCAATTTCCATGGTGTAAATGTTTCCACTGGGGCCAATCTCAGCCTACCATTGTGAGAGCACTGTGTGGAATTGGGAGGAGAGTCAGCTTTCATAAATGGCTCTAGCATGCTGAATCCAAGCATATTCACTTGTTCAAAGCTTATAGCCAGAGAGAGAGGAGGGTATCTTCCTATACATTCCCTGCTTAGACCATTGCCTCCCTCATCGTCAACACCTCCCGCCAGAGGGGCCCCCTTGATACAATGGATGAACCTATGTTAATGCTTCATTATCACCTAAAGTCTATAGGTTACAATAGGGTTCACTCTTGGTGTACATTCTGTGGGTTTGGACAAATGTGTCAGGACATGGATCCCCCATTGTAGTTTTAAGGAGGAGTTTGGGGCACCTGGGTGGCTCAGTCCTTTAGCGTCTGCCTTCAGCTCAGGTCATGATCCCAGGGTCCTGGGATCAAGCCCCACATCAGGCTCCCTGCTCAGTGGGGGAATCTTCTTCTCCCTCTCTCACTACCTCTACTTGTATTCCCTCTCTTGATGCCCCACCCCGTCCAATAAATAAATAGAAAATCTTAAAAAAAAGATATTTTGCTACCCTAAAAATCCTCTCTGCCTCAGTGATTCATCCCTCCATACTTTTGCCTTTTCCAGAATGTCGCATAGTTGGAATCATATGGTATGTCACCTTTTCAGATCGGCTTCTTTCACTTAATTGTAGGCATTGAAGTTTCTCTACCTCTTTTCCTAGCTTGATAGCTGAAGAATATTGCATGGTCTGGATAGACCACAGTGTGTCCACTCACCTATGGAAGAACATATTGGTTGCTTCCATGTTTTGCAATTGCGAGTAAAGCTGAAATAAACACCCATGTGCAGGTTTTCATGTGGACAGAAACTTTAAATTCCTCTGGGTCAATTGCAAGGAGAATAATTGCTGGATCATATGGGAAGGGCATGTTCAGTTTCGTAGGAAACTGCCAAATTGTCTCCCACTGTGGCTGTCCCATTTTGCATCCCCACCAGCACTGCGAGAATTCCTGTTGCTTTACATTCTTGGCAGCATTTGGTGTTGTCTGTGTTCTGGATTTGGGCCGTTCTCATAGGTGCATGGTGCTGTCTTGTTTTAATTTGCAATTCCCTTGGGCCATATGACATGGAGCACCTTTTCAAAGGCTTATTCATGGTCTTTATTCTTTGTGAGAACTGTCTTTTAAGGTCTTTGGCCCATTTTTTAATTGAGTTGTTTTCTTGTTGGGTTTCAAGTGTTCTTTGTATATTTTGGAGAACAGTCGTCTGTCCAATATGTTTTTTGCAAATATTTCCTCCCAGTCGATAGCTGGTCTTTTCATTTTCTCTCTATTTTTAAAAGATCTTATTTATTTATTTGAGAGCAAACAAGAGAACACACAAGCAGGGGGTGGGTGGGGTGAGGGAGAGGAAGAATCAGGCTCCCCACTGAGTAGGAAGCCCCAACGTGGGGCTCAATCCCAGGACCCTGGGACCATGATCTGAACTGAAGGCTGATTAACCAACTGAGCCAATCAGGCTCCCCTGTCTTTTCATTTTCTTGACAGTGTCTTTTGCGGGGCAGAAAATTTTAACTTCTAATGAAGTCCAGCTTTTAAATTCTTTCTTTCATGGGTCATGACTTTTGTGTATATCTCTAAAAAGTCATTGCCAAACCCAAGGTCATGTAGGTTTTCATCTAAATTATCTTCCAGGAGATTTAAAGTTTTGCATTTTCTTTTTTATTTTTTTAAAAGATTTTATTTATTTATTTGATAGACAGAGATCACAGGTAGGCAGAGAGGCAGGCAGAGAGAGAGAAAGGGGGGGAGGAAGCAGGCTCCCTGCTGAGCAGAGAGCCCGATGCGGGGCTTGATCCCAGGACCCTGAGATCATGACCTGAACTGAAGGCAATGGGTTAACCCACTGAGCCACCCAGGCACCCCTATAGTTTTGCATTTTAGGTGTGTGATACATTTTAAGTTAATTTTTGTGAAGGGTGTATGGTCTATGTCAAGATTCTTCTTTTTTTTTTTTTGCATGTGGATGACCAGTTGTCTCAACATCATTTGCAGAAAAGATTATTTTGCTCATTGTATCACCTTTATTCTTTTGTGAAAGATCAAATGTCTATATCTCTGTGAGTCTCTTTCTGGGCTCTCCTCTTCCCTTGCACTGCCTTAGTCTTCCTCACCTCTGGGCCTTTGCACATACTGTTACCTTTTCCTAGAATATTCTCCTTCCCCGACCTGGATACCTCCAACTCTCCTTAAGATGTGAGTTTATAGGTCCTTCCCTCCAGAAAGTTTCCCCTGATACAGACTGGTTGGGTGCCCTTGAATTGTGTCCTCAAGTATAAACCTCATCATGATGTATATAATTATCTGCTCACTTCTGGGTTCCCCACCCCCATCAGTGATGAGCACCTTGAGACTTGAGGTCCTACTTGCCTGTCCTGCTGTTAAATGTATTTCCTCACTGAGAGAAAAGCATTATGTGACCATCATGCAGAGGGGGGCCAGGGTGAGATCATATGGGGGTTTTATAAACAATGGAAGGTCAGGATTCTCCCTGCCGATGATGGTTTTTGTGGTCACTTCCAAGCCAGACATTATTTTGTAGTCCTCAAAGTCATCCTGAGCTGTGGATAAACCCAACTACAAGGGAACAGCGGAGTTCTTTAGTAACAAATTATAAAGGCGGGTCAGTTTCCCCAAGGAAGGGGGTAGTTATTCATGCTGCATTAAGAAGTAATAAAGCTGCAACCTTTTCTGAGCTGCAGAATATAAGAAAACATCCCATTTGCCTTCAAATACTGAATTTAGAATTACAGGCTTCATTAACTCAGAGTTTTGCTTATTTAAAGAAATTCTTTAATGAGGCCATTTCTTCAAAGCAAGTGTGCTGAGTTGTCCTCTCTCCCAGATTTAAACTAGGACATTTGGGAGGGCTTTTCCTTGAGGAAGAGGCGAGAGGCTTTGCTTTTCTGTTTGTTTACGGTTATGTGTATTGCTGTGTAATTCAGGCTGTCGAAAGTGCCATTTACGGCCTGAACCTTTACAGACTGTCTCATGGGGTTCCTGGGTAGAGCCTTGAGATGTACCATTTTGACTGCTTCTTGGCTAATCTCCACATGGCTCCGAGATGAAGCCCATGGAGGAGGGTATTAATACTGCAGGCTCAGAGGACTGTCGTGTTGAGGCAGGGCTTGGGTAGAATCTGTGGACACTTTGGCAGAATTATTATGGAGGCAATTTAAACCCTGCCCCTGAGGGGCAATCGCCCCTGCCCCCATCTTCCCCCTGAGCAGACAGGGTCAGAGAAGCAGCTTCCTTGTGGAGACACAGGCAGAAAGTGGTCCTGTCCGGGTCTCTCTGGCCCTACACCTGTTCTCTCCACCACACTCACTGTGGTGATGGCAGCTACTTGAAGTTCAAAGTAGAAAGTCAGTTCAAGGGCAGACCTAGCGGGGTAATTCATTCTGTGACTCCCACAGCTTGCGGAGCTGCAGAGCGCCTACGAGGGGGCCAAGAAAATGGCCCACCAGCACAAGAGGAAGTGCCACCATCTGACGTGTGACCTGGAGGACACCCGCCTCCAGCTGGAGAACCAGCAGAGCCGAAATCACGAACTTGAGAAGAAGCAGAAGAAGTGAGTTGCATGACACTCCCCTCGTGGGGGCTCCAGGGTGGGCTATATTGGTGCGAGGGTCTTCTGGGGTCTCCAGGTTCTCCTCCTCAGGCCCCCTCCCTTCCATCAGGGCTCCTCATCCACAAGGCCTAATGCCCTTGTCTGGCCTTTAATATCCTCCCCACCACTCACATCTTATTCCTGTAAGGTTCTCCCACATATGTAGCAAGAAGTGATTCCCTCCTGTTACCCAATCAGCCACATGACCTTGGGGAGAGTTCTTGGCCTCTCGAGGCCTCAACATCCCTGTTTATCAAGTGAGGAATTGGTTACGGAGGGTGAGGACACCCTAGCATGGTGGTTGGGGGAGTGAGCCCTGATGTCACGCTACCCCAGTTTAAGACCTCATTATGCCCTTTTCCAATTGTCTGACCTTGGACAAATCTTTCAACTCCTTGAGCTTCAGTTTCTCAGCCTCAGGTCAGGGGGCAGAACACACCATACCAGTGAGGACTAAATGATATGGTTGGTAGACCCAATGGACTGACGTCTGATTCTTAGCCCCATTGTAGGATATGGAGCCACAGAATGCGGAGGCCAAAAATCCACTCACTGCTCTCGGCAGTTAGGGCCTCAGCTCTCAGATCACATGAACAGCTCTGGCACAGACAGATGGAGCCTTGTGCATGAGCCTGATGCCTATCTTGAAGCTGCACTCTGGTTCCCATGCTCCCCAAATGGTAGAACCTAGATGGGGACCCAGGAGCATCCGTCTGCAAAACCTCAGTGCCCGAGCTCATTTAACTCTGGACACCCGCTGTGTTGGAAGCCCTTCAGCTTGTTTGGTGAGGGTAGTTTGTGGTGTTCAGGGGTCCCGTTTTGAGTCAGACAACCTCCAATGGAGACTTCATAGGAGACAAAGAGATGAGATACAGCCTCTTTTAGACAGTCTGGGAAGAAAATTGAGAAAAATGTTACGAGAGATGCAAGAAGGGGTAAGCTGAGTTATATTTTCATGGGAGTGGCATAGATTTTGAACTTGGTCTGTGTAATTAAATATTATTTCTCTCACTTGGAGCTTTTCTGAGCTGGCTTCTTCATGTGAAAAAAAAAAAAAGATCTTTGAGGGGGTTGTTAGCAATGGCCTTCCAAAACAAGAGAGGTTTCTTTAATCTTTTATTGATATCTGACTCTGTTTCCTTTTTCATATTCCTGGGGACTCAGCTGAATCTTGTCATTGTGGTGGGGAAAATGGCTTTGTCCTACGTTGGTCATGTCCTGTGTAACCTTGTCAAATGATATCTCCTCTCTAGGCCAGAGAAGGGCTGGGGCTCCTAAGGAGTTCTTGGACTTATTGCTGAAGAATAGCTTCTATAGGGGCACCTGGGTGGCTCAGTCAGTTAAGCGTCTACCTTTGGTTCAGGTCATGATCCCAGAGTCTTGGGATTGAGCCCCATGTTGGGCTCTCTGGTTGAGAGGGAGCCTACTTCTCCCTCTTCCTGTGCCTGCTGCTCTGTCTACTTTTGCTCTCTGTCAGATAAATAAAATCTTTAAAAAAAAAAAAAAAGAATAGCTCCTACAGACCCCGTCTGTAAATGGGGGACTCCAGCTTCCCCTCAGGGTTTCTGCCAGTTATGACAATATCAGCTTTCCTCTGTGGGTTCTGCTCCAGTTCTTTTAATATTTTTTAAAGATTTATTGATTTATTTGAGAGAGAGAGAGAGAGATTGAGCAGGCAGGGAAGGGGCAGAGGGAGAGAGAGAAGCAGACTTCCTGCTGAGCAGGGAGCCTGACACAGGGCTAGATCTCAGGATCCTGGGATCATGACCTGAGCTGAAGGCTGATGCTTAACCAAATGAGCCACCCAGATGACCCTCTGCTCCTATTCTGAGGAGTTATGTCGGGGGGTTTCACTCTTCAGTGAGGATGGGAGCTTTCCAGAGAGATGGAATTTCCATCTCTCTGGTCTTTCCCTGACACTCCTCGGGCAGAATCCTCCATTCTAGGCACTCAAGACCCTCCTGATGGGGCTCCCCTGGGAAAATCCCAATTTATTCATACTTATATTGTTTCCCCCTGAGACTTACTTGTCCTGTGGTGCTCCCTATCCCTCTCCCATCTCTTGGCAGACATTAATTCATGTTCTGAAGCCCGTTGCAAACAGCAGTCATTTTCTGTCTCAGGGGACCAACATTTTAGCAGGGAGCCGATGGACGATAGAAGCCTTGCTCTAATGATGGGAAGTCAGGCAAAATGTAGTGGGGAAAGATCTAGAAGGGAGCAACCCTTCCTCCTATTTTTCTAAGTCTAATCAAACTGTAGAGGTAGCCGCCTCCTCAGTTTGCTGGGCCCTGGTGGACTGATGTCCACCACAGTTCCCCTATCCCCCCACCGTGGCATCTAAGTTCACAGTTACCCAAAGTGTTTCCATCTGGGTTTGGCTTCTTGTTGCCATGGTTACTCCATGGGTCACAAAGCTCTGTTCTGAGGGCCGATGGAACTCCCAGCCTGCTTCCTTGCGGTAAGGCCTGGGCTGGGCTCACCGACTCCCACACTCACTGGAGGTTAGAACCCAGGCCTGCTTTGGGTGGGGTGAAGTGGGTGTGGGAATCCATCTGGCCTCATGCAGTTTGTTGGTCAGTGTGTTCCAGAAGTTTGGGTCTCTGTAGGAGCCATTCTTTGGCATCAGGCGGCCTGTTAGGCCAGGCCTCCTTGGAACCCTCTTTCACTGGCTAGCCCCCACTGTCTGTCCCCAACTGTACCAGTTAGATGGGGGGCTAGCTAAGACAGCAATGGACCTGGACCCTGCCTGGCATTTGGGGCCAAATCACTCTGCCTGTCTGAACTTCAGCTTCCTCTTCTGTAAAATCCATATCATCACATGTTTCTTGCTGAATCCTTCCTACACGGACCCAGCGCAGAGCCTGGCACTCTGGGACTCCACACCATTGTTACCACCACGATGTTTCCCTTTTCAGCCAATGAGAAAGCTCCTGGGCTCTTCCAACAGGAGGACTCCCTCGTCCTCCCATGATGGGCTCTCTTGGGAGTCTGAGGCTTTGAATGACCATCTGGTGTTAAGATACAATGGATAGTCTTATAACAGGGGAGACTTTCTTCTCGCTGGGGCCCAGACCCCACGCCCAATTCAGCCAGGCTGGCCGTGCCCATGGAACTTTCCATAGGGGTTTCTGTGTGGCCTGAGGACAAGTGACCAAGGTCATACCTTATTGAGGCTTGGCAGAGAGCCTCCTCTACTGGTTTCCTCATCTGGGAGAGGGGTAGAAGTTCAAGGCAACTGCATAGAATGATGTCAAATCCAGGAGGTGCTTCACACTCGGCAGTCACCATCGTGGAGGAGCAGGTGGGCCCCAAATGAGGCATTTCCTGATTCCCAGGGCAGCCCCGAAGAGGACCGTTGAGTCTCTGTGTTTTTCACTGGGGAACCAAATGAAGACAAGACCGAATGTAGTAGTGTCCAGCCTTTTATCAATAATCACCGGCTCTGATATAGCTGATGGGTACAGAAGCCAGACAGTCTCCTGTAGGAGACACAGTATAGACTCTCTCTTGTTTGTGCAAATGTATACTTCCATTCCTTCCCCATCAGTGACTATTAGACCCCAAGCCTGTATATGGGGAAACCCGATAGATGAGGTTTTTCTATCATTCTGTATGTTCTTCTTTTCCTGTTATCTGTTCTGTTATCTATTCTACCCTGGCTTTCACCTATGTATTTTATCATGTTTTATACAAGTCTCTGTTATATTTGGAGAAGCTCTATCTGAGCCCTTAAAGTTGCCCTCTGACATTCTAGATTCCTCCTGCCCATCCACAACCTTAGATAAAAGCACCGAGTGCAAACTCTCATCTCTCTCTCCCTCCCTCTGTCTCTCTCTCTCTCTTTCATGGCTGCCGACAAGTTCACTGCCTCTCTCCAGCCCTTGCCCGCCCCTCATGCCCCAGGGACCCCCCCCCCCGCCATGACATGCCCTCTGCTTGAACAGGTTTGATATGCAGCTGGCCCAGGCCCTGGGGGAGTCCATGTTTGAGAAGGGTCTTCGGGAGAAAGTGACCCAGGAGAATACCAGCGTCCGGTGGGAACTAGGCCAGCTTCAGCAACAGTTGAAGGTAAGGGATGGGAAGGGCATGGAGCCCTCTAGGCTTTTAGTTGCTGGTTTCCAGGAAACCTGCCCCCCTCTTTCACCCAAGGTAAATAGTGACAAGGAAGAGAACCTTGGGGTGGGGTGGCAGGGGTAGGCTGGTCTGCCAGCCAGCTGGAGTCATGGGTTCCGGGGTGCCTTAAGACTACTGTCATTGAAAGAGTGATTGTCAGAGGATCTGAGCACTTTCAAGGTACCCTCCTGGGAGATAGGAGAGGCTGGGGAAAGAATGAGTCCCTGTCACCTCATCCAGGGGCAGCACCCTGTCCTATGCAGGCTCCCGTGCAGAGGGATTTTATTAAAATATGACATGGGCACTTTATTCATTTGCTCCTTTTTCTTCTCCCTGCTACCCCCAAGAGAGAGCTCATCCTGGCATTCAGCAATTTCTTGATCTAGCCCCAAGTTCTTTGATCCTGGAGTTGACTTTCTAACCTGGATGAGTCATTTCTGGACACCTCATCTCACTGCCCCAGTGTTGCAGTCCTTGAGATGTCACTTGCCTCTCGGCAGATACACAGCTCACAAATGGGCAAATGCTCCCTTTATGTGCTTTGAGGTCTAACTCTGGGGGCCGTGGTCCCTACAAAGGCCCCCGCCCCTACTGCTGTGAGCTGTCCCATTAAGTACTGAGGTAGGGATGGCAAGTTGTCCTATGGTGGATGGGATGCATGACCACGTGACTCTGGATCTCCACCGCCACTTGGTCTCTGCAGCAAAAGGAGCAGGAAACCTCGCAGCTGAAGCAGGAGGTGGAGACGCTGCAGGCCCAAAAGCGGGAGCTGTTGGGGTTGTCCTCCCTGGGGGAGAGCTGTGTCGCTGGCTTGAAGGAGAGGCTCTGGAAGCTGGAATCCAGCGCCCTTGAGCAACAGAAAATCCAGAACCAGCAAGAAAACACCATCAAGCAGCTGGAGCAGGTAGGAAAGCTCTGTCCTAGGCTCTATCCCAGACCGGCTCCAGTGCAGAAGGGGCTTATTGATATGCAACGCCAGCACCTTACCTCACTCAGCTGCTCCTTATTCTGCTGTGGTTCCCTATTAGCCCCGAAACCCTTTCAACCTCCGAGTCTGGCATCCAGAGCCTTCCTGATCTAGCCTACTCCTCCCATCCTGCCAGGGCCAGAAACCAGTGTGATCCCCACTTCATAGATGTAGAAGCTGAGGCTTGGAATCACAGTGGGGGTGCCGGGAATGGGATCTGGAACATGTGCCCTCTGACTCCCATAGCACCTGTTACTTCTAGGAAGACTGGCACTCTTATCTTTGGGGAACAGAAAATCACTATTGGGAAGAAGGCAGGAATATCGACTACATTAATACCAGTGAAGTATCCAATGAAGATTTTCTTTGTGGGCTTATTGGTTGATGTGCCCGTTTCATGCCACAAAGAACTCGAAGTGGCTTATAGAACGTGTGCCTCCTAAAACAGAAAAATTATAAACAAAATGATCTAAGCTGGAAAGACACACTCAAATAGACACCAAAGAGGTTTGGGGATGGTGAATTAATATGCAGATATAGAAAGCATGTGATCTTATACCCTTAATGGGTTCAGCTCTAAACTTCCTGGTGGCCAGAGAGAAAAAGGAAATGTGAGTTTTGTGATGTTTGCTATCCCAAGATAAAAAACAAACCAGCTTTTCCTGAGGTTTAGCTGGAAAGAAATTTCTCATGTGGCATTTCATGAGTGGCAACAATTTCAAAGTGGTTGTATGGCGGAGACCCTCTTTTTGAGAAAATCTGACCAGGTAGCACGAATATGGAAAGCAGATGAACTCTGAGCAGCTCTGGTTTCATGGAGGGAGGGAGTGAGAAGGCAGGGGTGCCTGGTCTGGCTTCTCACTTACCCTCACTCCACTGGCAGGAAACCCATTAAGTACTGAGACCCTGGTGTGGCAGGCGTGGAGGGAAAGAGTCTGAAGCAGTTCAGAAAACTGAGTTCCTTTAACTCACTCAGCCTACAGGGATTTATTAAGTGCCTACTTTGCATCATGCAAGGTGTGGACGTTAAGAATTCAGGTGTAAACAAGACATGGGTTCCTGGGTGGCTCAGACAGTTAAGCATCTGACTTAATTTTGGCTTGGGGCATGGTCTCAGGGTTGTGAGATTGAGCCCTGGAACAGGCTCCATGCTCAGCCTGGAACCTGCTTGGGAGTCTCTCTTTCTCCCTCTCCCTCTGCCCCTTCCCACCACTCTCTCTCTCTCTCAAAACAAAACAAAACAAAACAAGACAGATGTGCTTTCTGCCTTCTGGAAGTTTATAGTCATGTTGAGTATCAGGAGAAAGTTGAATTTGCGTATTCAGTCTTGGAAGCAGGATTGGGGGAACAATCAAGGTGAAGACTTCCTGGAGGAAGTGACATTTCCTGAAGGATGGGTCCAAGTTGGCACTGAGAAAGTTCCTTTCAGGAGGAAGAGCCTGTGCCAAGGCCCTGGGGCAGGAAAGTCCTGTGGCATTCAAGGAGCTGAAATATGTTCACATTGACAAGATGTCTTTAAGGCAGCTCAGTCTCTTCGACCTTAAGCAAGCCCTCTGTCTTCTCTGGACTTTGGTCTCCTCCTCCATATAGTGAAACTGGAGCCTTGCCCATCCCCTGGCTTCCCCCAGCTCCAGCTAGGAATCCACGGAGGCTCATGAAGGAGGTGGAATCTGTGTAGATTATTTTAAGGGACTTGGAGGATAGCACAGCTTGATAGCAACCTGAAGTCAAGAATAAAGTGAGGGCTTTGGAAAATTCTGAGAGTTCTTCAAGATACCACCAGGGGACCCCTTGGAACTCTGGAGCAGAAATGTACTCCTGTGACCTGAGGGACCCAAAAGTTAGTGTATCCTTCCTAATTTTCCATCCTTAGTGTACACAGAAGGCGAGGCTGACGCAATGCTCGAATCCATCTTCAGCTTCACCCAGAACCTCACACCACATTGTACCCTTGTAGACATCTGGGAGATATTTATTGATCACAATACAGCACTTTTTCCAGGGAATTTTATGTTAACTCATATAAGGTGGACATAAATGGTATTGCAGATGTCAGGACTATCCAAGAGGCTCGAAAAAAAATGAAAAAGAAATATTATATTTACTTGCTTAAGCTCCTCGTTTTGGATTATCTTCCCATAACCTCTGTCATTTTAAAGGAGGCGAGGAAGGAGGTTGACATTTAAAGCGAGCTTACTTTATGCCAGGAACTGGAATAAGGGCTCTGTGCTGTGCTATCCTTTTGCCTCTCCACCATGGTCCTGCATGGTAGAGAATATTGTCAACATTTTATTTTATTTTATTTCATTAAAGATTTTATTTATTTATTTGACAGGGAGAGAGACGGCAAGAGAGGGAACACAAGCAGGGGGAGTAGGAGAGGGAGAAGCAGGCTTCCCACAGAGTAGGGAGCCCAATACGGGGCTCGATCCCAGGACCCTGGGATTGTGTCTTGACCGAAGGCAGATGCCTAACCACTAAGCCATACAGGCACCCCTACTGTCAACATTTTAAAAGACCAACACTGTTTTTTCGCAACTGAATTTCCACATGAGGGACAGCAATTGAAATCTTCTGAAGGTTTGGTGAGAGGCTCTGGGTGGTGTGGTAAATGATCAAAAAGTTAGTTTCTACATTATAACCCATCTAAGGTATAGAGTTCCTAGTGCTGCACCATGACCAGGCATTAGAGTACAGATAAATGGAAGCCTGGAAGTCTAGATTCTTGAAGCCTGCATGCTGAAGATTCTGATCCAGTAGGTCTAGGGTGAAGCCCTGAAATAGAAATTTTTAAAAATTGCATTACTTAGGGCTAACATGCCATAGAATTTGAGAAGCAAGAGCTTGGGTCAGTGCCTCAGTTACCAAGATCAAGAAAGGAACACCTTGAAGGGCATCTGCTTCCAATTCTAGAACCTTCTATGAAACGTCACACAGTTTTAAACACTGTGCACTGTGGCTCTTTATAGGCTCTGAGCAAGTTTTGGAGGTTCTCATTTAAAAGACTTGTCTCCTTCATGGGCACACAGTTCTTAATTGTGTCTTCCAGGAAGTGAGGGGCTGTCATTCCTGTCCGTTTTCAAAAGAGAATGTCATATTTGTGTGCCAAGAAATGTGCTAGGTGTTTTATGTGGGCAATCTCATGGGATTCTCGTAAAAGCATCCTGAGGTTGTTGTTTTCCACCAAGTAACCAGAGGCAAAGTGGATTTTCCAAGGTGACATTTTGGGCAAGTGATCTCCCTCTGCAGGGTTCCCTGTCTTTATGAATAAACTTTTGTTCAACCTTCCATCCACCCGCCTATCCATCCACCTATCCATCCATCCATCCATCCATCCATCCATCCATCCATCCAAAAAACCCTCACCGAGCCTTGCTCCAGGGATGACACATCTGTTTCATGTTAAAATTGTTGAGAAGGACCCTGAAGGAGTCTTCCATCAAAATTCAGTGGGAAAGAGTGTGATGGATTAATGATGGCTTGTAATGGCTGCAGGAAGGGATGTGGCAGCACGTGGGCTATTTATCTATCATTTCTGACCTTCCCGGCCCCCTGGGGGATGACTTGGCTGTCCTCCCCACACTCTAGAAATGAAAAATGCAGGTGGGATACCCAGGTTGACATGGTTTGTGTGGATCGCCCTCATGAGCTTCTGCCCTTGCCGCCCCCAAGCTCCGCCAGCGGTTTGAGCTGGAGATCGAGCGGATGAAGCAGATGCACCAGAAGGACCGTGAGGACCAGGAGGAAGAGCTGGAAGATGTCCGCCAGTCCTGCCAGAAGCGGGTATGTGAACAGCACCTTGGGCCCTGCCAGGCCCTGGTCTAGCACCTGGTCCTGGTGCCATCTTCCTTCGAGTGGGGTCGGGGGGAGGGGTGGATTCTAGGGCCTGGGGATAGACCATTCCTGCAACCACTTAAGACCTTCACTGTCAGGGGTGCTAGAGTAGAAGTACATATCTTTAATATGGTTCTAGAACTTCCAGAAGTCTCTGGAACTATCAACCATCATCACCCCAAGATTTCTGCCAAAAGCCCATAATACCATGTGACTTTATACCTTGGGTAAGGACTTAAGGACTTACAGGTTTCAAGGAGGGGACTAGTTTCTTCTGGCTATTTCCTTTGCAAATCATTTCCTACACTTCATCCAAGCTCCGACAGACATTTCAAACCGTGGGTAAGCAAGCAATAAATCCTTGCAATTGTACCACCTAGAAACCATCATTATTACTATTTTAAAAGTCATTTCATAGCTCTCTGTCACTGTACACACACACATACATATTTATTGAGATATCGTTTTCCCTAAATGGGGTCATGCTTTCTTGAAGCTTGCTATTTTCACTCAGCGGTGTGTCCTGGGCCTCTTTCCATGTCGGCAAACACAGATCTCACTTACATACTGAAGAGCTTTAGAAGCAGTCCACCTTGGGTCCATGCTGTCATCTGTTCAACAAGTCTCCCATAGTTGGGCATTGAGGATTTTCAGATTTTCTGTTACTCTAACCAACGCTGAGATAAACATCCTTACAGATGCATTGACTGATGTGAATAGAAGATGAATCTTTTTAGTGGAGTGGTTGGAAATCTGTGGGTTATGGCACAGCAAACAGGCTTTCTCGCTGGGGATCCCTCCAGGTCCTTCATTGTCTGGTCTGCAGTTGGATCTCCAAGAAGGGGCAGAGGAGCATTTCTCAAAGCTGACTCCTATGATTGGCTCCCTTGGCGGTCTGTCTGGGGAGACCTCTAGACTGTAGGGCTTGAGGGCCTGGGTGTTGGAATTCTCAGACTCTTGTTCTGGATTTCTGCCCTTCTACCTTAACAACTGCGCCATTTTGGGAAAGTGATTTAAAAACCTTAACTGCTACTGAATTCCAGGCTAGCCCTTGATTCCTTGCTCTGTATCCAGTGCTGGTCACTCAGAGCCAATGTATAAGACACATGAGAAAGCCCATGCTGCTACTTTAATCGGAATCATGGGGTCAAGTCATGCTTGGGTCAGGTCCCAAGGTCATCAACGCCCAAGTGTAGGGCATTGGAGGAACCACATAACCTTGCTAAAGAGCTTCACTGTTCTCATCCTTAAGATAAGATAGTGTGACTAAGGGCAGGGTCACAGTGAAGATTCAGGGAGATCTCAGATGGGGAAACAATGCACACTTTGGTAAATGGAATCCTTGTTTGCTGGAAACTTAAAAGTAATAGAGGATTTCTGGGCAGTGGGCCCTTCAGAAGAGCTAGTGAGCCAGCCTGGTGGTTCCCTGGCTCCTGGGTTTGATTCATCCATCCAAGAGAAGGAGGGCATGCAGCCTTGGCACCCTACAGAGCCTACAGCTGGGCATCCTCCTGGGCAGACTGAAGGGCATCTCGGTGATTATCTTAACCTCGGCAGGAGATGGGGGTCTCACTGAGAATATCCTCAAGCAGATCTGACTGCTGTAGTACCCTATCCTTGGAAAGAAAGGGTCAACAATTATAGACTCATCCAGATCTGTGCATCCCTGAGTTAAGTCTCTAGAACCTCCCTGAGGCTCTGTTTTCTCATCTGAGCCATGGGAGCAATGATAGAAAATGTTCTGCCTTCCTCTGCTGTTGTGAAGATAAGCTAAAAGAACTGGCAGTAGTTTGTAAACTGTAAAGTGTTGGGAGTTATTGTAAATTATAAAGTGCTGGGAGTTTGCATCGAGGGGCCAGTTTCAGCTTTTTTTCTGTTCTCACATATCTGGGAGAAATGAATGGGATTCTTGGAACACCCAGTGGGCTCGGTGCACCCAGCTGGGTTCTTGATGTCCATCAGCTTCTTTGCTCCCCTGAAGAACACTGCGAGGTTTATGGTCTTGGTTCACAGATGAGGAAACCAGAGTTCAGAATGGTGAAGCCAGTGGCCCAAAGTTACCCAGCCAGGAAGTAGCCAACTAGGACTTGAAGCTTAGGTCTGTCTCACTCCAAAGCCCAGTCTCTTACTAAAAATGATAGATTTAATTTTTTTTTTCTTTTGCAAATGTTTAGACCATGGAAGGCCACTTTAGGAAGCATTGATAGAAGTTAGCCTTGGGCAATGCTACATCCTTGAGCTCTTCCTGCACTCGAATTTGCCAAAGGCTCTGATAAGTCTTGCACTGAAGAACTGTTAGCCCCGTGGTCCCACACTCCTAGCATGAACTTTCCTCCATCTACATACCCATCATGCTTGTGAATGCCATGGGGAGATGTCCTGCAGAACACACTCCAGAAAGCTTTGCCTGGCTGGATACAGAGTTTTTATTATTTTGTTTATTTTTCAAAATGTGTTTTAGCTTTGCCAGGCTGCACTCTAAAAGCAGATACAAGCAGAGGGCCTTGTGTCTCTCACTCTTAAATTTTTGAAATGGACTTGCTTTCTACATAAGTGGTCATCAATTACTAGCTTGTTTGCCCTCCATGGGTCAGGAGATGGAAGTCCTCCGTCCCTGCCCCATGCCCTCGTGTGAAGGTTGCACAACTTCTGGTGCATTCTAAAAGTGCCTCAAAGCATGAGTGCCTTGAGCTGGGGCCCCGATGAGGTGGAGATGTGACCCAGGGCCCCCCAAGGCTTTTCCGTGGACAGATTTATAAAGGGAGAGAGCAAGGTCAGAGAAAGGTACTTTCTCCTGACGGCAGACATTCACGTGAACTTCATCTAGTGGCTGCTCTGCTCCATCTGTCTCTCGCCGTGGCAGGAAATCAATTGTTTTAGTGGCCTGGGTGGGATTTGGGATGCCTCTCTGGGGTGGCAAAAGAGCCAGGGTCAAGAGATACAATGCTAACTGCTTTTGGCGGCAACCGACTTAGGAGAAGGGGCCTCAGATCGTCGCTCAGACTCAGTTTGCCCCTCTGGGCAATAGGGTCATTGATATAGCATGGAAAGGGAGGACGAAAGGGTGGGCCAGGCAGCATACAGGAGAGAGGCTGGCAGGGAAGAGAGTATGCAAAGTGGTTATGGTGGGATATTCACTTTAGGGGGGAACATCTGCCTTTGCTGAGTGATGAGAGAAATCAGAGCCATGAAAGGAGTTGCCCGGAGCCAAATGTCTTAGTCTGTTTGGACTGCTCTAACCAGGTATCACAGACCAGGGGCTGAAATGGCAAACATTCATTTCTCACCATTCTGGAGTTTGGGAAGTCCAAGATCAAGGTGTCATCAGATTGGGCATCTGGTGAGGGCCCCCCTCCTGGCTTGCACACACCTGACTTCTTTTTTTTTTTTAATTTATTTTTTATTTAATTTTCGGCATAACAGTATTCATTATTTTTTCACCACACCCAGTGCTCCATGCAATCCGTGCCCTCTATAATACCCACCACCTGGTTCCCCAACCTCCCACCGCCCCCCCCACCACTTCAATCCCCTCAGATTGTTTTTCAGAGTCCATAGTCTCTCATGGTTCACCTCCCCTTCCAATTTCCCCCAATTCCCTTCTCTTCTCTAACTCCCCATGTCCTCCATGCTATATGTTATGCTCCACGAATAAGTGAAACCATATGATAATTGACTCTCTCTGCTTTACTTATTTCACTCAGCATAATCTCTTCCAGTCCCGTCCATGTTGCTACAAAAGTTGGATATTCGTCCTTTCTGATGGAGGCATAATACTCCATAGTGTATATGGACCACATCTTCCTTATCCATTCGTCTGTTGAAGGGCATCTTGGTTCTTTCCACAGTTTGGCGACCGTGGCCATTGCTGCTATAAACATTTTCACTACATCTGTATCTTTGGGGTAAATACCCAGGAGATACACCTGACTTCTTGCTGTGTCCTCAGGTGGTGGAGAGAGACATAAGAAGCAAGCTCTCTGTGATCTCTTCTTTTAAGGGCCCTGATCCCAGCACGGGGGCTCTACCCTCCGGACCTCACCTAAACCCAGTTATCTCCCAAAGCCTGCGTCTTCAGATAATACTACACAGGGGTTAGAATTTCAACATAGGAATTTGGGAGAGATCTGAACATGTAATCCACAACACCAAGTAATGGCAAATGCAAACTTCTTCTTTTTTTAATGGATCCACAGTCTATTTGATAAAAATGGTGGCTACATTTTAATATGTTGGGTATAATGTTGCCCAAAGCCTTAAAAAGTCAGAGTGCCAATATTCGCAAATATCCAAGCAAGGTCATGGCGTAGGAAGGAAACAACTGTTGGAGAATGGGTGGAGAACTGGGGCTGAGGGCTTCAAGATGAGTGGCAGGTGGCTTGCCATCACTGGCCAGCTCTCCCCATAGCTGTCGGGCTCCCAAGATTTTAGGCTCCTGAGTTCTCTGACAGAGACATCCCCTCCTAACCGCTAGGATGTCCTTTGTGGAAAGAGGCTGCAAATTTCACATTCCCCTCTCCTCCAGATGATCTCCCTGTCTTGTGGGCTTTGTCCGGATGGAGCTCATTTCTCCTATGTCTGTGTCTGCCTTTTGTGCCTGCAGCTCCGCCAGCTGGAAATGCAGCTGGAGCAAGAGTACGAGGAGAAGCAGATGGTCCTCCATGAGAAGCAGGATTTGGAAGGCTTGATTGGAACCCTCTGTGATCAGGTAAGAGGGAAGCACCAGCAGGTGTTTGAGAGAACACTCCCTGCCTCCAGGCCTTGTTCAGAGAGAGGGGTTGGAGGAGGGAGGACAGTCCAGTAAGTCTTCAGGAAGAGCCAGAGGCCAGTCGGTTCAGCCAGCCTCCACCTGCTCCTCCAAGTGTCCTCTGGACCATCGATTCCAGCCCTGTCCACCCTCACTGGCTCTTCAAAGGAGACCTTCTGGGGTCCACACACAGCAGCGTTCTTGGAAGGACCGGGAGAATAAATAGAGTAGGCCAAGCCAGAGGGAACAGACGAAATCACCTTGCCTTCAGCAGCTGTCGGGGAGGAAGGGAAGGTAGGCAGCCCTTGCTTTAAGGGGGTGAATGTGAATGGCAACCATGTTCACAGCTGTGAGAACAAGACTGTTGCTAGAGGCAGCCAGGCTCAGAGTCAAGCAAATGGGGCTTGAGACCCTAGCTGGGGCCCCTTCTGTCTACATGGCTTTGGGTGAGCTAGTGAACCACTCTGAGTTTCTAGAGGGCAGAGACCTGTGGGAAGGTTGCCATGGCCGTATCCCAAGGTTCTCAACTGTGGCACTGTGGACATTTCATACCACACCATCCTTTGTTGTAGGGAGGCGGTCTCATGCTCCGTGGGATGCTGAACAGCATCTCTGGCCTCCTTCTACTAAATGCCAGCAGCATACCGTCCCCCTTTCATTGTGACAACCAGAATGTCTATAGCCACGACCGAATGTCCCTTGAGCACAAAAATCAACCTCCCCCTTTGCAAAACAACAACAACAACAACAACAACAATAACAAAAAACTACAGCTGTAAATAAAGCAACCAGCAGACAGCAGAGCCTAGCGCCAGCTCCTGATTTCCCAGGTGGGAGGAATCACTCCTCCATTGCCCTCCATTGCCCTGCCTGAGCTGCCGCTTCATAAAACCCCACCACCGGAGAGAGATGCCTGTGGCTTCTGTGATTTATTTTAAAGTATCACAGGAATGTGTTTTAAGGTCTTTTCTTAATGGGCATACACAGTTGTTTAATTAGCAATGATCTCGCTGTCTATCAGCGGAGTTACTCCTGCTAGGCACAGAGGAATGTGGGCCCCTCTTCAAACTAGGACTTAGACATAGGTGCTCATTATGGATTTTTTAAAAGATTTTATTTATTTATTTGGCATTGAGAGAGAGAGAGAGTGAGAGAGAGAGACAGCACAAGCAGGGGGAACAGGAAGGGAGAAGCAGGCTCCCCACTGAGTGAGGAGCCTGACTCGGTGCTCGATCCCAGAACCCTGGGATCATAACCTGAGCCAAAGGCAGGTGCTTAACCAACTGAGCCACCCAGGTGCCCCTGAATTTTTTTAATCGATTAAGTGAGTGAATCCTAGAGCAGGACCACTGTAGCATCGAGTGTCAGGGTTGGAAGCTGAAGGAATCCACAGGAAAGCTTTGTCATCTTCCTGCTCTGAATTTTCTAGTGTCTCAGCCAAGCAAACCAGGCCATTGGGTGCAGAACTATTGGGGATCTTTCTTTAAAATTAATGAAAGAGAGCCCAGACCAATATTTGCTTCTAGAACAATAGTGGCCAATCACTGGACGAAAGAGGCATTCTGTTCAGCATGGTCCACTGGAGGAAACAAAGCAGGTAATCCAGAAAGGTTTTTATAGATGTTGCTGAAATGAAACATTTTTTGTGGAAACAGAAGGTGACTTGAAATGAATAAAATGCTAATTTTATGTTAGTCACCAAGCTGGAACCTTTAAATAAATTATCACATTTGGTAGTTTTAATGTTTTATTAAGACATTTGCCAAACACATGGAAAAGTAGAATGAATAATATAACCGACGCTTATGTACCAAGCACCCAGGGTTCCCATAAATTAAAAATTTGCTATATTAGATTCAGATATTTTTAAGGAAAGAAAACACACTTCAAAAACAGTTGGAAGCTCCTTGGTTTCCATTCCTATGGCTCCCACTCCTTCCCTCTTCCTTCTTCCTTGCTTCCCAGAGGAGACTATCATCCTGTGATTGGAGCGTGGGATTCCCCAGCATAAGTATTTGAACTTGAAACACATACAGTAACATGATTCTGCAATTTCCTTTGTTGCCTTCTGTATCATGTTTGGAGACCAGTCCATGTTAATACATGGAGCTCTAATTCATTCATTTTAACTGTTACACAATATTGTTTTTATTTTTAATCCCATTCTTCTGCTGGTGTTTATGTAGTTGTTTCTGTTCTAAGACACAAAACTGCCGTGCCTATTTTTATGTATGTCTCACTGGGCACATGAGCAAGAGTTTCTCCAGGGGCATGTATATATTTTGAGATTATGTTTTTAGGTGAAGCTAAGTTTATTATTGTTTTATTTCATTGGCAGATTGTTCCTTTGAGTGTGATATGGTCCCTCTTTTCTCCATGAATGATTTTTGCCTTATTTTATTTTGCTTGGTGTCTTGGTGTAGTTTGGCTGCAAGACCTTTATTTATTTATTTATTTTTAAAGATTTTATTGATTTATTTGGGAGAGTGAGGGAGCATAGATGCATAAGAGGAGGAAGGGGCAGAGGGAGAAGCAGACTTTCCCCCGAGCAGGGACCCCCATCATGGTTCTTGATCTCCCAACCCTGAGATCATGACCTGAGCCAAAGGCAGGAACTTAACCCACTGAGCCACCCAGGAGCTCCTGGAAAGACTTTTTAAAATTCTTTCATGTCCAACATTTCCAAGTGTGTGTGTGTGTGTGTGTGTGTGTGTGTGTGTGAATATGGTTTGTTAATTCAGTGTTTTAGCCTCAGACTTTTTATAGGAGAATCTAATTCATTTACATTTATTGGAATGACTGATATACATAAAATAATTTCTATTTTCTTATTTTGCATTGAATATTTGTTGGCTTATTGTCCCCTTTCTCTGCTGCTGCTTTTATTCCTCTCTTGCTTTTGAAGTTTTTTAAAAAATATCAAAGATTTTATTTAGTTAGTTATTTATTAGAGAGAACACAACCTAGGGGAGGAGCAGAGGTAGAGAGAGAGAGAATTTCAAGAAAACTCTGCGCTGAGTATGGAGCCCAACATGGGGCTTGATCCCACAACCCTGAGATCGTGACCCGAGCTGAAACCAAGTCAGATGTTTAACCAACAGAGCCACCCAGGGGTCCCATAGATACCTATTTAATTGTCATGTTTCCTAACATACTGTATTTGATTTTTACAACTCTGTGGGAAAGGTATTATTATTTCCTTCTTATAAATGATAGAATTGAGGCTCAAAAGCTAAAGCAAATTGCTCAAGATCATATTGCTTATTAGTAGCCCATGCAGATTTGAAATGGAGTCTGTATTATTTGATAGCCTATATTTGTAAGCACTATGCTGCTTAAAAATGGTTAAGGTCCAGTTAATTAGAATCAACCCTTTGTTGAACATGTTGATTTTTTTCAGAATATTCCCCATTCTCTCTCCCAGTCTCAGTCTCCTCATCTAGAAAGTGGTTGCTTAGCCCTGCCTGCCTTTCCAGATTGTATTTTTAAAATTTTCAGAGAGATCCTTGACAAAGACATTTAACGAGTGCCCCAGACAATTTGGCTTTATGATAAATGGTGAAACAGCTGAGATTTGAATATAGTTTCCCACAACAACACTAAACATCATTTAGATTTATTAGTTAATTATTCACCAGCTTTAACCAAATTTGAATCTTTGTGTTACAGAATGCAAACTTGCAAGATGACATTTATTTCCCATTAACCTAATGAGCTCTCCCTCTCTCTTTCTCTCTTTTGCCCTCCTCTCTTGTAACAATTCATTATGAAGGGGAGGGTGACTTGTCTGACATTTTTATTGTGAGTTCTG
Source organism: Mustela erminea (assembly GCF_009829155.1). Taxonomy (NCBI): domain Eukaryota; kingdom Metazoa; phylum Chordata; class Mammalia; order Carnivora; family Mustelidae; genus Mustela; species Mustela erminea. The sequence goes on along the minus strand of NC_045626.1, from coordinate 73,416,742 downwards.
TTTGCAAAGATCCCTCTGGAAAGGAGACAGGGTGCCAGTATTTTCAGGGTCTTCCTGGTAGTCAGTTGTAGTATCTGAGCTGTGGTCAATGCTAACATCAAAGGATGTCCCTGATGCCAACCTGCCCCGCAGAGAATGAACGCTCTTTATACTCTGGGATGTGTAAAGAGAAAGAACAGACAAAAAATAGGAGAGATGCTAAGTACACTGATTGAATGCAGAATCTGGGCTCAAGTTAGTGAATCAGGATTCATGTTCCCCTAAGCACTATGGTGCAATGATTAGAAACTTTGCATTTTAAGGCTGAGCTGTCCAGGTTCAAATCCTTGCTGCATAACCACACCATCACCTTAAGTATACCACTTACTCTATGTCAAGTTCACCAGCTGTACCTCCATTTTCCTGTGACATTACATAAGAATCCCACCTAGCTCACAAGACATGAGCTGGCCCCAGGTAACTTCTCTTGCTCTGCGACCTGCCCCGCCTCCATGTTTTATGCCCTCATCCTCATCACTGGAACAAGAGAAACAAGACTTTCTCAGCCTTCTGTTTTTTCTCTTGGCCTGGCTTCTTGAAATGCCCTTCCCGTACCTCACTGGGCTCCCACTTACCCAAGACTCTTTCTGATCCCATCCGACCCTGAGCTGGCTGGCAATCCCCTGTGCTTGCACAACACCTTCCCTTAAATTAAAGAACAAAACTGACCTCTTTTATCGTCCATTTCACTGAAATGACTTCTTTCTTGTCAGGATAGTCGGATTCCTACCCAAACTCTGCCACTTCCTAGGGGTGGGGTCTTGGGCCAATTACTTGTCCCTCTGCAGTCTTCTGCTCCATCACCTGTAAAATGGGAACAGCAACACCAGACGTCACACAGTCTTCAAGAGGACCAAACGTGTTACCTCCCGTAAAGGGTTTAGAGTGGTGTCTGACACTTAGAAAGTTCTCTGTAAATCTAAGCTATTTCTGCTTTTATAAAGGCAGTAAAAATAATAATAATGTCTATCCTTAAGAGATTGTCACAGGAGTTAAATGCAATAACATGTGACAAAGGGCCGGGCACAATGCCCAGTTCTGATCTTAGCTCAGCAGGTAAGATTATATTTTACGTGCGTGCATGAGTGTGTGTGTGTGTAGATGTATACACACACACACACACACACACACACACACACACACACATTAGACCAGTATTTAAAACTCAAAGAAACACACCTCAGGACTAAGAGGCTGGATTTGAAGAACCAACTCATTTTTCAAAGATTTCAAAACTGGAAGCAGAGAAATAGGAATGTAAAACCTAGTGGAGTGCATTCTAGGTCATCAGACAATACTCATAATTCTCTTTATTTGTAAAGCGTTTGACAGCATACAAAGTGTTCTCTGATCCGTTATCGTGCCTGATCCTTGTCTTATCTCAACATGGAGGATAGTTTATTTATTTATTGCCTTATTTTTATAGACGAGGAGTATGGGGTTCAGAGGGGTGGCACGATCCAACCCACTGCCAGCAAATGGTGAGCCAGGGTTTAAAACCTGGGCCACCCTGTTCCAAACCCCACCTTCTTCCTGAATATTCAGGAGATGGTTCTGGAGAGGTGCGGGTATCCAGGTATCCAGGTATATAGAAATTGGGTCCCATGGGTGACATACCTACACTGCGTTTTCTGGAAAACTACCCCCTCTTTTTCTTCCAGTCTCTTGAGGGGCTCTTTCCGGGTTTCGGAGATGCTCAGGGCTTTAGCATCAGTGTCATTTCCAGGGGAGAGGGCGGCCTGTCACTGCTCCGTGTCGGGCTTCTGCGTGGTCCTGCACCTGCCTCTGTTCATCTCAGCCCCTAGGAGTTGTCACCCTCCTGGCATCCAGGATGCGGCTTCTGCAGGAGCGACGAGACAGCTGCCCACTTGGAGGGTCTACACGTCCAGGGTTTTGGGTGAAGGAAGGTGCTCGCTTTGGGGTAACACCCCTCTGCAGAAAATAACCTTGTGCCTTAACCTGGCAAAGGAGACCTGCTCAAGGGACAGAAAAACTTGATTTAGACCTCCAAAAGAAGCCTGGCTCTTTTTTAATACTGAGTACTTAATGAGTACATACATGCAGGGTAGGACAGTGTACTGCACTATACAACTCAGGGACTCAGGGACGCAGCACCCACAGAAATGGCAGGTAAACCCCCTCGGGAGCTCTCTGGCCCTATCCAGTCTCAGCCCTGGCAGGGTAACTGCTGTCCTCACTTCTGTCACCAGAGGGCCTCACCTGACCTGTAGGTTCTGACAAGGCGAGGAGAAGCCATACTGATGACTTGGGTGCCCAAGATGAGACCCAGTGACTTTGGATGGTTCCAGGCTGGGAAAACATTGATGAGCCCAGCTCATATTTGTGGGCCTTTACTGTGAGTCAGGCATTCGGCTAAATACCAGCTTAATCCCCATAGTAGCCCCGTGTGCTTGATGCCATTCCCATTTTGCAGATGTGGAAACTGAGGCTTGGGCAGGAGAAGGGTATTGTCCAAGGTCCCATGGTGTGAGAGGCAGAGGCAGGATTTGAACCCAGGGGAAGCTTGGTTCTGGAGAACTTGGACCCTGTCCACTGCTCTGCAGTCTTAGCTCACAAGAGCCTTCCCTTGGCTTCCAGATCGGCCATCGAGACTTTGACGTGGAGAAACGTCTTCGGAGGGACCTCAAGAGGACTCATGCGCTCTTGTCAGATGTGCAGCTTCTTCTGGGGAACATGGAGGACAGCAAGACTTCAGTCAGCAAAGAGGAGCTAGAGAAAGTGCACAGCCAGGTAGGGGTCATGGGGGCCCCTTAGGGCCAGGCTTGGGAAGATGCTGCAGCCGGCCAGGGGAGATGATGGCTCTTGGTGTGGCCGCAACACCAACATTCACAGACCTGCATGGAGATGGGGGACACTGAGGGGCTGGGCAGGTCACACGGAGGTGGTAGTTGAGGAGGAGGCAGTATGTAAATGACTGTTGAGTCCGGTACCCTTCCTCAGGGCTGAGGCAGAATGCATCTCAAGGACGTGGGCAGATCAGAGTCCTGGAGCAGAATGGCTGGGTGCACTGCGCGAACGTGCGTGTGTGCGTGTGTGTCTGTGTGTGCATGTATGTGGAGCTGCCTAGGCTGCATAGGAAACAACCAGTCATCGTGCTATTAAAGCAAGAGCTCAAACAACCGGCACCACCAACAGCATTGATTAGAATGGTAATGATTTTGATCTCTGGCTCTCACCTTCTGGAGCACCCACCATGTCCCACTTAGGCTATACTGGGTGGCCCATAGAGTTCTCCAGAGAGCATCTCCTTTCCCTATAGGAGGTGGCAAAGAGGGGAGGAGACCCGTCCAAAGTCACACAGCTAGAAAGTGCCAGAGCAAGGATTCGAACTCAGGGCTCCACCCTCCCCGGCTGCTTCAGAGGAGGATGGGAAGCAGATGAGCGGTGAGGCCAGGCAGACACCAAGGACCTCAGGAGGTGGGATGGGCTGGGGCTGTGCCAAGCGCAGACAGCATGGCCCAAGGTGGCAGGTGTTGAGAGATGTGAGTGGGTCAGAACCCACAGTGGTGTGGGGGGACTTGGGGAGCGAGATCCTAGAGTGGGGACTGAGGACTTGCTACCTGTCTCCACAGGAAGCTAGAAACAATGCAGGGAAGCTCAGAGCCCCACTGGGGGACACTGTGCCCATGCATTTGGTGTTACCTCTAACCCATGCCTCCTGCAGATGAAACCATGTGCGCTCAAGCCAGGTGTGGGGCAACAGAAGGCATTTCCTGCTGCCTTCAGCACCTCACTTTCTCAGAGTGTTGCCCCCCTTCCTCCTCCTCCTCTGGCCTTCTCTCACGTGGCCTCAGCCCTTCCACATGGCTGTGCCTGTGTATCTTCACAGAGACTACCCCAGAAGCTCCGATGGGTTACCTGTAGTTTTTGGACTCTAAGGCAAAACTATACTTCCTGATAGCAAGACTATGCTTTATGCGTGTCAGTGATGCCTGTTCAGTTCGCAGTGTGTAATAAATACTGAATAAATGCCTGTCTGTTCCTAATGCCTGTCTGTTCCTAAATGCCTGTCTGTTCCTAATGAGGAAACAAAGGAACAGAGAGGGTGAAAGGTTTGCCCAAGGGCACACAGCCAGTGAAGGCAAAGCTGGGCCTTGAACCTGTATTCCCTGACTCCAGAACCAGTGCTTCTCTCTTCCTTCTGGAGCTCATGAGGGTCTGCGGGTTCCTGGGAAGGCAGTGGGAGGCAGCAGAGTCTAGAAACTAGATATAGAGCCTTCTTCACTTCCTGTTTCTGGTGTCCATTTCCTGTGTGTAAAATGAAAGGTTTCAGGTTTTCAGAACTGATAGGCTATGGGAGAAACCCTGCCTCCACCTTTTTTCCTAAACTAAATTCTAGGTTTGATTCAGATTTCATGAGTTTCTCCATTAGCTCATTTTCCTGTTCCAGGATCCATCCCAGGGCACGCCCCTGTATCTGCTTGTCCTGTCTCCCCAGTCTCCTCTGTCTACGACAGTTTCCCAGTCCTACCTTGCTTTTCATGACTCTGACAGTTTTGAGAAATACTGGCCGGGTATCCTGAAAGTGTCCCCCCCCAGTCTGGGTTTGTGTGGAGCATTTCTCATGACTAGACCCGGCTGGAGGGTTTTTGGAGCAAATACCCCATAGGCTCACGTGAGGGGCTCTTCTGTCTCCCTCACTCTCTGATTTTCCTTTGTTTAGCAGCCACATACTGCTAGGATGACCAACCATCTTGGCTTGTCCTTGATGGTCCTGGTTTTAGGGCTGAAAGTACCCGTGTCCTGGGCAAGCCCTGGACAAACCCAGACAGTTGATCACTCTGCTGTCTTCATGACCATGTCAGAAAACTAGAATCACCTGGGCTTCCGTGCGTCCCCTCACTCCATCCTCATTCCCTCTCCTATGTGCCCATTTTACAGATGGGGAAATCCTGTTGAGAGCTGGAAAGCAACATGTCCAAGGCAGCGACAGCAGCTAAGTGGCAGAACTGGGATTCATATCCAGGGCTCACAATTCTAATTGTAGGATCTAAGGTTTCTTTTGCCTGTCTGATCGGCTGTCCACGTGGGTGGAAGACCCTTAGCCTTTTTTTTTTTTTAAAGATTTATTTATTTATTTGACAGAGATCACAAGTAGGCAGAGAGGCAGGCAGAGAGAGAGGGGGAAGCAGGCTCTCTGCTGAGCAGAGAGCCCGATGCGGGGCTCGATCCCAGGACCTTGGGATCATGACCTGAGCCGAAGGCAGAGGCTTTAACCCACTGAGCCACCCAGGCGCCCCGACCCTTAGCCTTTTGACTTGCCTCACGTGAGCAGAGATTTCGGAGTCCCTGGTCAGGGGCCAGGCCTCTTGGATTCATCAAGCCCCTTTTCTCTTTCTGCCTCCCCGCAAATATTCCAAGTACCACACCCTCCCAGCCTCCCCCTCCCTCCAGGTGATTGTTCTTGAAAAGGAACCATGATGGTTTTGTTCCTCCTTCTTCCTTTTTTAAGTATTCATGAGAAACCTCCCTCTGTAGGGTTAAAATGTGTGTTCTTGAAAAATAGTGGTATTTAATGAAGGCGCCTCCAGCTGAATCAAAGAGCTTCATTCTTCTGAAAGTCCTTCTTCCCCATCTCTGCATCCGGCTCCTATCAAAGGGAATTCACAGCCTTGGCTTTCTGTTGCTGTTGTCATGGAAATCGTTATAAGGATGGGATCGCGTGGACCAGAGGTCAGGGTACAGTTGCTTTGGCTCCCAGCACACGTGTTCCGGATGCCGGAGTCAGAGCTAATCAAATAAAGCGGTGATGACATTGGGCATCACTCTGTTTCCTCTCCCCAGGAAGGTATTTGTCCTTTACCTGAAGGCTCTGAGGACAGAGGCGGACAGAGCAGACAGGAGGGGAAAGAGAGAGGGAGCTAACTTTGGGGCTGAGTGCGCTGCAAGTTCTGGGTCTGGCACTGAGCAACTTCATGCATACATTCCTTTATTCCTTCTTTCTTTCCTTTCTTCCTTCCTTCCTTCCTTCCTTCATGACTTAATGAGGCACCTACTGTGTGTCAGGTGATAGGCTCCATCCAGGTATATAATGGTTAGTCAAACAGACACCCTCCCTCGTGAAACTTACATCTTTTTAAAAAAAGATTTTATTTATTTACTTGACAGAGAGAGAGAGAGAGAGAGAGCGCATGAGCACACGCACAAGCAGAGGGAGCAGCAGGGAGAGGGAGAGGGGGAAGCAGGCTCCCAGCTGAGCAAAGAGCCTGATACGGGGCTCGATCCCAGGACCCTGCAATCATGACCTGAGCCAAAGGCAGACGCTTCATTGACTGAGCCACTCAGGCATCCCAGAACTTATATCTGATGGCAAAGAAGACAAGCAAACAATGATACAAATAAGTAGAAACATCCCACACCTTCATATGGGTATTAAAGGAAATAAGGTTCTGGAATAGGGACTCGCAAAGGGTCTCTTGTAGCCTGGGTGGTCAGCTAAGCCACCCTGGAAGAAGGAGAAGCAGGTGGGGATTTTATTCCAAGGGTTGTGCAAAGCTGTTGAGAGGTTTGGAGCAGAGAGTGACATAATCTGCTTCACGATTTAGAGGCTCACTCTTCTGAGCAGAGAATGGGTGCGGAGAGAGGACGCTGGTGCCTTTAGGAGAAAATTGACCCTTCCAGGCTGGAGGAGATGGTCGGCTGGGTTAAGTGGTGAGGGAGCTGGCTAGAAGGGACAGACTTGGGGCTGGTTTGAAGGCCGTGGGACTTGTGGATGTTCTGATGGCAATAGTAGGTGTAGTAGTCAGCTAATCCTCACCACTGCAGGAGGGGGTATTTCTATTTTTGACCCATTTAACCAATAAAGAAACTGTCTCTAAGAGGTTGAGTAAGGGCACCCAGCAGTGTATACCTGAAAGCTGCAGATGTCGATAGTTCCATGCCCATGCAACTTGGTAGGTATAATCGGGGTCCTGTTAACATTTGGACCTACTATGTTAACAGAGCACCTACTATGTACAAGGCTTTTCCTTGATGTCTTAGGATTCCCAAACTTGGCTGTATGTCAGATAACTTAAGCACCATTTAAAAAATTATAGTTTCTGGATCTGGATTGGCACCCGACATCTACAATCCTAAACCATCCTACCAGAGGATTCGGATGCTCATCTTGGGGCCAGCATTTGGGAATTGTGAGCCGTTTATCTCTCAAAACTCCCTTTCAAGTTTGGTGGCAATATATCCATTTTGCAGATGGGAAAACTGACAGCGAGTTTATACTAGTGCGACGAATCTTCATTCTGCTGTTTTAAAATGGATTAAATCTGAGTCCAGAGGACCCTATCTGGCACTTGCTAGTCTTGTGGCCTTTGACATGCAACGTGACCTCCTGGAGACTTTTCCTCTCTGAATGGAGTGTTTTCATTCCCTTGATGGCCCAGCCCCTGTGGGGGGCTGCCGCGGTCGGGCCAGCAAGGGTCTTCAGAAACAATGAACACTCCCAGGGGCCCCTTACAGCTCGCTAACCATGGCGCCAGAGAACCCAGAGAAAGGTTTCCTCTCTCAGGGCATTGAGATGAGGGAATTATTTCAGTACACCTGTTAAAGAACAACTTGCATTGAGCAGATACTGATACGGTCCCCACTCTGGGACAGATCGGAGGCCAGGCTGCAGGCAGAAGGAGGAGACCATAGGGTTCCTTCCCTCCGGGCGCTCCCAACCTGCAAGAGGTAGACCAAGGGACAGACTCTTGCCAAACAGACGGATAAGCTCCTTACTAGGGGGAGGGGAGGAGGGGTGGTTAATTAAAGAGGATGGGAGCTGTGTGGAAGGGGCTGGCGGCTTCTGCTGTCTCTTTAAAGGTGGAAATGAATTGTTGGTTAGCAGGAGGACACAGCAGAGCATAGAGGGACAGAAACACGTGGAGACAAGGGAGTGATGCCTCCTGACAAGGTATTGCTGGAATATCAAGTGTGGGGGGGTAGGAGCAAGGAGGGTGATGCTGGCAGCTGGCTCAGGAATGGTTTGGCAATGGGGAGCCACAGAGAGTTTCGGAGCAGAGGTGAGTGTGATCGGAAGTGCTTGTAAGACGTGGCAGGATTTCAGGTCCCAGCTGAAGCCCTGAGGTACCCCATGCCAGGCTGAACCAGCGGCACGGGAGAGTTCCCTTAGACAGAGAATCTTCCAGAATCTCTGGATGTTGCCCTTATGGACAAGCATCCTCTCTGTCCATTGCCCCACCATCTAGAACCCCAAGAGAATCATTTACCTCATTCCACCCAGTTTCCCTCCATTGGGAGCCTTGGCTATCTCAGATAACACCTGGTTATCACACTTAACCTGCAGGTTAAGACCCTATAATAAAACATGGAAGCCTTCTGGAGGCAAGGTAGACCATCTTCAGATCCTGCCTCCACGACCTGATTAGCTGTGTGATTTGGAGCAAATCACCCTACCTTGCGGCCTCCTTTGCCCCCCCCCCCAAAAAGGGGCATGATAGTCCCAGTTACGGGGCTGATAGAAAGAACCCTAGACCACAGATTTGAAAGAATTCTCTAAATTAAAAACTCAAAGACAATGATTTTTAAATTGGCAAGCTCCCCTGGCTCCCATGTCCCCATCACAGATGTTGGCCACTGGAAGACAGGTTTCTGGGCACACAGTTTTATCAGACCTCGCGGATCAGGTGGGCAAGGCTACGTGTGGGGTGGTTGTGGTGACACCTGTTCTCTAGGAGCCAATTACTAATTAATTCCCATGGAATGTTTCCACTGGAAACAAACTAATCTGGAGACAGAAGCAATCCCGACCACGAAGATCTATAATTGAGATCATCGCAGAGCATAAATAACATCTGCGAGAAGCAGATGCTGGCACCTGACTCCGACGGGACCGTGGAGGAGGCTGTTTTCTCCAGGGTGGCGGTGGCTTTTTTTTTCCCCCTTCATTTGATTCATGCCTCTGACCTTTGTCTCTTCCCCAAAAGAAATATGGTATTTGCTTTATTGTTAAATGGAGACCTCTCCCACCCCTGCCAGCTCTCAAATTTATTTACTTCAAGCTGGGACTATGTTCACAGCTTTCTGCGGAACACAAAGCTATCAACAAGTCTCAGTCATTGTACCCCGAAATAGCTCTTCAGTCCATCCCCTCTCCTCTCCTGCCCCCTTATCAGCCACCTACCCCTCCGGAGCTCTCCTTGGGGTTCTGTCCCGCCTGCTGGCCTCTGGCCTTGTCCATGCCATCTTACTGCCACCTGATCTTTGGAGAGAGAATTCAGGTCGGGGGACAGACAATGAGAGAGAAAGAATCCCAGGCAACCTCCAAGCCCAGCATGGATCCCACGTCCCTGAGATCATGACCTGAGCCAAAATTAAGAGTCGGATGCTCAACCAACTGAGCCACCCAGGTGTCCCCGCAGCGAGAATTTTTAAAATTTACGTATAGTCTTGGCTCTTTGAGTTCAGAATCTACCCAGTGGCTTCCCATTGCCCTCAGAATCCAGGGCAGGTTCCCCAATGTGGCCTTTTTTTATGGTGGTGGAGCCTGACTTCCATGCTCCCCGTGCTTCTGACCAGCTGCTAAGGGACAGCTTGGGGTCCCTCACACCCGTCCCACCTTTCCCACCTTTGTCCACGCTGTGTCCTCTCGCCTCTCCCCTCTGAAAACTCTTCGCCTGCTGAAGATCTAGTTCTCTTCTTAGCTTGGGTTGGGACATCGTCCCTGGGAGCAATCTCTGACCCTCACAGGGCTGGGTGAGAGCCCACCTCCCTTCTTTCACGGTCTCCAGGGTTTAGGTCTAGAACAGCACACATCAGTCTCTCACAATCAATGCCTTTGCTTGCCTGGGTCCCCCATTGACCTTCCAGCTCCTTTAAAGGCAAGGGCCAGACTAAGTACAAATACTAAGAAACTTGTCCAAAGTCACGAAGGTAGAAAGAGATGAAGGCAGGAGTTGAACCCACAGACTTTACCAGCTGGGAGTTCAGCACGTGCTACCACAGACTGTGAATGTGTCTCCTGTTGGCCCTCTGCTCCCTCTGGGCCATCGCATCCCTTTGGAAAGCCCCGGATGCTCCAGTAGGCCTTTCCACTGGGGGTTTCAGGCTCAGCTTCTGTGTTCCTTCCTGTGGGCCCACTGGGCCTGATGTGTTGTCTACATGATGAACTCCCAGCCATGGTCAGGCAACAACCCGAGCTCTCGTTGCTGGTGTGCAGAAGACTGATAGCCCTTGACTCTTCCCTGGTGCCTTTCATTGGGACGTTTGTCACCATGTGTCACCCATGCTTCCACGAGACATTGAGAATAATGAATCCACTCTGGGAAGATGACTCTGATGGGAGCCTTTTATGTGAGTGAGCACCTTTGGAATGCTTCTCCCCAGCCAGGAACCACAGGGCAGGTGGCCTGGGTATTTTATCTGAAGAGACTTTTTTTTTCCTCGCCTTTTGAAATATGATGTTGGAGTGAATTGATTCAATATTAACATAACCTCCTGTCAGAGGAGATAAAAACCGAAGTGTAATTGGGTAAGAACATGGTTATCAAGGGCCTGTTCAACCCACAAATATTGACACTTCCCATGCTGTTAGGAATGAAGCGGGGGACAGCTGGCTTTGCTGTAGGCAGGGAGTGACGTCTACGCGTCTCCCCAGAAGGACCTGTTAACGTCAAGCGCCGTGGAGGGCCAGACCCCAGAGCGGCAAGCCATCCACCAGGATAATCATAGCCATCTTGACAACGAGGACATCGATGGCAAGCAACCATTGGTTATGCTGCACCAGGCACGGGGCCAAGCCCCAAGATGCCATGACTTAATCTGAGCCCCTCAACCCACTTGAATGTAGGGAACAGTACGTGAGCACGGCCTTTTCTGTTTCAGACCAGAGTGTGGGAGTGGGTCTGGAGACCACAGGGGCTCTGCAGACGGGTGGGAGCTCACAGGGTGAGCCCTGACTCTCCCCAGGAGGGAGCTAGTATTATGCTCCTTGTGTGTAGGAGGAAGCTCAGTGTATAGGAGACTTGCCCAAAGTCGCAGGGCTGGGGAGGAACTGTTTTTTTTCTTTGTTTGTTTTTTGTTTTTTTAAATAACATATTTTGAAAGAATTTTAAACTTGAAGTGGCAAGAATAGTCAGAGGATCCGTGTTTAGCCCTCATTCAGATTCATCAATCTAACATCTTACCACACTGGAGTTACAGACGTGATGCCCTTTTGCTCTCATCAACATGGGAAATTTCATACTGATAACATGTTCGGGAGTCGATGAACTATGGCCTGCAGGCCTAATTCAGCTCAAATCCAACAGGCTTATTTCTTGTCTGTTTTTGTTTTTTGGATTTTTGTTTGTTTTTTGTTTTTGTTTTTGTGCTTTTTATCATAGCCTGAGACCTAAGAATGGTTTTCATGTTTTTAAATGGCTGCATTTTAAAGTGGTTAAGAAAGGATAGTACCTCTCTCTCTTTCTCTCCTTTATTTTTTCGCTCTTGGCCTAGCAAAGCCAAACATATTGACTCTCTGGTCCTTGGAGAAAAAGTTTGCTGATCCCCGATCTTAGCTGCTTAATGATGCAGATGTTGTCGTTGTCCCATTAATATTCCTCATAGCGATTTTTCTCCATGTTCAGGATCCAACCCCAGGTGCAAAAGTGCTTTCATTCAGGTTTTGCAAGCCTGTAGATCCTCAATCTCTCCTTCTCTGTATTTTAGGATGCTGACATTTTGGGAGAATTCAGACCGGTTGTGTTTGCTCTTCCATTTGGGGGAACTGGAATGGGAGCCCCTGTCTTTGCAATTCCAGAACTGTTGGATGTGGTGCCGGTCTGGGGGTGTTCCCAGGACACAGGATTTCTGATTTTTAAAACCAGAAACGTCCCAGGCAAACAAGGGTGGGAGGGGTGGTGGGGAGGGGAGTGGCCCATCATAGGACCACCGTGGCTAGCATTCAGTAATTGTAAGATGAAGGAAGTGCCTGTAGGTTGAGGGGAGGAGGTGATGAACCAGATACCAGCTTGACTGACTTCTCCCGATTATCTGCTCCTATTGCTCCTCGAATGAATCCTTACTGTCCATGCATTCTGGCCTGGGTCTTGCTTCCCCTCCGCCACCCATGTGATGAAGTCTGGCTGGCTCGCCAAAAATGATGAAGTCCCAGAACCTAAGTCAGGTTTGGTGGGGTGCGGAGGTTCGGAGCCGACGACTAAAGAAAGAATTCTTAAGACGTCGTTGGTGCAAAAGGTGATTTATTAGAGCATGGGGACAGGGCCCGTGGGCAGGCGGAGATGCGGCTGCCCCGAGTTGTGAGGGTAGGCATGTTATATACCCCACGGTTGGGGGGAGGTGGTGAAGGAATGGGAGATTTCAACAGAGTTCTCACATGTTAGGGAGGGCCTACAAGGTGCCGGGGGGAGTCCTTGCCCTTATGGCTTGATCAATGTCGTCTTTACGTCAGGCATTAACATCAAGATAGTTGGGAGATTCTTGGTGGGGTGTTATGATTCTGCTATCATTTACATTCCCTTCTACCTCAGTCTCCTCCAGTTTATGGTGGGGAGGGAGACATTAGGGCTTCAGGAACCGAGAGTTATTTGCCTCTGGAAATTTGTGCTATTGATAGGGTAACCTCTCTGTTTAGGTCTCTAGGATATCTGTAGAGCAAGGGAGATTCCTGTTCTGCAGGATTGCGATCCCTGCAAGTTAACTATTTATCGTTTTATGGCAGTCAGGGGTGCCTGAGGAATGCTACACATATGGAGGGGAGCGGGTGAAGAGGGGGTGTAAGGCGCCAGCTTTTGCTTTGTCCTCAGCCAGCCTCCTGCTCCCTCATCACATGGATGGATACAAGACTACGTGATGTTATCGTAGGTAGTAGTTGGTTCGTCCTCCTTGTTTCTGAGACTGTATCATGGTTGAGACATTTTGCTGTCAATGGACACGTAGCTTGCGCCTAGATCTTGGTGATTACGAATACAGCTACTAAATGCCTGTTTCCCCCCATGTTATTTTATCTGGGAGGGAGGGGTGTGTGTGTGTGTCTCTGTAGGGTGTAGACCTAGAAGTGTAGTGTCTTTGGATCACGGTACACGTGTTTCATTAACTGTGCTGAGGTAGCCATGTGCTTCTACCAAGTGTCTGCAGGCACGTTTCCTCCATCCAGTGGAACATGTGCCCCACTGGCATCCCATGCCGGTCAGCCCCGGGGATTGTTCCTTATTCACATCTTAGCCATTTTGCAGGAGGAGGTGTCGGGAAGGTTCCATTTCCCCTCACCCTGATGGGTAAAGAGATAGATTGCCTTTTCAAAGTGGATAAGCTTTTTGGAGGGCTATTTATACCTGAGGAAGCCATGTGTTCCTCTTTTAAACTGTTGGCTATTTTTCTCAGTGATTTGTAGAATATCCTGGTATGTAAGCCCTTTGCTGGTTATGTATCTTGCAAATACTTTGTCCTGCTCTGGGGACAAACTTTGAGGTCCACTGCTGCCTTCTCTTAGCTCTGTCATTTTATGAACAGAGCTCTTAAGTGTGAGGGGGTCCACTTGGTCAGGCTCAATTAGCTTGGAATCCAAATTTAAAATCACTTGGTTAGGTAGAGAGTGTTCTGGTTAGCTGTATGTTCTGGCGGCAGGAAGTTCCTTCCTCCTCACTCCTCCACTAGGGGCTCAAGCCTGGACTTGGGATGCAGCCCCTGTAGGTTTGTTGAATGAGTGTGTGGTCACTCTCCCTAGCCGGGTCATTTCCTCCTGCAAGGGAGGGTCCTGCCTGCATGGCCCACCCCTTGTCCTTCCTGGGGAGCTGGCTGTCCGGACCAGCTCAGGAGGAGCTGGGGATAGCCAGGCAGAGGGTGGCTTCCCGAGGAGGTGTTCAGGGCTGGCTCAGGCAGCGTGGGCAGCAGGCAGCTCGGGCTATAGGCTGAGGCAGCCCTGCAGACTGGGACAGATTTGTGATGTGCTGAGCTGACCTCTTGCCCTGTCCCTCAGGGCATGTGCGTGGAGCCCCTACTACGTAGGGACCCAGAGGGGAGCAAGCCCCCAGGGGCCTCTGGGCTCCGACTATCTAGCGAGAAGACAGACCGGAGACACTCCGACAGTGCATTGTTTAGGGGAGCCGTGGGGTGCTGGAACAAAGGGGTGTTGCAAATATGATAAAAATGAGGGTATGATAGGATGGGGGCAGGGAGGGTGTTTTATGTGTTTTTTATCTTGCTTTTCCAAGTCTTATTTTTTTATTTTTCTTTCTCTCTTTGGAGAACATCGGCATACTCCAAATCTACTGTCATCACAGGTGAAGGCAGGAAGGAAATTCTTGAGGTCTGTTCCAGTCACATAATACCTGGGCAGTCCTGAGATCCTATTAAGAAAGACTCTTTTTTAAATTTCATTTTTATTGGGGTGCCTGAGTGGTAAAGCCTCTGCCTTCAGCTGGTGTCATGATCTTAGGGTCCTGGGATTGAGCCCCACATGTGGCTCTCCACTCAGCAGGGAGCCTGCTTCCTCCTCTATCTCTGCCTGCCTCTCTGTCTACTTGTGATCTCTCTCTCTGTCAAATAAATTAATTAAATTTTTTAAAATTAAATTTTTTAAAAATCAAATTTTTATTAAAAAATTTTCATTTTTTACCACTTCATCATATCAGGGAGATCATATGATAGTTGTCTTTCTCCGCTTGGGAGGGAGACAAACCATAAGTGACTCTTAATCTCACAAAACAGAGGGTTGCTGGGGGGAGGGGGGTTGGGAGAGGGGGTGGGGTTATGGACATTGGGGATGGTATGTGCTATGGTGAGTGCTGTGAAGTGTGTAAACCTGGCGATTCACAGACCTGTACCCCTGGGGATAAAAATATATTATATGTTTATAAAAAAAAATTAAAAAATTATTTTAAAAATTTTCATTTTTATTGAAGTGTGGTTGACACACAATATTAGTATATTGTGTTAGTATATACATTAGGTATTGTATGTTAGTTTCAGCTGTATAACCTAGCGATTTGACAATTATTTGCATCACGAAATGCTCACTACAGCAAATTTAGTTAACGTCTGTCACCGAGGAAGGACTCTTAAACCCACAAAGAAATAGACTGAAAACGAGTAAAAGGAGGTCTGTTTAACTCAGCAGGTGGGAAGCCCTTGCCACAGGGCTTATAAGAAAAAGCTGTAGCTTTAAAATTCAGTTCAGGTCCTGGCCCCATTCACCACTTAGAAGCTGTGTGATCTTGACAAGTTCACTAACCTCTCTGAGCCTCAATTTCTTCTTTAATAAAACGGTGATGAAAGTACCTGCTTCACAGAATTGTTACTTGTTGCAATTAACATATTCGCGGTAAGCATCCAGAAAGCGGTTACTATTATCCCGCTACTGATAATGATTATTTTTACTCGGAAGAAGATGGAAACAGTAAATACTCAGAAAACATTCTGATGTATCAATAAATAACGATCCTCTAGCACAATGTAAGGAAAATGATGGAATGTTTAATAGATGCTCAAATGGTTTGATCAAGGACACAGAGAGTAACTGCCAGATGGTCTTGGAAATTTCCCCCTGGGGCCACCGTCATCAGGCTCCTGAGCCAGATAGACCATTGGTGGACCTGGCCTGACATTTTTAATATGTTTGCACTTACTGAATTTGTTCAATATCAGGGCCTTCTATAGTTTGAGATGCTGGTAATTCCCTTCAGGGAAGGCCTTCCTACTGAAGGTTAGTTCTTGCTTGGCCTGCCAATGACACCATTTCTTAGAAGGCTTCCCCGTGGCATTTGTGATACGGGATCCTTAAATCCCTCACGTTGTTCAACCAGACCCTGAGATTGGGGTTCTAATCGCTCAGCTGTAATACCAGCATTTTCCCTCTCCCTGCCTCCTTCCGTATGTCTAGCCCACTCATCGAGTAGCTTAATAAGTCCAAAGCAAACATTTTCACCAGGTATTTAAAGCAGGCAGATGGCTTTGCATAGGAAAGTAATGCTATTCACTGGGTTGTAGTTGATGTCTATGTGATGGGAATCTCAATTGCCCTCCGGGGGAATGAAAGGAGGGGGATGTTGTGAGAGAATGCGGAGAGATGAACTCAGCAGGAGGGAAAGACTTGTGTGCAGAGTGGGCAATGTGGGGGCCCAAGAAGAGCACAGGCTCAGAGTTCCATTGACTTGCATCTGACCCTGGGCACGACCCTTCCCCTGCCCCGGGTTACAGTTTCCTCTTTTGTAACACGAAGTGGGCTGATCCCTGCCATGCAGGGCTTCTGTGGGCCACAGTGATAATGAGCAACGAGTGGGCCCACACAGTGCCTCATTGAGTCAGTGTGGGAGAATTCTCATTCCCTCCTCTTTTCCCCATTGAACAATCAGGAAGGGGCAATATTTATCCTCCTGTGGGGAGGGATCCATACATAGAATAGATAAAGAATGAAGGATTGTGATTCTACCACAGGGTTTTATATGGCACTATGTTGATCCAACATCCTTGGCAGGATAGGATCAATGAACACTGTCACCTGTGGTTTAAAGTGTTTGGTACATGTACTCTCTCCTCTAACTTGTTTACTCATTCTGCATCTGTCTCCCGGCCATACAGCTCTAATTTGCTCAAGCAGGGAAAAGGGAAGTTATTGGCCAAAATATCTGAAAAGTTCTGAGGCAAAAGCTGCCTTCAGGCTTGGCTGGATCTAGGTGCCCCAACCATGTCATTGCAAATGTTTCTTGCCTTAGCACCTTTGATGTCACCTTCTATTCTAGGCAATATTTTCATTCTTGCTAGGAAGAGGGCCATCAAACAGACACTCCAGGCTCACATCCTGCGTCACAGAGAATGAACTTTGTTTCTGTAGTCCCAGCAAAACCCCTGATATCAGCCATGCTACTGTCCCACAGCGAAGCCCTCTGGCTGACAGGAAGTAGTGCTCTGATCAGCTAGGTGGAGTCACATGCTGTTTTTGAAACTTCATAGTTGTGTGTTGAGGTGGGGGCAGGTGGTTAACTATATCAGAAGCACATGGACATTTGGTGGGTGGAGGTGGTTAACTCCATCAGAAGCACATGGACATTTGGGGGGTGGAGATATATATTATATATGTGTGTGTGTGTGTGTGTGTGTGTGTATGTATATATATATAAAAATATATGTATGTCTATATATATGTGAGTGTATATATATAGACACACATATTTATATATATATATACATATATATATACACACACACATACACATACACACACACATATGTATATATATATATATTTCCCCCCCCCCAGGGAGGATTGGGTGACACTATCAAAAGAAGGGAGAACAGACACTATGCAGACACATCACAGAATTTCCCCTATAAAGCATCTGTCCAGGGCACTACTGTTCTAGAAGGAATGCAGCATAATGACTCTGAGTGGGATTCATATCCCAGTCTGTGGCTTAGAACCTGTGAAACCCTCAGTAAGTCATTTGACCTGTCTGTTACCACCATGCCAGGTCTGGAAATAGATGGAAATCACCAGAGACTTTATCCCCCTAACGCTCTCCACCCTGTGTCTTGGAGGTCTGACAAGACACCCGGGAGGGGTCATCCCTGGGGAGGATGGTAACTTGGAACCAAAAGGTGTGAAGTGTCCTCTGTCCCCCCCAGGATCCTCATTGTCACACTGGCTATGAGGACTGGGGAGCACAACCCAATAACCTTTCCTGAGGGGAGTCTGGCTGCCCTGTTCCTTCTGCTCTCTGGCTGCCCCACCTGGAGAGCCCCCAAGAAAGGAAGGCATTTGTGGAGAGGCGGTGGGCCAGGTCACTCCCCTAAAGGGTCTGATCTCAGCCCCAGCATGACTTGCCACCCGACTTCATAAAAATGTCACTCAAACAGCCCCCATATGGAAATAACATGCAGTGAGTTATTCTTACAGCGGGCCATCCATAATGGAAAATCAGCCCGAGATGGCCCTGTATTTCTTCCCACTCCCTAAAGTGTCATAAATTGAGATTTTTAAATCTCAGCATTCAGATGGCTTGCCAGCAGTGGCCCAGAGCCTGCCCAGTAGAAATCTGGGGCTGCTGGGTGTGGTGGGGGGTGGTGATGGGGATTCATGTCTTGCCTTTCCAGATCCTCCTGGCTTGTGCCCCTTTGGGGTTGGCACCCTCCCCCGCCCCCCACCCCGTCTGCCAGGAAGCCTGAATCTGCTCCTTGAGATGGTGGGAGCCCAGGCCCTGCCTCATCCCAGCAATGGGAGCTCGATGGCTCCATTTCCTTTCATTCTCCTGGCCTCTGTCATGGGGTTAAAACGCCAATGTGTAAGGCTTTTAAGGGTAGGAAAGGGACAGACAACAGAGACAACTGCAATTACTCTCCTCGGGTTTTCTCAGTGCCTGGCACAGTGCCGAGCACGCCCCTGAGTCCACTCACTCACTATGCAGGATCACATAGACCCTATGGTGGGACTCTCCCCATTTTATAGGCGAGAACACTGAGGTGTGAGGTTACGAGACCCGCTGAGAGAGGCCGATCCTCCAGGTCTGGCTCCATGCCCAGGCTCTGACCCCCACATCGGGTGGGACCTGGCACTCAGCCAGCATCAGTAAGTGTTGGTTTCCTTCCTCCTCCCTCGGGGGTGAACTTGTTTATCTGGGATGGTGCCCGTTTCCTTGGCGCCACTGCACTGATTCCTTGATTCAGCCTCCTGAGTCCTATCTCTTGTCTCCGACTGCTCTGCCTCACATTCTGCAGTCCCCAGCCCGGTCCTGGACCTCACGACCCTGCCTGGGTGGCTGCCGTGGTGTCACCAAGCCACTGAGCCAACAGTTTGCTCTGCAAAGGAGCTTTCCCTTTATTATAATCTGGCCTTCCCTTGTGGCCCAGACCTTCCAGAGAGGGGCTTTTCAGGAGGCACAGGGGAGCCCAGCAGGAAAGAGCGTGGACTCTGGGGTTGGACCAGCCGGGCCTCTCCGCTGATCTGCTGCGTGACTGTGGGCAAGTCCTTTCCCCTCTGCGAGCCCCGGTGTCCTCCTATACCAGGTGGTTCCTAAAGGTTGTGCCCTGCTCCCAAGAGGTCTTGTGGAGCTTTTACAAAGCAAGATGGAGAGAGCACAGTGTCCTGGAAATGGCCCCCGACAACAGTAGCAGGTACAACTGTTAATGCCAAGACCCATCATGGCCAAGAGAATCCTATCCCTAACCCAGAGGAGCTAAGAAGAACACTAACAGCCATGTCCATCTCCGCTCGGGGATGAATCGTCCTCACTCTGCATACTTCAGGGAGATGGGGGAAAGGAAGGATTATTTCTTAATCATTGATCATCTACCACGTGGAAAATGGAGATACAAATGGAGCCTGCTCGCTCCAGGGAGGCTCTGAGGACCAGGGTATCACGCTGCCAAAACCCTTAGCTCAAGGAGGGGCTCAGCAGATGGAAAGTGCTGTCTTCGTATTTGGCGCTTCACTATTCGGTTACTGACAGTGGCCCTCACTTGCCTCTTGGCCCTGAGCCTGGCAGTTTGGCCTGGGAGTGAGACCCAGTGAGATGTCTTCTTTCCACTCTTAGTTACCTGACCTCATCTCCCATGATGCTCACCTGCTCCTGCCCACCCAGACCTTTCCTTCTTGGCACACCCCACGGTGTGTCCTTACTTGCTGCCCCATTTCCAGTCTTGCCTACTAAAACCTATCCTCCCCGCAGCAGCCAAGGTAGATTGTGCTAACTGCTTCCTCCTCCATCAGTGGTTTCCCTGCAGACTGAAAATGAACCTGCACTTCACTCACTAGCCTCACTAATGTGCCAACTCCCCACCCCCACTCAATCCATTCCTTCAGCATCCTGCCCCCTCCCCATCTCTGTACAGCTGTCCAGTCACACTGGCCACCTTTCTGTCTTTCAGCACCAATTTCACTTCTGTTCTTGTTCCTGCCTCAGGGCCTTTGCACCAGCTGCTGCCTCCACTCAGGGCACTGTTTCTTCCTCCTCATTCTCTACACGGCTGTCTCTTTGCGTCTTTCAGGTCTTAGCTTAGTGAGGCCTCTGGCTGCAGGGAGCCCTCCTTGCCACCTCCCTGCCTTGCCAGAGGCCCTGGAGTCACCTGCAGGATTATGAGACTATACCTGACTTCTGATTCACCCTGTCCGTGGTGCTCCCCTTGCTCAGCATCACTCTCTGTGTGTCCCAGCCCCCACACCAAGGGGAATGGGCCTCAAGGAACTGAGCCCGCTGTGGGAATACATTGTTCTTGGGGACTTGGAAAACTGGGTGGGGAGGAGGGTTTGTGGACCTTGGCTGCCAGCAGTGAGGTGGAGCTGGCACTAGAGGTTCGTGTGAGAAAGCTGTGTGTAAAATGGGGATATCAGCAGTATGAACCTCACAGCTCAAAGATGAAGATTACAAGCCAAAAAGAAAGCGGAACCTTTTCGGAGGTGCTTGGCAGGAGATATTCAAATTGATGGTGACCTCCATTCTCCCCGCCTTCCATTGTCATTGTTGTTATTCTAACATAGGGGCTGAGCTCCTAAAATGCTGTGGAAGACATTCTCTGCCCAGTTTGGAAGGAGATGAAAATGACCCCAAAGGGGTTTTACCCATAGAGCAGCCCCCCCAACCTTGGTCAGTTGTGATCTCCACAATGGCTCAATTGTTTTCCTTTTATAGATCAATGGGGCCCTCCCACTTGCTTGGTGGCCTCAGGGACCAGAGACTGTATGCACGTCATGTCATTTCACGGGGACTCTAGCTTGCCTTTTTTTTTTCCCCCTATCTGGGAGCCCCAACCTTACTATTATTAATTTTGGTGGGGCAGTGGCCTGGCTGTGAGAATCAGCTGGTCTGGACAATACAAGCGACTGTCTTCACTCCTTGCAGCTAGCTGTGTGACTTCAGGCAAGGCACTGTCCCTCTCTGAACCCTGAGCATTCTCCTTGGTCGATTTCTGAGGCTGTGTTCTGCTCAGGGATTCTAGGGTTTGGAAATCCAGGGGAAACTGCCAACTGTAGCATGGACTTAGGGATTGTGACCGAATGTGTTTTTTTCCAGTGGGGCATGACCATCTTCTGGGGCTGTGTAGGTACTTGGACCTGTTAGATGGCCCCTCTCTGCTAAGACAGGAGGCTGGCTGGGTGCAGGCAAGTGAATGGATGAGAAAGGAAAGAGTGGGAAAGAAAAACTTTGTTTAGGTCAGTGGCTCTTAATCTTTGAGAAAATGCTCCCATGGCAAAAAGTTCACATACCATTTAAAGGGGGTTTGCAATGCTGAAACCTGGTTAAGAGATGTCTACTTGGGGGCACCTGGATAGCTCAGTCTGACTTTGGCTCAGGTCATGATCTCAGGATCCTAGGAGGGAGCCTAGTGTCAGGGTTCCCTGCTTCTCGCTTAGATGGGAATCTGCTTGTCCCTCTCATATTTCCTTTTTTTTTTTTTAAGATTTTATTTATTTGACAGAGAGAGATCACAAGTGGGCAGAGAGGCAGAGAGAGAGAGAGAGAGAGGAGGAAGCAGTCTCCCTGCAGAGCAGAGAGCCCGATGTGGGACCTGATCCCAGGACCCCGAGATCATGACCCAAGCCGAAGGCAGAGGCTTAACCCACTGAGCCACCCAGGAGCCCTGCTTGTCCCTCTCCCTTTCCCTCTGTCCCTCCCCCAGCTTATACTCTCTCTCTCTCTTTCTCTTAAAAAAAATAAATAAACAAAGGAAGCATCTCCTTGTCAACTTCCTACTGACTTTCAAGGACCTCTTCCAGGAAGCCTTCCCTGACTTCATCTTGTATTCTTAGTGTCTCCATGTCTTCCTTCCTTTGCTGCTCAGTGAGGCTGTCCCTTTCTGACTCCCCTTCTCCCATGGTGGGCCAGGGCCCAGGCTGACTGTTCACGGCACACACTAAGTGAGTGTCAGCAAATATTCGCTGAGCGGGGCTGGGGCCTAGCTCCTGGCACCAAAGCGGACTAGCCTTATTTCATGGGACAGCGCCTGTTCAATTTTGAGCAGCTCAGAATCTGGCCGCCTCAGATGCAAACGCAGTCGCTTCCCCTCGTTGTGGGTTGATGAATAGTTGCAAAGACATGGGGACCATCTGTAAATTATTGTGCCACCGGAGAGGGCCCGAGCCAGAGGGGAAGGGCATTCAAGGAGGCGGCCTTCTGAGGCTCTTCTCTTCTCATTCTCCTGCCTGGCACAGCTGGAGCAGAGTGAAGCCAAGTGTGAGGATGCTTTGAAGACGCAGAAGGCACTGACCGTGGACCTGGAGAACATGCACAGCGAGCTGGAGAACATGACCCGGAGCAAGAACCTGGTACCTGTCCCTTCCTGGAACTGTGGAGCCCCGGGCCAGCACAGAGCTGTGGCGGCTAGCATGGGCCCACTCTGTGCTCGACACTGTAAGAGAGACAAAGGACACTTATTGGGGACTTCCTGAGAGCACAGATATCCTACTATGAGCTGAGCCTTATAAAGGTATCAGGGCATATATGAGGGCTGACTGTGTGTTCACCTCTGCAAAGGTAGACCTACTGTGTGCTCAGCATGGTGGGGATATATTCAGTAGGAACCTGTTTTCTCAGCACCCTACCTGAGAACAGAAATGTCTATAGTATTCCCACAGTGTGTTCACCACTGTAAGTGGTTCCCAGGCACCTGTTGTAGTCCTCCTGTGTGCTTACCACCATTACAAGGGACTTGGCCTTTATAATTGTACGGGTATATGTTCATTCTTATAAATGGAGATGAGCGTATCTCTCACAGGCCCACTTAGGCTCACTCCTATAACGGACCCAGCCATCTATTATGAACCTACTACGTGCTCACCCCTGAATGGGGGAAGTGAACACATATTATGAATCTACTATATTGGCAGAAATCAGGTGTGCCTTTCTAAGTCACCGATCTGTGCATACAAGGTGAGCTTAAATTTTTACTCCACATGTGAAATCCTAAAATTTAAGTGTAGCCACAGATTTATAGGCAAAAGTTTGTCTCAGGGTCCCCTTTGTTCCAGATTTTGTTAGCACCAGGTTAAGAGGAACTTGCCCACAAACATTCATATGCACACACGCACATAAATGAATGCACGCCCTCACCTCCAAAATCACCAGACACACAGATCAATGCCCTCTTAGGTAAAATATGCATCACTTCTACCCAACCACCCAAGACATATTTCCTGAGCACCTGCTGTAGGCAGGCCTGGTACAGCGGGGTGGGGAGAGGAATAGACCTGTGAACAGAACAGAGTCCTGGTCCTCAGAGAGAATCTGTACTCAGAGAGGTCTGTATTCACGTGCATGTCCCAGGCATGAAATGTGAGCCCATGTGGGCTTACACAGATGTCTAGCCATCACGGGCACATATGCATTCACACAACCACATGTGTGCCCCCCCCCCCACACATCATGCATGGACACACCCATGACCATCCTTTCTAGTACATGGTCACTCATCTGACACAGTCACAGGTGAGCCTCCCCACTTGGCTCTTCCTGAGGCCCGTGGTGTCCCCTTCCCAGCCACCCTTCTAGCTGTCCCCTCACCCTTGTCCTGCCTCCCTCCAGGTGGACGAGCAGCTGTACCGGCTGCAGTTTGAGAGAGCGGACCTGTTGAAGCGCATCGACGAGGACCAGGACGACCTGAACGACCTCATGCAGAAGCACAAGGACCTCATTGCTCAGGTGGCGATGGAGAGTGGAAGGAGGTTTAGTGGCCTTGGGCCGGGCGTGGGGGGCTGGGGGAAGATGTCAAGAAAGGGGATGTGATTGGGCCGCTCTCTGATCCTAGGGCCTGGGTGGGATAGATACTACAGTGATGGGGACAGTGAAATTTCATGTCCTAATGGAGGCGGGTGTCACCTTCAGATGGGTGTGCATTCCTGGAAGGCATCTCCACCAGGAAAATTTTTGATTTATGTATACATATATCTACACATCCATACACCCACATACCCTCCTAACTACCCATCAGAATATTCATCCATCCACCATTCCTCTGCTCGTCCGTCCCCCATTCACCTGTCCTCGTTTTAGCCACCCATCTACACATACCTCTACCCATCTACCCATACCTCTACCCATCTACCCATACCTCTACCCATTCACCCATACCTCTACCCATTCACCCATACCTCTACCCATTCACCCATACCTCTACCCATCCACCCATACCTCTACCCATTCACCCACCTACCCACCCAGCCATCCTTCCACCCGCTTAACCGTTCTTCCATCCGTCCTTTCATCTATTCATCTGCCTCTCCATAATCTACATCTATATCCATTCATTTGTTTAATAATGACTGGGCCCCCACCATGCATTTGCTACCATATGAAATGCCAAAGATACTGGATTGAGAAAATCACGTCCTGTCCCTGCATTCACATGAGGTGAATGGGCTGGGCAGACCTCCTCATATAATCACCCAGAACAGAGTGGGGGCACTTGCAAAAGGAACTTAGTGTCTGGAAAAGAAATGAGCACGTTTCTGTAAATCTTGACCTTGGTTGGAGGTCAGGGAGGGCTTCCCCAAGGAGGTGACTCTCAAATGGAGATCTGAATGAGGCACAGGAGTTAATTAGGTTGGGTGGAAGTGAGGGTTGCGGGAAGTATTCCAGGCAGATGGAACAGCACAGGCAAAGGGCCTAAGATGGCCCATTTGAGAGGCTGGAAGGAGGCCAGCGAGGGGAGCATGATCCAGGAGGAGCTCAGCGAGGCCGGCAGAGCAGGGCCAGACCGGGGGCTCAAAAGCTGAGATGAGTTTTATTTTATGTGTGATGGGAATTATCAGCAAATGTTTTAGTGACCAGAACAAGAGGGAGAGGGTTAGCTGGCTTGTACCGGGGAGTGGAGTAGATGTGGGTAGGTGGCCAGACCCAGGACACAGTCAGGAGGCATGGTGGTAGGATGGGGTGCAGCAGAGGCTTTGGGGTTAAACAGACCGATGAGTGATGGGGATCCCTGGCAGGTTTCTGATAACTGGGGGGTGGAGAGAGCAACTTCCTCCAAGAGTAAGGCGCATCTTCCCCACGTTATACCCCAGAGGGGATCCATGATACCTTACCTGCCAGACTTCAAATGCATCCTACCGAGATGGGAATCTGGGGGAATTTCTGCCAAAAAAGGAATAATGATAATAAAAACAACCAATTTGGGGCACCTGGGTGGCTCAGTGGGTTAAGCCTCTGCCTTTGGCTCAGGTCATGATCCCAGGGTCCTGGGATCGAGCCCTGAATCGGGCTCTCTGCTCAGCAGGGAGCCTGCTTCCCCTCTCTTTGTCTGCCTGCTGCTCTGCCTACTTGTGATCTCTCTTTCTCTGTCAAATAAATAAATAAAATCTTAAAAAAATAACCGATTATATCCTTGACACTACAACAATTATCACAGAAATAACCTATGCCCTCTTCTGCCTTTGTGACTCACACTTATTTTGGGTCAAAGGGAAATTTCTGCATTGGATCAATTACAGAAACAGTATACACATATGTGTGTCATAAATAATTTAAATAATAAAGACAGGTGGAAAATAGAAAGCGAGGGGCCCTCCTGCCCGTTGGAATTCCTCTCTTCAGAGATAATCATGCTTAACAGTTTGGTTCTTCTTTTTTTAAAGGACGTTTATAGTCTCCACTGCCTCATTTCATCTCTGAACAAAGCCCAGGTAGAGGAGCTAAGCAGAGACTCTCAGCCCATTTTACAGATGGGGATACTGAGGGACAGAAAGGCCAAGGCCAGTATCCAAGTCTAGAATCCCAGTCACCTGACACACTCGGGAGTCCCCTTCCCTTCTAATCTGGCCCTGCTGCCATGGCCAGCCCATTTCCATCTGGGCTCTCAAGAGTGTCTGATAGTGTGCTGGGCGGTTGACCAAAGCCATGGGCTTATATAACGGGAGTGACTCAGCAGACACTGAGATGGACGATGTGGGGAGGATGTAAGCAGTAACTCTTTGGAACAAGCTATTGTCACGGAGGCTCTGAGACATCTGGAGGGTGGAAGTGGGGAGAAGGGCTTGCCAGCGGTAGGTCCCCAGTGAAGCCTCAAGGTGACTTTTTTTTTTTGTCTCACTAGTCTGCTACTGACATTGGACAGATCCAAGAACTGCAGCTACAGCTGGAGGAAGCCAAGAAGGAGAAGCACAAACTTCAAGAACAAGTACGTGCTCAGAGCTGCCCTTGTGGTGGGGAGGAAAGGAAGGAGTCTTTCTGGGACCTCCCCGTTTGGATCCTGAAAACTGTCCCTCATCCATCCATCCATCCGTCTACTCACTCAACTTGAGCTGTGCACCAAATGAATTGAGTGGAAACACACACACACACACACACACACACACACACACACACACACACACAGACTCTTGCTCATGCCAGTTCAGCCTCCAGACATGCCCTATGCAGTGAAACTCATCAGCCATTCTGTGCAAGATTTTCCTCCTCTGAGAAATGTTCTCAAGGACAAAGGGATGGTCTGGGCGAGACAGGATCCTTCCTCATCCTTTGTGAAATCTTCCTTTGAAGCCATGGTTCTTCCAAACACCCCTGAGTTTCACTCATTAGCTAAAGGGTTGCTCTTATCCATGCAATTCTCGAAGCCCTTCTTGAACTGTTGTGTGCACCTGCTTAGGGTTTCTGCCGATGTGACAGGGCCTTGAGCAAATGTCCCTAGGTGTGAGTAACACCAACAGCACAAAAATAATGGCAACACGAGGCCTCTGCTGGGTGCTTATTATATACCAGCTACTAATGGCCATCAGTCCTCACACACACAAAAATGAAAGAAGGAGCTCAAGGAGGCGAACTGCCCAGGTACCTCCTGCTGGAAAGGGGCAGAGCCTGGCTTTGAACTCTGATGAATGTGCTTGGGTCCCAAGCCCACACTTGGTTGCATGCTGGGATCCCGAAGCTTGCTGATTGAAAGTTTTGTGTTAGATGCTGAAGACACACGGTAAACATCACCTCCAGCCTCAGCGACCCCAGGGCATGGGCTGCTGGGAGGGTACTGACAGTTTGTGCTTGTCCCTTGAACACATATCATCAGAGCCAAGAAGGAGGCGGTGTGTGAATGGGCCTGGGGTTAAGTCCTGTATGTGTCTTGATGCTGGGACTTGGGGCCAGCAGGTGGCCAATGGATGTCTCGGGTTCGCTCCCAGCTGCAGGTGGCTCAGATGCGCATTGAATACCTGGAGCAGTCCACCGTGGACCGAGCCATTGTCAAGAGGCAGGAGGCGGTTATCTGTGACCTGGAGAACAAGACGGAGTTCCAGAAAGTGCAGATTAAGAGATTTGAGGTATTGGCAGACATGCAGCTGTTACTCAGGGTGAAAGCAGTGGGGCTTTTGGAAATGCTCTGTCCATCCTCTGACCATCCTTTCATCTGCTCACGCCTTTCTCTGAATCCATATTCCTCTACCATCTCCCATCAGCGTTCCTTCCCCCCAACTCCCTCCTTTCTGCCTGCCTCAGACACATGGTCCCGTAAGTCCCTATCTGTCCAGCCTACCCACCTCCATCCACCTCTGTCTACCTCCATCCATCATCCCCCTTCTGTCTCTTCTTCCTTCCTTTCTCCACTATCTTCTCTTCCTCTGATCCTTCCCTTTCTTCAGACCTTCACCTTTCTGTCTGTCCACGTTTTTATCCACTGATCCTGTCCTGCCCATCTCCATCCACCCTCTCATACACTTATGCATGCAACACTCGCTTTGAGCAGAAATATATTTTGCTCTTAGTATGTACCAGGCTCTGGTTTAGGTGCATGGCGGGTGGAGGTACAAAAAAGCAGATTCCACTTTCCAGAAACATAGAGTGTTGTAGGAGATGTGGGTGAAATATGTGTATAAATACAGAGAGAGGGCTGGGAGGTTTAGGAGATGTTGGTCTTTTCAAGCTTGGGAATCAGGGAGGCTTCCAGGAGGAGGTGGCATTGCCTGCTGGACCATGAGAAGGGCAGGTAATACATAGACGGGCTGGGGCAAGGTTCAATGATTACATTTACCTTTAGCTCTGTGGGCCAGTGACAGGAGCCATGGCCCAGTGAACCTCACCATTGTCAAAGCTGTTTCTCATCTCTCTCTCCTCTGGAAGTTCATCGCAAACCCATGGGGCAGGTGGGATCTGTCCCACCAAATAAACTACAAGATGTGCCCAGTGAGGTCGAGTGACCTGTTCAAGATACAGCTAGGTAGTGTCAGAGACAGGACTAGATTGACAATAGACCCTCACTGTTCCCAGGCTATAATTTCTCTGCAGTCAGCTGGCTTAGCCACAGGATGATGGTGCATCTGGAAATGGGAGGCTGCATTCCTCACTTAGAAACCTTCTCCCAATCCCCTGCTGGGCATTTCATCTCTAAGAAGGATGGTTTATATGAAGAACAGAGAAAGATTCTTCTTTTCCTTGACCCTCAGTGCTTCTTAGAATTGCTCAGGGGATCCCTCAAGGCATAATTGTCTCTGCAGATCACCTCGGAACACTTTGATCTCCTACATTTTAAGTGTACATAATGTTGGGCTCTTTCAGATTTTTTTTAGCTTGATTCTAGCATAATCAAGTGATAGCAGAGAAGTAAATAAAATTACAATAAAAGAAAACTTTCAGTGGCAGATTCTATGTCCAAATTCACTTCCCCCCTCTGCCATCATGATCTGAATTTAGTAGAATCCCAGGTCCTTGAGATGAGGTACCTTGGGAACACCATTTGTGAACTGATCTTCTTCCTTTTAACCCCCCTGCTGCCCTTTGAAATTGTTGCTAAACTCCATTCGAAAGGCGAAGGGCAATTGAATAGTAAAGCTTTTCTTTTAGACCATTATTCAGGCTCTGATCTGGAGAGGGGCTCAGAGTCGTGAGCAAGGGCCTAAAATATTCATGCAGGCTCAGTTTTAGGTCAACACTCGAGTATTTGCCCATCAGAATCGATTGGCTCCGGGCTTGTTGGCCAACTAATGAATTCTGCAGAACAGTACTTGGGTTTGTTTTCTCTAGCAATGGTGATGCCCACAGCTCCTTTCTCTTTACTGTTTCATTGTGTCCTCTTGGCTTGTCCCCCTCCCACACACACCCAGAAAAGGGAAAATGCCTTAAAGCTAAGAGCTGAGGCACATTCATGGAAGATTATCTGATCAAACCTCCTTGTTTTACAAATAGGGAACCCAAAACCCACGCTGGGGAAGGGGTTTTGATTTCCCAATGTGGTGTGCGCCCCAACGCACAGCTTCATAAAATGATGAGGGTTGCTATAAATATTGATAATTCCCAACCCTTGTCTAGAATGCCTGGTGTGCCAGGCACTGAGCTGAGCCGTCTGCAGAACTTAACGTTTTCAATTCTGACAGCATCCCTGGGACATAAACCCTATTATCATTCCTGTCTCTCTGAAAGGTTAAATAACTTGCCCAAGGTCACACAGCCAGGAAGAGGTAGTGGTGAGGATTGAACCTAGAGCGTATTCAAAACCAGGGTGCTGGGGTGCCTGGGTGGCTCAGTAGGTTAAGCCTCTTCCTTCGGCTCAGGTCTTGATCTCAGGGTCCTGGGATCGAGCCCTGCATTGGGCTCTCTGCTCGGCGGGGAGCTTGCTTCCACCTCTCTCTCACTCTCTCTGCCTCTCCGCCTACTTGTGATCTCTCTCTCTGTCAAATAAATAAATAAAAATCTTTATAAAAACAAATAAACAACCAGGGTGCTTATCCATATGCAAGGCTGCCTCTCGGTATAGCAGTTATCACTGACTAGGTTTTTAAAGTAAATTCTTCTTTTCTGTAGCAGAAATCAAAATGATCATCCTGATGACTTTATACAAATGCAGAGAGACTGAGCACAGGATTTCTCTTCCCGGAGCCCCCTGTCCCCTGCCCCTGGCCTCTAATAACACGATGGGTGTGTGCTCTCCGCTCTGATCCAGGTCCTGGTGATCCGGCTTCGGGACAGCCTGATCAAGATGGGTGAGGAGCTCACGCAGGCGGCCAAGTCCGAGT
Source organism: Mustela erminea (assembly GCF_009829155.1). Classification (NCBI taxonomy): domain Eukaryota; kingdom Metazoa; phylum Chordata; class Mammalia; order Carnivora; family Mustelidae; genus Mustela; species Mustela erminea. Next base: position 73,386,828 of record NC_045626.1, on the reverse strand, counting down.
CCCAGCAGCGGGAGAGCAGCCAGTATTATCAGCGGCGCCTGGAGGAGCTGAAGGCGGACATGGAAGAGCTGGTGCAACGCGAGGCGGAGGCCAGCCGCAGGTGCATGGAGCTGGTGAGTGCTGTCCCCAATGCTGGCTGTCATCTGATGGAGGATTTCAGGAGCAGGAGTGCCCTCCTGCCTTTTGAATGTGAGCTTCCACCTGGGCTGTTCCCCGGGGCCTTCAGAAAGCAGGGAGAAACCAGAAAGGGTTGGGCAAGGAAACGATGTTGCCATTGGCTGCGGACTTTGGGGGCGGGCCCAAAGTGGACCAATGGCATTCACTGTTGCTGGATGGCCGCCCAGCACGTGTGCATTTCAAATTCCAGACTTTCTTTTCCTGCCTCACACTTTCCACTCCAAAGGCAGGGCAGCCTCTTGGGAAGAGGAAGGAACCAAGGTTGATTAAATGTCTACCTTGCATGGAGTCTTACCATCCATATCATAAAATCCTCCTAACAACCCTGTAAATCAGAATATTGTCCCCATTTTACAGATGGGGAAACTGAGGCAAGGGCCCATCAACATACCAAACTGAGGCTCAGAGTGGTACTTTCACTTGCCGAGGCTACGCATTAGTAAGAATCTAAACCCAGGCCTGTCCAACCCTATAGTCTGTGCTTTTATTGGCTAAACCATGCTTTGCTCCTGGTGTGGTCCAAGTAGTACTTAAAAATCTCTTCCCATTAGGACAGAGAAAAAAGGAAGTATAATGATAAAAAAATAAAAATCAATAAAATGCAGAGTTTGGGATCTTACTAAATTTCACAGGGAAGAAATAGGAGGGGGAGATAAAAGTATGTTTCCTGTCCAGTGGGAGTCTCTCCCATCACACTCTGTGGAGACTTTCCTGCAGGCATCACAGGGCCTCTGAGGGAGCTGGCTGCTCTTTTTCCCCATGAGGTCCCATATCCTTAAGATTCCAGGTGCCTGCTTCTGGGACCTGGGAGACATCTGGCACTCCCTTTGCCCCCACCAGGGAGCCATCACTGAGATAACCCAGCACGTGCTGAGTCTTGGCCAGAAGGTCTCTAAATCACAGTCTTTATCTCCTTCCTACCTTGTCCACTCTGGTTTTGTGATGGGTCTCAGCAGCTTGTCTGCCTGTAGCAAGTGTATTTCTCGGGCCACTGCTTGCCACAGCCAGGGCCCCTCTCATCAGCTTTGCCCTTGACAAGCCATCAGCGTGGCTGTCATGCAGGGGGAGGTGAGGCTCTGCACAGAGACCCAGGTTCCCAGACAAAGTCCAAGAGCCATGACTGGCAGTTCCTCCACCTCCCACGGCCAGGAAGAGAGAAAGGCTCTTTCCTCCAGTTGACAGGATGACTTCCTCATTCACTGGCCCTGTTTCTCATGCAGCTGAAGTCCCCTCCCGCCCGCTCTGCCTGGGAGCAAGAGAACATCCCAGCCTGTCTCCTCTGATGTCTTCTTTAACTGGCCAGACACCCAGGCGGGCTGGCTGGATCAAAGTGTCTTTCTTCCTCTTTGCTTTGTTCTCCTTTTCTTCCTCTCTCTCCTCTCCTTCCTCCCCTTCTCTTTTTCCTTTCCCTATCCCTACTTCAGGGACATGTTAGGATCTTCAAAGGCCCTGAAATACTGAAAAGATTAGAGAGAAACCCCCATAGATGAATCAAAATAAAAACAGAACAACAGCAACAAAAAAACGCTATAAAACTCAAAGCTTGTGTGTATGCTGACAAGAGACCTGCATCATTCTCTGCTTTGATTGCAAGATGCTTCCTAAGTTTACCAAGACTGAAATCTTCCCTTTATTTTGGCCTATCTGTGGTTGGGCGGTGTATTTTCTAGGGCTGCCATAACAGAGCAGCAGAAACTGCGTGGCTTAAAGCAACAGAAATTTATTCTTTCATCAGATAAATTTGCCTGAAGGTCAAAAGTCTGAAACCAAAGTGTGGGCTGTACCATACTCCCACCAAAGGCTCCAGGGGAGAATTCTTCCCCCTCTTTCCAAATTCAGATGGCTCCAGGCATTCTTTGGCTTGTGGCCACATCTCTCCCATATCTCCCTTTGTCTTCATATGGTTGTTGTCTCTGTGTCTGTGTGTCTCAAATACCCTTCTGCCCTTTTCTTATAAGGAAGGGCACCTATAATTGAATTTAGGGTTCACCCTGACTCTAGGTGGATTTTATCTTGAGATCCTTACCTTAATGAGAACCATAAAGACACTTTTTCTATTTTCCCAAATAAAAGTCACATGGACAGATTCTAGGAGGATTTTTGGTTTTAGGGGGCCACGCTTCTACCCAGAAGGCATGTCCCTGCCCAGCTGGTGTTCTGCAGTGATCATGTTCCTCTTGTTTCTTCAGTGAATCTGTCGATTAGCAAGGCTCGGAGGGGATAATGTCAGGTTGGCCAACCCTTCCTAATGGTGAATATCCTACACTCATCAAACTATTTGCCCTCAAATACACCTCTTGCCTATGGGGTTGGGATATTTCCACTGGGAGAAGACAGGATGTCCTCTTTTCCTTGTATGATTTATTCACTAATTCATTCAACATGTGTCTGTTCAGCACCAACTAAGGGCATTGTTGGGAAGCAGCAAGGATTCTTAAAGCTCCCATTTTGCAGAAGCTTGCAGTATGGGCAAAAAAGCAGCTCAGTGGGAGTGCCCAGTTGTGGAAACCCACTCCCCATCAGTGTGGCATCCTACTTCTCCAGGTTTCTCTAGGTTCACATCCACGCCACCGATCTGCCCTCCTCTGTCCCCTGTAAGACAAGGGAACAGCCTCCCCAGGTCATGTATTCTCTAATAAATTTTACAGAAAGCCTGCAAGGCAGTCAGCATTCTGGTCCTTTCCTTCATGAGCTACGTATCCTCAGTTTTTCCCATGGGCCATGCACAGTACTCTGTGTTGGGGAATCCAGCAGGGAACAAGAAAGACATACCTTTTCCTTCAAGGAGCTCACACCAAATGGAGAGATAGCACAAAAGCCCTTATTCGTGTATTTTATGCATCCCTCTGTGATGGCAGCTCTGAGTGTTCACAGGCAAAGCAAAGTGTCTTTCCAGTGGGGTTGGGGGGATTCTTGGATAGGCCAGCTGACCCCTTGGCCATTGTGGCCACCAGCCATTTCTTTGAGTAAAGCATTGCCTCTTTCACTTTCCATGTCTTAAGTCCAAATCTCCCTGGGAGGGAAAGAATGAATTCTCTAATGTCCCAGTCCAAGCATGCATGCATGCATACATGCATTCATTGGTCCATCTGTCCGTCCATCAATCCATCCATCTATCCAGTCCATCCATCCTGTGCTAGGCCCTTTGCAGATGTGGTTTTCTTTCACACTGATACCAAGTCCAGCAGTGGAGAATGTGAAGGGACAGACACATAAGGTGCTTGGCCCAGGGCTGTGGTGTTGGGAGTGGCAGAGGTGGGATGGGCGTCCCCATGTGTCCAGCTCTAAAGCCGTCCCTGTGACCCCACCCTGCCCTTCTGGCCCAATCCTGCTGAAAAATGGCTCTGCTATGGGAGAACCCTAAAAAGATCCCACCCGCTGGGCCCTGGTGAGAAGCGGGAAGGATGTTGATGGATCTCCCTTTCGTGTTCCCTTCCGCCTGTCCCAGACTGTGCCATTTGTCACTGTTGGTGTTGGTTTAAAGGGCTGCGAGTTGTTTCGTGTGAATGATTTACACCCCTAGCTGGCGCACCGGCACGTCCAGATCAGGATCAATTACCCTGCCGATGGAACTTCTCTTCCCGGAAAAAAGAAAAATGAGGTTTTGCCATTAATTTTAGTAAATGTACTATTCCTGGCGACTCCAGGAGCCATTATGGAGAAAAAGAATATTCTGGCTCTAAATCATTCAAGTCCCTTTGTCATGGGAGCGATGAGACAGCTCATCTGTGGATTTATGTCCTGTTGTTTTTCAATAGTTACAGAGCTCAGGGGAGCCACCTCAGCCCCAGGACAGGGTAACTGAGGGAGGTCAAGGGCAGCTGGAAGGGCTGATGGTGACAGGAGGGCCTACCCTCTGCCTGCTCTCCTCCAGATGCACCTGTTCTGGCAGCCACACCTGTTGGGTTTACTCTCCAGTACCTTGGCCTGACTCCCTACCCTCAGCTTGCCCCTGAGCTGAGGGGCAAGTTTTTCAAAAGCTTCCCAGGCCTTGAAAAACATAGACTGGACTTCCTCTTACTCTTAGTGACCACCCAGTGACCCACGCCAGAAATCCCAGTGGCCTGTCTCTCTCTTGTTCACAGATTAATGGCCAGGTCTGTTGTTTTACCTTATTTGGGTATTTTAAAAATCCATCCCCTCCCATCTTTCTCCCATCCTTGCTTCCTCTCTCTTTAATTAAGCCCCATCCCCTCTGGTCTGGGGCTGTATAGTTACCTTCCAACCAGTCTCCCCACTTTGCCTCCACTCTGACTCATCCCTGCAGAAGATCTTTCCAGAAGGCACATGTCTTCCTGGGTTACTCTTCTTGCTAAGAAATCTTCCACAACTCTCCACTGCCTTCAGAACCACAACCCAGCTTCTTCCCAGAGCATCCTAGATCCAGCCTCTGCAGATCCTTCTGCCTTTGGCTGCCTGCCTCTTATGACCATGCATGTTCTACACAAGGAAGAAAGGACCCAATGCCATGTTTTGTTGACTCACCATCTTTGTTCCCATGCATCCCTCTCCCTGCCCACTCAACCTTCAAACCCAAGTCAGGTCCCACCTCCAGGAAGTCCTTACTCTTATCCCCACCCTTTACTGACTGAAGCACCTCCTGCCTTATCTCACTTCCCCCTGGGTTCACCCCACCATGCCGACATGAATGACCCAGGAAATGTGCCTTGGAGATCTCAAGATCAAGAGGAGGAGACGCAGGTGCCCCTAAATGATTCTGATACAGATGGGACGTGTGGGCGGAGGAGGAAGTGGATTGATATAACCAGGAGATGTGGAAAAGAGCACTTGGGTGTCTTCAATGATGTGTCGGTATTGGCTGGCAGCTTTGGGGAGCGGTTGTCTGATCCTGTTCATTGTGGCCTCTGCACACCTGCATTCAGCAATGTTCAGCAAATGCCTGCTGGGTGTTAGACAACATCCAGATTTCCAGAAGGGCAGCGACATACCACAGACAGGGACATAAATGCCGACTCTTAACCTCCTCTTCCTTTCTCTCTTTTCCTTCTTTCTTATTGCCGCGCCTCTGCTGAGTGGCAGCCACAGAATCCCTTCCTCCCACCCTGAACCTGCCCGCCTCTGCTGTCGCCCTTGCTCTTCCTCAGCTCCCACTGTCCGCCACCTGTGCAGGTGCAGACACGTCACCTCTGTCTCTCTCGCTTCCAATCTCATTCTCCCAAATAATTTCTTTGACTTGTGTGTGTGGGTGCATCAAGGATGCATGGCTCCTTGGGGGCTACAGTAACAAATTACCAAAAACTGGTTGTCTTAAAACAATGTAAACTGATTATTTCACAGTTCTGGAGGCCAGAGTCTGAAATCAAGGTGTTGGCAAGGCCCTGATCCTTCTGAAGGCTGGCCATGCAGGAGAATCCTTTCTTCCTCATACAGTTTCTGGAAGTTCCAGGTGTTCTTTCTGTGAGGCGACATCACTCTGTGTCCACATGGTCTTCTCTCTCTTCGCTGCCTCTCTGTCCTCTCCTCTTCTTCTAAGAACACTAGTCAATTGGGTTTAGGACCCATAATCCCATATGACCTCCTCTTAACTAATTATGTCTGCAAAGACCCTGTTTACAACAAAGTCACATTCTGAGGTTTCTAGTGATCATGAATTTTGGGGAGACACTCTTCAGCTTACTTACAAGGTGGTATAGGGAGCACTGGACTTGGAGTCGGAGAGCTTGGACAGCTAAGTTAACATGGCAGGACCTCAGTTTCACCATCTCTACAATGGGAGGGTGTGGATATAATGCAGCCGATCTCATTGGGTGGCAGTAAGGATCAAATGAGATGATTTACCTAAAAGTGCCAATGATAGCATGCAGTAGGGACTTAATAGATATCACAATATTTTCTTTCTCCTTTCATCTCTCACTCCTCCTCTGACTCTGATTCTTCTTCTACTTAAACTTTACCCTGAATCTGCTAGCTCTGCTTCCCCATCCTATCCCATGCACATGATGGTTGATGGTAGTGATGTTGGGGGTAGTCAGTGTTTGTGTATCACACTGGGCCTTGGGCTAAGCACTTACACAGGTTCTCTCATTCTCTTCTTGTGAGCAGATTATCCCCATTTTATCAATAAAGGGACCAAGAGCCGGATACCCTGAGCCCCTTTCCCAGAGTTACATTCCCAGCAAGTGGCAGAGTCAGAATCCGAACCTAGATCTGACCAACTCAAACCCATTCTCCTACTCAGTAAGTTTTAGACACACAATATTTCCACACTGAAGTGTAGTTTTTTAAAAAAATGGGTCACAAAAAGTAATATTGGTTCTGATTCTGTAGTCTAAGTTTTATTGACTTTTGGGGTTGGATAGTTGTCTGTTGGGGGGGACTGGCCTGTACCTTGTAGGGTATTTCATAGCCTCCCCAGCTTTTACCTGTTAAGTGCTAGAACTTTCCCCCTTCTCAACTCTAAGTCATCACAATCAGAAATATCTCGACATTGCCAAGCGTGCCCTGGGAAACAAAAACATCCTTGTTGAGATCATTGTTCTCATATGACCCTCACAGTAACTCTGAAAGCAAGGCTCATGATAGTTCCCACTTTACAGATGACCCAACAGGCTTAGGGGGTGACATGATGTCCCTGAGAGCACAGGAAAACTGGAGGAGGGGACATGCACATCAGGAGGAGAGGAATTCAAGGGGCAGGAGGAGGACAGCAGCTTAACTCCCTAGGCTCACAGGGAAAGGACAGGAGTGATGCCAATAAAACCTGGTCCCAAGTTTAGCACTGCCCCAGAGGTGACTTCACAGCAGAAGTTAATTCTGAACAGAATGGAAGGCCTTGCTGCAGACTGTGTACTTTTAATAATGTTTAAATAAAACATGGGAGCATGGGTGTGATCTCCTCACCGAGCCTGGCTTGTCAGCCGCCTGGGCAAAATCATAAATAGTTAATAGACAACCACTTACGGCTCTACTTCTGTTAAATCCAGCATAAATTATTTATGGCCCATGAATTATTTATTGGGTCTTATTTGGGGGTGTATTTTCCCCCTTTGGGGTAGAGGGGTGTGAAGGGAAAAGAAGGTAAGGCCTGAAACAGACAATGGGCGAGCCATGAGGGTCTTGGCTCCCTTCTGAAGTGGGAGTGGGGAAGGCTTCCCTACTCCCCGTAAGGAGGAGACCTCCCCTTGATGTGATCAAGAGGTTGGAGTGAATTTGTATCTGGGAAGGTGCTCCCAGAAGGAAAGCTTGGGCCAGTCCCAGTCATGTGCTAGTAAGAGTTTAACAACAAGCTCTCGAAAGATGGCGGAGAAGCAGCACGCTGAGACTGCTTCAGCTAGCCGGAGATCAGCTAGATAGCTTATCTAAAGATTGCAAACACCTGAAAATCCATTGGCAGATCGAAGAGAAGAACAGCAGCAATTCTGGAAACAGAAAAACAACCACTTTCTGAAAGGTAGGACCGGCGGAGAAGTGAATCCAAAGCGACGGGAAGATAGACCCTGGGGGGAGGGGCCGGCTCCCGGCAAGCGGCGGAGCAACGGTGCACAAAATCAGGACTTTTAAAAGTCTGTTCCGCTGAGGGACATCGCTCCAGAGGCTAAACCGGGGCGAAGCCCACGCGGGTTCAGCGTGGCCTCAGGTCCCGCAGGGTCACAGAAGGATCAGGGGTGTCTGAGTGTCGCAGACCTTGCGGGTATTGGAACGGGAAAGCCGGCTACAGAGACAGAGCCGACAGTAAGCTCACAGCTCGGTGTTACCTTGAACCGGTCGCAGGCTCGGTGAGCTCCGAGCGCGGCCGGAGGTCAGGCAGACGGGAGTAACTGGGCGCTGTTTTCTGAGGGCGCACTGAAGAGTGCGGCCCTGGGCTCTCGGCTCCTCCGGGCCGGAGACCAGGAGGCCGCCATTTGTATTCCCATCCTCCGGAACTCTACGGAAAGCGCTCAGGGAACAAAAGCTCCTGAAAGCAAACCCGAGCGGATTACTCACCCCGGCCCCGGGTAAGGGCGGTGTAATTCCGCCTGGGGCAAAGACACTTGAGAATCACTACAACAGGCCCCTCCCCCGGAAGATCAACAAGAAATCCAGCCGAGACCAAGTTCACCTACCAAGGAGTGCGGTTTCAATACCAAGGAGAGCAGCAGAATTCCAGAGGAGGAGAAAGCCAAGCACGGAACTCATGGCTTTTTCCCTGTGATTTTTTCTTTAGTCTCTTTTTTTCTTTTTCATTTTTTTTTTTTTTTCCTCGCCTTCGGGTAAAATTTTTTTTTTTTTAACTGTTACCTTTTTCTTTTTTAACGATTTTTTACTAGTTTATCTAATATATATATATTTTCTTTTTTACATTTTTCTTAGGTGTTTTCCTTTTTTTTTTTTTTTTTAATTCTTTTCTTTTCTTTTTTCTTTTCTTTTTTTTTTTCTTTCTTTTTTCTTTTTTTTTTTCTTTCTTCTTTTATGAACCTCTTTTTATCCCCTTTCTCCCCCCTCACGATTTTGGATCTCTTCTAATTTGGTTAAAGCATTTTTTCCTGGGGTTGTTGCCACCCTTTTAGTATTTTACTTGCCCCTTCATATACTCTTATCTGGACAAAATGACAAGACGGAAAAATTCAACACAAAAAAAAGAACAAGAGGCAGTACCGAAGGCTAGGGACCTAATCAATACAGACATTGGTAATATGTCAGATCTAGAGTTCAGAATGACAATTCTCAAGGTTCTAGCCGGGCTCGAAAAAGGCATGGAAGATATTAGAGAAACCCTCTCGAGAGATATAAAAGCCCTTTCTGGAGAAATAAAAGAACTAAAATCTAACCAAGTTGAAATAAAAAAAGCTATTAATGAAGTGCAATCAAAAATGGAGGCTCTCACTGCTAGGATAAATGAGGCAGAAGAAAGAATTAGTGATATAGAAGACCAAATGACAGAGAATAAAGAAGCTGAGCAAAAGAGGGACAAACAGCTACTGGACCACGAGGGGAGAATTCGAGAGATAAGTGACACCATAAGACGAAACAACATTAGAATAATTGGGATTCCAGAAGAAGAAGAAAGAGAGAGGGGAGCAGAAGGTATACTGGAGAGAATTATTGGGGAGAATTTCCCCAATATGGCAAAGGGAACGAGCATCAAAATTCAGGAGGTTCAGAGAACGCCCCTCAAAATCAATAGGAATAGGCCCACACCCCGTCACCTAATAGTAAAATTTACAAGTCTCAGTGACAAAGAGAAAATCCTGAAAGCAGCCCGGGAAAAGAAGTCTGTAACATACAATGGTAAAAATATTAGATTGGCAGCTGACTTATCCATAGAGACCTGGCAGGCCAGAAAGAGCTGGCATGATATTTTCAGAGCACTAAACGAGAAAAACATGCATCCAAGAATACTATATCCAGCTAGGCTATCATTGAAAATAGAAGGAGAGATTAAAAGCTTCCAGGACAAACAAAAACTGAAAGAATTTGCAAATACCAAACCAGCTCTACAGGAAATATTGAAAGGGGTCCTCTAAGCAAAGAGAGAGCCTACAAGTGGTAGATAAGAAAGGAAGAGAGACCATAAACAGTAACAGTCAACTTACAGGCAATACAATGGCACTAAATTCATATCTCTCAATAGTTACCCTGAATGTTAATGGGCTAAATGCCCCTGTCAAAAGACACAGGGTATCAGAATGGATAAAAAAACAAAACCCATCTATATGTTGCCTCCAAGAAACTCATTTTAAGCCCGAAGACACCTCCAGATTTAAAGTGAGGGGGTGGAAAAGAATTTACCATGCTAATGGACATCAGAAGAAAGCAGGAGTGGCAATCCTTATATCAGATCAATTAGATTTTAAGCCAAAGACTATAATAAGAGATGAGGAAGGACACTATATCATACTCAAAGGGTCTGTCCAACAAGAAGATTTAACAATTTTAAATATCTATGCCCCCAACGTGGGAGCAGCCAACTATATAAACCAATTAATAACAAAATCAAAGAAACACATCAACAATAATACAATAATAGTAGGGGACTTTAACACTCCCCTCACTGAAATGGACAGATCATCCAAGCAAAAGATCAGCAAGGAAATAAAGGCCTTAAACGACACACTGGACCAGATGGACATCACAGATATATTCAGAATATTTCATCCCAAAGCAACAGAATACACATTCTTCTCTAGTGCACATGGAACATTCTCCAGAATAGATCACATCCTCGGTCCTAAATCAGGACTCAACCGGTATCAAAAGATTGGGATCATTCCCTGCATATTTTCAGACCACAATGCTCTAAAGCTAGAACTCAACCACAAAAGGAAGTTTGGAAAGAACCCAAATACATGGAGACTAAACAGCATCCTTCTAAAGAATGAATGGGTCAACCGGGAAATTAAAGAAGAATTGAAAAAAATCATGGAAACAAATGATAATGAAAATACAACGGTTCAAAATCTGTGGGACACAACAAAGGCAGTCCTGAGAGGAAAATATATAGCGGTACAAGCCTTTCTCAAGAAACAAGAAAGGTCTCAGGTACACAACCTAACCCTACACCTAAAGGAGCTGGAGAAAAAACAAGAAAGAAACCCTAAGCCCAGCAGGAGAAGAGAAATCATAAAGATCAGAGCAGAAATCAATGAAATAGAAACCAAAAAAACAATAGAACAAATCAACAAAACTAGGAGCTGGTTCTTTGAAAGAATTAATAAAATTGATAAACCCCTGGCCCGACTTATCAAAAAGAAAAGAGAAAGGACCCAAATAAATAAAATCATGAATGAAAGAGGAGAGATCACAACTAACACCAAAGAAATACAAACTATTATAAGAACATACTATGAGCAACTCTACGCCAATAAATTTGATAATCTGGAAGAAATGGATGCATTCCTAGAAACATATAAACTACCACAACTGAACCAGGAAGAAATAGAAAGCCTGAACAGACCCATAACCAGTAAGGAGATTGAAACAGTCATTAAAAATCTCCAAACAAACAAAAGCCCAGGGCCAGACGGCTTCCCGGGGGAATTCTACCAAACATTTAAAGAAGAACTAATTCCTATTCTCCTGAAACTGTTCCAAAAAATAGAAATGGAAGGAAAACTTCCAAACTCATTTTATGAGGCCAGCATCACCTTGATCCCAAAACCAGACAAGGATCCCACCAAAAAAGAGAGCTATAGACCGATATCCTTGATGAACACAGATGCGAAAATACTCACCAAAATACTAGCCAATAGGATTCAACAGTACATTAAAAAGATTATTCACCACGACCAAGTGGGATTTATTCCAGGGCTGCAAGGTTGGTTCAACATCCGCAAATCAGTCAATGTGATACAACACATCAATAAAAGAAAGAACAAGAACCATATGATACTCTCAATAGATGCTGAAAAAGCATTTGACAAAGTACAGCATCCCTTCCTGATCAAAACTCTTCAAAGTGTAGGGATAGAGGGCACATACCTCAATATCATCAAAGCCATCTATGAAAAACCCACCGCAAATATCATTCTCAATGGAGAAAAAATGAAAGCTTTTCCGTTAAGGTCAGGAACACGGCAGGGATGTCCATTATCACCACTGCTATTCAACATAGTACTAGAGGTCCTAGCCTCAGCAATCAGACAACAAAAGGAAATTAAAGGCATCCAAATCGGCAAAGAAGAAGTCAAATTATCACTCTTCGCAGATGATATGATACTATATGTGGAAAACCCAAAAGACTCCACTCCAAAACTGCTAGAACTTATACAGGAATTCAGTAAAGTGTCAGGATATAAAATCAATGCACAGAAATCAGTTGCATTTCTCTACACCAACAGCAAGACAGAAGAAAGAGAAATTAAGGAGTCAATCCCATTTACAATTGCACCCAAAACCATAAGATACCTAGGAATAAACCTAACCAAAGAGACACAGAATCTATACTCAGAAAACTATAAAGTACTCATGAAAGAAATTGAGGAAGACACAAAGAAATGGAAAAATGTTCCATGCTCCTGGATTGGAAGAATAAATATTGTGAAAATGTCTATGCTACCTAAAGCAATCTATACATTTAATGCAATTCCTATCAAAGTACCATCCATCTTTTTCAAAGAAATGGAACAAATAATGCTAAAATTTATATGGAACCAGAAAAGACCTCGAATAGCCAAAGGGATATTGAAAAAGAAAGCCAACGTTGGTGGCATCACAATTCCGGACTTCAAGCTCTATTACAAAGCTGTCGTCATCAAGACAGCATGGTACTGGCACAAAAACAGACACATAGATCAATGGAACAGAATAGAGAGCCCAGAAATAGACCCTCAACTCTATGGTCAACTAATCTTCGACAAAGCAGGAAAGAATGTCCAATGGCAAAAAGACAGCCTCTTCAATAAATGGTGCTGGGAAAATTGGACAGCCACATGCAGAAAAATGAAATTGGACCATTTCCTTACACCACACACAAAAATAGACTCAAAATGGATGAAGGACCTCAATGTGCGAAAGGAATCCATCAAAATCCTTGAGGAGAACACAGGCAGCAACCTCTTTGACCTCAACCGCAGCAACATCTTCCTAGGAACAACGCAAAAGGCAAGGGAAGCAAGGGCAAAAATGAACTATTGGGATTTCATCAAGATCAAAAGCTTTTGCACAGCAAAGGAAACAGTTAACAAAATCAAAAGACAACTGACAGAATGGGAGAAGATATTTGCAAATGACATATCAGATAAAGGACTAGTGTCCAGAATCTATAAAGAACTTAGCAAACTCAACACCCAAAGAACAAATAATCCAATCAAGAAATGGGCAGAGGACATGAACAGACATTTCTGCAAAGAAGACATCCAGATGGCCAACAGACACATGAAAAAGTGCTCCATATCACTCGGCATCAGGGAAATACAAATCAAAACCACAATGAGATATCACCTCACACCAGTCAGAATGGCTAAAATAAACAAGTCAGGAAATGACAGATGCTGGCGAGGATGCGGAGAAAGGGGAACCCTCCTACACTGTTGGTGGGAATGCAAGCTGGTGCAGCCACTCTGGAAAACAGCATGGAGGTTCCTCAAAATGTTGAAAATAGAACTGCCCTATGACCCAGCAATTGCACTATTGGGTATTTACCCTAAGGATACAAACGTAGTGATCCAAAGGGGCACATGCACCCGAATGTTTATAGCAGCAATGTCCACAATAGCCAAACTATGGAAAGAACCTAGATGTCCATCAACAGATGAATGGATCAAGAAGATGTGGTATATATACACAATGGAATACTATGCAGCCATCAAAAGAAATGAAATCTTGCCATTTGCGACAACATGGATGGAACTAGAGCGTATCATGCTTAGCGAAATAAGTCAAGCAGAGAAAGACAACTATCATATGATCTCCCTGATATGAGGAAGTGGTGATGCAACATGGGGGCTTAAGTGGGTAGGAGAAGAATCAATGAAACAAGATGGGATTGGGAGGGAGACAAACCATAAGTGACTTTTAATCTCACAAAACAAACTGAGGGTTGCTGGGGGGAGGGGGTTTGGGAGAAGGGGGTGGGATTATGGACATTGGGGAGGGTATGTGCTTTGGTGAGTGCTGTGAAGTGTGTAAACCTGGTGATTCACAGACCTGTACCCCTGGGGATAGAGTATTATGCCTCCATCAGAAAGGATGAATACCCAACTTTTGTAGCAACATGGACGAGACTGGAAGAGATTATGCTGAGTGAAATAAGTCAAGCAGAGACAGTCAATTATCATATGGTGTCACTTATTTGTGGAGCATAACAAATAGCATGGAGGACATGGGGACTTAGAGTGGAGAAGGGAGTTGGGGGAAATTGGAAGGGGAGGTGAACCATGAGAGACTATGGACTCGGAAAAACAATCTGAGGGTTTTGAAGGGACGGGGGGTGGGAGGTTGGGGTACCAGGTGGTGGGTATTATAGAGGGCACGGATTGCATGGAGCACGGGGTGTGGTGCAAAAATAATGAATACTGTTATGCTGGAAATAAAAAAATATATATATATAAAAAAAAAAAAAAAAAAAAAAAAAAAAAAAAAAAAAAAACAACAAGCTCTCCAGGGCATGTGAATCCTGGTGTGTAGTGTTCTCCAATCTCCCACCAGGGCTGATTGCAAGCCAACAACATGACATCTTTGAACATGGGATTGGGAGGCCACCCCCCCATGTAGGATAGAAACCAAACACTTTAAAAGCACGGATGGTAGTAAAAAGGTCCTAAAATAATTAGGAAGCATGCATTTTAAGTATGTAGTTAACCTTTGTTTTTGATATGATTTATTGACTTGGAAGTTTGTACCATTTAATTCATGGTGGTTGTGTTGGACAGCCGGCCTGCAAAGTTCTGGAAAATTTAGCAGTTAGTGTGTACACACTGGTAGGAACCCTTCCCAGCACACCAATCGCTTGGAGTCTCCTTGTTGTGGGGTCCCTGTGCCCCAGTTGGAGGTTGTGGTGTTGAGTGGAAAGAGGGTAGCTGTGGGGTCCAAAGGTTCTTAAATCAAATCTCATCATTCATGGACTATTTTTTAAGTGAAATGACTTCACCGTCGGAAGCTCTTCTTTGGCATCATTTATCAAAAGGATATGACCCCATCTACTCTTTTTGGAGTGGTTTACCCCATGTCCTTGCTCTGTAGGTCATGCGAGCTCCTTTGTCATTCCCTCTGGTCCGCCTTCTCCTGTCTTCTGAGAATCTGTCCCCAACTGGTAGAGCCTTAGTTTTCACGTTTGTTCTTGTTTTCTCTTGCTGGGTTTTCTTAGCCACCCCAAGACCCATATTTCCAAACTGTAGTAGGGAACACAGCCCCCTCACATCACTTTGCTGCGAGGTATTTACCAAAGCCTAAATTAAGGGTTTTCTTTAAAAAAACAACAAAAGCGGGGGGGAGGAGTGCCTGGGTGGCTCAGCCAGTTAAGCATATGCCTTGAACTCAGGTCATGATCCCAGGGTCCTGGGATCAATCCCCACATCAGGCTCTCTGCTCACGGGGAGTCTGCTTCTTCCTCTCCCTCTGCCACTCTCCCTGTTTGTGTTCTCTCTCTCTCTCAGATAAATAAATAAAATCTTAAAAAACAAAAACCAAACCAAAACCAAAAAAGCTTCTGTGTGTTTTCCTCCAGGAAATGACTGTGAACTTCAGAGCATAAAGATGAATTATTTTGGCTGGGAACTGAAGTATTTAAAAAGGCATTCCATATGGAGGGCATTTGGGGCCATGAGCAGGGTGTAAATAATACCTTTTATGGCTCTCCTGACGGGGAGATAGCTCTCCTAATTACCGCCCCGTTATCTCAGTGTGATCCAAAATGGCCCAACACGTTTATAAACTCCCTGTTCAGACTGCTTCGCTTGCCACCCGTCATGGCCTCCTGCATTCTCAGTGAGCTGGCAGGTTGGGGATGTGGGTATTTATGTCACTGCCCCCTTCTGGGCACCACAGGCTTCTGTCTGTCTCCCCACAAAGGTGTCTCTCCAAAAGAAACTTGGTCCCGAAAGGGATGTGGGACCCCGTGCCACTAGCCTCAGACACGTATCTGGGACGGAATTCTTCCAAGCTATCTTTATCCCAAACGATGAATGTGCTTGTCTCAGTTCAAGAGGTGGTAGCGTCTAATGAAATGAGCTTCTTAGCATTTGCCTCTGAGATGAGATATCTTGATAATAAAATCTATTACGGAAAGCCTACCTCAGAATAATTGGGTCTATTACTCCCCGACTTGTGGCTTTGTTTCTGCATTGAGAACAGGCTCTCCTGTAATTAATCAGAATTTAAAGTTGCTAATACCAATTACAAATAATGCATGGAGTGTTGAGATGGTGAACAGAAGAGTAGATACTAATCTTGTCCCCTGAGACTTCACCGATTGAACTTTAGTCACTTTGGACTTGCTGGAAATTAGAGTAACTTAACTGCACAAAGTTAATTATTTTAAAAAGAAAAGGGGGGCAAGTATTGATTGAATGTGGCAGGTGTACATTAAATTATTCAAATAGATCCAGTTCAAATTGTTTAGATGAGATTATGCTTCACTTAATTGCATGTCAGGGAGGCTTAGGAAAGTTAATCTTCATGATTGAAAGCAGGATCGTTGGCACGGTTGGACATCTTCAGAAGATAGTGGTCCCAAGGAAATCGAGGGGTCCCCAAATCAGACTTGATGATCTGATTCCAAATGCTGATTCAGTGGGAAGGGTGATTCATCTCTTTTGGGGACCCTTTTTTATTTTGGCTGAGCTTAAATATTGAGAAGTCAGAAGGAGACCTCAGAACTTGAGGATAGATGAAAAAGTGCGAAATGAAATGGTTTTTACTGGGAGAACTGGCTGGTTTGGAATTGCAAGTGTAATGTAGCAGGAAAAGGTGAGCGAACTGGTCTAAATTATGGCGCTTTTGGGTGTAAGTGACAAACAAAATTCTAATTAGCCTAAGCGAAAGAGAATATATGGGCTCATCGAATGGAAAAGTCTAGAGACCTCTGATTTCAGGTCCAGTGGAATTCAGGAGCTCAGATGATGTGGACAGACTGAAGGTAATATGCTAGGGTCAACTCACATCAGCTCACCAGAGCTAATTGTGCCTATCTTTTCCTAACTGTGTGCTTGAGGATGTCAGTTTGGAAGACTGACATTAGCGATTGAAAGAGAATTTATACCATGGAAATTGGCAAATGCTCCTCCAAACAGGGCTCCCTCCTTCCGCCCTCCCCCAGCCAGTTTTAAATATTTACCAGGACACCACTGGCTGAACCGTCTTCTCCATCCCCATTCTCAGGTAGGCTTTTCCTTCTTAGGGGCAGCAGTCGTGCTAAAAAATGATCAGCAAACCAGCCTCAGGGATAAGATGGTCCCTTGTACCCAACAACTCAGACAGAAGTCCAGAGATGGAATCTCACTGATTCCGATGGGCCTGGTTTGGGGTACCTGCCCATCCTGAAAGTAAGCATCAGGGCCAAAGGGTACAGTCTCTCTGACTAGATGGTTCTGGGAGACGTGCCCAGCCCTGAATCCTGGTATAGAGTCAGCCCTAGCCTAACCATGCTAATGGAGAGTAGGGGAAGAAGAGCTCCCCTAAGGAAAACCAGAAGGACAGGGAATGGATTCTAGAGAGAAGCCCTTGGAGGCCCACTGCAGCAGCTGTATCTGTGTGCCTTGACCCTCTGCTCTGCCCCAGGTTCTCTCTCTGTTTTCTCTTCTCTACTTACTCTCTTGGCTCTTCCTCGACTTTTCTCCCCTTTCTGTGTTACATCTTTTCTGTGACTCCTGCAGTTGGGAGGTCTCATAAGTAGGACATATCAAAGAAAGGGGAGAGGAGGCCGGAAGTGGGCAGCCTGATTTTCCTTTCCCTGCTCCCCAAGGGAGCAGCTCCTGTCACAGGAGGAGCCTGCCTGGCAGTCAGGGGGCCTGGATTCAGAAGCCCCACTTGTGCCTTTTCCAGGCTGTGTGACCTGGGGTCATGCCTCTCCCTGAGCGGGGCCCACTTTCTCTCTCTGTTAAATGAATTGGATCGTCTCTAAGGCCCTTTCTGCTGAGACGGTGTGCGAGGCTTGAATTTGGTGGTCATGGATCTGCGAGGTTTGGGTATGTCATGGGGTCAGCCTCCTCTGGAAGGAGCACACCCCTGCACCCCAGGACCTCTGCACAGGGTCACAGCATCTCAAACTGGAAGTTATTTAGGCTCCTTTGTCCCATCTGAGGCTTCTCCAGCCTCAGACTCAGACCGGGGGAAGTTCTACCTCTTATTAAACTGCAGTGCTGAGAAATGACAGGCGAGAGAGTCCCTGTAGATCCCTCCCTTTCTCTGGTGCCTTCCAGGTGGATTCTGTACCTCCAGCTTATTCCAGATGTGGATTCCAGATGTGTCACCTTATCTCCGGGGAGATGCACCCTTTTGCTTCTTTCAGCTGGGAGGCGGGGAGGAGTTAGCCAGAGAGTACCCCGTTGTTGTTGTTGTTGTTTTTAAATAGCAAAGTTCCATCCACCTTTAAATCCAAAGCTAATGCAAATTTGTGTTAGATCAAAGTAGAGCCTTCCGATTCTTACACTGGCCCCTGAGGCCACACCACAAAACTCTCTGGCTACCCGAGATCTAAACCAGAGGTGAGCAGAACTGCAATCCGAGGGCCAAATCTGGCCTGTCTTCTGTTTCTGTTCCGTTTTGTAAATAAAGTTTTGTTAGAACATAGTCACAACTATTTATGTATTGTCTGTGGCTGTTTTCACACTCTAATGGCAGAGGGGACTGTGGCAGAGACCACTTCACACATAAAATCTCAAATATATTTATTATCTGGCCCTTTACAGGAAAAAAAAATATGTTCACCTTTGCTCTAGAACATTGCTGAGCATATACAAGGCATGAAAAAAAAATTAATGTTGAATAAAGAGAGAGCTTGACAGAAGGACAAGATATGGAAGTAAGGAGACCTCGATGCAAATAGTTCCATCATTTTCCTCCTGTGTGACTTTGGTTAAGATGCTCACTTTCTCTGTGTCTCTGTTCTCTTCTAAAATGGGTATAGTCACTGCAACCCCTTCACAATGTTGTGGGGAAGATTTAATGAGTCAGTGTGTTTAAATGCTTGTCGTGGTGGCTGATGCAAAGCGAACTTATTGTTATCATCATTTTCTTGGTCCATTTGGGCTACTACAACAAAATATTACAGATTAGGTGGCATTTAGCCAACAGAAATTTAGTGTTGACAACACTGGAGGCTGGAAAGTTCAAGACCAAGGCATCAGCATGGTCATGTTTTAGTAAGATCTGTGTTCCTGGTTTGTAGCTGGCACCTTCTTGTTGTGTCCTCAAGTGGTAGAAAGGGTTAGGGAGCTCTCTGGAGCCTCTTTTATAAAAGCACTAATTCCATTCATGAGGGGCTCCACCATCATGGTCTAATCACCTCCTAAAGCCTCACCTACTAATACCTTTATCTTGGGGATTAGGCTTTCATCATAAGGATTTGGGGTTGGGAGGGGAACCTGGGTGGTTCAGTGGGTTAAGCCTCTGCCTTTGGCTCAGGTCATGATCCCAGGGTCCTGGGATGGAGCCCCTGCATTGGGCTTTCTACTCAGCAGGGAGTCTACTTCCCTTGCTCTCTCTCTCTGCCTACTTGTGATCTTATAATAAATAAGATATAAATAAATAAATAAATAAATAATAGCAAATACATAAATAAATATTTAAACAAATAAATGATACAAATAAATAAATAAATAAATAAAATCTTAAAAAAAAAGAATTTGGGGTTGGGGGACACAAACATCCAGACCATAGCAATCATCATCACCACTACCATCATTACCACCCACCATCATTATCATCATCATTACCATCATCTTCATCACTATCATTATCACTCACTACCACCATCACCTCACCCTCATTATCACCACTACTACCAGCCCCCTCATTATCATCAACATCACTGCCACCATCAGCACCATTACCATCATGATCCTCATCACCCCACCGCCACTGTCATCATGTTCCCAGTTATCATTGCCACAACCATTATCATTGTCGCCACCATCATGACCATGATGACCATTACCACCAGCAACATCATCATCATGACAACCATGATCATGATCACCACCACCACCATCATCACGACCACTGTCACCACTGCCATGACCACCACCACTATCATCACTACCATGACTATCACCATGACCAACACCACCACCACCATCATCATCATCACTACCATCATCATCACCACAAGAATGAGATCCAGGGCAGACAGCACCTCAGATCCCCTTTGAGAACCAACCAACTCTGAATTTCAGAGCAAAGATAGAAGCCTAGGTCAGTGGTTGGATCATTTCCCGTTAGACAGTTCTGGGAAAATTGCTCCCAATGTGCCGTCTTGCCTTGTAACCCGTGGGTTCATGGATGCCTCCTTATTTGTGTTCAGTGTCCTGGGCACTGGCTTCATTGGAATTCTCCCCTTTCCCCAGCTTTGCCTTGGCTGCATTCCAGGTAAATGACGCGGAGCCCATCCTGCCGCTAGTCACCTCTGCTGCCCACTCAGATAATTAGAATCAACACATCCATTTCCCTAACGGCATTCTCATCTTCCCCCCGAAAAGTTTTCAAATAGAAAAAGAAAGGCAAAAACAAGCTACATCTGTCCTTGTTTAGGCAATTTGCAGCTCTCCGCATCTGACATCCACCCAGCTGGGCGCAGAGCTAAGTTTCCCGTATGTTTTTGGTGGGAGATGACGTGGTCGATGCTGTTATTAAGTTTGGCAGTGATTTGGAGACAAAGTGTCCTGCTAGAGAGAGGCTTATAAACAAACACTCGGGGAATCCATAAGGCTCCAGCCTTTGTGAGCTCATGGCTGGTGGGTGGGGAGAAAAAAAGAAGACTGATGTCAGTTCTCAGCAAACAAAAGGAAAGAAATTCAGTAAATAAGATGGTTTTCACCTCTTCCTGGGAGCCTGGCAAACCTCCCGAGGTTGTGCCCAGGTAGCAATTAGATGCTGTTTGCCAGGGATCAGCAAATGTTTTCTGTAAAGGGCCAGAGAGTAAATAGTTTAGACTTTGCAGCTTATACTCTTTGTCACCAAACTCTGCACATCATTGTGCAGAAGCAGCCATAAACAATACACGTGAATGAGCATATATGTCCCAATAAAACTTTATTAAAAAAAAAAACAAAAGGGCGCCTGGGTGGCTCAGTGGGTTAAGCCGCTGCCTTCGGCTCAGGTCATGATCTCAGGGTCCTGGGATCGAGTCCCGCATCGGGTTCTCTGCTCCGCGGGGAGCCTGCTTCCTCCTCTCTCTCTCTCTGCCTGCCTCTCTGCCTACTTGTGATCTCTCTGTGTCAAATGAATAAATAAAATCTTTAAAAAAAAAAACAAAACAGTGGGCCAGATTTGGCCCACAGGCTGTGGTTTGCTGACTCCTGTTCTAAGCTCTATTGGAAGGAAAAGTAGAAGTGAAAACAGACGGCAGAGCTAGATTTAAATCCTGGCTCTAGCCTTTCCAGACTATGTCTGGGACAAGTCACCTATCTTCTCTGAGTCTTGGCTTCCTCATCTATAAAATGGGCTATAAGGAAGTCAGGAGAAAAAAGAGGGTCGTACACATTTTAAAGGGAACTAAATAATAAGTTTCCCTAGTACCCACTTCCTCACCCCTGGTAAAAATCAGGTGGGAGTAAAGAAGTCTGCCTGAGGGTTTTCCTTTGGCCCCCACCACGGTGATGGGTCATGTGACACACATCTTTCTTTAGCTCATTTGAAAGTGTATCTGCTCTCAGTTTCCCAAGGATGGTCCTGCTGTCCATTTCTACCAGAGCCCTCCCACCCCAAAATGCCTTCCCTGGCTCAGCCTACCCCATGTTTATCCTAAGACACCGCCTTGGCCAGAAACCCCCACGTATACAGTCTGTGTACACACTTCTGTTGTTAGAGGGAGCAGTCTATGTTGTGGCTTAATGTTGGGCCGCCATGAAAGACTGCAAGTCAAGGATACTACATTTCAAGTTTGATAATTATGTTCGCATTTTAACTGGCATGATTTTCAGATGGGGGCTTAGGGAGAATTCTGATGTTTGTGTGATGATGTTAATAGTTAAGATGTACTTAACCAGGGTGGGGGGGTTAGTGGGGAAGGATTCCTCTTCATAGAACAAGTATAAACAGAACCTTGTTTTGTGATCCCATGGTTTGTTGTTGTTTTTGTTGTTGTTTTATCGGTTGCAGATTTTAGCTGGAAGTTGATTTCTTTTTTTAAGATTTTATTTATTTATTTGAGAGAGCGAGCGAGCAAGTGTGAGCCGAGGGGAGAGGCAGAGGGAAAGGGAGAGGGAGAAGCAGACTCCCTGCTGAGCAGGGAGTCTAATGCAGGGCTCTGTCCCAGGACCCTGAGATCATGACCTGAGCCATAGGCAGACGCTTAACCAACTGAGCCACCCAGGCACCTTTGGAGGTTGATTTTAAGTTGGGTTGTATATAGTTCATATTTAGTTATTGTTTTCTTTTTATTCTTATTATTTGTGTAACAGCTTACCACGTATACCTGATGCTAGTTAATTCTCACAAATTCCCTGTGACCTACCACCTGCTTTTCACAGTGTGATTCATAGACAAGCAGCCATGGCTGCAGAAGTGCTGACTCCCAGGCCCCACTCTATATCTTTGAGTCGGGATATACATGTTAACAAGACTCTCAGGGAACGTGAGCCCCTCCACAAGACGCAGGAGTTCTGATGTAGACGCTGCTTCTTGGCTGTATTACAGATGGGGAGACAGAGCCCGGGAGAAGTGAGAGACAGTACTTCCTCCCAGCCACACTCTAACCACACAGTCGCCTACCCTGTTTAGCTTATGGTTCTTGCCCCTGTCCTAGGGATGTGGTTACTCTGCTTCTATACCCTTTTCCTCCAGCTACACCATGTGCTTCCTCCTCTTAGACATCGCTTTCTTCTTGACTCTGCCATTGTGGGGCCCAAACGTTAACCACACACCCAGTAGGTGCTCAAATATCTACTGAGCAGTGGGGTTGACTCTATGCGTCATTTCCATATGCAAAACAAAGAGCCTGCTATTTTAAAAACTGAGGGTAGGGACTACCAATACTAATCAGTAGGGTTTCCTGGGCCCATCTGCCCTTCACCACTTCGAGTCTTTAGAATATAGAATAATAATACCTCTTGGCATATTAGAATCAGAAACTTTGAACCCAAAGGCCCTTAGAAACTTCAGAGTATCTCTAGTTTTCTCTCCAGCAGTCAGGACAGGTGAAGCACAGGGGTTTCATAGATGTTCAGACTCTTTACTTTTATTTTTTTTTTTTAATTTTTGTAAAAGTAATCTCTATGCTCAGTGTGGGACTCGAACTCCTGACCCCGAGATCAAGAGTCATGTGTTCCACCGACTGAGCCAGCCAGACGCCCCTGGATTAATTGCTATCTCACTGCAACATATATGAAGCCCCTGGAGTGGCAATGTCCAGTGGGGTAGCCCCCGCCTCGTGGAGCTATATAAATTCAAGTTAATTAAAATTAAATGCAATTAGGAATTCAGCTGCTCACTTCTTCACTGGCCACATAGTGAACCAGTGGACCACCTGTGGACCCCAAGTGTAACTTCATGCCGACATTATCATTTGATGGGTAATCTGAATTCTCTCCCTTTGTTCCCATCTTACTCCCCAGCTCCTCCCAGTTTTCTTCCCCAGGGTGGATCCACCCAGGCCACACGCCACTTCCTTTCTGATTCCTTTTTTATGCACGTATAGCTCTTTTTGCTGCCATAAGGAAGGGGGAGTGTCGTACATGCTTCGTAGAGCCTCTGGGGGCTGTTGCTGACAGTTCCCCAGCATGGGGAGAGAGTCAAAGAGCCAGGTGCCTGCACTGACAAGGACCAGCGAGGCCTGTCTTCCAGTCCCGGCAGCCCCAATGAGCCAAGCCCCTCCACAAGAAGCTCGAGCTGACCCCAAGTGCTGGGGAGGGCGGGACGAATGGAGCTGGCAAGAGCCGGTGGGCCCCAGCTGCGAGGTGGATTTGATGAGACTGTTCATCCAAGAGGCACATGCCGCTGGGCCATAACCTTGAGATGTGGAGGGCACGGGAGAGAGTGCACACTGCCTAGTTGTTTTTCTTTCCCGCGGAGTCAATAAATGAATAAATGGACCATGAGTGGCCAAGTGGCTGATATAATTTTAGACTCCATCAAAAGGAAGATCACCAAAGTGTATGGAGGGACCTTCCCCGTCTCTATGTTCCCCCACTGGGAGCCCAGGCTTCCTAATGTTCTAGTCTGGGAGGCAGCTCAAAGGAGGAGGGGGCCGTCTGGAAACATTTACCACCTGTCTGCTACAGGGCTGACATGGGGCAAAGTGCTTTCCATGCTCTCCACAATTGGTCTAATTAAAGCTGCACTTTCGACCTTATGAGCGAGGTAGTATTTTTACCTCTACTTTACACAATTTTAAAAAAAAAAAAAAGCTTAGAGGGACGAAGTGACTTGCCCAAGGCTGAAGAAGTAGGAAAGATTAGCACTGGGGCATGTAATCCTTTTCCTGGATTCTGAAATGTAAGCTCCCAATCATGACGTGGGCTTTTCTCGAGTGAATGTCACATGCACACAGATCACCTGGGGATGAGGTTCAAAGGTAGATCCTGTGTCAGCAGATCTGGGACACGGCCCGAGCGTCTGCATTCCTAACCAGCAGCTAAGTGATGCTGCCAGCCCAGGTGCCTCCCTGGGGGTGGCTGGCACTTCGTTATACTCTCTTTATTCCAGATCCCCTGAACCCATGGAAGGGGGAGACTGATCTTTTAAGATGAGGTCTCACAGCAGGAAGTCGTTTGTTCAGGATTCAAATTCACATCTGTCTGATAGGGAGTCTGTGTCTTTTCTAAAATGAGGTCTCTTGCCTTTAGCTTGGCTTTCGGCTGCATTAGGTTTTGCCACTCAGGGAATATTTTGCAATATCTGGAGACATTTCTGATGGGCACAACTTGGGGACAGGGGTGCTGCTGGTATCTACTGGGTCATGGCCAAGGATGCTGCTGTTCATGCTGAAATGCAGAGAACAGCCACCTTCCCGGCACCCTGAGCAAGGAATGATCTCCCTCCCCACGTCCATGGCAACTGTCCATGGATGTCAATACATCAATATTGTCAGTAACGCTTCTTTCTAGCACAGTCTTCTTTGGTCCAGAAAATAATCCACCCAGAACCCCTGTCTGGAGACCACATCACATCATGCCCTTGACTTAAAGGAGTTAATGAACACTTGAAACTATCCCCACCCCCAGAAGTAGCACAAATAAATGAGAGTCATAAAAACAACAACAACAAAAAGCCGATTTCCCAATCAATAAGTGTAACTTTCCACTGCTTCGAGATGAGACCAGAGTGTTAGCGTCTCTGAACATTCTCTCGCCTCAGCAGATGGAAGCCAATCTAGTCCGGAAATCATTGTCTTAATCTCCGGTCATTACCACGCCTGGCCGCACGCTGTTTATCGGTGTCTTTAGCTGTTAATGTCGCATGCACTGTTTTCTCTGACAACAGCTCCCACCTCCACCCATTTCGCAGCCAGACGGCCTTGACTGGGGTCCAAGCATGGGGCGGCCCCTGGGATGGAGGAGGGAATCTGGCATTGATCGCCGGTCCCTGCAGCTCTGATCCATGTCCTGTCTGATCACGTCTCGGGCGGTGGGGGGTGCCTCTAGGAGCGCAAGACTGTATTAATGAAGGTTGATGTCCCTGGGAGGGTTTGTTTCTGCTTACTTGAGTTCACACGGGATGGTTCTCTGGCTCACTGGGGATGCCGGCTGGGGCTTCCATCATTATGAAGCAATTGGATGTGCCTGAAGAGAAGTGGATCTCTGGAGAGGGGAAGAGGCCATGTGATAAATAATGATCTCGTGTGCGTGGAGCTCTTCACAGTTTACAAAGCACGAAGACGTGATCAGGGCCTCACAGCGGTCTCAAGTGCAGATGGAGAGGGACCCGATGGCTGCTGTGGTGTCGAGGGGGACAGACGCTAGCACGGGTTCTTGACTGCTGGGGAGTCAGGACAGAGGGGGTGCCCGATGTCCAGCTCTCGTGTCTGGTGTCTTTCTCAATCTCACCACTGGGCTGCCTCTCCCTGACTGGGTGTAGCCGTTGGAATACAATCATTTCAGTCATTGCTGGCCCGGAGGACATTATTCAGGGGCCGGGAGTAGGGGCTGTGTTCCTGGACTCGTAGGCAGTGTTTGCAATCCTGAGCCAAGTCTCTCCTGGGATGCCCTGGACACGTAAAGATGCTAACATGGACAAGACGTAACCAGATAGGAGACAGGCTGGGAGTTAGCATGTTGGCAGTAATTATTTTATCTGATTTGGGGGCCCGTTTGCATGACTCACGAGTTGATGGTGAGGAAGTGGGACAAAGAAGAGCACGTTTTGGTGGAGAAGAGGACAGGGAGGATTTGGGGGACCAGGTCTGGGACTTTAAATTGGTATGGCTAATGGAGTGTAGGTTTGAGGGGCCTGGAGGACTAAATGAGGAGCATGAGAGAGCCAGGGGAGGTGGGGGGAATGTGGGAAAGCAGCACAATAGAGGAGCCCCTGTCAACCTGTCACACTTCACAGGCTGTCACCCGGTTGTTCTGGGAACGTGAGAGAGGGCTGATGTTTATGGAGTGCCTGCTACGTGGTATGCAGCGTGGCAAGCACCTTCCACCCGTGAGCCCCCAGCTAGTCTCACAGCACAGCCACGCCAAAGTCATTCCCACTTTATAGATGAGGGAACTGAGGGGAGAGTAGGTGGGGGACAAGACTGGCCTGGGGTCAGACTGTAGGTGATAGAGAAGGCATCACTTGTCAGCAGGGAAGAGCATTCCAGGTGGAGGAACAGTAGGTGCAAAGGCACGGAGGCAGGAAGGAACACAGGATGTTTGGGAGCTCTGAAGAACATGAGACTTCCCAAGATGTGGGGTGCAGAGTGTGGGCAGTAGAAAGAGAAGAATCCTAGAAGATGGGCTGGGGGACTATGTAGGACCCTCTAGATTTAACCACACAGTTTGGACTGTGAGAAATGAGGAGGAACAGGGGACTTTTGATCAGGAAAGACATCAGATGATAGATAGTCTCCCTTGAGTGGTTTCCAGGATACAGCACAGACAAGGGGCTGGGTGGAAGAGAGGGACAGCAGTTTAAGACAGCAGGAGAACGCTTAGGGGATGATGATGGACACTGTCTCTGTGATCATGAACAGAGAGCAGGGGAAAGATGCAAGAGATGAGCCCATTGTACTGATGAGCTACTTGAGGCCCAGAGTAGGGAGTGGAGTTGAGAGTATGGAATAAACTGTTCTCACACTACCCTCTTTGGGTGCAGAACAGTGGACACTTGAGAAATTTCAAAGTCCAGTTTCCCTATTTCTGCAATCACATGGACTAGTGGGCTGAGAAGACATACGAGCTTCATTTCCATTTAAATTGAAATAAGACATGTCAAAGGTGGCTTGGTAATTACTGGCTAGAACAATGGCCCTCTGATGCGGGAAGTATAGTGTCGATGTATGTAGTACAGATAATTTTTGCATTGGAGACTTAATTATGTTGATATAATTATTCCTCTGTCAGGAAAATTGGGTGGCACAGATATGTCATATTTGCATTTGAGCAGAAAAATGAAAGGCCTTCCTTTTATTTTCTTTTTTTTCAAGAAGCCATTGGGTGGGTGACTCTGGGGGAGTCAGGAGTGGGGTGTCTGGAAGTTCACTCCAGGTTGGGATGTTGGTCTGCGGCCGGTGGGGTTTTTGTGAAGGCCCTGCAGGTGTCAACCTTGAGGGGGTCAGTGGTCCTTCTTTGCCCCATTCTGAAGATGCTGCATCAGAAGTCTCAGGCTGGGGGAGGGGGGCACTTTTAGGGTTGGGAAAGCTATGGGCTCTGAATAGCTAGAGCTGTAAGGAAATTTAGAGAGTTGGGTTTATTTTATTTTACTTTATTCTCTTCTCTTTAAATGTGAATTTAATTTAATTTAACTTGCAAACTTTGTAATTCACAATAGCACGTTGCCCCCTCCTGCCTGATCACCTCCCTCTCCCCATCCTGTTGCTCAGAGAGAACCTCAACCACAGTCCTTGTATAAGGGTCTAGGGTCTGCCCCGGGAGTCTGTGCCCTCCGCCACTCCCCATCCATTATAGGAATCTCAGGACCCTGAGAGTCAAGTACAAAGCACCCCCCCATCATTGGAACCCAGGCCTTGGCACAATTATTGTCCAAGTGGAGGGGCTGGTGTTTAGGCAAAAATGGTTCATGATCCGCAGTGTGTGAAAGAGAAATCATAAAGAGAGGAGCTCACTTTCTAACAGAGAGAGGACCTAGCTTCTAGTTCTGCCTCCACCACCCAGGGAGTGGCCCAGCAAACAGCCAGGGGCCCTCCGGCTCTGACCTGATACCTGGTGTGTACATCGCTGATGTGAGCAAGCCCATGGCGAGTACACACAGCTGAGACCTCTGCGGGCCAGATCTTCATCAGCTCAATGTCGAACAGCCCAAGCTGCCTAAAATGTTCACTTTCCAGAATGCTACAAGAGCCTTCAGGTGATAGCTGGGGGCATTTTAAAACAATTAGTTAGGAAGCAAGCAGGGAGAAGGAGGCTGCAAGCAGGTGTCTGGAGTCCCAGCCTCTTCTGTCTCTAGATAATGGGCAATCCTGGGCAAGCGAGAGCGGTGTGGTGGGGGTCCTGGGGTTCCCTGCATGTCTGCATGGCTAACTGCATTCCTCCTTTAACATAAGACTGTTTTACCTGAGTGGGTGTTAAATAGATGTATCCAGACACACATACAGAAACAAACACAGGATGGCAATATGGCAACTTGATCATTAAGAGGGGTTGTCCCCAAGTAACAGACTTAAGGGAAATTTTTAATGCTTCTTTTTTTCCCCCTGCCACTTTATTTTCTAAATTCTCTATAGGCAACCCTGCTGGAACTTGAAAAGAATAGAAATGCTGTTTTTCAAAGAAAAAGTATAGATCGCATGATGCTCTATCTGTGCTAGGGCTTGCAGAGCAAAGGGCCTCCCCACTGAGTGGCTTAGAAAAATAGAAATGTCGCCCAGCTCTGGAGGCCAGAAGTCTGAAATCAGTGTGTTGGCAGGGCCGTGCTCCCCATAGGTGCTGGAGAAGGAAGGGCTCCATGCATCTCTCTTAGCTTCCGGTGGTTGGCTGCCCATCTGTGATATTCCGTGGCTTGGGGATGCATCATTGCAATCTCCTGTCTACACGTGGCACTCCTTCCTATGTGTCTTCATGGGGTTTTGGCTCTGTATCTCTGTGGCTTTCCAAGTTTCACTTCTTTTCCTAAGGATGCCGGTCATATTGGCTTAGGACACACTGATGAACTCATTTTGACTTGACTACCTCTGTAAAGACAGTGTCTCCAAATACAGTAACATTCTGGGATCCTGGGGATTAGGATTTCAACCTGTTTTGAGGGTTGAGGGGGGCACACAATTCAACCTATAAACAGGTGTATTTTTAGAAAGGGGAGGACGTTCAGGATGGCTACGGTGTTTTCCTGTGTGGGTGGTAGAGTCCACTGAGATGGGGCCTATAGGTGAAGAAGGTACACGTTACTATGTTCATCAGCTTCCAAGATGGTGCCTGATGACTTCCCACCTCTCACATTCACCTCCCTGCATGGCCTCCTCCCATGTTGTACCAGAGTTGATCTGCGTGACCAATAGATGGTCGGTCGTGATGATACATCACACCTGAGGCCAGGTTATCTAAGGTGTTTGGCATTTGCCCTACTCTGTCTTAGATCATGTGCTCTGGGAGAGCCAGCCACCATGTCATGAGGGCACTCCAGGAGCTCAGTGGAGTCCCTTATGGCAGAGAACTGAAGCCTCTGGCCGATAGCCATGTCAGTGAGCCTTCTTGGAAGGGACCCTCCAGCTTCCATCAAGCCTTCAGACAGCCCACGCACTGGCTGCCGTCACCACTGTACCATCAGGACAGACCCTGCATGAGTTGTCCTTTGCTGCTGCAATAAGTTTCCACAAACTGGGTAGCTTACAATGACACAATTTAACCTCCCATTGGTTTGGGAGTCAGCACTTCTTGGCTCCTGGCTGCCTCCCTCCAGGGTGATGTCAGCACGCCATTACTACTGCCTTCTTCCCTGCTGAACCTGTCCCCTCCACCACCCCCGCTTGCAAGGACCCTTCTGATTACATTTAGGGGCCACCAGATAATCTAGGATAATCTCTCCATCTCAAAATCCTTAATTTAATCACACCTGCAAAATCCCTCTTGTCATGTGAGTTAACATATTCCCATATGGTGGGAATTTGGATGTGGACATGTGTGGGGGCTGTTAAGCTGTTTTACCCCAGACTCTGAGGCAGAGGCACCCAGATACGCCATTCCTGAACTCCTGACCCCTAGAAAGCCATGAGATAATGAGTGATATTGGATATTTCAAAACACTGCGTGTTGAGGTAGTATGTTATAGGGTAATAATTAATATAGACTAGGGGTTTGTAGTCCAGCATTGGATGCTATAACACCTGAAAATTGTAATTCTGGATTTCTTATAGCTTTTTCCTTGAAGTATATGCACACACACACACACACACACACACACACACACAAAGAGACATCTCTGTACATACAGCTATATAAAATATAAATGCTTATAAGTATATATAGATAGAGATAGACAGGAAAATAGGCAGACCTTGTAAGCATACAGTTCGACACATAAAGCCTGGGTTGAACCTGGATGTGGTCTGTGCTCTATGCCAGTGATTCTCCTGGTTCCTCTTGGGTGCATTTCTGCCCCTTCTCTGCTCTACTCTAAATTGTTAGAAACTAGGCTTTCTAGTTTTTTTGCCTTCTGGTAGGGTCAGCCAGTAATATGCAGTGATGGCCGATTGAAACACAGGGGAAAGAGAGAAGCCAGGGTATTGATCTGTCTTTATCACTGCCTTGGGGACCATCCCCAGCAGAAGCTGAGACTCTAATTCCAGATCCCATTAGGAACGCCCCTCTTCCATGAAGCTGCCTTCCACCAGCAGCCTTCCATTGGACGACCCAATGCCCTAATTTTTCCTTCTGGCCCTAGGTTGGCAGTGGCTTCCTGCCATTGCTAATCTATCCTGGTGTCTCACCTTTCCATCATCTGAATAACCAATTCCCTGTATTAAATCCCTTTATTTAAATGATCTAGAGCAATTTCCATTTTCCTGACTGATACGGGCTCCTCCAAGATACTATATTAAATCCTTCCAGCTTCAACAACAACAAAAAAAATCAGGTTTACAAATTTCATTTTCTGAAAAAATGAGGCTGTTCTTGCTACACGGTACCTGCAGGCTTCATACTTTCTGAGTCTTTACTTAGAAAAAAGGACATAAGTTAGGTATCAAGTGAGTGCCCACATATTAGGTATACCAGATATACACAGTTAGACATTATTTTGTTTGCCAGGAAATAATGCTGCCCTGTTATGGGATGAAGAACTGAAAGTGAGGAAGGATTAAGAACTCTGCAAAATTCACATAGGTGTTTCACTTTCGTGTTCCTCCCATGTTGTTGGTAGCATTCCATCTCCCCCGTCCCTGACCATCAGGATCTCTCCTGAAGTGTGGTGGGCTTCCACTATCCTCAGTTCCACACAGTGCTTACCAGTTTTCAAGGAGAAATAGCCCTCTCCCCTGCCAATCAACCAACTATTGTGTCCTTTTTTTAGGTGTTTCCAGGAGGGGTGAGTAAATTGTGGCAGTGTTGGGAGTTCTGTTGATGCTGGTAGGTGGACCATTGGAGAAAATGCTTAGCTTGGTAGCTCACAGAGCAGACTGTGGCCCTAGAGTGCCTGGGTCTATGCAGTGATTGATTGGGCATGCCTGCCTCAGGTGTAGAAATGGGAGGAGTTGTCAGATATTGGCTGACCCTCTTGAAATAGTCAGGCCTGAGCTTGCATCTGTATTCCTTTTCTAGCTGTGTGACTTTGAGGTCTTTGATGAGTCTCTCTGTGTCCCTTACAGCATGATAAACCTAGAATCAAACAATTAATTTGCAGGAGAATTATGAAGAAAAGGACCTTGGATAGTGATAACTACCTTCTCCCTAGTCCCTCTTTTTGCTAAAGGTTGGGCTCTTTTGCAATCTTAAGTAAGAGCATCTCATGCATAGTCTTGGGTTTTCTACTGGGTACCCCAAGTCCTTCCTTTCCCAGATTGAGACTGAACACTCGTGTTACTGTTCACTCCATTGCCAAAACAGCCTTGAACTCTGGCCAGGATGTTCATAGGGCTTTTTATTCCCCCACTGCCTCATTTTTCCCAGGCAAATAACCCTGGGACAATTTGAATGAAACAGTGGCAGTTCCTTGTCACCTCCTCATTTCTTTCTGGGAAGACTGCCCACACCTCTGGAGGCACGAGCAGCCCTGGATAAAGCAGTAGAGATTAGAGGCAAAGTAGAAAAGAGCTGTGCGCTAGGGTCAGGACACCGGAATCCTGCTGCAGATCACTGCGTCTTGACTGTACGACCCTGGGCAAGTGATTTAACCTTTCTGAGGCTCAGCCTGTTCATCTGTAAAATAAGGATAATGAGGCTGCCGTGGGAGACACTGAACAGGCGGTCCAGGGGATTGTTCCTCACAGCATAGACAGAAAAAAATCCTATATTTCTTAACTTTCTGATCAGAAAAGTCATTCATATCCTTTGCAGAAGGTCTGGAGAAGTATAAAAAGGGAAACAAAAATCACCTGATATTTCACCACTCAGAGAGAATAACACTGCTATTACTTTGTTGTAATGTTCTCATGTTACTTTTTATGTTTTTGTATTGCACTTGACTCTGAGGGTTTATAAAGATCATGTGAGACGACACATCTCATACATTTAGCAGAGGACCTGCCCATGTGAGAAAATAAAAATAAATACATTCATGTGATAATTTAATGAATATTAATTAAGCATATGTATGTGTCAGACTAGAAATGTTCATGCATCTGTATCTGAATAGACACATTTGCACATATGTTCATGTGTATTTATATGTATTTATAATAGCATATGTGTTTGTGTGTAAGGTTTCTTTAGGGCTGCACTCTGTAACATGAAGTTTCTGTTTGTTTTTAGTGAATCAGAAGAAGATGACAAAGTGAGTTTTCATCATGTTTCAAGAGTGTTTCTGATCTATATCTGATCTGATAATATAAACTGAATATAAAAATATAGTCTGATCTATAATATAAACTACATGAAATTAATTTCCTTGGGGTACACTTTGAAAGGACAGAGAGCCAACATCTAGGGCTCAGAAACTGACCTGAGAGTCCTGTGCATTTGCATCCCAGAAAGATGCCCTAGGCAAAGAAAATGAGGAGCAGTTCTAAATATTAGCCTCTAATTGAACATCACAAAAGGAGATGATTTTAATTGCAGCCAAATTATCATATGAAGGACCTCCCACACGGGCAGCTTTCAGTGGCATGCTCTAGGGGGAGTAGCTTGGGAGTTTAACAAGGGTTAACGATTCTCTTAAGCGATGCTGGGGAGGTCAGAAGTACACACACTACTTCCACTGCATTTATCTCTGTATGCATGGTGTGTATCATGTATGCATTCATGAGTATAATACCCAGGCCCCTCCTTCATTCACCGTTTATACTCATGCAGTGACACCATTCATTCAATCCCCACATCCAGATTGAGTGCCCGCTCAACCCCAGCAATACAGAGAGATTAGGTCCCTGCAAGAATGTAAGCTCCAGGGAAGTTAGGACTGTATCTGCATCACCTGTGCATTGGTCAGTACCAGCGCACAGTAGGTGCTCAGTAGATGTTTACTGAGTGAGTGAAGGACATGAATATTTGTCTACATGTAATGAATATATAATATATATGGTAAGACGTTGTGTGTCGTTACAATGTGTATATCACTACTGTTGTAGTTATAGAGTAACTGGGCATATGATATATTTATTAGTGTGTTTCTGCTGTATACATCTTACTATCTGAATATTTTCATATCCTAATTTCTCCCCCAACTGCTTCATGCTTCAGGTCTCTAAAGAGAGAGAATAACAGAGGGGACCAGCTTCACATGTGTCCTCAAAATACAACCCTGTTTGCCTATGGCAGTCTCAATTCAAACCCGAGCATTGTTAGCCACATGTCTCGAGGGAGGAAGGTGGCCCCGGAATCCCAGACCAGAGAGTGGCAGGTGCCTCCCTTTTGCCCCCTTCTCCTTGTGGACCTCCTCTGTGTCTCCTGAGTGGTCTCTGGCCAGGGCCTTATTTGGTCTTCCCCAGGGACAGTCTGGGGTACTGCATTCCTTTAATGACTTGGTCTCTGCAATCAGCAGACTCTGTTTGCTTTTCAAGTTGAAGCAGAAAAGGTTAGCTGATTGCTGATTGCACAGACTCCAGATTTCCCCAA
This sequence comes from Mustela erminea, assembly GCF_009829155.1. Taxonomy (NCBI): domain Eukaryota; kingdom Metazoa; phylum Chordata; class Mammalia; order Carnivora; family Mustelidae; genus Mustela; species Mustela erminea. Next base: position 73,352,755 of record NC_045626.1, on the reverse strand, counting down.
TCCATCTCCTTGGGGTGTTCCCCCCAGACCTGATCTGAGTCCTCTGGATCCCATCCTTGGTCCATATACCCTCATCTATGGATGGTTTTCTTGTCACTGCTCTCCTTGCTCTAATTAACTCATCCCCTACACTGCCCTTGGTTGAATCCACGTCTTTCCTCTGCGGGGCACTGAAATACCTTCAGAGCCAGAGTCCTTTTCCACCTGTGACCTTGGCAAAAACCTCAGTGATGCACTGTTCCTCACCCTAGTTGTTCCTCGTTCTCCTCTGAAAAAAATTATATGGTAACAATGTTGGCTGAAGCCTTTCCTCTCTGGAGGTCAAAGAGGTTGAGTAACTTGCTATAGGTCACACAGCCAGTAAGGGGCAGAGCCGGGATTCGAACCCAGGCACCCTGGCTCTAGAGGCTCCTTTGTCTTTCAAGGTATTATGGATTTGACTCATCTCAGCTCCCCCTTTCCTCTGCTCGTTCCAGCCCAGAGCCATCCATCCCTGAGACACAATGCCTGTCCCTGGTGGTCCTCTCCTCTGCCCACCAGGAGGCTCCACAAGAGTTAAGACTTCAGGCACTTGTTGCTGCCCCTACATGACACTGCATGGGCAAAGCTCCTGCAGGCACAACTGGGAGGGGACACCAGTGCTCTTTTCTCATCCCTGGGCTCAGGAGGCATAAAGAGCAGTCACTCGAGAACCCAAGACCAGGTTGTGCATCCAAGCTCTCTGCTCTTCCTGCCACGTGACCTCACCTGGGCCATTCTGCTGCTCTGCTCTCGCTTTCCTTAGCTCCAAAATAAACATTCACCCCATGCCTAAAACGGTCCGGACATGGACTTCGGCTAGCATCTCCGCGTCTTACAAAGACACAGGTGTCCTGTCTCCTGGGAGACCATGGTCGATTCTGTTGCCCTAGGTGGGAGCTGAGCTCAACAAGTGCTTCTCTAAGCGGCTGAGGACTTTGTGCCTGGTCATTTTTCTAGGTGTCTTTAGGAGCTGACACGCCAGCGTCCAGAGGCAAACGCCTCCCCAGCCATTCCCCCAACGTGTGTTATTTCCTGTGACAGTCCACTGGCCTCCTGCCTGGGGGCCCCTGCCTTGGACTGGCTCTCACCTTGTCAGCACCAAGATGGGGATTTTACAGCTGGCAACTTCAATCAGCTATAGCGCACTGCCAGCCCCTTGTCACCAACCCCCCACCTCTCTCCACGCTGCTGCTTCTCAGCTCCAGTCAGCCCTGAGCCATCTCAGGCTTTGCTCTCGCTTTCTCTCTCTGTCTCATTAAAATTGGAAAACCTCAAAATCATATGAAAGGCACAGGCCCACCATACCATGAATAGACCAGCCACTCTGCAAAGGGGAGCTGTGGGTGTCCCCTTAATGGGGGAGCAGCCCTGGTCCTCCCAGAATTTCACTGGGGGGTGTGCACATGTAACCCCAGAAAGATCACCTGCAAGACTGGTCTTCAAATTCGGGCTCTGCACGTTACTGCCCGGAATGACTTCTGACTCTGCGGGCCTCCATTTCTTCAACTGCAACAGAAAGAAAACAATCATGGGCTCACAGAGGCACTGTAAACTGTTCCAGGTTGCACAACTAGTGAGTTAAATGGGCAGCTGGGAACAACACTTAGATCTGACCCTAAATCTTTCTATTTTCACCCTTTCACGTTCTCAGCAGTTGGTATATGTTCCTTAAAGCAACAATCAACAGGGGTGCCTGGGTGGCTCAGTCAGTTCGGAGTCCAACTTTCAATCTTAGCCCAGGTCTTAATCTCAGGGTCCTGAATTCAAGCCCCATGCTGTTTCCATGCTGAGCCTGGAGACCACTTTAAAAAAAATAACAAAAATAAAACAAGAGTCAACAAGTAATCCTTACATAATTAGAATGGCTTAAAAGAAAAATTTTGACTATAATCCCCCTCTTCTTCCTCATCTTTAAGTATCACCAGCTTCCAAAGTGTTTTTCCGATTGTATGTGTGTTATTTGCAGATAGATGGGGGTATGATATTCCCTGTGCTATTCCGTTTGCTTAACATTATTCCGCAGAAGCATTCTACGCTGCCACAATCCTTATTTCAAATGTTAATGTGTGCCTAATGGCATCAAAGAGACATGCTGTGATCCCCCATTCCCCGTTGTTAGATGATGAGGCTGCTTTCAGCTTCTCCCTGCATCCTCTGGGAGAGATCTTACTCTGCCTTTTGAGTGATCCCCTGTAGGTTTAAGCCAAGGTTTCTCAGACTGGGCACGATGGACATTTGGATGAGGCCATTCCTGGTGGAGGGGGTTGTCTCGTGCCTTGTCAGGTGTCAGACAGGGTCCCTGTTTCTACCTGCTCATGCCAGTAGCACACTGCCCCCCAACCCCCGACAAACTGTGACAACAAAAATGTCTCTAGGCATTGCTCAGGGTCTCCTGGGCTAGGGAGTGAGGGGGCTAGCAGAATCATCCTTAGTTGATGATCATTGTGATAAATGGTAGTGGTGGATGACATAGGCTGCAAATGGAAATCAGAGGTTTTCCAGAGTCTGCACAGAATCCAATTAAGGCAGGATCAGAGAGGAGAAGGATGAACCCTCAGAGGCACCAGTCAGGGGCACCAAGCTGGAGTGCCATGCTTCCCTGGGCCTCAGTTTCCCATCTGCAAAATGGGAACAAGACTAGTAACCCATCTGCCAGACTTTTGAACGGTGAGGGAGGTAATCAGGGTAAGATGCTTGACACAGTGCCAGGCACAAAAAGTATTTTGTAAATGCCAGTGGTGTCTGCTTGCTCTGGGAGGAGCCCCTCTGGCTTGCCCATTGTTGCCCTTGCTGCCTCTGTCTGTGGGTCATGCCACCATGGCCTCCCAAAACATCCATGTCCTCTATAAAATTAAAAGCATCTGTCTGAGGGTCCATAAGCCCATCTGTATAGAGAGGGGCTGTCCGTTATATACTAGGTGCTCAGTGAACATGAAGTGTAGCTCAGGGTGTGTCTTCCTCCCCAGAAGCTCTGGCCAGTGCATGGGTTCTTGTCCAAGGCCAACATGTGCTTGTGGTCTCTGTCTCCAGGAGAAGTATGTGGAGGAGCTCGCAGCAGTGAGACAGACCCTCCAGACAGACCTGGAGACGTCCATCCGGCGGATCGCGGACCTGCAGGCAGCCTTAGAGGAGGTGGCGTCCAGCGACAGTGACACGGAGAGGTAACCTCTGGGGGCCAAGTGCACTATTTCACATGCAAAATGGACATAATATTTTGGACCAACCACTCAAGTGGCTTTATTTTGACTACCTTAGATGCACAGATTGACCTTTCATGTGCTGAACCCACTGCCTTCCTCATAAGGTTGTCAGTGAGGGTCAAATGAGGTGCCAGATGGACACCACTTAGAACAGTGCCAAGAGTGCACATGGGCCATCAGAGTGTAAGTGGTGTTTGTGCACGTAAGGGGCATCTCTTCACAGAGGCAACAGCTGATTCAGAGACGCAAAAATGAGACAGCTGGTAATGGGCCAGACCACTCAAATTCAGTGTCAGGGTTTCTCTCCTTTCCCAGAAGACAGGTTGCTTCCGACCATCTCAACTCAAATCTCGAGCTGCCACAGGCCATGGGTGGGCTGCTTACCTGGAGGGAGTTCGAGGTGTCCCAGGTGGGCACATGGGCCTGGGCTGTCCAGCCCCTGCAGGTGACCCATAGCATCCTATTCCCCAGAGCTGCTTTTGTAATGTCGGCATGTTACTTCTCTGGAAACCACAGCTGTCTGTCTGGCTGCAGCTTCTCTGTCCCATATCCCAGCCTTTGCCACAAAGTCTGGGCAGCAAGAAAAGACATTTTTCTTTGCATTGCTTTGGTAAGAAATAAGGTATCTTAGCCTAACCTTCAGATGTGCCTCCCTCCCTACACACACCTGCATGGACTGCATTGGCCACTGCTCCCTCTTGGTCTTTGTCTCTGTGCGGGATGATTCCTGTTGTAGCCAGGACAATCCCAATATCAGACCATGAATGCAATTCTCTCCACTTCCTTGAGGACCCTGAGAGAGGTTGAAGGTCACACAGCAAATTAGCATCGTGTACCAGGTGAGAACCCAGGACTGCTGAGTATCCTACCCTAGACCTTTGCCTGTTGCATCCCCTTAATAGGGTGAAGCAGGGGCAAGCTGCTGAGAGGTGTAGGCGGGAGATGGGCGGTGAGGAAAACAGTGGTGTAAGTCAGCTATGGGTTAGCCAGCAGGAAGAACGGATTGAGCTGACCATACCTGGTCAAGGAAAAAAAGCCCCGGAAGGAAACACATCAACATTCTAATACTGATGGAAGGCATTGCTGCTGAATTTATAGACTTTATCTTATTATTTCTTTAAGGTGATTTATTTATTTTAGAGAGAGAGAGCAGGATGAAGGGGCAGGGGGAGAAGGAAAGAGCGAGTCCTAAGCAGACTCTGTGCTAAGGGTTGAGCCCACTGGGGAGCTCGATCTCATGACCCCAAGATCACCACCTGAGCTGAAGCCAGAGTCAGTCGCTTAACGGACTGAGCCACCCAGGTGCCCCTAAGTTAGGGACTTTACACACCTGATTTTAGAATGTGAACATGTCCTTTCCTTGATGCGGTTCCAGGCTGGTCATAAACGGCTCAGAGATGTGTAACCTTGGACTTTTCCGTAATGAGGTTCATGCTCAGAATCAGTCGGATGGAGACCCAGGGGGCTCTCCACGTCCTTGCCTCTAAGTAAAGGGCTTCATTTGAGAAATCTCAGTTTGTGCAAAAATAGCTTCCATGCACAAAGTATCACCACCATGCCCTGCTAATTTGCATGGCCACCAAATTCGGGTGAAACAGCCACTACTGGTGTTGCCCCTGCTTCCTGACTCAGGATTACATTGAGGATGTCCCGTTCACCACCTCCCTGCAGCCTTATTAGTGTCCTGGCAGAACTCGCGCCTATAATTACAAACCCTCGTCAATATTACCCACTCGATGCTGGGGTTGACTTCTCCAATAAAGACATTAATACTATCACATTAATTATAGTGAGAATTAATGGTTGTATATACTAATTTTTGTTTTTGTTTTTTTAACCAATGAGCAAAACTTTGGAACCATTTTTACTTACAGCCAGAGATTATTTTTCTTTCCCCCCCCACTTTTTTTTTTTTTTAAGAGAGCAAGCACAAGTTGGGGGTGGGAGAGAGATAAACAAGGAGGCTCCATGCTCAGCACAGAGCCTGATATGGGGCTCGATCCCACAACCCTGGGATCATGATGTGAGCTGACACCAAGAGTCAGACGCTTAACTGACTGAGCCACCCAGGCTCCCAGCTTTTCTTTCTTTCTTTTTTTTCAAGTTTTTATTTTAATTTCAGTATAGTTACATACAGGGCTCTATTAGTTTCCAGTGTACAATACAGTGATTGAATGATTCTATACATTAGTCAGTGCTTGTCAGCATAAGTGTACTCTTAATCCCTATTACACTTATCCCTCCACCCCTGCCCACCTCCCCTCTGGCAGCCGTCAGTTCATTCTCTAGAGGTAAGGGTCAGTTTCTTGGCTTACCCTTCTCTTTTCTTTTTTCCCTTTGCACATTTGGGTATCATCTTTTTTTTTTCAATTTCGCATAGGAGTGAGATCATTCAGTGTTTGTCTTTCGCTGATTGACTAATTCCACTTAGCATAATACTCTCTAGCTCCATCCATGTCATTGCAAATGGCAAGATTTCATCCTTTTTGATGGCTGAGTAATATTCCTGTGTGTGTGTGTGTGTGTGTGTGTGTGTGTGTGTGTGTGTGTACATGTGTATAACAGTTTCTTTATCCATTGTCTATTGATGGAAACTTGAGTTCCTTCCAAAATTTGGCTATCATAGATAATGCTGTCATGAACAAAGGGTTGCATGTATGCCTTTGAATTAATGTTTTCATATTCTTTGGGTAAGTATTCAGTAGTGAGATTACTGGATTATAGGATATTTCTATTTTTAATTTTTTGAGGACCCTCCCTACCATTTTCCACAGTGGCTATCCCAATAATGCACGAGGGTTCCCTTTTCTCCACATTCTCGCCAACACTTGTTGTTTCTTGTCCTTTTGGTTTTAGCCATTGTGACAGGTATGAGGTGAGAGCTAATTGAGGTCTTGATACGCATTTCCTGATGATGAGGGATGTTGAGCATCTTTTCATGTGTCTGTTGGCCCTTGGTATGTCTTCTTTGGAGAAATGTCTGTTTGTATCTTCTGCCCACCTTTTACTGGATTCTTTGATTTTGGGGTGTTCAGATTGTTTTTCTAATACATGAACATTATTAATGAAATAAATGGAAGTTATCAAAATAACAAAATAGGAAAGAGGCAGAGGACCCATGCTTGGAGGTGTGGGTAGATGCTGAACAGAAGGTGTGGCAGAAGCAGGGATCATCTTCTTGCCTGGGGAGTGAAATCCCAGGGGTGAGGTCATGGAGGGTCACAGGCATCACTCTAGTCTCAGCTTATAGGGGCCCCTCTTGAGCCTTAAAGGGACCCTGCCCTCACCTTCACCTTGATAGGAGGGACCTTTACCTCTTTCCTCTTGTTCATACCCATCCAGCTTTTCTGAGCTCCAGACCCCGGGTCCCCGGGAATACCCTCTGAACACCTGAACCCCAGCTTCCTGTCTGCATTTTCACAATTTTCTGTCTCAGGAGGACTTTGTCCTGACTCTCTGCCCTCTAACTTGGATTTAAAAGAGATGCAGAGCTGAGATTTCCCCCGTAGCATGAGAATAGGGGGGTGACCGGGGGGAGAATTGCCCGCAAAGAAGTCTCAGTGCATTTAATTGCACTGCAGTTAAACTGATTCTCAGCAATAAAAGGCAATCCATGCCTTGCTGGGCTGCAGGGAGGCACCGTCCAAAGCGGAGCCCCAACTCCTATCCCTGGTAGGAGCCTGTCCTCTTCCCCATCCCGCTCTGCCTGTACTTCTGCTTAATTGTCTCGTCATCTGGGGGATGTCTGTGGGTTGGATGGGAGCCCGAGCGATTCGGTGAGGTACCTCTCCAAACTGAGCTCTCAATTAGGATTCGCACCCACCCTGAGGGGAGAGCAAGAGAGAGTGTGTGTGTGGTATTTCTGCTGGAGGTAAGGTTTTTTAAGAGACTTGTTCAAATTATTAAAAGTCACATTTCCCCATGTTGGGAATTAGATCCGAGCGTAACAGGCCTTCCAGGCTGGAAACACGGTTACGTGCTCAGAAAGCCAGGTGGCCTGTGTGGTGGAATTTAAACATGTGCCATCCTGCACTCGGGCTCTGTGTTATGCCTTAGATCATGGCATCAACCCTCTCAGATTAATGGGGAAATCCTTTAAGCTGGTCCCCTGGGGCCCGGAGCACGCTCATTACTCATGGAGGGAGGGATGCATCAGCTGAAAGCCTTGTCTCTTCCTGGCTCAGGGTTTGCACTGCTCTGCCCCTCATCTTTCTGGGGGTTTGGGGTGCAGGGGGGTGGCATGTGAAGAAGTCAACTGATGACCTCTGACTCCTAGGTCAGCTGAGAGTGCATCAATTCCAGCTGGCCCGGTCAGAATCGAATGCTCTAGAAAGGTGTCTTTTGTTGTTGTGTTGCATATAAGCTGTATGTTTCTCAACATACATCCTTTTAACTGGGATAAAATTAGGCTGCAGTAGGATAAGGAGGAAGATGTGGGTCTCACCAAAGGTGGCCGCTGCCACTGAGGGCATCATTCTGAGTTGATTTATTTATCAGTGGGCCTAGACTCTGGCCGGACTCTAAAGCTTCCTGCTACCTAGGAGGGCAGGCTTTGGAACTGCTCACATTACTTTTCCTAAAACTCCCTTACCTTCTAATTTGCACTCTCTGAGCTCCCCTGTCTGAGTAATAAGTATGCCCAAGGCCTGGGGGAAGAGCTTAAAGCATCTTTCTGTCATTCTGAGAAGGTTGATACACCATTTGCAATGACAACACGGATAGCTCACGTTTAAATGACATCCTAGAAACCATCCGGCTTTCCAAGTGTCCTTCTAGCTTAGGAGGCCTGGATACCCAGCTAATAGGGTTTACGGGAAATCAGGGCTCCAACCTAGTTTATCTGCTCGTGCCTTATGGGAAATGATGGTTATTGGGATGAGAGATATTCTCTGCTGAGGACTGACTTGGTGCAAGTCTGTGCACCAGACATGGTTCTCACAACTTTTGAGGTTGGTACCTATTTTATGGACAAGGATGCTAGACTCAGAGAAGTTGAGGAGCTGGCTTGGGTTCACCCAGCAAGTGTTGGGGCCATGATGTCCTCCAGGCCAACTTCACCTCCCACACTTCCAACGCGCAGGCTCTGCTGTTATGTCCCAGGTACTCCTTCTTCCCCCTTTCTCTGGTCAAGGTCTTTGTTCTTTGCCAAGTAACTGGCCTGTCACACAGGTGCATGTGTGTCTGTCACTGTGGCTGGGAGCCAGTGCCTTCTTTTGTTACTTCCCAGGCAATGTGTGCATTTAGACAGGAATTGTCTGACAAGGATTAATGCCAAAAGAATACGACAGAAGACATCTAATTAATTACCTTGCCTATCAGCAAGCCCCTGTCCACCAATGCCTGGCACAAGTTCTTTGAAAACCACATGGACCAAAGGTGAGAGAAAGAACCACCAATAGGTCAGGAGGAAGGGTTCTGTCCTGGCTCTACCACCGACAAGATCTGGACCAGGTCATCTGCCCTTCCTGGGCCTCTGCCAGTCCAATCAACACATTAAAGTCTTTGTCATTGCCATCCGTATTCACCTTCCACGTTTTGTTTTTAAAGATTTTATTTATTTATTTGAGAGAGAGAGAGAAAGAGAGCATAAGTGGGGTGAGGGAGAAGCAGGCTCCCCACCGAGCAGAGAGCCCAATGCAGGGCTCGATCCTGGGACTCCAAGATCATGACCTGAGCTGAAGGCAGATGCTTAACCAACTAAGCCACCCAGGCAGCCCTTTACCTTCCCTGTTAAAAGACAGGAGGTAAAAGTAAGAAATAGGCAAACATGGAGCTCACAGCCCAGAGACTTTTTCTTCATAGGGTAAAAGGGTCAGTGGATTTCAAATTCCCTCTTAAGTGGAACCCTCCTCCCCCCGCCCTTTTTTTTTTTTTACATCAGCATAAACTCTTATAGAAAATTCTAGCTTAGCATGGAGTACAGAGGTGAAGGCTCAAGCTCAGGTCTCCCTACTCAGGCTCTCTCCCTAACCCCTTGGAAGCCCCCGTAAGGTCTCCCAGAACACAAGGCCTCTGTAGACCATGGTGCACAAACTCCAGTGTCTACCAGGACCAATAATAATCTGTGACTTGTGAAGTCACTCTGGTGGGGATTTCTACCCATCTGGTTCAGTGAGTCTTAGGATCACGGCAAACAAAACTCCTGTTTCTGCCTGAATGCCTTTCCCCTCCCCCTACCTCCAAGCTGTAGACCACCACAGGGAAAGCTGTTAAGTGCCTTCTGCATTTTATAAGGTGTGATGTGGTTTCCAGAAACCCTCCTCAACCCAGCATCTTTATTTTAAACATACTCTGTTTTGTTGAGACCTTCTAAGATGGCGGGTGGTATGGGGTTTGGGCCAGACATCGCCCTCAGCCTGGATGGTAATAGATCAGAAGCTGACAAGCAGAACGCCCAGCAGACCTTGACTTTAACCTCAGCAGTTCTGTGAAAATTCGGTGACATGGGTTCACAGGCAAAAGCAACCGGTACACAGATTAAAATGTCTATAGAAGTGTAGGATTATTTTCGAGAAGCATTTATACCGATATCTTTTTATTTCTCATGGCTGGTTCTCTTCCAGAGTCACGGGCTTGGAAGGCACTTGTAAGGATTGCTGATAATCTTATGCTCTTACAAGATTGCTTCTTTAGATTCTTCACCATTTTTTTCCCCACATGGTGATAAAGGGTATAATCATCGTTGATACAGCAGTGATGGGTCACACCAGCTGCCTGCTTGTTTCTCATTAAAAAAAAAAAAAACATATATATATATATATATACTCAGAAAAAAAATATATATATATAGGCTCAGAAAACCCAGTGCTTTCTGTGAAGGCAGAAACCAGCTCTGAGATTAGCTATTGCAATAGTCAGAGTCTGGCAGGAACCCCAGACACGTCCCAAAGGAGGGGGTCTAATAAAGGGACTATTTGCAAAGATATGGGCCCTGTGTAGGGAGGCATCAAACATGGTACAGCACTCAGGGCTTATAGCCATTCTGGGAACTTCCAGCAAGGGCTGTTGGGCAGGGGGAGCTCTGGCTTTTGGTTGAGGGCTAGAGCCAACGCCAGGAGAAGCAGTAGGTAGAATAAATACTCCGGGTTCCTCTCTTCCTTCCTCCCCTCCAGTGGCTATCCTAATTCCCTTACTGGCCACACCCAAGGGGTGGCCCCATGGATGTGGCCCATAGAGATCAGCCTCCGGGGCACATAGCAAAGTGGACAGCAGGAAGTGGGCGGGAAGGAGCAGAGAGAAGACATCTCGAAGTGAATGCCTCTTTATTGTGGGGTGAGGGGAGAGCCCTTTCAGAAGGGGATAAATTTAAATGCTGACTTCAGCCATGGGGCTCACACGTATGGAATCAGCCAGGGTGACTAGCGGGTCACAAATTAACACCAGCATGTGCTTTGATTAGTGATCTTCTCCCATAAAGACTTTTCTGGGCTGAATTGCATTAAAGATTGTTGTTCAGTCAAATGAAGTATGTCAAAAAGAGCTTCGCTACTGCAGAGCTCAAGGCAAGCTACTTTAGTATTGTGGAGAGGTTAGGTTTCCTGGACACCTACTAGGGAGCTGTGAGCACAGTCTCTTTTAATCCAGAGTCCTGGAATCCTGGTGTGGGAAATGGGTTGAAGAACCCCCCCCACACACACACACACAACATGCCCAAATCCCACCTCTACTGCCACCAGCCTTTGCTCATTCTCCCAGCCTATGGCTACAAGAAAACTTATTCAGAGTATAACTAAGCCTCTCTATCAAGACACACCGTTTACAATGCAATGGCTTGGGCCACAGGTGTCTTCATTTTTTTTTTTTTTTTCAATCAACATTCTAGAAGATCGAACCCTATTCACTGAACCTCTCTGCTTCCCAAGGGTCTTGTCCTTAGCTTCCTTAGCTAAAGACATCCTTAGCTTTTCTGGTCAGCTGGAACCAGTGTTCTTAGCCTGGGGTCTGTGCCCAAGTAGTTCAAGGGAGGGGGGTGTCCAGGCTTGAGGTCTAGATGATACCGTGAACTCTCAGGTATTGAGCTAAAATTTGAGTCAGTGTGCATTCAGAGAAGCAGAAGTGGAAGTTCCATAGTCCTATAAAATATCCTTAGAGGGGCGCTTGGGTGGCTCAGTGGGTTAAGCCTCTGCCTTCAGCTCAGGTCATGATCTCAGGGTCCTGGGATCGAGCCCCAAATCCAGCTCTCTGCTCGGCAGAAAGCCTGCTTCCCCCTTCCTCTCTCTGCGTACCTCTCTGCCTGTCATCTCTGTCTGTCAAATAAATAAATAAAATCTTAAAAAAATATATCCTTAGAAATAAGCCCCAGGACTCCTCCCTTAATGACAAGTGCTCTCTTTCCAAGCTGGACGAGGCCTTAGCTCATTGGCCCAAACTCTTTTAATTCACAGATGGGGAGACTGAGATCCCAGGCAGGGAAGGAGGGGAGGCTGGGCCACCCAGAGAGGCCTCTAGGATTTGGTTGTCTTTTCTCTTCATCTCTTATTCTGTCCACATCCCCCACCCAGCAGAGCCATAGAAAGACCCAGGTCTCCAGCAGGATCAGAGTTTGGTCCTACTCCCATGGATGGTTTCAGTTCATGAAGTGGTGTTTTTAAGTTGGTTAAACATCGCATCAACACTTGGCACATAGGTCCCTGAGAAGATTCAAGGTCACTCATCAAAGACACATTTGTCCTATTGCCTTTTTGGGAGGGGGTGCCATAGCAAATTGTCACAAACTTAGTGTCTTAAACCAACACAGATTTTATTACCTTATGGTTCTGTTGATTAGAAGCCTAAGGAGGATCTGATCTCCCTGGGCTAATCAAGGTTTCAGAAGGGCTGTCCTCCTTCTAAAGACTCTAGGGATGAATTTCCTTCCCTTTTCCAGTTGGTAAAGAATACTAACACACCTTGACTTATAACCCTTCCATCAACAAAGTCAGCTACAGGAACCTAACAATCTTGGGATCGAGGATTAGGATGTTGACTTCTCTGGGGGTCGTTATGCTTCCTCTCCTAGGGTCATTCAAAAAAGCCGCTTTTGTGACACTGGAGAGGACACAGCAAACTTTTCTTTAAAAGGCTAAGTGGGGGACACCTTTGTGGCTCAGTGGGTTTAAGCCTCTGCCTTCAGCTCAGGTCATGATCCCAGGGTCCTGGGATCAAGCCCCACATCGGGCTCTCTGCTCAGCAGGAAGCCTGCTTCCTCCTTTCTCTGTCTGCCTCTCCACCTACTTGTGATCTCTCTCTGTCAAATAAATAAATAAAATCTTTTAAAAATTAAAAAAAAAAAGGCCAAGTGGTATGTTATTTTTTGGGGGCCCTGTGATCTTTCTTGCAACTACACTGCTACTGTAGAGCAAAAGCAGTCATGGGCAAAATGGAAATGAGTCACTATGGCTGTGTTTTAATAAAACTTTATTTATAAAGACATCTGTCAGTTGGATTTGGCCCATGGCTGAAGGTCACTGAATTCTCAAAGCATTATCTGAGAGAAAATCTGGTCTGGCCTGAGCCCTGGGGCCAAAGGGATGAATAAGACATGCTCTTGGTTCGTAAGGGCCTCTTGCAGTTCTGGTGGGGCCAGACAGTTGTGAATAGAAGCCCCGAGACTGACCGGCTCTTGAGGGTAGGGACCAAGGAGACACAGGTACATCCCTTGGAAAAGCGATCACGTTTTCTAAGGAAGGAATTCTCCAGATTCCACATAAAGAATAAATCTGGGAGGCCCTGGCCTGTGAACGTAGGATTCAAATGAGGTCTGAGGCAGCTGAGGCATCTGAGGTCATGGTTTGGTGCCTACCCTTGCACACTGGGCATCCACCTTCTGGTTAAGAGCATGAAGTGAAAAGCTCTTACAGACCTGGGATTCAATGCTGTGTGACCTTGAACAAGGGAGCCAGTTTCCTTGTTCCCTAAATGGACCTAGGCGGGATGGTTAGATGAGATCTTGTGGAAAGCGTATTTGTTGAATGAAGGGACATTCCCTCCAGAATAGCTACTCGTGTAATTAGTCTCAGAGTTTCCCAGAAAGCCCTGGAAAGCTGGAATCCTGCCCTCTTGTCTGATTCGCTAGCACTCACAAAGAACATAAGGCAAACACGCTGCAGTTGACAGTAATGATGCTGTTAATAATAGCAGTACGGGTTGTCCTAAAGCAAGAGCAGAGATAATGGTTGTTGCCTTTTAAGCAACACTATTTATTTGTCAAGAACCATGCTGAGATCTTGATAGGGGTTATCTCGCTTCACAGGAAGCATGCACTCCACCACTCAGCCCCATTCCTAAACACATTTTATGAAGGAATATAGAGGGTCAGAGAAGGTGAGTGACTTGCCTGAGATCACACAGCAGCAAAGGTTGGAAGTGGGACTCAAACCCAAGTTGGTCTGACACCAAAGGCCACATTCTTCCCCTGGCAGCTCAAGAATGACAGGCTCTTTTTTTGTGTCTCCTTCTAGTGTCCAGACAGCAGTGGACTGTAGCAGCAACAGAAAAGAGATGTAAGTTAACCCTGAGGAGAACTGAACAGTTAACATTGAAGTCAAGAACCAGCCCCTGGATCTCTGTGTCCAGTGTGCAGAGGGAACATCCATGCCCACTTGGAGAATTACTGGCAATGCCCATGATAGCTCAGACTCCATGGTCATAACATATGGCACTGGGGACATGTTATTGAATGGTGCAACTTGTTTTAGACAGAGAGGAGCCCATGACATATCCTACCACCATCCCCCTCAAATACCTTCAATGGCTCCTTATTGCCTCAGAATAGACTTTATAGATTGGCATTTGAGACCCACACATATCTGATCCTTACTTCCCTCTCTATCTGGGACTCCTTCTTTCCATATCATCCATGCCCTGTCCCTTTCCAACCTCCTTATCTATGTGTATGCTGTTCCTTCCAGCTCAAATTCCTTTCTCCAGGTCCTTCATGGTCAAGACTCAACCCAGACAAGTTGTGACTCAACTATCATTACTTAATGCCTTCCCTTATGTCTCCAAGGATTAAAACAATGCTCCTTCCTTATCCTCCTCCTTTGTGTCCCTCTATGTTGTATTGATAATTTTCACCTTTATTATATGCTTATTTCTATAGGTGTGTACTCTGCTAAGATGGAGTCTTGAGGACAGGGTCAATGTTGGGTTCATGTTTACAGCTCCTTCCCCTGGTGCCCTGCATAGAGTGTTCCATAAACAAGCAAATGAATTTATAGACAGACACAAATAGTGGTATAGGTAAAGATAATGATATACATATCAATATTGGTATAGATATCAATAGATACAGTTGCATGAGTATATAAACCAGAAAATAAAATAATCATTGGGTACCCACATCTATGACAGGCCCACACAAGGCCTTATTTCAGAATTAGGGAACATAAAAGTAAAGTCTCTGTCTACAAAGATATTCTGGTTAGGGCAGGCAGAGAGTTAACCCTTGACATATTCCATGGACATATCATTTGGTGTAAAATTCAATGCCAAATTTTACTCTAAAATCAGAGTTGTCTCAACATCTGTATCAGAGTATTTACCTCCCCAAAGAGGAGCAGCAGTTAGCATCATGGGCACTGGAATCACAGAGACCAGGGTTTGCATTCCACCTTCATCACTGGCTAGAACCAAGTTGGCCTCCTCGAATCCCATTACTCTCACCTATGTAATGGGGACAGCACTGGCTCCCATCTCTCAGGGATGGTACTCTGAGCACTGATGAAGTTCTTGCATATACAGCACTTAGCACATGCCTGGCTGAAGCTTAGTGGTGACTATCTAGTTATTGCTGTTACTGTGGTTGTCATCGTGCTGACGGCATCCTGTCTTCTGGTTCCAGAGATAATGTCTCTGTCCTCAGCTCCCAGCCAGAGGGCAGTCTGCAGTCCTGGTTGAGTTGTACTCTGTCCCTGGGCACAGATACCATGAGGACTCCCTCTCGACAGTCAGCCAGCAGCAGCCCCATCCTCAGCTCCAGGTAAGAGTATGTCCCTGCTGCCTCTGAATGGCCAGTAGCTTGAAGAATCTCATACTTTGAAGGTCGTTTTTCATGACTTCCATCTTCTCCAGCTAAGGCAAGGAGAAGCATGGCCATGGACAGTGTGAGCTATGACCCTGCCACTTTTTTAGCTGAACAGCTTTAGGCAGGTTGGTTATTTTCTCTGAGCCTTCGTTTCCTTATCTGGGCAATAGGAAATATAATTCTGTTTACTGCTCTAAACTGTTGAAATGATGAAGATCTGATGCCCCCCTCCCTAAAGATGGTTCTCCGGATGATTTTTAAATAGCATGTGGTGAACATTTTTAAAAATAACTGTGGATTTATTATAGTTGCCTTCTATCTAAAGCAAGTCCTACTTGTCTACAATTTATAGATTGTTCTGGATTTAAAGTTTTCTTTTGTAAACCTATTCATTTAAGCATTTCTGTATTTTGGAGTTTTTTTTTTAATGGCAAATCAGTATCGAGACAGGCTGGATGATTTCTCCCTCAGAGATTTTAGTTTTGTTCTGAATGTCAAGGTTTTATATTCTCCCCACCACAGAGGGAGATGGATCCAGTTACGGCCTGAGATAAAACTCTTGCAGATCTGTAGGATTGCCAACAATAGGTTCCTCTGACAACCGGGCCTTGGGAGTCACTCTTAGTTTAGGACTTAAATCCATCTTCACTCTTGTTTTTCTGCCAGCTTCGTTTCTCTCAGCTCATTTGGTTTTCCTTTTCAAGGGCGGCCCTCTTGTAATTAGGAGCTAATGGCCATAAATCAGAAATTATGGATTAAGCAGATGCGTAATTAAGATGAAATGCACACTGCTTTTGTGATAACAGGAGAACCAATGTGATAAAGTAGAAAGAAAAGTCCCATACTCAAGGAACAAATGCAGACAACCCCTTCCTGACTTGAAATGTGTTTGCTCTGAAGGAGGTGGGGGTACCATCTCTACAAAAAGAAGGGGGTGGAAGTTCACACTAACCTTTTGGGCATATTCAGCAAATGGCAAATGTCTGACGCATGCCTGCAGATAATCTTAGGCTGAAAAATTTGACGTTGAAAATATCAGAGGCTCTAAGAGTGGGGCTGCATCTGGGGAGTTAATTAAAGCAAGATTATCTGATTACTGCTCTTAATTAAAAACAAAGGCCTGTATGGAGAAAGGGCCATCTCCACCATGAACCCCAAAGGATGAGGACTTTTTCTCTCCTGATAAATACATACCCCTGTTTTTCCCCATCAGCCAGTGTAGAAGGCAACAGAAACAGCACTGGGGGTGGCTGTAACCGGATAGGAATGATCATTAACACAATATTTGAGTTTTGTGATTAACAGTTGGACAAACATACCTCACTGTATTGTGTTCATGGTATTGCATGGTCAGATATCACATTTCTTACAAACCAGAGGTTTGTTGAGTCATTCAGTGTCATTTATCCAACAGCATTTGCTCTGTCTCTCTGTGTCACATTTAGTAATTCTTGCACAATTTCAAACTTTCTCCTTACTATTATATTTGCTATGATGATCTGTGATCAATGATCTTTGATGTTACTGTTGTAATTATTCTGGGGCACCACGGATAACATGTCCGTATAAGATGGCAAACTTAATCAGTAAATGTGTGTTCTGATTGCTCTGCTGACCAGCCGTTCTTCTCATCTCTCTCCCTCTCCTCGGGCCTCCCTATTCTCTGAGACATAACAACATCGAAATTAGGCCCATTAATAACCCTACGGGGGCCTCTAAGTGTCCAAGGGAATGGGAAAATCACATGACTCTCACTTTAAATCAAAAGCTAGAAATGATTCAGCGTAGTGAGGAAGGCACATCATAAGTTCTAAGAGAACTAAAAGCTGGGCCTCTTGTGCCAAACACTTGGGCATATGCTGGACACAAAGGAAGAGATCTTGAAGGAAATGACAAGCATGACTCTGGGGAACAGATGACTGATAAAAAAAATAAACAGCCTTCTTGCTGATCTGGAGAAAGCTGCGTGGTCTGGATGGAAGATCAAACATGGCACAACACTCCCTGAAGCTGAAACAAAACCCAGAGCAAGGCCCTGACTCCCTTCCATTCTCTGAAGGCTGAGAGAGGTGAGGGGCTGCAGAAGGAGCGTCTGAAGGTAGCCAAGGTTGGTTCACGAGGTTTAAGGAAAGATGCCATCTCCATAACACAGAAGCACAAAGGGCAGTAGCAGGTGCTCATGTAGAAGCTGCAGCAAGTTCTCCAGAAGCTCCAGCTCAGATCATCCATGAAGGTGGCTATACTTAACAACGGATTTTCAGTGTTGATGTAAGAGCATCCTATCTGAGGAAGATGCCATGGAGGACTTTGGTAGCTAGTGAGGAGAAGTCAGTGCCTGGCTTCCAAGCTGCAAAACATAGGCTGACTCTCTTATAAGAGGCTAATGCAGCTGGGACCTCTAACTGGAAGCCACTGCCTGTTCTGCAAACCCTAAGGCCCTGAAGAATGATGCTGCATCTACTCCACCTGCACTCTGTAAATGGAACAGCAAAGCCCTAGATGACAGCATCTCTGTTTACAACACAGTTTACTGAATATCTTGGGCCCACCGTTGAGACCTGCTGCTCAGAAAAAAAAAAGAGATGCCTTTCAGAGTACCACTGCTCACTGGCAGTGCACCTGGTCACCCAGGAGCTCAGATAGAGTGGAGATGTACGGGATTAATGTTGTTTTCATGCTTACTAACACAACATCCATTCCTGCAGCCTGTGGGCCAAGGAGTCATTTCATCTCTCAGGTCTTATTATTTAAGAAATACTTTTGAAAGGCTAGAGCTTCCATAGATAATGTGTCCTCTGATGGGTCTGGGCAAAGTAAACCTTTGGAAACCTTCTGAAAGGGGTTCACCATTCTAGATAACTCTAAGGACATTCCTGGTTCATGGGAGAGGAGAAAACAGCAATGTTAATAGGAGTATGGAAGAGGTTGATTCCAACCTTTTTGGAGGTCTTGGAGGGGTTCGAGACCTCAGTGGAGGAAGTAACTGCAGATGGGGTAGAAAAAGCAAGAGAACTAGAATTAGATGTGGAGCCCGAAGACGGGATCAGAACTCTTGAGAAAACTCAAAGCAATGAGGATTTGCGTCTCATGGACGAGCAAAGAAGGTGGTGTCTGGAGATGGGAAGTGCTCCTGGTGAGGATCCTGGAAGAGTGTTGACATGATGACAAAGCATTCAGAATGTTCCACACACACCATCAATAAGGCAGCGGTGGGGCTTGAGAGGACAAACTCCAATCTTGAAAGAAGTTCTGCTATGGGTAGCATGCTATCCAACACCATCACCTGCTACAAAGAAATCCTTCATGAAAGAGAGAGTCCATTGACATGGCAAAAGTTGTGTTGTCTTATTTTAAGGAACTGCCACAGCCTTCCCCAACTTTCAGCAGCCACCCCCTGATTCGTCAGCAGCCATCAGCCTGGAGGCAAGACCTTCCACCAGCAAAAACAAGATGACCCGCTCAAAGCTCAGATGTTAGTTAGCATTATTAGCAACAAAGTATCTTTTCACTAAGGTACGTACTTAATTATGCTTTTTTAATAAGACAAAGCTATTGCACATTTAATAGATGACAGGGTAGTGCAAACAGAACTTTATGTGCACGGGAAAGCCCAGAAATGAATTTGAGTCGCTTTTTTGAGATATTTTATCGTGGTGGTCTGGAATGGAGCCTGAACGTCTCCGGGGCATGCCTGCAGTAACATGCATGATAAGGATCCTTAGCCTTCCGGTTGTGCTCTAAGTTGTTCGTCACCCATTTGAGTGGGAGATGGGAGTCTGGGGGGGGGGGGTTGGGTACATGGGCTGAGCTCACAGCAGGTGGACTTCTCCCCTCCCTTGGCTCCCTTACAGCAGCGAGATTTGGGGAGAGATTTCTTAACGTTTCTATCCATGTTTCTTTGTGAATAAGCCTGGGTTGTTGTCAGGTTAATGAGATGATGCACAAAGGTGTCATCGCTCAGCAGCCCCGGCACCTAGAACAAGTTCAAGAAAATTCGCTTTGTTAGTGTTGGTATCTACTTGATGTCCAGAGGAACCCCAGGAGATGGACATTACCCCCATGTGACAGAAGAGGGATCGAAAGCCCACAGCCTTACCTTACTGCTATAGCTGTGCCTTGGGCAGAGTCTGTCCTCGGCACACGCAGGCAGCCCAGAGCCTAGCCCCCTTTCCTTCCCTATTCCTTTTCCAAGTCCTCAGGCTTGGCCCAGTACACCTCAGAGCAGTGGTGCCTGCACCAAGTACAGTGATGGGGCAGCAGGCAAGGAGGGATCATAAGCTCCTTGTTTGTTTTCTTTTGGTCTGCCTGCCAGGGACTGGCATTCAGTTGGTGCTCAATAAATGTCTGTTGAGGAGGCACCTGAGTGGCTCAGTCAGTAAAGCATCTGACCTGATTTTGGCTCAGGTCATGATCTCAGGGTCGTGAGATGAAGCCCTACATTGGGTCCCTGAGTGTGGAGCCCGGTTGAGGTCACATCTCAGCATGGACTGTGACTCATGGAGGGTCGGTAACTGATCAGTGTCCCACAGCAGGTAAGAAAAGCCAGGCTTCAAGCCCAAATTCAAATCCCTCCAAAGCCTATATTTGGATTTCCTGCACTACCATGGCTCTCTGACATTTATCCTGCAAATTTTACTGGAAAACAACTGTTCTTAATATTAAAACTGCATGAGGATTATCATTCAACACTCAGCATCGATCCAGAAGATGCCTACTGAGCGCCAGATCCCACGGCAGGAAGCCCTGAAATTTTTGAGCACTGTCCTTGGAACATGTTTACAATTTTAAGATCTGAGAACTTCTGAGTGGGAAGGAACTGCTGGGATTATCTGACCCCCTTTGCTCATTATGCAGATGGGGAGAACACAGAGGTCTGCAAAGGGAAGTATCTTACCCAAATTTATAGGAAAGTCTGAGCTTAGAGCTCAGGTGCCTTCTAGCTCTTTCTAACTGCACAAGTCATCTATGAATTCTTCCTCCCTTCAAGAACTTAAAATATAACAGAAAAGACTAAAATCCTATTTTTTTTTTAGAGAGAGAGAGAGTGCACACGCATGCAAGTGGGGGAGGGGTAAGGGCCAGAGGGGGAGAGAGAGAATCTCAAGCATGCTCCACATCCAGCAGAGTCTGACGGGGACTCAGTCTGACGACCCTGAGATCATGACGTGAGCAGAAATCAAGAGTCGGTTGCTTAACCGGCTGAGTCACCCAGGTACCCCTAAAGCTAAAATCCTCTTAACCATGCCCCCAATCTCAGCTCCATTCCTAAAGTTATCTACTACTGTCCAGTTCGGTATGCCCCCTTCCACATTTTTTCCTGTGGATTTTTAAACATAAGTGCACCTGTAGTACATTTGTTGTATAATACATATATTCTAGAATATAGAACGTATTTGTGGGCTTTTAAAAGATATCAATGCACATAGGATGTACCTTATGTGCCACATAAATTCTTACCCTGTGCTTCTTTCCCTCTACAGTATATTCTAGCAATCTTTCTTTATCAGTACGGCTAGGCTGGTCTTATTTTTTTTCCAGTCCCGCAAAAGATCTTCAAGTCATGCTACTGTTTATTTCATTAAAGTCGTCTTCTTTCACTTTCAGCATTTTCTTGGTATTAACTCTGATCCTGTAAGCCTTTAAAACAGACAGACACACACACAGACACACACACACACACACACACACACACACACACACACATTCTTATGCACGTGGGTGCGTGATTTGGTGGGTCTAAGGGCTTTTGCACTTTAAACTTGGCTGGATGCTACCAGATCGTCCCTGTGTCCTTTCTGCTTAGAAGAGGATGGCACTCCTGTATCCCCAGCCCCATGCCACCTGGCACCTCATGGGGCTCAATAAATGAGTCTCTTGGACATTTCAAATTAGACTGAAAAAGAAGGTCACTTTAACAGAAGAGAGAGAGAAAGCAGTCTTCTGCCAAAAAAATAAAAGCACTCCCTGCATTATTTATAAGAGGCCGTCAACCCAAGAGAAATATACCTGAAGCCTTATGATTTACAGTCCAGGAGCCATGCAGCTGCTGCTGATAAATGCAAGAGCTTCTGGAGATGGAGACACTAAATTACCTTTGTGGCCCCCAGAGAAGAAGTTTATGGGATTGGTGGTAGCAGTCACACTTGGCTTAGATTCTCTCCTAACCTCTGGCAGCAGGTGGTGCCAGGGCCGTCCAGGGACAGGTCCACTCACCTTGGCCCCCACCGTGTGCCTGACCTTCCCTGCCTCTGCCCTTGCTAGAAAAGTGTGAAAGTGGGGGACCTCTCCCCCACTTCCTTCTTGTCTTCAGAGTACATCAGGCTTTCCCTCCTTCACTGTAGACCCTCTTCCTCACCCTGTAGCCCCACTGTGGTCTTCCTTTTCCTCCCTTTTGGAGTCAGTCTTCTCCAAAATGGGGTCCCATACACACTGTCTGTACCGAGAGCTTGGCCCCTATCACTTGTCGAAACTTTCCTCACCATGTCAGCAGCTTCCGAAGGGACAGATGGACGTTCTCTGGTCTTGGCCTTTCTCTGGACTAAGAAGTTGGCAAAGTGTCAAACATGTCTCTGTTCATTCAGCCTTGTAGATGTTTCTGCTCCTTGGGGCTCCTCAAACCTCTTCTCGTCTTTGCCTTCCCATTCCCAGCCCCCAAATGTGGGGGGTCATGGGGTAATGCCCTCGCCTGGCTGTTTTGCTCTCTACCTGATCCCAGATGATCTCCATGTGATTTTATATCCCCCACTGTAAATGGGCAAACCCCAGTCTAAACCTCCAGCTCTTAAGCTCTCCCAGGTTTTAAATGGAGACATCGTATCTAATTGTCTGCACTGAGGAGATGACCTCTCCCTGGTGTCTTAACTTGACATATCTGGGAGGAAGTTTCTGCCTTCCTGTCCACACTGTGTTATCAGTATCATTTGGAGGTCCTATCATTCATAAAGCCACCCAAACTGGGTCTTCTCAGACTATCATCCCCTCTCCTTCATCCTCATAGTCAACAGATCCCCAGGTCTTTCTTATTCTTCGCTTCCCCAAATACTCTTGCCTCTCTCTGCTTCCATCCTCGCTGCCAACACCTGTAAGTCAGGCTGCCATCATTTCTGTCCTAGATGCTGACAAAGAGTTTCCAATACCATCCTCCCTCGATCCATCCTTTAC
Source organism: Mustela erminea (assembly GCF_009829155.1). Taxonomy (NCBI): domain Eukaryota; kingdom Metazoa; phylum Chordata; class Mammalia; order Carnivora; family Mustelidae; genus Mustela; species Mustela erminea. The sequence continues at coordinate 73,330,369 of NC_045626.1, read as the reverse complement.
ACTTCAGCCCGTCTGATCCCTTTAAAGTAAAAATCTTGCTGCAGTGGCTTCCCATCTCACCTCAAGAGTCAGTAGACTCCTGCCTGTAGGTGAAATCTGGCCCTTGACCTGTTTTTATAAATAAAGTTTTATTGGAACCCAGCCATGTCCACGTTTTTGTTTTTGATTTTGCATATTATTTTTCACTGTTCCTGCACTGTGAAGGCAGAACTGAGTAGTTGCAATGGAGACCAGATGGCCTTTAGGCCCAAAATTATTGCCGTCTTCCCTTTACAGGAGAACTTTGGTGATCCCTGCCCTCCGGGATAGAACAGGATGGAATTCAAGCACCTTAGCAGGCTTACAGTGCCCTACGTGATGTGGCTTTTGCCTGCATTTCTGGTCTCATTCCCTCTATCTCTTCTTCATACTTGGTTCCCCATATAGATTATAGCTCTCCCTCATCCACTACACTCTTCCCCCTCCTTGATCTTTTGTCCATGATATTCCCTTTGACTGGACACCCTTCTGTTTCTTCACTTAACTCTTACTCATCCTCCAAGACTCAGCTCATGGATTCCTTGCCTCAGGACGCTTCCCTGATGCCCTGGCTGGGTCAGGAGGTGACTACATAGTCCTTCAGATCCCATAGTGCTCACTGTATCATGCTGAGATTATCTGCTCAGGTGTCTTTCTCCCCTCATGAGGTTGTGAGTTTTTTAAGGAAATAAATCTTATCCTTTTCTTCTTGTACCTCAGCACCTAGCACAGTGCCTGACGCATAGCATATACTCAGTAAATATTCATGGAGCAAATGAATGACAGTGGACAGAAGTTAGATGGCCCTCACAAGTGTGGTTTGAAGGATGATGCTGATATCAACACCATGGGTGGACTTACCAGACTGTTCGACTCTCTCCAGCATTGATGGAATATAGTGGGAGATACTCAAGGACTGGGCCCCAGCTCCCCTAGAGTAAAGGCTGAGGACAGAGGTGAGTGTTAAGCCAGATCAGTCAGAGATCTTGAAGACACATTTCAAAAGAGGTAAGGGGAGAACAATGGACTTTGCAGTGTGGTGGACCTTATTTCCAATCCCAAGTTATTAGCCACCTGAGAGCCCCTCTTCCAGGCTTATATCCCCTTTGCAGGATTGAAGAAATAATAGCTATAGCAGAATCCCTGATATGAACTTGGTGTTTAATAAGCAAGAGTTCCCTTCCACCCTCCTTCCTTCCTCCTGGCCAGACTGGGTGATGCTGTTCTGGGAGGCAGGGATACTGACAGACAGGCAGGACTAGGGAAACCTATGTCTGGGTTCTAATAATCCCATGTCCAGAGACTGTGGAAGTGAGCCAGACTTGCAGCAGAAAACCATGAGCACAACAAAGAATCCCTTGCCAGTGAAAGTGGAGTGTCAGTGAATAGTGTTACATATGTTGAACCTGATGTGTTTGAGGATGTTCAAGTGGAATCATCCAGAGGTTTTGAAGTCTGGGCTGGATCTATGAAGATTCCAGGACTTCTCTGTGTAATGTTGGGATTTGCTGGGGGTGGGGTATAGATGACATAAAACCCAACTCAACCTGGCTTGTACAAAATGAAAACTAGTATTATGTCATGCAGCTTAGAAACCAAAGGTAGATCTAGCTCCCGGCATTATTGGACCCAGGGATTCAAAAATGATCCTGGGGATTTGATCCCTCAGCAACCTCTCTGCCCTATTCTTCTCAACACTGACTTTTTTGCAAGGGAGCAAGATGGCGGCCAAGATTTTCTAGCTCATGCCTGTACCACTCAGAGTTCAAAAGTAAAGTGGGCTTCTCTCTTCAAAACAGTTCCACCAAAATCTTGAGCTTGACTTTTATTGGCCCAAAGGGAGTCACATGTCTGTTCTGAACCAGTCAGAATGAATAAGGAGAACAAAGGAGTCTCTTACCCTAGGCTCAAATTGGTGTTCTCACCTAGTTCTGGGAGATGTAGTTATTCCCACCCAAACCACAGGAGCACTGAGGGAGGAAGGGTTTCCCCAAAGGATAAGGGGATACATTACCTGAAGCAGAATAATAATGAGTAGATAAAAAACAAATAAGCAAAGCAAATGTTTTCCACCAAGGGGAAGATTGAATTATGGGAGTGGACAAAATTATGCATACAGAGTTGAAGGATTGGGAGGTGGGTAAAGTAGGAAAAGAGAGGACAGTAAGAAAAGAAAAAATATATTCAAGTGTTTGAGGTCCCATTGAGTAGCCTTGGGAAGCCCAAATAAAATTGTGTGTGTCCTGGTCAGAGACTTTATTTATCCCTAAATTTCAATGACCAATCTATCATCACGTAATTAGTGATGCTGTGATTTGAATTTATTACCAAACATGGCTCTCTGCTGTTGCTATTGGACTTGTACCATATTGCAATGTGAGCATGGAAATTATTGTATAAATTATTCTCACTCACATAATCATCGTGATTTTAATTACTGTGTAATCTTCGCTAATTACTGTTGTATGTATCATTTGCTTTGGTGCCGATTTAACACAACCGCTGTTCATTTGGCTAAACGATGGCATTACAACTTTTCCTTTTTCTGGGGGAAAATTTGCTTTCTGTAAACATTTGCAGCCCCATACTCTCGGCTTGCCATTCTTGGTTTAAAAAAGGAGATTTAGACATCAACTTCCTTTCGCCCCCGTTGATTTTTATGTGGGATGAGGCTGGCTTGAATTAGTAAAAAGGTCTAAATTACAGGGTATTGTTTTTAAAATAAAGTTGTATGCCTTTCAGGAAAATGCAATTAGTCTACTACAGAAACGAAGGCAAGGATGGGTCACACAAGGCCTGCTTAAATGATTAGATAAGAAGCGTTTGTAATTAGTTCATTAATTACGCGAATGTGAATGAATGGTACTTCCCGCTAGAAACAGGTCGTTCTCAAAGTAGGTTAAGCATTCACCGCTAATCTTATTTCAATAGTACATTTATTTACTGGTCTCTGCATTCTTAGAACCAGAGCTCAGGATCATTTTAATCCATCCTAAAGATACTTAGTGAACAGACCTCTCATGAATATAGTTTTATGTCTTCCTGAGACAAAGGGGTGCTATTCAGTTTTATCAATCTTAGGAAGATTAGTGGAAACTGAAAGCATGAAAATGTCAGTGCAAACATATTTACCACAGAACCCAGGCATGTGCAAACAGAACCGGAAGTCTGGCTCTGCCCAGGAATCAGCCTTGGAGCAGCATGTGTCCTGGATGGGTTTCCATGGGCAGGAGGGCTGTTTTCTACTTAAAACTCCAGATCTTGGATGGTAGATATGTGGGTCTCTCAGGAGTTTCGAGACTCATCTAATTTAGCTGCAAGTTTGTGTAAGAACCATTTAGATTAAAGTATCTGTGGCTCTCAGATTGAGCTCTATTTTGGTGACATGGACCTATCATTGAAATACACATCCAGAAAATTGCATCTTTATGAAATTTTCAAAAATTGGCCCTACCCGTTTAATTACTACCAAAAGCAAAACCAAATCATCTCAGGTGCCCCTAAATCCTTCTTGAGCCTGTTCAGGTCATGACTTCATCCTTCCTCAAAGGTAACCACCATCCTGACTTCTAATGCTATGAATTAGACATGACTGTTTTTTTTTTTTTTTTAATTCTATATAAGAGGAAGTATCCAGTAGTACTTTTTGGCACCTGGCTTCTTTCTTTTAATACTATGTGGATTTTTTTTAAAAAAAATATTATTTATTGTATTTTAGAGAAAGAGAGAGAACATGATCAGGAAGGGCAGAGGGAAAGGGAGAGAGATTCCCAAGTAAACTCCATGCTGAACTCATATCAGGACACTGGGCTGAGATCACAACTTGAGTTGAAACCAAGGGTCAACTGCACCACCCACGTACCCCCATTTAATGTTATGTTTATGAGCTTCATTCACATTGTTGCATGAGGGGTAATTCCCTTGTTTTCTTTGCTCAATAGTCCATAACTGTGGTTCTCAACTGGAGGCAATTTTGCATCCCAATCTCTGCCAGGAGATAGTTGATAGTGTCTGGAGACATTTTTGGTCATCATAACAGAGACAGGTGCTGCTGTAGAAGACCATGATGCTGTTATACACCCTACAATGCACAGAACTGGCCATACAAAATTATCTGGTCCAAAATGTCAATTACATCACTGTTGAGAAAATCTGGTCTATAATGCTCCACTGTAGGAATATATAATAATGATTATTCACTCTGTTGATAATCTCTCAGTTGTTTCTAGGTTTTGTTTTGTTTTGTTTTTTTAAGATTTTATTTATTTGACAGACAGAGATCACAAGCAGGTAGAGAGGCAGGCAGAGGAGGGGGAAGCAGGCTCCCTGCTGAGCAGAGAGCCTCATGCGGGGCTTGATACCAGGACCCTGAGATCGTGACCTGAGCCAAAGGCAGAGGCTTTAACCCACTGAGCCACCCAGGCGCCCCTGTTTCTAGGTTGTTAAAAAAGATTTATTTATTTGAGAGAGAGTGGAGTAGTGGTGTCAGGGCAGAGGGAGAAAATCCTCAGATAGAATCCTCACTGAATGCAGAGTCTGATGTGGAGCTCAATCTCACAACCTATGAGATCATGACCTGAGCTGAAATCACAAGTCAGTTGCTTAACCAAATGAGCCACCCAGGCACCCCTAGGTTGTTTCTAGTTTAACACTACTATGATGGCATTACTGTGGTCCATCTTGTACACATCTTTTGTGGCATGGATTTAGATTTCTGTTGGGTTTACCCAGGAGTAAAATTGCTGGGCCATAGGTGTATTTTCAACTTTAGTAAATATTGTCAAGACAGTGATACCAATTTACATTCCCACCAGCAGTGAATGGGGGTTCCAGTTGCTTTGCATTTTTGCTAACACTTGGTTTTGTCATTTTTTTAAAAATGTTAGCTATTCTGATAGATATTGATAGGGTCACTTTTTTTATATTTTCTTAAAATTTCATTTTTAAATTAAATTAATTTTTTTTCAGTATTCCATGATTCATTGTTTATGTACCATACCCAGTGCTCCATGCAATACATGCCCTCCTTAATACCCACCACCAGCCTCACCCACACCCTACCCTCTTCCCCTCCAGAACCCTTAGTTTGTTTCTCAAGTCCACAGTCTCTCATGGTTCATCTCCCTCTCTGATTTCCCCCAACTCAGTTCTCCTCTCCATCTCCCAATGTCCTCCATGTTATTCCTTATGCTCCACAAGTAAGCAAAACCATATAATTGACTCTCTCTGCTTGACTTATTTCTCTCAGCATAATCTCCTCCAGTCCCATACATGTTGATACAAAAGCTGGGTATCCATCCTTTCTGATGGAGGCATAATACTCCATTGTGTATATGGACCATATCTTCTTTATCCATTTGTCTGTTGAAGGGCATCTTGACTCTTTCCACAGTTTGGCGACTGTGGCCATTGCTGCTGTGTACATTGGGGTACAGATGGCCTTTCTTTTCACTACGTCTCTATCCTTGGGGTAAATACCCAGTAGTGCAATTGCAGGATCATAGGATGCCAGGATTCTCAACAAGATCCTAGCTAATAGGATCCAACAGTACATTAAAAAGATTATCCACCATGACCAGGTGGATGCAAAGGTGGTTCAACATTTGCAAATCAATCAATGTGATAGAACAAATTAATAAGAGAAGAGAGAAGAACCACATGGGTCTCTCAATTGATGTAGAAAAAGCATTTGACAAGATACAGCTTCCATTCCTGATTAAAACAATTCAAAGAATATGGATAGAGGGAACATTCCTCAACTTCATAAAATCTATCTATGAAAAGCCCACAGTGATTATCAATTTCAATAGAGAAAAGCTAACAGCTCTCCCTTTGAGAACAGGAACATGACAAGGATGTCCATTCTTGCCACTGTTTTTCAACATAGTACTAGAAGTCCTAGAAACAGCAATCAGACAACAAAGAGAAATAAAAGTATTCAAATTGGCAAAGAAGAAGTCAAACTCTCTCTCTTCACAGATGACATGATACTTTATGTGGAAAACCCAAGGACTCCACCTCCAAACTACTAGAACTCATTCAGCAGTTCAGTAATGTGGCAGGATACAAAACCAATATCCAGAAATCAGTTGATTTCTTATACACTAACAATGAAAATATGGAAAGGGAAATTAGAGAATTGATTCCATTTACTATAGCACCAAGAACCATAAGATACCTGGGAATAAACCTAATTAAAAAGGTAAAGGATCTGTGCTCAAGGAACCATATTTTGTTTTAATTTGCACATTCCTGATGAATGTGCTTATATGCTCATTGGGGTATCCTTTTCGGTGCAAAGTCTGATCAAGTCTTTTGCCCATTATAATTTTTCTTCTGGGTTGTCTCTCTTTTATTATTACTATTATTATTATTATTATTATTATTATTATTAATTTGTAGAAGTCCTTAATATATTCTAGATATAAGTCCTTTCTTGGTATGTTGAGCCATCCATTTGATGGAATGTCTTTTTCACTCTCTTACAGTTCATTTCGATGAACCAAAGTTCTTAATTTTAATGTAATTGAACTTAGAATATTTTTCCTTTATAGTTGATGTTTTTTCTATTCCACTGAAGATTTATTTGCCTACTCCTAAATTATGAAAACATCCCCCTGTGTTTTTTGACAAACAGTGTATTGATTTAACTTTTATATCTATATATACAATTCATCAGGAATTCTTATTTATGGTGTGAGGTAGGGGTTAAGATTCATTGGCATATAAATATTAAACTAGCCCTTGTGTATGTATTTTAAAAGACAGCATATATTTCACATTTTACCACCATGTCATCTTCTAGTACATCAAGTGATTTTATATATTTTCTAGACCCTGTTCTTTTACATTTTTCTACTTGCCCATCTTTGAGCTGATATAAAATTGCCTTAATTAATGTAGTTTTATATGTAAGTCTTGATATCTGAGTGTGTATCTTCCTTGGATTAATTCTTCTTCCTCAAGACCAGCAAATGACTCCAGAGGAAAAATGCCACAGTACCGGGCTCACCTCAGCATACTTCTCTCTTTCCAAAATTTGACCCTTCAATTCCTGGCTGCTTTGGTGCCTTCCAACACCATAAATGTAAACTTAGCTTTTCTAGCTTTGCTAAGTGGAGATTTTCTATGGAAAATCTAGTCTGTCTGATCCAGAAAAGCTAATCTATCATTTCCAGAAATTGAATGTTAAGCTAGCCTTTTTGCTCCCTTTGCTAAGTAAACATTTTTCCTTACTTTTCATGCCTAAGAGGATATGACACTTCACTTAAATTTCCTTCCAGTCATAACTTGGTGAATCTACTTTCCATTTCAGACTTGAGACTTCTGTACTGCAAGGGCTATTGATCTTTGTATTGATGGCATCTGGGATCATGGATTCAGTAAATGACTCTGGATGGTTGTAAGGAGGGGTGGCTGGATGGCTGGTTAGATAATTTCCATTCACTTAAAACTGCATTTTCTTGAGGAACTGGGTGCTTTTATGACTAAGTCTGGGATTTTTTTATGGTTATTTTCATTGTACCATGTTTCACTGAGGCAATGTCTGTGAAAAGTGAAGGAATGCATTGAAAATTTATTTAAATATGTTTAACCCAAGTTGAATCTCTAATCCAATTAGAGATTTTCATCCCCTTACATATCCAGTTTTTTCTTTTCCAAACACTGTGAGAATTGTATCAGAAGGTAAAGAAGTATAGGAGCACCGTGGTGGCTCAATCGGTTAAGCATCTGACTCTTGATTTTGGCTCCGGTCATGATCTCGAGGCTGTTAGATCAAGCCCCATGATGGACTCTGTGCTCAGTGAGGAGTTCCCTTGAGATTCTCTCTCCCTTTAAAAAAAATAAGAAAGGAGAGAAGAAGGTAAAGAAGTATAAACCCAGTACTTTCACTGTCTCATCAGAATATGACCTGAGATCTTTCCTTTGTTGTTCCAGGTGTAGAATGAGGCATCCAAGAGAGCTGGGGTTTCACCTCCCTTTCCATTCTGATATTCTAGAAGTTGACAGAATTCTGTAGCAATGAAACCAGCCTTTTGGCTTGGGTTTAGACATGAAATATTTGCTCCAGATTGTCTGCCGGAAGTTGGCTTGGGATCTATTGTTTTTAAGCTCGGAGATGTGGGATTGGCTGGCTGGGAAGCAGAGCTGCTAAGGTGTGAATGAACCAGCCAGAGGAGTTGGATGGAGCCCTTTTGTTCATTCTTTCTATGTTTCCACCCTCCCCACCTCTACCCCTCCATCCCTTCATTTTTTCTATCCTATAAACTTTCCTTCTAGATACCCGGGATTCATAGAAGAACAATGGGAACTAGTTCATAGTAATCTTGTTGGGGGTTACAAATAAGTCAACAGGCAATTTCAGTACATAATGATGGGGGTGCTCAGGGGCTGTGGAAGCCAAAAGAGATACCCTATCCAGTTGGGGAGGTGAGAGAAGGCTTTCTGGAGGAGGCTACAGTTGGGCTGAGCATTGAAGGATGAGTAAAAATTTTTCTTTTCTTTCTTTCTTTTTTCTTTTTTTGTAATATAGAACAGTGGTTCTTCCAAATCACCTGTAAGTTCCACTTCTCCTCTCCTTCTGTCCTTCCTCTCTTCTTTCTTCCTCTTATATTTTTCTACTCCAGAAGTATCTGGGCACCATCCATTCTATTAGCCTCCACCTTAATTTAACAATGACCAGTGTTTTGTGTATCAACTTCATTTCTGTCTTTAGCTCCCTTTCTACTTCTATCCACATCAAAACACATTTTTTATTTTTTTGCTGAACAATGTGAAAGTAAGTTGAAAACATCATAATAGTTTTCCCTAAAATAGTTTTCCATCTTTCTTCTAAGAAGGACATTTCCTAACTACCATAGCACTCATGCACCAAAGAAAATTAACACACTTCCAAGATCCAAACTCCCGCATTACCCCCAATTTCCTAAAATTGTCTGTATCACTGTATTCTCTTAAGGATATCCATTGCATTTTGTTGTTTTGTTTCTTTAATCCCTCTCTTTAAAAAATTAGTAGAGTTTATTTTGGGGGAAATTTTTAGAAGGATTACAGAAAAATTAAGCAGAAAGTTCCCATATACGCCATCTCCTCCCAAACAGTTTTCCCTCTTTTATTCATATCTCTGGTTAGCCTTTATTTCCTTTGAAAGTAGAATGGTCTCCTCACTTCCCCCTCATCACACTGAAGTGTGTGTGTGTGTGTGTGTGTGTGTGTGTGTGTGTAATAGAATTTTAGGGGTGGTTCTGATGGGCAACTGCATTCAAAAACTGCTTGTCCTAGGACCTAGGACCCAGTACCTAGTACCTAGCACCTAGCACCCAATAGAATGTATGGGTGAGGTCAAGGAAAAGTCTGCTGATGTACAGAAGGTTGGTGGACGGGTGTCTACTGAGGGCAAATTACTGGTCTTGCCCATGTGTCAAGGACTCATCACCTACTTAATATCAGAGCAAACAGCAAGGAAGACTTGGGAGTTAACTTGTCTCATAGAAACCATTATATTATCAAGAATATAGGGTATTTACAGAGTCTGTTTCCTGACTCAAGTCTTTGTACTTTCTGGCCAGGAGTAACAAGTTTCACTGTGGTTGAATATGCTTCCTTGGTATTCCACCCCCATGGCTTCCTCCTTGCTTTGAGTCTTCCAGCTGGATGGCCTTTCTCAGTCTTGGTTTCCTTGCCAAATCCAAGATTTGGATTATCAGCCCTTACTTGCCAAGGGTTTGTATATTGAAATAAGCTCATAACTAGTAAGGAGGAGGTGGTGGGGAAGGGACTGGGATCTCCTTCTTATGCTTGGCACGTCCTCCTTGACATCCCTGCCCAAACCCTATCCCCCTTCCAAAAGCCTCACTCAACCACCAATGTCCTCCAGAAAGGCCAAGCCACCAGGCTCGGGTACCTCTCTCCTTTGCCAACCTCCTGCTATACTTAGTCTAAGGCTCAACTTATCCAGAACTTTTTGCCCTGCTGACTCTTCTTCATGGGTTTATCCAGTCTCCACTCCTACTGTGTGCTCTCCAGGAGGGGAAGGCAACACATCCTCTGCTCCCTGGAGCTCAGCCTGCCATCTTATATGGCCAGACTAAGAGGAGGAAAGCCTTGGCTCTGCTACTTCCTCAGCAAGCGCACTTGCCTCTCCAAAGCCTCAGTTTCCTCATCTGTAAAATAGGGCAGTAAAGGGTAGGAGAGTAGAGCAGTCAGATGGCATGGATCCCAGAGCTGGACTCTGGCTTAAATCCATGTTCTCCCACTGATTATAAGGCAAATCATGTATCCTTCTGAGCCTCATTTGTGAAACGGGGAGATTATGATAGTGGGTTATAATAGAGGACTATTGCAAAGATAAAAATCAAGGAGTGTCTTGCAAAGCCTAAAGGCATAATATATAGCAGTGTTTATGAAGAATTCAGTTACACCCTGTTAGGGTTTAATAAATGTCTCATGATCCTACCACATTACACAGTCTTGGGCACTGTATCAATGTTTATTACAGATTATCCATTGTTGTGTTGGCCTTGGTCACAAAACCTTCAGGTCATCTTAAAAGCATATCTGGCTTCCCATCCTGGGCCTCGCCAGTATTAGAACATCCATACATTTTTAATTTCCTCTTAAATTTCAGGGTGCGGATGAAGAATGGGGGTGACAGCACATCTCAGGGGATGATTCATGGTGTCATTAAGTCTGCATCGAGTTTTCTGTAGCTCCAGTGGGCCCAGGCTCTGCCCAGACTCAGACTGGGGGATTATTTTTGCTGTATAATTATGTCGAATGCCCATGAATCCTGTGTCTCTCCTTGACTTGAATCTCACGTTTTTGGTTCATTATGTCCCAGTGGGTGTTGAAATATATAGACATGTAAATAGGAGTTCAGCCGGTTGAGGTTTCCACTTGCCTTTCTAGCTGGAGGATGTGGGATGTTGTGGAAGGGAAAGGCAGGACATACAGATCTGGCCCACCAAGGTTCAAATCCAGGCTCTGCCACTGAGCCGGTGACCTTGAGTGAATGGCTTCTTATGAAGGAGACTCCATTTTCTCATCTGTAAGGTGGAGTGAGGATTCTGATCCTGATGAGATTGTGCATACAAATTAAATGAGTATAGAGGTGACTTTTTCATTTTCCACCTGATATTCATGGAGCATCTACTCATGTGGTAAAATGATGGAGCCTTGTTCACAGGACAGCCTGGTGGGGGCAGGGGTGTGGTCCATGCTGAGACACATGTCTCAGCAGCTGGCTCATTCTGCCACCTAACAGACTGCTTTGATATCCTTGTCTTTTTCATGTGCTGCTCAGAACGTGGTCATATATAGCAACTGCTCATTCTGGAACTTTTACCCTTAGTCTGGGGCCTTCTCTAGCCATGATGGGCAGAGCCATTAAGGAAAAAAACAATCAAACAAGCATTTAGATGTATAAACATACATTTGCTAAGAGTAGCATTTTGATCAGAGTAAGTAATACCAGCACGTTGAAGTGCATCAGCCTTCACCTTGCATGAAGTGGTGGGGACAGGTGGAGGTGGATCCGAGCGACATTCACAGGACCTGACTCTACCCATCACATAGGCCCTCTCTAATTCCTCACAGATCCCTGTGATATAGGGCCTTATCCCCACTCCTCCAGCTGAGCAAGTTCCAGCTCTACAAGGGACCTGGCTGGGCCCGAACAGAGGCAGGATTTGAACCTGGATCCATCTGCCTCTGAAGCCCATTTTCCTAGCCTGGGAGGTAAGAAGGTGCAAATTTCCATATTTCTGCATATTCGTATCCTGATCTCTCTCATAAACCTTCAGAAGTTTAAGCCACCAATACTTAGAGTATTTTCATGTCTATTCTCTTATTCATCAATTTGCTTAATAAACATCAACCGGTACCTAGTGGGTGACAGACACTAGAGCTTCACCCACTCATCCAAAACACACTAAGTGTCAGGGCACTGACACTTCACTCATTCATTGAGCCTATGTTAGTGGAGCAGCTACTATGTGCTAGAATGCTGTTCTTGGCGCTGGAGTATGTCAGTGAATACAACAGACAAAACTGCTGTCCCTTGGAGCTCTTATCTCCACAACATTGCAAGGTTGACCTGATTTCCCCCCCATTTCACAGATGAGGACAACTGAGGCAAAGAGATAGGTGACTGTCCCAAGGCTAGTGAGTGGCAGAAGCAGACCAAGCTTCACGTGACAAATATTATCTGGACAAAGTAACATAGGAAACACTGTTAATTCTGTATCACATCACAGGGCTCAAAGGGAGGCTGCAGAGGATGGTGCTATTGGCTGTGGGGTCAGCTCTCCTGAGATTGGAATCCCACCTCTATTACTTCCACCTGTGTCTGCTTGCAGAGTTCACCCCAGGTCCCCTTGTAGTGCTTGGAGGTCATTAATTCCTATCTCTGGACTTGCTGTAAAGATTATGAATGAACGTGGCTATCAGCTCCATGAGGGCAGGAAGCCCATCAGCTGGGTCTCCCTTATATGCGGGACACCCAGCACTGGGTGATACACAGTAGATGCCCAGCCTAGAGGTAACTGTTTCAATGACAACTGACTTAACCCTCCACTCAGTTATGGGACCAGCCCAATGCTGCTGTGACTAGAAGCTCAGTTCTAGCTGTTTTCGGTAGGTATGCTAGAGAATTATTCCTCTTCAGATGCACTAAGGCCAGACAGCAGAAGTTCCCAAGACATTCCTGGAGTCTCTCCTTAGAGAAGCTGGGTGTCCTCACCTAGCATTTGTCCATACCTGTCTCCCAGTGACTCAGAGAAACTTCTATCCATTAGCACTCTCCCTGGCCAAGGTTCTGGGAGGCAGGCACAGTGATATCTTGATTATCTGCCAGCCATCCTTCATGCGATGCTGATGGAGGAGAGTTCCATCTGAGTCAGGCTGTCCAGTAAGGACAGCTGGGGGAAAAATGAGTCTTCCCAGGTCCCAGGATGAAAACAGCAGGCTGGTTTGAAATATCCAAAGCTGGGTCAGAAACAGATCATCTGACTCAAAGGGCAGAACTGGGACCCTCCCCCCAGAAACATGCAAGAGGTGTTTGTGTTCACATGAAGTTCTGTGGTCTGCACACAGAAAGCAGTGGATGCAAGCAACTTCCTACTTGGATTGGAAATGCTGGCGTTGCAGAGGTGTGGGTGGATTTCTGAGTGGCAAATCCAGGAGCCAGTACTCAGCCACGACTCCTTTCATTCTCTGCTGCTACCCTGGCCCTCCCTATCCCATGTCTCCTGCTTCCCTTCTCGCTCTCCCCCCACCTCCTTCTCCTCCTCATCTGTCCTGTCTGGCTACCCAGGAGTTTACACAGCTTGGCATATGTTCCTGTTTCCAGCCCACCAGCTGAGGCTCTGAACACACCAGACAACTCCAGGAAGGTGGGACTAAGCCCACCATCCCCCCCTACCCCCAGAGCACCAGGCTCTTGGGCCCCTCAGAGAGCTCAGTGACCCCCAGCCTGGGACATTTTGGCTTACACCCCTTATGGAAGGTGCTGCTCCTGGTGGCCTCTGGGAAGACAGTCAGATCTGTCGGTCTGGTGGAGACGGAGAATCCCATGGGTTGGCCCCAGTGAGCCTCCGCCTTGTGTCATGGACACGAGCTTTTACCACCTGGCACCTCCAGACCCCTACTCCTGGGCTACTGACAGCCTCCTGTGACCCCCAGCCCATCCCGCCTTGGATCAAAGATGGGGAGGACAGATCCTCCACTGCCAGCCTAAGCCCCTTCCCCACCACCCCCCCCCGTCTCTGCTCCCAGACACCCTCCTCCTCCTCCTCTCCATCAGCTCCATCTTCCCCCTCTTCTCCAGGCCCCCATCCCTTCACACTGCAGCTGCTCACTTGCCTGCTTCCTCTCCCCCCGCTTCCCTCTGTTCCTCCTCCCCTTCCCCCGTGCTTCTAGGTCCTCTTCCTTGTGAACCTATTTTCAAGCTAAACTTGACTCAGTTCAACAAAATTTACTGAGCAGCTGCTGTGTGCTGGGCTTGGTGCCAAGTCAGACGGTACAGGGATGACAGCCTGCACGGTCCTGACAGCAGGGCTGGGGGGAAGGGGTTCCCCCCACCTCCTCTCCTTCTGCCTCTTTCTACTTCCTCTTCCTCTTCCTCCCCTCCTCCCCTTCCTCCTCCTCTCCTTCCTCCCTTCCTCCTCCTCCGCGTCCTCCTCCTCCTCTCCTTCCTCCTTCTCCTTCTTCTCTTCCTTCTCCTCTTCTTTCCTCCTCTCCACTTTCCTCCACCTCCCTTCTCCTCCTCCTAACTTCTTTTCCCACCTTCTCCCCATGCTCTGCCCCGGCATCCACAGTCAGCACTGGAGAATGGGAGCTGGGGTGTGTAGGATGGCAGCATCCCAGGAAACTCAGTGACAGGAGCTCTGAGGCCACCATCCCCCACATGGCAGTCAGTGGATGTGACTGAGCACCTGAGACCCATTCATCACGCCCACCTCCCTACGGGGCCAAGACAGGGTAGAAATGACTTTTGCCAGCTCTGGCAGCAGCCCACTCCCCTGGCACTTGTGAGCTGTTTATTTAAAAAAAAAAAAAAAAAAAAAAAACAAGGAGCAAGAAATCTGCCTTGCCGTGGGCTCAGGAAGGGATTCTAAGGTAATGACATTGACGACACACTTTGAGGTCCTCATAAAGGGGGCACTCCAGACCATGTCCTGGGGTGACAGAAATGGAAGGTGACATTCAAGAAATGGGAAAAGAGGCAGAGGCTCTATGGGTGCTGTCTTGGTGCATGGGGACCAAGCTTTCTCCGGAAGGATGGCTGCCAGGTCACCTTCTCACTCATTCCTCTGCTCATCCCTCCTGGAGCTTGGACTGAGGCTTTCATGGAGCCCAGTGGTGGGTTAGGCTCCAGATGCCAAGATTCCTAGGAGTATTTAGGATCAGCACGGGCTGTTGGCTATTAATGATGCACAACCATTAGTTATTATTGGTTCTTAATTCTTCATCTCACTACCGTTATTTGAGAAGCTAGGGGCCAGTCACGTGCCCCAAGCTTTTCTTTCATTCCTGTGACTTCCCCACGTGTCAGCACCATGACCTGGTGCTTCTTTTCCACACCAGAAGCTGGAAGGGCTTGGCACCAGGAGACTCGGATGGCTGGGGCAGTGAGCAAGAGGGAAGTTCAAGGCAGGAGGCTGGGAAGAGAGTGGGTGACAGAAGTAGCTCACCTATACCACTGCCTCCAACCTGTGCCTGTGGTCCCACCACCACCACCACTGCCACCATGACCTTGACCCTCCACCTAGCTGACCAAGGGAAGCAGAAGCAGATGAATACAGCCAGGCCTGTGACTATCACTCATGGAACTCTTTAACCGAGCATCATTGCCATGGCGACCTCCCATACATGCAGGATCTGGGGAGGCATCTGCCAGTCCCAGAAGAGAGAGGCATATGGAATGGTCGAAGATTTGACCCCAGGAGCTCAGGAAAGCAGAGTCTAGGTCTGTACACATGTCCTTAGAAAAGATCCTGATTCCCGCTCCCTTATCTGTACCTTCCTCCCCCTCTGGATATCTCCTTCGGGGACCACTGACCAGGCTTCAAAAGTTCAGTTCAAAAACCCTTTAGTTCATTACGGTCCTCTCCTTTCTTTCTAAACTGTCCCTTGTGGTCAGGGTGCAATCACCCCTCAGTAAGCAAGAAGCCTTCCTCAGAGTCTTGTTCCAGAATCCCAACCCACCCCCTTACGTAAAGAGGTCTGAATCCTATTGCCACAGTTGGAGCAACAGTGTAGAGAAGCAGAATAATGACTAGAAACCTGCATGCACGTAGCCCTTGGTCATATTCAGGCTCCATCCCCTGGCTTTGTCTGCTTGCCAAGGCTCTGTTGTTCACACCCCTTTTGCTTTTTCATAAATTGTAACTTTGCCATGGGTGTGCAGGGGGTCATTTCTCCCAAGAGGAGGACAATTAGATTCTATTTATTAAAGGAACAGTTGATGGACTCCGGTCTCTCTCCTGTAAAAATGCCCTTTATTTTATAGTCTATAATTTTGCCTTGCCGCAAGGCTCCTACTTTTCAGAGGGGGAGTGTTTTTGGCTCAGCTCTTTCAAGATGCCTCTGTATGAAAGCCAAGCCTGGTATAGTCCCAGAATAGAAACCGTCTGTCCTCTTGTGTTTAGACTTGGTTTCGTGTCGATTTTATGAAAATCTTTCTCTTTTGGGGGGGTACCGAGTTCTTACCTCTACCCCATAAATCAATTAGGGGTGCCAAAGAGCATCCCACTGAGACGTATTTGGGTCACTGACTCTCAGAAGCCCTACTTGGTGGGACCCTCCTCTCGGCTCAGCCCTAAATAAATAAATAACTCCCTGCAGGTCCCCCTCAAGTCTCCAAGAAGCAAACCACTTATTTCGCAGCAGGCCCTGGTGTGGTAGGTCCTATCATGTCAGATATGTCAGCCATCCTAACTGCCGTTTTAATCCACTCGCACGTATGTAGCTGGGTTTAATTATAGGCAGAAACTGCATTTCAGAAAGCAACAAGAAATCATTTACATGGCTCGAATTTGCCCATTAAATCACTCGGTTCATTTGAGAGTGCAGTCAGGATGGTATGTGCAAAGAAAAATAGTATTAGTGCCTATGCTTAGCGGCTCTCACACCGATGGCACCAGACCGTGTGAATGCCGTGGTTTCTACTAACTGGTGTGTCTTCTTGGCGCAGGATGAAGGACGAGTCCAGAGATGCGGAGCGGTCCCAGCCGGCGTCAGCCCTGAGCAGAGCCCGGACCGTGCAGAGCCAGACCTCAGGGGACAAGTCTGTTTCACCCCTCTGCCTCCGACGGCAAAAGTACTACCATCCAGGGGATGGGGACGAGTGTGGTGGGCAGAGAAAACCTGCACAAAGACTGGGGACACGGTCTTCCTCCCCAGCTTCTCGGAGTACAGACACGTACCCTGCGTCCAGGGAAAAGCTGCCCAGTCCCTCGGCAGCCCTGTCGGAGTTTGTGGAAGGTCTCCGGAGGAAGAGAGCTCAGAGGGGCCGGGGGTCCCCGCTGGGGCTGGAGGACTGGCCCACCCTTCCCATTTACCAGACCACTGGAGCTTCTGCACTGCGGAGGGCCAGAGCAGGCAGTGACGAGGGAGCCCTCTCATTGGGGTTTGGGGTGAAGTCAGCCCTGGAACAGGAGGGTGCCTCTGGGACATCGGCCGGGCTCCTGCGGTCCACCAGCCTGAAATGCATCTCCTCCCAGAGCACCGAGGGCACCACCCAGCCGCCTGAGAAGCTGAAGACCCGGTTCAGCTCCTGCGAGTCCCTGTTCGAATCAGGGCAGAGCTCCGGCAGAAGACTGAGCTCCCCAAGCTCATCCAGGTCCCTGCTCTTGTCACCCACGCTGCGGCCTCGGAGGCGCTGTCTGGAGTCCTCTCTTGATGACGGAGGCTGTCCAGACCTGGGGAAGGAGCCCCTCATCTTCCAGAACCGCCAGTTTGCCCACCTCATGGAGGAACCCCTGGACAGCGATCCATTCACCTGGAAGGTCCCAAGCCTCAACTATGAACGCAAGACCAAAGTGGATTTCGACGACTTCCTCCCAGCCATCCGGAAGCCTGAGTCTCCCGTGTCCTTGGCTAGAGCCCCCAAAGAGGGTCAAGACAGTCCGCGGCACTCACGCATCCACTTTGAGACAGAGGAGGCCGACCGGACCTTTCTCTCAGGGATCAAGACCATTTTGAAAAAGAGTCCGGAGTCCAAGGACGACCCCGCTCAGCTCTCTGACTCGTCCTCCTCCTCCAGCTCCATCGTGTCCTTCAAAAGTGCCGACAGCATCAAGAGCCGACCACGAATCCCACGGTTGGAGGGTGATGGTGGCGAGCAAACGTCCCCTGAGCACAGGGAGCCGGGAGCAGGGAGCAAAGACGAGGACGTTGAGAGCATAATGAAGAAGTATCTCCAGAAGTAGGAGCCAGTGCAGGTAAAAGCAGCAGGCGGGGACTGTTCTTGGGAGAATGAAAACCAAACAGCCCGCCCAGGTCTGGCAGCCTGGAGAAAACCTGTTGCTGCTGCTGCCTTCCTTGCTGTGAGTGATTTCTCTAGAGAAGATGGGTTTTAGAGATTCTTGCGGAAGTAATGAGTTGCCAGATGCAAAGCTCTCTGCGAGGTGCCCCTGGTTCCTTAGGATTTTAAAATGCGGACCCATCAGAAAGCAGAGGGTCCTGTAGGACGGTGCTAGAGAAGGTGCTGGGCTTTTTTGTCTTTCCAAGGCTCCATTCTGCCTGGAGCTAGAGGAGCCATGATGGTCTTCTGTCCATGTAACGATGGCAAATCTTATGGGGAAGACTCAGGCCGGGGCAGAAGGGGCTTTGGGAAGAGTGGGATCCATCTCTTGCTTTACATATCCAGAGAGAAACGGAGGCCCCTTGTGTGGGTGGGCAGCAGCAGGGAGCCAGTGCAAAGTTCCCAGAGCAGCAAATGGGGAAAGAGAGGTAGGGCTTCCCTCCCCAGAGCTAATCCTGGACTTCTCCGGACTAAAGGTAGGAAGAGGAATCCATTGCTCATAATGGCTTGTATTTGTTGGGCATACATATCCAACAAGTCAGTATCCACAGGGATCCCCATAGGTGGTTAGGATGACTGATTCCCATTTTACAGTTTGGCAAACAGAGTCAAAGAGGTTAAGCCCCTTGTAGGACGTCAGCCAGGCAGAATGGCATTTGAAACTCCGGAATCGCCACTTATATCTGTAACACTTCTCCTTGGTGACCTATCCTGAGCACAATCAGGGATAAGCTCAGGGTCTTCTCAGTGACAGAGCAGGATCTTTAAAGAAGTTGCCTGTGTTGACATCCCATAGTGAGGTCGGCATCCCGAACATCTATACTTAAAGGGATGTCGGAACTTCCCGACTCTGACCTCACTGGTAAAACAAATGAGGGAGCCCTCAAGATCAAGATTTCCCTGGAGAGTCGGCCACCAACCCAGTCACCTTGACCCCCAGTTCGGTGCTCTTTGCCTGAGGCTGGGCTGGCCCCTGACAATCCCGCCCAGAGCACATTTCAAGCCTTAGGGTCCTGGATGTTCCACTCTGTGACTCCTCATTGAAAGGCAAAGCCAGTCTGGGGAGGCTGGACGTCATCAGAGGAGGTTTAGGTCCCTCTCTCCAGGTTCAAACACAAGGCAGATGTCCTACCAAGTAATATAATGGCACGTGGCCTCCGGGAAACTCTTGGGCACTGAACCTGAAGCAGCTCCAGGCTCTGGCAGGATGGGGCAGCCGCAGGCAGGTGCACAGCCTAGGCCTTGCCTCAGTCCCCAATGTTCCTTCCAGAGGCCTCCTGGACTCAAATGAGCCACTGGCCTTCACACCCATAGACCTCCTACTTTGAGAGGCACCCTTAGCCCATCAAAAAGCAATTGCCCCTTCCGAGGAGACGGGCTCAGACTGTAACAGAGCAAATTAATTTGACTTAACACGGCCTTCTCTCTGCTCTCAATTACCGGGAAGAGATGTGATATTCATTTACATTATTATGCTCTCGGGGACACAGAGAGCAGTTTCAAAGGCCAAGTAAAGGGCACACGTCCATAAGGAGAACAGTTCTTAGCAGAAGTCATCACAGAACATCTTGTCTCTGCCATTTTTTTTTTTTTAACTCAAGTCCTTCCCGCATCCAGTAGCGCTCACCGTGGTAACAGCCTCTGCCAAAAAAAATATCTTCCACCCTGACATGCACACTGGAGGCTTGACCTGAACGATAGAGGTATAGCCCCATCCCCTGTGAGGCAATGTATTAGGGGATTCAGATCCAAGTGAGCCCACCCCCATCCCTATAAGCTATCACCTTCCGTGTATCTGACTGTGAGACCTGGGGCAAATCATGGGACCTGGCCAAGCCCCTTTGTCCACAGCGCGAAATTGGGGCTGATAATACCATCCCCCAAAGTAACACTGTGAGATTTCTGTAAATGCCAGGGATCTCCAGCTTAGGGCCCAACACCTGCCGCAGGCGGATAACATCAGGTGCCCCAGCGCTCAGCCCTTTGGTCCTTCAGGAGCTCTGTCCCAAGCGTCTCTTCACTCATTCCTCTTCTGCTGCCCATGCTCCTTCATTCCTCTGGGTGGTGTCTCTACAGGAATGCCCCCCAGAGACAGGGGACGTCAGGTCCTCCCCCCACCCCCGCCCCAAACATCCTTCCTGCATCCCGTTGATCCACTCTGACCTATGTTTGTTTCCAGCCTCCTGAGATGTACTGTCCTGGAAGACTTCCTGGCCCCACCACTGGAGAGAGAGAGAGATGGGCCAGGCCTGCCCAGGGGCCCTCAGTCCAGAGCCGGCCAGCATGGCTGTGCTTGAGTGGCCAGAGGGGTCCGGCAGGAGGCATATCCCTCGGGCATGGGATCCCAGCATGCTTGGTCTATACAAAATAAAGTGATAGCTCCTTGGCCTCCATGCTTCCTGTCTGTTCTGCGATCATGGCACCCTGGAGGTTTGATGGGGGTGGCCTGGGGAGAAGGGTTCCAGGGAACAGCATCAACCCAAAATGTTTATTGTTTTGAGTACACACTGTTATTTCTCTCCCCTTCCATAACTCCACACAAGGGCCTTGCTCCTCTTCATTTGACCTCATCAACTCAAGTGCCACCTCCTCTGGGAAGTCCTCCATGATACATCAAACGGCAATAAGTGCTTGTTCTCCCTTCTCCCTCAATTCCCATATTTACCTCTATCCTAGTCCCCTTGCCTGCCTACTCACCTACTTTGTGCACATATGTGTAGGCAAGCTTTCAAGAAACTTGAGTAGATGAGTAGATGAACAAGCCCCTGAAAAAGCTAAGGAACCTATATTCCTCGGATGCGTGTGACACACTGACATGAAGGCATTCCCACCCAGGTGCACCCAGATCCACATTCAAGCGCCTGTGAACATCTGCTCACAGCGCCCCCCCCCCATACACCTGCTCGCATACACAGCCCTGCCACACCCACAACAGTATGCACATGTGCCACAAACTCCACTGGCCTAGGCACGTCTGTAGCTTGGATACCCGCTTCTCCAAACACCCTTGAAGTATTAGTCATACTAAAACTGTAGGCTGGTGTTTATCATTCACATGCTACGTTGGACACCTTGCTAAGCATTGTACATGGAGCCTCACACCACAACTTCAGAAAAAGTCCTGAAAGATAAATGCACTTTTATTTTTTTTAATTTTAATTTTATTTTTATTTATGCACTTATTATTCCCTATTTGCAAAGGCTGTGCTAGCTCAGGTCCGCATGGAGATACCGTCCCTATTTAGATTCCCCCGGCATAGGCTAGGTTCTGCCCGCAAGGTGTGTCTGTCCCCAGGGCCCCTCTGGGATAACCAATCAGAGCTCCCTCTGTGTGCTCGCTTGCTATCGCTGCTGTAGCAAATCACCACAGATTAGGGGGTTGCCTTATGGTTCTGGAGGCTTGAAGACCGAGCCCGAGGAGGTGTTGGTAGGCCTGGTTCCTTCGGCGGTCTCTCCTCAGCTCATCGATGGCTGCCTTCTCCCAGAAGTGGTCTTTCCTCTCTGCATGCATCCCTGCTTGTCTCCCTGTGTGTCCATATCTCCTCCTCTTATAAGGACAGCGGTCAGGTCAGATCTGGCAATCCAAAGGGATTAGCTTTAACATGATCGCCCCTTTAAAGACCCCCATCTGCCAATACAGTCGTACTCGGAAGTAGGGGGCTTCAGGGCTTCCCCAGGCACCTTTTGTAGGGATCATAATTCAGCTAGCAACACATGCTATGCAAAGTAGGTGGTAATTTAATTTGCTAATCATGAGCATTATTTATGTAGCGAGCAGGTAAATACGTCCCGAGCTCCCAGCGTGGTCCCCGAATGAAAGCAGTTACAGAACTCGAGAGCAGATTCTCGCTGCCTTCCTGGCACTGGAGATTTGCCGACATTTTTAGGGCCTGGAACCTGTGAGTTTCCAGGAGCTTCGCTTCCTGTGCCAGCAGGATTCCTCATTCAGCCAGTATTCCTGGGGTACTTGCTACGCACCAGGCAGTGTTCCCCATGTGGGGGATCCATGGCGAGCAGACGGAACCTCTCCTGCTTTTTTAGAGGGAACATCCTACCTGGGGAGACAGACAGTAACCACGAAAATAAATACGGTATCAGAGAATGAGAAGCGCGATAAGGAAAAATAAAGATGAAATTATCTCGTGAGTTCCCTGTTCAAAATTTACTGGACATTTATTTTATGAAATACCTTGCGGTAAAGGAGAAACCTGTCATTATTCTTCAATGATGTGCGAAGCGGTGCATCCATAAAGGTTAAAGTCAAGTCATAACAGCGAAGCTTCCCTCGCTCTTGTGCAGGAAACAAAAAACCCTTGCCCCTCAGATCCCCCAACTCAGCACAGCCTGATGCAGAAGATACTCAGCATGGCCCTCCTCCTCGCAGGCCAACTGTAGAAATCCTCAGGGGACCATGAGGTCACATCAGGATTTTGCTCGGCCTGGGACCCAGGGCAATAAACTCCACCCAAGTTACCACTTCTGCAAGGCCTGGGCTCTGCCATCCTCTCTGTGTGAGCTCAGCTTGTATCCTTCTTTCTGGGCCCTCCTTCCCTCCTCTGTGCAATGGGTCTGGGACTCATACCAGCCTGCCGGCCTCTTGCGAGGTCCACGGTCTCCCAAAGAGCTGAGCGCAGTGCCCGGCAAGTAGTCAGCTCACAGTCAACAGTGGCTCCGTTGAGCTCTGGGCTCAGAAGCTTGGCTCTCCCACACCCAAGGCTGAGGTTTCACCTGCACCGCCTTGCCCTCCGCTGACTTCCCTGCCAGCAGAACCAAAGTTATTTGAGAGGTAAGAATGTTGGAAGTTACGGATCCAAGTGGGTTAAATAGCCATCCCAAACGTCTCCTCCTGTTTCTGGGCCCCAAGGCTGTTTTTAACAGTGTTCCCAGATCTTAAAAGAATCCTAGAATCCCACAACAAGAAGAGAGACTTGGGGTAATTTTATAGTAAAGGAAAATGAGACTCAGAGAGGGAAAAGATGTGTCCAAAGGCAGATCAGAGTTTAAGACCCAGTTAATATTTTTTCATTTAAGAAATAATTATGGGTCCTTCCACCACCCCACGCTCTGGGCCCTGTTTCCAGCTGAGGTTGGGGTGGGCAAAGGGCTGCCTTCCTGAAGCTTATGGCTTACGAGAGAAGACGGCTAATAAACTTGCAGTTACGTATCAGCTGTGCCCGTGTCACCTGTGACGGGTCATCCTTCTGTATCTACACCATCCCCTCCCTGCCTGGACCCTTGGGAGGCCGCCAGAGACACAGCTCTGTCCTCAGGCCCCTGGCCGAGGTTTAGGGCTGAGGAACGGAAGATTTCCATTCTTTCCAAATCCCAAGGATCGTTAGCCGGGAATAACAAGGAAGACATTGCAGTGGAGAGAGGCAGATGCTGGAGGATGTCAGATACAACCATGGAAGGCTCTAGATGTGATTAATGGCTTAGCCAAGCTCGTGCTGTTGTCTTCAGGAGACGGGCAGCCGAGGCTCTGTTCCCACCCCACCCAGTCTCGGTTGTTTATTCACCTGTCAGTGTGGGCAGCTACCTTCAGAGCATAGTGACAGATGCTAAGCATTGGCCCTGGGGACAAGGTGAGGTGGTAACCTTGTCACCCTCTGTTAAGAACCACCCATACCTTCCACTCCTCATCTGTTGTTGAGGGGCCAGGTGCTGTGCTCGGTGATATTTAAGCATAGTTTCTGAGACAGGTGTTGGGGGTCTACTGCCCCATCAATCACCCTGCCCTTTCCATACGTGCAAGAAAAAATAAAAAATGACTCAGCAACTGCTTTATGACGAGCTGCATGAAGGCCCAGTAGCCCCCTTCTGGGCTCTGATAAAATCGTGCTCATCTCATGTGCCTTCAGCTTTTAGAGCTCAGTGGAGTAGCTTATGTCAATCCTACCATCTCCCACCTCCCGTCATCGAAAGTCTATGGTCTTCCTGCTCAGGCTGGTCGCAAAGGGTAGAGGGAGACACAGCTGTGTTTGTCAAAGCCCTTGGTCTCACCATGTCTCCAGCTGTCCTTGAGAGGTCTACAGCTGGAGGTGGAAGAATGCTGGGGCATGCAATTCTTTAAAGGGCAGTGGGCTTGTGCCCCCGATAAACTGAGTCCGCAGACTACGGCTGGCTCTGATAGATTAAATAAGCAACAGTTCTTCATTGCTCAGTGTGTGGGGTCAGGGAAAGGAACAAGGATCTAGCAGAAGGTGAAAATCAGAGGAGAGTGTTTGAGGATCCTCCCCCTGAATCACACACTGAGGTTCAGGAGGAACATGAGAACAGACAAGTGAAGCTGAGATTTGAACCCAAGGCAGGCATTCTGGGTAATCATACCCTGGGACGAGGTTGGCTGTGTAGACAGTGCCTTCCTACTAGGTCAGCTGGTAGACAGGGTCTATGGAGAATATCACTTTACTTTGCTCCATCTCTCTCTAGCCAAATTCAGCCCTGCCTGCTCCGTCTGGAGGTCATGTACCTGGTCACTAAGAACAGGTTTGGGTTTAGTCCTGTCTTTGCCATTTTTTAAGCTGGGACCTCAAGAGTTTACTAAACCCCTCTAGGCCTTAGATAATAAGTAGTGTGAGAGGAAACCCTGGTTCTGGAGTTTGGTCCACAGAAGTACCAGCACAAAGATCACTGAGCCCATTTTACAGATGACAAAACTGAGGCTCAGGAAGCCCGAGTGACTGACAGAGTTAGCAGCGAAGGATCTGGAATCAGAGTTCAGAGCTCCTTTGCTCGGTGCTCCCTGACCTCCTTCCAGTGCCATGGCCTGGTCGTCTGGCCCATGTAGGGTGAGGCTGAATGAATGTTCTGGCTCTGACAGGCAGAGGCTGCCTAAGCGAGGTCCCAGCATGAGCAACCACGACCATTCACCCCATTGCCAGCTCTGATCTCAAGCAGCTCCCTGGAAGGTGGCGTGGGCTGGGGGGAACTGGTTCCTGGGGGCCCCGCCGACCCTTCTGACTTGGAAGGAATCCAGTTTCATCCCTAATGAGTGGAGTGGCTTATCCCAAATTGCCACAGCTTGTCCATATAGATTTGAAGGTGTCCTTTCCAGACGGGAGAGGGAACAGAAATCGTTCCTGCTGCTGGTGGCTCGTCAGCTTAGTTGGAGCGAGTTCATGGTTTGGAGTGAGGGATGCAGTTCTTGGTCCCTGGACTGCTGCCCACCATAGCTACGGACGAAGTCCCTGAGGGGAGTTTGCGTGGCAGGAAGTGGGGGGAGGGGCATGCGGGGACTTTCTCGCAGAGCAGATGCTGGTGGCAGGCCACCATCTTCTTGCCCTTCTTCCTCCCGTTCTCAGCCTTCCCTGACTTCCAGGAGGAGTTGGGGGGCTCTGCCGCAGGCTCACACCCCTGTGCCTCCCTCTGCCCTTATAGCCCGGCTTGAAGCCTCTGTACACTCGCTGGTCTTGCTCACCTAACTGGGAGTTTGGAGACCCAACTCATGGGTGATGTGAAGGCAATTCATTCACTCAATCAGTACTCATAAAGCACGTGCTGTGTGTTGATTTATAAATCACTGTTCCAGCCCCAGAGATACAGCCGTGACAAACGTGGAAAGACATCCATGCCCTTGTGGGATTTACATTCTTGTCAGGAGTAGGGGCAAATGGTAGACAAGAGAAGAAAGTAACCTATGTAATATGTTAGATAATGAAAAGTGTGAGGAAGAAAAAAAAAAGTGAAGCAGGGGAGAGGTCTGAGAGGCATTGAGAAGGATGTGGAGAATATTTTAGAAGGAATGAGGGGAGCAAGGCTCCTTGAGAAAGAAATACTGAAGCAAAGACCTGACAGGAGGAGGGAACCAATCATAAAATGAGGAAGAACATTCTAGGCAGAAGGAACAGACAGTGCAAAGGCCCTGGGGTGGCAGCATGAATGCAAGGAGGCCAGCAAGGCTGGTGTGGGGTGAGCAAGGGGGAAAGGCATGGTGGACAAGGACAGAGAGGTGATGGGGACCAGGTGATAGAGGACTTTGTGAACATGTTGGCTTTAACTCAGAAAGATCTGGAAGCCATTAGGGTGATCCACCATCCCAACTGGCCCAGGACTGAGGAGGCTCCCGGTTCACAGGACTTTTGGGGCTCTAATCAGGAAAGTTCCAGGTGCACCAGGATGAGGTGGTCACCTTAGAGCCACTCCAGTGCTTGGAGCTGTGACATGATCCGACCTCGGATTCATAAGGATTGTCCTGGTTGCTGAGTGGAGAACAGACGTCAAAGGAAAAGAGCAGAATCGGGGAGACCAGCGTGGAGACCTCTAACCCACGTGAGGGACTGCATCTGCCTCAGACCAGAGTGGTGGCCACGGGGGTGGTGCAGAGTGAAGATCTTCTAAATAGATTGAGAAGGACAGTGCCAGCTAGAGAGGATTGACAGAGAAGTGCTCATTCCCTGTGGTGGCCTCCCAGCAGGTGATATGCCCAGTTCCCTGGTGGGATGAGAAGCAGGCCCATTTCTGCCTTCACTGGGGTTCCTCTCAGCCTTACCTCCTCCTAGATGGGAGGGCAAGGCATGGACCCCTTTCTACAGATGAGGAAATCGAAGCTCAGAGAATGCCATGACCCGGGCACACAGCAATCGAGAGTGAGAGTTAGGACGACACCTGGTTCTCCAGTCCTACCAAGGACCAGGCAGGCCTGGGTTTCAGGGCTAACCCCAGCAGAGCATCACTCACCTGGGACACTTCCGAGCCTCCATGTTCTCATCTGCAAAATGGAGACTGACCCTGGTTGGCTTCATCGTCATGAGGAGTAACGGAGACAATGTGTGGGGATGTGCAGCGACTCCTTGATGCTGCCATCTCCTCTTCCTTTCCTAGAATCCTTCTCCAGCCTCGGCAGTGAGTTAAAGGACTTTCTTAAGGACTGTTTTTGGGAGTCCAGTGGAGCCATTCTGTTCAGCTGAGTGCGGAATATTTACATCTTCTTTTCTAAAGGCAAATAATTTCCTTGAGATGCTGAATTAGTTCCCAAGCAGCCTCCAGGCTGTCTTGTAAATACATAGATATGAGTGTTAACGGAGCCCCCAGTTGTCCAGCAAACCAGAACAGAGAGGCTGGAGGGTTGTAAATATCAGAAACTCTGTTTCTCCCAGCTCTGCTTTCCAAAGTCTGACATTCCTTCTGCTATTGCTCTCTCCTTCTGCAAACTCTTGCTTGTTCATTCATGAATTTATTTAACAAATATTCACTGAACATCTATTTGGTGCCAGTCCCTGAGCTGGGCACTGGTGAGCCAAGCAGGAGCAAACAGGACGGTGTCCTGGCCTCATTGACTACAAGACAAGATGTCAACATGTCAATCAAAGTGCCTGATGCAGAGAAAAGCAATAATGACAATAATATTAATAAGTCATATTTCTTATTTTTAAAGATTTTATTTATTTGAGAGAGAGAGAGAGCTAGGGGGCAAGAGAGAGAGCAAAACCCGGGTGGGGAGGGACAGAGGGAGATGGAGAAGCAGGCTCTCTGCTAAATAGGGAGCCCGATGTGGGGCTTGATCCCCAGACCCCAGGATCATGACCTGAGCCAAAGGTAGACTCTAAACTGACTGAGCCAGCCAGGCAGCTGAATAATTCATATTTCTCATGTAATTGAGATTGACTTTACATACAGAGAAATGCTCAGATCTGAAGTATTCAATCTGTTTTGAGGAATTCCTATCAAAAGGAGACATTTAGTCATTCCAGAAAGTTTCCTCATGCCCCTTCCTGATCAGGTTCCCCCTTCCCTACCCCAGCCCCCAAACAACCACTGTCCTGATCTCTATCATCACAGGGTCAGTTTTGCCCATCCTCGAATTTCATATAGATGCGATCATGCGAAACAGACTTTTTTGTGCTTGGATTTCTTTCTCTCATTTTTGAGATTCCTCTATGTTACAGAATGAATCAGTCATTTATGGGCCTTTTTTTTTTTTTTGGAGAAATATTTAATTGTCTAAATATACCATGATCTTTTTTTGATCTATTTTCTTGTAGGTGACTATTTAAGCTGTTTCCCTTTGGGGAGCTCTTATGAAAGGAGATGCTGTGAACATTTGTCTTCAAAGCTTTTCCTGGACATTTGTTTTCATTTCTCTGGGATAGATGCCTCGGAAAGGGATTGGTGGGTCCCAGGGTGAGCTGTACATGTAACGTCTAGAGAAATTGCCAAACTGTTTTCCAGAGCGATTGTGCCATTTCACGTTCCTACCAGCCGCGAGGGAGGGTCCCAGCTCCTTCATGTTCTGACCCTGCATTAGGTGTTGCTGGTCCTTTAATTTCAGCCACTCTTGTGGGCGTGTAGCAGTACCCCATTACGATTTTAATTGGCGTGTTTCTAAAGACTAATGAGGGTGAGCACTTCCTCTTGTGCCTCTTGGCCATTTGCTTATTTTCTTGTAGGAAGTGTCTGTTCACATTTTTGTTCAATTGAATCACTCGTCTTCATATTATCAGGTTATACAAATTCTTAATATATTCTGAATGCAAGTCTTTCATCAGATATGTTTTGCAGTCTTCTCTTCCAGTCTGTGGCTTGCTTATCTATATTCTTAAAGGTGTATTTTGGATAAGTAGAAATTTTAATTTTAGTGAAGCTCAGTTTTTTTTTTTTCCTCTTTGTGATTCATACTTTCTAAACCATTTCAGAGAAAACTTCGCCTGTCGAAAAGGTCATCAAGATATTCTCTTACTTTTTTTTCTTCCCCCTACTAGCAGCTTTTTGTTTTAGCTCTTATATTTAGGGCTGTGATCACTCATAATACAGCAGAGATGTGTCAACTGCTTAACATGGAGTATCTTATTTAATTCTACTTAGTAATTCCATGCCTTAGGCAGAAACATTGTTTCCATTTTCACATGGAGGACTCTTATTTACCTCTCTTGTTGTATTTCAATCATTATTCACTGGTTTGTTTCACCAACATTTATCTGAGATTCATTTTGGACCTGGGAAGACCTGCTTTGAATTTGCACTTGACTTGTACATTGAAGACTTTCAATTTCTGCCCAGAGAGAATCCAGGGGACACGGGACACAGAGACTGTGACCAGAAGGACTTCACAGAAGAAGGGGCTTTGCGATAGCCTTTGGAGGCTGGATTAAATGCGAAGGTTCAAGTACAAGAAGAAAAGATGTGAAGAAGGGAAATTCATGGACAAAGGCGCAAGGATGGCCTCCCTCTTCCTGGGATGGTTTGTCCCATGATAATAAGTCTGGTGCATTGTACTGATGGCCCCACTTCTTTTCTCTCTATCCCCTTGCTTCATCAACCTCAGAGTTCCTTCCCTCCATGCAAAGTCCTTCTTTCCCTATGTGACTTTTTTTTAGGCGTTTGAATGAGGCACAAACTACAGTGTGCCTTTTCTGGGACTAGATCTCCAGAAGTGCCTTAGCTAGTGCTGCCCTTGCAAAATATCACAGTCTGGGTGACTTAATAGTAAAAATTTATTTCTCATGGTTCTAGAAGCTGACATCCAGTGTCAAAGTGGCGGTGACATTCTGGGGCTTCTTCTGTTGGACTGTAAGAGGTCACCGTCTCTTCTCGTGCGTACATAGAGAGAAGAACTCTCTGGTGTTTCTTCCTGTAAGGACACAAGTTCTATTAGGTCAGGGCCCTACCCTCAAGACCTCGTTTAACCTGAATTATCTCTGTAAAATTCCCATCTCCAAATACAGTCATGTCAGGATTAAAACTTCAACATAAGAACTTTGAGGGAACACAGACATTCAGTCCATAGCAGGAAGTTTTGCATGTTTCTGCTTGCTCTCTTATGTCTCTGTCATTGTCATGGGCACACGCCCAGACTGAGACACTAGTAGATAAGAGGTATGTGCAGTCGTGCCACGTCACCCCGCCCATCCTAGCTAAGACAGTCCAACACCAGCCTACAGCTAGCCAGCCAGCCCCCACTGTGTCACCTGAGTCATGTAGGAAGCAGATGCATAAGCGGAGTTCCAAGTGAAAGATGTTTCTTCAGGGGTGTCACCTGTGAAATGTAAAAAGAGAAGGAAGCAGTATTGGGCAGAGAGACTCAGATCATGATGCACATCGTATAAAGTCCCAACCAACCTCAAAGGGAGCTCTGCAGCAAAGGTTTCCCTTTATGGAGTCTAGCATTGGGCAGAAATAGCCAGGCTGTACTGTGTTCAGTCATTATCTGAAGGTGTCCTGGATGTATGTGGCCTTGGATTCAAAGCCAAGGGATAGCCCAAATTTCCCAGCAGGTGGATGTCATCATGTAATGGTAACCTAAGATTCTTCTAGAGGCCAGATATAAGCAGTGCACCCCGATGACTGCCATACACAGACAGGTGAGAGAGCCCAGCCATGACCTGCAGAGCAGAGCCACCCAGCCAATCACCCCAGGCACTAAGCAATAAGCACTCACTGTTGTAGACCTCTGTGGATGCTTGTCATGCAACATTATAGTGGCAGTAGGCAACTGATATAATAAATTAGCTCTGCTCTCAACGGCTAGGTACCTCATTTCTCCCTGGGGAGAGGAAGACTCTGTTCCAGCCAAATAAATCCATTAAAAAGATTTTAAAATTCTTGGTCACCATGAGTGTGCCTGACTCTGCCAGGCAACCCATTTCCAGTTAATAATGTCTGTGCTTATGACTTCATTGAGTATCAATTTGTAATGACTAACACCATCGTGGTTCTTTAGCAGCCTTCTGGGGGAGTGTTTTGTTCAGCCACTAAAATACAGTGACTATCAAAAAATTAGGGGAGGGGTTCCTGGGTGGCTCAGTGGGTTAAGCCTCTGCCTTCGGCTCGGGTCATGATCTCGGGATCCTGGGATCAAGCCCCACATTGAGCTCTCTGCTCAGCAGGGAGTGAGCCTGCTTCTCCCTCTCTCTCTGCCTGCCTCTCTGCCTACTTGTGATCTCTCTGTGTCAAATTAATAAATAAAATCTTTTTAAAAAATTGTTATCTTTAAAAAAAAATTAGGCGAGGTGTTGCTAATTATCCAGGCTCTTCCACTTACGCATTTCAGGCAGCAGGCCCTGGACATTGTTGGCCTGGCTCATTGAACCTGGGGTAATGCCCTAAATGCCAGTCTAAGAAGAAGAAAGGAGGCACTTTCAGCTTCCATCTTGCATGAAGCTCAGAATTCTCCAGAAGTAGGGCACTACAGTAGATGGGAAAGGCTCAGGATTGTCCTTCAAGTCTCCCCACAAGCGTTTCCCACATACATCTTGATCTCCCTGCTTGTAGATCACCTCTTTTATCCAAACCATCAAAGGGACATTTGATGTTACCATCAAAATATCTCAAACAACATTTTGAGGAACCTCCATACTGTTTTCCAAAGTGGCTGTACCAACTTGCATTCCTACCAACAGTGTAAGAGGGTTCCTCTTTCTCCACATCTTCTCTAACACTTGTTTCCTGCCTTGTTAATTTTTGCTGGTGTAATTCTAACTGGTGTGAGGTGGTATCTTAATGTGGTTTTGATTTGAATCTCCCTGATGGCTAATCATGTTGAACATTTTTTCATGAGTCTCTTTAGCCATTTGTGTGTCTTCTTTGGAGAAGTGTCTGTTCATATCTTCTGCCCATTTTTTGACTTATTTGTTTTTTGGGTGTTGAGTTTGAGAAGTTCTTTATAGATCTTGGATACCAGCCCTTTGTCTGTGGTGTCATTTGCAAATATCCTCCCCCATTCCGTGGTTGGCTCCTAGTTTTGTTGACTGTTTCCTTTGCTGTGCAGAGGTTTTTTGGTGAAGTCCCAAAAGTTCATTTTCACTTTTGTTTCCCTTGCCTTTGGAGATGTTTCTTGAAAAAAGTTGCTGTGGCTGATGTTGAAGAGGTTACTGCCTGTGTATTAAAGAGGGTACACAGTACATGGAGCACTGGGTGTTATACTCAAACAATGAATCATGGAACACTACAACAGAAACTAATGATGTACTGTATGGTGACTAACATAACATAATAAAATTAATCTCAAAACAATTAATTAAATCCATTCTTCTCACCCTCCCCCACTGTCAATCTGGTCAGAGATACCAGCATCTCTTGTCTAGATGCTGTGAGATTCCCTACCTAAATCCCATATTTCCACTCATGCCCCGTAGTCTGCCCTTAGCCCAACAGTCAGAACAATCTGATTCAAAATAAAGTCAGATCCAATCTCACGTCTGCTCAAGATTCTTCCAGGTTTCCTCAGCTCATTCCCAGAAAAACCCAACATCATTACCAAGGTGTTTTTCTTCTCGAATGCTAGGACACAAACCATCCCAATGCTAGTGGCTTAAGATAACTGTATATTATTTCTCATAATTCTGTGGGTTGACGATGCACTTTTGCTTCACATGGGATGGGAGAGACCCTGGGATAGCTGGAAGGTCTAGAAATGATCTCATTTGCCTTGCAGGCAGTTAGAATTGGTGCTATCCGGAAGCTCAATGAGGGCTATCAGCTGGGTGCCTAGTTCTCCTCCATGTGATCCTATTTACACAGCTGCTTGGGCTTCCTCTCAGTATGGTGGCCCAGTCCAAGAGCAGGAGCAAATGGTAGAGGTTGCTGAAGCCAAACTCTTAAGGCCCACATCACTTCTGCTGTGTTCTATCATTTGGCCCTTTTTTACTGTGGGAGAAAACCACAGAAGGGCATGACTGCTGAGAAGTGTGATCTATTGGGGGTGGGGAGGGGAAGCCACCAATGTCACTGACCACCACCAAGACCTTTCACAGAGCCTTGCTCTGTTCAGTATGGTAACCACTGGTCACATATGCCTACTGAGCACATCAAATTTGGCTAGTCCAAGTTGATACATGCTATAGGCCTACAATATATCCCAGGTTATAATGACATTGTATATCACTAATCACTTTTTATGTGCATTACAAATTGAAATGATAACTTTTTTTGGTTGGATTGGGTTAAATCACATTTATTAATGAAATTAATATCACCTGCTTCTTTCTACTCTACTCTAAATTTTAAAATTAGTCCTTCTTCAGCCCTCACCTGCCTGTCTGACACATGATATCACTTTTTCATTCACCAAATCCTGCTGCCCTGGCTTCTTGTCAGTTATTTTCTTATGTCTGATCCTTTTCGCAGGCCCTTCTTTGTGCCCGGAATGCTCTACCCCTGGAAGCCCATGCATCTGGCTCTTTCTCATTGCTTGGATCCCCACTTAACCCCTTTCTCAGAGCCTAAGTAGGCTTGGCATGGTCATTTCATACCTCAGTCCCTGTTTATTTTCATTATGGCCTGAATCCTAGGCTGTGCTTTAATTCTTGGTCTGCTGGTATGCCGTCTGTTTCACCATTACAGTAAAATCCATGAGGATAGGAATGCTTTCCTGGTGTAAATCAGGCACTCAGAATATAATTGCTAGACTAATGCCCTACAAAGACTTTGGAGCACAGGCTGAAGGAGCCCCCCCGCCAAACTCTAGTGCAATGAGATAAAGGTAAGGTGAATCCCCCAGATCATAAAATCAAGGCATAGATTTACATGTGGTAATATTATTACCGGTGTTATTATTATTATTAGTTGGGGATTAAAGATCTGGACAGAATTCTCAGGGTCAGAGTAAAAGTGCAGAGCAGGGCTCCTGTCATCTGCCTTCAGGGTCCTTCTCCATTGGCAGAGAGGAAAGCAATGCAGACACAGACAGACACTTGCAGGAAGGATCCACCAGTCCATGGCTCCCAATTACCCTGTGTAAGAAAAGGAATCTCCATTCTGTATCATGATCTGCAGGGCTATAGACACATCGATGATGCATAACTGTTTGATGGAGTGTTTGTTATTTCTCCCACTATAAAAAAAAAAGAAAGAAACTTTAAAAAGAATGGGTAGATACATGGTGGGGGCTAGCAAACTTCTGAGAGGGGGACTGAGGGCTCTGGGCTGTGTTCCGAGCTGTCATACAGAACTCTGTAGGTTTCCCAGGTGATGCCCAGTCCAGGACCAGGAGAACTACACGTTTGTCCAAATGCAATGGCAAAAGAAAGCAAAGTCACCAATCTGGAGGCCTATGGAGGATTTTACGAGCAGCAGAAAGCAAAGCGGGACATGAATGAAGGAGGGATAGTAATTTAATTTAAATGCAATTGCCTCTGTCTAGTAAACACAAGCCTCTGGTCTGGGAAAGATTGAGTGGAAGAGAGTACGCTGTCAATAACAGGCCACTCCAAAGCCACGGGTCTCATTTACCATTTATTTAAGCATCGGGGAATACAGTAAATTCATTCAAAATGAGATAATGGGTGTGAATGCATTTTGTAAACTTTAAAGCGCTCAGCAAATAAAAGGTGATGGTTATTTTGCAAGCATAATGCGCTCCAGACTAAATGTAATAAAGGTTCCATAATACAGAGTTGTGACTGTCTTGTTCAAGGCTGAATCCCCAGTGCCCGGCACAGGGAGATACTAATGCATTCGTTTTGGAAAAATGAGTGACTGAATGAAGTTCATGTGAATCCTCTCGGGGCTGGGAATCCAGAGGCCTGAGTTTGCGTTCTGACTACATCTCCAAAGTGGCCCTGGGCCTGTCTGTTTCCTCGTCTATAAGAACAGTCCCTGTCTCAAAGCTGCCCTGAGGATTCGGTAGGGGAAATGCATGTTAGGTAGTAAGTGCAGTGTCTGCTGGACAGCAAGTGCCAAGCAATGGAAGATCCTCTTTTGCATTGCAAAGCCCAAATCTAGATTAAACATACTAGTCCTTCTGAATTTAAAGCACAGATGTCCCTACAAAGTGATTCGGAATCAATACTTGAGTTGATTTCAATTCTTGCAAGAAACAGCTTCAGAATAACAGCTCCAGTTATCATTGGTTGGAAGTTAGATGATGAAATAAACAAACAAGGGTGAACACCTCCCCATCAGACCAGGACGATGGGCACATGGAAATGGATGGGTCATCGCCAAATACACAATCCCTCCTGCGGAACCACTGGATAAACACAGGCTGGCAGTGAGGGTAAAGTGAGCCATTTATCCGTGGCTGAAGACAGGCTCACAGATGCGCTGTTGGTATCATAATTATACACCACAAGTATGCAATACAGGCTCAGGAGTCCGATCGGAACTGTGGCATCATGGGGACAGGTTTGCTTCCTTGGAAGTTTTGGTGTGTAGACTGTGGACCAGAAGAGTTCTCAGACCTCTGACATGTCTCATCAGTCTGGTTGCATAAGGTTGCTTTCTGGAGCTACATTTTCTGCAGGTGTTGGCTGGAAAGACAACGAGGAAGAGAATAACAAATCTATTTGAATGGGTAACCATTGCTAAAAGGTAGTGATGGGGTGGAGATCTCCAGGTTTCATATCTGAACCTTTCTGGACAGGGCACAGTAGGAATTCAGGAGACAGAAGAACAACACAATACCACCACTTTTTGGTTCTTGTCAAGTTTCTCAACCTCTCGATGTACCACACTTAGTATCCTGATCTACACGATGAGGATAATGATGACCTTTACCTCCCTGGATATTTGCATGAATTAAATGTTAGAGCAGCATTAGGCATATAGAAAATGCCCAATAAACTTCAGATAATATTGTTTTTTCTCATGGCAGTAATAAACAGACCCTGAGAGGGTCCAGCAGCTAATGGGCTCATTGTAGGGTCCGAGGTTGGTTAAGGTTGGGTAGAAAAGTATCTGGGACATTACAAACCATGTTGAGGAGAGTTTCATTGAAGGTAGATTTGGATAGCTATTAAGTTCAAGGGCAGGTGTACTCTCTGAGAGAGGGGGGGGTGAAAATGGAAGGCCTGGGAACACAGAGTGCCAGAGACTTGTGTCATTAACAAGGATTGGAGACAGACTGAAACAGAAAGACTACTGTGCATTGAGCATCTACTATCTCCCAGCTGCATGCTGGGTATTGTGAGTACGTGGCAAACACTTCATTCTCAGATCAGGCAAGAAACAGATCACAGTTCCTATTTTATACTAAGAACAGAGGTCTGTTGGGGGACATGCTTTGCTGAAGTCATGTAGCTAATCAGTAAAAGGAGGAGATTTAAAGCCAGGTCTCTCTACAAGTGACTGCAGTTGTCTTCCAAAAAAGAAAAGGTTTCATTATAAAGTAAGATCTGCCTGTGGAAAAAATAAGTACCAAAAGATATGCAATGAGAAAGGTTTCCTTTCCACTTCCACCCCTGGTTCTTTTGCCAGGGATAAACCACTCCCCCTGATTTCTTGTTCATCTTGCCCAAAATATTTTTTTAAGCATAGGCAAGCAAGCCTGAAACACACACACACACATTTTAAATGTATAAAAATATAAGCTAGAGCATATTAAATAAGTGTTTCTGTATTTTTATTTTTTAATACTTAAAAATACACCTTGGAGGCTTACTTGTATCAGCCCAAAGAGGGCCATCAGAATGTCACTACCTGAACCAAACATAATTCCTGTACCATTCCTCCTTGGTGGACTCTTAACTTCTTTCCAGCCATTGCTTCGACAATGTTGTAATGAATATCCTAGAATATACCACTAGATACATGTTTGAGGTCATTTGTAGGATAAATTCTTTTTTAAGTAGACTCTGTGCCCAGCATGGGGCTCAAACTCTTGACACCAAGATCAAGAGTCACGTGCCTTACCAATGGCATCAGCCAGGCACCCCTGTATGATAAACTTTTATGGTTAAACCAAAAGATTAAGTGCATTTTTGGTTTATTTTAGTCAGTGTAGGTAAAATCTATAGCTAGTATTGTCTTCCACTATTCTAGATACCCCCTACACACACACACACAATACTCTTCAGCACTGAGGACTATGCTGGAGGTTGTCTTGTTAGGGTGAAAGGCATGGTTTGGGGGCTAGGAATCCTTCCAGCTTGACTGCAGTTTGCTTTGAGATGGTTTTGATAAATTTCACACACTATCTTCTTATAGAATAAGAAAGGTCATCTTTACAGAGTTGGTTACCAAATATAGAGGTGGCAACTCACTGATTCATAGTTTTTACCGTGTCCTCTATTGTCCTGCTCATGTTTTAAGAGGAAACATGGGGATAATGGGTGTGTATTATCAGCTCCACTCCCTCCCCTCACCAAATAAGGAAAATTTTGCCACTGTTTGCTCTGCATTCCGTCCCTCCCTCCTCTGCCCTCCAAACATGCATTATGCAGAAAGAATAAGAACTCAGCTGAGGGAGAACCAAAAAAGGTGGGGTTGGAAAGATTTCTTCTGGAGGGGAAAAGAGCAAAACAAGAAAGAAAGAAGAAGAGGACAAGTTGGCGGCTTGGGTGCTGAATTTTGGTTCAGAGCTGAACTTTGTGGGGCAATTAGAGAAGGATTCCCTTTGGGTCAGCTACCAAATAGGACAGTGAGAGAATTTGGGTAAAGGTGTTTTAAACATGGTGCTGTGATTATGAATTGGAAGTCCCCAAGAGAGATGCATAAATATTGGGATTGCTTTTTAGTAGCTTTTGATTGCTGGACTGTGTTTCTTTGAATATCCTGCTATTCCAACCTGGACCATGTGGTGCCCCCAGATATACTCGGGTTATGCTCTTGTCACTGTCACCATCAACTATCCTCATAATCATTACTGCTATTTATTAAACACATTTGTGAACAAGACACAGTGATAGATGTGTTACATGATTTTTAAGAACCAAGAAGGTAGATCATATTCCTAGCCCTACTTCGCAGCAAAGAAATCCGAGCTCAACATGGTTCAGCACTTTGCCGGTGGCCTCGTGGCTGGTGCCAGCACTGGAATTTACAGCTGTGTGTGTCCATATCAAAAGTCCATGCTCTAATTTCCTATCATCCTTGTTAGCTTCATATTCCTGTTGATGCAGGGGTATACGTGATGAGCCTTTGAACCTTGTGGGAGTAAACTTCAGATTCATGGTCACCTTAAATTTTTCTGGGGAGCTGGAGTGTATCCCTAGAGGGTAAACAATGTGTCAACTCTTAAGAATGGTGCAGAGGGCTAGAATGCAATGACAGATAATAGGAATCACGTGGGCCTAGACATGGAGATAAGGAAGTCTACTGAGACTTGGGAAGGGTAAATCCAGGTATATAAATGTGAGACCACGTATTTAGACAGGGGCTAACTCATGAAGGGATTTGAACGCCAGGCTACGGGATCTGGTTTTATGATAAAGATGTGAGATGTCTTTGTGGGATTTTGAGTAGACTTTCCTACTAAAAGAAAAAATCACTCCAGCTGCAAAGGACATAATATATACGAGAGGGGCATGAAGAAGGGCTGGGAGCTGTAGGGATGTTATGGCAAAAGTCCAGGGAAGAGATGATAATGGGTGAACATGGACAGAGAGGAGGTGATACAAAAGGACCCAGAAATTAATAGGACGTGGAGGTTGGGAAAGGGGAGAATCTCCAGATGTCTCCGGAGCTTTTAGTCTGGGAGACTGTTGCTTTTCCAGGTCACTGATTAACATCAGCACAGAATGGGGAGTTGCAGGGTCATATACAAATTCTGTAGCCCTGGGGGACAGTTTCATGGTGTCGCCTTCTCTCTTGGGGGTTCTCAGAGAACAACCTGTGTCATGAACGACATTGCCTAGCTCAGATGTTCAAAGCTGCATTTTTGCCACCTTCTTCTGTTATCCTATCCTATGCAAGGAGGCTGTCAGCACCTTCCCGGGGCACAATAAAAGAAGCTGTGCATCCACCCCATTCCCGGAGTTCTGTGTGCTCAGATTCCTTGCCAGGAAAATCTGCCCAGGCAGCAGAGCCCCATGCCAGGGACATGCGATCCCCTGTTACTATGATTAATTTGGATAAACATATGTTGGAAAAGCAACACAGAGTGGGAGCTCTCTCCTGGATGAATTAGAATGAGCTGCGTTGAAACTGGATTGCTCAAGCATCAAATCTGTAGACAACTTTCAGGGGGCACGGGATGGTGGATAGAGTGGGCAGACAGAGCTGTGGAATTTCAAAACACTAAGAATGCAGAAAGTTCTTTGAAGGGAATCCCTACAACACACTGTTCCTTCCAACTTGGCAGGTAAACAGGGCTGAGAGCACCAGTGAGAAACTGAACCTTGTTCTGTTCCTCTCAGAGCCCAGAGACAGAGCAACTGTTTGCTGAGACAGTGTCATAGAGATAAGAGCTTTGGCACCAATGTCAACTGGATGTGGGGACAGAGCCTGGCTCTTCCACTTATCATAGGACCTGAGTTCAGAAACTTGGCTTCAGAGTCTCATTTTTCTTCTTCTTAAAATGTAAGGTGGTGGTGTGATCTACATCCTTTGTTAACTGAGGATTCAATGTGTGTAATAACACACACAAAGTGTATTTAAGCAACAATAACTTTTGAGCCTCAGCCACGTGCCAGGCTTCATGCTAAGCATCGATTGCTGAAAAAGGCAGATTGATCCCCTGTCTTTTTAGACCATATATTCTAGTAAATTATAAGCTCTTCACACCCATCAGGCATCCTTAGTGACTGCCTGGTGTGTGCCAGACTCCATGCTAGGAGTTTTCATTTACTATCTGTGAGCCTCAGTCAAAAGCTGAGAGATATGCATTCTATAAAACCCAACATCTTGTCTCTTTAGAACACCAGATTCATTTAGAGATGAGACCGACCATCCTCTGTGGGCCAGGCCCTTTTTTACAGAGAACAATTCCATAGCATAATAACACTTCCTTGCTACAGGGGGAGGAACTATCTTCTATATCTGGCTTTTTATTGTAACCTCATTTTCTTCTGCTTACTGATGTTGGAAAGAGCCGTGTCCTGATCTAGGCTGGGTTTGTTGGGTTTTTTTGTTGTTGTTGTTGTTGTTTGTTGTTGTTGTTGTTGTTTTTTTTTTGGTAATCTAGAGCATTGAAGAAGGGCTTGTCTCCTCTAATCCTGTGACAGTGAGGTTGCTAAGGAGACCATTGTCATATTAACTCAGTAAACACTGAGATGCTGGTGATTCTAGGGAGGAGAGCCTTGCTCTTTTGAGAAAGCAAAATCTCTCCCTTTTGATGGAAGAGGGAAAGCCATCATGGAGATTGTTGCCTTCATTTTTCCAAGAGGATCAAAGCACTTGGCCACTCTTTATGTTTCTGATCATCATGAGGCTAGAAGAGAGGCAGGGGAGTTGGAGAAACCCCATGGTAATCTTTTAGCTGATCAAAAAAACTGGGCTCCATAAGATTACCTCTAGAAACCTGCACCCCTGTACTTTAGAACAAGTGATTATTTTTTTAAAGGCAATAGAAAATAAAGAAAAACAAAATTAGGAAATCTAGTTTAGGGGAGGATACACACATGCCTCTTTGTTGCTGGGTTGGAGAAGCAGGTTTCTGATGAGGCAAGGACTCAGATGTCAAGTTGACTTGATGAGGCAGAAAGCAATTCATGCTCCTGGAGGAGCTAATCCTACCCCTGAGATGAGCTCGTTCTGCATGCTTAGTAAAAGTAAAGTGAAAGCATTAATCTATTCCCTGATTGATAGCGGACTTGGATTAATAAAAAGTGCCTACATATGCATTTCTTGCAATAAAATATTTATCACAAGATAAAAAAGATTGATTGAGCACATGAGTAAATAGTATTCTAAGGGGTCGGTGATTTGAGTTTTGTACTTTAAGAGATCTGGATTTTTTTTAAGATGTATGGAAATCTGGGAAATCGAGGTTCTGTTTTTAAGTATTGAGATTGGGTCTCTATGAAGCTTAAATAGGAACCCACCAAAGAGCGCAGTTTCCCCCTTGGCTCTTATTCAGGGAATCATAAACCCACAGATTGTAGGTGCTGGATGGAAGCACAATGAAGATCTTACCAAACAATTTCAATATGTGGAAGGAAAAACTGGGAGCAAGAAAGAACTGGCTATTTGCTCAAGGTCAAACAGGCCATAACCAGACCCAGCTAGCCTAGCTCCTAGTCTTGTCTGTCTATTACAAAAGGAGAGCTCTTGCTTTATTTGATGGTTTCAAGTGTATTCCTTGAGTTTACCCACGGCAATGGCCCACGAGATTTCCCCTCCATTTGAGCCACAGAATGCTGGTCCCATAAATCAATTGTTACCTCCCTGCTCTTGGCTTCCCTTCATCTTACCGTGCTGGGCGTCTCAGCCCCCAGCCACCACAGCCCCCACTCCACAGTCTGTCCCCTGCTACTCTGCTCCTGGCCACTCCCCGCAGAGTGGGAGAGGGTGACAGGCATAGGGAGGAAAGATGGGCAGCCACCAAGGAAGACTCTGTGATTTGGAGACATTTTGGTGACAGGCACA
The DNA here is from genome assembly GCF_009829155.1 of Mustela erminea. Classification (NCBI taxonomy): domain Eukaryota; kingdom Metazoa; phylum Chordata; class Mammalia; order Carnivora; family Mustelidae; genus Mustela; species Mustela erminea. The sequence continues at coordinate 73,289,148 of NC_045626.1, read as the reverse complement.
CACACAGAGACTGGGAAAGAATGGCTTTTTCAAACAGCATAAATAGAAAACCACAGGGCCTGTGGGCTCGCCGCTACATAATGAACAAGCTTACCTTTTCCTAACAACATTTTAAGTCGGTAATTGGCCCAACAGGGGACACGAACTGTACACCAAGTTGGAATAGCACAAAAAAAATCTCAGAATGGCTTTGCCCCCCCGCCAAGAGGACTGCCTGTGTGCCAAGCCCTATAGAGATGCTTTCTTGGCACCTGGAGGAGAGCAGAGGTTTAGAATAAGAAAGGGCTTTGGAGGGCAACCATCCTTGGGGGCCCCAGCCTTTTCCACAACAGAGGGCTCTTTGATATGTTCCCCCTTCCCATGGGCCTCATGTTCTAAAGAATGCAGCCAGCAAACTAAACTGCTCTGATTATCTGAAAGGGATGCATTTTCCTGGAGAATAACTGTGGATCTATAGAATTAGTGAGCACTCAGTTAATGTGATGCCTTTAAAAGATAAGTGGCCTGTTACATCTAAAATAATAATAATACCATGGCCTCTGGGTGACTCAGTCAGTTGAGGGTCTGACTCTTGATTTCGGCTCAGGTCATGATCTCAGGGTTGTAGGATCGAGCCCTGCATGGGGCTCTGTGCTCAGCATGGAGTCTGCTTGAGATTCTCTCTCTTCCTCTCTTTCTGCCCCTCTCCCTGCTCACTCTCTCTCTCTCAAATAAATAATCTCTTTAAATAATAATAATAATAATATAAATAATAATAGGATTTATTGGATACCAACCTGGGTCCCAACAAAGGGATTTACAAACCTTATCTTGTTTAATCCTTACTAGATTGTCACTAACTTATCCTCATTTCACAGTTAAGGAACTGAGCCCCAGAGGAGTTCTATAATTTGCCCAGCTAGGCTCCAAACTTGGGTTGATCTGACCACAAAGTCACTTGCAACCATTACATGCTACAGCCCTTTCATGAGTCTTTTTGAAACATAGGCCATCTTTTAAGGAATGCCCATCAATTTCTTCACAAACTTCTACAATATTGGAGGCTCCAGGTTAAATGCTTTTGTTTTGGTCTGAACTTTTCTCCTAATAGCTAAGGTAGTGGAGGTCCAAAGTGGATTAGAAACTTGCCCAATATCAGTCCAGCTAATTAGCAGCAATGCTCATTTTAAATCCTAGCATTTCTAACTCAGGGTTCTGAGCTCTTTATATTCTCCCTCAGCTTCAGAAACTAAGTTGAACACCTACCATAGGGACAATGGATAAGTAGCACAAATGTACCTACTCTCCCAGCATACACCTGCTGCAGACATTATTAATTGATTGTAGAACTCTTTCCTGCAGAGCCCGGATGTGATTCTGGACAAGCTCTCCCAATCAACTGGATCTGGCAATTCCAGGATCTATTTACTATTGTCACCATGCACAACACTATTCAAGGCCCTCAAGGATGACACAAAACAAGCAAAATTTGAGAATCTGCTATTGAAAATTTTATTGCTTTCAGAAAATTATTTCAGTCCAAAAATAACTTCTTCCAATGTACTAGGAAAGATCCATTTCAGTGCTGGTGATTGTTGGAGACAGAAAGGCAATGGTAAAAGTCAATGCCCCACCCTGCTTCAAGGTCAAGAAACATCAGGATGGAAATAGGGATGGGGACAACCATGAGGGGACTGGAGGTGAGTGGGAAAAGTTGGTAGCTGGAAGGCTAGTCTATATAAGAACACAATTGAACACAATAACCTGGGACACCTGATTGGCTCAGTTGGTTAAGCATCCAACTCATGATTTTAGCTCAAGTCATGATCTCAGGGTCCTGGGATCAAGCCCTGTGTCAGACTTCATGCTCAGTAGGAAATCTGCTTGAGGATTTCTCTCCCTATCCCTCTCCCTCTGCATCCCACCCTCCACTTGCTGTCTCTCTCTCTCTCTCAAATAAATAAATAAATAAATAAATCTTTAAAAAATTACACAATAACCTGAGAGCAATAATCTGTCAATGCATGAAACCAAGGAGTGGGGGGAAATATGATTTGACCAGGAGGAAAGAGGAAACTGAAAACCAAGAGAGAAGGTGGGATATCCTAGGTTTCAGGGACAATGTTGAGATTTGAAGATTGATAGGACGGGTAAGAAATATGATTTGTTGTATCTATTCAAGACTTCTAAACAAGATGGCTCTTCTCTTCAGTCCTCCCCTCCCTCATATGGCTGGCCATGGCCAAAGGGAGGGTAATAGCATTAAGAGGGAAGAGTAATGTGATAGTGGTCCTCACAAAGTCTTTGGGACTGTTTCCCTCTCTGAAGTTGGCTTGGGCAAGGATACTTCCTAGCTCCCAGGAGTGGTAGATGTCACGTAGCCAGCAAATTCCAAGATTCATCCAACCAAGCAAGTCTGTTTTACTGGTTGTTACACACTTCTCTTGAGGACCATGGCTACTGGGGTGATGGATCTTGGAGGTATTATCAAAGGATATCAAAAGAACAGAGGAAGACAGGCTGAAATGTGAGGGGAAGGAGATGAAGATGATGGGGCATCAAATCTAAAACAGCCCAAGCTGGAAAGAGAGGGTGTGTGCAAATGCCAAAATGAGCAGTTCTATTTATGTTTGGAATGCCAAGAAAAAAGACTTTCCAGAGAACTTTGTCTTCAAGGCAGGAATTTGACTTCATGGATGTGTCAAAGTGTAGGACCAAGCCTCTTCTCCAAGCAAGGGAGCTCCAGCTGGACAATGGCTGCACCCTGAGCTTGGGGGAGGGTCCAGCCTTCCTGAGTCTGCACCACTTTAGACCAATTCCAACTTGAATGCATTGCCACTGCCTGCCTAAATCCATCCACAAACTCCAAGAGGGGGTGTATATGAAAATTATTCTCACGATTCCAGGGACAGAATTAGCCTCTTCAAACCAATGAGAGAGTCACTCTAGACGGGTGGTTCATTATGTACAATTGGAAATCAACCTCCTGCTGCTCCAGCCTCCCTTGTGCCTGGGGCTCTTAGAAAGAGAAATTACATGTTGTCCTAGAGAAAGTTGGAGATGGTGTGGAGATGCAGGTTGCAACATATTGGGGCATCTTAAAGACACATGTGGCAACAAAGTAGTAGATTGTTGTGACAGCCTCTTAAAGGTTTTATATGTCAGACTCTTCAGAGAAACAACGTTAAACATAAGAATATTTTTAAACAGTTCTTTTATTAGCCCCATGATTCTGTTCCTATTGGGAGAGGCAAAGCTTTCACCTTGTGGGTGTCAAATATTAAGATGATCACTGTCTCTCATACATTCGCAGGTAATACAACCTGGCACGCCAAATCCAGCCTGTAGTTGTTTACACAGATAAAGTTTATTGGAACAAATTGCTCTGTAACAGCAGAATGGAGTCATTGTAACAGAGACTTAAAGGCCAGCAGAACCTAAATTATTAACAACCTGGCCCTTTACAGGAAAATCTGGCTGATTCCTTGATCTAAGTGAACATCTGGGAAACCACAGAATCTTGTATTTTGAAACTAGGGTCCTATGCTGGGCCGTGGCCTCTCTCATCTTTTTCCTGCTCTGTTCAGCAAATCAGTAAATTGCAAAGAGGCATACATTCGGTGCATTTGAGCCTTCTGGGTCAGCTGGCTTCTGTCTGGGTGCAGCAATGGCTGGCACTGACGGGAGACTGAAGAGGGAAAAGCAGGGTCATTTACACATGGAGATTACACAGCATCTCTAGTAGCAACTCTGTCCCCTTCTGTGGCCGCAGATTCTGTTCAACTAGCCCACTGTGATGGCAGCTTCTGCGGGGTGCCCCAGACCTGGGCTCTGGTAATACTATCTCCCCAGTTTGAACATGCAGCCAGGAAAGGCTGCGGCTTCCTGCTGTGTTATTCTCAGGAATATCTCACCACAGCCTGTCCAGCTTCTCAGCTCCTCTTTCACCTGCATAACCAGTTCCTTGGACCAAGGCCATATTTCACACCCATACAATTTTTCTGTTTTCCTGGCTGAATCTTGACAGATACAAGTCCTAACTCTGAATTCTCGTCCCTTTAGAATTGGCTTTAATTAAGCTGTTAGAGTTTTGCTTTGAGTTCTCAGTGACTGTTCTGCCATGTGTTGGAAGCAGACAGCTCCATCAGCTAAGGAGTCCTTGCTAGGACCACGGTTTCTCTTCACTCTCCCCAGAGGACCACACAGTTCCATTCTCCTATATTGCTCTCCTGTCCAAGGTGAGGTGGGTCCCCAAATAGGCGTCACTTACAGCTGCTGGCTTCTAGCTTTCCTGGCCCCTCTAGTGCACCCATGCCCTCTGTTTCTACCATCCAAGGAAGGTCATCCATCTGATGCTCTTTGCTTGTCCCTGAGCTGCTGACTCTCAACGTGCCTCTGCCCAGCTCTGTCATCTTGGTACTATCACAACAACTTCATTCCTGTCTTAGACAATTTGGTCTTAACTCTCTTAGCATTTGAATCTTGGCCCTCCCTAGCCCATCTGGTTGCTGATTTTAAAATTGATTTTGAAAAGAAACAGGAAGAATTTGTGGTCACACCATCTTAGGAGATGCTGGGTTAGACAAATTTAAAGACATCTTTCCCTCTGACTCCTCAAGGCCTTAAAATACAGGCAGTAGAGATTGTAATGTTTTCAAAGCTGATTTGAACATGGGACTGTTCTTTGTGTTTTGTGTGGATCATCTCATGGGAGCTGGGATCCATGAAGCATTATTTGATCTGATGAATGTTTGTCATTTTTGTCCAGCTTCCATTCTTCCCTTACCCCCCTTCTTCTGGTGACAGGATACCTCTCTGACCTTTCCCATTCAGTGTAAGCATGGGGTCAGTGCCACCATCTCTAGTAATAGGATTGATGTGGCCCGGTTCTGTCCACAGGACTTGGCTGAGGTTGAGAATGTGATCTAAACTGGACAAATCACTGTTCTTTCTGGGACTTTCCTGGCAAGTGTTTCAAGAAAAACTTCTGTTTTCCACTAGTGATGTTGAGTTGTTAGGTGATTGGTGGGCCAAGGGGTCAAATGGCCATCAGATGCAGAGAAACTATTGCAATGGAAACCCAATACAAGGAAGAATTGAGAGACGGAGAGAGCAGAGTCCTAAAAATATTTCTAGAGCACTGCCCCCAGTCAAGCCTGAAGCTGGTTCCATTCCTTTGACTTCCTAACAACATAAGCTAAAAAAAAATCTCACGACCCCATTTTAAAATTTTATTTTTGCTGAAGCTAGTTTGAGCTTGCTTTTTATATCTTGTAAATAAAATGTAGCTGTTGGAGAAAACAGTCTCCTTTGGTTCAATGTATGTGCCATGCCACACTGGGTCAGAACTCCTTGCTCCATGCCTGACATTCTGGTCTACCCATTCCAGGTTCCCTGCAGAGAGAAGACTGAATAGAAGCAAGGGGTTGAATGTGAGTAGAGAGATGGCACAAGGCAAAAACATAGCATAGCCTCCATCAGTAATTCATCTTTCTAATGCCGAGTCACAGTTCTCAACATTCAAGGCATTGCTCATATGCAAACCCACTGGGTAGGTTTTTAGGGCATGGTCTCCCAGTCCTATGCCTCCCCTTGGACTATGCCATGATTCTATATTTCCTCTAACCTTCAGCATTCTCTGCTGTGACACTGCTCTAACACTGAAGATCATTGATTTTAGCCCTGGAATAATTCACTTGGTGCAACTAGAAAACAACATATGTTGACTTGAAAGATATTCAGATTAATAAAAAAGAGACTCCAAAGCCTTCCAGCTGAGTGGCAGATTTAATTCGGAAATTACTCATGTGGAATGGCAGAAGCGCCAAGAATACAGGTGTAAACAAGCAGCAGAAATGAGAAGAATCCAATGTGTGAAGAGAACAATGAAAATATTACCTTACATGTCCAATGCCAACTCAAAGTTGGAAAAGAACTTCCGCAGAAAATTGTGTTGAGATTCAAACTGCCCTCTGAGCAGGCAAAGATGATGAGCCCCACTTCACAGAGGAGAGATCATGGAGGCAGCCAAAAATATGAAGTGAGGTGACAAAGGTCACATGGCAAGAGGGGGTATGTCAGGACTTGAATGCGGGATCCTGGTACTGATCACATTTTCTACACACTGTCCCACAGGACTATGTTGCTGTTTCCCATCTGTGGTCAATGTGGGACTCTATTTCCCATTTTTCAAGTCAGCAGATAAATACATCTACCCTTAACCCCACCCTGAGTCTACAGTTTATCCTCAACTGTAAACACCAATTTGCTTGAATATCTGTGTTTTCCTTCCAGTCTTTGTGATTGTCACCTGTGAAAATGGTGACTATAAGAGCCCAACTCAAACCATAAAGGGTCAGAGTCTGAGTCTAAGGTGATGGCAACATAGGTTTTTCTTTTTCTCAGTCATTCATTTCTTGATTTGGTTGACTAAGGCCTATTATGGCATTTTAACAAATCAAAGAATGTTTTTTCTGGAAGAGGGTAAAATATTCCAAAGATAATCCTTGAAAACATGGTGGATGTAAGTAAATTTTATCACTCTGAACAGATACATCCAACTCCATTAAGATGAGCTAACAGTCCGTAGTAAGGACAGCAGCCATCAGTTAAATTGCTAACTATCATTTCATTGGTGTCTTTCTCCCCAAATCAATAAATGCCAGAGGAAATTGTGCCTGTCCTGTTGATCACTCCATATCCTTAGCAATAGTATAATACTGAGCATAATAAAAGCTTAAACAAGGAAATAAGATATTGATTGGATGAATAAGTAAACCATTAAGATGAGATAATCAAATCAGCACAAATACACCTTAGTCATTGATTGACCCTAGATAAACATCAGCCTCTGAACTTTAATAATGAGCTCTCTGCTCATTTAGAGTAACTTGGCAAATTAGTTATTATTTCCTACTGTGTGCCAGGGGTATATTTGATTGAGACCAACTCAATATTCTTTTCAGACTGTATCAAGATACAAATATAAAAATACTCAAACATACAAAAAAATATGCACACACAAAAACACATACTACACAGATGCAGACACAAACATATGCACACCTACACATACATATATGTATATATATTCATGTAAGATATATGTTTAAGTCTTAATTTTGTTCAGATTGAAATACATCCCTAAGCTATCCATAGCTTTAATGTCTTTCAAAATCCCAATGATTTTTTTCTGCCAAAATAGAAAAACCCATCTTAAAATTCATATGAAACCTCAAGAAACTTCAAGTAGCCAAGGCAATCCTGATAAAGAAGAACAAACTCAAGTATTCACACATCCTTTTCCCCCCAAATATCCTACAAAGCTGCAGTAATCAAAATAGTATGGTACTGGCCTAGTGCCAGACATATCTGCCAATGGAATGGACTAGGAAGTCCAGAAATAAATCCTCACATTTATGGTTTAGTGATTCTTTTTTTTTTTTTTTTTTTTTGGTTCAGTGATTCTTAACAAGGATACTAAGACCATTCAATGGGGAAAATACAGTACTTTTAACAAATGGCAGTGGGAAAACTAGAGAGCCATATGCAAAAGTTGGACCCCTTACCTAATGTTACATATGAAAATTAATCCAAAATTAATCACAGACCTAAACATAAGACTCTAAAACTATATAACTCTTAGAAGAAAACACAGAACAAAATCTTGGACATTGGATTTGGCCATGACTTCTTGGATATGACACCGAAAGCAGACGCAACAAAAGGAAATCAGACATTTGGACATCATGAAAATTTAAATATTGTGTGCATCAATTTTTACTCTATTATTGAGTAAAAAGGTGACCCACAGAATGGGGGAAAGTAGTTGCAAATTCTATATTTGATGAGATATTAATATCTAAACTATATAGAAAACCCCTAGGGCACCTAGGTGGCTCAGTGAGTTAAGCCTCTGCCTTCAGCTCAGGTCATGATCTCAAGGTCCGGGGATGGAGTCCCGCATCGGGCTCTCTGCTCAGCAAGGAGCCTGCTTCCTCCTCTCTCTCTGCCTGCCTCTCTGCCTACCTGTGATCTCTCTCTGTCAAATAAATAAATAAACTCTTAAAAAAAAAAAACCCAAAACTCAACAACAACAACAACAACAACAAAACAGGACAACTCAGAAATGGGCAAAGAACTTGAATAGGTATTTCTCCCGGGAAGATTTACAAATGGCTGATGAGCACATGAAAAGATGCTCAAAATCACTGATCATTAGGGAAAGGCAAATGAAAGCCACAGTGAGGAATCAGCGCACATGCCTTAGAATGACTACTCTAAACACACACATGGAAGGAAAGTTTTGGTGAGGTTGTGGAGACATTGCAATCCTCATACACTGCTGGTGAGAATATAAAATGATGCAGCCACTATGAAAAACAGTATGGAGTTTCCTCAAAAAGTTAAAAATAGGATTACTACATAATCTGGAAATTCCACTGCTGGGTATTTATTAAGAAGAATTAAGAACAGGATCTCAAAGAGGTGTTTGTACATGGGTTTATAACAGCATTGTTCCCAAAACCTAAAACATAGAAGCAATCCAAGTGTCCACTGACAGATAAATGGATAAGCAAATGGCGGTCTATATCCGACCTTAAAAAAGAAAGAAATTCTGATATAAGCTACAGCATATGGGCCTTGTAGAGATTATGCTAAGTGAAATAAGCAAGTAACAAAAACGCAAATACTGTATAATTCCACTTACATGAGGTACTCAGGGTGGTCAAAATCAGAGACAGAAAGCACAGTGATGGGTGCCAGGGGCTATGTGTGTGGTGGGGGAGTGGGAAGTTAGTGTTTAATGAGTATAGAGTTTCAGTCTTGCAAGATTAAAAGAGTTTTGGAGGCAAACAGTAGTGGTGGTCGCACAATATATTTATTGCCACTGAACCATACATTTAAAAATGTGGTTAAGATATGTAATTTTATGTCATACATATTTTGTCACAATAAAGATATTGTAAAAAATACTTTGGTTTGTGTCTCTACTGGTCAGGATATGCCTGGGGCTGACCCTCACATGTTTGCTCCACTCATATCTATAACTACTTGATTTCTGCTTGTGCCTCTCCCTGCCTCAGATTAAAGGAACCACCTTGCATGTGGATGGATGGGGTTTAAGCCTCTCTTGCACCCATTCCCTTGACCCAGTCTTTCACTTGTGCCTCTGCCTTGTTCCCTGTGCCCTCTGCCCTCTGCTCAGTGTCCTGCTTCTTCCCAAAAACTTTGGCCTGAATCTCTGTCTCTGAGATGCCTTAGTCTTGTCTCAGTCTGTCCAGTCCCTCTAGGGCTCTGGACCCCAGCAAAGAGGTTGAGCCCTGCACTGGATTCCCCTGATTCCCATTTCTCTGGTCTTCCCAGCACCCTGCCAGTGAGTCACTTTGGAGTCTCAAAGATCATGTTTGCTAGAACTTGAGTTGACCCCATAAATGACAACCTTTTCCTGCCACCTTGAACTTGCTTTGGACACTGCCATTTGGATGCCTCCTCCAGGAGGTCAGATTAGCTCTGCTCCTTCCCTCTGCCCTACCCTACTGTAAGGAAATGGACAAAGTCTCAGGGGAGGCACGGCTTCCTCATGCCTAGTTGTTTTGAAAAATGCGCTTACTGTTTCTGTCATAGTTAACTCTTAGAACAGGCTTTCTCCATTGCAGCACTATTGACATTTTGATTGGATGATGCTTAGTGGTAGGGGTTGTCCTGTGCATTATTTGATGTCTAACAGCATCCCTGGCCTCTCCTGGTGAGATGCCAGGAGCACCACTTTCCCAGTTGTGACCGTCAAAAAGTTCCTATTGTTGCCAAAAATTGCCCCCCACTGAGAATCTCTGCTTCAGGAAATTCACATGGTTTCCCCTGAACCGAGACCTAGTAGGTGTTCTAGGTCTCACTTCAAGGGTAGTCACATGGATCCAGGGACAGTATCAATTTCACAAGGCTACTGTAAAGATTCACACTGATGGAATGGGCATCTGTGGCTTCCGCCTGTCCAATCTTCATTCCCCATACAGCAAGCAAGCCCCTCCCCACTCCCACTGTCAGGTCATGAATTTGGATGGGACTGATGCACTTCCCTTTCATCTCCTTCCATCCACATGCTGAGTGTGGTCACATGACCCAGAGGTAGCCAATCAGAGCACCCCATCCTCTGGACCACAGGGATTGGTTTAGGAATAAAACATTACTTCGTTGGGTCCAATGAGAGTCAGCCATGGGACTGTTGTCCAACTCTTGGGGCAGGGAACTCTTTTGCCTCCTAGGGCTTCTAGCTGGAAAGCAACAAACCTAAAGCCCTCTGTGGTGGATTTTATCATCTTGCAGCTATCTGGGGGTGGAACCAGCACATTGTCTTTAGGAAAGTACAATGAGGAAAGGAGAACTGGGGATGGCAAAACCAACTGACAGTTGGAGTGGACATCTAGAGACAGCCGCGTCAAAAAATCATGCACTTTTACATATGGAGGTTCATACATCTTTGTTTCCTTGTTTGTTTAAACTATTTTGAGTCGGTTTCTCTCATTTGCAGCAATAAGGGTCCTGGTGAGTGCATCTGAGACTTATAACATCCAGCTACTCTTAAAACATCCTAGGTGATCAATGTCAAGTAAATATTGTTACTAATTATCTCGTTCGCAGCTACTTAAGTATCTACCATGTGTCAAGCATGTTAAATTCTGTTAAGTGCTGGAAATCATCATGAAGTACTTGGTACTACTAGTACTACAGGGTAAGGCATTGCTACTGATTGAGCCTCAGTTTCCCTCATTTGTAAGAAGAGCAGTTATTGCAAACTGGGGGGACATGGGCTAGATCCAGCCCTTCCTTTTGGTGTTTCATTTGGCCTGCACAGTGTTTTGCAATCCAGAAATTTCCGTCTGAAAAGTCAAGTACCCAGTTCCTTTAGAAAAAAGGGAAGTCAACCTGTCTTGGCCCCCATTGCCATGTAGCAATGTCAAGACAGGCGGGAGGGACATGTGTGTTCTGAGTCACCCCAGATGCCATCACCTTGTACTTGCCTGCTTCACTCAGCTCCTGACCTGCTGGCCACAAAAAAACATTTGAGTATGTGTTTTCCAGACCAACCATTCTTTTATAGTCCTACTGTTTTCTAAGAAGGTAGAACACACCCTTCGGGGTCCAGGGTGATAGACTGAGCCCAAGCAGGAAAACACCCACCATCCTTGGGAAGAAGCAGTTTGTTATTCTAACCTCTCCAGGGTCACTGGGGAGGTCCTCAGGCCCAGAGAAATGGCAGCAGTCAGCGTCAGAGGCAAAGAAGCTGAGACTGTCTTCCTTTGCTTTATAGGCAGACAAAGAAAATCCCTCTCCGAGCAAAGCCTCCTCCACAGGCTTTGATGTCCCTCTTCCAAGCGGCACCACTTCAGACAAGAGAGGCGGGCAGGGGCAGGGAGCTGAGAACAAAGAAGCATTTCCTGGGCTGCTAATTATTCTCCTTCTGTGTAAATAATTATCTGGGGGGAAAAAAACCACCACTTCTTGGCTATAGAGCTAGAGAAGCAAAAGGAAGATGAAAGGGAGTTGGAGATTTGATGTGTCCCTGGGAGTGATTCTTGAAGGTAGACCGAGGCACAGCAAAGCCCTTCTTACTTCCTGTGCTTTAAACACCTAGTCTGGGACTTTCAAAGCCCTTGGCATCAATGCTGTAATTAAATCACAGTTCTGGAAGCTAACATGTGGATAATCCAACAAATGGTCTTTGGCTCTGGGTCCTGCCGGAGGACTCTGTGGGTGGAGAGAGGCAGGGAGTTTTAGAGTGTAGGCTCTGGGGTCACTTGAGCCTGCTTATTACAAATGAAGATTCGGCACAGGTTACTTCTTCCCACCTTAGGGTCTGTGCAGGGGCTCAGCCAAAGCTGAGTCTGGATAGAAGGCAGAAGAGGCCAGAGACTCTGTGCAGAGGCTTGAAACAGTCTGGGATTGGGGGTTGGGTGAAAGCAGCAGATTCATGGGGCCAGAGGAACAAGATAGAGGAAGAGGGGATGATCAGATGCCCAGTAGCAGAAGCAGTTTTGGAAGTCCTGTTCATGGTTGTTCTGGGTGCAAAGGGGCATTTGGTTGGATTTCTCCCTGGAGACGTGGGGAGGACAGATGTGTCGTAGGTTGCAAAGGAAGCAAACTGAGTGGAGACAAGTAACCTGCTATCTGCTCATCTCCCCCTGACAATGGACCATTCATTGACGGAGCATTCAGAGGCATCCAGAGAGGACATTTAGAAGGAAGAATGAGAAAAGGGACAACCCAAATACCCAGCTGGCTACAGAACACTTTTTGCAACCAGGAGCATGTGTATGTATTGGTCAGAGAAAGGAAAACCTTGCCTTGGGCTGTTTGGACACTCCTAGCCCATGCATCCAAGGCAGCTGACATCTTATCATATTATCATCTTATCTGTGACCTGGGGAATTTGGATCCCCAAAGAGCCTGTTCCAGAATCTCTAATGGACACCAGAGAAGCGGAGCCTCTGGCTTTGGGAGGCACGGGAGCATTTCCTCACCTCTCAGAGAATCAAAAGGCAGATGATGTTCAGGGCATTGCCATTGTGTTGAGAGGCTGCGAGCGGCTACTATACAGCAGGCTGTCCTGGTGGCATCCGCTGAGCCTCTGCTGTTCCCACCCATCAAAGGCAGTAAGAGAAGGGGACAGGATGGGTCCCAAGTGGAACAGGGGGCTAAGCATCAAGGGTTTATTGATGAAAGTGCAGCATTAGCACAAGTCCTGGATGAGCCAGGAGCTGGATATGGAGCCAATTCATTTCTTCTCTGTTGGATGAGCTAAATGGGCTGGCTGACAATAGGGCTGCTAATCTGAACCCTAACCCTAATCCTGACCTTAACACTAACCTTAACCCCAGTAAATTTTAAATTTCAAACCAAAAAATAACAATAATAATTTTTAGCATAAATGTATCCCATGCAATATTGGGGATATACTTATACTAAGCATTATTTATTGTATCTCAATACAAAATGAAATTCAAGTTGACCTGGCATCTTATATTTGATTCTGTAATTTTGGCAATTCTGGCTTGGGGGCAAGGGTGGGGCTGGTAGATATTTCGTGTAGAGGCTGAAGACTTGTGACCTGTGGGCTAAAATGTTTTGGTTTGGCTAGCACAGTGCTTTAAAATAAGGAAATTCCATACACAATCCCGACTTTTACCTTCTTTTGAGAAGTTAGAGATCTGGTCACTCACTCCTCTTTGCTACCAGTTCACCATAACCATCACCCCAACTTGCCCACATGGACTTGACATACTTTTTTATTGTTGCCTGCCTGGCCCTTCCATCCATTGAGTTTGAAACCCATTGACTTGCCTCGGGGTACATGGGGAGAGCCCCTGCTTCATTCACTGCAATGGTAAACCCTCCAGATCAAGAACCTGGAACCACTGATCAGAGGTGGAACTTGACCTCAGGACATACCATCCTCCCTCCCTCTGGGTCTTCCTTTTCCCATTTGTAAAATGGAGGTAGGCTGGCCCTGCCTCACTCTGGAATGTGATAAAGATGGAAAGAAAGTATGAACATGAATATGCTGTACGATGGTCTTGATCATGGCCTTCACCAGACCTGCATTCATGAGCCCTCCAAACCACAGGTAGAATGATCGTTTCAAAATATCCATCCTGCAGGGCCACCTGCAAGATGAAATCCACAGTCCATCATGTGGCATGCAGGGCTTGTGGTTTGGCTGACCCATCTACCCCTATCATCTTCTACTCGAGGCCCTAGACACTGAACTTCCCACTTCTTCAAACCCACCCTGCACCCTTACACCCCTGAGCCTTTGAAGATGGTACTTCCTAAGCCCAGAACATGCTCTCTGCCCTTCTCAGCAATCCCAGCTTGAATGCCACCCCTCTTTACCCCCACACTCTGTCAGGACATAGCTGTCCCGGCTACATGTCCCACACAGCTCTTCTTCCCCAGTCAGACACTTCTCCTGCATGTTCCTGCTAGAAACTCACCTTAGCTCACTTGAACCAGGACAAGGAGTTACTGGAAGAAACCACCAGGCTTCCAGAAGTTCTTTGACCAGGCAGGCTTTGGAGATTACAAAAGCAGGAGTTAGAGTATGGTCTTTAAGACACTGCCGTGGGTGACACAGTCCCACTTTCAGTCTCTGAGCACCTCTGGTCGAACTTCAAATACATGGCCAACAGAATGTGATTGGCCTGATGTGATCTGTACTCAAGTACTTGTGGCTCTCTGAGATTGGTAGCCTTATGAGTAGGGTGGGGGCAGCAGAGAAATTTCTCCACAAAGAAGGAGAGAGGGCTGTTTTCTCAAGAAATGATGAAGGGGGAAAAAAGAAAAAAGAAAAAAAGAAAGAACGAGGGGTTCAGTTTTCTGAATGAATAAGTGTCCTACACAGGCTTCTGTTGTCAATTTGGATACTTTTTCCCCCCTCTCTCTCTCACTACCTAGATTGCCAATTCCTTGAGATTGGAATCTCTCCTTGCCCCAGCACAAACACAGCCCCCTTCTCAGAAACCTAGTGGGAGCTCCATCAAGATTCATAAAATGGTGGGGCACCTGGGTAGCTCAGTCAGTTAAACATCTGACTCTTAATTTCAGCTCAGGTCATGATCTCAGGGTTGTGAAATTGAACCCTGCATCAGGCTCTGTGCTGATCATGGAATCAGCTTAAGATCTTCTCCCTCTCCCTCTCCCTCTCCCCTTACCTCCCCCCACCCCCAACCTCCCCACTCATGAAGTGTCTCTTTCTTAGAAAAAAAAAAAATCATAGAATGTCAGTGCTCTGAAAAGAGGTCTTAAAAAAAAAAAAAAAAGAGTTAATATAGCAAGCCCAAGGATGCGATTTTAGATAGGCCTGCTTGCAAGTTTGGTCCTTAGCTGGCACCTGGGGCGTTGGCTTTCTGAGTGCTTCCTCTGTTCCCTAACTGATAAGGCAGATTCTGTGGGCCTGGACCATTTGTACAATGTGATTTATGGTGGACATGTGCTTTTCTTCTAGGAGTCTGACATTTTGTAGTTGCTGCCTAGAGACCTCTATGCAACCAGACCCAGTAAACTGCCTAATCTCTGAGTCTCAAACAGGCTACCTTGGGCATTACAAATATGATATCCGCCACACTGCATTTTTGCTCTCAGATGAAGAGAGCATGGGATCCTACGTGTGGATTCCTTCAGACCCAGCTGTGCTTCCTTCCCTTCCTGAGCTGAGTGCAACCTGACCGTGTCTCTGTAATACACTTCCTCCGTAAGCATGACTACAGACTGAGCCCCATAAATGCTTCTAGCGAATCATGAAAGGTGTATGTGTGGGGGGTGGGGGAGTGTGTCTTAGGAAACCCTCAAAACCAGACCAAACCTTTAAGGCAGGGTCCACAATTTGTGAGACACGTTACGATCTCATTACCCTAATCTTCTTAACCACTCTGTGAAGGGAACAGTGTTTTCACTTCAGAGATTAGGATGCTAAGTCTCAGAGAAGTGGAGTGGCTTAACCAAGCATACAAGGCTAGTAACTAGAAAAGTGGTTATGTTTGTCTGATGGCCATTTGTCACATGATACCAGCCTCCCTTCCAGGGAGGAGATGCTGTCCCCATCGAGATAAGCCTCTCATGTCCGGAACAGCTTTATTCTGTGAGCTGAGAAAGGGGGACTATTCCTCTGGGACGAGTCACTGGGTAACCCTATTCCTCTTGGAGGGAGAAGAATTGATATTTGTACCTGTGCCCATTTGACTCTGGGGTCCGAAGTTAGGAGCCATTGTAATATTTTGGCCACGTGGCCTCTGACACCAACCCCTGGCTTCAAGAACTCATCCCTCCATTTGTAAAAGGGAATTAACAATTATCTACCTAATTGTGAAAAGAATACAAACGTCCCCTCTGAAGCACCTGGTCCTTTCTCTTCCCCAGCCCACCTCTTACTCCCCACATGCCCTGTGTGACTCCTATCACCCTCTCCATCTGTTTTCCCATCTGTAACATGAGGGGGCCGACTTTGATGCTCTGAGTACCTCTGGGGATGGCTTTGTATATCAAAACATGTGCTCTTCTCCGGAACAGTCTGTTAAAATCCCGCCAGCTCTGATCATAAGAGGCAAATCAAACCCACCCTCCACCTGCTTAAAACTAAGGCTGTGTGCACACTGCACAGAAAACAGGGAGGCAAAAACACGTCCCAGCATCTCCCAGGCACTGAGTCTGAAGAAAAGCGGATCAGAGTGTTGAAAATTTCTTACTGAACTAAGTAGTGGCAACAGGACGAGACAGCTTGAAGGTGCCATTGGACCTTCTGTAGTCTGGGTCACCAGTCTAAATTCTTAAAGCACTCAGTGGATGATTCTCACAGAGCTTTGGGAGACAGGAGGAAAAAAAAGTCCTGGTCAGGAGACAGTAGGGAGTGGTGAGGATTGTGGCAAACCCCAGACCCCTATTCCTGGCCTTGGGAAGGAACCCTCCCAGCTTCAACTGTTGCTGCCAGATGGGAAGACAGGCATATGGCTGCCAGACTGTCTCTTTCTTTTTTTTTTTTAATTAAGAGAAACCAGAATTTTAAAGTAAAACTTCTCAATTTTTAAGTGTTGGCTCATTTTCTTAAAGATCCTGGTGAGTGTAATGGATCTTCAAGTGGCTGATCTGATCCACAGGCTGTTTGTTTGCAAACTCTGAGCAGCCAGGGCTTATCTGCAACCTCTTTGTCACTAAATCCTTAAGAATTTCTGACCATAGCTTGCCTCTACAGCTTCTAAGGTGTCAGTTTCAGAGGCATGGGAGGATGATTTTAAGGAAGAGCTAGCATTGTTTAAGTTTTAGCTGTTCCCCCAAATACTATGTGTCTTCCTATTCTATCCTTTTACTTTTGTTTAGGCCTATCCCTCCTAAAAGAACAGCTACCTGGACAACTCCTATTCAGCCTTCAAAACCCAGCTCAAATGCCCCCACCTCTGTGAAGTCTTTACTTATCCTCCTCCTCCTCTCCCAAGGGTTGATTCCCTGCCTTGACCATGTCCCCACCACTGTCCAGGGTCACACTGTGTATTATTAGCCAGGGTCTCTGTTGAAAACAAACACATGCTCAAACTGGACTATATCAGGAGACTTCAATAAAGAGGGGCTATTTACAATGGGGGATACACTATAATGTAGGGCTTAAGGAATGGTTTCAGGAAGCCTACTGGATATCATGTGGTATCTGGGGCTAGGGTCACTGGGGGATGTTACTTCCAAGGCCTAAGGCAGCAAAGAGAGAAAGAGTGAATCAGTAAAACTTACAAATGGTAGAACTACAGAGAGGGTTCCGCAACAGCCTCACTTCAGAGGGACATGTCAGGGAGGGATCCAGGAAAATAAACCCCAAGCTCACTTACCTTTTACTCCCAAGATCTTGTCGGTGCCTTTCATTGGAAGACACACTGGAAGTAACACTGTATGTTAACTACACAGGAGTTAAAATAAAACTGACTAACTAACCAACTAACTGGCTAAATAAATGGTTGCAGAATGCAAGAGAGAGAGGGAGAGAGAGAAAGCAAGAAAAACAAAGTAAATATTTTTTCTGCAGGACTTGTCAGAGCCTTTAATGTGCTGATATGCAATATGAGTCTGCTAAAGAAGATCTTGGCAGGCAGCCTATCCCAAAAGTATTTGATTACAAGATCTATTTCCCATGGAGCACCTTCTAAATCCATTTTTAAAAATATACTTTGGAAAACATTGCCCTTCTTTCACCAGTTCGGTTTACAGAAGATAAAACTGAGGCTCCAAACAGCCAACACCAACCCATCTAGCAGGGAAACAATGATAGTGCTAGCAACCATGGAGTGCCTGCTGTTTGTCCTCTGGTGTTTCTCTGCATTGTCACCAGTTCTTTCTCAGTGGACTCCTCCCAAATATGACTGGGACTGGCTTGGAAATAGCAGGTGACCCTTCCCACTGGACACCCCTGGGCTTCTGGCTGTGGCTTCCATGGAACCCTGGCCTCCTATCTGACAGGTCTGACCAGGCGCTGCTGCAGCAGAAGCTCATTGGAGATGAGAGCAGATGACAGTGAGTGAGGGGACTAAGATGGTGAGTAAACACCACTCTCCTCTGGGGCAGTGGTTTCACTGTCTCTTGAGCAAAATCCCCTGACTATCTGCACCAAGCGGCACCAGGCACTCTGTTCTCAGCAGAACAGCCAGAACAGTTTTTCAAAATAGCAATTTTTTTTTTTCCTATCTATCGTTCTTGGATGCTGGAAACCTTTAGGCTTCTCTTTGCATCAGGACAAAGTTTTCACCTCTTACCATATTTTCTCAGGCCACAACAGGTACCACCAATTGCTTCCTTAATCCTCCCCTCTGCCTCATTACGTTCCAGCCAGTGGACACAGCATTCTGTTCCTCAGCCCAACTGCTCTTCCTCACCTGCAGACCTATTCATGCACTGTCTTGCTCCGCCTAGAGCTCCCTCTTGCTGCCAGTGGCCTGGCCAGCTTCCATTATGAGAGGCGGAGTGGTGGCCAGTTCATGCATGGGCTCAGATGCCTGTAGCCTGGGTTCAAACCCAACCTTGTCATTTCTTAGCTGTGCAGTTTTGGGCAAATGTCTTAACTTCTCTGAGCCTCAGTTTCCTTGTTCCTAAGATGAGGACTATGATAATACTACCCAACTCAGAAAAAAATGTTTTAAGGATTAAATGAGGTCATCCTTTACCCATCACGTAGTGAGTGATCAAAAAATGGTGGTTATGATTCTTCTTAAAGTTTCAATGTAGATACTCATCCTTTGGGAATGCTTCTCTGACTCTCCCCAACACACACACACAACACACACACACACACTCACACTCCTTCCCAAATCTACCCTAGCACCTGTACTTTCTCTACCTCTACCCCCAGCATTGTTTCATGGTAAATCAATTACCTACTACTTCTGCTTTCCTCACTCATCAGCTGTGGACTATATCTTTTTGTATTCCCAGCATCCAAGGCAGGGCTGGACTCGGAGTAGGTGCATTTGACCACTCCTGGACAATTTCTGTTACTTACTTTTGTGTTCGGGCAGAAAGAGCCAGCATCAAAACAGGCAGTATCAGACTCAGGGAGGGGAAAGTGCCAGCCCAAAGTCACACAGCTTATCAATAGTAAAGGCACAGCTGACCCCAGTCTCCTGAGTCTTGTCTGGTGTAGTCTCTGTTCCTGGTGAGGTCTTGGAAAGGCAGCCCAGTTCCCACTATGACTAAAACCCCAAGACTGACATACTATCTCTAATTTTCAATGGGGATTTAAAAAAGCCACCTTTTTTTCTTGATTCCCTAAGCAAGCATTCCACTTCCTGAACGAAAGTGGGTTCCATGTGCTTTTCCGTGAGAAAAGCCTATCAAGGAGACCATGAGCAGCAATGGTCTCCTTGTGAAATCCAGTCACTGATGATTTCTTTTAAAGACAGTGATCAGCTTGGGAAATGTGTTATGTGAGTGAAATGAATCCTTGGTCAGGGAAGGGGATAGGTGGAAGGGAAGGGTGGGGAGGAAGAGGGCGGGATCTGGGACAGCCCAAAGCCTCAGATTTCTCCAAATGAAATGTGGGACACTAGTCTCTGGTTTCGGCTTTGAATTGTGTCTTTCAGGCACTTCATCAATGCTGATGCCCGTAAGATCATCTTGGCTTTGTCCAAAGCAAACATCCCTTGTACTATTGGGTTCCACTTCTCCCTAGAAACAGCTGCTGGGTTTCTGAAAGAATGACCTCTTTTTAGCACAGAGATTATTCATGGTGCTTAGTACAGCAGAATGGGCTTAGAAGTCAATCCTGGCCACCTCTTTACCTGTAGGGAAACTAAGCCCGGAAATGAAAATCAGTTGGCATGGGGCCGCACAGCAGGTGATCGGCAGAGCTAACAGAGATCTGTCTACCTTTCTACCATTTCTGGAGAGTCTCACTGGCTATTTCTGGATATCTACTGGCTGATGAAACAGTCATACAACAATAGATTTGGAATAGCCACACAAAACCAATAGAGTTCCCTCTTAGCAATTATAGGCTCCCTCATGGAAACGGTTGGTGGTCCACAGCAAAAGAGTTCAAATACCGAAGATAAATATGTTAGCTGAGGCATGTTAAGCACCGGACAGATACCAGAAATTTTCCCAAATACTTTATACTCTTGGCCTTATTCACTATTCTCAATGAGGAGTCATCAGCCTTTTATACATGGGCAAACTGGGAATGACAGATATTAAGAGATTTGGTCAAGGTTACACAGCTAAGATGTCATAAAGCCAAGACATGACCCTGCTTTTCTGAGAGCAGAGTCCATGCACTTACCAGCTAGGCTATCCTGCCTCTTGTTCCACAAACATTAAAGGAGGGCTGCTCTGTGCTAAAGAGTCAAGGATGAATGAGATGCAGTTCCTGTCCTCAAGGCACTCACCTTCATTTAGAAAAGAAAGACACATACCGGTAATTGCTAAGTTATTCGTGATTAGAACTCAGCATAGGAGCTGAACTCCCTTGTGTTGATTTACATTTTCAAAGTGCTTATACCATTCTATCTCTGGTTACCCTTGGACTCACACCATCCACTGAAGAACCTTTCGACAGATGTGGATGCTGAAGCCCAGAGGGGAGGAAGAAACATTCATGCACCAGACCAAGTTGACATCATATCCATATCTCCAGCCTCCAGCTCAGGCTCCTTTTCCACTAGACAACCAGGAACAACCAAACAAGAACATGGTAGCCAGAATCGGTCCAAATCCCAAAAAATAGTGAAAGCAGAAGCAGAGATAAATCACTCCATTTACACTGCTCACTTGTGAACCCTCCTTAGTCCCACAGAGAAAGACATTTAAGGAAAAGTCTCTGGAATCAGTAGAGGTGGGGTGAAGTCACTGGCAGACCTTTCTGTGGTCCTCTGATCTTGTCACGAGCTGGGCTTCTCCTGGCTCCCCATTTTTTGGCCCAGAAATCCCAACAAAGAATTTTTGCAGTTACAATCCAAATGGTCCAAACTGTGAGTTTGCCAATATGTCCTATAATTTCCATTCCCCTCTCTCATCTTCCCCTTGGCTCCTCTCACACACGTACTCATTTCGTGAATAATGGAGGATACAGTACACTCTGCAGCCTCAATCTCACTGCTATTTTTGTAGAAATGAGTTTTGACCTTAATTAACTGTTCAGGAACTGGGCACAGGCTTCCCACTGTGATCAGAGCAAAGAATTAGCCCCGAAGATAAGTAAGAGTGTAGGGGGTGGGGGTGACTTACGGAATTATAAAGTGAGTAAGAAAGCATCCGGGCTCCCCCGAAGGTGCTATTTAATTCATTGCAAGCCTGATGGTGGTCATGCTAGAATGAACACTGAGGGGATGTTTTTCTCTATTGCTGAAGTGCTCGATTCTTTAAGAATTTATGCCACTGTCCGATGTGCTGACTAAGCTGTGGTTGAGTTCAAATATGTGGTCATTTGTATTGGATTGCCACATTCTAGGTAGGGCATGGGGCAATGCCCCAGTTTGAGAGTGGGTGTAAGAGGTCATGACTGGAAATCCATAAAAAGGCATGGATTGAAATTGCAAGCCCGTTATTGGTTCTGGTGATATTGGTCAGCTTTCTCAACCTATTAGATCTGTAATCTGTCCGTGGAGAAAAATACTTATGCTACCCATCCCACAGAGCTATTAAAAATATTCAGTATTACTAAATGTATTTCAAAGTCTTGTGAAAATGTGAGGAGGAAGAAGAGGAAGACGAGGAAGAGGAGGAGGAGGATAATCACGTTAAACTTGCAATGCAACTGTGTACCTGGCATAGTTCTAACTCCTTTACATATATGCATTCTTTAATTGTCTTAAAACTCCCTGACTTTATTAGGAGATTTTTATTATGCTCATTTTATAGACAGGAAGCCATAACACAGAGAATTGATACCATTTTCCGCAAATCATACAGCTAACAGAGAAGGAACGAAACACATGGAAGGTTAAGTATTACTGGAAGGGAGAGAATATGGTGTGAATTTGAAGTATGTATTCCCTTCTGGATCCTTCACACGTCTGAGAATGGGGTCCCTGACTTCCATTCTCTCAAAAGGGAAACTTTGTGACTATCCTCCAAGAGTGACCTCCACATTGGATACAAGATTATTCTGAAAGAACTGTCCCATTGTGCCATTCCTGTGCCTTGAAACCTCAGTGATAACCACCCTCATTACTCATAAGGCTATGGTAAACACCTTAGCTTGGCATCCAAGACCACTCACCATCAAGCTTTCATGAACCCTTTTCTTCCACAGCTGACCCAAATTTCTCCCTGCTCTCCCTGCTCTCTGAATACGCCATGACTTTCCTACCTCATCAAAGTCTTGACCTTTGACTGATGCTGGTCTCCCATCAAAAGTGCCGCTTCACCCAACAGAATACATTCTATTCGGTCTTCAAGGCCTTAAAAGTTTCCTCCTCAGGAAGTCTTCCCTGATTTCATTTTCATCTTAGATCTCTTTGTACTCCTCTCTTCTATAAGACCAAAGGTACATGTTAACTACTGTTAGGAATTTCTGTGTTCTCTCTCTGCCATCAGAGAAATCCCAAAGCCAACTGTGCCTTATTCATCTTTCTATCCACAAAATTCAACTCGGGATTTGCTATTCACATTGTATGTATGAATACTGCTTCTCCCAGAAGGAAGACAACGGAAGCTTTCGAGCTTGTTCCTCTGGGCAAGTGGGAGCTAAACATAACCCCACAGATTCAAATTTGACAATCTGTGCTCAGCAAAGGAAGTCTAAACTCAGAATGACAGCAATGGCTAGAGGTTGGAAGGCAGACGGTTCCAGATTTGAAGCCTTTCTTTGCACCTGCCAGCTCTATCCAGGGAAAGCCTCTTTTCTCATTGAGCCTCAGTTTCCTTGTCTATAAAACCAAGAGGACCCTATTCTATTCTATGTGGTCAGATTTCTAAAAAGATTGAGAAACTGGAAAAACCCATCAAGAGAATGGGATGTTGAAATACTACACAGCTATGAAGATGAATGCATGAAGCTAGAGGCAGCTATGAAGTTACGTGCATTTATACCCATGAATTTCAGAAAGGTCGTATGAAGCCAAAGAGCTCAACCTATACAAACCCATAGCCTATGAGACCATGTATATAAAGTTCAAAAACAAGCAAAGCTAAATGCTTTATTGAAAGACAGAATAGCATAGGCATGGGCTCTGGAACTAACAATGGATTCATGAGTGGGCGTCCCTTTCTCCTAGCTGTGTGACCTCTGTGAGTTACCTAACCTCTCTGTGGGCTCTTGAAGACTTCAACAGCCCCTACCTCAAAGAGTTCTTGTGAAGATTAAAAAGAATGAATATGTGTAAAGTCTTAGAAGAGTGTCTGACATGGAGCAAACATCTGCAAATGTTTTAGCTCTTACTGCTATTTTTGCCTTTGTTGTTGTTATGACCACTGTGATGTTATCATTATTTAGGAACATGCCCATGATGGCAAAGCTATAAAGCAGAGCAGAGAAATTATTAAAACAGAATTTAGAGCAGTGGTTTCTGTAAGGAGCTTCTAAATTATAAATAAGGTTCTGTTCCACGATCCAAGATGTGAGTACACCGGTTTCCATGCAATTATTATTCTTTAACTGTGTGTATAGATTTTCACTGTTTTGTATGTACGATATGTTGAACAATAAAATTTTTAAAAGATTAAATGGAATTAATTATTGAAAAGGCTCAGCCTCTTCTCCCCCTTCAGGCGGAAATCTAGCCCTTTCTGCAGGCTTCTCAGTGATGTATTTGCCTTCAACAGAGGGGGCCTCAACCTTCTGGAGAGGAGCTGATGTGCTCTGCAGCTTGTCCCATCCATCATGCCCCAAGCAGAGTGCTTTACATTCATCTACAGATGAAGATAAAAGGGTGGTGTGTTGCCCCCTTTAAGATTGCTGGCAGGATAAGTGTGAAGAGAAAGGCTTTCATATTTTACCCTAGGCTCTCCGGCAGTTGCCTTCTTCACAACTGAAGAAGTTTGGCTTGCTTCTGAAGTGCTATTCGAGAAGCAAAATGCCGGAAGACGAACAGAAGAGTCTAAGCCCCAGAAATGTAATGTCTCCAAGTTAAGATTTTATCATTAATACCATTCACATGTCATTCAGGCTCTCAGGTGTTCCAGGGATTTGCCCAGCATTCTTGGTGACTGTTATTGCATCATGACTTCTGAACCCAAAAACTTTATAAAAAATTATAATGATAATAATTGAGTACTTGCTAGGTACCAGGCTCTTAGCCAAATACCCTATATGCATATTTTCCTGCAATTCTCAACAATGACCTTGTAAAATACTTACGCTTATTCCTATTTTCTAACTAAACAAACAGAGGGTCAGAAATGTAAAGACACTTGCCCATGGTCACACAGTGAATGGCATTTTTAAAAATCCCTCCCATGGAGCCAGGATTTAATTAAAAATCCATCTCCTTTATGGTCAAATCTCATTAGATTCCTCCAAGATTCTGGGAAAGAAGGAGCATCCGTATCCCCTTTTGACAGGTGAGTAAACTGAGTCCCACAGAGAAGAAGTTGCCAGCCCAAAGTGATATAGCTAGGAAGTGTCAAGACTCAACCTGAGCCCCATTTGACTAAAAGGGCTTGGTGCTCACCATCCTGCTTTCCTTAAGGGAGGAAGTGTCTTAAAGTAGGGGCGCCTGGGTGGCTCAGTGGGTTAAGTTGCTGCCTTTGGCTCGGGTCATGATCCCAGGGTCCTGGGATTGAGTCCCACATTGAGCTCTCTGCTCAGCGGGGAGCCTGCTTCTCTCCACCCCTCTTTCTCTGCCTGCCTCTCTGCTTTCTTGTGATCTCTGTCAAATAAATAAATAAAATCTTAAAAAAAAAAAAAAAAAGAAGTGCCTTAAAGTTCCTGTACCAGAAGAAAGGACTCAGAGCCAGAATGGGTAGGAAAGACATTAGAAGGTGTGGAACTGAGTCAGAAAGGGCAGTGAGCCTGCAGAGTTTCCAGCTTTGGAAGTGAGAAAAGACATAAGCATCTCTAGAAAAAAGTGCAGTAGGCACTTGGCTAAGAGGTAGAGGTAACAGAATGGAAGAAGTAAGCAGGTATACAAGAAATCTCTTGACAGGTACCACACCTCGGCCTTCATATGAGATAGGAAATCACTGGAGAATATTGAGTGAAGAAATGACACAATCTGAATTTTGTTTTAAAAGGATCTTTCTAGAGGAGCCTGGGTGGCTTGGTCAGTTGAGTGTCTGACTCTTGGTTTTGGCTCACGTCATCATCTCGTGGGTCCTAAGATTGAGTCCCCCTGTGGGCTCAGTGCTCAGTGGGGAGTCTGCTTGAGATTCTCTCCCTCTGCGGTTTCCCTCCGCTCTCCCTGCTCTCCCTCAAATAAATAAATAAATACATAAATCTTCAAATAAAAACTTAAATAAAAGGATCCTTCTGGTTGCTGGGTGGACAGCAGATGGTGGGGATAGGGACAGAAGGAAGGAGGACCATGGGGAGGGCGGAAGCTTCTACAATAATCCAGGTTAAGGGAGAAAAATCCTTGAAAACCACGTTATCTGATAAGGGGTTAATATCTAAAATATATAAGGAACTCATACAACTAAATAGGAAATAAAAACCCAAATGGCCTAATTAAAAATAGGCAAAGGACCTAAATAGATATTAAAAAATAAATTTCAAATGGCCAACAGACACATGCGAAGATGTTCACTCATTGCCAGGATATGGAACTCAAAACCACAGTGAGATGTCATCTCTCCCCTGTCAGCAGATCACAGCGGTTGGCAGGGATGTAGAGAATACAGGACACGGTGAGACTCTGGATGGGAATGTAAAATGGTGCAGCCATGTTGGACAACAGTGTGGAGGGTCCTCAAAAAATTAAAAAATAGAACTGCCATATGATCCAGCAATTCCATCTTGGGGCGTTCATCCAAAGCAACTGAAATCACTATCCCAACGAGAAGTCTACACCCCTTGCCACATTATTTACAATAGTCAAGATATGGAAAAAATCTAACTGTTCATTGATGGATCAACGGATTAAAAAAAAACCAACAACAACTGTGGTATACATATACAAAGGAATATTGGTGAGCTCTAAAAAAGAATGAAATCCTGGGGTGCCTGGGTGGCTCAGTGGATTAAAGCCTCTGCCTTCAGCTCAGGTCATGATCCCAGAGTCTTGGGATCGAGCCCCGCATCTGGCTGTCTGCTCAGCAGGGAGCCTGCTTCCTCCTCTCTCTGCCTGCCTCTCTAACTACTTGTGATCTCTGTCTGTCAAATAAATAAATAAAACATTAAAAAAAAAAAAAGAATGAAATCCTGCCATTGGCAATGACATTAATGGACCTTGAGGGTATTATGCTAAATGAAATAAGTCAGAGGAAGACAAATATTGTCTGATTTCACTTAATATGTGAAATCTCAAAAAAGACATAGAAACAGAGATTAGATTTGTGGTTGCCAAAATGGGGATGGGGTGGGGATAGAGGAATTAGGTGAAGGTGATCAAAAGGAAAAAAAAAGTTTTTTTAGTTATAAGATAAATGAGTTCTGGGGATATAATGTACAATATGATGACTGTAATTAGCTAATGCTGACTGTATCATATATTTGAAAGTTGCTAAAAGAGTTTATCTTAATGTATATGTCAAATAATTATGCTGCCTACCTTCCACTTATACAATGTTACATGTCATTAAAACTGGGAAAAAAGCAATCTAGAATAGTCAGTGTGGATGTTTTAAGAAGTCACCATTTTCTGGATTATTTAGAAGGTGGGGATTTCCTGAGACATTTGTGAACAGTGAGAAAAAGGGAAGCAATGAGATTGACTCTGAGCAGCGGGAGGGATGGAGTTGCCACAGGTGAGATGGGGGAGGAGCAGCTGTGGGGAGAGTGGATCCCTTGGGCTGGATGCTATTCTGTGTCAAGTGAAGATGCTGAGCGGGACTCCGACAGATTTGGAGAGACTGGACTGGAGATCTATATAGGTAGGAGTTGTCAGGGCGGACTGAGCTGGTATGTGAAGCCTGGAGGAGATTCTAGAGGAGTGAATACAAGAAGGGAAGAGTCCTGAGTCCTGAAATGCATGCAGGCAAGGAGGAACCAGAGAGAGAGAGAGATGGGGATCATGCAGTGAGCTAGGGATGAGGAAAACCAGAAGCTTGTTTTTTCTGGAAACCAAACAAACAGAAGGAACCATTTTTAAATGAGTGTACCTTCTTGCAACAAATACTGATTGCCACAACTGATTGCAACAAAGACCTCCTTCAGGTCAAATAGAATGAACACCTGGGATAGCCTTTGGCTGTAGCAAACTGGAGCTCAATGGGACCTTGCCAAAAGTAGTTTTAGTGTAGCCTGACAGGGGTGGGCTCAAGGCAGAACAAGGGAGAGAGAATTAGCAGAATCTGGGCAACTCTTCGGAGTGATTTTTTTTTTTCCTAAAGGGAACAGATGGTGGCTGAAATGGGATGTGGGCTCAAGGGAAGTTTCTTGTGGTTGTTATTTTCGTTTGCTTTGTTTTGTTTTAGGAAGGAAGCTGTTGCAACAAGTTTGCTTGCTGATGGGAATGACCCAGTAGAAAGAGAAAACCTGATGATGCAGGAGAGAAAGGGATGGACTGCTGTGGTGGTGTGCTTAGTGAGGTACGAGCAGGGAACCGAGGTCCAGGCGGGGCATCCAGGGGAACTGGAAGGGGTAGGCGTGCAGTTTCACCCAGGGAAGGTTGGCAGGTGCCACGGTTGCAGACAAACCATGCACCATGGCCTCGAGCCTCTCGGGTCATGGAAATGCAGAGGGATGGCGAGGCTAGTGAGCATGAATTGAAGTGAAAGTCAGCTGTGGTTTCTCTCCAAACACATGGAACTATGTAGCCACAAATGCAGAAAAGGCCAGTACTTGGACTTCACCTGGGTTGAAGTTTTGCCTGGTGAGTGCGACAAGGGTAGGAGGTGAAGAATATTCCAGTTGAATGCAAAGGAGTGATTATAACAATGGGCATTCTTTCTCCCTCTCTCTCTCTCTTTCTCTGACACATGCGTACCCATGCACACACACACATATTTACACACCTAGACACCTTGAGGGGGTTTGGGGGAAGGTGTTTGTAACTCCCAGAAATACAACAGACTCATCAGCCATGTGACAGCTCCGTAACTGTGAAGTGAACTGCGTCCGTTCTGATCCTAAAGTGACGGCTGCATTTGTTCTGCATCAGCGTATCATATTTTTTCCCATCAAACCAGACAATAAACACAGAGAAAAGCTGTGAGCATCAGGGAAGGAGGAAGTGGGAACAACCACCTCCGACCCAGAAGTGTGTGTCTCAGATTGCTCTTTTCATTCTCCCAAGCCCATATGTCTTTAAAACAAAACTTCTGGTATTCGAGGGGTCATGAATAATTCGCTTTCTCCTCCTGCCCTGAAGAGGCATACATCTCGAGGGGACCCATTTGGGACAAGCAGACTCTCATCTGCGTTTAATTCAAGTACAGGAAATTGCTGGGGACAGGCAGCGGGCAGGGAGCTCAATTCAGCTGGGAAGCAGGGAGAGTGTGGACAATGGCCACCAATCCAGGTGGGAGTGTCAATCTCGTTGGGAAGGGCTCCTAATTATGTGACTCAACACCTAGATAAAGGATTTTTTGAAGCACAAATAGCTTTTTCCTATAATAGCTGCTCCTATTCTCAGGCATTGCTGGCAGAGAGCCAGAGGACAAAGGAAGATGTCCCAGTGACCTAAACAACGTGGAGACTTGCAAGTTCTTTATGGCATAGCAGCCCAGGTTCCAGGCTCATGACTGCCCAGGGTAGGGGACGGAGGATGCAGGATGGCCATGGAGTGGCTGTTTCTGAGCCCAACACTGATCTGCTGGAAATGGCTGCCCATTTATAATAACCCTGTGGGAAGGATTTGAGGCTTGACGAATGGACAATATCCACCATGAACTTGGTCCGAATGGTGGCACATGGACCATGTATCAGCCATTTGTGATCGAGGAAGCTTTTGTGGAAAGCGTCATCAATCCAGCTAGATGGGGGTGTTACTCTAAGGCAAAAGGGCACCAGACCTGTGCGAGAAGAATCTAAATCCTATCTCCACCTTTGAACTACCCTGTGAGCTTGGGCAAATGACAAGATCCCTTGGAGCTTCTTCTTTTCTTTTCTTTTTTTTTTAATGAACATACATTTTTATTTTTATCCCCAGGGGCACAGGTCTGTGAATTGCCAGGTTTACACACTTCACAGCACTCACCAAAGTACATACCCTCCCCAATGTCCATAACCCCACCCCCCTTCTCCCAACCCCCCTCCCCCCAGCAACCCTCAGTTTGTTTTGTGAGATTAAGAGTCACTTATGGTTTGTCTGGAGCTTCTTTTCTTGCGGGGGGCGGGGAGGCGTGTGTCTGTACAATGAGAAGAATCATTGCTCCCTCATTGGTGGTTGTAAGGGTAAAGTGAGTATTAAGGCCTTTTGTGGGCCGTGAATTTCTGTACAGGCTCAAGACGTTGTTAACATGGTGACAATGAGCTCTATTATTTTTATTATTAATTTTTGGTATTTTGTCAACTATATGCCAGGCACCCTGCTTGGTGCTTTTATGTATGTTATCTTATTTATTTCTCATAATAGCTCTGCAAATTAGGTACTCATCACTGACTCCATCTTACAGAGGGGAAAAGCAGCTTCACAGTGGGAAGGTGTCACACTCATTGTCACCCAGGTAGCAGGATGGATCCAGGCTAGGAATCTAGCTGGAGAAATCCCAAAGCCCTTAACTTTCATCTCCACCCTGTTGATCTGTTTGTATGACCAGCTTCCTGGATCTGAGTCCTGGTTCCTTAGAAGACACCCTTGTGTGTGCTAAGGAAATCTCTCCCCCACCTGAAACTCAGTCTTCACATCTTGGGAAGTGGTGGTTAGAACACACCCATGGTTTGTTCCTTAGAACCCTAGAGGTCTGTAGAGTTTCCCCGAAGGGATGAAGATTTGGTGAGGGATGAGCCCAGGGGTGTTTAAATTCCTCACTGGGGGATGTTTATAGCCCACAGGGTGATAACCGGTTTTAACAAGCAACGTTTTTGCGCCTTGAGAACTATCTAAACACGGGGCGCATTAGTCGCAATGCAGAACGGAGAACAAGATTTTGCCAGCAAGACCGCATGCCCAGAAAACTTTTTTAGTCTTTTGGGAGCATCACTGGCAAACATAATTTGAAAATCTTTCTCCTTAACATGCTGCCTCCTGTCAAAGAACAGGATTCTCATGCATATTTCATCCTGTTTCTTTTTAATTAAAAACTATTATATATTTATTTTTCAGCTGCAGTAGAGGGAGGGAAGGTAGCATTCATTCATTCAGTAAGTGTTTGCTGTGCCCCCTTTTATGTGCTAGCCCTGTGATGGGCACTGGGATGTGAAAGATGATTAAACCATAATCCCTCCCTTCAAGGGGGTTACAACCCAGTTAGGTGGGAAGGGAATAGATATGTAAATTAGTAAATATAATGAGGGGTGCCAAGGGCTAGGATGGAAGCATATTCATTGAGAGGAAGAATTTCTAGCAGGTGGACTCTGAGTTAAATCCAGCCTAGTGGCATATTTTGAGGCCCTCACAAAAAATGAATTGGTGGCTCTTTGTTAAGAGGTTTCACAGAAAAACCTAGATTTAGAGCTCCCCATGAAAAATCAAAAGATGTGGCCACACCAGGCCTGGATTTCTATACAATATCCATCTTCTGGAGCTGAGTAAGAACCACCCTCTCCTGGAAGAACTCAGTTTTCCACTCCACCCCAGTCCCCACCTTTCCCTATTGTCCTATACCTGGTGAACACCTGTTGGGCTCATTTAGGCTGCCTCCCTAGCTTGTGGGGGATTTCAGCTTGTGATCCTTCTTAGGAAAGTAAGATAAAAGTACAAAGAAGTGGGGTGTCTGGGTGGCTCAGCTGGTTGAGCGTCCAACTCTTGATTTCAGGTCAAATCATGATCTCAGGATGGTGAGATCAAGCCCCATATTGGGCCCACACTCAGCACAGAGTGTGCTTGTGATTCTCTCTCTCCCTCTGCCCCTCCCCGAACACACTCTCTCTAAATAAATAAACCTTGGAAAGGGGAAATACAAAGAAGTCGAGGGTTAGTTCTACCTGGAAGAGAGAGTCAGGAATGGCTTTAGAAAAGGGGTGACCATAGGATACATCACTGATGTGGGCCCCTGGCTCTGACCTGTTTCTTCTTAGGTGTTCCCCTGGGCTACACTACTAAGGTGCTAAGTCCAGTTTCTGCTGATCATCTTTTTTTCTGGACCTCAATTTCCTCGTGTTTTATAATTGTTGAGTTCTGGTACAGGTAGGCAGAGAGAAACATTTGTTGAGGGAAAGAGGTAGGAAAAGAAGAAGGAAAGAAGGGAGAAAAAGAGAAAGGAAGGAGCTATTATATCACCTTCCCAGAAGTTTTGTAAGAGTTAAGCAGGGCATTATGAAGAAAATGCTTTTGAAACTCAGAGTAATATGCACACATAAGATGTTCTTAAAAACATAATTATGTTTTTGCATTTTGCAAAAAACATCCTGTGGAATCATAGAGTACTGAGATTCTGACTAATTATGTACTATACATTGGCTAACTGAACAAAATTTTAAAAATATGTATTATCAAAGAAATTTTGGAAGAAGAGTTAAATTTAATTTTTTTTAACTGCATGACTTGTCAGAGCCATTACTATATCATAAACTGTAGTTTTCATTCTCAGTGGATAAAGATCCCGTGTGAGTATCTCATACCTGGCTAGCCAACGATCTATACCTGGCTAACCAGCAATCTATTCTTTCACAAAACGTCATCAAAAAACAAAAACAAAACAAACAAAAACAAAAACAAAACACAAGAGTTCTGTGGTACATACATTGAGAGATGTTGAGTTGATTTTATGTATGAGGACTCTCAGGTCACTACTAGAGTGACATGTACATTACCACAAGACGGTGATCGTGAATTTTAGTCCAGTGCTCTCTGTAGGATAATGTCTTTCTCCAATGGTCCTTCCCTGACCACTACCATTTCTCCCAGCCATTTAGGCTGATTTGGTTCTTCCTCTGTGGTCCCCCAGCTTCCCTCTTCCATGTTTTCTCCAACTGAGCATATCACAGCTGGACTATAATCCCCTAGATGATAGGCCCTGTGAGGCCAGATCACTTCTTCCTCATCACATCTGTCTCATACCTCACTAAATCCCCAGAGCCCGGTACAGGGCCTGATACATAGATTCTCTCTTGCTCTGTCTCTTGTTCTCTCTCCGATGAATATTAGATTGTCTTATATTATATATACATATTAGCTTTTATAGGTAGACAATGGAGGAAAAGAAAAAAAGATAGAAATATATATATTCAGATAGGAAGGAAGAAAGGAAGAAGGAAGAATTGAATATATATCTACTATACATTCAGGTAGATAGGTAGATAGCAAGATAGATGGATAGGATGATGTATGGATGGATGGATAGAAAGATGTTAGATAGATAGATAGAATCTAATATATTTCTTTTATGTCTTTATCTTTATTTTTTTCATATTTCTTTTTTATTAACATATAATGTATTGTTTCAGGGGTACATGTCTGTGATTCATCAGTCTTACACAGTTCAGAGCACTCACCATAGCACATACCCTTCCAGTGTCCATGACCCAGCCACCCCATCCCCCCCACCCTCTTCTACTCCAGAAACCCTGTTTGTTTCATGAGATTAGGAGTCTCTTATGGTTTGTCTCCATCCCAATCCCATCTTGTTTTGTTTTTTTCCTTCCCTACCCCCACAACCCCCCCACCCTGCCTCTCAAATTCCTCATATCAGAGGAATATGATATGATAATTGTCTTTCTCTAACTTACATATTTCACTCACCATAATACCCTCTAGTTCCATCCATGTCATTGCAAATGGCAAGATTTCAATTTTTGATGGCTGTGTAATATTCTATTGTATGTATATACTACATCTTCTTGATCCATTCATCAGTTGATGGACATCTAGGGTTTTTCTGTAGTTTGGCTATTGTGGACATTGCTGCTATAAACATTTGGGTTCATGTGCCCCTTTGTATCACTATATTTGTGTCTTTAGGGTAAATACCCAGTAGTGCAATTGCTAGTCATAGGGTAGCTCTATTTTCAACTTTTTGGAGAACCTCCATACTGTTTCCCAGAATGGCTGCACTAGTTTGCATTCCCACTAACAATGTAGGAAGGTTCTCCTTTCTCTGCATCCTCACCAACATCTGTTGCTTCCTGACTTGTTAATTTTAGCCATTTTGACTGGTGTGAGGCAGTGTCTCATTGAGGTTTTGATTTGTATTTCCCTAATGCCGAGTGATATGGAGCACTTTTTCATGTGTCTGTTGGCCATTTGGATGTCTTCTTTGCAGAAATGTCTGTTCATGTCTTCTGTCCATTTCTTGATTGGATTCTTTGTTCTTTGGGTGTTGAGCTTGATAAGTTCTTTATAGATTTTGGATACTAGCCCTTTATCTGATATGTCATTTGCAAATATCTTCTCCCATTCTGTCAGTTGTCTTTTGGGTTTTTGACTGTTTCTTTTGCTGTGCAAAAGTTTTGATCTTGATGAAGTCCCAGTAGTTCATTTTTGTCCTTGCTTCCCTTGCCTTTGGCAATGTTTCTAGAAAGAAGTTGCTGTGACTGAGGTCGAAGAGGTTGCTGCCTGTGTTCTTCTCAGGGATTTTGATGAATTCTTGTCTCACATTGACATCTTTCACCCATTTTGAGTCTATTTTTGTGTGTGGTGTAAGGAAATGGTCCAGTTTCATTCTTCTGCAAGTGGCTGTCCAATTTTCCCAACACCGTTTGTTGAAGAGATTGTCTTTTTTCCATTGGACATTCTTTCCTGTTTTGTCAAAGATTAGTTGACCATAGAGTTGAGGGTCAATTTCTGGGCTCTCTATTCCATTCCATTGATCTATGTGTCTGTTTTTGTGCCAGTACCATATACTGTCTTGATGATTACAGCTTTGTAATAAAGCCTGAAGTCTGGAATTGTGATGTCACCAGCTTTGGTTTTCCTTTTCAGCATTCCTCTGGCTATTTAGAGTCTTTTCTGGTTCCATATAAATTTTAGGATTATTTGTTCCATTTCTTTGATAAAATTTGATGGTATTTTGATAGGTATTGCATTAAATGTGTAGATTGCTCTAGGTAGCATAGACATTTTCACAATATTTATTCTTCCAATCCATGAGCATGGAATGTTTTTCCATTTCTTTGTGTCTTCCTCAATTTCTTTAATATATTTTTAAAGATTCATTTATTTAGGAGAAAGAGAAATGCATATGTGGGGGGAGAGTCAGAGGAAGAGAGAAAGAGAGAATCCCAAACAGACCTCCCATTGAGCATGGACCTCCCTCCCCCCTTATGTGGGACTGGATCCCATGATCCCAAGATCATGACCAGAGCCAAGATCAAGAGTCAAACACCCAACTGACTGAGCCACACAGGATCGATATCGATTTGGGCAGAAAACTCATGAGAATTGGCCTGAAAGTGCCGGCCACGCAGAATTGGCCAGAGTTGGGCAGTGATTCAGCCTCACTGTCACCCATGGTCTACAGCGATTTCTCACTCGGTGCATGTCTCCACCATCTGGGAAGGCGGCCATGACCACGCAGCTCCCCCAAGGGCCCCAGCACAGGGGAGCTTTCTGGGAGCAGAGTTGAGGGTGGGGTTCTGGCTGGGCATCAGCCTCCGAGTTTTGGGTGGGTGTTGGCACTGAAGGTTGGGCATGGCCTGCGGGGGCGAGGGGGCGGCGGATGCAGGTTTCTCTTGCTCTGAGGGTTTTCCATAGCTCCAAAAGGCACAGTTTCCTCCTGGGTGACAGGTGGACTCATGGGGTGTGACTCAGGGTTCCCCAATTTGAGGGCTCGAGGGACAGGCCCCTGGGGAAGGAACACTGAAAACCCAAGCGAGGGTTAGGTCCAGCGCCTAGGAACATAGCAGGCCCAAACCACCAGCACTGCTGTGGGAACCTCAGAGGGGGAGAAGCAGGAGGCGTTGGCCTCGTGTGTGCCTGACTTGTAGAGGGTGTACTCGCAGGATTCATGCCATGACCACTTGGGACCCCGGGCCAGGCCCAGGCAGATGCCCTGCAGGAAACCACAGGAAACAAGTTTGCAATTCAGTATTTGGGCAGAAAGCTCGTGAGAACTGGCTGGCGTTGGGTGGTGATTCGGGCAGCTCTGGCAACCATGGTCTAGAGCGATCCCAGAATCTAATATATTTCTAATATATATCCAAATACATAGCTTCATAGCAAAATAGATGGTTGGGTAGATGTGTTGATGGATGGATAGATGATGGATGGATGGATGGATGGATGGATAGAAAGATGATAGATAGCTAGAATATAAAACATATTTAGATAAATAGCTAAAAAGCAAGATGGATGGATGGATAGAAAGAAGGATGATAGATAAAAAATGGTAGATGATGGATGCATAGATGGAAGAAAGGAAGGAACGAATGAAGGAGAGAAGGGAGGAAGGAAGGAAAGAAGGAAAGGTAAAAGGGCAGGGAGGAAGGAAGGAAAAAAGGAAAAGAAAGGAAAGGAAGGGAAGGGAGACAGGGAGAGAGAAAGAACCTTTCTTTACAATTGCGTTTCCACATAAAATTTTAGGATAGAGGATTTTTCTTGAAGCACCCAAATAATTCAAGAGGTGAGGGAAATGCAACATTTTTATGCCAATTATCTGACAAACAGATTGCCTGGGTATTTGTCTGACTTCCCTTCTGGGTCTGCTTTTTCAGCATGGAGACATGAACAGACACAGCCTCTCTCTGTTCCAAGTCAATTACGTTTGTAGAGTCGATAGCACTATTGCAAGCATGATGGAATTTTTCTTTTGCTTCACAAAGTGTTTCCTCAAAGTTTGCCTTTGATTTTGCCTTTCCAAGGCTTCACAGCCTCCCAGCTTCTCCAGAGTTGCTCCTTTGATAAAAGGGTTCAGTCTCTCTGGTTTCCGTTTTGCTGGGTACGTGGGAAGCCTGTGGGGAAGCAGGTCCTGCTGGAAAACAAGCAGCGCATTTCAGCCTGTGTGACCTAAATTTCATGGGAGCTCCAGGCTCCCAGCTTTGCAGTGGGCAGCTGAGTTGCTGTGCAGAAACAGGACCCCAGAAGGAAAGAAACCCTGGAGGAAATCTCCTCCCCATATTCCAGATGGGGTAACTGAGGACCAGAGAGAGGGAGGAGCTGTTCCTGGTGTTCTCCCAATTACGTGTCCTGAGACAAAGGGGGACTGTATTTTTTCCAAGCATTTCCCTTTAGATATTTTTGTGGAACATCATGGTTTTTTGTTTTTTTTTTTTAAATTTGGTTGTTCTTTGTTGTTTTGTTGGTAGCCACAATTTCCTCAGGTATGTCTTGAAAAAGGCAGCTTATAGGGCAGTAGTGAAAAGCATAGCCTCTGCAGCCTGATTACTTGGGTCCAAAGTCTGGCTCCACCAACTTTCTTGCTGTGTGACCCAGGGCAAGTGACTCAACCTCTCTGACTCAGTCTCTGCATCTGTAAAATGAGAGTAACTGTAGATTGTTGTGAAGATTAAATAGGTCAATTTGTGTAAAGTGCCTAGAATCCAGTAAGGCGTTATGAATATGCGTGCCACCTTTGTTACCCACAAAGACCATCATCTCTCCTAATACACTCTCCTTTACAATGTATATTGCTCAACTTATTTGGGTGGAAAGCCTCTTCGCATTTGCTAAACAGCTTATATATAGTCCTTTACCAATATCAGTTATAGTCATTTATTCAATCCAACAAATATTCATAGTCCAACTAAGTTCCACTAGTACTGGTACTACTACTAAGCACTACTACTACCAAACAGCACTACTGCTGCTAAACACTGCTAGTACCACTAAGCACTACTCTACTAAGCACTAGTACTAAGCAGCATTACTACTACTTAGCACTAGTACTACCATGTATAAACACGGACCCAAGCACAGTGAATAAAACAGAAAAAGCCCCCACTCTCTTGGTCCTTATATTCTAATTCTCACATGTAAGCAAACTATTCATACCCACATTAGAAAGCTTACCTTATTCACTGAAAAATCTTTTAGGGGGCTTGTATTTCAGCAGTGCTCTGAGAATTTTACAAAGAGTAATTCACTTAATCCTTGTGACAATACGATCACTATCATCTCTGTTTAACAGAGGAAGAAACTGAGAAGATAAATCACACACTAGGTAACTGAGAGGCATAGCCCATGTAACCTTCTCCCCAGCTCTCCCAGTCCTGGCCACAGGTCTCAGCCTTCAGTGAGATGTCCCCAGGGCCAATGAGTCAGCTAAGCGGTCATCACTGGTCACTGGTGCCAGCGTTTCGACTACCTTATTACTCCTCTCCCAAAGTATTGTAGGGAATCCTAGGAAACTATCTCTGGGAACATAGCCCAGGTTCCTTGCAGTTCTGGATGGAGAACGGGAGAGCGGAGGGAATGGAATGATGTGGTTCCCTTCAGGAACCCTCCAGAGTCACTCCAGGATGAAGTATATGGCTGGTTCTCCCCTGCTAAGGAGCCCTCAGCAAGGTGGAGGCAGACATCCCCTGGGGTTCATTAGTGAGGAAACCCCAAGCCCAAGGAAGGGAGGGCACTGTGCAAGGCTCCATGAGGGTAGGTGGCAGGACCAACCCCTGGAGCGCCATCTCCTCACTTTCTCTCCAGTGTCCCTTCCACGGTGGGAGGACGTAGGCATGAAGGAGGACTGCAGGCACGGAAGCAAGCAAGACACAGTCCCTACTTTATGAACTCTTGTCCGCTTACCGCAGCACTCTCCTCCCAGCCCTGTGAGGGGTCTCTGGGCAGCATTCCTTCATGTGTTCAGTCAGTCAGTCAGTCATTCAGTCAACAAACAGTGAGCACCACATTCATGGGGGAGATAGGTCGTCATGACACAAAATGTGGGAAGCACAGGGGCATCAACAGACCAGCAGAGGGCCCTGCCCAGCCTGGCGGGTTCAGGAAGGCTTTCTTGGGGTGGTGATACACACATCAAGGGTGACCAGGCGGAGGGAGCTCGCTGGTGCTGGTGCAGAGGTGAGAGGGATGATAAACTCCATCTGCCCAGAATGAAGGCTGGGCTGGGCTGGTAAGAAGCAAGGCAGAGAGCTGGGCAGGGCCCAGGGGTGGCAGCCCATAGTCCGGGCTACTGGCAGATCCTGCCATGGCGCTGAATCCCCTCAGACAGTTGCCTTCATTCCTCAAGACCTCAGTCTCCACATCTCTCAATGGGTGGGTTGAACCCATCTAGAATCTGCAAGCTCCTTCCAGTGCTGATATGCCACAGTGAATTGCCCATTCTGGCTTCAGAGCAGCCTCCCCACCCCCACCACCCCTGAACCCACCCACACATTATTGCCTTTGGCATCAGAGTGGCTCAAGGTCATGGCTGGTTTGCCACTATATGGCTTTACCTCTCCAACCATCATGTCTTTACCTGTATAACCACCACACAGAAGAATGGTGCTCATGTAGGTCAAGGGTTTGGCAGAGGACCAGGCTTATTTCCCCCACCACTCAAATGGCAACTCTCGTATTGTCGTCTGAACAACCGGTCTTGGCCTGGCCTGCTCCAGATCTCTGGAGAGAGACCAAAGCCTTAGCCTCATTCTGACAGTGGGGAGAGAGGGAAACAATATTTAAGGCCCTGAACTATCTACTTGACTCCTCACGGGGTCCTTACAAGAAAGCCCAATTACTTATCCCCATTTTAGAGATGGGAAAACTGATGCCCAGAGAAGCAAAGCAACCTGTTCCTTATGGATGAGCCCAGCTCTCTGATTCTACTAGGTTGGAAGTCTTCCAGCTCCTTCTGCAACGGGTCAGATGGTACATTTTTTCAGTGACTAGTTATCTCTATGGTTGTAGTACAGACACAGCCTCCATTGTAGCTGAATGAACCGGCACGGCTGTTTTCCAATGAAGCTTTATATTCACAGCATTGCCCTTCATTGCAGGGAGCTCCTTCCAAGGAGGCACTGTGCTGGGAATTTGGGCTGCATTTTCTGGTTCTATCTTTGCCTGGATTCTTGGGAATCATGTTATTCTTTCCATGTCTGAGAGGGAAAGACAGATGTTCCTCGAAACCTATGCATTGTACAAACTGATGTCTGTCTGAGAACAGGGTCTGGCTTCGTTGCACACATGCCACTGAGACAGAACCAAGGGAAACTTTTGGCCGGCGGGGGGTGCGGGGGTCCTCACACTTTCCTCCAGCTTGGGTTTTTGCATTTTCCTCTGCAAAAGGACCAGATAAGCAAGCATGTGTTTGCAAAGTTCGTGGAACTGAAGAAAAGTGAGGGCATGGCGTTTCCTTCTCTCCTGCAGAAAGCGTAATAAATCCCAATTGCTTTGTTTTGCATCCATTACAAGGTCCGTTCCTGTGCTGGGAGAAAGCCCACAACCTGGAAAGGGGTGAGTGGTAGGGAATTGCTGAGCTGCACCCCCGGAACTGAATCACAGTGCTCGAGAAGCCTCTCTTGCCCAAGAACAAATAGGAAGTGATGGACATCGGTACTTCCTGTGGGCAGCAAGGAGGCTGCTTTCTCCCTGGAAATAAATGTATGCATGCTGTGGGGATGACACGTAACATGGCACCGGCCACCCAGCTCCTCTTTTCTCAAATGTCCCTCAACATAGTGTCACAGGGAATAGACTTCTCCCATAATTCTTACCTTTCTAAGAGTAACATAAAGTCTCAGTCAGTCATTAACACAATAGTGTGAATTAGTTAGCCCTTTAAACAGAAAAAGTACTAAACTTTTTAAAGAGAAATATAAGGCTTTGAAACCACTGTGGTTTCTGCCACTTTCTCAACTCTATTGCCATAGGCAAATTGTATTTTCCTTTGCCCGGTATAGAAGCTGAACCAAAGCAAAAATTGTAAGTGGTCTGTGAGCCCCTTGGAGCCCCAAGACATGTTTTATCCCTGTTAAATACTGTTAATTTTTAATTGGGATAATTAATTTTTAATAATTTTAAAATATCAGTAAATCCAACCATTCATTCAAATATGTTTAAATTTAATTATTTTTTATTAACATATAATGTATTATTTGCTTCAGGGGTACAGGTCTGTGATTCATCAGTCCTACACAATTCACAGCACTCATACCCTCCCCGATGTCCATCATCCAGCCATCCTATCCCTCCCAACCCCTTCCTCTCCTGCAACCCTCTCACTGTTTATTTAAATAATACATTTACATTTTAAAATCATTCTTAATTTGAGCAATTGGATTTTTGATTTTTAAATGGGATAATTCATCTTTAATAATTTTTAAATGACAATAACCATTTGTTCAACTATATTTAAATGCATTGTTTAATCTTTAACCATTTATTTAAATAATGCATTTACATTTCAAAACATTTCTAACTTGGGACCATTATATTTTTGTTTTTTCATTGGGATCATTAATTTAAGTAGCTGGGATTTGCCCCAGACCCTGGTATTCTCTGATGTCTTTTATCTATGTGTCTCACATTCATTGCACCTGCCTTTGTCATTATTCATTGTCAATACTGGGTTGTAAAGAACGCTCTGGATTTTTCTATAAGGAGAGAAGACTGAAAGGTGAACTCCAAGGGACGGGGTTCTGGTCAGGTAAGGGTTGATGAAGGGGATGAAGGCAGAACCTCAGTCTTCAGCAATAAATGTTTTCTGGGGAGCATGGGCAGTGGTAGACACATGAGGTCTCAGGGGACAGACAGAGTGTCACTTCTCACTGAAATGTTAGTGACTTTGCTTGGATACACACCTCATTGTGTCCTTGTCTGCAAACCCAATTCCCACCCTGTTTATTTGGACAAGTCACTAAACATCTCAGAGGCCCCTGATAAAAAGGGTATCATTGGTAGTCATCTTTGGGTGTGTGTGTGTGTGTGTGTGTGTGTGTGTGTGTGCTTACTTCCTATACAAGGTAGACAATTCTGCATACACTTTCTACAAAACAAGGTAGAAATTCCTTGCACCATTTTGTAGATGGGAAAATTGAGGCCGATCTGTGCAACACACACGTCTAACCTTGGGGCAGGATTCCCGCCTCATCTCTCTACCTCCAGAGCCCCCCACACCTTCTGCATGTGGCCATGATGCTTTCAGGCTCCACCTGTCAAGGTGGGGTGTTGGTGAAGCTCAGCTGCGGAGGCAGGTGTGAGGACTGATTGAGAGGGACAGCGTAGCCGAGATGAGAACACTATTGCTAGATGTGCCTACAGGGTCACAGGGCCTCCTGGATCCCAGCTGATCGCAATTTAGCTGTTTCATCTAGAAGGTTCCAGCTCCTGAAGCAATTCCATTTCCAGTGTCTGGGGAATTCGAGGCGGTAAGGAAGAAGATGCTCAGAGGAATCTACTTCTTTGATTTAGTTAAGTTATTATTGAGCTGCTGCTCACAGGCTGCCCACCAGCTGTCCATGGTCCTGACAGGGAGGGGTGACTGGTTCCTGCCACAGTGTTGGTGGTGGGGGGGTTTCCTTCCAACTGGCTAATTCCCTGGGCTTGTTTCTGAACAGCCTCAGGAGCAAAGCAAGATAAGGGAGTGTCCTGATGAGCTGCAGAATCCATCTCCAGACAAAGAGGAAGGAGGGTCCAGGATGTGATGGAAATGGAAGGTCGTGTCCGTCTACCATTCCCAAAAGGAATCACCTCATGGCCATGGGCCAGTTCAGAAGAAGGTGAGCAGGATGAGGCTGGGAAGTTTTGAGGGAGAGAACAACCACACAGCACTTCTCTCCGCTGTATGTTATTCCAGTTGATCTGAGTGGCTCTGTTCCCCCGCCCCCCCCGCCTTTTTTTAAATGATCACTATTATATTATCATTGTCTTTTTTCTCCCTGTTGAGTTTCATGGTGTGTTATAAGGTGTTTTCCTCTGGAATGGAACAAGACATAGATTCTCTGAACGTTTTCCTCCTGCAAGCTTGCAAACACAATTATCCCCTTTCTGGCCAGATTGACTCCTCACAGTGAAGAAGAGAACTGGAGAATCATCCAGGAAATGTAAAAAAGCGGGCTTTCACCCCCAAAGATAAAATTTAAGGATTTCTCACTTTTGTATCTTTTTTCTCTTAAGCATTAAAAAAAGCATGCTCAGAACCATGATCTCATTGAAATCCCACACCAGCCCTGGGAGGGAGAAAGGATAGGAATGACCCTTCCCATTTTACAGGCGGGAAGACTGAGGCCCAGAGTGGTTAAGTAAGTTTGTTCAAGATCACAGAGCAACCCCTTCAGAGCTGGGTCTGAACTTGGACCTTCTGGTCCCTCAGCCGGGCCTGACCGCTATATCTTTCCTTCAGGTAGCAGGTGGGCATCTGCTCATTTCCTAGGCAGGAGTCTGGCCCATAGATACAGACTGGATACCCAGATGAGAGCAGGAGATGAGGGTCAGGGACCTCCATACTGATGGTAGTCACTGGGCCCTCTTACCTGGATGGCTTGGCTGGGCAGGGAAAGAGAGACAGAGGAGGAGAGCTTAGAGACCCTTGGACACCTGTCCAGACTGGACCCAGTTCATTCACAGAATCCATCTCTTTCTCTTTCTCTGTCTTGGTCCCTCTGTTCCTGTCCATAGTTTTCTCCCTCTTTCTGTATTTCTGTGGTATGTTGTGCGCTCTCTCTCTCTCTCACAGACACACACACACACACATACACCTTATCTGACAGTTTTTCTCTTCTTTCCCAAGTGATATCAGGGAGATAAAGGCACCTCTTACTCTCCAAATAAGTGGAAGCTCTTGATCTGGAAGGTGTTAAATTTTCCACTACCTTGTTCATTTTTAAGGTAAGTTTCACGTCTCTCTTCCCTCCATTTATTACCATAATTGGGGCATTTTCCTGATTCTTTAATTCAGCAGCTTGATTTTAGAAATATTCATTCCATTGTCCCTCCCAGGCCTCATCTCCCACACTTCTCCCCCTTTATTCATTTTGCACCTGGTTCCTATAATATCATCCCTTCATTCAGTGCAAATCAAAATAGGATGGTCATTTTTTTTTAAATCCTTGTCCTTACAATTGATATCCTTCAGGAAAAAATTCTTAATGATTTGAATTAACTTTGGCCATTTTAAAGCTGTTTCCAACAGGACTGTTGCTCTAGTCAAAAAGACTGTCTGCAAACCCCCTCCTCACCATTCAGGGAAAGAAAAATAATAAATCGAGACAAAATCATTGCACATATCCTGTGTTTCACGGCTTTGTTCCTCAAGTTTCCTATCAAATATTAGCAACTTGCCTCAAGGTGAAAGAGAGGAAAGATGAGATCTTAGCTGGAAGCAGTAGGAGGTCACCAAGCAGATTGCTTTATCGGCTCCTAGATTCAGGGCACCCCCATCCT
Source organism: Mustela erminea (assembly GCF_009829155.1). Taxonomy (NCBI): domain Eukaryota; kingdom Metazoa; phylum Chordata; class Mammalia; order Carnivora; family Mustelidae; genus Mustela; species Mustela erminea. The sequence goes on along the minus strand of NC_045626.1, from coordinate 73,245,751 downwards.
ACTCAGAGCCACTGATGGGATGCTGCTTAGGAATTAGTCCTGAGTTCAAATCCCAGTGCTGCCACTGTCTAGCTGAGTGAGCGGGCATGTTAATTTCATCTCTCTAAGCTTTGTGTTCTTCTTCCTATCCCCTTGGGGCTGTTGGGAAGGTTTGTAAAGGTAGTGGTCATTGTCCATTACCAGGGACAGTATCAGGCACTGGGGAGTGAGGTACCAGTGCATGTTAAGGACGTCAGACAGGATTCTCCTTCTGCCCTTAATACAGTCCTATAACAGTGGGTGTGACAATGATTCCACTGTACAACTTTAGACCAGAGAGGTGCGGTGATTTGCCCAAGGTCATACCACTCATGTGCAGCATCCAGAACTGACTCTGAGGTCTGTGTTCTGCATCATGCATAGAGATATGTCAGGACTGAGCCCTTCCCCTAGTAGGTACTCAGACAACTTTTGTTCCCACCCTTCTCCCAGAGAGGACACCATGAGGAGGAGGGATCAGCCTCAGGCTGTGGCATAACTCTGTGTTGCTTCTCCAAAGACCTCTGGAATAAGGCTGCTTTAATTAGGAGAATGGTGCTCTGTGGGGCCAAAGTAAAGAGACAATAAAGCAACTCCCAGAGCAGACAAGCACAGGGACTCAAGCCAGGCACTTTGTCCTGACGCTGGGGAGATGAATGACCTATAAAGTGGTGCAGCAACTCTTAGGTTTAGCCTGCGGCTTCTGGAGGGCATTCAACCCACAGTATTGGAGTCACTGATTGCAGAGGGGGTCAAACCTGCCTCCCAATGTCCAGCCCACTCAGCCGTGATTGCAGAAGCCTCATCTGGTCAGGACTAGAAATCTTCACTCTTGGAGTGAGGTGAGGAAACCCAGTGCCCTCTGACCTCAGGTACCCAGGAGGAATTCCAAGGGCTTCCATGCCTGCTATGTTGTAACTACTTCTTGTTTCTTAAACTTATTGGTCTCAGGACTGTTTATACTCTTAAAAATGATTGAAGACCCCCCAAAAAGCTTTGTGTATTAGTTGTATTAATCAAAATTAGATTAAAAGTTAAAATCAGAAACTCTTGTATAAACATTTATTAAATTACAAATAACAGTAATAAACCCATTACAAGTTAATAAATGTAACATATTCTACTGAATAGTAACTGCTTTTGCACAACCAAAAGAAATTCTGAAAGGAGTGGCACTGGTGATTGTGATGGTGATGATGATAGTGGTGGTAATGATGATCGTGATGGTGGTGATGGTGATGGTGATGATGATCATCGTGCTGATGGTGATAATCATGGTGACAGTGATGGTGATGGTGATGATGTGATAGTGATGGTAATAGTGATGATGATGATGGTGGTGATAACGGTGGTGATTGATCATAATGGTGATGATGATGGTGATGATGGTGATAATGATGGTAACAGTGATGGTAGTAGTGATGATGATGACGGTGGTGATGGTGATGATGATGATGGTGGTGATGGTGATAATGATGGTAACAGTGATGGTAGTAGTGATGATGATGATGGTGGTGATGGTGATGGTGATGATGGTGGTGATGGGGATGGTGATGATGATGGTGGTGACGATGTTGATGATGGTGGCAATGATGATGATGATGGTAATGATGAATATGTGCACATTCCAGATCCTGTTCTACCATCACATTGAATCTTCACAGTAGCTCCATGAGGTAATTCTATTCTTTTCATTTTACCACTGGGACACAGGTTGAGTAGTTCATCCAAGGGCAGAGCCTGGGTTCAATCCCAGGCAGTCAAACATCCAGAACTGTGTTCTTGGCCATGACAATGTGTTACAGTCCCTGGTACAGATAAATAGTCTCAGGCAAAGAATCATGTCAGCCAAGGTGGTAAATCTCTGGAGTTGTACTTAGCAACTAAAAATACTGAGTGCATGCTAAATAGGCAAGTCTGGGTTTATTCAGTGTTGTGTTTGTTAAATATTTGATCTGGGAGAATTAAATGGCATCTTCTCTCTAGAGAACTGAAGCTGATGAGCCCAGAAATAAAGTTGATGAAAATAGCCCTAATTGTAATCATACTCAAATATGTACAGTTTACAAAACCCATCCATATATGTTAGTTTATTCAATTCTCTATTTAAATGATGCTCACCAGTGCTCCCTCTGCCCTCCACATTTTGTCCCCACAGCTGCATCCTTGAACCAGACTTCATGATCACTGTTCTATACTTTTGCTGCAGCTCCCCAAACCCCTTTCCCCTGTCTATCCACCTGTCCATGCCACTTGAATGCTGCCTCCAGAGACTGCCTTCACTAATAATAATGGCAGTCATATTAACTGAGCACTTATCATGTGCCAGGCACCCCGTTGAATGTCAAGCATGGATTACATCATCTGCTCTTCTCTATAACTCTGGCTTGTATATTTTTATTACCATCTTCCCCGTTTTATGGATGAAGACAGCAAAACTTAGAGAAACTGCATAATATACCCAAGAATACACAACTCAGAGACATGGATATGGGATTTGAATGTAGCAGGCTGGTTCCTTAGCTTCCAAACCATTGAACCACCTGATTCCCATCAGCAATGCAGCCTGATCAGTCACTGTTTTCCCTGGACTCCTGTGGATCCTTGCTGCTCATGTGTCACAGACACTTCAACATGGCATCCATATCCTTTAAAATTGGTTCCTGACTCATCTCCTAGACTCTGCTTCCTACCTCATCTTATTCCCATTCACCCCACTCTCCAGCCACATCAAATTCTTCAATTTATGACATCACAGTAACACACTTTGGCATGTGCTGTTCCTCCCCTGAGCACAGTGACTCTCCAGTCAAATTCCTACGCAGCCTTGAAGACCCAGCCCCACAGTCCTGTCCATCCTAAAGCCATGGGTGGTCTTTTGCTCCCTGCTTTGGTCACTGCTGAGGTACTCCTTTCCTACTTGAATTTAACCTTGTCACATTGTGTTGTTTAAGGCACTGGAGATGAACATGGACTATGGACTCAGAACTTCCAGGTCCACATCCAGCTTCTACTACTACTAACTGTGTGTGACCATGCTCAGGTGACTTTGCCTTTTTGACCATTGGCCTCCCCACTTACAGAATGGCTCTGATGACAGGATCACCTGCTCTCACAGGGCTATCCTAATGATGCAGGGACTTTCTTGGTTACTAGAGAAGAGAGGAAAGAGGTTGTCCCAGCTCACCTGGTCACTGATCAACCTTCTTCCAGGTGTGGCCTGGATCTAAGGCTGCTGCTGTGTTTGCTTGAAAGATAGAAGGGGCTCAGGTGTCTATAAGAGTTTTCTGGCAAGGGCATAGACTGTGTAGGTTTTATCTGAAAGGAGAAATAAGCCCCAAAGACAGGGTCAAAGGGCCATAAGACACAAGTTTCTCAGGGACCTGGCAGGTCCCTCAGTTTCAGGACAGAGGTCTAATATCATAGAGCATGTGCAGGGGCTGGGATGCGATCTTCTCCAGCCAGTCCATGCCCCACCTGGGAGTCTGTGGAGAGGTCACAAGACAACTGTGAAACTCACTGACACAGCACCTAGGACAGAACAAGTGCTTTATAAATGTTACCTATTTTTAATCCCAGGAACAGTACAGACCTGTTCTTTATCTTCTGCTTGAGGCATCTCCCCATGGTCTTGCTGGGTTGAGAACTGGGGTCATCTCCCTAGCCACAAAAAGAACAGTTTGCTGAGGCAAAGGGTCCTCCTGCGCATTTGAAATGACTGATGAGAAACGGGTGTGCACGCATGCACACCTGAACCCCATCTAGTGAACACCACTCTGCTGCATGCACACACTCACATACACACATGCACATACAGGCACACATCCTGGGGGCAGCTGGTTCTTCCTCCGTCTTCTTCAGAGCTGCATCTCCTCCATCCTCTCTGCCTCGCCTCTCTGTTCTAACTCATACCAGTTGCCTCAGAAAAATTTTGCATCCTTTCCACACCCACCACTACATTTCTAGCTGACAGTTTCCTTTCCATCCATTTCTGAGCCACCCACTGTCCCACCCCAGTGCCAGGGACTTTCAGAAGCCCCAGTCTTCTTTAATGGAGGGGAGATGTTGCTGCCTACAGCCAGGTAGAGAGAGCTACCACCGAGTAGCACCACCATCTCTGACTGGCATGATGTTCTCTGTTGGGTTGAGAGCAAAAGCTTAGCTGTGTTCTCTGCTGAGGGCTGAAGACCCATGTCACCTGGGGCTCTGGACCTTGCACATGTGGGCTCCTTTGCCTAGAGCTGTCATTCCTCCACCTCCTCGTCCCTTTTCTAACTCCTCCTCCAACTTCAAGACTCTTCCTAGACATTTGCACCTCCAGGAAGCCTTCTCTGATCCCCTGACTGAATTAGGTGTCTCCTCTGGACTCTGCTTCCCCCAATAGAGCACTCAATGTGCCAAATCATGATTGCCCCATTATTTCCATGACCTGGCACATAGGAGCCCCTCAATCTGTTGTTATTTAGATGAATGGTGAAAAGATTGCTCTCTGCCCCCAGAGAAGTATGATTGTGTCATTCTGGATGATTTTCCAGAAAGCCTCCCCAACCTACTCCTTATCACAGGAACAGCCACACCAGGCTGCTGTCCAACTTGGAGTTTTCCAGGTCACAATATACGGGTCCGCACTACAGTGATGGCAGAAGTATCTGAGAATCGAGTTACACTTTCTCTACCCAACATGATCCCAAACTGCCCTAGTAATCTCAGCTCCTGTAGCCTGAGCCTGAGCTCACATAGCCAAGAGCTGTCTGCTGACTCCATGAGTGAATTCTCAGTGGGCTTAGGCAGGGACAGGGTGAGGGTCCAGTGGGGGTCTGTGAGTTGTTACTCTTCTCTCTTTCCAGATATCGAAGTGTTTTCCTCCCAACATGGAATGGTCTGCTGGGTCCTTCCCTCCCCTGGACAGATTGTAATCAGAGAAAGGGGACCCACAGGTTCTTTCTTCTAGGGCCATGAGGAGGCTGTCCTATTATGTTTGCCTCTTATAAACTCCTTCGGGGCACCTGCCATCAAAGACCATGGGAGTTTGGGTCCTAGGGGGATAATGTTCTGTTGCACAAACATACATGGTTTCTGCCCATTGTTATCCAAACATTGCCTTTTGTAGGGAACTTTGATGAGAGTTTTTTTTTTTTTAACCCAACATCCATGAAAGAGCTTGGATGAAAGAGCAGCTTGTATTCTCCAGATAGATATATGTGTGTGTGCCCATAGAACAAAAATATATGTGTTCCCATGAGCTCTTCTTATACTGTGACTGACACTACTTGCACTTCAAAGGGGGTCTATGTCCACTCCTTTGAACCTTAGCAGGGGCAGGTGGTTGCTTCAATCAGTAGAGGGAAGTGGAAGACATGCAAAGGGACCTCCAGCGTGAAATCATGAAAAGAATTCCAAGGATCTCTCCCTGAGCTCTCTGCTCTTTCCCTCTCCTCTTTGCTGCTGCTGCTCCTCCTCCTCCTCTTCCTTAGTCTTCTTCTTCTTCTCCTTCTTCTCCCTGTTCTTGTTCCTCACTTCTCTCTCTCCCTCCCTCTTCACTGTGGAATCCAGCCATCGTGCCCTGAAGAAGCCCAAACCAGCCAATGCTGAGAGACCACATAGAGAGAAACCATGCAGACAAGAGCAGAAGCTGCAACCTATCATCTGCATCAACAGATTGGTGAGTAATGAATGAATGAGACTGCAGATGGGTGCAGCCCCAGCCTTCAAGTCCAGCTGAGCCCCCAGGCACCATAAAGCAAAGACAAGCAAGTCCTGCTGTGCCCTGGTCTGAATTCCCAGCCCCCCAGAATCCATGAGTTTACACACCATTGCTTTACATAGCTGAGTTCTGGGAGAATTTGCTTTGCAGCCACAACAACTCGAACAAGACTGGAACAAAAATATGTGGAGGCTCAAAGAAATTGCAGGTGGACAGGATTTGGTCTTGGAGGCCATCGACCTCGCGTTTCTTTCTAAGCAAAGGCTTTAAAATCAGAACACATCAACAACACGGGAATATCAAAAGTGACCACCTGGAAGGATTATGACTAATCATCCCATCCTGTAGATGAGGAAACAGAGCCCAAAGGGACTTGCCCATGAAATGATCAAGCAGAGACTCACATCCAAGTCCATAAAACAGTTGGCAAATGATCCTTGTAATGTAAGGATTTATCAGGTACCTCTCATGTATCAGGAGCTTCATCTACATTGCTACAGACTCCTTCGATGTAGCCATCATGGTTCCCATTTCACAGATAATAAAGTTAAGGTTCAAGGAAAGGGGAAGTGACTTGTCTGTGGTCAGATAGACAGGAAGTGTTGGCCCTGAGTCCAGAACCCAGATCTGCACCCCTACCCTCAGTGGCTTCTCAGAATTTGAGCTGCTTGTTCCCTTACTGCCACTTCCTGCTTTCCCTTATCCCAGGAGCACAAGTGATGTATTCAGTGCTGCATGCCCGTGGTTAAGACCCTCAACTAAGCTGATAGAGGGTGTGGCTACTGCCTTCCAAGTTAGCTTTCATCCACTCCTTACAACCTGTGTGATTCTAGGTAAGATGTCACCTCACCTCCTTGAGCCTCAACTTTCTTGTCAGCAAAATGGGATTAAAATGCCTTCTTGCTCTAAATAGCAAATGAAACAAGGCATATGAGGGGTCTGGAAAGGCTCTCCAATTAAACAGTAGGTACCCCCTCTAAGGCGGGATTCTTCTCCTAATTCTCCTTCCCCCAACTTTTTTTTTTTTTTTAAGTAAGCTCCACACTGGGTGTGGCTTGACCTCCTGGCCCTGAGATCAAGACATGAGCTGAGGTCAAGAGTTGGACACCCAATGACTGAGTCACCTGTGGGCCTCCTAATTCCCTTTCAAAACACCCCCTTCCAAAAGGATTTTCAAGCACTGACAGCTGATTGTAATTGAGAGCTTACTGTGTGGTTTTATATAGGCATGTTTTATATAAATTGCATGTAATCCTCAAACATCACCATGAGGTCGAGATACCATCAATATCTTTACAGATGAAAAAACAGAGGCACAGAGAAGAAAAGTTTTTGTGTTCATGCCCTAGGGCTGCTGTAACCAAGTACTGTAAATTGGGTAGCTCAGGACAACAGAAATACTGTCTGACAGTTCTGGAGGCTAAAACTCTGAGATCAAGATGCCTGGCTCGATCTTCAGGGTTCCTTCCAGGGGCAGTGAAGAACCTGTTCTGTGGCTCTTCCTTAGTTTATGGGATTGATGGCAATTTTTGGCAATCTTTTACTTGTAGAAGCAGCACTCTGATTAGTGTTCATCTGCCTATGGCATTCTGCCTGTGTGTGTGTCTGTTCCAAGTTTCCTCTTTTGATAAAGACACCAGTCACATTGAATTAGGAGCCCATCCTACTCCAGCATGACCTCATCTTAATTAATTACCTCTGCAATGACCCTATTCCTAAATCAAGCCACATTCTGAGATATGGAGAGTTAAGACTACAACATATGAATTTTGGAGGGTGGGGAGGGGACATTTAGTCCTTAACAGTTGTCTTAGCCAAGATCTCACAGCTAATAAATAGTGGAACCACACTTCAAGTACAGTCAGGCTGGCTCCACCATCTGTGTTCTTGACCATGCTGCTGATGTGAATGGCCCATCTGAATGTCCCATAGACAGTGGAAGCAAAAAGTTCCCTGGAAGAAGACATCACTTGAAAGCCGCATTGTGCTGCCTTGAAAGCTCTCTGGCTCCCGAAGACCAGCCCCCGTCCTGGTGGTGACTCAGAGGCAGCCTAGGAACACCGGGGGTGGCTTCTCCAACAACGCCACCCAAGCACGAGAACAGTTCGTTTGCTAAAGTAATTAAAAACATAATCTGCGCTATTAAATTCCTCCTCTATTTTTCTGCTGTTCGCGTTCCCCGGTGTGCCGAGTTAGATGTCTTCCCTAATCATTGCTGACATGTCAGCTCTACCCCCACCTTCCTCCCGAACTGCCATCCTTAGAGATGATGGGGGCTCTAGACAGTTTGTTTTAATGTCAGGATCTACATCTCTCATAATTATATACACACACCCCATTTGCTGGGAATTTACCGCTCAAATAAGAAAGCCAGTTTGACAGCTCTGACACCCCAGCCCTCGCATCAGCTGTAGACAGGGGTGCATGCTAAGGGCACGGGTGCCACTCTCCTTGTGCTGGGAGTTCACTCTGAGCTGGCTTTTAGTGGCATCAACTGACAGTCTCTGCTGAGTTGCAACTGCAGGAGTCAGTCCTCAATAGCCCAGACCATACAAGGGAAGATCACCCAACCCACCCACACCATCTCTCCCACAACACATTCTCTACTGGAGAAGAAAAAATGACATACACACTGAGGAACATAGCTGGCTCAGTTGGTTGGGTGTCTGATTCTTGATTTTGACTCAGGTCATGATCTCAGGGTCATGGGTTCTAGTCCTGCATCAGACTTCAAGCTCAGTGGGGAGTCTGCTTGATGATTCTTCTCCCTCTCCCCTGACCTTTCCTCTGCTCTCTCTCTCTCTCTCTCTCTCTCAAACAGATGAATAAATCTTTTTTAAAATGAAATGTGCATATAACAGAAGGTACTCTGGTTCTCTGTTGGTTGGAAGCATTTTTTTTTTATTTCTTTTCAGTGTACCAGAATTCATTGTTTATGTACCACACCCAGTTCTCCATGCAGTATGTGCCCTCCATAATATGGAAAGTGCCTGGTAAGTGACTATTATTGTCAGCTTTATCATTTTGTCACTATCATCATCATCACCATGGCATGATCCTATGGGCTGAGAACATTCTGGGAAGAACTTGCTGGCAGCCAAGATGGTGAGATCCAAGAAGGCCACTGTGGGAGTATATGACTTTGTGTCTCCTGCTATATTCTCTGCTGTGGTCCCTGTGCAAAGGAGGAGGGAAGAGGGTGCAGGAAGACCTGTCCAGACTTTCTGAGCTAATGAGGGAGAGCAGATGGGGCTAGGAACTCCAAGGATGATTGTAATCAGAGTGTCGGGCTGTAGGAGAGCAAGGTCATAGCCTTCTACAACATCAGGGCTCCCTACAAGTGCTGTGGCATCTGGCAGAGTCAAATTTGAATCTTGGCCCGGCCTCTTCCTGGCTGTGGGACCTAAGCCACTGGCCTGTGTTGCTTAGTTTCCTCTACAAAATGGGAATGATACCAATAGTATCTAACCCCCTAGGGTTGCTTTTGCAAATTAAATAAGATTCTTAGGGTAAGTACTTAAGCAGAGTGTCTAGCACATAGTCAGCACTCAAGAACTTAATTCTGTTATTAGTCCCCATCCCCACTCCCCCCCCCATAGAAAATTCCTGGCCTCCAAATCCCAGACACAGTAGGAAGGCTAGAGCTTTGTGCCTGCAGATCTATTTTAATTTATTTGGTTCTGCCTGTACCTCCTCCTCAGGGTACCTGCTTCTTTGGATGAAGATTTGAATTGTTACCTCCCAGAGCCAATAATACATCTCACCTCTCTGCAGACAAAGGTAAATATAATTAAAAAGTGATTATAATCTGGGACTACATTCATAAGCTTTGCTAGACCTAATTATACAGCAAGTGCAAGTCTCTGGGCATTGAATCCTTTCTGGATGGGATTTACTGACACCGTCTGTTGCGTGTGGTGAGCAGGTGAGATCTGTGCCATGGGTGGTGGTGTCAGTGCCGCAAGAGGGGCACTGACCCAGGTTGAGCCATGTCCAGACTTCGACGATGGCCCTGGTCCTGAGTTTGTTCATCCAAGGAGTGTTTATTCACATCTTCCATCGATCAGGTCCTGCTCTCAGGTCTTATTAGGGGCAAGGGACTTCTCAGTAAAAACATAGTGATAAATTTGTCAAAGAGTATTGGTTCACCATGAGGATATAAAGATGGCAAATAAGCACATGAAATGTTGCTCCACATCATTAGCTATCAGGGAAATGTAAGTTAAAACCACAATGAGATATCACTACACACCTACCAGAACAACTAAAATTAAAAAATGGTGATACCACCAAGCGCTGGCAAAGATACAGAGAAATCAGATCATTCATACGTTGCTGGTGGGAATAAAAAATGGGACAGCCGCTCCGGAAAAGAGTTTTGCTATTCCTTATAAAACTAAGTAGGCAAATGTCATAAGATCTGGCAAATTGCACTCTTGGGGATTTGTCCCAGAGAAATGAAAATTTATGCCCACTGAAAAATCTGTACATGAATGTTTATAGCGGTTTCATTTGCAAGAACCCCAAGTGGAAACAATCCAGATGTCTCTCTGCGGGTGAATGGTTGAATAAACGATGGTCTGTCCACATCCAGAATAGTACTAAGTCATAAAAAGAAAGAACTATCAATGGTCACAACTCAGAGGGGTCTGTGAAAAATTATGCTCAGTGGGTAAAAAACACAAACATCTAAAGGTTATTATCTGATTCCATTTATATAGCATCCTTGAAATGACAAAAATGACAGAAACAGAGCACAAGTGAGGGGCTGCTGGGGTGAAGGAGGGGATGGGGGCAGGTGAGAAGCAGATGTGACCTAAAAAGGGCAACAAGAGGGGTCTTTGTGCTGATGGAAATGTTCTGTGTCTTGTGTCAATGTCAGCATATGGGGTGTTATATTGCACTACAGTTTTGCAACATGTTACCATTGGGGGAACGGGATAAAGGATGTCTTATTTCTTACACCTGCGTGTGAACCTACAGCTCTCTAAAATAAATACATAATAATAATAATTTTCTTTCAAAAAAGAACATTGGCTCCGTATCTAAAACCTTCCAAAGCTTTCTATTGACTTTGTGATGAAATCCAAACTCTCGTCGTCTTGGCCTTCAGGCCCTGCTGACTGCCCAAATCATCCCATGATGCCCCATTCTTCAGACCCTAGCCACCCTAGCAGCTTTTGTTTTATTTCTCATCCTTTTCAAGCCTTCCTCTATGGCATTCCCCTCTCTATAGTATGTTTTCTCCCTCACTTTTCTCTCTGTTGGCGCCTTTTCATCATTTCCGTTTCAGCTTAAATGCCACCACCTCTTGGAAGCCTTGCTTAATTTCCTCCAGAACAATCCCCTCCATTGATCTTGCTCACTGTCCACTTTGCTTTTTTTGTAGCTCTTAAAGCAATTTATAATTATTAGTGTATTGCCTGGTTTGCTTATTTATTCCTTTAGTCTTCTCTGCTATGCTACTGCCTCTTAAGGGAAGGGACCACCTCAACCTTGCTAACTAGCGCTTCCCGAGAGTCAACTGAGTAGCTGGTACATGGTAGACTCCAGAAATATTTGCAAGCAGAAGGAGGGGAAGAAGGGAGACCAGCAGGAAAGGAGGGAGGAAGGGAGAGAGAATGAGAGGCAAGGAGTGAAGGAGGAAACCGGGATTGGCGGGAAGGAAGAATGGTTTGGGGGGATGTCAAGAGGTGACATCAACAGGACTTTTACTGTGGGTGATGACATCTGGCTTTGACTTTGACTTTGATGACACCTGGTTTTGACTTAAGCATCCTGGCAGTTTCAGTTATCAGCTGTCCTTCTCGAGGAAGAAAGTGTTTGTGATGGCGGAAATAGGACAAATAAAAGTTCATTTCTGATGTATTGATTTCCTTCATCTGCCTGCCTCCCCATGTCCTTCTGTCATTGGTTATCTTAGGCATACAGAGGCGTCCACATAGGACAAGTGACAAGGCAGCTAAGGAAAGGGGATATGGTTAAAGGTGAAAATGAAAATGATTGATCCCTTAAACTTTTTTTTCTATAAACTCAAGGATGTGGGCATAGATTTTTTAGTTAGAATGCAAGGGCAGGTTACTCAAATTAGAGGGCTGAAAGCTCTCAGTGGAAAGGATGGGGTAGGAGGAAGGGAGAAAAGCAGAGAAGGAATGTATTTTGTTCTATAGAACCAAGAGTGCTGGCCAAGGAGACACCCAGCTGGGGGTTTTGCCTGATAGCCCCTTGTGTGCCCCAGTTTGACTGGGTTTGGAGCCGAGGACCTGTGCAGAAGCTCTTGTGAGCTGTCCTGAATTACTTTTAGTTCATTATAATACTAAGATCTCCTTTGGGTAGGGTTTGCTGCCATCTTTTTGAACACACCCTGTGTGCGCTAGCATATTGACCTGGTAGGCATGAGCCATTGAAACATTGTGCCTAAGTAATAGAGTATATGTAAGTTCCTTAATGTATATGCAAATTCCCCACCCCCACCCTCTAATACACTGATTGAAAGCTTCCTGCACTAACCCACCTGGAGTCAGTGCTTTGGGACCTAGTTCTCAGTCTCCTTACTTGTAACAACTAATAAAAACTTCTTGCTTTCAACACCTCCTTGGGTTGTGTTCAATTTCATGCACCCCAAGCAGCCAAACCCTTGAGTTCAGTTATACATTCACTACTCTCATGGTGGAAGGTGAGGATTTTTCCCTCAGCGTGTTTTTGCTACTGGAGTTTCATAGGATTTTTTTTTTTTTTTTTTACAAAGCCAGCGTTGTGTGACAGGCACTGACTCTGAATCTTCACGGTCATCTGTCACACCTAATTGGATCATGGGAGTTTTTTGGGTTTTTTGGTTGTTGTTTTTTGGGTTTTTCTTTTGGGTTTTTGTTTTGTTTTGTTTTTGTGTTTTTTTGTTTTTATTTTTGTTTTTTTAATCCCAGGAACTTTCCTTTTCAATGATTCTTGGTATTGCATTCGTTTTCCTGTGCATAGAAACATTGCCCCTTCTTTTCACACTACATTTAATGTAATCAGTTTGCTTAATTAAATTGTATAATTATAAGAACAAGGGCAACTAGCATAAGCAGGTTTGGGAACAGACACCACTGACTTGGAGTAAGAGTGCAGCTTGCTGGGGGTGCCAAGGGCTCTGGAGAGGGAATGAGGGGTCTACTTGCCATCAGGGGGTGGCTGGTGTTGGTCATCATGATTTACATAGTGAATGAGAGCCTGTAAACAAGGTAAGTTGGCTAGGAGGATGTTGGCTAAGACTCAGTTTTTACTTAAACAGTTAGTTCAATATTCATTGAATGAATGAATGAAAATCAAGATCTAGTCTCAATCACCCCTACCGGCCTCAATATCTTGCCTATAAAATGGGCCTGAGGCTGGCTAAGCGACAGTGTTGTGGGGGACATGAATGTGGACAAAGTGTCAAACCCTGGCATCTGGCTCCTGCCCAAAGCTGGAGATAGAGTACATCTCTCCAGAGCCTTCACTCTGCGTGTCTGCGTGTTGATGACTGTACAAAAGCAGCCAGGATCTCCTTTGCTACTCTCCCTGATGCTCCAAAGACATAACAGAGAAATGTGACTGATGCTATCCCCCAAACTCAAAGGCCAGTCTAGTTCCTCCCTCCTGGAGAAACCCGACCCAGTCCATTGAACAGAAATGACTCAGACCTTGAGGTCAGGCAGACTGGGTTTGAATCCTGATTTCACTTCACGTTGGTGGTCTTCTTGGGCAAGTGGCTGCCAGAGCCTTAGTTTCATCATCCGTAAAATAGGAGTGAAAATATATGTACGTGAAGCACCACATTTCATGTAGTTCCCTATTATGATTATCGTTGTTGTTTCTATTGAGAGCCGGGAGACACAGGCAACCCACTGGACAGCCCCAGGTTGTGCAACAATGAACGTTGCTTTTATGTCCTACAGAGGAAAAAGCAATTTGCCATTTCCTCTCCCACTTGGGTTGATTTCAGTTTCCTTCTGATTAATATTTATGAGGCTGGCTTTGTGCCGTTGCAGGGAAAGGGCCTGTTTGTTGAGCAGAGGTCCATAAATCTATATGGTAATTACCCTCCCCTCTGTTCCAGTGCCCCTAGAAGAAGAGATAACTGAAACAAGGGGCCCATGAGTTTAATGGGCAGGGTACATTAGCCATGGAGAAACCAGGTGTACAAAACCTCTTCAGGAAATGTGTCAGGGGAAACCAGAGTTTCCCAAACTTCCGTAGTGTTGGGATCAGAGGGTCCTCAGAGGTTGTCTGGGCTGATTTGCTCCCCTGGCATCGATTCCACTTGCTCTGGTGACACCCTTCCCCGGACTTTACATGGGGAGCCATCCTGCCTCACCTGCAGGGGAATCCAAGAGTCAGATCTGCTCAATCAGCATAGTCCAGCCCCCTTCTCCACAGCGATTGGTTTATAAGGGCACATGACTTAAAGCTGGTCCAATCAGAATGAACCTTGGGACTTTATCACAGAAGAGGTGCTGGTTAGCTGGGACCCTCTCAGATTTGGCAGTGCTACAGGGGGCTACCTGGAGAGAGCCCGCCCAAGAAGCAAGCCAAAACAAAACCTCTGGAAGACAGAAGAAACCAATTCTGGGTGACAGCATTTGAGTATGAGACAGCTGTGCCTGAAGTCCTACTCCCTAAACTTTACAAGAACCAATAAATGGTTATTATTGCCTTAACCCAGTGGAGTTTACCTTCTTTCACTTGCAATGAGAGAATACTATGAGAGTTTACACCTTCATTTGATGGAGAAGGATATTGAAGCCCAAAGAAAGGACATGGCTTGCCCATGGTCCCCCAGGAAGCTTGTACTGGAATTCAGTATGGATTGATCTTTGTGTTCTTATTGATCTTTGTGTTTATTATTTATAATGTTGGCGGGGTCTGAGGATATAGTATATTCATACACTAACTAGAAAGTGTATGAATTAGTAAACCTTTCTGGGAGGCATCATGGCAACAGAATAGTTAGAGGTCCTGTTGATTGATATATATATATATATATATTTGTAATTGCTATATCCAGTGTGGGGTTTGAACTCACAACCTTGGATCAAGCGTTTCATGCTCTCCCAACGGAACCTACCAGGCGCCTCTCCTGTTGCAATTCAATAAAATTATACAGGAGCCCTAGATGCGTATATCCTGCCTAAACATATGTATATCTTCCCACCTTGGAATTCCCTTGAAGAATTTGTACTAAGGAAGTAATCTAATGAGTCAAGGAAGATTTAGACACAAAGATGTTCGTGACCATATTGTTTCCAATAGTTGACATTTGGAGGAGGAAAAACCTTAATAGGGAAAATGGTTAAATATGCAAGATACATCTATAAAATAGAATCTATAGAATGACTAAAATCATGTTTTTGAAGGGCATTTTATCACACAGGAAAATGTCCATAATTTATTAAGTGAAAAAGGCAGGTGGCAACCTGATTTATGACACCATGTGACCCAAATTAAGGGAGGAGACAGTAGTATTGACGTACATCGGTGTAAGTGAATGCAGCATAGAATATAGACAGCAAGAAAATAAGCCAAAATATTAGCAATGTTTATCTCTGAGTAATATTTATTTGCTTTCTTGTGCTTTTCTGTGATTTCCAAATATACTACAATGAACATGTGTTACTTATGTAATCAGAAAAAAAATTGAAGTGTAATATAAAAAAAAAGAATTGAAATGATGCAGGTTGGTAAGGAGTAACTGGGCCAGCTGGCAATGGGGATGTGGTACAGCCTCTGTCAGCCACTTTGTGGACTCCACAGAGACTCCAAAATAATTACCTCAGCAACAGAACCGCATCCATAACCTAAATTATTACAGTAGCAAACCTGTACTAAACTTGCGCTCAGAGCCAGGCAGAACACTAAATGTGCTATATAGAGTCTTAATTCTCTCAACGACTTCTAAGAAAAGGCATTATTAGTCCCATCTTACAGATGAAATAGCTCAGTCTCAGAGAGGGTGAGTGTCTTGCTCCAAGACACAGAGCGGGGCAAGTGGCAATGTTGAAATTCAGACCCCATTTATCTAATTCAGAATTTAGCTTGTGATGGCTCCAGCTCTTCTCTGGCCTAGGAGAGGCATGGAGTGGCCCCATTTCCCAGGGGAGGTGAGGGTTGTTTGGCAGGGTGAAGTCGTTTGCCCGGGATCACACAGGTGGGAGATGGCCCATGGTTTGTCCCCGAAGCCAGGGTGCCACCTACTGCCTTGGCTGTCGCTGGACGTTGCCAACCTCAGCTGTGTTCCCAAGCCAGCCTCTATTCCTCAAGTAAGTGTTGAAAGGGCCTTTGAGAAGGCAAGTGGAGGAGAAAATGCCCCAATTCCAACTGACCACTCTGGAAATGGTGCTCCTAGCCCACCTTTGCAAGGCAGCTGCTGAGAGAGAGAGAAGGGGAAGGTGGAGAAGGAGGAGAAGAGGTAGAGGAAGAAGGAGGAAGACATGAGGAAGAGAGAAGGTTTTTAAATTTAAGGTCTGAAAATGGAGACAGGGTTATGCTGATTCAGCCATGCTCTCTCCCCCAAATCTGGGTTCATGTATTTATCCTTCCTCCAACACTTATGGAGCACCTGCTGTATACCTGGCAGGGTGCTAGGCGTTGAGGTTATGAAGATGAAAAAGAAGCAGTCATGCCCATGGAAAGCTCACAGTCCAGAGTGGGAGAGAGTGAGAGAGCAGCCATTCATTCACACAGGTTTTATCCATTCATTTACTCACTCGGGAAATATTTAGCAACTCTTCCAGACTCCCCAAAATAGCTTCAATCCCAAACTGCAGGAACAGAAAATGCTGAAGGTCATGTTCAGGAAGCAGACCCTGAGACCTAGTTCATGGGCAGTAAAGAGAGCTCTTGAGAGGAACACGTATGGAAGAGCAAAGAAAGATGTGGAGGAAAGAGAAGCCAGCTATAGACCAACAGCAGGCTTAGGCAAACTGCATGAGGGACTCTGGAGCTAGGGAGATCTTCCAACCTTGTCCCAAATGGGGGCCAGATGACCAGGCCTTTATTCTGCACGTCAGTCAGTCACTGGGTGTGGGCCACCCCTCGAAGGACATGACTTTGGGCAAGATGGCTCTCTGAAGCTGAGGTATCCCCAAAGGGGATGAGGACAGAGGGCTGTCTGCCAACATCACAGGGAGAAGGATCTGGGCAGTGAATCCCCCATGCCTATCACAGGAGAGGGAGCAACCAAGAACAACACAAACCCAGCCCTGACAGAGCTTTCCTTCTGTCTGAGAAAATCCATTCTGGGGAATGGGTAAAATTGTGGAACCGTGAAGGTGAAATCCATTGATTGATTCATTCATTCATTCACTCATTCATCTATTCACTATTGATCAAACAGCTGCTATATGCCCTGAATGCTAAGGATAACAACCATGTGTCAAGAGAGACACACTCTCTGTGACATCAGAGAGACATTAGACAGTACCATAATAAATTCTTTTGGTGTAGGGTATATACAAAAGGTACCTATAAGCATACGTTATGACAAGAGCTACAAAGGAGAAGCACGGCACAAGTTATAAGAGAGGTGTGTGTCCCTCAAGCAGTGAGTAATGGACAAAGTCATCATCTATAAAAGGTGATTAATTAATTGTAGGGCGATGTGTTCAGGGAAGCCTTCCCAGAGGCTGTGACATTTGAGCCGAGTCTTGAAGGCAGGGTAGGGGATAACAATAGGTAAAAGCAGAGGGGGGAACATTTAAAGGGAAGGAAACAGCTTGTGCAGAGCTGTGAAAGTGCAGGGGAATGGAGGGGAAGAATCTGGACTCCCAAACCGAACTTTGGGAGCCCACTTTATCCCAAGAGTTGCAAGACATTAAATATTCCTGTGCACAGGCTGTGATCTGGGAACAAGCAACCAAGCAACCCGGTCCCTACTTTGAGGGAGCTTGAACTACACTTTTGTCATTTAGGGGCAATGGGCCTCCAATACCTGTGCTTTTCAGCCAGCCAAGGTAACAGTGTCCCCCACTGGGCATTTTTCTCCCACACAATAGTGACTGCATGAGCCCATATGATACAAACCCTTTCTTAGACACCCTTGGCAGCTCCTGGGTGAAGAGGGTGGCCCTTCGCCTGGACCACTGTTCCAGCCACACACCATTACTCCTCACAGAGCTCCACAGAGACTCGGGGCAACATCACTCCCCTTTCAGAGCAAAATGTCTATGCAGCCTCCTTCTCTCAGACCAGTGAAATCTGGATTCTGTGGCTGTCAACAGTTTCTACAAATACCTCTGGAGGCCAGTCCCCCGGCAATAATAATATTAATAATGGCTAATATTTAGGAGGGTTGGTCTACAAGCCAAGGATATTGTTAAATGGTTGTTACCCATAGCATTTCAAATGATCCCTACAAGCCCTACGAAGCGGTGGGTGGGTGGATATAATGTCCTCAACTATTGCAGATGAGAAAGAGAAACCTCTCACAGAGAGACTGAATCATTTACACATGGTCACACAGTCAATAGGTTGCCTCATCAAGACTCAAACACCATCTAAAACCAAAGCCAAGGTCAAGTTCATGATCACCATGAACCATGCCTCCCTGCACCATTTTTATCTCCTTCCTCCTCTTGAGACTGACATTGACATTTGAAGACCTGGCTTTTGCTTTTTGTTGTTTCTGCTTTTGTTTTTTATTTCAAGAGTTTATTTTCTTCAGTAATCTCTACACCCAACATGCTACTCAAACTACTGAGATCAAGACTCCCATGCTCTACCCATTGAACCAGCCAGGCACCCCCGGCCATTTCTCCAGGATTAAGCTCACCAGCAAAGATTTTTCTTACTGAGAATAACTTTTCCCATTATCAAATACACTCACATTATAAAACTGTTGCATAAATTAAAGCAATGAAAGAAAATACCAACAGCTCCACAACCACCACACAAGCCTGGTGAGGTGGTTAGTATTTTGATACATTTGCTTCTGGCTTTGGTAAGAACCTTATTTTTGCTGTTGCAAATGTATCTTTCTGGAGGGGAGCTCAATCACACGTCCTCACACCCCCTTGTATTATGAGCATTGTCCAGCTTGGCACACATCCTTTGTCATCGTCATCATTTTTGGTGGCTACATAATATTCCAAGGAGAAGAATGGTGCAGAATTTATTGGCCCTTATTTTGCATTCTTGGGCTGTCTTCCTTTTTCACCTGTTTACAAGTTTTCGTGCAGCTAACACGCTTCTGTCTATAAAGCTTTTGTTTCATATTTAGGATTATTGCGTGAAGAAAGAATCTCAGAAGTACAGTTACTACAACAGAAGTCATAAACAATTTAAAGACTCTTGGTGTCTGATGGCCCCTATTGCTTTCTGCAGGCGTTTGCATCAATACAAGTGGCCTCTGGCAATGAATGAACCCGACAGTGTATTTTCCCCTTTATTTTATTTTTCTACACAAGTACAACATGTTCGTCATAGAACAGCAGTGCGTGGTTTTAATAAATCCAAATAGAGATTTCTCCCCCAAGGTCATGCCATCCGTCTTTCAGATACGTACTGCCAATTCAGTCAGTGCTGATTCTACAGGGTCTCCCTGTGAGGGTTACTATAGCAGCACAGAAAACTTAAGGGGATCATTAGCTCTCCAGAGCTTGGCACTGGGAGACAAGAATAGAACACTTAGGGCGCTCACCTAAACAGAGACAGTCTTTAGAATTTTTCCACAATAGTCTGGTGCCGGCTTGTCCTGCTATACTCCCTCGCAGAATTGGCTGATGCCACCGCAGTAAGGACACAGAGGTGTTCCAGCTCTCCAGAACATCAGGCCCGCCTTGGTGCCATGGAGTCTATGCAAGCAGATTCTACCAGATTCTAGCACTGCTGAGTTGTGTATGTACTCACTCCTGAGCCCCTTGTCCCAACCCGCATTCCCTACTTTGCTTCCAATTCTGACTTCATGACTTGTTTCCAATCGACAATCTTACCTTCCTCGGATCACAACCTGGGTCAGGTGCCTCACTGGAGACGTGGCTTCCAGTTCTTCCAGTCACAATGACACTTACTGGTCACCAGCTGCTGGCCTGTCTCCTTTCATACACATCTCTTGAATCTGCCCCTCTTTCCGCTCCACTGCCGTGCCAACCCTCATCACCTCTTGCCTTGCGCTAGGGTGATAAAGCCCTAATTGGTTTCCTCCTCCATTCTGCAGGAGAGTTATCTTTTTAATGAAGCTGTAGTCAGCGCCTGCAAATAAAAATCTAGTCATGACAAATCTGGTTATAACCTTCCAGTGATTTCCCATTGGACTTTGGATACAGACCAATACTATGGCCTTTCTGCCTCTTCCACCTCGTTTCCTGCTATAATATTCTGTCTTTTTTCAATCTGTCCACCCCACAGCCATCCTGCCTCCCATGTGGGCTTCTCCTATGCCATTCCCTCGGCCTTCACTGCCCTTCCTCCCTCCTTATCTCAAGTCCTCCCTCTGTGCGTCTTGACTTAAATGTCACCTCTTCAGAGAAGCCTTCCCGGACCACTCATCAAACAGCATCTGGAACCCCTGTTGGACCTGGTCATAGATCCCTATGCTTTTCCCACATCGACGGGTTAGACTTTAAAACCATGCCTTTAAAAAATTGTTTAAAATTGTGATGAAATTGTGTGCTTATGGGCAGTGTCCATATCTATTTCATAGAAATACCTGTTCAATTCTTCTGCCCATTTTTCAAGTTGTTTGTTTTCTTGTTGCTGAGTCTTAGCTGCTCCTTATATATTCTGCATATTAATCCCTTATCAGATACACAATTGACAAATAGTCTTCTCCCATTCTGTAGGTTGCCAGGTAACCTCTACAGTGTCTTGTACTCCACACCGAGAAGTTTCTTAAGGGAAGGAAGCATGTCCACTCTGTTCCCTGGTATATTGCAAGCAGCTAGCACAGTACCTGCCCCATAAAAGATGCCCAGTCATCATTTATTGAATGATGATTCAATCAGCTACTGTTTGGAGACTTTTCTACTGGGGAACCTCTCCATCCTGTTTCCTTCTTGGCCTCTGTTTTTGACAAGATTCTTCCTGCCTGGAACCCAAGCCGACTCCTAGAAGCAAGTTTCCACTTGCTTCTAAACAAGAGTAAAAGTTGTTACCTTCATTCCTTTTCTGCAGCTTTTTCTTGAAGACTAAAATCCTGTTTTATGGGAAGCTGCAGTCTTTATTTTGCTGGGCTTACCCCACCCCCCCACAGTGAATAACATTTCGGTTCACTGCAAAGCCAGAACATCTCCAGCAACTGTGCCAGGAACAAAACCTTGAGAGAATTAGAGAGAACAAAATCAGCTTGGTCAGGCAAAAATAAACCATGGAATCCCTGGGAAGCTGTTGAGAGCCAGAGTTTTTGCAGGAGAGCCGGGGCCTGGAAGCGGCTGGCCAGGCGGGGAAGCCAGTGTGATGTTTGATTTGTGTGCTGAGCAGAGGGGCTCGGGGCAAGTCTTAAGGGTAATGATGAGCCTTGTTATTAGATGTGTGGTTATGAGATATACGGTCACCTTGGCCAGTCTTGAAGGGCTGTCTCCACAATGCCAAGAGGGGAGGAATGAGCTGGGTAGATGTCATGAGAGTGCTTTTAAGCAGGAATATCTCTGCATTAGATGGCGGGGGTTTCTGTAGCTGTTCCCATGTGGGACAGCAGAGGCTGCATGTGAGAAATGTATTGAAAGACAGGTACCTGGACGATGGAGCCATACCCTTGTCCCCACCATCAGCTCCTCCAGTGACCCCTGGAGTCTGTCTGCCCCGTTACCTGGAATAGACTCTTTCCTTTACACCCCTTAGTACCCTAAAGCCCCAAACACAGGGATGAGTCTGCAAAACATCACAGGGGGAAGGACCATGTCTGTCTTGTTGACTGCTGGATGCCCGGCATCCAGGACCTGCCCGACAGGGAATGGGTTCCCCATAAACAATTGTTGAATGAATGAATGGGTCGCTCTGACACATAATATATGTTCAATGCACATTTGTTGAATGAATGGATTTGGATTCCCTAGGAGAGCCTCCACATCTAGTACAGAAGTCAGAAATGTGATGAACGAACAAATGAATGGACAGAGGAGTGAATGAGTGAATATCTCTCTCATGTTCACTGCTACATCCCCAGTGTCTACGCCAGGGCCCGGCAAAGCACGGGTGTTCCATGAATGTTTCCAAGTGATTTAACTAAGGGCATCGCAGTGTAAGCAAGCTATGAGCTAGAAGTGCACCCTTGTCTTTAGAAGGGCAAGGTTGTTACTTTTTAAGCTTCCAAACTTGGGTATTAAAGGCCATATAATAATTAATTACTAATGTTAAATATTGAAGTTAAAAAACATTCAACAATGATTTTTGCTCTCCCACTAACCCCATATCTTTGATATCAATCACATTTGCCTCAGAAATAATTAACTAGTAACTCTGAGTCTCTCCCCAACTCCCACTCCCTCTCTCTCACTGTCCCTCTGTATCCGTCTCTCTAACCGTATACACACCCATTTCTATAAACGTAAACAGGTGTCCCTTAACAACACAGGGGTTAAGCTTGCTGCATGGTTAAAAATGTAACTTTTGACTCCCCGCAAAACATAACCAAGAACCTACGATGGACTGGAAGTCCTACCAATACCATAAATAGTTGATGATAGGAAATACCTGATTACATTTA
Source organism: Mustela erminea (assembly GCF_009829155.1). NCBI lineage: Eukaryota > Metazoa > Chordata > Mammalia > Carnivora > Mustelidae > Mustela > Mustela erminea. The sequence goes on along the minus strand of NC_045626.1, from coordinate 73,223,369 downwards.
ATGTATTTTATATTCTTACAGTAAAGTATGAGAAAGGAAAATGTTATTAAGAAAATGGTAAAGGGCGCCTGTGTGGCTCAGTGGGTTAAGCCTCTTCCTTCAGCTCAGGTCATGATCTCAGGGTCCTGGGATGGAGTTCTGCATCGGGCTCTCTGCTCAGCAGGGAGCCCGCTTCCCTCTCTGTCTGCCTGCCTCTCTGCCTACTTGTGATCTCTTTCCCTCTCTCTGTCAAATAAATAAGTAAAATTTTTTTTTTTAAAAAAAAGACAATCATAAAGAAGAGAAAAATGGATTGATAGTACTATCCTGTATTGATCAAAAACAACTCATATATAGTGGCCCCGTGCATTTCAAATCTGTGCTGTGCAAGGGTCAACTGTGAGTGTGTGTGTGTGTGTAATCACACCCACACCCTAACGCCCTCACTTTTGCTTGCAAACTCACACATGCTCACTCACAAGCTGACACAAGTACACACGAACAATTATATGTTCATTTATAACTCTCAATACTCACACCATGTCACACTCACGCATTCACTCTCACACACTCATTCTCACACACTCACATACTCTCCTACACTCATATAGACTGCAGTTTTGACCTTGGGCAAGTCACTGACCTCACGGTATCCATTTTTCCTTCTGTGAATTTCTGGCTCATTCCCAGTTTCAAGAACTATTTATGAAGCACCTGCTATAGGGCCATGTCTCTGTTAGTTCCTGGGAATACCCAAGACTAAGGTCCAATCCGCCTTTAAGGACCTCGGTCCTATTGTGAGAATTACATGCCCACATGTGTAACTGTCATGGGTTGAGTTGTGTCCTCAAAATCCATATACGAAAGTCCTAACCCCCAGAACTTCAGAGTGTGAATAGAGCTGTTGCAGATGTTATTACTTACAACTGGTCATGGTGCAGGGGCATCTACTGTCATGAGACCAGTGACCAGTGTCCTTATAAAAAGGGGAAATGTAGACACAGACCCACAAAAAGAATGCCATGTGGAGATGAAGGCAGAGATCAGGACAATGCTTCTACAAGCCGAGGAACACCAAATATTACCAGAAAACCACCAGAAGATGGTGGAGCAGTGGCTCCATGAATATTTCTTGAGCCTGGGAATGAGCCAAAAATTCATAAAGGGAAGGATGCCTGGAACAGGTCCTCCTTCACAGCCCTCAGAAGAAACCACCCTGTTGGTTGGACTTAGACTTTCAGCCCTTGACCTTGGATTTCCAGCCTTCAGAACTGTGGAACCATGACTTTCCCTTATTTAAGCCACCCTGTCTATGCTACTTCTTCATGGCAGCCCTAGCAAACTGATACAATATGCAAGGAGTGTTCCAGCAGAATTTGGTCATTGACATACCAAGCATTTCACAAGACTCTGCTAGGTACTTGAACGTGGGCTCCATGGGGGCAGAGGCCAGCTCTGGTTTATTCATCCCTGGGTCCCTAACTCAGAGTGAAGGTACAAGAAATACTGCCAATGCACAGATGAATCAGTGGCGGAGAGAATGAATGAAAAATTAGCAGCGGGACTCTAGAAATAAAGTCTGGGGGTGTCTTTTCACACTGCAGTAATGACGGATGATGGATGGATGGAAATACCCTTGGATAGTAGGATCAGAGCCACAGATATGTGAGCATCCTTGGAAATAAGTCAGACAAGATGCACAGCTTGTGTTTACATGATCACTTTTTGTATGGGAGATAGAATCCTTGTGGTTTGTGAATTTTATACCTTATTTTCAATGTATCCATGGTGATGTAATATACTGATATTAAAAGCATATTTATATTCAAGTCCTTGTACCCCTTTCTTCTGCCCACCTTTCTGGCAGCCAGGAGGAATCCTATCAGATCACCCTCAGGGAACAGAGGCAGAAAAAGACTGAAGAATCAAAGTATTGGCTCTGAGTTCTTAGGTAGACTTTTGTGAATCTATAACAGAAACCATGGTATTGAAAGCCAAGGATTTCAAATGGAAACGTCAAATGTTTGAGAAGAAAAAAAAAAAAATGCCCTCCTTTTTTCCAAAGTCCAGAAACTGGTCTTAAATTTCAAAAACCTGGAGCATAAACCCGAATGCCCAAGAATGTGTGAAGGCATAATACCCACTTTTCCACAGCAGTGGACTGAAAAGAGAATCAGCAGGAGTCCCTGAGAAGACCCTCAGGGTCTTGATCTTGAGGCAGAAGAAGACACAGGGGCCTCTGAAACCCCCATAAATTGAGGTCCATCCAAGGGCTCCTGATTTTCCACGTAAGCCCAAAGTTTAATATGGCGCCTGGATCAGCCAGGAGCCATGGCTACGGGAGCTGTCCAGGCCTGAGGTGGCCACTCAGAGCTCTCTGGAAGGAAGAGGAACATCACTTCCTGATAAAGCCTCCCAGCTAGAACAGGAAGAATGACACGTGCATTTGACAACCGTAGGCTGGGATGCACTTTGGGTATTAGCAGGGTGAAGGCTGGCCCCTGACCCATGACCAGAGTCAGCAGAGGCCAGCCAGAACAGAACATTTCTCTGGATTCGGCATCCAGGGATAAGGAAAGGGAGTGAAGGAAGAGAATCCTGAATTGATCTTGTATCTGCCCAAAACCAGATTGATTTTAAATCGTCCCCCCAAAAAAGTGACTTAGTTCCCTTGACTTAGTGAAGTTAGGACCTCCACTTGCAAAGAGGTTCATGAAAAACTGAATTTATTATCAAGAAAAAAGGGCAGAAGTCTGTGACCAGTCATAGCTGTACATCAATGGGGCTAATGTTGAGATAAAATCAAGCTGTTTGAAAAATACTGTCGAAATGGTTTGAATTTATAGTGTTTGTAAGATAGAGTTAGCAAATAAAAATGCTGAGTTCCCACTTTTCTCTGGCAACACTAAGTTCTTGGCCCCCTTGCCTAGCTGGTGCTCAACCTGCTTTCTGAGATAGGGGATTGAGGTTAGGAATCTTAGCTAGCCCCTCATTTGGGATTTGGAAATGCACAGCAGGTAAGCAACTCCCTGAACCTATCTGCTCCCAACCCCATGCAATAGTGACAGACATCACAAGTTGATTGCTGAGCTTCACTGTTCTTTCCAGGAGAGCACTCTAGACAGCAACTATCGATTGATGGGAGTTGGCATGCAAAGCTGAAATAAATTGCCCTCCTGGAGTGAATCTGAATTCAGACTCAAAGTGAGTGACGATGCCAAGAAGAGCATCAGGGACTCCAGCTCCCCAGCTGGGTGCTTTCCACTGAAGCTGCAGGGTTCTATTTTGTGGTATCTATAGTTCCTTTGTGACAGGCATCACATCCTGTGTTTGCAGGAGAGAGAATGTCAAAGATTCACCCAGGGGCGCCTGCATGGCTCAGTCGGTGAAGCTGCTGACTTTTGGTTTTGGCTCAGGTTATGATCTCAGGGTCCTGAGATCAAGCCCCACATTGAGCTCTGTGCTCGTTGGGGAGTCTGCTTGAGGACTGTCTCTCAACCATTCCCTCTGTCCCTCCCATATGCATGTACTCTCTCTCTCTAAAATAAATCAGTCTTTAAAAAAAAAAAAAAAAAAGATTCACCCACTTGGATAGGTCACAGGAGGGACAACTTTATGCCACATGGGTTGACATTCAGGGACAACAGGAAGTTTGCTCCAAAGCCACAGTGCTGAGTGCAAATCCTAGCCCCTGCCTTTCTGGGCTGTGTGATTTGGGGCCAGCTACTTTTCAACTCCGAACCTCAGTTTCTGCATCTGTAAAATGGGCCCTGTTAATATTTCCCTCACTGGGTTGCTGGAGGGTTAAATGAGATGAGATGATTCAGGGAAAGCCCAGCCCCTGATGCATTTTGGGGGTTCACAAAATGGGCTGGTACCATCTGAGACCCTGCGGGACCATCTTGGCGTAACTAAAGTCCTCCCCTCCTGCTGCTGTTGTTCATTATATTTCGAGGTTTGTTAATGAGTTATTCACCCCGAAGAGCAAAAGTGGGAGGGTAGGAAAGGAAGGGCTGAGATGTTCTGCAACTGAACTGGCCCATCCAAGACTTGTTTTTTGGTTTTTTTTTTTTTTTTTTTGCACAATGGACAACGGATATAGGGCTGGGTGCCCCCGGGGGCTCTGTGGGATGGAAGGGGAGAGGGTGGGTGCCCTGCTCCACGGGCACTCAGCAGCAGCTCCTTTGCCAACAGCGCTCTGGTCTGGCACCTGGCCCATGGTGGCCAGGCTCCCTGGGTAAGAGGAAATGAAGTTTGACTCAGGCTTTGGTTAATGCTCCAGTGCGGCTGGCCAGACCTCCCTCCGTGGAGGTTAGCACCAGCGACACGGCTGAGCTTGGCAGGGCCGCGGGCGTAGGGGGAAGCCGGCTCTGCCAGGCAGAGGGTGGGCGGGAGACTCAGCCACACATCACCGCAGTTAGCGGTGGATCCGGTCCAGGAGGAGAAACCCAGAGGAGCAGAATCGTTGCAGACATTCCTTCCTAGTCTTTCATGTATGGGCTTCTCTCTATAAGAAATTCAGAGGGTTTGCGCAGAGGCAAGGGGAGGGGGGATTAATATTAATTGGGCATATACTATGGGTCTGGTGATATATTGGCCTGTGAGAGGTTTTTTAAATTCCAGACACCAGCCAATTCTCTGATTCTTCAAAACCAACTAGGGGTCCTTCAGTTCAACTCAGTTCTGAAACTGAATGCCTAGATTTAGCACAGACCCCTATCCATAAGGGCTCAGTGTCCCAAGACTGCCCTCACTTCAGAGGCCCCAAGGCTTAGGTCCTGGTGCTGGCCACACTTCCTTCCTTTCCACCTAGCTACAAACCTGGGGGTTCCCACAACCTCCCCCGCCTCTACCACCACCAAGTTTGGATAATTGGTTGGATTGGCTCACAGACCTCCGAAGAGTGTTTTATTTACTATTACTGATTTACTATACAGAATATAACTCAGGAACAGCCAAATGTAAGAGGCACATAGGGCAAGGTATGGGTCGATACAGACAGAACCTTCCAAGCACCACAATGTGTTCACCAACTCGGAACCCAACACCTGGGGGGGTTTTAGGGACGTCCCATTACCCGGGCGTGATCCACTGCATCCCTGGCCGCTGGTGATCCTTCAGCTACTGTCCCTTCCCGGCAGCTGGAGGGGTAGGACTGAAAGCTCCCCTCTTCTAATCCTCCTTTGGTTTTCCTGTCTACCAGCCCCCATCCTGAAGCTATCTAGAGATCTGTTAAGAGTTGCCTTATTAGAACAAAAGACGCTCCTGTCAGCCTTATCACTCAGGAAATTCCAAAGGTTTTAGAAACTCTGAACCAGAAACTGGGCACAAAGACCAAATACCTTTCTAGGATACCATAGACCCTTGTCATGTTAATATATCCCCTTCTACTCCAGTAGTTTTAATCTATTAGCCTCCTGGGGGAGGCAGTAAAGACCAAATGAATTTATGAATACAAATTACTTACAACAGTGCTCAGCACAAAGACAGACCTCTGCCAGCATTTATTTCTGCCATTCTTCTTGTTGTTTCTATTAGTATTATTGTTGCTGTTACCCAAGATCAGATTGCTTCAAAGTAACATTTAAAGCCAGGTCAGGGGTCACCTGGGTGCGGCAGTGGGTCAAACATTGGATTCTTAGTTTCTGCTCCAAGCTCAGTGGGAAGTTGGCTTAAGATTCTCTCTCTCCCCTATGGACTCTGAAAAACAATCTGAGGGTTTTGAAGGGACGGGGGGGGGGGGGTGGGAGGTTGGGGTACCAGGTGGTGGGTATTATAGAGGGCACGGACTGCATGGAGCACGGGGTGTGGTGCAAAAATAATGAATACTGTTATGCTGGAAATAAAAAAAAAAAAAAAAGATTCTCTCTCTCCCTACCCACCCCACCTCCCCCCAAATAAATAAATAAACCTTAAAAAAATAAAAAATAAAGCTAGGTCTGTATGATTTTTCTGCCATCCCTGTGTCCTTGCTTCCAGGCCAGTAGTTCCCAGACATTTGGACATCATTCGTCAGTCAAAAAAACAGGACAGAGGGGAGCCTGGGTGGCTCAGTCTGTTAAGTGGCTGCCTTGGGCTCAGATCATGATCTCGGGGTCCTGGAATCAAAATTCTCCCTCTGCTGCTTCCCCTACTTGTGTCCTCTCTCTCTCTCAAATAAATAAATAAAATCTTTAAAAAAAAAAAAAAAAGGAGAACAGAATACTAATAAAGACTAATATACATATATATGGATTGACATCATGTTCTTTCATTTTCTAGTTCAGCAAATAAGACATTTTATAAAAATATTGCCCTCTCTCACCTCCGTTCTTTCATAAAGCATGAGCATTTTAACACCTAAAATGTAGGGGGATATCAGCATCACAGGACAGAGGAGAGCCCTGTAAATTAAATGAATGTGGCTCTCTGAGCACTCTCTCCACATTATTCTCTTTATTTCCCCATCCACCAGTGGGAACCTCATCAGAGCCCAACCCAGGGCTTCAGGCCAGCATTTTGAATTTGCTGCTTGCCCGGCTTCCCACCAAGGCTTTGGCGGGGGAGGGGGGCAGGGTGTGCATAGAGGCTTGGGTATTCCTAAATAATGTGTTTTCAGGAAAGTGTCAGCTGATAAGATAAATCATCAGCTGAATATATATATATATATATATATATATATCTCCCCCCTCAGGTAACAGCACAAATTCAGCAAACCTAAAAGTATTTCTTATACCAATAATGCAGAAACAGACTCAGACGAGCTATTTCACAATTTATAGGGGATGCATTAAGTAGAAGCTGAGAAAATCCTGCTATGAATACCAATCTGAGAATAAGCCCAGGGGACTCGGACACACCTAAGCAAACACTGATTTCCTTCTGCATCAGTCCTGTAGAGACAGCAGGCAGCAAACCTATGGGCCAAGCTAGCGTCTAGAGGGACTGAGAGAGTAGCCAAAAGGAGTCTGAGATTGGAGCATGGCTCCCTGGTGACTGCAAAGGGCATGGGCTTCTCATGAGAAAGGAAAGCAGCCACACTCAGCTCACAAAGCTTGGGTCTGTGTAACAAATCAATGTGAACATGAATCCAGTTTCTAGCACCTCTGACATCTGGCTCTCAGCTTTCACATGTGTATAACGGGGCGGTGATGCGAAGTTGAGTTATAAGACCCATTTTCAATAGGTCAAAAAGCAGTTCATAATCCAAAAGACAACACCAAGCATTGGTGAGTGTGTAAAGAAAGTGGAGGGGTGGCTGGGTGGCTCAGTCGGTCAAGCAGCTGGCTCTTGATTTTGGTTCAGGTTGTGATCTCAGGGTCCTGCATCGGGCTCCAGGCTCAGTGAGGAGTCTCCTTCTCCTTCTGCCCCTCCCCCCAGCTCACGTGCGTGCTTGCGCGCTCTCTCTCTCAAATAAGTAAATAAATCTTAGAAGGAAGGAAGGAAAGAACTGGACCTCTCACACATTGCTGGTGGGAATGTAGAATGGAACAACCACTTTGGAAATAGTTTCACAGCTCCTTACAAATTTAAACATAAGCGTACCATCTGACCTAACAATTCAACTCCCAGGAATCTATTCAAGAGAATTGGAAGCATAGGTTCACACAAAGACTTGTATGATAATCTTTCCAGCAACATTATTTGTAAGTGCCAAAAAGTAAAAACAATCTCAGTGACCATCAACTGGGAAATGGATAAACAACAATGTTGTCTATCCACTACTCAGCCATAAAAAGCAATTTGAATAAACCTCAAAACCATTGTACTAAGTGAGAGAACACAAAAACTACATGTCATGTGAATCTATGTACATGGAAAGTTTAATCTATAGAGTCATAAAGCAGATTCATGTTGCCTTGAGCTGAGGGTAGGGTCTTTGGGGAGTACTACAAATGTTCTAAAAGTGGATTGTGGGGATGGTTGCCTAAGTTTATAAATTTGCTAAAAATCATTGAATCGTACACTTAAAATGGATGAATTTGATGACATGTAAATTATACCGCAATAAAGCTGCTTTTAAAAGTCAAATATTGGCTTTGAAGTATATGAACCAAAAACAGAGAACTAAAAGCGAAAAATAGACAAATCCACCATTATAGTCAGAGATCTTAACATCCCCATCTCAATTATTGATGGATCAGAAGACATAAAACCAAAAAGAATTGTAGATACTTGAAGAATACAATCAACCAACTTGATCTAATTGGCATTTATGAAACACTTTGCCTAACAACAAGAGGTTACATACTCTTTTCAAGTACATGTGGAATATTTTGCCAGTACAGACCATCCTATAAACCATAAAACAAATATCAATAGATGTAAAATTATTCAAATCATATCAAGTGTGCTTTCTAACCATGTCAAACAGATATCCAGAAAATTCCCAAATGTTAGGCAACTAAAAGCACACTTGTAACTAACCAATGGGGCAAAACAGAAATCAAAAGAGAAATTAAAATGCATTTGAATTAAATTTTTTCAAAGAGTGACCTACTAAAAATTGGATGCAGCTGGAGCAGTATTGTGAGGGAAATACATAGTCTCAAATACTTATCTGAGAAAAGGAGAAATGAGTGACCTCTGTCTCTACCTCTGAAAACTAGAAAAAGAAGACCAAAGTAAACCCAAAGGAAACAGAAGAAAGAAAATAATAAAGATCAGAGCAGAAATCGATAAAGTAGAACACAAAAGAACAATAGAATTAATGAAAATCAAGCTGGTTCTTTGTAAAAAAAAAAAAAATCAAAAAAAGTAATAAACCTCTTGACACAGTGATCAGGAATAAAAGAGAAGACACAAAGTGCTAATATCAGGAATGAGATAGAGAGCATTGCTATAGAAGCTATAGATATTAAAAAGCTAATTTGGAAATACTGTGAACAATGTTATGCTGATAAATCCAATAACTTGAGTAAAATGAATAAATTCCTTGGAAAATGCCAATCACCAAAGCTTACTCCAGAAAACAGATTGCCTGGATAGTTCTGTGTACGTTAAAGAACTTGAACTTGTAACTGAAAATCTTCCCACAAAGGAAGCTCCAGGCCCAGAATACTTCACTGGTGAAATCTACCAAACATTTAAGGGAAAACAAATACAATTAAACACAAGTAATTTCAGATAATGAAAGCAAAGGGAAGATGCCAATTCATTCAATGAGGCCAGCATTACCCTGATACTAAAATCAGACATAGGGACTACACGAAAACTTCAGCTCAATTTCATTCATGAACATAGACACAATTTTAAAAAATATTTTATTTATTTATTTGAGAGGGAGAGAGAGAGAGAGAGAGAGCATGAGGGAGGAGGTCAGAAGGAGAAGCAGACTCCCCATGGAGCTGGGAGCCTGGTGCGGAATTCAATCCCAGGACTCTGAATTCATGGCCTGAGCCAAAAGCAGTCTCTTAACCAACTGAGCTACCCGTGCACCACCATAGACAAAAATTTCTAACAAAGTTAAACAGCATTTTAATGAGCTCTTAAAAAAAAAATCCATCATGACTAAGTGTGACATATACCAAAAATGCAAGACTGATTTAAAATTTGCAAGTCAATAAATGGAATTCACAAGTTTATGAGACTTTTTAGGAAAACTAAGTGATCTCAAAAGACACATAAAAAGCATTTGACAAAATTCAACATGCATTCTTGATAAAAATTCTCAACAAACTGGAAACGGAAAGGATTGTCTTTAACTTGATAAAGGGCATTTACTAAAAAACCCTATAGTTAAAATCATCCTTAATGGTGACAGCCTGAATGCTTTCCCTCCTAGATGGAGAATAAAACAAGAGTGTCCACGCTCCTCCTTTCTATTCAATACTTTTTAAAAGATTTTATTTATTTATTTGACAGACAGAGATCACAAGTAGGCAGAGAGGCAGGCAGAGAGAGAGGAGGAAGCAGACTCCCCGCTGAGGAGAAAGCCGGATGTGGGGCTCGATCCCAGGACCTTGAGATCAAAACCCAAGCCGAAGGCAGAGGCTTTAACCCACTGAGCCACCCAGGCGCCCCTCTATTCAATATTTTATTTGAAGCTCTGTTCCAGTCAATGAAGGAAAAAAACGGTGAAAGTCATATAGGTTGGGAAGGAGGAAATAAAACTAATATCATTTGCAGAAGACATGATCATTTTCACAGAAAATCTAAAGGATTGTACAAGGAAGGGGTCCTGCGGAATCTATAAAGAAGTTACTAGAAATAATAAGTGAGTTCCACAAGGTCAATATACACAAAGTGAATTGTATTTCTATAAACTAGTAACAACCCTCTAGAAGTTCAAGTTAAATAATGCTACCACTATGTCATGAAAAATATGAAGTACGTCGTGGTAAATTTGACAAAAGATATTCAAGATCTGTGTTCTGAGAACTATAAAATGTTGTTGAGAGGAATTAAAGAAGGCATAAATAAATGGAAATAGACCGTGTTTATGGGCCAGAACGTTTAATATTATTAAGATGTCAATGCCGCACACATTGATCCACAGGTTCAATGCAATCAAAACCTCAGGAGGACTTTGTGCAGAAATTTACAGGAAGGTTATAAAATTCTTATGGAAAGACAAAGAACATAGAAGAGCAAAAATAATTTTGAAAAAGACAAACCAAGTCAGAGGACCTACACTGTTTGCCTTTAAGATGCATTATAAGGCTATATTGGCATAAAGATAGACAGATAGATCTATGGAATAGAGCAGAGTTAAGAAATAGACCCACACTGTATATGGTCAATAGATTTTCAATGAAGGTGCCAAGGCAGTTCAATGAGGTCTCGAAAGGACAATCTTTGCATTAAATGTGCTGAAAATATTGAATAACCATAGGCAAAAAAAAAAAAGAAAGAAATCCAAACATATAAAAAGAAGCTCACCATTAGTCATTAAGGAAATGAAAATCAAAACCATAAAGGAGATATCACTACACACCTACAAGAATGGCTTAAATTAGAAAATCAGATTATACCAAGTGTTGACAAGGATATTTTAGTGACTGGGACTCTTGTACGGTACTAAGTGAGACACAAAATGGTACAACCCTTTTGGAAAGCCATTTGGTAGTCCCTTAAAGAATCAAACATTTGCCTACCGTATGATATGGCCATTCCACTCCTAGGTATTTACCTAAGAGAAATGAAACCTATGCCTTGCCAAGACCTGTACACAAATCCTCGCAGCAGCTTTATTGGTAAGAGTCAAAAAGTGAACGACCTGAATGTCCATCAGCAGATGAGTGGGAGGACAAAATGAGATATTTCCACACAGTGGCTCACTACTGGTGTCTTGGTATTTCTCATTCATCTAGTGTACTTGATCAGTTTCCTATGAGCATCATATTCCAGGGAAAGTCCGCCTGGTACTAGAGACTGAAAAATCAGTGGTTTCAAATAAACTGTGCTGAGAATATATCCTGATCTCTTTACAGACCCAGCCCAGGCCTCTGTACCCTCCACACTCAGAGCCCATATCTCCTTGATGATTAAGGGATTCAGACCCATTTCCAGATAGTCATGTGGTTTGATTTGTTTCTATACATCCTGCTCCTTGAAAAGCATTAACTAAGCATGATTCCATCTTCAGAATTATGTAAAATGGAAAAAAAAATTGTTCTTTGTCTAACCATGCACTGGAATTTGGGCTTGGGAAACATGGCTATCTGGCTTGGTTTGGATTCCCAACTTACCTTCTCTTGGTGTGTCTTTTCCTGCATTTCAGATTTCCAGAATCAGGACATTATCTCTACTTTCTGTCTCTATTGAGGAAAGGCAGCATATTGACATATTTTAAGATAATGGGGGGTTAAACCTGGCTCTTCCACTATTTAACTAGCTTTGTGACCTTGGGTAGGTTACTGAATCTCTCTGTACCTCAGTTTTATCCCCTAGAAAATGGTAAATCAGAGTACTATTTCCTGGACCTATCAAGAGCATATAATGCTCTTAACAATTGGGCCCATAATAATTGGGCAATAAATATTTACTATTCCTATTATATGAACCCATTTTTAAGAAGGGGTTGAAAGATAAGATTTTACCTTATTATACTTTTCCATAACAATCCATTTCAATAGATTTGGGATTTCAGACATGATCAAATCGGGCTGGGCAGAAGAGGGGAAAGGGAGGGCCTTGCTGTAGAGGACCACATTATGTCCTAATCACAACAGACATCAGAACTATACAAGAAGTTCATTAGAATCAGCATCTCTAAGGGATGGGCCCGGGAATACCCATTTTAACAAGCCCTTCAGACAATTCTCATTCACAAGAAAGTTTTAGAATCCTTGCCTATGGCATGCATATCAGAGTATAAACTCTTTTTCCCTCTATATATTTCTATATTTCTTTCTTTTCAATTTCTTTACTTTTTTTTTTTAAATGGGGAAGGAGAATGATGCTTTAGAAACAAAAGAAAACAACAACAAAAAAAAAAACCCTTTAATTACCTGGATTTTTTTCTTATTTTGTTTTTTTACAGGACTTGAGTACATGCATTTTTTAAATTTTTATACCCCTGTAGTAATATATATTTAGAATTTTGTAACTGCACCCAATTAACATGCCACATATATTATTTCATCTTGCTACATTGTTTTTCTCATACCTTCTCTTCCTCATCCCCTTGCTTCTTTGTCCAGGTAACCATCTAATGTGGTTAGTGTCCACACCCAAACCGGCTTACTTAAATATATAGTTATATACATCGAATTTGGGAAGCTAGATAGATCTTTGGTTTCTCTTTATGTATCTTACAAGCATTCTGAAATATCTTTCTAGAAGCCAAGTGGGTAATAAAACTTTAAAAGGTATGGTTAAGCTCTGCCTCAGCTTACAGCTTCACATCAGATCTCTATAGTGAAGAAAGTTGCTTTACATTAATGAAGATCATACTTACTCTTTTAGCCTCACCTGCAATTATTGGGTGAGCTCGGGACTCCTTCGTTCATTACCACCATTAGTGCCTGTCAATAACAGAGAGTGTGCCTGAACTGCACAAGTACCTGGGAGCTTCAGAAGACTCATCCTTTCCTCGTGGAGGGAAGCTTTGGCCTTTGGGGTAGAGGCCTTAGGTCTTGATCTTATAGGTTACTGAAACTTGGGCTCTCCCTGGACTTTGGATGTCCCACCCATATAAAGCCAGAGCAGTGTTTCCCTTGGTATGTCCTGTGGCCCCCCATTCTTCAGAATCACCTGGTCAGTAATTATAGGATGTAACAGCAGTTATATTACAAGACCTCACTCCAGGCCCATTGGACCACAAGGAATCTTATACAAGTTTAACAGGTGTCACATGTGCTTCTCATAGAATATTAAAGCTTGGGAACCACAGGTCTGTTGTTAAACATTCCATGCAGCTGACCTATAAACTCCCCATGGCTCTTTCTCAGGTAGCAAAGAGTTAATCCCAGCTAGCCAAGGAAGTCCTCACCTGCTCCTTCAGGAACTACATGAGGCTCTACAGAGGGGTCTCACTGACGCTACCCACTTAGCTGCTCTGTGCCCTCCCATAGGCTATGGACAGAAGCCAGAGTGACCGTGGCTGGCCTGCCCCATAACAGCTCAGACCTCAGGATACCACTCCTGCTCTGGCTGGGTCTCCAACCTGTAGAAAGTAGACTGCTATCTACCCAGCCTCCTCTTATAGTCTCTGTAGGACCTGTCTTGCTTCCCAGAGCCCAAGATTAAAGCTGAAATCCCAGGCACCAACACATACCAGGAGCCCAGTGCAAGTTTGAGACATGAAAAGAGCCACAAGGGAGAGGATAATATAAGGACTATGAGGTAGTATCTTATGCACAAGGCAGATAGTGATGGACATTCTATACTTGTGTGTCAAAAGCATGTCACTAAATGAAATCACACGCCTGGCACATATTACCATTTTAGATGCTGTTGTGCATTTTTTAATTTTTTAAAAATTAAATTGTAGATAGATACACTTGGTAATCTCCCCTTACCCATATCCCTTCATCTCTCAACACCTCATTATGCCAGCCCCCAACTCTTAGCATCTGGATCTCTGTGCCTTCTGCAATAACTGCAAGCAGAGCAGGCCACAAGTCCTAGGGAGTTTGCTCATGACCTCCAGAAATCCTGGAAAGAAGAACTGATTGGCATGGGTGTATAAATACCCCAGCTTCCTCACCCTTTCAGTAGGGTAGTGCTTAGACATGGGTCTTTCAGGGGTCCCTGATGAGATAGAGCTCCATGTTGGTCATTTGTTTGATAACATTGTTTTGGGGGGGATGCTGAAGGGTCCTTCCCTTTTCCTCTCTCACTTCTCTACTCCATCACTGATATTTCCCAAGTTCGCCTCCCAGATCAACTACTTGCACTCAATTCCTTACTTCAGGGTCACCTTTTGAGGGACACCATGCTCAGGATTGTTGTTGAATGGATAAATGACTAAATATTTAATAGGCCAAGCTAGAGAGATAAGATATATGGACTTAAAAACATAGTAAGCCTTGGGGAACCTGGGTGGCTTAGTTGGTTAAGCATTTGACTTTGGCTCAGGTCATGATCTCAGAATTTTGGGATCAAACCTCATGTTGAAACCCACGCCAAGCCCCACATTAGGCTCTGCACTCAGTGGGAAATCTCCTTATCTCTCTCTCTTCCTCTCCCTCTACCCCTCCCCCTGCTTGGATTTTCTCTCTCTCCCCCTTCTTCTCTCTCTCTCTCTCTCAAATAAATAAATAAAATCTTAAAAAAAAAAAAACATAGTAAGCCTTTGTAGGGGATTGCTAAATGAATGACATTCAAAAATGAATAGTGTTCAAGTTAGACTCCTACAAATCTAGCATTTGAATTCCTGGCATAGAAATGCATCTTGAACAGGTGAATAGATAAATTCATGAACAAGCACTGAGTCGAGTCAAGAGTTAGAATTCTATATCCTAGTACATAGTCAGTGTTGAATAAATGTTTTTTGTATGGATGGAAGGGAAAAGGAAAGAAAGAGGGAATTAAAAGAGGAAGGAAGGAGGGAAGGAGGAAGGGAAGAGTTTCAAGGCTTAGAGCTGGAAGTGAGCTGGTAGTGAGGGGTCTATGAGATCTCATGTGCTCTGGTCCCTGCTGGGGTTCTAGTGTCACCCTGCACTAGTCTCTCTCTTATATCACACTCCACA
This sequence comes from Mustela erminea, assembly GCF_009829155.1. NCBI lineage: Eukaryota > Metazoa > Chordata > Mammalia > Carnivora > Mustelidae > Mustela > Mustela erminea. The sequence continues at coordinate 73,208,274 of NC_045626.1, read as the reverse complement.
TCAGCCACTTTTCAGTTCCAGCTCTCTGCAAATGCTGTTTCCTTAGCCAGGAATGATCTTTTATTAATGACTTCCTGCCTACTTAACTCTTGAGACACTAATACCTCAGCTAAGAATTTGCTTCTTCAGGGAAACCTTCCAGAATTCTCCATCATGCTACATGCTACATGTATATAGCTGTCATACTACTTGATGAGTCCCCCTTATGTCATTAGTTACTTGATGACCAACACACCCTACTAGAACAGAAACTCTCATTTGTATTCCCGGTGCCCATCACAGGCCCTGGCACATAGTAAGTGCTCAATAAATACTGGATGAATGACACAGGCATGGCATCCGGCCCAAATTAAACCTTAGAACCAAGGCATCTCTGGGCAGTTGGGTTTCCATGAACTATCACCCACACATGCACTGTTCCCTCCCCCATAACACCCCAAACTAGCCAAATGGCAAAATGCACCCAAAATCTGGGAAAAGCCTTTGACAAGTTATCTTAGAATAGTAACAGCTTCTGTCCCAGCCAACTCTGTCACAGGCAGCTTAATTATGGTAATTAGGACCCACATTAAAACATGATTATAACATAAAATTGGAATTAGCCGTATAACACATCCAAATTTTTCAGTGTGCTTATTGATTTTCCTCCCCTGTTAATCAGAGGGCTACAGTAAATTCATATAGATTTGGTATAATTAAAACTGAACCTGTAAGTGCTAGTGAAAATTCTAATTAGCATCTGTCTTTTGTTAAAGACAGTGAGGTGGGGATGTATATGTTTATGGGCAACATAATCAGGGCATTCATGTTCCTTTTCTGGATCCTAGATGGAGCAGGCCAGGCAATTCTCATTCCTCTTAAGAACTTTTTTTTTTAAAGATGCAATAGTGAAGACTTCTATGAAATACCTAAGCAAGAAGTGGCTGGTTTAAAGAAAAACAATTAGTCAGACTTGGTGATGGGAGACACGCAAACAAAACCACCAACTGCTCTCTTTTCTGCATGGTGGGGTGGCTTGTGAAACTAGGCAACCTGAGGTATCATCTTAATTCTGCTGATTATTAAGTGTGTGATCTTGAACAAATTTTGTTTTGTCTCTCTGAGCCTCATTTTCCTCTTCTTGAAGTGGGGATAATGGTAGAGCCCATCTCATAGGGTGATGGGAGAATTAGAGAGACTACACATTTTTCAACATGAAGTAATTATTAATCAGGAGTTGCTGTCATCATTGCCATCATTATCACCATCACCAATGTCAACAGCAGCAATACCATCATCATCATCACCCTCAACACCACCACTGTCATCATCATCACCGTCATCACCATGACCATCATCATCATCATCATCGCCACCATCATTACCATCATCATCACTATCATCTTTACTGCCATCATCATTATCATTATCATCCAATGAGGAGAAGACTTGCAATGCCTGCCATGGCCCTGGTGAGCTTCCCAGTATAGTGAAATCACCATGATTTGGGATTCCAGTAGCCTTCCAAACCATGCCACTCATAAGATATGCAACTTCAGACAGGTCATTATATTCTTCTGTTTGTGTCCTTATTTGTAAAATGAACACAATGTTCAAGGGGATGTTGGGGATGGATAAAGGATGGGGATCATGCCTCGCGTGGAGCTAGTCATTTGAGTAATGTTAATTCTCCATCTCTAATAACCAGTCTCGGCCCTTGGACAGACTGAATTCATGGTAATATATCTCAGGCATGTCTAGAATACAAAATGAAGGATCTTCATGTTTCTAATCACCAGCCTTCACTCAGGAGTTTTTGTGCTGCCTTCTACAGGGCCATGTCCCACTGTCATCACCTTAATTACTGGAAAGTGTTTCTGCCATCTGTATGTGTAAAAGAAACAGGAGAACATATCACCTACCACGTGTATTCACCAGCATTTCCCAGCCTCCTTTTCACTTAGAGTGAGGCCATGTGACTCCTTCTGACCACTAGATAGGAGCAGAAATACATCACTTCTATTTGCCAGGAAACTGCATGTAGAGATAGAAAAAGAGCAAGCTGGAAGTGGCCTAGATCATCAAGCCACTGCAGGGAGGACAGCTGTCCTGGAGGGCAGCTGAAACTGCACAGAAAGTTTATTCTGTGAAGAATAAACAGTTGCTGCATGGAGCTGTTGAGGGTTTGAAGGCTCTTACAGCAGCATGACTTAACCTATACTGATTGCTACAGTGATTTCTCTCAGCAATCAAGTCTGCTTTCTAGTTTGTGCCCCTTGTTCTGAATACACTAATGGCTTGTTGGCTATTGGCCTTTCACAAACTGATGAACTTTCTTCCAGAATGGATTTTGGGTAAACTGGTGGGGAATTGGAACTTCTGAGCTCAGAGATTCGTGCCCCTCAGTGTAATGTGCATCTGATCCTTTACTGTTCAGATGGCTCAGATGGCTGGAGGAGATACATGGAAATCCCAAAACATCAGGGTGCTTACATGGTTTACTCATAGCCGCATAGCCCTCTGCACATACTGGGCTGCCCAATGAAATTGATATGTCAACTATCATGGACATCTCTTTTTTTCCTCCCAACCAGAATCCACACCTGTCTTTATTTTGGCATCAGAACTGTAGGTTTTTTTGTTGTTGTTTTGGGGTTTTGTTTTGTTTTGTTTTTGAGAACCATTTACTGGGTGGGCTTGTCAACCAAAAAGCTTTCTCCTCCTCTGCCCAAGAAGTAACCGCATGACCTAACCCAGGTAGAGACTCATACCAAGTGCAGCCTCTTCAAGGTATGGTGGATGGTCTCTGCTTCCTAGATCCTCAGAGCTCCTGTGGTCCTGTCCTCAGAATTGCTTTTTCAGTTCTTCTTTGGTCTGTGAGCTCCTCTTGTCCTTCTAACAAAGCCCTCCCACCTTTTCTGGGCTGAATTTAGCCAGCATCAGCCTCTTTTCATCAAAGAGCCCTAAGTAATACATAGTAATGAATTCTATCCAATATCGACAAAGCCTCTTTCACGTGCTGCATTCTGGCTGGAACTTATTGCCCAATTATTCTAAGTTTAGGACACATTTTATGTTTGACATGCTAAGAAAATATAACCCAGAGTGTAAGTAAAATGTGGACTCATTCATTCAACAAAGGTACTGTATCAATCATGTCCAAATGCCCATCTAAGTGCTAGGGATACAAGAGTAAACAGAAGAGACCCAAATCCCTGCCCTCAGGAGCCTGACATCCCAGTTGGAGGAGGCAGGCGTAAATAACACATAAATGAAAATACAGAATACTCAGATGCTCAGAAGTGCTGTGGGAAGAAATGAAGCCAGACAGGAGGTCAGGCGCGTGTGGTGTAGGGGGGCAAGATAAAGAGGGGTTGTAATTTTAAACCCATTAGTCAAGGAAGACTTTACTAAGATTTGTGCAAAACCTGGAAAATAGAATCGTGTATTCTCTTGTTCTTGCTTTTTTGAAGGTGACTTGGTTTAGAGGGCTGTTGTGGGGACAGAACCTGACACTTAAAAAGTACACAATAAACATCTGCTGGAAAACAAGTTCAAAGAAGGTATTTGGATGCCAAGTCAGCTCTGAGGGTGTGGGGAATGCAGCACTCACCCTTTCATGCTGAACCATCACACTGGGACCACTGGCAAAGCCCCTCTTCCTTTCAGGCCCTGGAAACTGTTGAAGCTTTGGCTTCTCAGGGTGGTTTGCAATGACCAGACCTCCTCCCCCCAACTCAGCTGCTGGCTGGTCCTGCTGCACCTTACACCCAGTGGAAGAACTTGGGGGTGTGGGAAGGAAACAGGGCACCAAGAGGGAGGGAAATGGTATAAGCCAAGCCTAAGACAAATGGAACTCCTAGGTAGCAACACTTATCCCAGTGTGCAGGTGCTTCTCACATCTCTCATTCCTAGCTACTCCGTTTATCTACCTTCAACAAATGTTCAAGGGCATGGATTCTGGAGAGAGGCAGACCTGGGTTCCAATCATGCCTGGGTATGCAAACACAGCCAATCCCCCCATCTTCTGAACCTCAGCCTCAGGATGCTGATGTTGTAGACTAAGGTTAGAATTACGTTGTGATACACAGAAAGCACCTGTCGAGCATAATGTGAGCATATCTTCGTTCAGTCCTGGCTCTGGATATTTAGCCTCAGCCCCCAGGAAACCCTGGTCCCATAGATTGTGTGGTTAGGGCTGGGCATGGGAACCTTGAGCCAGAGGTTCTCAGCCCCCCTCCATACTGGGGTCCCCTGGGGAACTTTAAAAAAAAAACCTTACGTATTTGGCAGAGATTACAAGTATGCAGAGAGGCAGGCAGAAGAGGGGGAAGCAGGCTCCCGCTGAGCAGAGAACCTGATGCAGAGCTTGATCCTGGGACCCTGGGATCACAACCTAAGCCAAAGGCAGAGGCTTTAACCAGCTGAGCCACCCAGGCGCCCTCCCCTGGGGAACTTTAAAGGAAACATATGCCTGGGTTCACTCCCAGGAGTCTGATATTATTAACTTGGATTGCATCCTGGCAGCACAGGAGTTTCTAAAGTCTTCCAGGTGATTCCAAGGAGCAGCCAAGGTTGAGAAGCATTGCTTTGGCCCAGGGCTTTGATCTCAGTCCCCCTACATTTATTCCCAAAGCAGGAGCTACTCTTAGACATCATGCCCTTAGGCAGCCTCTCAGATCATCTGATTTTTTTTTTTCTTCTAACTGGGGTTAACAAGAAGTTGTAGAAAATCAACCATGTTCCTGGCATAGTGTTAGACCCTGAATAAAACACTGTGCCTGTCCTTGAGTAGCTTGCTGGCTGGGTGACTGTACGATGGAGAAATGCTAGGCTTGAAGGGGTCCAGGGATCTGGGAGGAAAGGAATCTCATCCAGATTGGGGGATGGGTGGGAAAGGAGGGGGGTTGCTGTGTCACACCAAAACTTCAACTTGAAAAAATGAATAGCGGTGGCCTGGCAGAGATGTGGAAGGAAGATGTATAGCTCAGGTAAACTGAAGCAGCGTGAGCAAATGTGTGGAGGTGGGAAACATCAAGGGGGGGAGGGACATAGGAGGAAAGGGATCACCTACAGCAAGGTGTGTGTGACAAGATAAAGGGTAGGAGCAGAAGCCACATAGCAGAGGCCTTAGCGCCCCACAGAGACCCCTGGCCTTCCCATTAGAGGCACTGGGGAGACTTTATTCTGTGCCTAAGAATTCAGGGTGCAGCTGCAGTTGAGTGCTGGGGCGGGGGTGGTGGTGAGGGTGTGTGCAGCATCCAGAGGAAAAAAAACCCTTTGTTTGGCAATTTTCTCCCAAGCAACTTTGTTTCATTCCCTTCCATCATGTAGAAACTCAGAAGTTATCAGGAGAACATCACTGCCATGGTAACGGTGAGAGAAACAAACAATGCATGGGTTGTATAAAATTGTCCATAAAGGCTGTTTATTTTTCATACCATTATTTTAATAGGTGGGGATGGCGGTGATGGCATGGAGAACAGCAGGCCATAATGGTACCGCTAACGTTGCCTTTTCTCCAAACGACTCGAAATGCTCACAGACATTCAGACGTTGGCACTTAGATCATGTCTCCGGCTGGGAACCCCTGCTGGTTTAGAGTCTCGCTGCTGGGAAGCATCACCTGTTCCCGGATCCCAGAGGCGGTGTGGTGAAATGGTTATAAACTTGAATTGGAGGTCAGACTCTCCTAGGTTTGAGCCCGGTTCTTCCACACTTCCTGCCTGGTGGCTGCTGGGCAAATTCCCTCATCCCTCTGAGTCTCTTTTTACTCCCCTGCAAAGTGGAGGTTCATTCCTTCATTCCTTCATTTCTTCATTCACTATTGAATGAGACTTCCTTGGAAACCTCCCTATGTGCTTTGTGCTGGAAAATTTCTTGAGCTCACGGATCTCACAGATTTTAGAATCTAGTGGGAGAACACAGATAATACCCCTGCAAACATGGCAGTAAGTAAGAAAGATGATTTTAGGTGGTGATACTTGCTCAGGAAAATTTAAAACTGGGCAAGTGTTCCCTGAGGAGATGCCATTCTAGCTGACCATGGAAGGATGAGAAAGAGCCAGCCATGTGTCTATCAGGAGGAAGAGACTTCCAGACAGGGGGACAGCGAGAACCAAATCCTGAGAGGCACATTTGGGTTAGGATATATATATATATATATAAAATGGAATACTACTCAGCCATCAAAGAAATGAAATCTTGCCATTTGCAATGACATGGAAGGAACTAGAGGGTATTGTGCTAAGTGAAATAAATCAATCAGAGAAAGACAATTATCATATGATCTCACTCATATGTGGAATTTAAGAGACAAAGCAGAGGGGGCGCCTGGGTGGCTCAGTGGGTTAAAGCCTCTGCCTTCGGCTCAGGTCATGATCCCGGGGTCCTGGGATCGAGCCCCACATCAGGCTCTTTGTTCGGCAGGGAGCCTGCTTCCCTTCCTCTCTCTGCCTGCCTCTTTGCCTACTTGTGATCTATCTGCCAAATAAATAAATAAAATCTTTAAAAAAAAAAAAGAGAGACAAAGCAGAGGATCATGGGGGAAGGAAAGGAAAAATAAAACAAGAGGGAGAAATCTGAGAAAACCAGAGAGGGAGACAAACCATAAGAGACTCTTAATCATAGGAAACAAACCGAGGGTTGCTGGATGGGAGGGGGTGGAGGGATGGGGTAACTGGGTGATGGGCATTAAGCAGGGCACATGATGTAATGAGCACGTGATATTTATTAAGGACCACATGATGTAATGAGTTCAGATGCACTGAACTCTACATCTGAAACTAATAATACACTACATAGTAATTAATTGAATTTTTAAATTTTTTTAAAAGGATTATTTGCAATTGGACGTCCCTGAAGGAACCACGAAGTCAGAGAGGAGGGGGGGCTGGATCTGGGGGGCCCTACAGGCTAAAGTAGGAGTTCGGGTTATAATAATACAACTTCCTGTGGTGGCCATATGCATTAAATGAGATATCAAGTGGTAAACTCTAAGCAGATACATTATAACATCAGCTTTGATTCTCATCTGGAGAGTTTGCAGTGGAATAGAGCATCTCTCAGGCGTGGAAGCGGATACCACTGTTAAAAAAATGAAAACCACTGGGTGTGGTGCATAAACAATGAATCTTGGAACACTGAAAAAAAATAATTAAATTTAAAAAAGAAAAGAAAACCACAGGCCCAAGATGGAGCCACTCAGGGAAGGTTTGAGTGACCACTTTTCGTAATTATTTTCCTTTTTCATGTGGATGAAGTAAGAATCAGTGAAGACAAGGGACCTACAGACAGCACACGGGATTTAGTGGGGTGGCCTCCTGGCTCTCCAGCTCCCACCCATTGTTCCTTGGGTTTCTGATCTCCAGGGGGATATTTCTTGGCCTCCGTTCCTACTGTTGCTGGATAGTGCTTCCTTCTGGAGTACAGCATGAAGGTAATGGAAAAACTCAGACCCTCTGAGCCTCAGACATTAGTCGTCTTCCCTCCCCACCCTCCTCTGACTTCCTGGGGTACCCTTAGCCCCAGCTGAACCTTCTTCTGGGTCTAGACATATATAAAAACACTTAAGAAATCCTATCAGAGAAGAGCTGTTTGTGGCATTTGGGCTGTGTTTCTCCCTTACGGTCTGTATGCTACAATGTAATTACTCTCTTTTATTGAGTGCCTACTGCAGGATGGACACTTGGTTCAACATTGCATCCTCTCTCTTACCATTACAAAACCCCTAGGAAATCATCACTGATATCTCTTACTTAATACAGACAAGAAAACAGGTCTCAAGCTGACACTTGGAGAAGGAAACTGAGGCACATCTGAGGCCAAATACACCTGCTGATCCCCAAGGACACAGGTGTTCCTCAGGTCACCAAACATAAAAGTCTGAGAAGAGTCCATAGGCATGTGCCTTTTTGCAGAATTAGGCTATTCTTCATGGTCTGAAAAATGTACATGTTACAGTTTATAATGCCAACAGAGTATATAAATATACACAGTATCTTTAATTGATTTTTTTTCCCTCACCTTTGAGGCCCAAAAGCATAAACCCAGGGATGTCTCCTGGCTGGGTTTGCAGGAACTTGGCTGTGGGGTCTTATCACATCCTATGTTTGTTCCTTTCCTTCAGCCTCCTTCACGTCTCCAAAGTACACTGGTTTTCCGTCTCATCTGGCCAGACAAGCTTCTAGAGAAAGCAAATTCAGTTTGTAGGCTCACTTTGTATTCTGTAAACTTTCAGCTTGAAATAAAGGCACTGTTTCCCTGTGCATGGACATTTCTCCAGAGCCAGGGCAGGTGGTATAGACAGATCAAGCATTTCCAAGGAAACCCAAGAGACATAATTGTTTCTTACTAGGTAACGTGGACATGCTGGAGGAGGCTGGCTGTTTCACCACTGACCGTTCCCTTGTTAGCATCTGGAGAAAGTGATGTGACAGCCACTTTGCTTGGCAAGGGGCTTCATGGGCTCATGGGAAGGTAGGAAGACCTTATTGAGAACACTGGAGGGGAGGCTGGTTGGATGCTCAGGCTGCCCTTCAAAGACCCAGAATGAATTTGTCTCCTGGGCTACTACTATGGCTGTTTTGTTGTTTCAAAATATCTCCCTCTCTCTCAAGATGTCTCTTTTTGCATTTCACTTTTACTCCAAGACAGAAGTTATATCCAAACCCCGCGCCCTCCCACCTTAGCAAAGCCCTTCCTAACAGCAGGTGTTCCTGGGGTGAAATGTGGTGCTGGGTTTGGATTGGGCAGGAGTGTGGATAACTTTGAAACACTTGACATGGTAGTTCATGGAGAAAGTCAAACTGAGTATACAGATCTCAAAATCAAGCCCTGGTGCACTGTGATCTGTGTGGATAGAGAAATGACTAAACAGAAGTATCCTGGCAATGGCCGCCATTTATTGCAATGACCCTATTTCAGCGTCATATCCTGTGCTTTCTGTGTCCCCTGCCCAGACCATGTTCTTCCCCAGATCTTGGCCTGGTAGCTTCTTCTTACTAATCACTTCTCTGCTTAAATGCCTTCTGGTCCTGGGAGGCCATTCCCCATCGCTCAAAAAAGAGCTTGCCTCCTTCACTCTCAAATCACCCCATTCTTCTTCCTCATAGAACCTGGAGCATTTGGAAATTCTAAATTAGTAAAGGATTTACTGTCCATCTCTCACCTATACCAGGTAAGCTCCAGAGAGCTTACCGTTAACTGGGTTTATCTCGTTAACTGCTGCATCCTTTGTTAACGGCTGCATCCTTTAACTCATTAACTGCTGCATTCTTTGTTCCTAGAACAGTTCCTGTTCATCCTTCATTCCTAGAACAGTTCCAGTTCCTGGCACCTGATAGATGCTCAAAAAAAAAAAAAAAAAAAGAATTGTTGGTGGGATGGGTGGATGAATGGTTGGACAGATGGATGGAGAGTTTACTGTATGCTATGTGTACTACCCTAAATGCTTTCTAATAATTGTCTCGTTTATTTTTTAAAAGATTTTATTTATTTGACAGGGAGAGATACAGTGAGAGAAGGAACACAAGCAGGGGGAGTGGGAGAGGGAGAATTAGTCTCCCCACTGAACAAGGAACTAGAGGCAGGGCTTGATCTCAGGACCCTGGGATCATGACCTGAGCTGAAGGAAGATGCTTAAGGACTGAGCCACCAAGGAGCCCCACAATTGTCTCATTTAATCTAAGTCACAGGTCTTCACTGAAACAGTTTCAAAAAAGTTAGGTCAGTCGTTCAATATCACACAGCTGTTAGCAGGAGAGAAACAATTCAAATTTAGATCTGCCAGGTTTCGAAGCCTGCTTTAACCACTTTGCTACACTGTCTCCCTTGGCATAGAACATCAATCCTGGAAAGGATTTGGCAATCATGTCTCCAGACTCCACTAGACTCTAGCCCTAGAGAGCAATGGATGGAGTCTTCAGCACCCACAGCATTTGTAAGAATTTGGCACCCAGTGGCTACTCAAAAAATAGTAGATATTCAAGTAGTGTTTGTAGGTAGATGGATGAGTGAGTGCCGTGGGCAATTGAATGGACAGATGCATGGATGAATGGATAGGTGGATGGATAGACAGGCTGGTGACTTACCTAGGATTACACAACAGTTTATCAGGGGAGAGATCAAAATCAGGAATTCCTAAATGGCTGCTGTCTCATACAACATGAAATTTTTGAGAATGAAGCTGAGTGTTTTCCTTACAGTCTGAACTGGGCTCAGTGATTTAGTTTATCAGCTCATGGGAACTTGTCTCTAACCCTATGAAATAAATGTTATTGTATCCCCTCATGTCACAGGGATATTGTTATCCACTTGGGTCAATCAGCCCCCATGGTAAATGTTATTCTTATCTCTTCTCCTCAGAAGAGGAAAATAAGGCTCAGAGAGGTTAAATAACTTGCCCTTCTTACCCAGCAGAAAGAGGTGAGGAAAAGATCTAATCCCTTGTCTCCTAACCAATTTTAATTGCCTAAGAGCTGATTTATCCAGTGGCAACATATAGACAGAATTGTGGACACACACATCTGCACAGATGCTAGGATTCTTGCCCTGGGCAGCTGTGGGTAGCAAGAAGTCCGCATTGATACCAGAACCAAAGATACATGTGTCCTGTAGTAACAGAGCATGAGCCTGACAAAAAGTAGACCAAGTGTATGATTTTGAGCAAGTCACTGTCTCCCTGAGGCTCAGGTTCCTCACCTGTAATGTGAGTATCAAAAATGCAATGAGGGATAGTTTCATCTGCAAGCTGCTCTTCTCATAAATGTTATTCTCATCACAGCATTTCTTCTTATTGGGGAAGGGATCTTAAATAAAGAGAGAGAGCCTTCCCACCATCATAATCTCAGATTGCAAGGTCTATGTCTGATTGTCTCAGAACTATTCTCCAGGCAAGGGAAAGTAAATCAGCTGGCCAACGCAATGAGTAAATCCTGTGTTATTCAATGGCTTAATTAATTTCACAGTAGCACTTCTCCCATATAATATACTCGCATGCAAGTAATGATCTTCTAGATGCCTTTACCAAAAGAGTGATCCTGATGATGAACTTTTAGTCATTGAAGAATGACTAGTAACAAGGAGCTGTCAAAACACCAGGGACATCCACACAGTCATAGCATGGAGACAGCCATACAATTCCTGAGAGGGGATGGGTTCTGGCTCTGGACTCAGACCTGATCTTGAATCTACCTTGTGCTGTCGCTTCCTAGCCACATGACCTCAGCTAGGTTGTGACCTTCTCGAGGACTCAGGTGCTTATCTGTCAAATGGAGTCAATCATGTCTCACGGTGAAGGATTATGATGAAATTGACATGAGCTGCTACGTACAGTGTGGTAAGAGCCCCTGGCAAACAGGAGATGCTTGCAAGCACCTGTTTCCTTGCCGCCAAGTGAGGAACTGGCCTGTCACTTTGTTTTTCTTTCACTCACCTTCTCCCTTTCTGTTTTCCTCAGTTTCTTTGCTTGTCTATGTTCCATTCAACAAGAATGCCCATGTGCCTACTGCACACCAGTACTGTGCAGGCCCTAAGTGTATGGTGATGGATGAGACCGGGGCAAAGTCACCCCCTACAGAGCTTTGGGGCTAATACAGCAAAACAATGGGAGGCTTCATCTTCCCCAATGGAGAAATCAGGTGTTCTGTACCCTCTGTCTCAGCCTCCCTCTTTATAAAAACCACCAGGTAAGTAGCAGGAATGGAAACTTCTTGCAGGCAAGGAATGGGTTTTCCTAGGGACTCTTTGTCTGTGCATCTGTAGTGAGTGCCCTATAAAAAACACTGAATGCATGAATGAATGGGAAAGCTTTGGGTGTAGGGGTCTTTTGAACCCCTAGGCCATAGTGCTCCCTTTCCCCTCCAGCCCTCTTCCACCCTGCGCTCACCTCCCCCACCTATTCTTTGTAGGGACTCCCAGCTCCACCTCTCAGCTAAAGACATATTCCTCCCGTGCTGTCTGCAACCTTCTCTCCATCTGCTCCCTCTGCCTGCTCAGGCTGCAATGTGGAGATAGTGTGGCAAGGTGGAAAAGGGGGAGGGCGAGGGAGGGCTTCTAAATTGGGGTGACAGGCCTGGGAAGCTGGCGGTTCTGCAAAGGTAGCCCACACAGTCCGTCTGAGTCTCTGGGAGTGCTTACAAGCCTGTCCCTCGTGTAGCCCTTGGCCATGGCTGTTCCCAGGCATTTGCCTGTCTCCCACATCTACTGTCCCTCACCACCTCCATTTGTGGAGAAAAGACAAGATGCTGGAAATCAGGGCTGGGCAAGAGCACAACATGGAGGGTGGGTCTTGAACTCAGATGGGGGAAGGGCGTAAATATAGCAGAACTAAGGGGCTGAGCTCAGAGGAAGCCTTGGCTAGCTCTGGCGCCCGGTTGACAACGGGGATGTGAAAGATGAAACTCTGATTAGAACATAGATAAATTTTAATTTATAGCCCCTAGTTGGGTTTTCACAGGCCTGGAACACCCCGCCCCCCACCATGTATTAGAGGCACAATTTCATGGCCATTTGTATTGTTCTAGGGAGACTGACAGCTCTCATCGAATCCCCAGAGTTGAAGACTTTCTAGGTTACAGGACTCACTTTGGAAACACAGGATACTGTCAGAGCAGACGGCTGGTTGGGGCCCAAAAGGCCCTGGAAGGGCTACCATACAACTGAGAGAACTGGGACTGGGACCTCTCCTGGAGGCCTAGCGATGGAAAGCTCTAGACTGCACGAACGCAGCCTGAAGGCTGCGCTGGGTTTTGAGGCCTCCACCTCCCCGTCTGGAAAATGGTCAGGAAGCTCTACGGCCTCGCCTGGCAGCACCGGACTGCTGTGAGCATCCGCCGGGAGGAAACGCTCGGCCCACAGGACACCAGGGGAATTGGCGTTAAACTTCGCGGGGCACACGGGCCGCGGCTGGAGAAGGAGGTTGGCCCTGGGGCGCGGCGGCCCCTCTCCCTGCGGCCCGCCCGCCCCCTCCCTCCCTCGTCGCACTCGCTCGGCACAGACTCGGCCCCAGCCCCCTCCCTCCTCCCGCTCGCTCCCCGCTAGCTCGCTTGCTCGCTCGCTCGCCGGCTCCTCCTCACTCGCCCGCCCGCGCCCGGCGCAGCTCGGCCAGAGCGATCGCGGGGCTGAGCGCGCGTCCGCCCGGGGGGCTCCGGCGGCTGCCCCGGCCCCCGGCCCCCTCCCTCGCCCCGCCTGCCCTGCGCGCTCGCCGCCTCCCCGCTTCCCGGCTCCCGCGCCGTCCGCCTGCCCGCAGCCCGCGGCCCCGAGCCCCCCGCAGCCACGATGCCCGCGGCCCGGCCGCCCGCCGCGGGACTCGGCGGGACCTCGCTGCTCCTCGCCCTGCTCCTGGGGAGCCCCGCGGCAGCTCTGGCAGGAGGTAAGCGCCTGGAGGGGCGGGGCGGGGGAAGGGGCAAAGTTGCGGCTAGTGCGGGGCAGCAGGGGGTCGCGGCCGACCTGAGCTTCTGTAGCGCCGCCCGCCGGGTTGGAAAGCGGGGGCGGTCGCCCAAATTCGGGGCTGGGAACCGCGTCCCCTCGGCCCGGGCTGCTGGGAGTGTGGAGGCGGGGATGTGTCTGAAGGACTCCGGCGCTTCCTTGCTTCGGCTGCGGGCTCCCTTTCAGTGTGCCCGGCTGTGGGGCTGACTTCCCTTTGCAGCCCCAGACAATCTCCTTGCAGTGGGGTCGCCTTCAAACCTCAGATACCCGGAGCTCTCTGCAACCGCACCCGGGGCTGGGTGCCAGATAATTCTCACCCTTTCAGGGAGAGGACGAGAAGGGGGGCAGCCGACCCGCCCTTTAACTGAGGACTAGACTTGAACTGTGCGTCTGGGGGCTTCGTAGTGCCGCGCCCTCCCACTCTAGGACCCCTTGCCTCCTTTTGGTTCAGGCTGTCCTGTAAGACCGGGTCCCTGGACTGATCCCAACCAGGTGTCTGGATGCCGGACTGGGTGTGGCTTTCGTTTGGAGGCCAGTCGGGGGGCCTTAGGGTTCTCGGAACTTGGCGGGGGAGGGAGGGAAGATGTCAGGTCACCGTCGGGAACCCGAGCGGACACTTTTCCTCCCACGCGCACCGGACAGCCTAGTGTCTCAACACTATTATGAATTGGGGAAGTAGGGGTGCTAGTTTCACCCACCACGTGCTTGCCGGTTTGGAAAGGGGGTCCAAGTTTAGCGAAGGGTAGTTGCTCCTCCTTCCCAGACCCAGAATCACACCCTCTTCTCCACCCCGCTGAGGTCCCCCAGGAAAAGTTGTGTGTTGGGGGTTGGACACGTCATTAATCCAGAGCTAAACCCAAGAGCTTTGAGAATTTAATCAGTCAGTAGGAGACCCCAAAGTGGAGGAGAGCATTGGTAACCACTCAACCTAGCCTTCTCTGAAAGGTCCAGCTCCCGCTTCCAGAAAAGCGCTCCTTATGTGGTAAATAAGCAGGCAGCTGCAGGGTCTGCCCAGTCTGAAGACAGTTGGAGGGCGCACACCCTCCCCATCTGGAGCCTCGATGTCTGTTTGGACCGTCTTGACCTGGAGCTGGAGCACAGGCGGTACCCTTTCTCCCTAGGGAGTTCTGGACCCCTGGCGCGCACACCTGCTTCAGCACCAAAGGCCGCGGACAGCTCTTAGCTCCGTGGGCCCCAGCTCTGGGTCCCTTTCCCTCCAACTCTTCCCCATGGCCTGGAGTGCCCTCCTCAGCATAAATCAGGCATTTTATCCCCTACCCTCTTCTCTTTAACTGTGGAGCCCCGGGGTGCAAAGCAAAGGAAATAATTAATCACCTTTTGTTTAACAAAGCATATCATTAAAGAACCCCCCTTTTATGAAGCAATAATATTCACAATTTACATCAGGTCTGGACAATTTCTCTGGGAAAGATGGGGGAAGAGAACTGGTTTACATAAATCCTTTCCACCACAGCATGCCCTTTCTTAATTAGCTGTCTTTCCAACAATGGCTTGGTGGCCTTGAACAGAGTCCACATCTCCCTCCCTCGTCTTTTGAATCTGTGTTGTGACAAACACACAGAAAGAACCCAAAGTTACTCAGCATCTTCCTGGCTTTTCTAAAGTGATTCTACCTTTGAGGACCCCGCTCTCCAATACACTGCCCTCCAGGAAAAATGTCTTAATAGCACATACTGAATCGTCATCCAAGACAAGGATTTCATATCCTGCTTCCTTCACTGGCTTCAAACACAAAATGTGTGTGTGTTAATTTTTAAGACATTTCATATTATTTTTCCAACTGTTTGACACTACAACTAGCCCATATATGTATATATATATATTTTTTTAAGATTTTATTTATTTATTTATTTGACAGACAGAGATCACAAGTAGGCAGAGAGGCAGGCAGAGAGAGAGGGAGGGGGAAGCAGGCTCCCTGCTGAGCAGAGAGCCTGATGTGGGGTTCCATCCCAGGACCCTGGGATCATAACCTGAGCCGAAGGCAGAGGCTTTAACCCACTGAACCACCCAGGTGCCCCTCACTGCCAAATTAAAGTCAACTGATGTAATACTTCAGAAGGCTCATTAATAACCGTGTGCTTCTGACTTCAAGACTCTTGAGTGGTAAGGAAGGAGTGAGGATAGCCAAGGAGCACTGCCAATTCTTATGGTGCATTTGGAAACAATTGACCTTTCACAATAAATTCTATTTTTAACCTGAAGCCCAACTTCCACTAATGTCAGGAGAGAGGTACATCTAATACAGTGTTGCAAGCTAGTCCTGCTTGCCTGCAATTTGTAAATACTTGAAAAGGACTTGTTGCTACATTCTTATGCAGGTCACATGATTCTCTGGGCCATTTTGCTGTAAGGCATGAATAAGTATAAAGTATAACTTGTTTTTGAAGAGGCTTCTTATTGTCTAAGATATGCACATAGGGAATAATTGTAGCTACGTGCTAAGACTGCAGAGCCTGCGTGTCATTTCTTTTCTTTTTCTCTCGAATTAATAAAGGAAATTCAATATTGCTCAATAAGACTCAGATTTGCTGCCTCCTCTAGTCTCTAATGTGCGTTGTTGTTAAATTCACTTAACAACTATTTTCATTATGGATTGCCATTCTTTTCCATGGAGTTCTGGCTGCTCCTGCCAGGGGCCACCTTATCTAAGCTTGAAGGATTCTTCTTGTGTTCACAAGGCTTAGTTAGACATTAGGAAAATAATGTTATATTCCTTCCTCCCTCTTCCAAGGCAAGAGGATGTTTCCTGATTAGAGTGGCTTGTTTTGTGGTTTTGCTCACAAGTATATTCCTGCTATTCAAAAAGCTCTTCAAAAGGGCTCAATTTACCTGTCCTCCTGTTTGGTCCACAGGGCGTGCTGCAGACCTCCACTAGGGGCGCTCAAAGCTGTAGTTGGTGGCTTAGTGCAGAAGGGGCCAATTCTGACCTTTGCAACGAGCAAGTGCCAAAGGTCAGCAGAGTAGAGGTCTAAAGATGGCATCACTTCCATCTCTACCCATGCCCCTTTCTGCTTCCTACAATTGATTCCTATTTCTCAGGGAAATTATTGATGACACTTGACATGCTGTGAAAAAGAGTAAAGAAAGATGATAAGAAGGCAAGGAGAATGCTCCACAAAAGGCAATTTCAGAATGCAGAGTCCAGCTGCCCTTTTTCCTACCAGGCTGTGGTTTCCTTCATGGAGCCGAACTGCAAAACGCCAAAGAGGCCAGAGTAAGGCTGTTGTTCTGGAGAATTTGAGCTGGTCACTGGTATTAGATTTATAGCGTTCTGGGAAAGAAATACTGCGGCTTTGAAAACCTGGGTCCAGGTCCATCTCCCCTGGTTATGAATGTGTGACCTTCAGCAGAGCTCTCTACTCTGAGCTTCCATTTTACCATCTGAAGAATGGGGGCAGGGGTACAGAATTGTCTCCGTCTGTAAGGATGGTAGCAATGATTGCGTAACACTTCCTTGTAAAACAGCTGGCACATAGTAGATGTTCAAGTAATGTTACTCTGTTTTCTTCTGTTTTCCAAAACTGCAAGTTGCCCCTATTAGTAGGCACCCAGAGAGTGAGTTCTTGAAGCTGGTGTGAAGCAGATGTTGGCATAAATAAGCTAATTTAGGACAGTGTAGGAGGAGTTGGAGTTGGGATATGAGTAGCCCCAGGTAACTATATGCTACCTGTGGCAGGTGAGAATTTTTTTTCACCTGTTGCAGGTGCCCTTTCTCCCCAAAGTCTGATACTGTAACTATTTGCACCTCACTATTACCATCAGCAAGTAGAGTCCATGGTACCAGAGATGCAGTTGGCAGTGTAATGGTTGGAAAGGAGATAGAAGGAGAGAATCTTCTTGAAGAGACACTAACTCATTCATTCATTTAACATTTACTGAGTACTTTTTATGCAGGCAGCAACCCCACGTAGAGTGCAGGAGACACAGGGTCATATGATGAGGTCCCTGCCCTAGCAATGACAACCTAGCAAGAGAGATCAGAAGAAAACCACTAGCATCCATGCCCTGTGATCCGTGCTTCAGGAGGGGATTATCAGAGTGCTGTGGGGTCTTCCAGGGGGGTGTGGTCCATTCTCGCCAGACCTAGTCAGGAAAGGCTTCCCTGAGCAGGTAGCATTTGAGCTGGCCCTGCAGGGATGTGACAGAGACCAGCCGCTAGGGGTGGGTTGCAGGGTGTGGGGTGAGGGGGCAGGATTTCTACAGTGAAGTAGTGACAGTAGTGAAAGCAGGTTTCACTTTCGGAGCACATCGCCCACCAGTGGAATTAGAGAGAGGGAAATAGTGAGTGGAAAGGACAGGCTGGTGGGTACCCAGCCTGACACGTGAAAGAAATCATCAGACCTGCCCATCCTCCCTGCTCTGCTCTGGACTTCCTGGGCTCAGCAGAGGAAGGCTGAAACAAAGGCCCATGAAGCGTGGTGTTCGCTGTGCTCACTGTTGTCCACTAGAGGTTGTGATGACACCAAAGGAATCCTCTCTGAAGACAGCCAGTCCTAGCTGCTGAGTACCAACAGCAGCAGCAGCAGCAGCAGCGCAGGGTAAAGGCTGCCTCATGGAATTTGCATATTTGCATAATCCTCCGGTTACTGTAGTTCTTCACCAGCAGCCTTTGGGTGTTGGTGAAGCGGTGGGAGTGAGGGTGTTCCAGAGAGAATGGGCTGATTCTCATGGACCCTCCTGAAGTAATTTCCTACAACAAGGCTGGAACCGTGTTTCCATAATGCAAAGAGCATTCGTCGAGTGTCGATTTTGTTCCAAGTCCCGTGATAAGTGGTTTGTATAGATTGGTTCAGAGAGCACTCACAATGGCCCCAATAGATCCAATTATTATTACCCCCATTTTGTAGAATGGGAAAGTGGAGGCACAGAGAGGTCCAGCAGTGTGTCGGGAGTCACAAGAAGTGCTGCAATCTGGCATCATTTTTCTAATGCCTGTCATATTCTGCATTCCCCAAGCTCGTGGGCAGATTTTGCTGATACATAGACAGGGGCCCATACATACTTGTCAGAGGCATGTTGGACGGGTACTCTCTGCCCACCACTGTTCCTGGTGTATAGTAAGCACTCAAATTAAACTGGTTGAATCAAAGTGAGTCATAAAGTCGAACAGGTTACAATATATGTGTGGGTGGTTCGTTCATCTTTGTCATATCTAATGGTTACTGAATACACGTCAGACACTTGTGTAGGTTATCTTATTTAATCTCCACAATTCCTCTCCATTTCATACATAAGGAAACCAAGGCTTAGAGAGACAGTTCAGGAAGCTCAAGGTCGACAGCTAGGAAGTGGCAGAGGTAAGATTTGAATCCAGATAGTCTGACACTGAGCATGGCAGCTTGAGTGCTGGGCACAGTGCCTTCCAAGGTGGGTCCTGCTGTATTTCTCAATGAAATGTGTGTACGAGATGCCTTCACCATCGGTGTGTGGTCAGGCTGGGTGGGTCTGAACACTGGCTCTCCAAACTCCAAAACCTGGTGGGACAGAGACACATGTCAACTAGGATTTTTCCAAACCCCTAATATCTCTGAAAGAAGGAGAGAAAGAGAAAAAGACAAAAGGAAAAGAGTATTCTCTTCCCAGCCAAGGAGACTACACTAAAGAGAGTGAGCAGAATGGGTGGTTTGTTGGCTGACTTTGACAATTCTGGCTGTTTGTAATTTCTCCTGTTCCCAGGCCACTCAACCATTAATGGAGAACTTAAAGTGTGGGAAATTGGTTTCTGTAAGCTCTTAAGTTCGGGAACCTAAATTCAATGACCTCCTAGCCATGAGTCTCAGTTTTCCCATTTGTAATGTGGCTTACGGTAACTACGACCACATATGCAAAGCTGTCTTCACAGGGCTGGGATGAGACATGGAAATTAAGAGGCTTTATACTTTATGCATACCAGAAGGTCAAGCTTCAGGGAGCTGGGTGTTGGTGTGGAAGGTTCAAGACCCTAAGCACTCCTGTGCATTTCTTCCTGGGCGTGTTATGAAAGAATGGCAAAATATAGCCATTTAGCATGGGTCTACCCTGTGCCAGAGGGCTGTCCTTGTGCTTACTCTATATATTCACTCCTGTTATCCTCACCCACCTCATCCATCCTCAGCACCATATCAGGTGATGTCCCTAAGTAGATAATACAAATGAGGAAACTGAGTCTTTTACCGGTATTGGCAGTTGCCAGGTGTTATAAGCAATGAATGATGCGATTGTGATTTAAACCCAGGACTATTTAATTCCAAAGCCCAGTTTGTTCTAGAGGCTAGGGTATGAGGTATCACATAGCCATGGCCAAATGGAGAGCAGACACTAGCCCAGAAATTAGGACAGTTTGGCTGGACTCCGGGAGCGGAGGTGTTTTCTCACCCAGGGGCAAATGCCAGGTGTCTCAAGTCAGCTCGCCAAGAGGAGAAGCTGTTCCTCCCAACCTCTCTGATGGTTCCTAGGTGAAGCATCCTTCTGGTCCTTCATTCAGGACCAGAATGACTGGAGAGTCATTCTAAGAGCCATATACCTGAAGATGAAATGCCCAGCTGGCTGACTTGAGTGGCATGACCTTGAACTATGTCCTTCAGTGCTCTGACCCCCTTTGGGCCTGATATGTAAGATCTGGGTCCTGTCTCCCTTGCAAGATGGTTACAGATAGTCAAAGTGGATAGATATGTGTAGCCCAGAGTAAGCACTCAATAAAGTTAACATTATTGCTATCAATAGTTACCTGGTGAACTTCTATTCATCTTGCAAAACCCAGTCCTTAATTGTCTTTTTCTGTAAGAACTTCCCTTGCCTCTCTCTCTTCTCTGTGCCAGTTATGAGTCATACTCTGCCCCTCCATCACATTTTATCCCTCTATTATAGTTAGCTCATGTACTCACAATGCATGAGTTACCACTTCGCATATCTCCATCAAAACCCTCAGCCGAAGCTTCCTCATCCATATGTCTCTTATGTATCTCACCCAGTATAAGGCTCTACCCGATTGTTGAACTACACTACCGGTTGTGGGGAGGTAGCATCCATGCAAAGATCTGAATCCCATCCTGAATCTTTCTTCTACACCTGTGTGGTCTCTCCAAGGCTTGGCTCCTCACCTGAAAACTGGGAAATGGCAAGAGCATCTTACCTTGAGGAATTGCTCTGAGGAAAATCAGTGAGCTCATAGATGTGAAATGACCGACGAATTCTACAGGAAGGAAGATGAGAAAGAGGAATAGGATGAGGAAGGAGAGACACTTGGTGAAGAATAGAAACAACCTTTGTGCAAACACACAGCCACAAGGCAGGCACCACTCAGTGGGCCCCTGCCGGAGCCATGTCTCTTTCCAAAGGGCATGTTGGCTGCAATTGTTTACCCTGTGGCTTAGCTCATTTCAAAATAGAAACTTTCTGGGCATGACACTGGGGCTTTAGACTCTGCCTTCTCTCAGGTCCCTGGCAGCTGCAGAAAATAGCAAAGGAAATAAAAATCCATGCTTAGAGTTGTTTTCTGTGAGATGCATGACTCCAGATGAGCAGCTTGGTCGCCCCGAGCCATCGGTGGGCCTCACATTGTCTGTGCTCGGCTAATTTCCCAGGGATGATGTAATGAAGGGGGACCTGGTATTGACATGCTCTGTAGAAAAAGCTAGCAAGGTACCTTCCTGGGGTCTGTCATATTCAGCAGGTCTTAGCATCAGGCTCTCAACCTGCCTCAGTCCATTCCCTGGTAATTTCATTTTATTGAGGAAAGAGACCCAAAAGGCAAGAAAGAACTTACTCACTCAAGGTCTAGCCCAGGACTCGAACCTCTGACTCCTATTTTCTGGCTTCCTTTAAGGGACTTTATCCGTCTTTTACGAACAGTGGGATCCCTGCTTTCCTGTAGTGTATGTTCGGAGACCCACGGAGAGCCTTAAGACATCTGTCTCCATGAAACCAATGGCATCCATTACCCAAATCGGATATTTACATTGTGAGGCCACGGCAGAATGACTGCATAAAAGAAGCGTTAGCAGAAACTGAAATCCAGCCAGAGCTCCCTCCCGTGCTGACTTGGCACTTGAATCTTTGAGGCACTGGCGGACCAGCTCACACCTGGGAATGGTGCCATCCAAGCAGATGGCTCAAGTCAGGCGAGCAAGAATAAAGCATGGAGGCTCAGGGAGGTGCAGGTCCCAGGCCAGGTGCCCCCCTGTGCTTCTCTGCTCTCACCATGGACCACAGAGAGTGGCTCATTGAGAAACCCAGTGGCAGTGTGGGGTGTAGAGAGCTGGGGAAGGTTTGCTTAAGGCATAGAAGGTGTGGTCAGGGTCAGCCTTGGATGGACAGCAAGGATGACCCAAGGGCTGGAAGTAAGAACCTGGAGTGTAGAGTCTGGAGCTTGGGACAAGTCTTACAGGGAAGAAGGGTGGGTATGAGCCAGTGGTTGATAGTTTCCTTGTTTGATATCACCCAATCCCAGTTGGGGAGTAGGTATGTGCGAAGGTTTTGTATCATAAATGAGTGAGTTGGGATTCTGAAATGGAGTACTGACTTAGGACTAGGAGCCTGTAAAGGCATTATAGTACAATAAAGAGTCCAGACTCTGGAGTGACAGATATTGGTTCCAACCTAACAGTGTGATCTTAGACAAGTCACTTAGATGATTGAGGTGGGGTGGGGTAGTGATGAAGATGATGGCAATGATTTGTTGAATCTTAGCTGAGTCTCAGATTCTCAGATCGGTGCTGGCTTCCAAGAGAGGAACCAGTCTTCCTTTTGGCTTTACAGAGCGAAGCATCATTCAGGATAGATCAAGACTAAGAAGTTACCTCGAATATTGAACCAAGGATGTTCCAGCGATGGGCTCCTTTCCTTCATTTCTGTCTTCCATGGCATCTGCTTCTCCCTGCATTCATTGCTTCTGACTCTCCCCACCCCCCCCCTTTTTCTCTCTCTCTCACCAGCCTCATTCTACTCACTAACCAGTGATCTCCCTCACCACCTCTCCTAACACGTGGGCTGTCATGGCTTCTCTGGCTCAAACTCCACATGTGCACCACCTGATATGGTAGGCACTAGCCACATGTGGCTATTTGGTTTTAAATGTGAATTCATTAAAATGAAATTACATTGGAATTAAAATTCCTCAGTCCCACTAGCACATTTCAGGTACTCAGTAGTCATGTAGTCATGTGTGGCTAGTGGCTGCCATGTTGGGGAGAGAACATTTTTGGCTTGGTAGAAAGATCTATTGGACAGTACTGCTCTAGGCCATGGCAATCCACATACAGCCCCTAACACTCAACTTCCTCATGTTTCCCTGCTCAGATCCCTGAGGAATATGGCTTGTCCTACTGGGGCAAGAAATTGACAGTTCATGTTTAATCCAAACATCTGTGGCTAGTGTGGTAAGCATGTCATAACACAGGGCTAGTTCCATCCATACTTCGGGTAGAGCAATCACCACCAATAACATTTCACACTCTTGCTCTGACCTCCATAGTTGCTTTCTCAACCCTTCCAATTGCCACGATGTTGCTCTGGAACTCTTCATCCGCAGTCATCAAGCTGTGGCCTTACTAGTAAATATATCTAAGAACTGGGAAAGATCACAAATGTGTCTGCTGACTCATCTCCCTTCCTCACTGGACTGTGAGGTCCTTGGAGTCAGGGGTTGTCTCTTACTACCTCTTTACTCACAGCTATTTGTTGAATGGGTGAAAGAAAGAAAGACAGGAAGGAAGGGAGGGAGGGAGGAAGAGAGAGAGGGAAGGAGGGAAGAAGGGAGGGAAGAAGAAAGGAAAGGAAGGAAGGAAGGAAGGAAGGAAGGAAGGAAGGAGAGAAAGAAAGAAAGACAAAGGGAGAAAGGAAGGAAGGAAGGAAACGAAAGAAAGAAAGAAAGGCATTCTTTGGCCACTAATGACTACAGCATAGGGCACAAAAGCATTTGCAGATGGGTGCTAGGTGGCTCAGTCACTTGAGCATCTGACTCTTGATTTTGGCTCAGGTCACGATCTCAAGGGCATGGGATTGAGCCCCACATCAAGCTCCTCCCTCAGTAGAGAGTCTGCTTGGGGTTCTCTCTGTCTCCCTCTCCCTCTGCCCCTCCCCCATGCTCTCTAAATAAATAATCTTTTTTAAAAAGGCATTTGCAGAAAATGCACAATCTTCCCATCATTTAGGTAAGCTTAGGAAAAGATCATTTGAGGTGGACATTTATGAGAGCTGGTTCTTATAAACTGGTGTAATTGGGCATTTCAAGGGGGTCCATTCTCTGCAAATCTGGCTAGGATGGAAAATGAAGAGAAGCTTGAAGACAGGGCCCCAGGAGCCCTCCCCCTCCTCATGAGAAGTTTCACCTGGAATGAGAACAATGCACTTAGGAGCAATGGTGGAGGTTAGTGGGAAAACAGAATGTGCTTTTTCAAACATGTTGTTCTCTGCATGGTTTTAGTAATGCAGCTATTATATAATATTGTGATTTCTTCAAAGCTTTAATATTATGGAAACAGAGGGAGGAGGTGTTTTAAAGAATGTACTCAGAGTACACTTTCTGAGAGTGGTGGACTCATCACTGGCATAGGACTGAGAGAGGGCTGGACGTGGATCCCAACCCTGGCGTTTCTGTGTTGTGTGATGCTGGAGGAAGGGGTGTGATCAACTCAGCCTCAGTTTGCATCTGCAAAAAGAGAATGTAATTCTTCCTGTGCCTCTCCCATAGGGTGGACTGTGAGATTGCAATGCTTATGTCACCTCCCTTCCTATCTCCAGCAGTGTAGGTGAGTGGTCCCTCACCCCTGAAGTTAAGCAGTGCACAACCTTTGCAGCTGTACATGGCAGCCCTGGGTGTGGAAGTGCACCACTAAATTGTAAAGCGGTGAGCAAAAGGTGACAGATGGACAAAGCTCCTCTGACTCTTCATTCCCTATAGACTTTTGATCAGACCTCTACCTCCATGCCCCCTCTAAGGCAGGTTTACCAAGTTGTAAAGTTAATTTGGGGCCAACTACCTTGGAAATTAATGCAAAATATGTGGAATCAGTTCTAGTTTTCCAGGGCTTCAAGAAGGGAATTTGCCTAATTTATGGCATAAATAAAAAATGATGTGCTGGGGCTCATTTGCATACATTTATTTCAGTTGGGGTTAAAAGCAACACTTTATTGTTGTTTCTAAAGAAAGCCTCAGGCCACTCTTATTAATCTGAATGTGTAAGCTCAAGCAGGTCCTGAACTTTCTGGTACTCCATTTCTTCAGCTATGAAATGACAATGATCAGTGGACCCACATCACAGAATGCTGTGAGAACTCATGAGCTGACCCTGTAAAATGCATAGAATAGTGGTTTGTACCCAGTAGGAATTCAATACTTATAATAAAATATATAATATTAGATAATATTTATGATATCATCATCATACATTCATTCAATACGTATCATGGCCTCCAGTTGACGTCATGGAAAAAACAAAAGGATGCCGTCTCGCTGTGTACCCACCTAGAGGTATTACAAGCCCAGAACTTGGACTCCTCCTGGAGCAGAGCGGGTGTCCAGCCAGAGGATGCCTCCATGAACTGATTACAATCACTCTCAACCACTTCCCCACAGATGCAAGAATTGGAAAGCCTTTCTCCCCACTTCTAGCAATGAGGTCCTCCAAGGCAGGGGATGTGTTGCATCTCCCTCTCAATATGCAGCCCGTCTCCCAGAAAACAGAAGCTCAGCAAATGCAGAGCTGTGGAATGAATGAATGTTGAAGTGTAATCATTCTTAATTAGCATGCGGGCAGTGCTTATTATTAGCATGCAGCTAATGCATGGTTGTCCCCCTCCCAGACTAAGAAAACCTCGTGTCTGTGTCCCCAACATGTAACTCAGAGCATGGCACATTGAGCAGTCAGCAGGTGGTCACTGGGCATATGGCAGTGGACGGGCTCAGAAGTTAGGAACTGAGATGCCTGAGTGTGGATCCCAGCTTTGTCACTTACGAGCTGTATAACCCTCAGCTTTATAATCTGTCTGCTTTATGTAAACAGTATAGGAGGGGAAAGAACTGTACCTTTTCATTCTAGTTCTATGAGACAAAAAGGGATTTTCCATCAATAGTTTAAGACGGTGCCTGATAGAAATTGGATACTCGGGGAGCGCCTGGGTGGCTCAGTCCCTTAAGTATCTGCCTTTGACTCAAGTTGTGAATGTGGGGTCCTGGGATCAAGCCCTGTGCCCAGCTCCCTGCTCAGCGGAGAGTCTGCTTCTCCCTCTTCTTCTGCCCCTCCGTCCGTGCTTTCTCTCTCTGTGTCTCAAATAAATAAATAAAACCTTAAAAAAAAATAAATTGGATACTTTGTGTAGATATTACCATGAGTAAATGAATGAGCAACCTTTCCCAAGAGTCTTGAGAAAGGAAGAGAGATTTGGTGTATCATTCTCAGCTGGAACAGAATTTACAAATGCCCGAACCCTACAGATAAGATGTTCAGGAGCACTGGTGTTAGAGCAACACATCTAGTCTCTGCTTCTCATTTCAAGGTATTTTATTACCTTGGTTAATAAAATCGAGGTTCTAAGCAAAAAGCAGGGATCCAATTGAGTGAACCCATCACTCACTGGCTGCTGTTTAATGATCAAGGTTCATCTTAGATCAGCCCCCAAACCCCAGACAAGGAACGTGGACATAACTTGGTCCTCCCTGAGTCCTCTTGGCATTCAGGAGGTCCTAGAAGGCAATGTTTGGGTCTTATCTGTTATGTCTCTCTATTCTGCCTCCACTTTCCCTGTTTCCAAAGAAAACAGCAGATCCCTGGAAAGGCTGCAAAGGAAAAAATATTCCCATAATTGATGGAATCCCCACCATGGCTTCATTTATAGATGCTTGCTTAATACTAGCAGAGCGTTCTAGGGTGACTCTGATAGCCATTTGATTATAGATAAGGAAGCCGGGGCTCAGATGACTAAGCACTGGTGGATAAGGATTCCTTCATTCATTCAAGATCAAGTTTCTGTTCCTTCAAGACCTTCTGCTCTGTAACAAGCACTTGGTAGGCGCTAGAGATGGAGAAGTAAGTAAGGCGTACCTTGCCCTCAGAGAACCTAACATGCAATTATTCTGCCAACTCAGGTATGACTCAGATGTGCAAGTTCTGTCTCTCCTCTCCTCTCTCTCTCTTGTGTTGGCCTGATGACATCCAGGCAGAGGGCAATGATCTCTGAAGGACCTGAACTGGGAACAGTGCATTCACAGAGTTGCTAGTCCTAGTTGGTATCTACCTGTAGTGAGGTGACATGGTCTGACCCAATCATCTCTTTAAAAAAAAACTTTTCTAGGTGATGCTCTTTCATGGGCCAAGTCAATGTACACTTGAAGAGAACCTTCTATAACCATTCCAGATTTTGTAGAAACAGAGGCCAGAATCCCAGGAAACCCCACTGAGGGTAATGTTATTGACTTCATTTATGGTAACAGTATGTTGGTTCTTTGTTCTCTTGCACATGTGGGAAAAATGCATTCTGAGCAAAGTTGCCAAGAGGTAGCCAAGCATGTGTATGTGCATAAATTATATGCCCATTATTTCCTTAATGCATTAACTTGGACAATACGTTAATGAGGTTTGGCCGAAAACAAATTAATTCCTTCAAGTCCTGGGGTAATTTTATTTTAAGTAGTAATAAAAATAGTCATTTATTCTCTGCATGTGGCAGAGGAAACCCCTTATTGGGATAGGTGGTTGCAAACAATTTTGAGAGGCCGGTGATAGAGAAAATTAATTCTATTTTTCAGATGAAGAAACTGAGGGCCAAAGAGACTCCATGATGGAATAATTCCTTGGTCTTCGTATTTCCTGACGTTGGTGTTTTTGAAGAATACAAACTGCTTATTTTGTAGAATGGCCCTCAATTTGGGTACAAACACTTTGAATTCTTACAGAATGGTACCATGTCATCTATATTGGTCTGTAACTTGCCTTTCTCATTCTTGGGTCTCTTTTCTGTGATTGGACTAAGGCCCCAAGTTCCCCCAAGTCATGCTGTCTTCACTGGCTCCCTTTCTCCCTCCTCAGTCTCCCAAAGCCTGTATTCCTTTCTGCGATCCCTTCCCAGAGCTTCCCCTCTACCCTCCCTCTCCCTTGTCCATGCTTCCCTGGCCCAAGGCAGGCACCCCCATCAGAATACTGCACTATTCTTACTTTTCTTATACCCCTGTTTCTCCCACTAGGCTCTGGGCATTTCAGGGCCTGATTCACTGACTCAACCACAAACAGCAAATATTCAATGTGTATATGTGCAATGTCAGCCCTCAAGGAACTTACACTCTCTGTGATCTTTCATTTATTCACTGATTCAGCATGATCACTCATTCATTTATTCAATGCATATGGGTTAATCGTTCATTGTTGCGCCGCGTCCCATGTATGCTGATCATTAAGTATTTGCATCAAGGGGTAAAATGATGGCCTACCTTGCAATGACAGAGAAGGGGTTTGATGTGTTCATCTGTGATAGTGCACAAGGTAAAGTTTCCAAAGAACATCAGACATTCTCATGGGCACTATGAACTTGAAGTGGTTAAAAAGACCACCTGGGACTCTGAGAGCATCTGTAACGACCCCCCCCACCCCCCAAGAGCATGAGCTGAGTGGGAATCCCTCACACTGCCCTCGGAGGCTCAGCCAGAGCTGGGATATATACCCAACTCAGAAAGAATTCACTCCTTTCTGTGGTATAGAGGTGGGGTGGGAGTCTACTTTTAGCCCACCATGTTTTCTCCCCCAGACAGTCCTGGTCTCCTGCTTCCTCTCTTCCCTGAAAACCTAGTAATGAGCCAAATAAATGTGCCCCATGCATGATCGATCACACCCAACTTCCCGAGAACCAGGGCCAGGCTTTTGGGTGTGAGGATGGCCACCCTGACATGAATTATTGCTACCATCAGCCCTCTTCTCTGCTTCTCCACTTGGGGACAGGCTGAGTCAGGAATGCCTTAGCACTCAGAATGCAACCTTTGGCTTGGCCTTGGATGAGTCGCCAGAGCTCAGGGCATTTGAAGAACTAACAAAAAAGATGTTGTGGATGGGGGATCAAGGGCGGGGAAGGAAGTGGGCAAAATGAAGAAAAGAGGTGGGTGGGCCACACCTGGTAGGGCAGGGAGCCTGCTGAAAATTTATTCTCTTGCTCTGAGAAGCTCACTGTAGGCAGGGGAGTGGCCTGTCCTGCTTTGAAAAAGCTTCTATGAATGGAAGGGGGTTAGGGAAGAGGCCCTTGCTGACAGGATTGGAAGAAGGAATCCCACCCCCTGGCTCCTCACCAGGAGGTAGGCTCACCTGTCCCCTGCCTCCCAGCTAAGATCTGGAATTATCTGAGTTTGTTTCTGTCGGCCCACAGCTCCTGGCACCATCTCTCTCCAGCCACAGTGGGAGGCCAACGCACTGAGCCTGCTCAGAAGTCCTCAGGGCTCCTGGCCCTTGACCCTTCGACTGTGTTTAAAACCTCGACTCATCCACACACTTGCCTCCTCAAACTTGGCCTGGTGCTTTGAAAGGCTTTCACTGTCCTCCTCTTGGTGGCTGGAACATAGAAACAGCAGCAGAGAGAAGAAAAGAATATAAATTCGGACAAAGATGGCTAAACCCACCTCTCCCCTCCTCCCAAGCCCTGATCAGACTGTACAAAAGGATCTTATATATATTATCGCTGGCTCTCATTTGAATGTAGGCCTGACATTGCTGGGTAAATTAAACGCCATTTGTAATATAGCTTAACTATAAAAATGTGCTCGGGGCAGAAATTAGACATACCAGGCCTTTTCCAGCGAAAGACATTTTTACAAATGCATGAGCACCTGAACCAATTTGGAGGCCCTGTCATTTTGATTTAGAACTGGGGAAGTGGGGCTGATCCCTAAAGAGGAGAAACAATTATCCGGGTGAGAGAAGATTTTATATTTTTTTTCTTATCACTAACCTGACTTGGACTCCAAAACATCAAGTGGAGAAGAGGGTTGACTCGTGAGTGAGAGCTAGGATCCTTGTGCTCCTGCTTAACCCACAAACCTCATATGACTTCCACATGCTCTCTCTTCCAGAGAGCCTTCCCTGCCCCTCTCTATGGGGTCAGGAGCATCTCATTGGAGCATTCATATCCATTTCATTTCAATTAGCTATTGCTGCCTGGCAAACCACCCCCAAAACATAGTAGCTTTGAATAAAAACAATCGACTTATTATCTCCTTTGATTTTGCAGTTCAGCTGGGCTCAGCTTGGTGATTGTTCTGGTCCACATGGTATTGGTCAGAGCCACAGTCATCATGTGGCTTGACTGCTCTGAAAATGCCAAGAGGCTCAGCCACACATTCAGTGGCTTGAGCTGCTTACCCCCAAAGCATCTCCGTTTCCTCTCATGTGGCTCCCATGTGAGGCTGGGGCTTCTCCCAGTATGGCAGCGGGGGGAGAGCAAGGGGGAAAGATGTCTTAAGGGACAGCTTCAGAAGTTGTGCATTGCATTTTGTTGGTCAAAACAAGTCAGGAGGCCAGCTCAGATTCAAAGGGAAGGGAAATAGCCCCCCTCTGGGTGTGAGTGGCAGAGACTTGAGCAGCCATCCTTAATCTACGTCTTTTGTAGTTATTCCTAATAAAGAATTTACTCTAGTCCTAATGTAGAATTTACTATATTCCTAATATAGAATTTACCATGTGTTTGGTAGGTGCTATGTGAGGTACTCACCACTTTGTACTCACTAGTCAGTTTGTGCCTGTGTCTCCTTATACAAAGAGATGCTTGTCTAATTCATTTCAGGTACAAAGGAGGTGTCATCACTATTGATTCAGGTTTGGTAGAGATGCACGGTTCTGGGTGTTCATTTCCAGTGTGGTCACTCTTCACCCGGAGATTATTGTGAAATATTGCAGCAACCTAAGGACTAATATTATATTCATTTATAGCAGTGGTCATAACGATGACAAATAGTAGTAAGTATTAACAATAGTATAATTCTTACAGCTATAGTAGTAATAACTGTAATACTGCCTTGCACTTAAGCGGCTTTTAGCCATTTAAAAAGCATTTTTATTTCCATTACCTTACTACTCTGTCCAACAACCTTGTAAAATTCCCCAAGAGGACCCTTGTTATAAACCATAGTTTGTAAACGAGGGTACAGACCCTGAGAAGGGATGAAGAACTCATCATTTGTCAATCCTAATGGATATAATTTAGCAAGGACCTACTAAGTGCTGGACACCTTATACCAACAGTTTTAACTTCCATCTCAAAGCAATAGCATGAGGTAGGTACTATTATTGCCAGCATACTACAGATAAGGCAACTGAGGCTGAGAGAGGTAAAGTCCTTCACTTGTCAGTTTTATGACTGGAATTCACTTCTAGATCAATCCAGCCCCTGAGTTAATGACTCTTTTCTCGATGCTACACAGAATTTCTTCCAGGTTACCATTTCTAAATTCCTTTGATCTGAGAAAACAGATAATAATTGTGCAAAAATAGTGTGCAAGATCAAAGTGAGGGACTCTCCCATGAATAACTCCCACCCACTTTAGAGCTGACCCTAGACAGCATTTTTGACCTTGGATGATTGCATTCTTCACCTCCTCATAGTTCTTGGTAACTTCCACATAAGTAAGGTGACCAGGAAATAAATTTCCAGAAAAGCGAGTCATTCTATGTATAAAGCTACACAAGGTCAGGGCTCCTGGGTGGCTCAGTTGGTTGACTGTCCAACTGTTTGTTTCTGCTCAGATCATGATCTCAGGGTCGTGGGATCAAGCCCCATGTCAGGATCTGCACTCAGCAGGGAGTCTGCTTGGGATTCTTTCCCTCTCCCTCCGTCCTTCCACCCTCAAATAAATAAATAGAAATCTTTATAAAAAAGAGTTACATGCACAGTGGAATACTATGCAGCCATCAAAAGAGATGAAATCTTGCCATTTGCGATGACGTGGATGGAACTAGAGGGTATTATGTTTAGCAAAATACATCAATTGGAGAAAGACAACTGCATATGATCTCCCTGATATGAGGAAGTGGAGATGCAATGTGGGGGGCTTGGGAGGTAGGAAAAGAATAAATGAAACAAGATGGGATTGGGAGGAAGACAAACCATAAGAGACTCTTAATCTCACAAAACAAACTGAGGGTGGCCAGGGGGAGGGGAGTAGGGAGAGGGTGGTGGGGTTATGGACATTGGGGAGGGTATGTGCTATGGTGAGTGCTGTGAAGTGTGTAAACCTGGAGATTCACAGACCTGTACCCCAGGGCTAATAATACATTTTATGTTAATAAAAAAATTTTTTAAAGTTATATCCAAATAATGAATCATTGAACACTACATCAAAAACTAATGATGTACTCTATGGTGACTAACAATAAAAAAAAAAGAGTAAAAAAAATTAAAGTTACGTGAGGCCATTAAGTCCAGTTCTCCCAGGGATTAAGTCATGTTGAAGTTTTGATTAAGTACTTAATGGGAACAAATATATATTTTTTTTTCAGTGTTTTTCTGATAAAACTTATCCACTGGTACTTTAGGAGGACACACTATACATCAGGTACTAAAAGGTGGGATATTGCAGTGTTAAGTGTGCTAACTTTAAATCATGCCACCTGGGTTCAAACTTCACCTCTGCCACTTATCAGTGATACAATCTTAGGTAAGTTATTTAACCTCTCTGTGCCTCAGGTCCCTCATTTTATTTATTTATTTGACAGACAGCGATTACAAGTAGGTAGAGAGGCAGGCAGAGAGAGAGAGGAGGAAGCAGTCTCCCTGCTGAACAGAGAGCCCGATGTGGGGCTCAATCCCGGGACCCTGGGATCATAACCTGAGCCAAAGGCAGAGGCTTTAACCCACTGAGCCACCCAGGCACCCCAGTTCCTTCATCTTTAAAAGAAATTTAGAATAGTACCTATCTCACAGGATTGCGAAGAAGATTAAGCGGGCTAATATATGTAACATGTAGTCAGACTTGGTACCTATGTTCATCTTTGAATCAATCATTGAAGCTGGAGTGATGTAGGACCTGACTGGCCAGTCCTGGACTCTCCAGGGTTGAGGTGAGGGATGCTGGTTTCCTGAAGGAAAATCCAAATGCTGTCACCAAGTGAAAAGCCACAAGGAAGTCCAATACGTGGGGGAACAGAGGGCTTTTTTTCCCCCTACCATGTCTCAACTGATGGCTGAAAGACTCAGAAAGGGACTGAAGATGTGCTAAAATAAGATAAAGTGAGCGTGAATTAAACCACATATGTTTCTCCTCAACTGGGTCTGCAGAGTAGTTTCGCCCCAGACCAAGCACTGCCATTCACTAGCCTGCCTCCTTTGGGAGACAGCAAGGAAAGTGTGCAGGAAAGATCCTGAGGCTTGGCAAGACTGAGACCTGTCAGTTTAGCAGAAAGCTGTCATCAATTGTGAAACACTATCCTATAAATATGTAGAGCGCCTGAGAAATAGGCATGTGCCATGTCTTTCCAAGAGGCAAACATTTAAGCAGCAGCCTCCTGTTTGATGAGAGTAAAGAAAATGTGCCATCAGTTGTGTCCCTTTCTTCTCTGACCCTCAGTGTTTTCTTCTGTAAGAGGAACAATGTTATCCTAGAGGGTCTCTTGGGATACTTTCCAGTCCTTGTGCTCAAGGTTTTGACTACATTTAAATGGTTTTAATGCCAGCTTGAAAGTGAGGAGTCAGGGGTCCTTGCTACCTCACTGAGTGATACTGAATCAGTAATTTTATCTATCCATCTCTTTGTCTATCTACTTATCCATCCATGCATCTACTTGTTCACCTATCTATCCATCCACACCATCCATCCCTGTCCATCAGTCCATACATGTATCCATCCACCCATCTACCCACCTGTTCATCTATCCTTATATGTATCTGTACATACGTCCGTCCATCCATATATCCATACATACATTCTTTTACCTATCTATCCATTAACCTGTTTATTCATCAGCTCATCCTACATAAGGCCACTTTAAGACTTTAGTGTGCCCTAAGTAACCTTATTTTTGAGCCCCAAACTCACATCATTTCATACAAATTAAATGCATTTTTATTGACACAGTTTAAAGGAAATATGAAAGTCAGCTTTTGGAATTATTTTGTTACCACGGTAACGTTCTCGATTTACATTTATCTGTGATTTCTTGACAAATCATCAAGAATACTCTGGAATTCTTGTGAAATGAGATTCTAACCCATCAACTCTTTTCAAATATAATGGAACTTTTATGAACACTAAATTTCAGAAATACTAAGGTTGACATGATGGTAGGTTATGAAGCCCGTTTAATTTAAGCCTTTATTAATTCTAGTTGCAGCACTGTTTTCTTTTTCTATTTTGGAGCCAATATATTGTTTTTAGCTCTCAGACATTTTCATGGGCTCCTAAAAAGCTTGTCGGCCTTAGGTCTTAATGAGTAAAATAGGCCCATCTCCCCAAGTCCTTTACCACCCTTCCAACAGGTCTTGGCTCCAGGTCAAATAAAAAGAGGGAAGTCATGCAAACAAGGTATCTGGTCAACCCATGCTAATATGAGGCTTTCAGGAAACAACATGAAATAACAGCATCACACCAAAGAGATTCCTCATGTCCACCCACCACCCCTTTAGGCATTCCCATCCTAAATAGAAACAATAATTCTGGACAGAGGAGAAGAAAGATAAAGGCAATTTCAAGCACTCGTCATAAATTGTAATGAGTACCTACTCTAGTAGGGTGCATTTTGATTACTTTTTGAAATGTGAAATGGCAGATTTATCTCCTGTGATCACATTGGGAACATTTTTTCTTCCTACAAAAAGAGGTTTCAAGAAATGCTGAAAGGTTTAGGATAATGAAAGCAAATTGCTCTTACAACAGCGGGGAATTGTGAACAGTTTGTGTGTCTTTGAACACGGGAAAAAAATGAGAGAGTTCCCCAGGGGAAAAAACCCTCAATTTGTCACCAAAAAATCCATGTGAGAACAACATGGCTCGATGCCTGAGGAATACATATGAACCAGAGCCCTTGGTGAATATCCCAGCCTGTCTCCCTTACTTAAAGATGAACTATGTACAAATCAGGGAAGAGAGGTATCTTATCCAAGATCACAAAGCAGGTTCATGTCAAGGCCGAGAGCTCGATGCTTTTCTTCTATCATATTGTGCCGTGTTGTCCTGCAAGAGTGGGAAGTGCATGAAGAAAAAAGGTACTTCTTTTACAACTTGATTTTTTTCTCTATTTGACATTACTGAACATTTGGGAGGTGTGCCGAGAAAGTTAATTATCCCATCCCCACCCCATTGCATCCACAGAGCCTGTATTAACAGCCAATGCGAATCTTTTCTTCCCTTTGTTACAGTTTTGAAAAGCAATTTTCTCTTTATGTTTTATATGCTTCTTGAGTCTCTGTGATGTTCAGACTTTCCACTGCATTCAATTTTGTTCAATTCCCTGGAGCTGTTTGGGTCAAATTCTTCCAGGAATAATTACCATGCTGGAGATCATGGTGCTATGTGCACCCATGTTGGGCGTCTTTTGAGTATCAGGGGCTATGCTGGTTGTTGAAGAAAAGAAATTATCTAGGACAGGCTCCCTGCACCCCAAGAGACTCAGAGGCTGATGGGGAGGCTGGATGTATAGGCAGACAAATCTGACAAATAGCGAAGTGTCCTGTGATAGGACTAAGCCACAGAATTCCAGGGATGTATTTGACCCAGACCAGAGCTTAAGGAAGGCTTCCTGGAGGAGATGCTTCCTGAGCTGAGTCCCAAATGATGAATAAAACTTAGCCAACTAAAAATGGGAGATAGAAGGGCACTGCAGGCTCTGAGAAGAGCACATTAAGAAGTTGGAGGCCAGAACGGGGGGCTAAAAGCAACCTCAGATATAACTAGCTCATACTCCCAGAATTCCTGTTTCACAGAGGCAGAAATCAAGGCCTCTTTGAGGCTATGGTGGTATTACACAGGCTAGCTCACTCTGCTGTTCTTCTTGGCTGTTACAGAAGCCAACAGTATTGTCCAAGATGATGATCCTACATATCTTTGTCATCAGTAATACCTCCTGAAACAATGGAGATGTGGATCATCCCTGCCTGTGAATCTCTGCCCACAGCCCCGGATTCAGAAAACCTTGCCTTGCACTCACTAGTTGGCAAGACTGGACCACACACCAATGGTCTGTGATCCGCAAGAACAGTTTCATCCTTGGCCAAGCTAAGGATACTTGGAGTCTGCCTGTGAGCTGACCATTGGGCGGCACAATAGATTCTTAGAAAAGCACTAGAGGGTTATGGGATAGGGTACTCCTAGTGGTATAGGAAATAGAACACAATTGTTAAGAGGTTGTACCTGGGACCTTTACCCCCCTTCAATTTGTATCCCAGCTCTACCACTTCCAGGTTGTGTAACATGAACAAATGACCACATCTCTGTCTCCTCACCTGTAAAATGGAGGTAGACATAGTTCCCACCTGGAGTGATTTTGTGTGGGGAAAAATGCGTGTAAAGGTCTTGATTGAGTGCCTGGTGCATCCTCAGTGCCCAAGAACTGGTAGCTATTTGTGTTCTCTTGCTTTAATCCAAACCAAGTTTCAGAGTTGTTTAGGGCCAGCTCTTTCCCCTGACACATTCTTTTCAATAAAGGCCTGTGCTGGGCATAAAGTGAGAGGGAGATGTTCTATGCTGCAGCAGAGTGCCTCAGATGTCCTGCAAAGCCTCCCAGGCGTGATCAGGAATGACTCAGTCTGGGGAGTTATTTTGGTTCACCCTTTGTCTGCTAGGCTCTGGTTGTTCAGATAACTGAACTTTGCCTGACTTTGCAGGACCAGCCAGATGGAGCTCATCGCCGTGCCACCTCAAACTCTCAAGCTATCGCTGATCCACCTCTGCCTGTGAGAGAACTATCCCTCATACGATAAAGCCAGGAGAGGTGAAAAAGTGTTATCAAACTCCGCAAGTATTAGGAATTATACAGTGATTGAAAAGCCCAGCTTGGAGAATTGGAGTGAGCTTAGTTCCAGTTTCAGCACAGCCCCTGCCTAGCAGTGTGACCTTGGTCCTCACAGCTCCCGTCTCTGAACCTCAGCTCACTCATTTCTAAAATGGGAGTAGTCATACCCTCCCTAACTGGGTCATCGTGAAGATGAAACGGGGATCGTGATGTGCTGAGTGTTTGGTACCGCACTTGGGATGTAGAAAACACTCAGTAAATTCTAGCTATTTTATGATGTTTATTTGTTCATTCATGTAGGGAAAAAAATATCTGATATCGTCTATATAAACCATGCCCCTGGATGTATGCTGGAGACACAGTTGAGAACAAATAGTTGGGGTATTCTCTACCCTCATGAAACTCAGCATTTCAATGGAGAAAGACAAGCAAGTTAAAAATGTATTTATATATGTATATATACATATGGATGTCGTTAATATATATTATACATTATATTTATACATTATTGTATAATATATACATATATGTGTTATATATTACATATGTGTATATATATATATATATATATGTATCCTATATATTATACATATGTATATATATAATTACAAATAGGGATAAAAGTTCTGTGAATGCATCAACCAGGGTGTTGGGATCAGGGAATTGGGTAGTGAGGGAGAACCCCTTTAAAACAATGACTTTCAGGGAGCTTGGGTGGCTCGGTGGGTTAAAGCCTCTGCCTTAGGCTCAGGTTATGGTCCCAGGGTCCTGGGATCGGGCCCCACATTGGGCTCTCTGCTCAGCAGGGAGCCTACTTCCCTTCCTCTCTCTCTCTGCCTTCCTCTCTGCCTACTTGTGATCTCTGTATGTCAAATAAATAAATAAAATCTTTAAAAAAAATGACTTTCAGCTAAGGTCTATGAGTGGGGGTTTGTCAGGCTAGGAGCAAAGGAAATAGCATGTGCAAAGGCCCTGAGGCAAAAAAAAAAAAAAGAGCATGTCCTGTTTGAGTCAAAACCAAGGCCATGGTGGCTGGAACATGGTAAATGAGGGAAGGCATGGTCAGAAATGGAAGGAGAGAAGTAGCCAGGCTCTGGAACACCCTGGGCCTTGCAGTAAATGTTTGGAGGCAATCTGAGATCAGCAAGAGGGAAGCCATTGAGAAGTGTTAAGCAGAGGAGAGAGTGAGTTCCTTTTCTGAAATCTCACTTTGGCTACAGGGTGGAGAATGAACCATCAGGAAAGAGAAGCAGGGGAAGCTGTTATAGTCATCCAGGGGCAGGTTCAAGGTCTATTTTGAAATTAAAGTCAATAGATATGTTGATGCATAAAAGAGAGAAAAGAAAATTAAGGATGTCCCCCAGGTTACTGCTTGAGTGACTGGTTCAATCAGGTGGTACCATTTACTGAGATGGGAAAGATTTTGGAGACTGAACTGAGATTAGCTCTAGGGCCCCTGCCACACCAACATTGAATGGAAATGTATCTATCAGCAGCAACACAGTGTCCCCAGCATATGGATGCATTTTTATACTGATATATTTAGATGGGTGCATTGAGATAGCTGTAGGTATAGAAACACCTCTTCCCACACATCAACTCAGGCTCTATTACATCCCTTTATTTTATTTCCTTCAAAGCACGTATGACAAACAGAATTATCTTGTTTACTTCTTTTTGTGGGTACCATCTAGCTCCCCAACTAGAATGAAAGGTTGGTGAGGGAGGGACATTTGACTCTTGTTTACTGTCGATTCCCAGTGCCTGCTGCTGGCTCTGGCACATAGTAGGTGCTCCATACTAGTCCTGTCGAAACTGTAAGTGTGGACATGGCGATGTGTGTGTTTTTTTTAAGTAAGATCTACACCCAACGTAGGGCTCGAACTCATGACCCCAGATCAAGAGTTGCACGCTCTACCAATTAAGCCAGCCAGACAGCCCACTCCTGTGATGTGTGCATTTAACTTCTGTCATTTGCCAAGGGGTCCCATTTCACGTTACTTAGGTGGCCTAATAGATTCTCAGTAGGTTCTCTCAATGGGTTAGGGAAGGCCTGAGGCTGGTCTTACTAGGCAAGCTGCACACAGCCTCTTATGCTGTCCTTCTTCCCAGGAGGACAGCACAGCAGTTGTGGTGAAGAGAGAGCCAGGAAGGGTCCTGGGACAAATGAATGTCATGAGCTTTCTGTTATGGAAATGGGGTGGTTGGTGGCCTTCCAGGAAGACTTGACAATGTCAATTGACTGCAGGAAGAGTTAATAACTACTCCCAGCCCAGCCAACTGGGCTCAGTTGCTAAGCAACTGCCTCCCCAGAGTTATATAATATGTAAGAGAAACACTTTTTTTTTTTTTTTTTTTTTTTTGCAAATGGAACATAGGCTTTCCAGGGGACAGGGGCTTTTCACTTGATGTTTCTGATCTCCAGTTGACTTGGGTGAGTGAAACATGAGGATGGCCTTGAGATAGCTTTCAAACTGCCCTGACCAAAGAGAATGCCTTCATCCAAAGAGGGATGAATTTGGACAGAGGGATCAAAGGGTGATCTGTGTAATTCTTTACTCACATGGAATTCCTGGGGAACTCTGGCACAGACCCATCTTCCTCTGTGGATTCTCCTGAGGGCATTGGTGACGTCAGACCTCCCTAAAGATTTGACCAAACTTAGAGCTGGATTTGGGTTAAGAGGAAGAAGCTACTGGTCTACCTGAGGTCTCATTAGCTCATGGAACTATCTATCTCCTTGGTCTTTGAGACTAAAAATGTGGGTCAAATAAATGAATACATGATTCATTCAAAAATCACCATGCAGTTTCAGAGAAGCAAAGGGGTTCAGGTGTGAATCATAAGCTTTAAAGCCAGACAGAACTTAGTTGAAGTCTGAGTTTCAGATTACTTATCCACTCTGAGCCTCAGTTTTCTCCTCTGTAAAATGGAGATGATAATGATGATGACAATGATGATGATGATGATGATGATGATGATAAAACCAGTCGTAAGTGCTTTACAGGGCTGTGGACAAGATCAAGTGAGATCACATATATGAAAGTGCTCCAGAAAGCCTATGAACTATGCTGAACCTATAACTTAGCTTCAGGACGTCTCACAGAAAGGTCATGGTGAGGACCCTGAAGGCCAGAGCACAAATGTATACAGAGATGATGGGGGGGGGGACAAAATAAAATCAGAAAGGGATCACAAGGCAAGGGCAACTTATCACAAAGGTGTGACTGAATTTGCATGACAAGAGGGCAAATCAGGAAATGGTTTCTGGAAAGCCCTCCCACTAGATGGCTTGAAGGCAGTTCTTCTCAACTACTCAAGAACTGGGAAAACTTTAAAATGTGGAGATGCCAAGATTTCAACTCTGGACCAGTGGAGCCAGAATCCGTGCTGGTGGATTATGAAACATTTATTTTTTAACTTTCCAGATGACTCCATAGAATATTTATGGAACTCTTTACTACATGCCAGGCACCCTACTAAGGACTTTGCCTTTGGTATCTCAATTCATCTTCACAAGAATCTTGTGAGATGAATGCAATCACCTTCACTTTATAAAAGAAGAAAACAGGCTCAGAGAAGCTAAGTAACTTGCCCAAGGCCACACAGGTAGTTGCAGAGTAGGACCTCAATTCTAGCTCCAAAATCCCACCCTTAACTATCCTAACAGATGGCTTCCCCAGGCACATTGAAGATGTGATTTAAAGCACAATAATTCCATGTGGTCACATGTCTCCAGAATCTTATTATGGGGCAAAGCAAGACTCACTTTTGCAGGTAGTGTTAGTTATTCATAATACTGGGTCAGTCACCGCAACAGGCAGATCAAAATATAATTGTGGCTTAACCAAGATGGAAGTCCATTTCTCTGCCATTGTGGATAGTCAGAACTAACAAGCCAGATTTGGAACCATCGGGGACTCCTGGCTGCTTCTAACTCATCGCTCTGACGTCCTCAATATGTGGCTTCCTTCATATCAAGCAAGCATGCAAGCATGTCCAGCTCCAGGCATCCTAACCACCTTGCAGCCAATGAGAAAGGGTAAAGAGAAGTGGTAGGTGCTTCTTTCTAAGGGCATTCCAAGGGAGTCATGTCCATCACTTCCCAGCAGCCAGAACATACCCACATGGCCACAATTGGCTGAGAATTGTAGTATGTCCCAGGTGGCCATGTCTCTGACTAAACATGGAGATTTTATTATGAAAGGAAAGAAAGAGGAGAGTCTCTTGGGGGCAATTTGCAATCTCAGCTTCTTAGGTCCTAGGGAAGTTATTCACAAATACATGGGGATAAGGGGGAAATTGGAGAGAAGACGTGGAAGAATGCCATGGCAAGTCTAAGCTACCAAGCACAAGTTAGAGGTTGTCAGCTCAAGATAGGCCTTATAATAAAGCTTGTCTGACCATTGGGAAGAGGAGAAGATTGACTCTTCAAGACTAGAAAGTATTAGTGTAACTCACTGGCACACTAGCAGTGGAGAAAATCAACCCGTTGCCAAGCAACAACCAACCTTCGGCACCAATGACTGTGATACAAAAATGAAGATACAGGGGCGCCTGGGTGACATAGTCAGTTGGGCACCTGGCTCTTGGTTTTGGCTCAGGTTGTGATCTCAGGCTTGTGGGGTAGAACTCCACATCGGGCTCTGTGCTCAGCAAAGAGTCCACTTGACATTATTTCTCCCCCTCCCTCTGCCTCTCCTGCTCATGTGCTCTCTCTCTCTCTCTCTCTCTCAAATAAACAAACAAGTAAATAATTTTCTTTTAAATGAAGACACAGGACCACACCCAGCTCTCAATTTCCCCACGGTCTGGTGCTGAGCAGGGATGGCACATAGCACCGGACATTCTGCTCGTGTTCCCCTTCTGGGCTAATCTCAAGTCCGCTCGCTCCAGAACAGACACCCTGGGAAGGAGGGGGACATCTGGGAGGGGATTTAACTCTTGTCTATTCATCCAAGAGGAAAC
Organism: Mustela erminea; assembly: GCF_009829155.1. NCBI lineage: Eukaryota > Metazoa > Chordata > Mammalia > Carnivora > Mustelidae > Mustela > Mustela erminea. The sequence continues at coordinate 73,166,983 of NC_045626.1, read as the reverse complement.
CCACAGTTGGATGACGTCAGAAGCCACTTTATACAAAACGATAACTTAAGGAGAGACAAAAGCAATCTCTTTAATTACATTGGTTTGATTCATCTACCTGATGGTTTTGGGGAGAGGTTAATTTAATCGATGCTTTCACATGTGCAGTCTCACTTCCTCCGGCTGTTTCCAAAACATATTTATGCGGCAAAACTTAAGCAAAGAGAGGTACATCCAAGGGCCTGAGGCAAGGATTAATTCCAAACTGTCAGTCCAGCTTTTTAGCAGTTTGGTGAATTCCCTTTTGCTAATTTGTTCTCTCAGCAAATGCGTAGAGCTTTCTTTTAGCATGCCAAGACCAGAAGCTGTCGTAGCTTCAGCCCCATGGGTCTTTAGACTTAACTGAACCAACGAAGAGAAGGAAGAGGGCTTGGCATCTCTAGAGCATCTCTTATGGCCTGTTGAACTTGCTTCTTTCCATACGTTCCCACCTTTCATCTGTACTTAACCTAAGTCTCGTCCCAGCCAAGCACTTGACATGGATGGACTCCTTGAAATCCCACAGCAGTGCTGTGAGATTGGGACTGGTATTACTGTTCCCATTTTACAGATGGGGAACTGAAGCTCTGTGGTTAAGTTCTTTAGCAAAATTACTCAACAAAAAAAAAAACCCTAGTACCTACAGGAAGTGGTAGGCTGAGACTGGAACACAGCAGGTCCCCAAGACTTGCTGACTCCCTCTCCTTCTTCTCCCTGCCTCAAACCACCTCCTCCTCCTAAAGTATAAATTCCTTTAAACTCCTTTTTTTCTAGTGTTAAAAATTTGAATATATGTGTGTGTTTGTATGTGTGTATGTGTCTATGTGTGCCTGTGTGTGCACGTGTGTGTGAGCACACACACTGATCCATCCTTTCAATAATGTTTTTTGAATTCTATGAGCCAGGTTTGGTGCTTGGTGCTGGACACACAGCCTCTGCCTTCCTAGGGCTCCCTGCCCAATGGGAGGAAAGTTCCTCCCTCTTCTCCCCCATCACAGGTCAGTGGTCAGGGCTTGTGCTGTCCCCATCGCCTTGTGCAGTCACCTTCCTTGGCCAGGATCTCACTGCGCATGGACCGCTTGAGTGTACTGTTTGAGAAGGGGTGGAGGGAGAAGAGGAAGGCAGTGCGATGCCACAGGTACAGCACATTCGAGCTCTGTTCACATGACTTTGAAAGCCAGCTTGGCCCATGTTTATAACCTCTCTGTTTTGAATCAAACTGGATGGCTCGCTGTCTCCCAAACACACTCCCTACCTCCCAGCCTTTGTTCAAGCTGGACCCTCACCCCAGCTTACCTGCACCAAAAGCTTCCAGTCAAGACCCCAGCCAGAATCCGAGCCCAGTCCAGGTGCTGCCAAATCTCCTCTGGTCTCAGCATGTGCCGAGACCTCCATGAAGCCTATGGCTCATTGAGCCATTTATTATACCTCACCTGGGTTTCACTCCCTTGCAGGCTTGTCTTTTAACCCTGCTGACCTGGAAGCTCTTCCGGAGATGAGAGTGTGTTTGATTCAGTCGGGAACCCAAGCCCCTGACAAGGTGCCTGACACACAGTAGGAACTTAATACAAGTTAGCACAATGTCTCTGGAGGTGGCAATGGAGCCTAATGTTTAAACGCACAGGCTTTGGCCCTGACTGCCTATATTTAAAGCCCATTCCACCACCATTTGTGGCAGCTACCTAAATGTCTGAGTCTCAGTTTCTTCATCTCGATCCTGGGGATAACGGTATCTGTCTGCCCCATAGGACCGTTGACGATGGTTAAATGAGCTAATGCATCCAAGGATTTTCACCAGCCTGGTTCAGAGGAGGAGCTCAATAAATGGTTCCAACTGTTTTTCCTCCTTTTCCTTCCCCTTCTTCTTCCTCTTCCTCTCTTTCTTTTTCTTTTTTCCCTCCCCCTGCTCCTTCCTCCTCCTGCTCCTCCTCCTGCTCCTCCTCCTGCTCCTCCTCCTCCTCCTCCTCCTTCTTGTCTCCTCCTTCGTCGCTTTCTTCTCCTCCTTCTTTTTCTCCTCCCTCCTTCTTCCTCTTTTTTTCTTTTTCCTTTTTTTCCTTCTTCCTCTTCCTCTTCCCCTTCTCCTTCTTCCTCCTCTTCTTCAAAAACCCAATCTTCTCTCTTCCCTCATACCTGTGTCTATATCCACATGTATCCCTTGAAACAAACAGTTAAATTTCTGATTCAGGTACAAACAGAATCTACTGCTAGATGATCCCATTAAGAGAATGGAAAAGTCACCCCCCCAACTTCCTTAGCCAGTGTGGTTCAGCTGAACAGGCACAGAGGTCTTCGCAGGTTTCCATAAATTCATGATGGCACATTCTCTAGCAGGCAGTGAAGGAGGCATGAGCTGTCTCAGGAATGTTCCTAACCTTTGAGATTGATGGATGAGAAAGCCACCCAGCCTCCTCCCCAGTACTCCCTCAAGGCCACTGTCAGACACAGAATCCTGAGCCAGAGGGACAAGGAGGTGACAGAGGTTAACCCTGATATGCTTCTGCCAGAAAACAATTCATCAATTTTATGTCTTACTTTTTTCTGATGAGGTTAGTGGTGGAGGAGAGGGAGAGTTTAATGATGGTGTGGGTGGAAGGGCAGATCTGCTTTTCAATCACAGCCACACAAAAATAGAGCAGACCTTTAGATGAATGATCAGGCCCTGGATGACTTAGAATATTCCTCACTAACCGTGTTATGGAGCCTGCATGTGACACATCATTAATCATCGTTAATTCACATTTAATAGAAATAATTAAAAAATAAACACTGGGCTACAATAATTTTCCTTGGTTATAATACTTGTACAGCACTATGTAATTCTCAAGTTTGTAGCAAAGTTTCTTTATGTAGCACTTTTGTGTTTCTATCCCAAATAAGATGATCACTACCGCTCTCCCTTGCAGAGCCCTGGTCTTCCTAGAGTTGCCCTGGTCAGAAACAGCTGGGCATCAAAACTGTGTCTGCAGCTCTCGACACACTCTCTTTGTGGTTGATTGGTTTATGAATAGTCAAGATGTCAATGTCTTGATCATTCCCCAAGGACCTACAACCCTGTAAGGATACAAAAGCATTCCCGCACAGACATTTGCTGAAGACGTAAATGAAGCTGGCCGTCACAATTTGCTCTCTCTCATCTCACTATCATGCACCTTTGCCTGGAATGCCTTTCCAAATCATGCATCTTCACCTGGGTGTCTTGTCCTTACATCTCTGGGAGGCCTTCTCCAGAACCTTCCAGATCCAGTTAAGTGAGACCTTTATGCCCCCTCAGTCTCAGATATTTCCCTTCATGGATAGCAGCGATGACGAATGTTGTGTTTGCTGGCTTTTATGTCCATCCTTCCCACCAGTGCCCAAGCCCCTTGAGGTGAGGGCTGTTTCCTGTTCATCTCTTTGACAAGCAGTAGACATGGAGAAGGTGTTGGTACAGTCTCTTGCACAGATGAGTCAAACCACTTATTTTTGTCCTCTGTCACATCTCTTCCCTCTCTGGGACTAGTGCCCCTAAGTAAAACAAGGATATAATAATCACAGGAGCACTTACTAAACACATATTATATGCCAGGCAGCACTTTACCATTTAAACTTTACAGCAATACTGGGATATGGATACTTTATGATCCGCATGCTTTAATAGGAAAACTGAAGTCTGTAGAGGTATGGAAACTTGACCAGTGCCCTGCAGCTAGCCAGGATTAGAACCCGGGTGTGTTTCACTCAAGAGCTCAGGACCTCATGGCATCTTGCCTGCCCTACCCTGAGTGAAGGCGAGAGTAATCTATCTTGAAGATCTCTGCATGATGTAGACTCCAAGGGCTGAAAAGGAGTAGAAGTGTAGAGAGAGAAAGCATAAAATGATATTTCGACTTCTCTTTCTGATTATTTGGCAAGAAGGGTGTTTCTGCCAGGCTTTGAATGGAGAAAAAAAAAATTCCAAAGTGCCTTTCCAAATGTTTCAAATGTTAAGGCACCTTCATTCTAGAACCTTCTCTGCAAATCCTTATACCCACCCCCTCTGTGACCTTGGGGGCATATTTGCAGCCCTGCTTCTCATTTCTTTTCCATCTGCAGCATGAAGATTTGATTAGATAAATTCATTCAATACATATTTGTAGAATATCTGTTGTGTGCACATACTGGACTCACAGCAGGCCACAATACAGACATGGTCCCTCTTGGCACCTTTGATCTGCATGGGGAGTCAGCTGTGATGTGTATGATCATGCACATAATCATTAACTACCACTGTGACAAGAACACAGTGCTTAGAAAGAACAAGACAGAGGACTCTCATATCTGTTCTAAGCATTTTTACATGCACTGACTAAATTAACAGTCACATTAAGTTATGAAGTAGCTTATATTTATATCATCCTCATTGTGCAGATGGGGAAACTGAGGCTCTCAGTGGTTAAGGAATTTAACCAAGGTCACACAGCTGCTAAGTGACGTAACCTAAATCCAGGCAGGCTGGCTCCAGAGCCTATGTTCTTAACCACCTGGGTGTATTGCTTTGAGGGCATCTAAAATAGCATTTGATCCACTCTGGGAGTTGGGAAAGGCTTCCTTGGGGAAAGTGGAAGATGTGAATCAGTTTAGTAAGTGGAGAGCAGGGAGAAGAGTGTTCTGCCAGAGGGAACAGTGTATGAGAAGGCTCTGGGCAGAATGAGGCACAACTATGCCAGAGACGGGTACAGAGAAGCTCTAATGAGCTGTGGTTTCCAAGGTCTACCATCTGGACCCATTTTCTGGATATTCTAATCACTTTCTCAAGAAAGCTTCAGAGAAATCCGTGCTGTGGTTCTGTGCACTGCCACTGCCCAGCTCCATCCCCCTCTTTCTGATGAAAGACCCTACTTCAAATCGGCATGACACATGACAACCGGCAACCCACTGGGCTCGCCAAGAGGAAAGACCCATGTTCTATAACCAGGAGATACCTGAGGACCAGGAGAATTGATTCCCTTTCACCCTCGTTTCCCTCCTCATGATCCTTTCCATTGATATAATTGACAAAACATTCTCAATGTCAGGTCCAAAGAGAGGTGGGACTCCATTTTTTTCATGGATTTCTTTGACACATACCGTCCACTTAAACACTACCTACCACTGCTTACCTGGCATTCCAAACCCCTTGAAGTCTGGTTGCTCTTTGTCCTTAAAGGTCATCTTCAATGATTTCTACCCACCAGCATGGTCTTCTTGTTGCTGGTAAATAGGCACCGATTGTTACCTGTGTGGAATTTCTCACCTGAGATGTATTCCCTACTCCTCTACCCCCCTTTAAAGATGTAACTCTCACTTGACTTTCTTCCTGAAGTCCTCCCTGATCACTTACCCCACAAAACTGTTGATTCGATTCACTCTCACATCACTTTCCGGCTACAGCCTGCTGTAATCCTTCTTTCCCTAAACCACTGCTTCTCGAAGTGTGAGTCCTGCATTAGAATCACCTGGGGCTTCCACTAAAAATATGGTTTCTGGTTCCTCACCTAATCTCTCTGCATCAACCTCTGAGGGCTGGTGGGGTGGGAGAGAGCTGGAATTGGCATTTCAACCACTCTTTTAAACCAATCACACTGATGTTTAAGAACTGCTGCTCTAACCAAATAGCTTTCTTCTTGAATTAATTTTAATTCTCCTGAGAGTCCTTTCAGAAATCAATTTAGGAGAATTTCGTCCTCCTCGAGAGAATGAATCAAGCCTTCTTTATTTTCAAGCATTTGTCAGTGACTGGTTAGTACTCTCTGGGATGATTTGAGACTCCAGCCTATCTTCTCCAACCCCACAGTCACTACCCTGTCCAGGCCACTGTCTTTGCTTGTGGGGATTATCATACAGAACTTTCAAATTCCTCAGGCTTCCAGTCTCTGCTTCTGGAGTGCATCCTGCACCATTCTGCTTGAGTGTTATCCCACAAAAGAGCCTGTGATGTATCACTCTCTGCTATGATCTCTCCTATAGGATGAGCTCTCTAACCCTCCCCTACACAAATATGACCCCTTGCAGCTTGGACGTGGGATGAATTTCCAGCTTTATTTCCACCATCATTCCAGCCAATGTTCCCACGTAAGTCTTGTCAAATGCTGTTACTACTATCTGGGGTAGCCCTGCCTGTGTAGAAAACTTATTCACCTTTTAGAAACCAAAGTGTTCCTCCTCTGAGAAAATCTCCAGAATCATCTTCTTTTCCCTAAATTCTTACCCTAAGGCAGAGATTGTAGCTCTTTCCAATAGAGTCCTGCATAGCATGTAGCGTGTCATTTTTAAAACATTTAATTGACTGCTCTCTATATGCCAGATAATTTGTGTACTTTACATACATTATCATACCTAGCCTTCCAAAAATCTTAGTAAAAGGTACCACTGTTATCTCTCATTTTAAAAATAAGGAAACTAAAACTCAAAAAAGTAAAGTCCAAGATTATACAGCTGATAAGATGTAGACTAAGTGCAGAACTGTAACCATCTGACTAACACTAAGCTGCCACCAATAACATGCAAAAACTCAAAAACCTAGAAAGGACAGGCTGACTACTGTAGGTGTTAAGACACTGAGATGGTCCAGCCGTCCATACTGAATATTGTATTATCTATATGGTAAATGGGGATAATCAGAGTATTCTAGGATATAGAGAACAACACCCTTTTGAGGTCCTGTCACATAACCTAGAGAAATTCATTTTAAGCTAAGCTATCAGAAAAAGGTGGAAGAACCCGGAGAAACCAAGCCATCTCTTTGCAAACGGAAAATTGAAAATGGCATTGAAGCATTGGACTTAAAACTAATCTTCTATGCCTTATGAAGCCACAGTAATTTATTTTGAAAACCCCAGGGACAACTTATTCTTAAGAGGGATCTCTGGAATAATCCAGCATTTTTTGAACTCTGACTACCCTCACTTCCTTCTTAATGCATCTAAAATTTCATTTCAGTATAAAAGAACAAACTTTAATATTAGCTGTGTAAGAAGTTTGGCATATGGGGTCATTCTTGCTGAAGGTAGATTGTAGGGTAGGTATTTTCTATTATGGTGCCCTTTTCCTATTGTTTTTTCAAGGTAATTGCACCCTATAATTGTCATGAGATAATGGGGAGAAGGGGGCAACATAGTACTCTATTCCTCTTGCTATAACACTACAAACCTTGGAAACCACCCTAGAGGCAAAATTCTGTAGAATTATTATAAGCTTTGCAGTCCAACCTAAAATCTTGTTTCTATCAATTATTAACTTCATCACTGTAGGCAATACACTTAATCTCCATAGCCCTCAATTTCTTCATCACAATGAAATTGAAAATTTATCTCACAAAGTTGTTATTAAGATCAGAGGAAATAATGCAGGGAAGGTACCTAGCATGTATTAGGTTCTTGGTAAATGGTAGTTATCATCATATTAACATTTAATATATATGTTGATATGGGTGGATTTAAAGCTTCCATCTTAGTTTTGTTGTTTGTCTCTATGTTTTTTATTCTTCTCTTCCTCTTTTCCTGCATTCTTTTGAATTAGTTTAATTTTTTACAATTATATTTAATTTATTTATTGGTGTTCTCGCTGTGTATCATTGCTTTTATTTTTATTATTATAGGGATTATGACACACAACAGCTGCCTTGAAATCCATGTCTCTTAATTTCAATGTCAAAGTCACCTTGTAGAGAGTCTAAGTTGATTGTTTTTTATTTTCCTGAGCCTGTGCCAGATTTTTCTGCTTATATGTCCAGGTATTTGAGGCTGTATCCTGGATGCTAGTACATTATGGAAACTTTGGATTTGGTTAACTTCCCCTGAAGAGTACTCATGTTTTTATTTTAGTTGGTGATTTGGTTGTACTCAAACCAAACTCTGTATTTTGTATGAAAATTCAAATCTCAGTTCAGTTCTGTCTTTAGCTGAACTGTATATTGTACTACATATGAAGTTTATATCATATTTGTGAAATTCAAAGATCAGATAATGATTTGGGCAGTTAGTAATTTGGGACTCTTGTCTATTTCCTTTCATGGATTTTCCCTTACTTTTTAGCTGCCATGATAGTTCCAAACTTTGTCTCCTAATTCTTCTAACCAGAGAGACTATGAGTTTCTCTTAGCTTTTTGGCTACCCCAGGAAGACTTCAGCCTGCTCTAAAGCTAAAAACCACAAAAACAAATACTTCATCTCATGCCATTCACTTCTTAAAAGTTTTGACTGTTTCACAAAGTCTGCCTATTTTTGTTCCCCTTCCAAAACCTTTGGAGTGAAGAGCTGTTATCTATAGAAGAGTCATAACCATCCATTATCATCAGATTATTACATTCTTTTTTAAAAAAAGATTTTATTTATGTATTTGACAGAGAGAGCACAAGCAGGGGGAGTAGGAGAGGGAAAAGCAGGCTCCCTGCTGAGCTGGGAGTCCAGATATGGGGCTCAATCCCAGGGTCCTAAGATCATGATCTAAGCCAAAGGCAGACGCTTAACCAACTGAGCCACCCAGGAGTCCCTATTATTACTTTCTTGAAGCATTTATAGTTTTTTACCTCTGAAGAAACATTCTTGGTATCTGAGTCTGGTTTTATAAAATTCAAAGAAGAATACTGTACACCAGGCATGATAACAGGGTGTGTGTGTGTGTGTGTGTGTGTGTGTGTGTGTATGAGAGAGAGAGAGAGAGATGAGTAAAGCCACCTAGGCTGGAAATTTGGGTGAATGGAGTTCCAACCTGATCCAGGGCAGGACTGAATGGGTTTTCTGAAAAGATGCCTGGGCATTCTTTACTATAATCACTTTGTCAGTGAAGGCCAAATAAACATGCCTTGTGTGCAGAAATGGCCCAGGTAATGGAAATTGTTATGGGTCCTGTGTTTTGGGAGGATGGGAGTTGAACTGTCCACTTCCTCATTTGACCAGATTATTGCCTCATTTTGAATTTCCTTGTCTGTGAACTATCCCAGAGGATGCTCCATATAGAGAACTCAGATCTTTGATCCATGGTTGAGACACTGAAGTCAGCTTATAAGGTAAAAATCATATAGCATGGAACTATTGTGGAGAACCACACACCCCTTCTCTATCAGTCTAATATGGGCCAGATTTTAGCCCAGTCTTATAACAGATGACCTTTTCTTCATTTCGTAAAATAACTGATATATTAGTTAGGGTTAGTAACACTAGCTGCTGTAACAAATAAACCCCAAATCACAATGACTTAGAGCAGTAAAATTCATATATTGCTCATAAAATGTCTACTACAGACATTCCCATGCAACAGGCAACCTTCCTCATAGCCATTCAGACAAATAAAGCCTTTCTCCATGGAGACCCTACCAAGAGCTTTGGGCCCTGGAGTTCTCTGATGTGTGCTCATCATCCATGTGGAAGATAAGCAAAGAGCAAATATGGAGGATTACATGAGGACCTATCATGGTTTGGGCCTAAAAGTGGCATAGTAATGGACAGAATTCAGTGTGTACATCATCGCCAGAGAGGCTGGGATATGTAGGCTGTCTCTGTGCACAGGAGGAAAAGGAAATAATGAATACCCAAAATTCTTTACCACAGTTGTCTTACACCATGATCTTAAAGAAATGGAGGAAGGAGGAGCAGGAAGGAAAGGAGGAGGAGAAAGAAAAGACGAGAAGGGAGGGACAGGAAGGAAAGAAGGAAGGAAATGAGGACAGAAAAAAGGAAGTAAAGAGGAGGAAGGAAGGTCAGTGGTAATACACATCCTATGAAACCACAGGGACCAAAAGCCTATGTTAGCAAAAGATATCACTTGTCCGTGAACCAAGGTGACAAAGTGGAGGGTAACATAAGTCCTACCACCTGGAGAAGCACTCAGGAAATATAAACCATTATCCTTCCCCTGCCCTGCACCCCAGTGCATACCCTACATCTTCTACCTTGGTTCTCATCTGAGATCTATCAGGCCAACTTCTTTTTGAGTAAAGATAAAGCAACAGTAAAAGAAAAGAAACATTCCCGTGAACTAATCAAAAGCTTTAATCACTGCTCCCTGTTTCCTTCTGTCCCCTGGAGAGAAGGAGGGAAGGCTTCCATTCAGAGAGCTCGTTTTCCTGAGTGGGCTCCGATAAAGGACAGAACATTAGGTTTTTTTTTCTTCTAAGGGAACATGGCACTGCTTTTAGAATTCATTGGGACATTTTGGAACACAAACAAGAGCGGAAGGCACTCTTGTGGTGATAATTTAATGTAATTCCAATGTCAGCGACGCGCCATGATGGTCTAGTCAGCTTGCCTGGAGGCGGTTGCTTTTGTGCCTTCCCTGGGAGAGTGGGTGTGCGTGCACTCAGACACCAGCCCAGCACCCTCACACACGGTTCCTCTCTTCCCATCCCCTTTCCACAGTGGTTTTCTGATTCCACTCCAAAGGACTCCTGGGGAAACAAAAGACACTGGAAATTTTTCTAAACAACTAATCAGAAGGGAGCGTCCATAAACCCACATGCATTTTGGAGCTTGGCATGGATTATTTTACAATATCTTAAGTTAATTATCCCGACACTCAACATGGATGATCTTTGCATGAAAATCCCAAGTTCAGGCATCTCTCGAAAAATCAGAAGGGTTGACAACACAGGACTCACATTCCCACAGTCTTAGCAGTTGGCTGGTGTGCAATACCAGAGTATGACCCCTAGTCTGATCTGGGTTCCTTGATCAGGGTTTCCTGGCATGCCATGGCCCTACCTAGTCCACTTCACTCATTTCCAGTTTCTGACCATTTCCATGGGCATCTGATCTCACTAATCCTGCCTGTAAGTCTTAGATTCCCACAAGCCCTGTCCTCCCCCATAGACTTGCCTGGGTCTCTCCATTTCAAGAAAACCACAGAAGCCAGCCAGATCTGTACTGTTGTATTGGAAATTTCTATCCCATAGATGGATATGTTCCCATTTCTATCCCATAGATGGATAGAAGGACGGGTTCAAGACATTTTTTTTTTCATTCGAGAGGTTTTGCTACCGTCAACTTGCAACCCTGCCAAGACATCTAGTTGATAGAGTCTGTTGGAATGAAATTGAGCTCTTAGTGGCACTGGCCAAACTCTACCATTTCCCTGAATAATAATACCATCTGGACAAGGCTATGGGCATGAAGGTAACCCAACCCCTTCCTGTCCTAGATCCAGAGCCCAGAGGATAAAGTCTGAAGGAAGAAGACCGGCCCTGTCTACCTGGCAGATACTGCTGGTGTGGGCCACACAGGCTAGAGCAGCAACCATACTTCTATAAAGCTTCAGGCTCAGAAAAAATGTCATAAAAGTGATTTGGTCCAGAGGTTTTTCTATCAGGATCTGATGGAAATTGGAAAAGTGGATGGTGAGCCTGGGGGGAGAGGGGGCTGCCGTTTGAGCTCCCTGTTGCATTCATCAAATATTTATCAAAAGCTGTTTTGTGACAGGCAGAAAATGGTGAGCAAAAGCAGACACAGCATCCATGCCCTCACAAAGGAAGTCAGCCGGAAGCGAGAAAAGGGCATGGGGCCGTGCCCTTGTGTCCCAGGAATCCCAGCCTGGACTTGGTGGCTGAGAAGGACTTCCCGGTGAAATCATAAAATCTGAGGGACAAAGCCAAACTGAGGAGGTGAAGGAGAGCAGACAGAGCGTGTGTCAGAGAAAAAGGACAGCAGACTCAAGGACCCTGGGACAGGAGGGCTCGTGAGTCACACGCAGAATTAGAAGCAGGTCAGTGGGCTGAGGTAAAATGGGGAATGGGGAGGTTTCCAGCCATGTGGGGCCCTTTAGATGATAGCGTGGGACCCAGCCTTTATCCTAAGAAAAATGTAAAGCTGTTATAGTCCTGTGGAGTCAACCCGACACTGTACAAGTCACAGAGACAGTGCAGGGGCTCCGGGATAATGGTCTCTATCTACACTTTGCTTGGATCCAGTTGTGCTCACTGTAACATTAAGGACCAAAAATGACACTGCAAGAGACAGTGATGACCATGGGGGTTCAGTGATTAAGCAGAGCATTGAAGGAATGCTCACTTAAATTAAGAGAGGGGCTTTGGGGTAAACTTTATTTAAAACTGAGCTGTGCATCCTTAGGCAGACCACTTCACCTCTTTGAGCCCGGTTTCTTCATCCGAAAAACAGAAGCAACAATAACGCCTGTCTCACAGAAATGTGCTGAGGATTAAATGTGCTGATGATGTGTGTGAAGCGCTTAGTATGGGGCCTGGCACTTGGGGAAGAACCAATAAATGTTAGATATTCTTAGCTATTCCCGTCTACACAGATCTCCCCAGATAGGTTGCAGAACTTTGGATTCAAGGTTATGAATTCCCTGGTGGAAAAAAGGGAGGAATCGGAACTTAAAGTCCTGGAGAAGCTGTACAAAGCAAGGGATATTGTGTGGGTTATTATATGTGAGAATTCGCTGGCTGTGGCTCAGGTGGAACTCCAGGAAGGAAGCAGCTTGCCCAAAGAAAAGGTGTGAATAGGAAGCAGTACCTGTTTTCAACAAGTCTCTGCAAAGACGGTTGGAACCAGTCGGCCCAGACTTCGAGGGAAAGGGGTGGGTAGCCTGTGGTTAGAAAGTGACCCAAAGGAGAGAAAATATAGACCATAGCATCACATTTGGGGGACAGACAGGATGTCAGGGAGGGGTGTTAACACTGATGAACTTCATATGCCTGGAGGTCATGAGCCTGGGTCCTGGATCCAATTCTCTTCTTCTCTCTTGCTGTGTGCCCTTTGGCTAGTCATTTCTCTTCTTGGACTTCCATCGGAAGACGAAGGGTTTTTTAAATTAGGTCACCTATGAGGTTATTTTGCTGGCTAGCCTAGCCATCTAGACAAGACTAGTCCTAACAATCTAAAAGTAAAAGAGTTGATCAACTCTAAAACGGCATTAACTATAAGACACCTGACATTTTATGGATCATGAAGCCAGAAAAATATGCCGCCAATAAGGGGACGCCTGGGTGGCTCAGTTGGTTGAGCAGCTGCCTTCGGCTCGGGTCGTGATCCCAGCGTCCTGGGATCGAGTCCCACATCAGGCTCCTTGCTCGGCAGGGAGCCTGCTTCTCCCTCTGCCTCTGCCTGCCATTCTTCTGCCTGTGCTCACTCTCTCTCCCTCTCTCTGACAAATAAATAAAATCTTAAAAAAAAAAAAAAGACTGACATACTGTGCATCCGGGTTTCAGAAAAGGCATCTCATTCAGAGATTTAAAATGTGTCTGGGGTGCCTGGTGGGCTCAGTCAGTAGAGCATGTGACTCTTGATCTCAGGGTTGTGAGTTCGAGCCCCACGTTGGGTGTGGAGATTACTTAAAAAGAAAATCTTCTATTTTTTAAAATCATAAAATATTTTATTTTTTTATTTTACATTTAATAAAATGTATCTAAATATAAATCAACCTGTGCATGAGAATCAGCGAAATGCCTGGCATATAACTAATGCTCAGTGTATTAGTTAGGCACTAAACAAGAGATGATTGAACTAAAGACATGGTTATCAGATAATACGTATTTTTTAAAGGAGGAGAGAAATACAGTTCAAGAAAAATGTTTCTCCAAACTGAACTTTCACCAATTTTTGTACAGGAGGTACTTAGTTAGAAGGGAGAACTGAATTATAGGTCTTTTAAATATCTGTCATAATTTTCTAAATTTATTTTTTAAATGTGTAATGTTAAATTAGGTAGTTGTACAGTTTGCTTCTGGCCTAAGGAACAGTTTTGTGTTCTTTTGGTGAGGCCCAGGTTTTCTTTTCCCTTGCTGGGGGAGCTCTCTCCATGGACTACACCCGCCATCTTGGAATGGCAAACCAAAATGGCAGAGGCAGTTCTTCCTGTTCTCAAAAGAAAACTGGCCCCTTATTGGAAGAGATGGAGGAAAAGAAGAGAAAGAAAAAAACCCAAATAGGAAGTTGGAGAGCAACCGTTTGATAGTTTCAGAGGAGGGGAAAAAAAGAACCAAAAAGAAACCCCACAAAGCAGTAAATGAATGAATAAGAAGAATCCCCCAGGCCTTTATTTCTCAGCCTGAAACTTGCATACCAGCAGCTTATACTAGGCTTTGGATCAAATTTTCAATTCCAATGCCTTGTCAGGGATCATTTTAAATGCGTTCACCTCTGGGAAGCAGGGCCATTTGGTGAGCAGGGATCTGAGGAGAGGTGGAGGGCATCTTGTCTGATTAGCTGGGTCTTATCTGCGGAGCCGAGTGAACGGTCTAATGCGATAAGCGAGCTTTGCGAGGCGCTGAACCATCCCGACTTCTCCCTGACAGAGGCAAAGCTGAGGTCCCGGCTGCTCCTTATCAAGTGATAGGAGCACTTGGTGAAGCCACAGAAATTGGATTTGAGTGATTCCTATCCTCCTTCCTCCCCACCCCCAACCTAAAGTGTTCTGATCATCCACCAAGTTAAAGGGACAGCTCTGGTCGGGAACGATGCCCAGAGAGGAGGAGACAAAAACCCGGGGGAGACCTGGGGCCTTGCCAAGGATTCATGGTCGGTTGGTCAGTGGGTTGGTGGAGGGGCTGGAAATGGACTCAGTTCTTTTGTCTATGTCAGTCTTTCCATGAAGAATTTTGCCTTAGAATTTTTCCAGGGAAATCGCTCAACCACCGAGACTACAGCTGAACCATCCCCAAGGTGGTGGATGTTGATTTTTGGTCCTCAAGCATGAAGCAGAAGACAGTGGCATTGTTGGGGCACCTGGGTAACTCAGTGGATTAAAACCTCTGCCTTTGGTTCAGGTCATGATCCCAGGGTCCTGGGATCGAGCCCCTCATTGGGCTCTCTACTCAGTGGGGAGCCTGCTTCCCCCTCTCTCTCTGCCTGCCTCTCTGCCTACTTGTGATCTCTATCTGTCAAATAAATGAAATCTTAAAAAAAAAAAAGACAGTGGCATTGTCCTTCATGCAAATAAAACCAACCTGACCACAGTAATAATAACAGTCATGACTTACAGGCACTATGCTATTAATTTTCATTAAATTCGTACAATCACCCCATGTGGTAGTCCCCATTACAGTTGGCTTAGAGAAGGAAAGTCCCTTGCTCAAGGCCACACCACCAGCAGGTGCATGGTCATGTGTGGCCTGCCCCCACCCCAACACCCCATGTCTGGTGTCAGAGTCAGAGCTCTTAACCACTGGGCTTTCCTGCCTGCCCAAAGGAGTAAATGGGCAGACCAAGGATTTGAATCTAGTACTCCTGACTCTAAGCCCATTACTCTTCTAACTAATGATGATGTTAGTAACTCAATAATGAGATAGTAACTCAATAATCATTATCTCCTTACTCTCCCCAATAGCCCAATGAACTGGCCTGACGACCCACACTCACCCAGGGTCACATTGCTAGTAAATAGCATAGCTTGGACTCAAAACCTCCTGCTCCTTACATTCCCAGTCACCACAGCAATATGTCAAAACCAACCTGATTATGCCAGCCCACTGCCCACAGTCCATCCACCCTTAAAACCAAACCCACACTTGACCTCAGGACTTACAAGGCAAGCACAATCCAGCCCATTTGCATTGCCGACGGCCTTTTGTCCCTCGTGGCTTGGGCCACGCTGGCCTCCTTGTCACTCCTCCAACCTAAGGGTCTTTACACATGTTTTGGCCTCTCTAACTTCTACTTCTCCTGCAGAACTCAGTTTAAGTGTCACTTCTTTTTTTTTTTTTTTTTAAAGATTTTATTTATTTATTTGGCAGCCAGAGATTGCAAGTAGGCAGAGAGGCAGGCAGAGAGAGAGGAGGAAACAGGCTCTATGAGGAGCAGAGTGCCCGATGCGGGGCTCGATCCCAGGACCCTGAGATCATGACCTGAGCGGAAGGCAGAGGCTTTAACCCACTGAGCCACCCAGGCACCCCTAAGTGTCACTTCTGCAGAGAGCTCCCTCTCTCTTCCTCTGGGGGTAAGCATCCTTTTGTGACCCCACATTCATGATGTGACTATTTAACTATATACATAGTTATGTCCCCATTCATCCATGTCCTGTCTGTGTGGCCATGAACCAATCTCCTTCCTAGTCTGGACCTCACTCTCCTAACCTGTAAAATGGATGACAAGACCCCAGGGCTCATCTCAAATGGGCTCTGGGGCCTGAAGTGGGCCTAGCAAATATAAGGCAGTCTTCGTGTCTCAATGGGAATTCTCCTCCCTAAGGGATTTGCACTTAGTCCTGCCATGGAAAAGCTTTTAAAACCCCCTTGCCACTTCCTGTGATGGAAAGCCACATGCCTGGCTTTACTCATAAGAGGTGAATTGAATCTGAATTTGGAAGGCATTCTCAGGCCAGTGCCGACAAGAAATGAACACAGTCCTTCGTTCCTTCTTCAAAGGTTTCCTGGAGACCATTCCCTGTCCAGCCAGCCTCCTGGATGCTGGGGAGCAGTGGCAAATTAGACAGGCTCCCTGCCTCTTAGGAATGCACAGCTGAGTAGGGAAGCAGATGCCTCAGGTAGCGAGAAATGGAAACCATGTCTTCCATTTGCCAAGGGCATGTTATGTTTCAGGCTGGTGCGAGGCATTTTATAAATGACATTTCATGATCCCTTTTTAGTCCCAGCCAAAGCACCCTGAAGTGCTGGTCATATCCCCATTTAACAGATGCAGTATTTGAGGCAAAAGAGGTGACGTGTCCCCATGAAGAGCAGTGAGGTTTCTTTGCAAAATCTATCGCCTGGCTGCAGCCAGAATTCTCCTGGCCCTTGAGGAGGGCGGCATGCTCTAATATTGGAAAGTCCTGGGTTGAGTCCTCACTCTGACACCAATTAACACATGACGTCTCCCAGCCTCTGTCCCCTGAGCTGGCAGAGTAGGGATGGAATTACCTCCCTCACATGGTGGTTTTCACGTTTAAGTAAAACAAATTTTGTGATTATTCCCAGTTCCTTTCCATAGAAGATGCAGGGGAAAAAAAATGTACGTGTTCCTTGCTCCTAGCAAACATCAGTAGGAAAGCAGGTGGGACAGGAGTACTCCCACAATGGGAACATAAACAAGATCAATGGAGCCCTGTGTGCCTTTTTGACAAAATCTGTTCTATATACAGACTGTTTGGAAGAATTAAGAAAATTAGAACTTGTCATTGAGCAAATGACTTGCTACTTTATTTTCCATATGGACGGTTGTCTCGGATGCTGAGAACCTTCCGTATGTGAATCCATCTCCTCTGAGCCCAGGGAATCTACGTAAGCCAGTAATTTGCTACTTTCTAAAGACATTTTTCTTAATCTCATGCCATAAGGAAAACCAATAAAAACAACCAAGCAGAAGCCCAAGGAGAACTCATTAAAGCTTCTGGCTATGTGAATAGGGCACACTTGGCCTCAGCAACAAAGAGGGACACGCAGTACCTGGTGACAGCAATTATAACAATAAAAAGAACAGTGTTTGTCTGCCAGGGCACCAGGTGGGTAAGGAGGTGGCTGGGCGGGGGCGTGGTGATTACCAGTGAGCTTTTTAAAAATTTTTTTAAAGATTTTATTTATTTATTTGACAGATAGAGACCACAAGTAGGCAGAGGGGCAGGCAAAGAGAGAGGAAGAAGCAGGCTTCCTGCTAAGCAGAGAGCCTGATGCGGGGCTCGATCCCAAGACCCTGAGATCATGACCTGAGCCGAAGGCAGAGGCTTAACCCACTGAGCCACCCAGGTGCCCCTACCAGTGAGCTTTGATGGCAGAATTAAGCCTCGCTGGAAGTGCAAAGCTCATGAACTGGAGTGTGACAGCTCTGCTTAAAACCCTGGGTGTGTCATCTTCTTGGAGTGGGACCATGGGCAAGTGGCTCTACCTTTCGGGGCCACTGATGCCATATCTAAAAAATGGAAATCATCATATGTTTATTCATTCATTCAACAAATAGTTACTGATCACCTGCTATGTAGCAGGCACTGTTTTAGACCGTGAGGCAGTAGCAGTGAATGAGACTGATAAACCACCAGTGAAGCTGAAATTTGCAGAGTTGTAAGTCAGACACAGTAATAATGATGAACCCGCCACTTGCCCTATCCTCCTTAATCTCCCCACATCCCTTTGAGGCAGACAGGGTAGCTATTGTATTCCCACTGTACAGATGAGGACACCCAGCATCAGGTCACAGGCTAGCTCTTCCCACTCTACCACTTGCCTTGGATGAACCAGATCTTATTGCCAAGTGAGATCACGGGATGGGTATGGCACAGGCATCGTTCTCAGTCTGAAATTCATCCCCCTGAAGCCACCATTGATAGCACCTGCAGGATCTGCCATGCCAGTTGCCATGTAGTCCCATAATCCTCTGCCTACTTCTCCCTGATTATGTTGTGAGCTCTTCCAGGGAAGGGGCCATATATCCCCAGGGTTTAGCATAGAATCTATCACTGGGTAAGCTCTCAGGGAATACATGTTGAATAGAAGAATGGATGAATGAGGAAGGAGGGAAAGGAAGAGGAGAGAGAGAGAAGGAAAGAAGAGGGGTAGAGAAAGGGAATTTCTGGCTTATACAATAAATATAGAATGGATGAATGAATGGCTGGATAGCTGGATGGATGGTAAATGGATGGACAGATAGATAGATGGATGACGGGTGGATGAGTGGCTGAATGAATGGATGGATGGACGGATGGTAGATTGATGAACAGACAGGTGGATGAATAGATGGATGATGTGTGGATAGATGGACAGATGGATGGATAGATGAATGAATGGTTGGATGGACAGATGGATGGACAGGTGGGTGGATGGATAGATGGATGGTTAGCTAGATGAATGGATGGATGGATGGGTGGATGGTAGATGGAAGGACAGATATGTGTACGGATAGATGGATGGATGATGTGTGGATAGATAGATGGATGGTTGAATGGATGAGAGGATGGATGGATACATGGGTGGTTGGATATATGGATAGATGGATAGATGAAGGAATGGATGAGTGGGTGAATGAATGGATGGACAGATAGGTGGATGGATGGATAAAAGAAGAAAGATAAGTGGGAGGGAAAATGAAAGGAATAGACTGGAGAGAGGGAGGAACAGGCAAACGTCCTTTGGAAGAGCCAACAGATTTTGAACAAATAAAGAATGAAATGCAACTTAAATCCATTTTTCACTCCCACAGCTTGCCCCTGCCCTTGCCCATCTGACTTTTCCCACAGCCTTCAAGGCCTGATTAAATCTTGCCTCTGCTCTCTGTTCCAACCCACAGGGACTGGTATTTCTTTCTAACCTTGCAATGTTCCCGTTGTCTACCTGCCAATTAGCATCCTGGTTACAAACTCTCACTTCCTGTGATTGAAAATAACCATCGCACTCACCAGCATGGGGCAGTGTGGTAAAATCACAGCTCTGTAGGAAGACTGGCTGCAGGGATTTTGGCTCTGCCACTTCCTAACAAAGCACAAGTTACTCCAACTCCTGGAGGCTCTGCTACCCCATGTGTGAAATAGAGACACTTTCATTGCCTCGTGGAGGTGTTAGTTAGACTCCCTATGAGAAAGTGTGTAAGGAGCTTCATGCAGGAGCCCAGTGCATAGCAAGCATTTGCATGGAGTAGTTGCTACCATTATGATCATTGTAGTTTGACCTGAAAATGTCTGTTCCACCCAACAAAATGGTGAGGTTGTAAGAGACAGCTTCCACCTCTCTTCCCCAGAACACACATGCACACATGCACACACGCAAGCATGTGCATGCCTAGCATAGGACCAAGTATTCAGAATGTTTCTTGGTTGATACCTACTTGGACCCCAGTCCACAGAGCCTCATTTCTAAACCTGTACGTCCAGTGAGATTTGATTTGCTAGCAACCTTACCCAGGCCAACTTTTCAAAAATCTGTTTTCTATGTTCAATTTTCAGAGTTTATTGCAGAAACCAGAAAAGAATGAAATATCAATGTCAGTGCCTGTTCTCAACAAGCTTGTGGGGCCTCTGATTCTCCTGGGGGTACAGCTCCCCAGAACCTGGTCCCAGGACCCCTTCCATAGCGATCATCTGGAGGTGGGGTTGGGACTTGGTTAAAATGAAGATTCCTAGGATCCAGCTGAGACTTACTAAATCAGAAACTCTTCGGCTTAGGGCCTGGGAGTCTGCATGTTAACCAGTTCCTTAGATGATTCTAGTGCATACTTAGGGAACTACTACCATGTGTAGCCTTGCAAGAAACCTACCATGCAGGGCTGGAGGGCTCTTGAGAGCTTCTAGCCCAACTTTCTCACTGCCTTTGCTGGCTCTACAGGGGTGAAAAGGAAATGAGCATTTATGGAGTCCTTACTGTGTATCCAGCACTTGACATAGGACCAGAGAGGGTAAGTGATATATGCAAGGCCACACAGTAAGGCAGTGACAGGCCTAGGACACAAACCAAGGGCTCCAGTCTCATTGCCCTGCTGGCTTTTCTCCGTTGTACCACTGACCTCTTTTCATAGGAGTCCATGCTGGCTCTACAAGGCAGTTAGCATTTATGGAGCCCTTACTGTATACCAGGCCACTGACATAGGGCACCCCCTCCACCCCCAGCAATTCTAAGAGCTAGGTATCAGCATGCTCATCATTTTAGTGAAAGAAGGTGGAAGGAGAGAAAGAAACCATCATATTTTCTCAGAAACAAAACCCGCTGGTATATAAGACAAATCCCAGTATTAAAGAGGAAAACTGGGAGTAGACCATTCATCATATATGTGAAGAAAATGATTTTTAAATGGCTTAAGATGAGAAGTATATCTTTTTTTATTCGTGTAAACAGTATACTGTGCTCTAGAAAGATGCTGCCAAACAGCCCACAATGCAGAGGGCAGCCCTCACCCCAAAGAATGTCAATAGTGCTGAGATTGAAAAATCCTGGTCTGTGAGAGGCAAAGGGCTGACTTTTGTTGGGATGGGGTTTGTGGCCATCTCCACCACTAGGAGACAGTATAAGGGCCGGTTCTCCCAGCTCCCCCACCCCCGGGGTTGACCACCACATGAATTTTCCTTTAGCTCTTACATCTTCCATCCACAAAATGGGTACCTGAGGGTGGTGTGAAATGAGGTGGCTGGGGAAAAAACAGAACAGGTTATACATGAATGATGTCTCCTGTCCAAGATCAAGCACAGCTGAGACGCTTCTCAGCTTCCAAAGTTCCTGGTATTTCCAGTGCCAGCATCTTGCCTTAGAGATGAAAGGCCACTAAGCCAGATTTTGCAGCATAAGCCATTAACTTTCACTGGCATCACACACGCTCTGTTTTTAATTACATTGTAGAGTAAGTCGGGTTTCCCGGGTTTATTTTTGAGTATAGTCCATGGGGTAGAGTTTCTGTTCCTCAGCCTCCCCTTCAGCGGGAGGAAATTAATCGCTTAGGGATCAAGAATGCTGATTTTATGGGCAGCCTGAGTTTGAATCTTCCCCTGCTGATTATTAGCTATGTGATCTTGGGGAAATTCCTTCTTTTCTCTCAGACTCTGTTTCCTCGCCTGTTACATGGAGATAATAATAGATCCTACTAGAAAAGATTGAGTTTTAACTCAAATAATGCACATAAAGTGCTCAGTATGGTGTCTGGTACTCAGAAAACACTCAGTACATGTTGACAGTGATAATTATTAGCATTGTCATCATTGTCATCATAATTAAGACCCCAGGATAGGGAGAAAGGTGGGAAATTGAGAGTTTGGGGAATACTTAACATTTGTAAAGCGAAGCTGGTACAGTCCGGCTCTAATGATTCATAACTTACTAAATCCGACCTGTCATTCTGCTTTTAATGAAAATATATTTAATATTGGAATTAATTACTATTAAAGTGGCCTTGTTATTGAGCATCAAGGGATAGGTGGCAGACCCAGTGAGTTATCATTGAGTAAAATGTCTCGAGGAAGGAAAAAAAAAAAAAAAAGACCTGAATTAATGCACCATCCTGAATCCAGTTGCAAAATCCCTAATGACACTGGCTGTTGTTGACAATTAATCTAAGGAGCCTGTAAATTATGAGAGAGCTTTGGAGGCAGAAACTAAGGTGGGAATGGAAACAAGGAAGAATTCAATTTATCCCAGCTCTGCCAGGTTTTTCGGAATCAGTGGTTCTGTAACCAGGGAAGAGTCAGGGAGACTTGAGGACACTAACAACCCCAAAGGGGTTCACTCTATGTAGCAGGAAAATTGGACTGGACCAGGTCCAGGTCGTGATGGCAGGTCCCACCCTAGCATCTGTTCTCTATAAGGTGTGGTAGCAGAGAGGCCGTTAAGGACAGATTATCTGACAATTTTAAAGCCATGACAGAGATTGGGTTATTTCTAAGTGAAATGGGAAGTCTCTGTTGGGTTTTGAGCAGGGAGGGATTTAATATGTTGGTCTAGAACTCACACTGGCCACTGGCTAGAGAACAGTCCTAGGAAGTAACTGGAGTCATTTGGATAAAAGTTTATAGAGGCTAGGGGCACCTGGGTGGCTCAGTGGGTGAAGGCTCTGCCTTTGGTTTGGGTCATGATCTCAGGGTCCTGGGATCGAGCCCCACATTGGGCTCTCTGCTCAGCAAGGAGGCTGCTTCCCCTTCTCTCTGCCTGCTTGTGATCTCTCTCTCCCAAACAAATAAGTAAAATCTTAAAACAAAAAAAAAAAGTTTATAGACACTTGACCTAGGGGGGTGATAGAGAGCTCATGTAGATACGAGGTAGGTTTAAAATGTCAAGTTGGCAAGAGGTGCCTGGGGATTGGATGTGGAGAGTAAGAGGGATAGGAGGCACCCAATGATGTCTCCCCTCATAAAGATTAAATAGCTAGATGGACGTCAATACCTGTAACAGTCAGCTCCTGCAATGATAAAGTTGCATAACAAATAACCCCAAATCCTCCCAAGTAGTTAGAACTGCAAAGGCATGAGTCTGTCCTCATCTGCAAATCAGCTGGGCTCAAATGAAAAAATTTGTTTTAGACCTGCCATTCACTATTATTACGAAAGTTCTTTAACAAACATCTTTTCCTATGGATCTAAAAAAGAAAAAAAATTTAAGCTACTCTAAGCAAATGGACAAATCCATGGTTTGACGAATCTGTGACAGGATGGTCCCAGCCATCCCACAACTCAGAGCATTGAGAGAGAGGAGTACGTTCCAATTTATCCTGGGCTCAAGCAATTTCAGTTTTCTGATTAGCTTTGCGCAGCTAGCGGGAACTTTGTCAGGCAGATAGCTTGTCATGCCAAACACAGGACGAGCCTGTCACTGGTCAGGAAGCTGACTCAGTCAGAGAGATTGGCTTGCCTCCGCCTAATCGATGCCATCCACATAACACTAAGAATCACAACCACCGCCAAGCCATGCCTGCTCCTCCATTACTAGTTTTGAGCATCAGAATCAGTCAGTCTGTCAGAAGCCATTAGACTCTGGGGCTGGCTGATTTTGAGAAGGACAGTGGGGGGTCTTTTCAAGGACAAGATGAACATGTAGGAGGGAAAATAGCCAGTGCTCCTGGCCCAGCATCCATGGCTGAGGAATTAGATGGCTCCAAGAACGAACAAGATGATGTTTTGAGCCTTGTGCAGGTAATGCGTCATGTCTTGTATGGAAAAAGAAGGATTAGGGATAGGATCGAGGTAAATTGTTGCCATCCCAAATGGCCATTTGCAATGTGGGTGGGAAATAACTAAAAGAGACTCAAGCAGAAACCCAAAGCAGGTGTATTTAGCAACAAGCACAGCCGATGGTAGCTGTCTGAAGGTGAAGGATGGACTTTGCAAAAAGAAGAATGCCTTCTAAGTCCACACTGTGGCAAACCCTCACTTGGCTAGCATGCTGCAGCTCAAGGCTCCCGCCACGCGACAGACCTGGTCCTCCCTCTCTGCCATGTTCGCTGGCTTGGTGAACTGTGATGCCGTATGTATGCTTGAGCAAGACAAACACTTGGAAATCATCCATTCTTCCTTGCTCTCCCTCACTCCCTTTATCCAGTTCTCTCTAAGTGCTGTTAATTTTCCTCCTAAATATTTCTCAGAGCAGCTCACTTTTCCCTTTTCCCCGGGGCCATCAGCTTGGTCTCCGCCACCATCAGCCTTCACGTGGCCAACTGCAATGGTCCCCTCATCAGCCTCCTGGCTTCTAGCTCTGCCTCCCTCGGATCATCTTTTCAACACATGGATCTGCCAACGCCACCTCCCCGTTTGAAGACCCTTCTGCTGGCTCCCCATGGCTTTTGGAATAAGGACCAAAATTATGAATATGATCTGCTGTTCCCAGCATGGTTGGATGTCTGCCCACCTCTCACCACTGCACAAGCTGTTAATCTGCCTGAAACTTTCTTCCCTCCAACTTCCACCAAGATCACCCATTCTTTCCATCCCAACTCAAGCATCAGCTGTCCTTCGCCCACAGCCACCAATGCACCAGAGACCAGAAACAAAAATATACCCAGAGAATCCTATCTCTTTCCTTCAGACTCCTTATCCCAGCTGGTCACTGTGCCTTCAGCTCTCTGTGATGATTCGGTTGAAACCTGTCTCCCCAGGGAGCTCTTTGGCTGAACTGTGGTTGAATTTATTGAACACCCAAGACCATCCCCATCCTCCCTGTGCTTCTTCTACTGTGGTTGAATGCCTGGCCTTCCTTGAAGCTGGGAATGCCCATGTGACATTGTCTGGCCAGCAAGATGAAGGCGGAAGGTGCTGAATGGACATTTCTGGGAAAGATCGTTGAAAGAGGGCAGGTGTAACTGGGATGGGCTTTTCACTCTCTCTTCCCTTTGTTCCTCTCTGAATACAAAGACCATGAAGAATGGTGTGGTCAATGTTTTTCCACCATGAAGTGAAGCCACACAGGGATGGCAAAGCAGAAGGAGGAGGAGCTGACACCTTTGTTGCCATGGTTACGTGGCCCAGTTGTCCCTGGTTCACTTACCACTGACATCTTCCAGCCGCTGGATTGGGATTCTGCATTACTGGCAGCTCCTGAGTTAATGGGTAAGATTCTATAGGACTTCTATCTTATTCCATGAGTGTCTAACAAGGCAGGTTCCAGAAGAATGTGAACCACATCTATTTTTGCTCCACATACATCTCCAGCATGGTGTCTGGCACAGGGCACATGTTCCACGAATATCCTTTGAATGAGTGGATGGAGAGAGCACTGTATTTGGAGTCCTAACCAGATCTAGGCTCTAACTCCTACTCTGTCGGTGAAGGCTGTGTGTCCACTTGACCTCTCTGAGCCCCGATTTCCTCAAATGTAAAATCAGGCCAATAAAAACAACAACAGCAGCAGGCTATTTGGAGGGTCTAATGAGGAGAGGTGTAGAGACTGCCAGATCTTGTCTAGGAACTTAGTAAAAGGTAGCTGTTGCCGTTATGATTGTGAGTGACTGTCTCTGTTGCCTCCAACTGCCACTCTGAGCACAATGTACTAAGCTCTATGAGAGGTTGTTACAGCTGAAGGTCTGCCTCTGCCCTCCAGGATTTAGCAGCTCAGCTGGTGAGAAAAGATTTGCACAAGTGCATGGCGAACTTGCAGTGCCTCTCAGGGAAAATGTGTCTATGACCACAGGAGGAGCACAGACCCCAGACTTAACAGCCATTGAGAGCAGGGGAAAAAAATCACATGCAATGATGAAATTGTCCATGGGAGCAGTGCAGGGACAGAAAGCCTTGCTTCCTCTCCATTGGGCTAGTTACCAAACACTTATCCACACCCTGCTCCAGAGCCAAGTTCCAAGGTAAGACAGGCACTGTCCGACCGAGGTGCCCAAGTGATTCCACGAAACTTCTTGCCTGCCTGAACAATGGACGAAACGAGCCAATGTGCAAACATATAAACTTCTGAACAGAAACGAATGAGCTAGGAAATAAATAATGTAGGTGTCCCCCAGGAAATAGCTGTGCTCTCAGGAATGACAGTCTGGGAAGATGGAGGGCCAGGCTGCAGGCGTGTGACCCCAATCACAGCAGGGCACATGCAGTCGGGAGAGAAGGCAAAGGAAGGTAGGGCTGGAGTCCATGAGGTTTGGCGGGGGAGCAAAGGCTCTACAACACCCCACCCCTACCCAGTGTCCTATATGTGCGGGACAGTCTGTCATGTGTCATTCCACCCATTTTTACCAGAAGCTAAGTAGAAGCTAGCATGGTGCTGGGCAGTGGACACCCAACAGACAGGAAGACAAGATGCTCGCCCTCCCCAAGCAACTCTCTCCTTCCCAGTCCTGCTGCCATGAGGGTCATGGAGATGATAGCGAATCTGATATTCGTGATCATTGCTGCCAATGGGGGTCCTCCTTTCAGCATGGTGCTCTCCAAACACCTCTTTCACTACCCAATAATGCTGCAGAGTTTGGAACTGTCACAGTGAAGCCACCACCCTGAGTCCCACAGCTGGCACGGCGAAGCACCGGCATAGGGACCCGACCCTTGACTGAAGCCAAAGGTTGGCCTCTGGATTACTGTGCTCACCTGCATGGGCTTTTATTCTAAGCCAGTCAAGTTCAAGTTCGAGGTGCTTATGAGGAAGCCCATGGGGGTGATGGAGATGTCCTCTATCTTGACCGCAGTGATGGACGGTTTCATGGGCACATGCATGTCAAAAGTTACCCAACTCTAAATATGGAGTGTGTTGTTTTCCAGTTACACTTCAAGAAAGCTCTTTTTCAGAAAGCGATCAGAATAGTTAATGTGCATAACCACCCCCCAGGCTGTTCCTTAGAAGGCAGGGATGGTTGGACCCCACCCACTGGCTGCAGATATTTTTGGCTCAATGGGTCTGTGATTCAACAGACATGTTCCTGGTGATCCTGATTCGGCTGCCCCGATTCATGTGACCTGTGTCCTCTCACCCTAGCTGTACCTCTGTATCACCTGGGGAGATTTTAGAGAACACCAGGGCCTGGGTCTCACCCCCGATCAGGTGAGACAGCGTCTCTGGGAGTAGAGAATGAGGAAGTCTCATGAGTGATTCGAATGTGCAGAGAACCACTGGGCTGAGAAGCCCTTTCATGGACGCTTGCCTGGGGTGCACAAAGCCAGGTACAAGTGATACTAAATGCCAGGAAAGGCAGATCAGGTCCCACAGATGTTCTGGAAGGAGACAAAGGCCCCAACACTCTTGCTGGATTAAGCCCCTTCTCTCAGCCTTGGATTTGTTCTTACCACACACAGCATCGTGGGGCACAGTCCGTGACACACCCTGAACAAACCCCAATGGCCATAAAGATCTCTGCTCTGTTAAGAGAGAGAGGTTGAGACGTGGCCCTGGCCTCGGCATCCCTGGAACAGGCCTTCCCCCAGCTCCAGCAGATGAGCAGCCGGGCCACGGATGACTGAGAGAAGAAGAAACTGGCATTTCATAGAATCCAGGGTCAGAGCTGGTGGGTCCATGAGAAGAGTTTTACCAACCCCCTGCTTATAGGTCGGAAAACTGAGGGAGGAGAAAGGTAAGCACTTGAGGGTTATTCCTTGATTGTAAAAGTACAAGAATCAGAAAAGGGTTTCTCCTCCATGCAGCCTGCCCTGATTGCACCCATCTCTCATGTGCCCTGGGACCTTGGACAGGTCATTCATTCATTTAACAAATATTTAATGAGCACCAAATCTGTGGGGGCACAGGGCTGATTGCTGGGATTATGCGGTGAGCAAGACAGGCAAAATATCTTGACATTATACAAGAAACCCCTTATATTCTTTTTTTTAAATATTTATTTATTTATTTGAGAGAGAGAGAGAACGTGAGCAGGGAGAGATGCGGGGAGAGAGCGAGAGAAAGAATTCCAAGCAGACTCTCCAGTGAGCACAGAGCCAGCCATGTGGCTCGATCCCATGATCCATGAGATCATGACCTGAGCTGAAACCAAGAGGCAGACGCTGAACCAACTGAGGCACCCAGGCACCCCTCAACCCTTTATGTTCTAATGGGATAAACCAGATAGTAAAGACAAAACACACAACTAAAGGAATAAAAAATGCAGCTGGAACAAGGACTTGGAGAAAGGTCCTTCAGGGAAATGAAGTGGAGTCTGACCACCAGTGACCGATGACCAGAGTGTCCAGATGAAGCTTCAGAGAGCAAAGGCCGGAGTAAGGGAGGGAGGGAGCCTAGAAAGAACTAGAGAGAATGTTCCAGGGAATGGGAGCCGGGAACACAGAAGTCCTAAGGAGGGGACCAGTGTGAAGTGTTCCAGGAAGCAAAAGGCGGCCAGGCAGGGAAGGTCAAGGAGGTGATGGAGAGCACGGTTGTCACCCAGGGCAGTGAGGGGAAGTAGAGGCCAATGACCCACAGACCAGCCTGGGGGTTATTTTATCCTCAGCACCTCGGGAGGGCCGGGCAGGACTTCTGTCACAAGAGAGCCCTCTGTCCGACCACCAGACACTGTCCAGCAGTGAGTTGCACCAGAAGGCAGAGTTTCTACTCCACGCAAGAATGCCCTGGAAGTAAACGCGGTGCTCCCGTTGGCCTGCTTGCCCCCTGGATGCTCCTTCTAGGCTCAAGAGCCAGGCCATTCATTTCCCATCCTGCCGTCATCTCGCACAGCACCTGGGAGGTGTCAGGAACCATTCTGCATCTGTACCCCAGGCCCATGGTACAGGACTCCCACCTGGCCCCCTTGGGGATACACAAGTGGCCGCTGGTCAAAATGCATTGTAACCCCAGCTTTGGGCCTTAGCTGGCACCTGAGCACAGGCTGGGGATCTGGAAGATGCTGGAGAACCACCATGGTGTCCTGTGATGGGGGAGGACACATGTATGTACAGAGGGGTCCCCAAACAGCACTCCACAAGGCATGGGGACAGAACTGGCTTGGGTCTTCAGCTTTGTCCACCTGAGCCATGATTTTGCTCTCTGAGCCTCAGTTTCCATAGCTATAAAACGGGCTCACAGTGCCTTCCTCCCCTTGTGGGGTGGATGAGGAGACAAATGTGAAGGCTTAGCATTGTGCCCGGCACCCCGTGAGTGTTCATTCCATCAGAATTTGCAACATCCTCATACTGTCAGTTGGGCAAGGCCCAAGGGAAATTCCTTCCCATACATGAGTCCCAGTTTCGCCATCTGTGAAAGGAAATGGTCAGAGGAGCTGAGTTCTGAGGTCCCTCTTGCCCTAAAAGTCAGTGAGTCAAACACACACTCACACTTGTGCATATCCTAAGAGCTCAGACTCTGGACACAGGGAGACATGAGTTCAAATCTCAGCCTTACCTAGCCTGGCTGTGTATTTTATACAAGCCACTCACTGAGCCTCAGTCCCCTCCTCCGTAGAATGGGGAGGACTGTGTCTGAGAGTGATCTGGGGCTCCGAGGGATCCTGTGGGTTAGCACTCAGCACCGGGGTGTGGGAACACTGTGCAAATGTCAGCCAGGGGACCCGCTCCCCCCTCCTCCTATGCGCACCCCCTCGCGTGCTCAGCGGTGCCCTGCCACGGGTTAATCTGAGATGGGAGCAGGAACACAAATTTTCCATTCAAAACCCACAGACCATTTTTGTTCAGTAATAGATTTAAACAAGCTTTTCTCTCACAGCGATCTTCCCTAATCTCCGATTGTTCCCTTTTTAGAGATGCAGTGTCCTTTTGCATCGCTCGGAGAATACCAATTAGATATTGTCTGAAAC
Source organism: Mustela erminea (assembly GCF_009829155.1). Lineage (NCBI taxonomy): Eukaryota > Metazoa > Chordata > Mammalia > Carnivora > Mustelidae > Mustela > Mustela erminea. Next base: position 73,137,458 of record NC_045626.1, on the reverse strand, counting down.
CTCCCCTTGTCTCGTCAGGGGCGCTTTGCTCTTTCTTTAGCTGAGGCCTCTTCTGGGAGCTGCATCGTCCTGTCATGTGTCGGCTGATTTCTCCCAGGCACATCCTCACCCGTGGAAGACAGATGCCAGTCCAGGATTGGTGATGGAGAAGGGCCTTGTAGTGGCTTCCCCAAGTCCAAATGTTATCCTTCACACTCGAGGAGGAAATAATAATAATAATAATAGGACTGTCATGTTCTAGTGACATTCTGTGTGCAGGGTCCCTTGCCCTCCAACACCACCATGCGGAAGGGAAGCAGACTATACCCATTTTACAGATGGGGGATCTGAGGCTCAGAGAAGTTAAGTGCTTGGACCAGTGTCACACAGCTTTCCCACAGTCCTGATTCTCCAAGTTCAGGGTGAATGTGCCAGTCAGACACCTGTTCCTACAGATACCTATATGTATTCATTGGGCATTTAGTAGGGACAAGGCTCTGATCTAAACATGGGGTACAGATGACAAGTAAACCCATAGCTAAGCAAGGGGATTTCATATTGTGTCCACTACTGTATAAGGAGAGTAATTATGAATGTCAGGGGGCCGGGGGTAAACGTGATTCCTTACAGAGGTGGCCAGGGGACCCTGTTAGAAGATGACATTTGAGCTGGGCAGGGAGGAGGAGCCAGCTGTGTAGGGATGTGGGAGAAGAGGGTTCCAGGAAGGAGGAGCAGGCTTGGGAATGCAGACAGGCATGGAAAAGGCTAAGCCAGGTGGCCGGAGGAGCCAGTCCCCAAGGGCACCTGAAGCCAGTGTAGAGGTTTGATCTTAGTGTAATAGGGGGAGGATGTGAGTCTATCATTTGCCACTTTTAGGGACCCCTCTGACGGCTTGTGGAGACTGGAGCATCAGGACCCAGGAGCAGGGACAGGGAAGCCCTCCCCGAAGCATCAGGCTAGTTCCCTCCTACAGCCTGGAGGAAAGACAGGTTGGCCCTAATGGAGTTGGGGAGGGCAGAGGAGGAGAGAGATGGGACAGGACCAGAGAGGACAAGCTGCCCCAGTGAGACATTGGCATGGAATCTAAGTGCCATGGGAAACTCGAAGGGGTCAGTTTTGACATTGGTCAGTCTGGGCACAGGAGAGCAGAGCCCCCCAGTCACTGATCAGCCAGAAGGAAGAGAAGCTACGCAGTAGCAGCAGGAGGGACAGTGTGGGAGGGGCGGGTGCTCTCTTCAGTGTTGCCGGCATTCAGGACTTAGCCCAAGACAGGACAAGCACTGGGAGCTGAGTGCAGAGTGCCCAGCAACTGAGAAGTGGGGCTTATGATTCACCCCCTCCTAGGGGCGCCTGTCTGGCTCAGTGGGCAGAACGTGTGACTCTTGCTTTCAGAGTTGTGAGTTTGAGTCCCGTGCTGGGTGAAAAGATGACTTAAAATAAAATCTTAAAAAAAAAAAATCACCCTCTCCTATCCTGAGTCCTAGATCCACCACGTATTAGCTGGGTAACCCTTTCTAAGTGGACCTAACCTCTCTGAGCTTATCTCTGAGTTTATCCTTCTATAAAACAGGAGTGAAACACTATTTGTTTTCTCAGGTTTTATCATTAGAGGTTTTGTTTTTTATCAGCCTCATTGAGGTGTAATTAGTGTTCAATACACCGCACATTTAAATGTACAATTTGAGAAGTTTTGAGATATGTATACACACCCGTGAAACCCTCCCCACAATCGAGATAATGAACACATGCATTTCCCCTAAAATGCTTTCATGCCCTTTGATAAAAGTTCCTTTGGCTCACCCCTTCCCACTCCCCCCACCTCCCCCAGGCTAGCACTCTCACAATATATTAGTTTGTATTTTCTAGAATTGTCTACAAACAGAATCATGTCCTACATACTCTTCTTTTTTTTTTTTTTTTAAATCTTTCCCTCGGTGTAATGTTGTTTGAGATTCATCTCTGTTATTATGGGTATTATTATGGGTATCAATAGTTCATCCCTTTTCCTTGCTAAGTGGTCAATAGTCCATCACCTGAATGTATCACAGTCTGTTTACCCATTGATGGATATTTGGGTTGTTTCTAGTTTGTGAATAGATCCTTTGTGGACATGTGAACATGTCTTCACATGGACATCTGGTCTCCCTTCTCTTAGGTAAACACCTAGGAGTGAAATTGCTGGATCATATGGCTGGTGTAGGTTTAACTTTGTTTTGGGGGTTTTTTTAAGCTTTTATTTATTTATATGAGAGAGAGTGGACGGGGAGGGGTAGTGGGGGGGAAGAGTAGAAGAAGAGAGATGGGCAGATTCCATGCTGAACGCAGAGCCCAATGTGGGGCTCTATCCCAGGACCCTGAGATCATGACCCAAGCCCAAACCAAGAGTCGGACACTTAACCGACTGTGTCACCCAGGCCTCCGGTTACTATTGAGTTTAGAGAATTATTTCTATATTATGGGGTGCAATTCTTCACCAGATCGGAGATTTACAAATAGTTTCTCCCCATTCGTGGCTTGTCTTCTTTTTCTTAACATCGTCTTTCAAAAAGCAGACGTTCTTGGTTTTAATGAGGTTCAATTTAAGCAAATTTTCCTTTTATGGGTTTTTTTGCTCCTCAGAGGGTGTGAAGATCATTCCGCGCCTGGTGCGTTAGTAAGCACTTAATAAATAGCAGATGCCACTGTTATTACTATGTAGGAGAATATGTAGCAGTGAATGAGGGATGAGGGTCCAGTGCCTCTGCACCCAACTCTGTGAAGCCCGTCTAAGCTGACTTCCACTCTCTGAGACTCAGTTTCCTTGTGTGTGCAGTGGGGTTTTGCATGGCTAAGGGATGTTTAGGGGATCCTGGACAGGTGAGAGCTGGGAATGTGGAGGCTCCTTTCCAAGGACCAGAAGCCCTGCCTCCCCCTTGAACCAGGCATCCTGGGGGTGATCTACAATCCTCCAGGGACACTGGCGAACCTCTCACTCCAGAAGTCTAGGTGTTTCCCAGGCCTGCTCAGAAGCTGAGATTCTGAAGGTGAAGAAACCGGAGCTCAGACAGACATGGTTAAGAAGTGGCCGAGCTGGAATTTGCACCCAGGTCTGTGTGACCCCCAAAGCCGAGGCTCCCCAGGCTCCAACTAGGAGGGATCCTGGCGGAGGGAAATGACAGGGCAGGCAGAGAGAGGGGAGCTTAGCCAAAGAAATGTTCCATCTGAAAGGCACAGTGCATTCCCTCCCAAGCAGCTGTGAGCAAAAAATAGAGTGGGTTGGAATTAGCAGACCTTTTTTTTCCCCCTGCCTTTTAATTTATAGCTCGTTAGTTGACATGCTCATTGGGAGAACGTCTTGCTCTCTGGTTTGGCAAAGTCAATGACAAAATACTGACGACCCAGAACAGCCTTCTTCCTCTGTGTCAACTCATGACTGGGATTGGGAGCTCATCGGCATCTCTGGGCTTCTCAGCAATAGCGGCCCTCATACAGACGTTCCCCTGGGTTCCGGAACGTGGGGAAACCCCACTGTTGGCTTGATGTCTGCGACAGTCCTGTTTCTGGTGTTCATTTCCCCAAACATTTAGTAAACCGCTCTCTATTCTCTAAACACAGGAGAAAACCACAACTAGGACACAGCACTTGTCCTCAGGCTGGAGAGGCGACGGTCACATACACACAGAATTATGGGACCGTGTGTTGTCTGCAGCGGCAGAGAGAAAGGGCAAACTGAGTATGGGTTGGGGCATCAGGGTAGGCTGCGTGAAGGAAGTGATATTTATTCATTTATTTATTTTAAAATATTTTTATTTATTCATTTGAGAGAGAGAGGGAGCATGAGCAGGGGGGAGGAGGCAGACGGAAAAGCAGACTTCTCGCTGAGCAGGAAACCCAGACATGGGGCTGGATCCCAGGACCCTGAGATCATGACCCAAGCCAAAGGCAAACACTTAACTGACTGAGCCACCCAGGCACCCCGAGGAAGTGACATTTAAAGTGGTTTTAAAGGAAGAGTAGGAATTCAGCTGGGTAGAGCTACTACCAGTGACTAATTCTTGGGGGTGTGCAGTAAATGTCCCTGTCCTATTCAGATTCCCAGTCGTTTCTCAGGGGTCACTCATATGTGCTTTGCCAGATCATAAACTCACTAGGGGTGGGGATCATGTCTTTGTTTTCTCCTCTGTTGCCTGTAGCAACAGACCCAGGCCCTGACACACAGAGCAGGATTCCTCAACCTTGGCAGTGTTGGCATTTGGAGTTGGATGATTCTTTGTTTGGGGCAAGAGGGTGGGAGTGAGTATGCATCCTGTGTGTTACAGTATATTTATAAGCATCCCTGGTTCCTCCACCACTAGAGGCCAGGAGTGTCTCTCCTCTTCCTCCCTGCAAGTCGTGGCAAACAAACAAAAAGTCTCCAGATATTGCCAGATGTCCCCTGGAGGCAGAAATCACACTTGGTTGAGAACCACCATCATAGAATATCCATGCATTCATTCATTTACTCATGAAATTTCTCATTCGCGCATTCAACAAGCATTTACTGATCACTTACCGCAGGCCGGGCATTTTGGTAGGCATTAGGTACATAAGGATGTGTGAGACACAGCCATGGACCCTCCCCTCAGGGAGGCCAGGCCAGAGAGGAAAAGAGGAAAACCAATGAGTTATAGTTGGGGAGCACAGAGGCTGGGCAACAAGCGCAGCGGGCAGTGGACAGATGGATGGAATCCAGGAAGGCTTCCTGGAAGAGGTGACACCTGTACTGAATCATACAGATAAATAGAAATTAGCCAAGAGAAAGGGGGAGAAGCATTTTAAAGCTGCATGTGCAGAGCATAGATCTCCACGGTGGCTAGAGGAGTGGAATAGAAAGGCTTTATCTCGAAAGACCGTGTAGGCGTCATTGGCAGATAGGAAGCAGGGAAAGAAGGGATACGATCAGAGCAGGCAAGAGGAAAACTCTCTGGCTGCAAGGTAACAGCGAGGCTCCCTAACACGGCATGAGTTGTTGGCTTGGGTGATGGTCTCATCCCTGCAGACCTGCCTGCTGGCACTGGTGCCCTGTGGCTCACCCTCCAGTTTCTCGTCGCAGAGGAGACCCTGGGCCTCATGCCAACCCCGACCACCATCACCCATGGCTTCGTCTCCTTCCCATCTTGGCCATCCCCCTTCCTGTCCACTGGATTCTCAGGTTGACACAAGGGAAAGCGTGTGATCTACCTGTCACTGAACCCCTGACTGCATTTGGAGTTTGAAGACAAATTGGGGGGGGCAGAATATGGCTCATCTCCCAAGATATGCAACTGCCAACCATTAGGTCTACAGAACTAAACGGAGAGGCTGACCCTCTAATTATTTGAGAAATTTGGTGTTACTGAAACTTCCCCATGTCTGAAGGATGTATGATCTCCCCAGTGCGGCTCAGGTATTTCCCACGGCTCTCCAAAACAGATAAGATTTTATTTTTTAAATATGATGCATCTATATATTCGGTTGATCTGTCTGGAAAGGGAATTTATTAAATAGTGGGGATAGAAATGGGAGTGGGAGGTGGTCAGACCATTTGAGCCCGTGGGCTTGACTAATTCCTGTTGTGACGTTTATTTCAAAAGGGCCCCCATATGATGGGGGACTGGTGTGTATGGGGATAGGTGTGGATAGATAGGGATAGATCATATGTGTCCCCCATTACATCTGTCCCCATACATGCCAGCCTCTCTCACATCCAGGCCTCAATGAGGACCTTTCTCTTCCTCCCCTCTTCTGCCCCACCCAGTCCCCAGCTCACCATCCCTCACCCAGAAGCTGCCATGGATGGTTCAGGCTATCCCTAATCTGTACCCCCAGGCCCCCCTAAGTGGTGGGATCTTAAGTTACCAGAGTTCAAATCTCTGCTCAGCCACTGAATGTATGACTTCACTTCCCTGAACCTCAGTTTCCCCACATGTCAAGCAAGGATAACAAAGTTCCTATCTCGGGAATTTTGTGAGGATCCAAAGCAATGGTCATTGTATGGGCTCTCAGCACTGATCTGCCTCTGAGATAGTCCACGTAACATTAGCTACCACATCATCATCTCCACATCCATCTCCCCTGAGTGTTCAGGGACCAGGTCTTTGGTGCCTTATCTCAGGGTCTGGTTCAATGCCTCACAAATAGGAGACCTCCAGTTACATTTGCTCAGAGTGGTCCAAAGACATTAGAGTGGGAGCCAGAGCCACTGACCAGCCAGGGGAACTGAGGCAAGTCCTTTCGCTTCTCTGTGCCTCTGTGTGCCCATTTGTAAAATGGGTATCATGACGGTACCAACTTTGTAAGCTAGTTAATAATAGCTGATAATAGTTAACTTGTGTTTGGCACAAAGCAAACACTACTTAAGCGATACTCTTATTATTTGATTCATAAAACTGGGGAACTGAATGATTTATTAATTCTCTACAGCAGTGTGGAAGACAAAACACATTCCAGAGTGTACAGTCGCAGGGGAGAGCTATTAATGATGAATCAGCTGTGGCCGCTGAAGCGGCCCCATCTGCACCCCCCCCACCCCCACCCGCACCCTCTCCCGGGCCTCAAAGCTGGTGACTGTGGGAAAAAACGATTTGGAATTTTTTTTTAATCAGCAGAGTGCGGCCGCGATATTTCACACACCGGCTGTTTAAGCATACACCTAGTTACAGCTGACTGCCTTCGATGATTGGTTGAGGGGGCTGAGTTCCCGTTTGTCCCCAATCAATCTGGAAACTGAAAAGCGGCCAGAATATTCATTTTCCGCCATCAGGCCTACAGCCTGGGATTATTCCTGATGGAGTTGCTGCTGAGCCCAAGTGAGTGGGAGGAGGCGGAAAGGCTGGGGTCCTTCTGATACTCCCCAGTGGGGGATGCACAGAGAAGGGGGCTTAAGCAGATTCTGTCCCCTTGATCAGTTGTAGGGAAGGGCCTCAGTCAGAGAGGCAGGGCTGGCTCTGGTTGTGGATGTACAGGTTTTATCTTTGACACAATGTAGCCCGAAGTAACCAGCAGGCACTGTGAGCTCCCATCCCGCAAAGCACTTGAGAGAGGAAACAAAGAGGGAGTGAAAATGCTCAAAACACCAGTGCTGGGGGCCCCTGGATGGCTCAGTTAACCAACTGAATCTGCTTTTGGCTCTGGTCATGATCTCAGGGTCCTGGGATCGAGCCCTGCATCAGGCTCTGTGTTCAGTGGGGAGTTTGCTTTTCCCTCTCCCTCTACTCCTCCTCCTGCTTGTGCATTCTCTCTCTCTCTCTCTTCTTCTTCTCTCAAATACATAAATAAATCTTAAAGCACAACAACAACAATACCAGTTCCATCTGGAAAAATCGAAAAGTTGGGGAACTGTGTTTATAAAGACCGCTCCATGGCAAGATGGCATTCATTCAATCAACCCTCTTTACTTTGAATTGTGGATTAGCACCTACCCTGAGCCAGACCTGCTACTGACTATTTGCAGACGCCAGAGAGGAATAAAAGGCAGGACCTGCTTCCCAACGCAGCAGCGTGAAAAGCAAGATCAAGAAAGTGCATAAACAATGAGAATAATAATAATACAAAAATAGGAGTACCGGATGTTTATTGGGCACTGACATGGACACACAAATCATTTCATGTAATTCTCAACAGTAGCTCAAAGAGAGAGGTCCTATTTTTATCCTCGGTTTGCAGAATGCCAGCCTGAAGTTTTGAGAGGGGTTGGTCGCTTGGCTGAAGCCCATGCCTTCAAGAAGGAATCAAGAGTTAAACCGGGCAAGGTTGCTAACCACCAGGGAATGCTTTGCCTGTGTTCTAAGTGATACACATGATGTTCTAACTGCTGGGCGAGAACTACAGAAAGTCCAGTGGGATTTCTCAAGTGGGATTCCCCAGGCCCCCCATCCCCAGCCCACAGTAGGTGGTCGACCAGTGTGCACTGGCTGGGTGACCCACAGTCCGTTCAGAGCCTTTCTGAGCACGATCAGCCAGGCTTCTGCCCTGTTTCTTCCATGTTGTTCACAAATCATCATTTTATCCATCAAGACCCTTCAGAGAGATTGCAGTGATCCTTGTTTTGTAGGGAGGAAATAGCCTCATGAGCAGTGGGGTCCAGACTTGAACCCAATCCGCCAGGACTCTGAAGCTCTATTTATTCCTCTGGGCTTTAGAGCTCCCCCTCCCCCAACCCAGGGGAGCTATTCAACGTGATGTCCAGACCTCAGACCCCAAATCCCTCCAGCCCCACGAGCTGCCTCTTCTTCAAATCCAAAAGTCCAATTTTCCCTCTCTGGTGCCTTATCCACATGGAACCGCTGAGATGTTCTGACTCTGTGAGGCTATTGGGCAGGTAAAACCTTCTCTCTTATCACTCCCCATCCCCCACCAGCAAAATGCATCCCAAACCTGCTGCCATGACCTTGGGTTGTTACATGCAGATCCAAGTGGGAAGCCATTCCTTTCTCCCTTCCCCAACTTTAAAACTCCCTCACCTAGCCTCCTGGAGCTCCATCTAGTGGAAATGACAGTAGGACCCACCTTAATTAGCTGTTGGGAGAACTGAGAAAGTATAACGCTTAAAAAAAGCATCTGGTCCTCTGCCAGGGGGCAGACAGCCGATAGTTTATTCAATGTGAAAACACTTCGCTTAGAGCAATTTAAATAATAATTTATATGCACAACTGCTGTGTTATGGGCACTAGGTTAAGTATCCGATATACGTCATTCATTCAACAATAATTGAACACTTATTATGTGTCCGGCACGGCCCTAGGCAGTGAAAGAAAAATACAGACTGTGAATTCTTGCTCTCATGGAAATCGGAGTTGGTCATGGAAGGCTTCATGGAGATGGTGGTATTTGACATCCTTGTCACCAATTCCTTGGCATAAATGACCTTATTAGATCCAGAGAGGGGAGGGAGATCTGAGACAGGTGACCATGTGCCCCTGCAAGGGAGCCAGCTGTGTGTACACTTCATGTTTTTGTAAAGATTTTTTTTATGTATTTACTTAAGAGAGAGAGCGTGCCAATCTCAGGCAGGCTGCCCCCTGAGTGGGGAGCCTGACATGGGGCTCGATCTCATGACCTCAAGATCATCACCTGAGCCAAAATCAAGAGTCAGAGTCAGGTGTTTAAACAACTGAGCCCCCCAGGCGCCCCTTGTGTGGACACTTTAGAGGAAAGCATCCAGGCCTGTTCATTCATTCATTTTATCCCCCATGGGATGTGTGGGAATTATGATCTGCATTTGAGAGATGATGATACTGACCTTCAGAGAGGCTGAGGTCACGTGTGAGGAGCAGAGAGCCAGCGGGGATACCCCTGGCTCACTGCAAGTCCAAGCAAAATATAAGACCTTGTTACAGTCCTCATATGATAAAGAGAAGGGGACTCTCCACCCTCCCATCGCAGCCCCAGCCGTTTCCAAGCCCCACCACCCGCTCTGCCTCCAGGAAGCTAGCACGGATGACAGCACGGACACCAGACTTTGCCTTATGCCCTCCAAGGGGCCCTGCCCTAGATGGAAGAGAGGGAAAGGGAAGCGTCACCTTCTTGTTCTGGGCTTGAATCCTCTGTCTTGGAAAGCGTGTCTCAGAACATCTGCTCAACCGAGCCCCGGCATATTAAACAGCCGCTGAAAATGCATTGTTGCCTCCTTCAATACATAGCAATTACATGGCGTGTTTTGCTCATTAGCGAGAAATTGACACAGAGGCAATCCTGCTTTTTAAATTACCACTAATCTCACTGCACCTGTTTGGAAAGACGGCAAGAGGAAAAAAAAAAAAAAAAAAGGTTGGTAATAACCATTTCATGATATTTTAAAAACAAACACTTCTAGAACTCTCTTAAAATAGCTTTATGGGCTTTCAGGCTCCCATCTTATTTGAAGAGGAACCCCTCTGCCTCCTGCCATGGGCTGGCATTACTCTCTGTCGACGTCACACGCTCAAATGCCATGTGTCCCGGCACAGGGAATGAGCCTGGCATCCTTGAGGTTATTGAAAGTGAGAGGCCACGATTGATTGTGTGTTAAGGGTTGGGTTCAGTGCACGCTGATACCAACCATCACGCATACACACATCATACATACCTAAGAGGCTCATGGAAAACTGACTTCTTTGTGGGGGTGGTTGTGGGAAAATGAGGATTACAGATGCCTTCAAAGATGTCATCAGGGCTCAGAGAAGGGGAGTCACTTGCCCAAATCTGCCAGATAAGGCAACCTATTGTCTTAGAGACCAAGGAAGGGAATGAGAAGGAAGCCACTGGAGGGTTTTGCATGATGGCTTCACCCTGTCATGGGTTAGTGTTTATAAGGATCATGAGCTGGTGTATGGAGAACAGATTATATGGGAACAGAGCAACTAAAAGAAGAGGGGGGAGCACTGAACTTCAACAAAGGACTTGGTCTGCTCAACCCATCAAACCCCCCAGAGAAGAAAAATCATGGGAGCATCCCCTTACCCAAGTTCATGAGTGTTGAAACTCTTAGCCTTGCCTTGTGAAGAGCAGGGATGAGGATCCACAGTGGGCTTTGATGCAGATGAGCTTGATTTTGTGATGTTAAGTTCTGGCCACAGGTGGCCAAGGGTCCCAAGAAAGCAGGGTCCCAAAACTCAAAGCATTTAGTGAGGAGAGGGGAAATTTTCTCTAGGCACAGGCAGTTCATCAAGGTAAGCTCTAGGATAAAGAAGCAGTCATTCTAAAATGGGACATCTGGGAAGTATCGGGGGAGGTGGTGGCTGATCTGAGCCTTCCAAGTATGGGTGGGATTTGGGCAGAAGGAGTTGCAGTGTGGACCTGCCTGGTCTTGGAGGAGGAACCTTGAAAGATGTTGAACTTCAATTTGGCTTATCAGTGGTGGAAGCAGAGTGTACACTGAGTGTAGAAGTGGGCACTTTCCACTCTTCCCTCTTTTGTTTTTGTTTTTTTTTTTCCTTCCTGCGTGTCTAGTGTGAGCCAGGAACTGTGCCAGGCACCAGGAAAGGCAATGATGAACAAGACAGTCCTGGCGCCTCTTGGAGCCCATGAATGGGTGGGACTTTAACGCTTGGGTGCAGTTACATATTGTGGAAAAGAGAAAAAACTTAAATACCATCCCAGCTGGGGCTCAGTCCTTCCAGCACTGGGGAGCCATGGTGGGTTTTAAGCAAGGGAATAACGTATTGAACCAGACAGGAGGTAATCATTTGGACAACATGTATGGGATGGATTCGAAAAAACGGGTTCGCTCCCCAAATGAGAATGTGTGGCTGCACCCTGCCTGGTCAGCTCTGCCCCATTGTGGCGGGAGATGGGGGCTGGAGTGCCCGGGGAGGGAGAACAGGCTGCAGGTCTGGAAAGGGATGAAGGGTTTCCATGGCAACCTTTGCTTGCCCATAGAAGACGTAGCTCTGCAAATTCTCCAGGCACCATTCCCACGGACCCTGAAGCCTGACGTTAGAAAAACTGAGCTGCTGTAGGGTTGGAAGGGGGAGAGTAAGAGGCTAGAGGCAAAGCTGTTGCTGGAACTGGAGTGTGGGTTCCCAGTCAGCCTTGAAATGCCCCAGTCCTGGATTCCTGCAGGATTCTTTCACCTGTTCTGGGGCCTGGACACTCCTGAGCCCACCCTTCCCCTCTGGGTGGCTTCTTACACCAGGGGTGGCGGGGGACTCAGGCCACCTGGAAAAGGGGCTGCCTTTGCCTCCTTTTAGGGTCCTCATTGGACTTATAATACTGTTGGCTGAGCTCCCTGCAAAAGGACCGGCTCTGGGGGAGACAGGTGAATGCCAGTGGTTGCTGTTTTCCTTTGGCATTAGTAAGGAATGCTGGCCTGGCTGCCAGGACACCGGCTCCTCCTCACAGACTGGTCACTGGCTGGCATGTGACCTTGAGAGAGTCACTTCCCTTCTCTGTCTATCTTTATGTGCCATATGGGGACGTGGCAACTTTCCCATGCCTGCTAGTTCTTCACTCTGATTATTGTTATTTTGTTGCCGCTGCTACCGTTATTATTGCTAGTCCTGCTGTTATTAGTATTCTTATTATAACCCCTATACCATTGATCCCTGATGCAAAGGGCGAAGATAATGAGTCCTGCAAATACTCCACTTAGTTGAGAACATGAAACCCTTTTACTGAGGCAGACAATGCACTACCCTTCTAGCTCCCTTGCTTGAGACATAGTTAGATGAAAATTGTTAATGGAAATTACATACTATATTACACATACATCAAGAAGAAATTGCTTGAGGGTGTAAGACCTCTTATAGCACAGTAATCCCTTAAGTGCTCATTTCCCTTAGTCTAATAATTGACCCAAAAGTCTCCTATCTCAGTTCCTACACCAGGTCTGCGTTCTGCACCCTTTTCTTCCCAAAGGACTTGAAAATTCTATTGCAAATCAGCCCTTTATAATCCAGGGGTCCTCCTTGTGTAGAAAAGCACACACCCTCGGTCCAGGTAGCTCCCATTATATTCCTAACCCTAACCCAACAACCCAGCCTGCGTGTTTGGCACATAGCAAACACTCCCCTTTACAGGAAATAAGAAAGAGGGAGGAGAGAAGATCATGTTGCCTTCTGAGCCCAACACCTGCCACTCATTAATCTGGACAAGTACAAGGTCGAAGCAGACCGTCTTATATCTCTCTAGAGGAAAGGCCAGTTTTCCCACTCTGGCTCGGTCTTTCTCTTCCCTTTTACTCACTAAAAAGAGACAAAAGTATTTCTAGGACACAAGAGCATCCAACAAAGTTTCAAACCTGCTAGTGCTCCTCCTCACAACAGAGCCAATTAATCCCATAACATTTCTCCTGGGCTGTTGCCGATAATTGAATTAAATGAGATAATATTTGTTGAGTACTTAACACCGCGCCTGCAAATGTTGATTGCACGGAATTGAATCCGTAATGGGTAGAGACTGTTAGCCTTATTGTTGCTACTGTTAATTAGAATTATTAATAACCCTCTCCATTAGCACAGCACTTCAGAACTTGCAACCCATTTTCCCATGCTTTTCCTCAGAATGCCATCTGGGTCTCAATTTTCCCGTCAGACAAATGGGGGTGGTCATGGGAACCATGTGTAATCGTTGGAAGGCAGCTCACCCGGTGTCCTGTGCAAACGTGCTTTCCAAACTCCGGAGGGCTTTATAAGCATCGAGAGTGTGCTGGGTTATGTAGTCAGGGAAGAGAGGTGGGGATCTCTCTGTCACAGCTAGAGGAAGGGCCCAGAGGCTCATGACACGCTGTGCGTGACGGCCTGGCCATGTGCTTTTTTGCCTGGACCCGGCAGGCGTGAGACCCACGTGTATAAGGGCATTTGTAGGGGAACACAGAGAGGTCCCAATGATGTTATTAGTGGACTAGTGAAGAGCACCAAATCTGTGTTCAAGTCTGAGCTCTGCAACTCCCTCAAACAAGTCCCCACTTCCCTCTCCTGTCTCCATCATCTGCCTTCCTCACAAATCCATGTCCACCTGGAGCCTCAGAACGTGACCTCGTTTTGGAAATCAGGTCTTTGGAGAGGTAATTGGTGAAGACAAGGTCCTAGTGGATTAGGGTGGGCCCTAAAGACTGGTGTCCTCATGAGGAGGATGTGAAGATCTAGGAGATGCCCTGCGGGAAGAAAGTCCCTGCAACAGAGCAGGGACCGGAACCAAGCAGCTGCAAGCCAAGGAATGACAAGGTTTGCCTGGCACAATCAGAAGCTGCAGAGACAAGGAAGGGCCTTGCCTGGAGCCCATGCTTCAGGAGGAGCATGGCCCTGCAGACACCTGGAGTTTGGAATTCCGGCCTCTAGAATATCAGGAGAATAAACTTCTGTTCTTCTAAACCACTCAATTGGTGGCAGATTATTACAGTAGCCACAGGAAGCCAAGACGCATTCTCTAGGCTTCGGTTTCGCATAAAATGGGGAAAATACAGTACCGATTGGACTTATGACTAGGAGGCCTCAGAGAGATGATCTAAGCAGAGCTCCTAGAATGGGGCCAGGCATACAAATGGCCTCTGGACCAGCACGCCTAGGCACCTGACTCTGACCGAGAAAACCAGAGCTCCCTCTGTGCCTCTGTCCCAGAACACCAACCCAGACAGAGTTCCCTATGCATTTGCAGGACTCAGTGAATGAACAAGGCCAAGCTGTAGTAGCTAGATGGAGGCCCTGATGACATCACTCTGCTACCTCCATCTGTAAAATGGGGATAGTGATGTTCCCGCCTCCTAGAATCAGGGTGAGGGTCAACTGAAGGGCTAACAACTCTTGGTATTTAGATTGCTGCCATTCTTTCTTTTTCAAAGTGGAGCAGGCAAAGCACAGAGAGATAAAGTAACTCATCCAAGGTTGCACAGCCAGCAGACACTTGATCTGGGACCTGGATGTGGGACAGGTCTGACTCTGGCTCATGCATCTCAGACCCCTCTGGAAAAGCAATTTGCCTCCTGGTTCTGCCAAGGAGACGGGATGGTGGGAGCTGGGGTGAGGTTTTCAGAGTTGGAAACCAAAGTTTCAGTTCATGTTGCATGAAATGCCAACCCTGTTTTGCTCCTTTGGTGCTGGTGAGAATCTGGTTTTAAGGCCAGGAGCCCGACAAGATGGATCCTGCTGCATGTTTGCAAAGAACCGGGAGGCAGAAGCTTGCTACTCAGAGCTGCCCCCACTAAGTGGTCTGCAAGCCCCCATCACTGCCACGCACTTCTTAGTGCTGCATCCTCAGAGAATATCCCAGGGCTCACGAAGATCCTAGGGCAGTCCTCAGCAGTCAGGCCCAGTTACTGAGAGTCAGGGATCACCGGTTTCCAAGTTTGGGGTCGGGGTGGGGAGAGGCTTGGAGTCAGCTCTGTAATCAAATCCCATCTCTGCGTCTTGTACCAGTTAGACGTCGGACCCACACCCTTCATATTTCTGAGACTCCATTTCCTCCACTGTAACATTGGGGTCTGACACCTGCTGGTTTATCTCAGGGCTACTGGGTCAATCCTGGCTAAGGCAGCAAAGTATCTGCAGAAAGTCAGTGTCCCCTGAAGAGGGGCTGTCATTAGGTGGACTGCTTAGTGGTGTTTGTGGAGCAGAAAGCCTCACCCCAGGCCCAGGGACACTTGCAGCCTCCAGCCAGAATGTGAAATACACATTCAGATCTTGCCTGCTCTAGCAAAAGGGGATGCTTGTGTGCAGACACTTGTGCCCCTGGTGGCAATTTGGGATCTTCTGTCAATCTCTCTCTTCTTCTTCTGGGATGCCTTGAGTGTCCTGAGATCACCCACCCCCAGCAAAACCCACGGGAGCAGTGTCGCTCTGGGAATGGTCTGCAGGCCAGCAGAAGCCCTTGGGAATGAGTTAGAAATACAGACTCTTGGACCCCATCCCAGACCTACTGAATCAGAATCAGCATTTCAGCAAAATCCCCAAGTGACTCATGGACACACTGAAGTTTAAAGAGCACTAGGTTGAGAATAAAAATGAGAAAAGGACCTTGGAAAGGGGATAACTGAGCATTTTAGTGAGGTATGTCCTTATTTTTGGTTTTGCATCTGAGGGTCACATTTTCCCTTAGACCCTTGAAAAACCTTGTGGCAGAGCCATTCTTCACCCCAAATATCTAATGGTCTGTGGACAATGTTCTCAAAATTAACAGAGTGATATTAATAATAATAGCCAACAACAGTCTTAGAGCCTGAACTCTGGGCCAGGCACCCAACTGGGAATTTAGGGAGCACTGCCTCATTTAATCCTTATACCTACCTGGAGGGATGGGTCTTACTATCTGCCCCATTTTCCAGATTTGGAATCTCAGCTCACATGGCTGGCCCAGATCACATGGCTGGCTGTAATTTCTGGCAAGTAAATTACTAGCTGGGGTTAGAAGCAGCTTCTTCTGTACCTCAGCCTCTCTTTGACTACCAGGTTGCCCAGACTTCTCTACCAGGAGGACATGATCTGGGGGTTGTGAAACCCCCAGACACGCTCTGTGCTGGGCATGGAGGCTGCTTAAGATTCTGTGTCAAAAAAAGAAAAGAAAAGAGAGAGAGAGGGAGGGAGAGAGATTCTGTTCTGTGTCTCCCTCTTCCTCCCCCCTTCCCCTACTCCCTGGCAAATAAATAAATAAATAAATAAATAAATAAATAAATAAAATGTCAGTAGAGTCCTTGACTTCTCCATTTCTGAAGCTACAGTGACTAGCTCGTTGCTCATACATGATAGGTGCCCAGAAAATATTTGTTGAATTTCATTTGTTTATTTAGCTGAATTATTAATTTGTGATCATTAGTTCATTACATCTTAGTGGAACCATGCCGTTGAATTTCATTCTTTGTATACACCTTATCAACGGGCACAATGTTTTCCTCAAGGGGACAAAAATTGGTTCTTGGATTGCTGCGTATGTGTAAAGGGCAGATCTACATACAGTCCCTAGAGAAAGATACATAGTATCTCTGTGGGATTAAATTTTTACAGGAAAATTATATTAAAAGGCTGCTAGGATAAGCAATAATGAAAACTCTGAAACATTTGTTCAAAGTTATCATTGAGAGAGCTGGACCACAAAACACAAATGGACACAGTACATAATTTAAAAATCCAGCAACGTGAACCACCAGGTGGAAAGTTTACGGGGAATGTTCATTCTTCACAGAGGTCAAGTAAACGCACCTGAAAGTGTCCTGGAGGGACCATATTACACAGACTAAATTAGCTTAAAACACTTAAACCAATAACACTGGATGCTGGCAAGGTTACTGTAACATTGGTAAGCTTGGATGTCTTGTAATTGGTAGGACCCCTTAGGAAAGCAATATGGCAATTCTGCTCAGCGAGAGCTGTAAAAATCTTCATGCCCTTTGACCAGAGAATTTCATTCCAGGGAATTTGTGCTTGGGAATAGATTTAATCACAGCAAAAGTTGTATGCATAAGGGGGCTCATTGGCTGTGGCTAGGAATTAAAAAAAAGAAGAAGAGGAGGAGGAGGAGAAGGAAGGAGGGGGGGAAGGGAGGGAAGGGGATCCATCCAATAAAACCCACACATGTGATGAAGCACGTAATAGGGCTGAGTACACAGTGAACTCTCCAAAGACACTGATCTCTCCATTAATCTCCCCTCCCAACTGGAGGTAGATAGGAAGAATTGAGCTTCTGAACTGTCTAGGGGGGCTTTGTAAGGGAGGGTTAGGAGTAGGGGTCATACTGCAGGAAGTCTGGAATAGGAGCCCAGTGAGCTAAGATAGTGGGCAGCTACCAGCTCAGGGGGACATCCTACAGGGCTCCTTGTTAGCGGGTGGGTGTCTCCAGCCATGTGTTCGTGGGCTGTCTCCTGTCCTCAGAATTCTATTACGTGGTCCTCCCTGTTCATTGCTGGTGAGAAAGTAAGAGCTTCTGGTTCCTGCTGCAAATCTGAGTTGGTTGAGAGTTTTCCTGTGCAGCCCGCCTGGGGTACACGGTGCAGACCAGTTCTAAAAAACACTCGAGAATTCTCTCCCACTGCCTGTTTTCCCCGGCCGAGGGGTGTGAAGGCATGTGAGGCACTCTGCTCTTAAAGTTCAGGCATCTGCATTTACACCCTTGCCCGTTGCTCCCCTCTGAGCCTGACGCATGCTTGAGGATGTCAGTGTTCATGCCCTGCAGCTTTTCCACCTGCAGCGGCCACAGTGTCTGGGAGAGAGATGAGAACCCCCTCTGATGAGCAAATGTCAGATGGTCTGGGATCTGGAAGCCCAAGGGGTGCCCCTACTGAAGAAGATGGCCAAAACCAACCTCCTGCCCCCCAGTAGAAGGAAGAGAAGGACTTACTGTGGGTTTCGTAAGGCCGGGTTGAGATGCAGCATTTGTGGCCAGCCCAAGAGATCTCTTGACCCTTGAGAATAACTTTTGCCAAGATAGTAAGGATTAGGGCTGTTCCTGTCTTTTCTAGGTAAGCACAACCCATCTGGGTCCACAGTTGCTGAGAAAAGAGTCCTGGGATTGGCCGCTGCTTCCATGTCCATCAGTTACTGGTACAAAGGACCTGGCCAGAGGCAGCTGGAGGGGGTGGTGACACGTGGCAGATGTCGGAGCTCTCTTTCTGTGTTCATTCAATGCAGGAGTAGGACCTTGTGACCTGGGACCCAACAAGAGCAAAAGAAACAGGACCCCTGTCCCTCATGAAGCCCGTAATCCAGGAACACAGACAAATAGGAACCGTGTAACTTAAAAACCCTTGTAGAATTCCATCTGTGAGATCTGTGGTGTTGTAAGAGCGTGAGAGAATTCCCCATGCAAACGCCTATTGTCTTCGTCATCCTTCTCCTGCCCTCCCTGCTCACAAAGCAAGACAGGAAGATAAATGAGCTAAGATAAAAATGGGGAGGAGAACGAGCACGCAGATATAGAAAAAGGGAAACATTTGAGACACGAGGTGAAGGGTGGAAAGCAGGTAAGGGGATAGGGTATTGATGGCTGGAGGAGATGCATGAAAGAATGAATGAACCAAAGCAATTTAGGAAAAAGCAGGTTTCCTCCATTCCAGCATTTCCCCAGGGCCAAAATGGTATGAAGGATTCGTTTGAATGAATAGAATGTAGAAAATGTGGAAGAAATGCTCCGGGCTGGCTCTGGGCCATGAGGCAGAGGGCTTGTCTGCACAGTGGAATACCCTGGGTACTTTAGAAAGGCAAATGCTGGGTTCCACCCCAGAGATGCCGATGTCCTGGAGTGTGGCCTGGGCACAGGGGCTCTCAGGCACTTCCAGGACTGGGAGCCGTGACCACAGAGCACTGGTTCCTGTCATCTGGTGCCTGGACCAGCAGCCCTGGCATCACCCGGGGCTTTGCTAGAAATGCAGAATGTTGGCTCCTCCCCAGACTGCTGAATCAGAAGCTCTAGGGTAGGACCAACAGTCTATGATTTAAGAAATCCTCCCAGATGATTCTGACGCTGGCTCGAGTCTGAGACTTGCTGCGGTGGAAGGAGTTTGTCACTGGCTGAGAGTCCTTCAAGGGGAATCGTTGCAGGGAAGGTTCTGGTTAAATGTAAAGAAGGACCCCGTCCTCCCTTAACATGATTCTCCAGGCCCCCTCAGTCTAGGCCAGGGGTTCCCAATGGGGATGGGGTTTGCTCCCCAAGGGACATATGCAATGTCCAGAGATGATTTTGGTTGTCACCACCTGGGTCGTCGGGCTGCTACCAGAATTAGTGGATCAAGGCCCAGGAGATGCAGCTCGGTGTCCTACAAGGAAGGAGACAGCCTCCACCAGGAAGAATTATCCAGCCCAAATGACAACAGCTTCCAGGCTGAGAAGTCCAGACCTGGGTGAATGCACCTAGCAAGCCTTAGAAGAGCAGGCCCCACTCTGAAATGCCTCCTTCTTCGTCTCGTCCCCATAAATACATAGACAATGGACCCAGAAGGAACTTGACAGAATCGCATTCAACTTTTGCACTTTCCAGGAGAGGAAGCAAGCTGGAAAACAGAAGTGATTACCCAGAGACTCATGGCGCTCCTACTTGCCATCCAGCAGCTCCTCCCGTAAATATTTGCAGAGGTAATCCTATATAGGGTACGATGTCGGCACCAAAGTTAGAAAGGTAGACTGGATGCAGGTGGGTCCTGCCCTCAGGGAGCTCACTATCACTATCAACAGGGACATGGGGGAAATGATAAAGACTTCCTTAACCCAAGGTGGCTGTGAAAGGTCCTTCTGGGGATGCAATGTTTATGCTCCATCTGTAGCTTGACGAGGGGCAGCTGTGCAGAGGGGGAGCAGGTGATGCCCAGCATCTCCCGGCTTGCTGACTCCAGCCTGCAAGGAGACTGGCTTTTCCCCGCAGTCAGGTGTCTGCAGCTCACAGATCTGGGGGCAGCTGCTAGAACTGGGAAGAGAACAGGCATTTAACTCGAAGGCAGTGCTCAGAGTCTTATAGAAACCCCAGGGAGTTTATCACATCTAAGACCCTGATAGCATCTGTATTAGAAACGAGAATCCGACCAGACTGCTCATGAAAGATTAGCTTGAGTTCTTTCAGGAGAATAAATGGCTTAGACCAACTCTGGCTGCCTTTATCAGCACGCTCCTGCCAGCCTGCTGCCCTCTCCCCCCATCAAGATGGCCACGCGAGGGCTCCCAGAATGAGTCTGTCATTTCCAATTCAGTCGAGCTAAAAAGTCTTTTGTGAGCATCCACTCTGCCCAGGTCTGGATGGAGAGCTGTAGAGTGGGGGGGACCAGGAAAGAAGGTGTCACCTTTACTTTGAAATACACACGGGCTCAGAGGAGAAAAGATGCTTATATATCCACTCATTCAACAGATGCTGCCTAACCATGACCCTCTATGCCAGGCACCGTGCCAGGCGCCAAGGATAGAGAGAGCTGCATTTCTTAATTCACATGACATGTAGCAGAGACGCGAATGGTTCCAGGATGGTGTGAAAAGAGAGCAGGGATCAGGGAGTCATTGACCCAGCCCCCAAGAACCCAAAAAGCCTTTCCAGAAGAGATGCCCCCTGAACTGGGAACTGAAAAGAAGGCATTAGCAATTAACAGGTGAAGAAGTAGGCAAAGTACGAGGGTGAACCAAAGCAGATAGCGTAACCCATTTCATGGCAAGGAAAGAGGCACTGTGTTAAGACCTGTGTGTGAAGCATCTTATTTATGCTACAACCGCCTTCTGAAGGAGGCACTACAATATCTTTTTTTTTTTCCTATTTTAAAATGAGGAAATTTGGGCATAAGGACATTACATACAGCTAGCAAATTGCAGAACTGGTTCCAAAGCCAGGCAGTCTGACCCGTACTGGACCCGTATTCCTAAACTCTATGCTTCTACTGCACCTATCTGGAAAATTATATGTGAGTCTGTAGAATTGGACGGTTGGATTCTGAAGGTTCGGGATAGGGAGGGGAATGAGGGGGTCAAGGCCATATATGCAAACCTGGACTAAAGGACTTCATCCTCCATGTTCGGAGGAGTCAAACCAGATTCTGAGGGTAGACTCTGAAACATTTTAAGCAAAGGAGTAATATAGTCATATTTGAATTTTAGAGGAACTGCCATGGAAAGAGGGTCTTTCAGGAGGGAGAGATTGGAATGAGGACAGACAGAGAGGAGGCTGTCAGAATCAGCCGGGCAAGAGATGTGGGTGACTCCGGCCAGTTGGGCATGAGCTGGTGGAGGAAGCCGTGAAGTCAAGAAAGTGAACTTGTCATTGACGGCATATGGAGGGGCAGAAACAGAGCACTTCCAGATTTCTGGCTTGAGATGGGACCACAGTGGCTGAAGTGAGAAGCAAATGATATTTCTGTCCCAAGCGCAAGGAAGAAAAGAGCTTTGGATTAAGGTCAGGTTTAGAATATGAGGATGAAATGAGCTGGCGCCAAGAGAGGTAAGATAGTGATTGCTGGTGACTCCTTCCGTCCTTGACAATCTCGGACAGAATTGGGGGCAAATATCCCATTCTACAGTAATGATGTTCAAAATAGAGTTTTGCCTTAAAAGGCAATCTGGGGAGCAGGTCATGGTGAGGACCCCATAGGTTCACCACTGCAAGGCTACCCTGCTCTCACTCGCTTTCCTTCTTGGCTGGCAAAGCAAGGGATGGGGAAGTTTAGGGGCTGTGGAGATGCATCAGGGCCCCGCCCTCACGAAATCTACAATTGAATGGGGAAGACAGCCCTGGATCAAGTGATTATAAACAGGTAGCCTGTGCCTACTAAGTATAGGGCACTAGGTGCTACCAGAATACAAAGCTAGCCAAAATAAGGCCTCTACTTTCAAAGAATTATAGTAGAGATGGTGTGGTCTACACAGATGAGACAAGGATAAAATAGCCCCCACGAAAGTGGTTCAGGCGGGGTGCCTGGGTGGCTCAGTGGGTTAAGCCTCTGCCTTCGGCTGGGGTCATGATCTCAGGGTCCTGGGATCAAGACCCGCACAGGTTTTCTGCTCCTCCCCTTCCCCGCCCCCCACTGCCTGCGTCTCTGTCTACTTGTGATCTTTCTCTCTCTTTGTGTGTGTCAAATAAATAAATAAAATCTTTAAAAAAAAAAAAAAAGTGGTTCGGACAAAAGGGCTCTGGGTGTTCTAAAGAGGTTGACTTGGACTGGGGTGGGCTCTTAAGAGCAAGCCTAAATGATCCCAGAGTCCCCTTTGGATTTTCTCTTATCTCCAGGGGTAGGGAAGCTGGGTTATAGGAGGAGGAAAGAGGAAAGAGGAAGTCCAGGCATAGTAACCTGGTGATCAGGGGTTAAATGGGAGACATTTAAATTTTTTAAAAAAGGGATCCACAACTCTTCTGAGAGAGAGGAGGTACATGCGGAGTAGAGATGACACTCAGCCATGCACCTGCTCGTGGCAAGGTGTAGGAGTACCCGGGGAAGGAAGGGAAAGGCGTTAACCCAGATGAAGCGAAGGAGCCAGGGTACAGTGTCCAAATTTATCCAGAGCTGCTGGTACTAGACTTGTAACACCAGATCTCTTACCCTCGGGCTTCTTTCCTAGGGGACAAGACAGATGTTGAGCAAATAATTAGAGCACGAGGAGCTCAGGGAGAATGTCATGGGGACTGACCTAGTCCAGAATGCTACAGAGGTGTTTAAGCCAAGATCCTAAAATCTGAATGAGAAAGGGTAGCAGGTGGAGACAAGGGAGACCACCATGTGCATGGTTTGATAGGGGGCAGCTGAAAGCCCAAGATATAAAACCCACATTATATTTGTATTTTATTTTTGTATTTTTTTATTATTATCATGAAAAAGCTAAGTCCCTAAAGAGAGACCAGTAGGGGTGACTAGGACCCCAAATCAATCAAAAGGAAGAGAGAATGGTTTGAACACAAGACTTAGAACAATGGTTCCCCTGAAGTCTACCAAACGACTAACCTTGTATTTCAGAGCTTCCACACCCACCTACACTTCTTCCCATAGTCTTCCACTGCTTGACTGATTGCTTTTCAGTTTCAGATCTAATGCCACCTCCTCCAGGAAGCCTCCTGGAGTACAAGGCCCTGGTTCCTTTTAAATGCCTTTGGAAGGGAATCTTGGTACCATTCAGCTGTCCCATGGTCTGCTGGTGCCAGATGCCACAGTAGCCCTCCCCTTGTCTCATTCTCATAGCCACTGAGGAAACTTGTCATTACCAGGATACCAGAATTGCTGCAGAGTTCACCAACTTGGGGTCCAAGTCCACCTCCATCTGCTTACTATGTAACCGAGGCAGGTGCATTCTCCTCTCTTCCCCATTGTCCTTATCTGGAACACAGGGCTTGTAGGAGTTGCCCCCGCTTGCCATGTGTGAGGGTTAATGGAGATGTGCATGTCAACCACTTAGCACAGTGCCTGCTCCTCCACATCTCCATGCCATCCGATGAGGAACCAAGACTCAAATAAGTCAAATAAGGAATCCAAAGTCAAGTGGTGACTAAGTGGCAGACCCTGGATTTGAACCAGGTCTCTCTGACACCAGAAAGCACATTCCTTTGCCTTTGTTGATATCCTTCCACCTTCTTTAACCACGCCTTTAAGGAACATAGATATATGCTTGGCTCTGAACAAATGTTATTTCATTTCTTCTTCCCAACAGCCAACTAAGATAAAGAGTTTCCCCTTTCTACAGTGACCTGCATGATAAATCTGATCTTCCTCCCAAAACTAGTCCTTGCTCAGCATTTCCCATCTCAGGAAAGCCTCCACTATCCACCTGGTTGCTCAGGCAGAAACCGGGGCATCATCCTTACACCTTGCTCTCCTTCAACCTCTTCCCACACCATATTCAGTCCAGTGCCAAGACCTTTGGACTCCAAGCAGATTTTTCCAAATCTTATTTTCCATCTCCATTGCTAGCCAAGCCTCACCATATCTCATCTGCGTTGGTCTTTTTGCTTCCACCCCTGGCCCCTCTTCAAGCTCCAACCACAAAGCAAAGTGATCTTGGCCAATCTAATTGTGTCACTTCTTCCGTGTGTTTAAACCACCCCCCCGCCACTGCTCTTGAGATAACTCCAGCCCCTTCAACAGGGGTCAGCTCTGATGATCTTTGGCCACCTCTCAAATCAAGGATTCCAATCACAAAATTCACTGTTAGCAACACAAACTCAAGGTCATTCCAACTCTGGATTCTTGGCAGACTCTGAGGCTGCATTTGCTCGGGCAAGCACTGCAGGGGAGGTGTTGGTATTTGGTGACTTTGAGGGCAACAGGGCATAAGTGTTGTCAGAAGAGCAGGTATCTTGGAATTGGGCTCCTGAATATGTATCCTGATCTTGTCAGTCTCCAGCTGCATGACCTTGGGCAGGTCACTTAACCTCTCTGAGCTTTAGTTCTGTTTACCAAGTGAATATAAATGAAGAAGATTAATGAGATGAGCTGTATAATCTCGGGGGCTTAATACCAAAATGGGGCATTAGATTAAACCCTGTGAAATTGTCTATTTTTTTCCTTTTAATTACTTAAATTATAATTTCATATATCCATCTTCAAACCAGAAGTTAGTTGGCAAACTTTTTCTGTAAAAGGCCAGATGGCAAATATTTTGGACTTTGCTGGCCATTGAATCTCTGAGACAAGTATTTAACTCTGCCATTGCAGCATAAAAGCAGCCAGTGACTACATGTAAAGGAAAAAATATGACTGTGTACCAATAAAACTTTATTTACAATAACAGATGGTGGGCCAGATTTGGCTCATGTACTATAGTTTGCCAACCTTTGCTTTCAACCCATGAATTTTCATTTATCAAGGGATTTGATGTAGGATTGTTATGGATTAGCTTAGCAGAGCATCTAGTGAGTAGAAAAGGAAGTCTCATTTCTTTTCTGGTGTCCTCTCCCAAGAAAGGCTACGTAGAGAGAATCAACACGTGTATTTCCTACAGGGTGTGGAGCAATTGTATTGCATAGCTATGTTTTAGGGATGGGAGAATCATACATCCCTGTATGAGGCCACACATCCCTGAGCCCTCCTACTCTTAGCCCCCACTCTTAATGACATCATGGACAGCATTCCTATGGAAACACTCTGGGAGTTGCTGAGGATGGTGTCCTTGGAGCAAGTTTTAAACCTGCACCCTGTGCACCTCTCCAGTTGACCCAAGTGGCCTTCGCATAGTCTCCTTCCCTTTCCCGTCCCCTGGAAGTGTCCTCTGAGCCTGACACAAATTCGGATCTGTTTTGTGTGAACAGACCTCATGCTCGCAAGGTCTGAGCTGGGAAGGAAATGAATGCTTCCATTAAAATTAGGCCAAGTAATACCCATTTTCTCTAGGGGGGAATTATTTAAATAGCATCAAAATCAATTTCCGTGCCATTAAATATTCTGGTCTGTGTTTTAATTGAGACGATTACATATTCCCCAAAAAGAGAAGAGCTATTTGAAGAATCGTGTCTTTTCTCTCTCCCTCTCACTGGAACTGACAAGGAAAGCACCTCTGAGAGCGGCATACCGCCAGTTAGCCTGCCTCCCTTCCTATTCATCTTCTTTAGCACTAACCTGCTTTATTATTTTTCTTTAAGAAATAAAAATGGAGCTCTGAGAGGCACCCAGGGCACTGGGAACTCTGAGTTCTTCAAATAGAATAAACCAGGCCATTCTCTCTTCCCTTTCTTAAGGGATTTGGTTTAGTGTTGGCTCCAGGTAGTAGATGTCCCAGTAGCTGGCAGGTGTGTTTGGTCAAGGGGGACAGAGACATGAGGGTTGTTCCCAAGGTTGGCTGCTCCCAGGCCCTCCCCCCATTCAGTAAACATTTCAGATGTGACTTCTGTGCTCCAGGCACTCACTCCGGCTCCCCCAAGGACCTCCCTCTCCAGTGGGAAAGATGTGCCTGAACACAAATTGCTGGGGTGCCTGGTAGCTGATTAGGTTAAGTCTCCAATTCTTGATTTTGGCTCAGGTCATTATCTCAGGGTCATGGGATCAAGTCCCACGCTGGGTTTCTCCCTCAATGGGGAGCCTGCTGGAGATTCTCTCTCCCTTTCCCTCTGCCTACCCCCCCCAATAAATAAATAAACCTTTAAAAAAATTCAAGTCATTAAAATGTAAGATACTAAGAACAAGAAACCAGGGCCCTATCAAGTGCTTCTGTGGCTGTCCTCTAGCTGCATGCAGCTAATTCCCTGTGCCATTCTTTATTTCTTGTCTGCCTTTCTTTCTAGACTTTCAGCTTCAGGAGGTCAGAGACCAAGTCAATCTCATTTCCACTGTGTTCTCAATGCCTTGAGTGGCAGTCACAGAGCAGGGACTCAGTTAAATGGAATGAATAAAGGAAGGAAGGCAAGGTGCTGCAGGAGAACATGGAAAGAGTGCCTTTCTCTTCCAAAAGGTTGTGTAGAAGACTCCACAGAGGACTGAGGTCAGGGCCGAGACATTTGGGAATGACTAGAGGTTGATTAGATGGCCAAGAAGACTGCAGGTATCTCCAAAAGAGGGAATCATATGTACAAAGTTATAACCATAAAATTAAATTAAGAGCTAACATCTACTGAGTGTCAACTATGTTCTTATGTATGTCTGGTCATTGAATTCTTACAACTACCCTATGAGGGTGGTACTCTTATACCCTTTTCATGGGTAAAGAGACTGAGGTCATGGTTGTTCACTCTTGAAGTTCATACTGCTAGGAAGTGGCACAAATATGATTCAGTGATTTAGTAGCTCCAGGCTTGGTTGTAACCGCTGTGTTTTACTGCCTTCCCTTCCAAAACATGGGATTTGGAAAATGTAAAAAGAGTTTGAAATGGCCATAAGGCAAATGACATGAAGCTGGCCATGGCGTCCAGAACCTTTCCATGGAGAGCCTTGAATGTCAGGTCAAAGATTTTGTACTTCCTTGTACAGGTCACTGTTTCCCAGACTGGAATTCTATGGAAGCCTATTTTACAAGACATAAATAAGTGAGCTGTGGATGAACAGAATAGTAGAAAGGGAATTCATGTACAGATGATTAGGGAAATGTGGTTTCAACCCAACAGGGTGCATTTTTTCTTTGCTGTAGGACTTATCAGTGCCTTTACCATGAAGGTGAGCATTGTAATTATCCAAGGGGAGGACGTATATCCAGACTTGTTTTTTTGTGGCCCATCTTTCAGTAGCCCCCAAACTAGTGAATTTGGTAATTGCCAGCATAGATGATAGAGACCCATGGAGAGGTTTTAAGGCAGGAGGTGGAATGATCAGATTAAAGGGGGCATCACTAGGACCACAAGGAGGGTGGTCAAAAAGAATAAGAGGCACAGTTAGATTTGGAGGCACTGGTGAATTCAAGACCATTCCAGCCAGGATGTGCATGAAGGCTATCATGCGGGCTGGCTTGCATCTGGCCCACTGGCATCCAAGAGACGCTTCTACTCACAGTGGGTCCAGTGGGAAAGAAAGTGAATTCACACACATGGCATTATCCAAACAAAGCCATGTTGCTTCTGTATAGAACAATGGGATGGCTTTTCAGGGTAATTTAATAGCTGTGGCATATCGCCCAGATCATCAATTAAATTCCAATCCAATTTCCTTCCAAAACATTGTCTGCCTTGGGAGTTCCTTTTTAACGTGGAGCAAATCTGGCTGATGAGGCGGGAAGATGGATGGGCCAAAATGCACAATGACTTTCAGAGGGCCAGCCTCTCAGATCTTATCTCGCCTTCCAAAGGAGGTCACCAGCATTAATGGAAAATTAGTCAGAATTAGATCATAGAACAGTTTTAAAGTAACAGGAGGAATCCCATTTAGTGGCATCCCTACATCCCCAACCTACCTAAGAGGAAACTGAGGCTCAGCGGGGAGTGGTGGCCTGGCCAAGGTCATGCCATGACTAAATTAGCTTCCTAAATGAGTCTTCCAACATTTACTTAGTCTTCTTGACAGTTCAGCTAGAGGGACTTAGTACCTTCATCTGATCATTAACTCCTTGTGCTAAGAACAGAAGCATCCCAGTGAATTTAGAATAAAACCTGGGTGTGAGATAGATCCAGGTGCATAGGTTAGAATTTCTCCACCTTGGTACTACTGACATTTAGGCTGGTGGGTCTTTGTGACCGAGTGGTCCTATGCATTTTGGGTGTTGAACAGCACCCCTGGCTTCCAACCACTACATGTTGGGAGAACCCCCTCCCCACCCCAGTTGGGACAGCCAAAAATGTCTCCAGACTTTGCTAAATGTCCCCCAGGTGACAAAGTCACCCCTAACCCCCTGAGCTGAGAATCCCTAGCCTAGGAAGAATCCGAGAGAGCAGGATGTGTTTGGAGGAAGGCTCAGGAATCAATGCTGACTGCCATGTTTGCTGGTGAAGAGGTCTTTGGTGTGATCGCTGACCTCACCCAGCCTCAATATCCTCCTCTATCAAATGGGCAGGGTAGCTTTCATTTCTCTTCCACAAGGGTGTTTGTTCTAGGGCAATGGATGTGATTGTGCAGTGTACTTACTGAAGCGCTATAAAAACATTACATGATTAACTATAATTCAGTTCGGTGAGGCTTTATGAGTGTAATGACATGGTGGCAGGGACATTATGCGATGTCATTTTCTCCATGCTTGGTGCTCTCAAACAGAGTGGTTCTCAAACATCAGTGGGCACGGGATTCATCGGGGGTACTTGATAAAAGTGCAGACTCCTTGATCCCACCCCTGCTCCACATTCTAATTTACTGGGTCTGGGATGAAGCCCGGGAGATCATTTAAAAAGTCAGTCCAGAAGATTCTGCTGTGAGTGGTCTTTTGAGAAACACTGGTCTGGGGGGAGGTGATAGCCAAGGCTTTCTGGATCAGGAACCTAAATGCGTGCAAAAACCTGGGGCATGAGGAGGTGTTGCCAATGTCATCCCAGAGGCAGCATTGGAACCCTGTCCTCATAGCTTGGAGGTCTGAGCATTGGTTGGATTTTCTGTATCCCTTTGGAAAGCGGAGGTTAACCTCACCCTCTGATCTACCAGCCCTCACAACTGACTGTATTTTTCATCTGCTACTTACCCAGCGTGACTGCCTCCCAAATGTATTTTGATGCTAACATCACCCAGTCTCTGATCAAAAATTATGGTAAAACATTGTCTTGTCATAAGGCTAATAAAGCATGGTATCCTTCCTGTCACAGAAGCTGCCTTACAGATGCTGTTTGCTATCCGCTAGGGCCCAGCATTAATCTCCCTTCCACTCACTACAAGGAATAGAGTCTGCTGTGGGAAGATCAATATTGTATTATCTCGCCCACCAGTGTTGTTCCAGTTGTGGCCAATGAGTTGTCATTGTCGTGTTAGAAGCCTAGAGCATAAAGGGAGAGGCATGGGAGAAGAGGGAAGAGAAGCCATCCAAGAAGGAAAAGAACGTTTCTCAGGAAGAAGAAAACAGGGAAGGTACCAGAGGGCCAAGAATGCAAGAAGTGGTTAAAGACACTTGCCCCAGACTTGGGCAGATCTCAGCATAGGCTACACCTGCTTTCAGAGGCTTTGGGATAATCATTTCATTTTTTGAACCTCAGTTTACCTATCCATCAGATGGACACAAACATGGCACTCGACACCAAGGAATGAAATCAGACAATGCCCGGTAGAGGGCTAACCCCAGTTCCTGGTCCCGTGTGCGTGTGTCTGTGTGTCAGGGAGGGAAGGACTGGAAATCATGGCGGAAGACACAGCAAAGCAAAAAAATTAAGAGGGCCAGTTTGAAGAATAGAAGCTGTATATGTTTCCAGTGCCCTGCAGAGCAATGATGTGGAGTCAGACCTCTTGGAGATTGGACACAATGTCATCTTGGGATCACTCCTTCAGCTATTCTTCCCCCAAGTGGAGGTCAAGATGGTGCACAGGGCGTGCTCATTGCTTGAGGCTGGCTGTCATGGGAAAAGATCTCGCTGGGGTCTCCCAGATATTTATGGCTCCTCCCCATGTCTGGACTCCCTGCCCCCACCCACCTTCCTGCTGGTATCCATGGGCAAGCCACCTTGAAACTTCATTACAGACCAGACCAGCCCCCTGGATTCATTTCACACTCAGTTAAAGAGGCAATCCCCATTCAAGGATGTAATGAAGTGTCCACTAATGATCCAGATACCAAAATGAGGATGAAACGTAGCCGGTCAAGCCTTGGAAAACGGAAATTGGTATTGGAATATTGTCTGATTGGCCTTGTTGCATGTTCACTTGGTTCAGGTTTTTATCCAAACCCTTCATTTGGTGCTTAGCACGTGCCTTCATTCCCAAGTCCTCGGAGGATAAGAACAACAGAACAACAGTAAAAATAGTAATTATTATTAGTATTTATATAAACAACATTAGGTCTCTGTGAGTCCTATAGTTACTGCATTGTAGGAAAGCAGCTGGATAGATTTATCATCACAATTGGAAGATTCGTGCTAAATCTCTGGCAGGGTCTTTTAAAGATGAACACGCCATGCTGGGCGGCCAGCACTCGGCTGGGAATATAGCCAACGGGAGTAGGTATACATGTGTTGTACTGTTCATAATAATCCCACACTGGAAGCTGGTCAGATGCCCTTAAGCAATAGGATGGGGAAATTGCGGTATGGTCATGACATGGAATAAAGAAGGGAACGTACCATCACTACGTGGAACAGCACAGATAAATCTCACAAATATAATGAGTGAAAGAAACCAGATACAAGAGAGAACATGCTGCGTAATTATCCAGTGAATTCATCAACAGCCAACATGAAGCCTCAAACAATAGAAAGCAAAATAAAGATCTCCTGGAGGGGTGTGTGACCAGAAGGCAGAGAGGATAAGCTTGCCATGTTTTGCTAACTGATTCTGGTTGCTGGTTCTATGGTTGTGCCCAGTTTGAGAACGTTCATTGAATTGTACACTTAAAATTGAGTGGACTTGTCTATCCATGTATCACACTCCAATCAAAGCTTAGGAGGTTTTAAAAGGTATGTTTGGGACCAAGAGACTCCGAGTATGGTCTCCATGATATTCCCCACTTTGGGGGTTGCACACAAGAGACCCAAGTTCTTGCCCTGTGGTCTTATCACTTAGCCAGACTGCTTATGGTTGTCTTATGCCAAGTAGAAACCTCAGACTCTCCTGGCAGAGGTAAAGGACAAGTCTTAGGGCACCCCTTGCCCCTGATCCCACAGCCTCAGACAGGGGTTTGTGCCTGGGAGATAAATAAAGGGGCTCTGGAGCTCACTCTCTTCCCTTTCATGGCCACCCACTGTGAGAACAGGGATTGTTGCCTCATATTTTATATCTCCTTCCACGTTGCTTGCACAGTGACTGGCCCCACCACAGGTTCCCAGTGAGTGGTTGTTGAGTGACTGTATGGTGTGAATGAATTAGTGAATTGCTATTGAGAAAATTAAATAAGATCGTGTATTGGGGCACCTGGGTGGTGCATTCAGTTGAGCATCCAACTCTTGGTTTTGGCCCAGATCATGTTCTTAGGGTCGTGAGATCAAGCCCCACATTGGGCTCCATGCTCAACAGTGAGTCTGCTTGAAGATTTTCTCTCTCTCCTTCTCCCTCTGTCCCTCCCCTGACCCAGAAAACTGATTAATTCATTAATTAATTTTTTTTTATTTTTAAAGATCTTGTATTTAGAATGTGTTGAACAAAACCTGAAATGCAGTAGGGTGAGACATTCAGGGACTCCTATGTCAGACAGGCTGGGGTTTGAATGCCAGTTCCACCACCCCCTTCCATTCTGTTCTTGGGTAAGTGGATTTCCCTCCCTGAGCCTCAGTTTTCCCATCTGCAAAATGGGAAAACAGTCCCTGTATCACAGAGTGTTTCTGGGGCTTCAATGAGATGGCACATATGAATAGCTTAGCATATTATGGGGTTCAAATGGGTAACTGTTGCTGTCATTATGTAAAACTTACCAGTGGCATTGTGAGTGAAGCTGAGGTTCTGGCTCATAAGGGAGATGACTGTCTTTCCTTCTTCATCTCTCTGTGTCTGTCTCTTTCTCTGCGTCTCAAGCCCCACGTGTGCTGAGCCAACCTTGGCAGCGTTGCCTGCTGAGTAAATCAAAGGACATCCTTTCCCCACCCCAGGGAGATGGCCCAGTGCCAGGGTATGCAGGCACAGTGCCTGCAAAGGGGGCCAGGTGGGCGCCGGGATACTGAGGCGCTCTGTGTAGTCTCGGCTGGGTGGGGGGGCGCTGAAAATGGCCACTCTGAGGACCGTTAAATCTGCTCCCTCTGGCACTTTCCCCAAGACCCACACCCACCACCTGCCCACCAGGCAGGCCTGGGAGTGAAGGGATGCTCTGTGTGCTGTCTCAGCCACAGGCCCACACACACCCGAGACGTTGTTCTTGTTGGCTGCAAGAGCTCGTTAGGCTCTGGGCAGAGGCTGGCTGGACTCCAAGAGGCAGACATCAAGGACCAGGAGTTAAAGAATGGAGCAGCCTGAGGCTTGGCATTCTGTGGTGCCAGCCTGCTCCCCAGGATGCACTGAGCTTATCTGCCTGGTGAGGACCTTGACCTGTGGAGGCTGAGGGTAGAGATTACATGTTGTGCATCCTTTTATCCTCCCAACACAGCACGTGCTCAATACATGATGGGTTGGGATGGGATGGGATGGGATGGGATGGGATGGGATGGGATGGGATGGGACGGGACGGGACGGGTGAGATGGTATATATAGGATGGAATGGGATAGAATAGGATGGGATGGATGGGATAGGTGGCATGGGATGGGATGGGATGGGATGGGATAAGTTGGAAAAGGATGGGTAGAATAGAATAAAATGATTTCTCCTATTGGGCACCCAAGTTTCCCTTGAAGCTGGCCCGGAAGGTAGCAGGTGTGCCCCTGGCATGAAAAAAATCATCTGAGAGAGCAGAAAAATGAGGATAAGCAGAAACAATTTCTTCCTCCCTCCAAGCTCCAGAATTCTCAGCCATGGTCTCCAAAGATAAATTATCCTTTAGAAACACGTGTCCATGAAACATCAGATTTGAAGGGAACATGAGAGACCATCTTGCCCGATGCTTTAAAAATTATGTTCCCCTTTTCCTACACTGTTGGTGGGAATGCAAGCTGGTGCAGCCACTCTGGAAAACAGCATGGAGCTTCCTCAAAAAGTCGAAAATAGAACTACCATATGACCCAGCAATTGCACTACTGGGTATTTACCCTAAAGATACAAACATAGTGATCCGAAGAGGCATGTGCACCTGAGTGTTTATAGCAGCAATGTCTACAATAGCCAAACTATGGAAATAACCTCGATGTCCATCAACAGATGAATGGATAAAGATGTGGTATATATATACAATGGAATACTATACAGCCATCAAAAGAAATGAAATCCTTGCCACTTGCAACGACATGGATGGAACTAGAGGGTATCATGCTTAGTGAAACAAGTCAATCGGAGAAAGACAACTATCACATGATCTCCCTGATATGAGGGAGTGGAGATGCAACATGGGGGGTTTAGGGGGTAGGAGAAGAATAAATGAAACAAGATGGGATCGGGAGGGAGACAAACCATAAGTGACTCTTAATCTCACAAAACAAACTGAGGGTTTCTGGGGGTCGAGGGGTCGGGAGGGGGGTGGGGTTATGGACATTGTGGAGGGTATGTACTATGGTGAGTGCTGTGAAGTGTGTAAACCTGGTGATTCACAGACCTGCACCCCTGGGGATAAAAACACATTATATGTTTATAAAAAAGTAATAATAAATAAATAATTTTTAAAAATTATGTTCCCCTGACACTTACCACCAGCCACTAGTTGTGTTGCTTTGGGCAAGTAACCAAACTTCTTTGGTTCTGAGTGTCCTCATCTGTAAAATGGGAGTAATAATATGACCCACTTCCCAAGGGTGTTGAGAAGAGTAAATGAAATAATCTGTGTAAAAGCATTTACTATGGAAGCTGGCATGTAGCATGCACTCAGCCACCATTAGTCCCCATCATCACCACCACCACCACCATAATGATCTTCATCAAAGGCTGTTCAGGAAAGGAGAAGCCTCAGAAGGCAGCTCTCAGACTCATCCTGATTCAGTCCCCATCCTGATTCAATCCATATGGTCACATTTGTAGTTGATTTGGGGGTTCAGTGCTCCTTAAAACTAATACTGCCAGGTTCCGTAATTTGCTGGAAGGACTCATGGAACTCAGAAAAGCCATCAAACCCAGGGTTCTGGTCTATTACAGTGACAACACCCAGACTAAAATTAGCAAAGGGCAGAGGCACAGACAGCAGAGTCTGGGAGAGGTCGAGCGTACATTCCCAGTGGTCATCTTCTGGCGGAGTCCTGCGGACAGCCCCTACTTTCAGCATGAGGTGCTGTGTACCATCCACGGAGTATGGTTAACCAGGAAATCTCTCCTGCTTTGGTGTCCAGGGTCTCCACTGGGGCTTGACCACACATACATGACCGACCACCCACGCAGCTGATGTTAGTCTCTAGTTCCCCTAGAGGTCAAACGGATGCCAAGTCCAAGGTCGCCACCCATAAATCACACTGTTTAGTGTAGAGTACCAGGCGGAGTCCAATACCTCCACCTAAAGGAAGACCCTCCCATCAGGCAGGATAATTCCAAAGGTTTTGAATTTCCCTCCCAGGAGGGGGGCAAGGGCCAAATCTTTCTTAAAAATGTGCAGAGTGTAGACAGTCCCAACCTACGAGTTAATCCTTTAATGCCTATTTAGAGAATATCATTGCATTAAGCTTTTATTTGAAGAAACTATCCTATTCTAACAGTGGATAAAACTGAGCCCCAGAGATGAGAACACACTTTGATCAAAGTGCCTAAAGCCAGTCAGCGAGGAATCCTCACCTTCTTGATCCAGAACTTTCCCCTTTGCACCTCAGGCCTTGGTTTGCCTGTCTCTAAAATGGGTATGCTAAACCAGCTCCATTACCTTTGTGTTCTGCCTTTGAAAAGGTTATTCTCTCACTTTTCTCTACTATCCAGTCCTCAGGAGCACCTGACCCTCTGCTACCTGTGGGACATGGTGGGTGTCCTCCTTTGCCTTTGGGGACCTCATAGCTGGAGCAGATCTTGTGCTAGTCTGTTTGTTGCACTTGGCATTCTCTGGAAGCAACCAGGCCAGGATTCAGGGGCCAGGTGGAATAGACATGCAGCCCATTCCCCACCTCAATGGAGTATGGGTTTGGGGGTCAGACAGCCCTGGTTCAAATCCCAGCTTTGTCACTCACCAGCATTTCCTCATCATTAAAATGAAGATAAAAATAGACACTTCTCAGGAAAAGAAAAATTTCAAAGACACAGGTCAAGCCATGAGCATGTTTTATTTGGTCTCAGCAAATAAAGCCACTGTTGTCCAGGTTCTGTCTGATAAGAGAAGCAGCCTTATCTCTTAAAAGAAGCAAAGTGATTTGTCTTCAAGTTGTAAAAAGTGCTTTAAGCACCTCAGAACTCTGTCGTACACCTAGCTCTTCCCTGTCAATCTCCTCAATTTTTCTCTCTTTAAGGTTGACCAGGCAAAGGTCACTGCCCTCATTTCACAAAGCCAGCAACCAAGGCTTTGAGAGATGGAATTTGTTCAAGGCCACATAGCATCTGGTGGTGAGACCAGTGCCTGAGCGCACATGTGCCCATCTTCCCATTTTTCCCGCTTCCAAGTCCATCCCCATAAGCATGCTTGGATGGCCGTTCTGTTCTTTATTCTTGTCTGGGAATCTGAGCAAACAGGTGAAGAGACATTGCAAACTTACTCATGATGTCTTTTAAACTCAACTGTGGGCCATCAGGATTCATTCCCAAGTATTATATTTGTCTCTGTGAGTAGATAAGTAATTGACTCAAGACAGATTTCCCACCCTGGAGTTCCTCTCTGAGCTGTTTCGTGCCTCTGTCTCCCAGCCCTGCCTGCTCCCAGTGACTCACTGATTTTCCTGTAGAAAGAAAAGAATTCGCAAGTAAATCGCACCCTATATCTCTCCTCCTCCTGACTACCACCGGCAAGAAATCACGAAGTCAGCATTCTGAGACATGAATGGAGTTTGGTGGGTGGGGAATGGAGGTGGGAAGGGAGAGAAGTGTTTGGATGCTAATCACTTGGCACTGGTGTCAGCCGCAGTTAGTCAGATTTTTAAAGGTACAAAGGCAGGATGGCACCCCTGCGCCAATAGCTCCCCAGGCTCATTCACAAGGGGAAAGGACTGCACTGCCCAGCCACTGCTCTGATGAGAGGTAACTGGACATAAAAGAATTTTCAAGGCTTTCTGAACCCGATACGGGTTACAAAGGAGGCTCATTCTTGAGAGGAAGAAGCCAGCTCACAGAGGACAATTATCAGATAATTACTCTAGTAGCCAAGACTCTGAAAGATTCTTTTCTTGCCTATACAAGCTGGCTCTTTCAACATTTGCTGCAAGTCCCCTGGGGTCCCAGTGGGCAGGGCCAGAATGAAGATAGCAGCAAGCAACTCACCAGTTGGGCTTCCAACTGCCCTCCCATTGGCTGGAGCCAACTATGGGGTTTATGGGGTCTGGCTACCCTCGGGCTCTCTGCTTATGGAGACAGAATCACATTTTGCAGTTAGAACTAGGTGTGTACGTTCACCTAAAACTTCTCTCCAGACACAATATTGCAAACCAAAGCATGTTTATCAAGGATTAAGTTCACCATGGATTCACTTTTGTGCTAGTCAGTCATGTAGTCTTCTAGTCCTCCGTGTCTCTTAAAGACGTGGACTTCTCTAACACATCGAGTCTGTTCTCAACCAGGAGAGATATTTGTGGAGGACCTACTGTGTGTCAGGTCCATGGCCATGGGATAGCTCCCAGGGAGGGAGTAATGAGCAAGGCGGAGGTGTTTGCTCTCCTCTGGAAACTTACTTCCGGTGGGGGAGACAAAAAAGAAGCCAGACCAGTATGAGAGTGTGATTAATGCTATGACTTATCTCTTCGACAGTGTTAGGAGTCAAGGGAAGAAGAATAAATGCAGGGAGGACCACCCATCCCACCCGGGAAGGGGGGTTGGTTTGGAAAGATCCCTCTGGCCACTGAGGAGAGAATGGGCTGCAGTTACAAAGCAAAGTCCGGGAGAGAAGCAGGTTTTCATAACCATGGCTTTGGGAATAAAGGGATACCTAAAAATGTCTTTTTAAGCTACAACTTGCCGTCTTTACTTCTCTCATGGTGGGACTGTGGTTCTTTGGTGCATTGTAAAAATGAAAAACAGAACTCGTGCAACTCCCCATTCAACCCTGGTGCCTGGTTGCTTGTGGGGTCTGGCCAGCCTTATACATTTTCTGAGCTGTCTGTGAAAATACAACACCCTGTAAGTAATCACCTTTGATAAGTTTTTTTCAGAGTGATGGAGATCTGAGGCTGATGGAGAGGGTTGCTAGATCCTGGTTAGGTTGACCCCATATTGGGAGGATTCTCCTGCCTTCCCTCCCACAGAGGGTAAATTGCCTAGGGGAGAACGCAGTAGGGCTTGGCTTCGGGGACTCAGTTTCCCATCCTGCCACTGTCTTCTAGGAGTCTCGGGTTTTTCCTGGGCCCTCATGATGGAGGGGTTGAGTCACAGATGGTTAGTCAATGATCCCAGTCTCCCACCCTCTTTCCCGCCACCCACTTTTCTTCCAGTTAATCCTTGTCCAGGTGGAAGGAGAACAGGAATAAAAATCTGTCCAGATTTGTCTTGAGCAGAAAATTGGGTGAAAAGGAAGGAGCTTAAGACAGCTGATCCATAAGAAGACTGAGGAGTGGACCATAGTAGCCCTTACCAGGATGACCCCTGGTCACTTAACTTCTGCCAGTCATGTCTGCACTCTTCTCCCCACCACCCACAAACAGCCACATCCAGAGTTCTAGAATTTCTGGATTTGAAGGAAACTTCATCAGATCCTAAGCACTTGCCCCAAGACGTTCTTTCTCTTGTTCCCTCCCTTTAATATTCATTGGCTACCAAATGGGCAGTGTAAGAATCCCAAGATTAAGGATGTATTTCTTGTCCCAACTTTGTTCCTGTTCCCTGGGTGTGGACCAACTCATGGAGACAGACAATGAATGAGGAAACACATCATCAGGAGTAGTTCATTTTGCAGCAAGCACTCTGAGGAGATTGAGATAGAAAGTGATGGGGGGGGTGGGCAGGATGTCTTAGAGAAGATGAGCTGAGACCTGAATGACCAGAGGCAGCCAGCCAAACAAAGATAACACACAAGAGAATTTGAGGCAGAGGGAAGAGCATGTGCAAAGGCCCTGAGACACAGGAAGAATTCAGAAGGTTAAAGAGCAGGAGAAAAAAGTGTTTGTAGTCATACTGCAGTTGGGGGGGGGGTGGGTAACAGGTGGTTTGGAGAAGGAGGTCCAAAGTCAGAATCCAAAAGGTCTTGTAGCTCATTGAAGGGAGTTTTGATATTATTCCCAGGATGGTGGGAAGCTATTGGTGTGTTTTAGGCAGTGATTTCATGACCTGATTTTTACATCTTTAAAGTACTACCCATCCCCTCCCCCCAATGATTTATTGCCAACTTAAAACACAAAAGCTGATCATTTGAGAGGTGCCTGGGTGGCTCAGTCAGTTAAGTGTCTAACTCTTGATTTCTGCTCAGGTCATGATCTCAGGGTCGTGAGATCTAGCCCCACTTCGGGCTCCTCACTCCCCACGGTCTAGTTAAGATTCTCTGCCTCTCCCTCTGCTCCTGCCCCTCCCTTTGCTTGCTTTCTCTCTCTCAAATAGATAAATAAAATCTTTTCTTTTTCCAAAATCTGATCATGTCATCATTTCCAAGGGCTTATCTGGTGCTAATCCTGATTGGGGATTGAGTCTTGGAGATATGGCAGGAAATCTGTAGTTAATGGCCTACCCATATCAGAAGATTCTCAGCTTTTTTGCCAAAGGTAGAGGATGGCCAGGGACTGTCTGATGTAACTAAGAAAGCAATACTCCCTAGAGGGGCACGATGGGCTAGGTGAGGTCCAGGTTACCTGTGCTTAACCTGAGTGAAATAAACAAGACAGAGAGACACAGTAGAAAGTTCTCCTGAGACTCTGGACTCTAATTAGTCAGCAGGAGGCAGAGAGGAGGGGGGGATGGTCACCTACCTCCTTGATTTTCTCCTCTGATTTTAACCAACTGGCAAATAGACACAAAGAGCCAGAAGGGACAAGCTTAATTCCTGGTGAAGCTGAGCTGCAGACCACAGCTGGACACCTATAGTCTGTCCTCCCCAGGTGACTTTGACTTGGGGTTCCCTGGCTCAAGTTGACAAGTGGAGAAGTCTGGAGAGAGGGAGAGGACCCCACTGCCAGCTTCTCAGTCCAGTAGCTCTGCCCTGGAAATAGGACACAGCAGATATCAGTGATATCCCTAATACCTCCTTCCCTAATGCCTCAAATCAGATGGTCCCTCATTTCCCTGGGAAGCAAGGGAGGGAGGGGGAGCCAAAGACTGCTTATTGTCCCTTGGGGACTCCCTGCTCCTGCGAGGCCAGCTTCCCCACCTCTGTAGAAGTACAAGAGCCATTAGAAACCCTGAGAAAGGCTGGGGCTTGTTCTCTGCCTCCTCTGAGCCTGGGGTGACAAAACTTAGGAGTTCATCATCATTATTAACTATTATTACTAATTATTCCTGCTACAAAAATAGCATGCACTTTGCAAATTCATCAAACTATATAAAATGATGCACAATAAAATGTGATTCCCTCTTCAGCCCCAAGCCCCCGTCCTGCTCTGCGGAGGCAGTCTCATCCCCTTGTTCAAATGTATCCCTCCCACTCACACGAGACCTATTATATCCACTATTCTCCCTTGATTCCTTTTTCACTTGATGCTGAATTGTGTCGGCACACGGCTCTGCCATTCTTTTTTGTTATTTTTTCAGCTACGTGGTTTTTGAACAGGTAATGTTTTATTTCTGTAGACACACATGCACACACACACACATATACACAGATATGTATCTGTGAAAAGGTATAGAATGAAAATTTTCCTTCTTGCCCTTATGCCCCATACCATTTCCAATGTCCCATCCCCCCTATCACCAGCATAATTTGTCCCTTGGGCCTCCTTTTCAAGTTTCTTTATGCACACAGTAGCAAAGGCAGACATAAAAACCTTCTTTCTCTCCCTGTTTTTACACAAAAGGTAGCAAACTCCACCCACATTCCTTTTTAACAGAACAGAAACTGGCTACCTCTCCTCTTTGGGCCACAGGGAGCTTCCCCGTTCTCCTCTTGCCATGACACTGCACTCTGTCCAGATGTTCCATAATCGATGACCCATAATTAACCTTCGTGGAGGTATTTGATTTGCCTCAGTGTCTTTTGCTACCACAAACAGCCTGGCGTTGCTGGGCCTCGCACGGATGTCATTTTGCTCGTGGGCAGACATCTCTCTGCGGGATAAATTCCCCGAAGTGAGTTTGTTGAGTCAAAGGAGAGATGTACTTATAATATTGAACATTCTTGCCGGGCTATTCTCTGTGTTACTCTCCAGTGACTTCATCTCATTCCTTTGAACCCTGCGTGGATTTGATTGTGGATTTCTACAATCATGTAACCCACCGCCCGGAGATGGACACATGCATCATCTCCAGACTTTTGCTCTTTCCAACAGGACTTTGTGTCATGAACACTCTGTACCATCCCAATGGATGTCAGGACTGTAGCTGTCCCTCTGCTTTGGGACGTGACCACACAGCCCATTGACCTAGAAATCTGTAGCAGTTTAGATGAGCCTCTTTTGCTCTGAACACTTTGCAACCACACGCTCTTCCTAGCCCTCATTGGTCACCGATCGCTGGCCTAATCTGTTACCTAAACTCTAGCCTTTGCAAGGTGGATCAGTGAAGCACCCTAAAGTGGGCTTCCTGGGGTCACCTGAGTGGCTCAATGGGTTAAACATCTACCTTCAGCTCAGGTCATAGTCCCAGGGTCCTGGGATTGAGTCCCGCATCAGCCTCCTTGCTTAGTGGGCTTCAGTAGCAACTAGGGAAAGCCAGAGAGCACCTTGAACCACCCCGGGGGCATGTTAGAAGCACACTGTTCATGGGTCCCGCTGCCCCGCATTCTAACTTATATGGTTGAGTTGAAAGTCATCGAAAGCAGAATATTGATAAAGCTGGAGAGCAAGAGCACTCTCAGGTTGAGTTAGCAGCAGGGTACATAAGTTCAGGTTATTCTAGAAGGTACTTTTTTAGTGTCAATCAAAATTTTAAATATATACATTGCTTATATTTAAACAACTTCTAAGACACTCTCCTAAAGATTAAGCTGGATACTGTCACCAAAGATACTGCAGTGTTATTTGGGAGAATGGCAACAACCTAAATATTAATCAATAAGAGCTTAGTTCAATAACATATATGTTTAGGGGCACCTAGCTGGCTTAGTCAGCGGAGCGCACAACGCTTGATCTCGGTGTCATGATTTTAAGCTCCGTGTTGGGCACAGAGCCTATGAAAAAGATAATAATAACATGTGTTTATATTTTAATGTAGACATTAAAAAATGAAACACCAATGTAGGTGTTGACATGAAAAGATAACCATGATGGATGTTAAGTGAAAGACGGGTGGGGTGGGGGGAACAATAATGCAAAGGAATACTATACAGAAGTGAAAATGAATTGATCAAAACTACAGTTATCAACACAGATGCCCCTCACAAAGTGTTTAGCAGGAAAAAAGAGCAGGGTGTTGAAGGATTCACTAGGGATCACTGCATTTATATAAAGTTTTAAAACATGCCACATATTCAGAGAAATTGACATGGAATAAATAGACACCAATAATAAATAATTATAAGGTGATAATAATGCACATAATAAATAATTATGCTGAAGGTGACATTCAGGACAGTAGTTAGGGGTGAAGAAGAAGAAGGAGCATGTGGTAGGAAGGGAAGCAGAGGCTTTGACATACTGCTTGAATTCTATTTCTTAAGCAAAAGGTGTATACAGATGGATATTTGTTGCCTTAGTCTTTAACTCTTTTTGAGTGACTGGAATATTTCAAAACGCATTTCTTAGTAAGTGACAGAGCAATATATACAATGTAATAACTCTGAGAATGCTCAGATAGAAAGTGACAGCTGGGCTCATGAGGGCTGGCGGCTGTTCTGCAAGGTGTGCTTTATCCCTGTGATTTCATTTCACTCTCCAACACCACTAAAGGATAAGACTGGTATAATCCCACCTTACAGACGAGAACAGTGAGGTCCAGAGAAGGGAAATGACTCCAGGATCTCATGGGCAATGAGCAGCATACTGAGCCTGGAACACAAGCAATTTTTTTTTTATTTGTGTCTTACATAGGTCTTTTATTTATTTTTAAAAATCCATTTACACAATGTCAGTAGAAACTGAAATGATAAAAGTATGTAAAATTATAACCCAGGCTAAGCAATGATCAGAGTGTATTTGTACACTGGTAAATATATATTTCCTATTACCTGAGAAAAGACAAAGACCACTTTACCAAGGTTTCTAGAATTTTTTTTTATTAACACATAATGTATTAATTGCTTCAGGGGTACAGTTCTGTGAATCATCAGTCTTATACAATTCACAGCACACACCATAACACATACCCTCCCCAATGTCCATAACCCAGCCACACTATCCCTCACCTCCCACCCCCAGCAACCCTCAGTTTGTTTCCTGAGATTAAGAGTCTCCTATGGTTTGTCTCCCTCCCCAGTCCCATCTTGTTTCATTTTATTCCTGCCCTTCTTCCCATGACCCCCCGCCCTGTCTCTCAAATTCCTCATATCAGAGAGATCATATGATAATTGTCTTTCTCAGATTGACTTATTCACTTAGCACAATGTCCTCTAGCTCCAACCACATCACTGCAAATGGCAAGATTTCAATTTTTGATAGCTGTATAATATTCGTGGTGTGTGTGTGTGTGTGTGTGTGTGTGTGTGTGTGTGTGTGTATCACATCTTCTTTATCCATTCTTCTGTTGATGGACATATAGGCTCTTTCCATAGTTTGGCTATTGTGGACATTGCTACTATAAACATTCGGGTGCACATGCCCCTTCGGATCATTACATTTGTATCTGTGGGGTAAATATCCAGTAGTACAATTGCTGGGTCATAGAGTAGCTCTATTTTCAACTTTTTGAGGAACCTCCGTTCTGTTTTCCAGAGTGGCTGTACCAGCTTTCATTCCTACCACAATGTAGGAGGGTTTCCTTTCTCCACATCCTCGCCAACATCTGTCATTTCCTGACTTGTTAATTTTAGCCATTCTGACTGATGTGAAGTGGTATCTCATTGTGGTTTTGATTTTTATTTCTCTGATGCTGACCGAGGTTGAATACTTTTTCATGTGTCTGTTGGCCACTTAGATGTCTTCTTTGCAGAAATGTCTGTTCCTGTCTTCTGTCCATTTCTTGATTGGGTTATTTGTCCTTTGGGTGTTGAGTTTGATGAGTTCTTTATAGATTTTGGATACTAGCCCTTTACCTGATATGTCATTTGCAAATATCTTCTCCCACTCTGTCAGTTGTCTTTTGGTTTTGTTGACTGTTTCCTTTGTTGTGCAAAAGCTTTTGATCTTGATGAAGTCCCAATAGTTTATTTTTGCTTTTGCTTCCCTTGCCTTTGGCAATGTTTTTAGGAAGAAGTTGTTGCGGCTGAAGTTGAAGAGGTTGCTGCCTATGTTCTCCACAGGGATTTTGATGGATTCTGTCTCATATTGAGGTCTTTTATCCATTTTGAGTCTATTATTGCATATGGCTTAAGGAAATGGTCCATTTTCATTCTTCTGCAAGTGGCTGTCCAATTTTCCCAACACCATTTGCTGAAGAGACTGTCTTTTTTTCCATTGGACATTCTTTCCTGCTTTGTTGAAGATTAGTTGACCATAGATTTGAGGGTCCATTTCTAGGCTCTCTATTCTGTTTCATTGGTCTATATGTCTGTTTTTGTCCCAGTACCATACTGTCTTGATGATTATAGCTTTGTAATAGAGCTTAAAATCTGGAATTGTGATCCACCATCTTCAGTTTGCTTTTTTGGCATTCCTTTGGCTATTTGGGGTCTTTTCTGGTTCCATATAAATTTTAGGATTATTTGTTCCATTTCTTTAAAAAAAAAAAGGATGCTATTTTGATATTTACCCTGTATCACTATACTGTGGAGGATTTTGATCAAGAAAGGATGCTGTACTTTGTCAATTGCTTTCTCATCATCTATTGAGAGTATTATATGGTTCTTGTTCTTTCTTTTATTAATGTATTGTACCACATTGATTGATTTGCAGATGTTGAACCAACCTTGCAGCCCAGGAATAAATCCCACTTGGTCGTGGTGAATAATCCTTTTAATGTACTGTTGGATCCTATTGGCTAATATTTTGGTGAGAATTTTTCCACCTGTGTTCATCAGGGATATTGGTCTGTAATTCTCCTTTTTGATTGGGGCCTTTGTCTGGTTTTGGGATCAAGGGAATGCTAGCCTTATAAAATGAGTTTGGAACTATTTTTTGGAACATTTTTGAGAATAAGTATTAATTCTTCCTTAAATATTTGATAGAATTCCCCTTGGGAAGCCGTCTGGCCCTGGGCTCTTGTTTTTTGGGAGATTTTTGATGACAGCTTCAATCTCCTTACTGGTTATGGGTCCGTTCAGGTTTTCTATTTCTTCCTGGTTCAGTTTTTGTAGT
This sequence comes from Mustela erminea, assembly GCF_009829155.1. Lineage (NCBI taxonomy): Eukaryota > Metazoa > Chordata > Mammalia > Carnivora > Mustelidae > Mustela > Mustela erminea. The sequence continues at coordinate 73,093,000 of NC_045626.1, read as the reverse complement.
TTATATGTCTCTAGGAATGCACCTATTTCTTCCAGATTGTCAAATTTGCTGGTGTATAGTTTCTTATAATATGTTCCTATCATTGTTTGTATTTCTTGGTGTTGGTTGTGATCTCTCTTCTTTCACTCATGATTTTATTAATTTAGGTCCTTTCTCTTCTCTTTTTGATAAATCTGGCTGAGGTTTATCAATTTTATTCATTCTTTCAATGAGCCAGCTCCTAGTTTAGTTGATTTGTTCTACTGGTCTTTTGGTTTCTATGTCATTGATTTCTGCTCTGATCTTTATTACTTATCTTCTGCTACTGTGTTTAGGCTTTCTTTGTTGTTCTTTCTCCAGCTCCATTAGGTGTGGTGTTAGGTTGTATACTTGACACCCTTTCTTGTTTCTTGAAAAAGACTTGTATTGCTATATATTTTCCTCTCAGGACTGCCTTTTCTGTGTCCCAAAGATTTTGAACAGTTGTGTTTTCATTTTCATTTGTTTCCATGAATTTTTTTTTTTTTGTCTCTCTCTCTCCTTTTTATTTATTTATTTATTTATTTATTTATTTATTTATTTTTATTTCCAGCATAACAGTATTCATTATTTTTGCACCACACCCCGTGCTCCATGCAATCCGTGCCCTCTATAATACCCACCACCTGGTACCCCAACCTCCCACCCTCCGTCCCTTCAAAACCCTCAGATTGTTTTTCAGAGTCCATAGTCTCTCATGGTTCACTTCCCCTTCCAATTTCCCCCAACTCCCTTCTCCACTCTAAGTCCCCATGTCCTCCATGCTATTTGTTATGCTCCACAAATAAGTGAAACCATATGATAGTTGACTCTCTCTGCTTGACTTATTTCATTCAGCATAATCTCTTCCAGTCCCATCCATGTTGCTACAAAAGTTGGGTATTCATCCTTTCTGATGGAGGCATAATACTCTATCCCCAGGGGTACAGGTCCGTGAATCACCAGGTTTACACACTTCACAGCACTCACCAAAGCACATACCCTCCCCAATGTCCATAATCACACCCCCTTCTCCCAAACCCCCTCCCCCCAGCAACCCTCAGTTTGTTTTGTGAGATTAAAAGTCACTTATGGTTTGTCTCCCTCCCAATCCCATCTTGTTTCATTGATTCTTCTCCTACCCACTTAAGCCCCCATGTTGCATCACCACTTCCTCATATCAGGGAGATCATATGATAGTTGTCTTTCTCTGCTTGACTTATTTCGCTAAGCATGATACGCTCTAGTTCCATCCATGTTGTCGCAAATGGCAAGATTTCATTTCTTTTGATGGCTGCATAGTATTCCATTGTGTATATATACCACATCTTCTTGATCCATTCATCTGTTGATGGACATCTAGGTTCTTTCCATAGTTTGGCTATTGTGGACATTGCTGCTATAAACATTCGGGTGCATGTGCCCCTTTGGATCACTACGTTTGTATCTTTAGGGTAAATACCCAATAGTGCAATTGCTGGGTCATAGGGCAGTTCTATTTTCAACATTTTGAGGAACCTCCATGCTGTTTTCCAGAGCGCCTGAGTGGCTCAGTTGTTAAGCATCTGCCTTCAGCTCAGGTCATGATCCAGGGTCCTGGGATCAAGCCCCGCATCAGGCTCCTGGCTCCATGAATTTTTTTAAATTCTTCTTTAATTTCCTGGTTGACACATTCATTCTTTAGTAGAATGCTCTTTAGCCTCCATGTATTTGAGTTCTTTCCAACTTCCTTCTTGTGGTTGAGTTCTGGTTTCAAAGCATCATGGTCTGACAATATGCAGGGAATGGTCCCAAACTTTTGATACCAGTTGAGACCTGATTTGCAACCCAGGATGTGATCTATTCTGGAGAATGTTGCATGTGCACTGGAGAAGAATATGTATTCTGCTGCTTTGGGATGGAATGTTCTGAATTATCTGTGATGTCCATCTGGTCCAATGTGTCATTTCAAGCCTTTATTTCCTTGTTGATCTTTTGCTTAGATGATCTGTCCATTTCAGTGAGGGGAGTGTTAAAGTCCCCTATTGTTATTGTATTATTGTCGATATATTTCTTTGATTTTGGTATTAATTGGTTTATACAGTTGGTTGCTCCCATGTTAGGGGCATAGATATTTAAAATTGTTAGGTCTTCTTGTTGGACTGACCCTTTGAGTATGATATAGTGTCCTTCCTCATCTCTTATTATAGTCTCTGGCTTAAAATCTAGTTGATCTGATATAAGGATTGCCATCCCAGCTTTCTTTTGATGTCCGTTAGCATGGTAAGTTGCTTTTCACCTTTTCCCTTTAAATCTGGAGGTGTCTTTGGGTCTAAAATGAGTTTCTTGCAGACAGCATATTGATGGGTCTTGGTATTTTATCTATTCTGATACCCTGTGTCTCTTGATTGGGGCATTTAGCCCATTTACATTTAGGGTAACTATTGAAAGATATGATTTTAGTGCCATTGTGTTGTCTGTAAAGTGATTGTTACTATATATTATCTCTGTTCCTTTTTGGTCTGTTATTTTAATCTCTCTCTTTGCTTAGAGGACCCCTTTCAATATTTCCAGCAGAGCTGGTTTGGTGTTTGCAAATTCTTTTAGTTTTTGTTTGTTCTGGAAGCTTATTTCTCCTTCTATTTTCAGTGACAACCTGGCTGGATATAGTATTCTTGGCTGCATATTTTTCTTGTTTAGTGGTCTGAATATATCATGCCAGTCCTTTCTGGCCTGCCAGGTCTCTGTGGATAGGTCTTCTGCCAATCTAATATTTCTACCATTGTATATTACAGACCTCTTGTCCCAAGATGCTTTCAGGATTTTCTCTTTGTCACTGAGACTTGTAAGTTTTACTATTAGATGATAGGGTATTAACCTATTTTTATTGATTTTTGAGGGGAGTTCTCTGTGCCTCCTAGATTTTGATGATTATTTCCTTCTCCAAATTAAAGAAATTCTTTACTATAATTTGTTCCAATAGACCTTCTTCCCCTCCATCTCTTTCTTCTTCTTTTCAGATCCCAATTATCCTAATATTGTTTCATTTTATGGTATCACTTATCTCTCAAATTCTCCCCTCACGGTTCAGTAGTTGTTTATCTCTCTTTTTCTTCAGCTTCTTTATTCTCCATCATTTGGTCTTCTATATCACTAATTCTCTCTTCTGCCTCATTTATCTTAGCAGTAAGAATCTCCATTTTTTATAGCACCTCATTAATAGCTTTTTAAATTTCAATTTGTTTAGATTTTAGTTCTTTTATTTCTCCAGAAGGGGATTTTATTTCTCCAGAAAGGGATTCTCTCATTTCTTCCATGCTTTTTTCAAGTCCAGCTAGCTCCTTGATAAACATCATTCTGAACTCAAGTTCTGACATCTTACTAATGTCCTTTTGATTAGGTCCCTAACCATGGGTATTTCCTCTTATTTTGGGGGGGGGGGGGTGAGTTTTTCCACGTTGTCATTTTATCCAGATGAGAATAGATCAATGAGAGAACAAAATACAAAAAGGGTATCAATGACCCCAGAAAAATATACACTAACCAAATTGGAAGAAATCCAAAACTGGGGGGAGAAGAAAGGAGAAAGAGAGAGAGAGAAGAAAAAAAAGAAATATATATATATATATATATATATAGACTGATTTGGGGTGTATTTTGGTCTGTTAGAAGAAACTGTCTCCCAAAATTTTAAAGAAATAAAAACCTATATGTATAGAAATAATAGGGTTAATACAATGAAGGGATAGAATATGACTATAACAATGAAAATTAAAACATAATTCTTAAAAAGGGATTGATAAGAGAAAATAGTTTTAAAAAGTTAAAATAGGAAATGAACTTTTTTTTTTAAATAGAATAAGAAAAAATAAAATTAAGAAAATTTAACTTTGAAAGACTAAAGGATCATGGGGGAAAAGCCATGAATTCTAGGTGCTGTATTCCCCAAGCTCTGGAGTTCTGCAGTTCTCATTGATCAGTGAACTTGGTCTTGGCTGGATGTTCTTACTGATTTTCTGGGAAAGGGGCCTGTTGTAGTGATTCTCAAATGTCTTTGCCCGAGGTGGAATTGCGTCACCCTTGGCATGGGCCTGGCTAAGTAATATGCTCAGGTTTACTCTCTGGAGCTTTTGTTCCCTGAATGCTTTCCATAGAAATCTGGAGGAGGGGAATGAAAATGGCAGCTTCCCAATCTCTGGCCCCATAGGAGCCAAGAACTAGTGGTCCCACTCCTCAGTGCACCCTCGGAGAAAAGCACTCAATCACTCCTGTCTCCCTGGCCTCTGGCTGTGCTCTGAGCTCACCCAGCTTGTGATAGCATTTCTATCTCTGGCACACAGCTCCGTTTAGAGTCTCCAAACCCAGATTCCTACCATGCATTCCCACGCTGCTCCTCCCAGAGAAGGAAGGTGAGTCTCCTCAGATCTTCCACTTGTGGTGTCCCTGCTCAAAGAGCAGCAGCCTGACTGTGTCTCAGATCATGGTTTAAGGTAACCCCAAGCTGAGAGCCTAGTGCTTGGCTCCATCTCTGCAACCGGCTTTCCTACTCTGATACCTGGGAGCTCTGCTGCCCTCAGGAACCCCCAGTCTTTCTGCAATGCTGTGAGTCCTGAGACCACACTGTCCCTGTGAGGGCTCCACCCCCACTTAGCCTCTGGAGCAAAAACCCTCCACAGAACAGACTTCTAAAAGTTCCGATTCATGCTCCACAGCTCCATCACTTGCCAGGAGCAGGCCCCTTCTCCCCACGGTCTGTCTTCCCATGTGTTGCCTCAGATTCACTTCTCTGCATGTCCTACCTTCCAGAAAGTGGTCGCTTTTCTGTTCCTAGAATTGCTGCTCTTCTCTTCAATCTCCTGTTGAGTTTGTACCATCAGAATGGTTTGATAGCTATCTAGATGAACTCCTGGGACCAAAGGAAATTTAGGTATGCTCTTCCTCTGCCATCTTGTTCCTTCTCCTGGAACACAGGCAATTCTGACCTCACCCCCACACCCCAATGTGCTAACACACTTTTTAAAGTTAAAAAAAAAACCTTATTATTTTTATATCAGTACATTTTATTGGGAGATTAAACAAAACCCTACCAACACTGATTCCCTTTAGAAGGCAGGATTAGTGGACAGGGCAGGGGAGGGGCAGTACTAAACACTTCTGATTGCATACCTTTCAGGAATTCTTAAATTTTTAAAATTATTTTAAAGGGAAAAAAATATTTGAGGGTGTGGAAAGAGGAATGAGCACAGGAAACAATGTCAGAAAGTATCCAAATTTACCCCAGTTTGCTCCATGATCTGAGACAAGTCACATCCTCTCTCCATGTGTTGATTTTTTTTTTAATCTATAAAATGGGAAATGCCAGTGTGACAGAATGACTTATAGAGAGAATGCAATGACAGCAGGCAATATGCTTTCTGGAGTGTAACTCACCATTTGCTATCCGCATTGTCCACATGGACACACAGGTACAGGGCTGCCCCTGAGGCAGAAGATGAAAATCCACTGCCCCCAAGCACACCTCCCCCACCTCTGCCCTTTCTGCCCCAGAAAGTCTGTGCCAAGCCCAGGTGGGAATGACCCTGGAAGTCTACCCGAGGGTCCTCATACTGCAGGATAGAGTAAACTGGGTCTTCCCTGGCTGCAAGGAATGGGTTGTAGCCAAATGTTCCAACAGTTTATTATCCAAGGTGGACCTCTGGGTGCCAATGCTTGTTGGCTAGTCCAGCACTGGAACATACTAGGTGCTCAATGAATGCATGAATGAATGAATGAATGTATAAATGAATGATCAAATGTGAGTGGGAGAAAGAAACTCAGCCCTCACTCAATTCAATTTCCTTAATCTATGAAATGGGAATTAGGCTAAGATCTTCTCCAACCTAAAAGTCAATGCAAGTAATACAAGTAAAACAAAGCTGATGAGCTCCCGAATGGGAGGGAAGGTCTTCTCGGTGCTAAGGGCAGTGCCAGTAGTCATCGATCAGAGGCGATTTTGTCTCTGCTGGTGGGACATTTGGCAATGTCTGAAATCACTCATTATTTTCCCAGGGGGTGGTAGTGCGGTGGGGGGAGGCATGTTGCTCCTGGCACCGAATGGCTGGAAGCCAGGGATGCTGTTCTATGCATGTCCTACAGTGCACAGCGTAGCCTCTTGTCCCCCAACAAAGAAAGATGCAAAAGGCACAGGATAACCAATGTTCTTCGGGGCAATCCAGATGATCCTAGTTTTGTTTCTGACTGCACTTGATGTGTTCCGGTGTGATTTTTCAAGCCTCAAATAGCCTGGACTCCTTCTTGCTACCAACATGCCATGTGACCCTGGCAGCCCATTCCCCTTCTCTGAACCTCAAGTTCACTTTCTGGGCAGTTTGTAACCACAAATCTTGAAGATGCAATATTTCATTATTGACTTTGTCCCTGTTGGGCAATTTCTTCTTGAGGAGGGCAAAAGCAGGAGAAACCACCAACTGAATGGAGCATTATTAATAAGGATTAGACTAGGAAGCAACAGTTTCGTAGTCCCCTTTACCAAAAAAAAATACACCCACTGAAGCGCCAGCCAGGCCTGCCTCCTAAAAGTCCTCCCCGTGAACAGTTTGATGAGGGAAAAATTATCGTCATCCCTACTGGAAGACCCAGAGGAGTTCCATGACTCAATGAATGAGGTACTTCTGTGATAGCAAATGTGTCTGTGTGTTCTCTTGGCCTTTCCATCACTAGGTACTAAAGGCAACAGTTAAACCCAGCTCATTCTGTAATTTTTTTTTCACTTAAGGCAGTATTAAATATTTATTATACACATTTTGGAAAACACCAAAAAGTAGAAGGAAGAAAACCCATGCCATCCAGAGGAAGCCAGGGCCACATTGTTGGAGCCATTCTTAGAGTAATGTAGGGGCGCCTGAGGGGGGTGGGTTGAGAATTCAGCTCAGGTCATGATCTCAGGGACATGAGATCCTGGGCCCTGAGCTAGGCATGGAGCCTGGTAAAGATCCTTTCTCTAGGGGCACCTGGGTGGCTCAGTCAGTTAAACGCCTGCCTTCTGCTCTGGTCATGATCTCAGGGTCCCGGGATTGAGTCCCGCATCAGGCTCCCTGCTTAATGGGGAGTCTGCTTCTCCCTCTCTCCCTGCCCCTCCCTACCCCTTGTGCTCTTTCTCTCTCTTTTTCTCAAATAGGTTTAAAAAAAAGATTCTCTCTCCCTCTCCTTCTGTCCCCCCCTTAAATATATATATGGTAACAACATTACAGATAGTGACTCCATATCGTGACGAGCACCGAGGAAGGTATAGACTTGTTAGATCAATATGTGGTACACCTGAAACAAAGAGAACAGTGGATGTTAGTTTAAAAAACTTTTAAATTAACTTCAAAAATTAAAAGAAATGAGGTCTGATATAGCTTACAGTAAAACAAAGTCCACCAAAACACCAGCTCTGCATCGTAATTTGTTTTAGGTGGTTGGTCCCGTTGTTTTCATACACATCATAGAATTTTACATCTTGCTCTTCTCACTGCACATTACAGCAGAAACACTCCCCAGCTGTGGCTTCCTGGGCTTCCCACTCCATCCCTGTGTGTCCACGTGGGGATGGGCTGTCATCAGTCACTCTGCTGCCGCCGAGCGGCTCCGATTCAAATCCGCAGTTTCAGAGCGCATGGTGCATTTCCGACTTTAATGGGATGCTTCCCAGTCTACTCTCCCCATCTCTCCCACCAAAGTGAGAGAGGGAAAAAGGGAAAGGTGCTTCCTCCTCACCTTTGATGGGAGAACAAACGCTCAGTCGTCTTCAGCATGCGGTCTGGAGAAGGGAGAGCAGCCTCTCTCTGTATTTAATTTGAGCCCCATCTCTTCCGTTGGATATCCGTGTTTGGTTATTGGTATAGGTCTGTCTTCCGGAAGTGCCTAGAGCATTGACTTTCTTGTCCTAGTATCAACCAGCAGAGAAATGTCACTCATTAATTGATGGGCAACACTGGGGCATTGAATGCACATGATAAAGGCAGAATCACCCATATGTGACTAGGATGACTGAACATTGTAAGTGCTCTGAGAAAGAAGAGTTCGTTTAATCCGGTGGTCATTGAGCCCCTGGGAAAAGCCTCCTATGTCTCTGGATCTCGAAGGCCCTGGAATCCCACTCTGACTCATTCCGGCTGGGATCTGGTTTTGCACGGCACTCCCCCGGCCAGCATCCCGGCTGAGAAAGAGGCCTCCAGCGGCAAACACTGCAGACCACAGACAGACTCTCATCTGTCTTGAACATGGCCTTGAGTTTGGAGCCAGCCACCAAGATCCCACGGGTGAACCCTGAGGAGGAGGCAACATGGTGGTGGGGAGGGAAATTTACCTCGTGGATCTGCAACTCCCCTTGACAGTTAGGTCTTCAGTGGGAAAAAGCTGACTCAGTACAGCCAGATCTACTTCCTATAAGGCTGAAGTGCCACTATGGTTAACGCCTGTGTACCGTGGGGAACCCAGAGCTGGGCTCAGGGGCTGTGGGGAGGAGGCTGATCATGGACTCCTTTCTCTTGCATTCCCTCCTTCTCTTGTGGGCTGCGTTGGATCTAGACGGGCTGGGGTGGCCAGGGAAGGTCACAGGCCTTGAAAGTGTCAACACCTGTGGCCCAGATCTACACCTGGGTTCCTGCAGCCTGCAACTTACAACAACTTGAAGGCAAAACCAACAAGGAGTAGAAAGGCAAGATTACAGGTTCCAGAAGGAGCTCTTCTGATCAGTCTGGTGATAAGAGTCACCCCAGGGGCTTTAATAGCCCCCCACTTTCAAGCTCTACCCCTGGAGATTCAGATGTCAGGGGTCTGACAGGGGAGAGTGACAAATGTGTATTTTAACGAGGAATCCAGGGAGGGGTGAAGGGTATCATTTGGGAGATTTAAAAAACACTATAGCCGGGCGCCTGGGTGGCTCAGTGGGTTAAGCCGCTGCCTTCGGCTCGGGTCATGATCTCAGGGTCCTGGGATCGAGTCCCGCATCGGGCTCTCTGCTCAGCGGGGAGCCTGCTTCCTCCTCTCTCTCTCTCTCTGCCTGCCTCTCTGCCTGTCTCTCTGCCTACTTGTGATCTCTCTCTGTCAAATAAATAAAATAAAATAAAAAATCTTAAAAAAAAAAAAAAACACTATAGCCCACCCAGCAGGGAAGCGAAACAATGGAGGTCTGAGGGGGCCTCTGCTTCCTGCTGAGAAGGACAGGCTGTCAGTGATAACAGTACCTCATGATATTTAACAGAGCTGCTAGCATGGTCTTTGGCATCAGGAAAATGGGGGTTGGAAACGCAGTTTTATGGGTTTGTGTGACCTTGGAAGTTAATTTAGTGTCCCACAGCCTCACTTTGCTCATCTGTACAACAGGAATAATTTTTCCCTTGAGAAACAATAAAATTAGGTAATGGGTTAAAAAAAAAAGTGTTTAGCAGATGCCTGATACATACCCAGCACTCAGTAAAGCAATCAAAAATAAAACATCATAAATATCGCTATTATTATGGCCAAGGGCACGCCGATGTGCCTTATGTCCTTTGTCATTGCTCCTTCCCCTCCCTCACTTGTAATCAAGGGGACATTTTTGTAAAAGGACTGGCAGAAGCTAATACAGCCACCGGACCCCACAAAACTCACAAGCAGTGTCAGGATCGAACCACTCACTCTGCCCTCTCTAACAAGATTAGCAAAGGGCTTGAAGAATAATTGTCAATTACCTGATCACGCCCCAGATCAACACAGTCCAAGCTGGAAGACCTGACTAGAGTGACCTAGTCTGGCTGCCCACCTGATCCAGACAGAGAAGATGGAGAGAGAGAACATGAAACCCACACGGTTATGCTAGGGAGCAGTGGTCAATGTTGGAGCACCATCTGGGTCCCCCAATCCCAGGGGCATCCAAGCTTTGTGCACTGAAACACAGCTGGTGCTCGGGAGCCACGTGTCCTGACCCCTCACCCTCCTTCCTCTCTTTTGGCCCCTTCCCTTTTTTCTCACTGCACAGTCTACAGAGATGGTCAGCATTAATCATTTAACAAAAGTGACAGTGCTCACAAAAAGCACAGCTCTTGAGCAGACCCATGTCTGATCTAATTCTGTGAAGTAGATGGGGTGGCTCTGTTATGCACAAGAGGCTTCGTGGATTTGCCCAGTCTGATGCAGCTGGGGGACTGTGGAAGGCAGGATTTGAATCCGGATCCAATTCTAAAGCCTCGATGCTTCCCACCTTGGACCAGGAAACCTGCTTGGTTGGCCCCTAACTGCCCTTGATCTGCCCTCGGGTCATGCATGTGCCCTGTCCTCTCCCAGATGGGTTCCTGCCCTGGCGCAACCGGGAGCCTGGAATGCACGCCGGCTGGTGATCAATGGGACACAACAGGAACATTTGTCGATGCCAGTTGCAAACTGTTGCAGTCTATATAGATTAAGCCACTGCCGCCGACTCCATGAAAGTAAATGAGCCTTTCCGACAGCGGCAGAAATAAATTTAAATGACAGCGCCGAAGGGCCCAGAGACTGCGGCTGAGTGAGTGTCTGTCTGCAGAAAATCGACAAGGACAGCTATCAGTCCCAGGGCTTCTATCCCACGATGTAATTCCTCTCTATCTCAAGATCATCATTGGGGATGCTCTGACCACTCTGGCTTCCCACAGAAGGGTGCGGATACAATGACAATAGTAAAGACAGTGACAGTAGCTGGCGCGTGCTAGGCAATCACTGTGGGTGAGGCACCTACCTATAGGTACAGGTATGCTTTACCCACATCAACCCATTGCACCCAGGAAACAGGGTGCAATAACCCTGCTTTACACCTGGGGAAACTGAGGCTCAGGAAGGTCAAAGCCACATGCCAACTTGCAACTGACGGAAGTGGGTCTCAACTAAATGCAGGCGATCTCAGGCATGAGTCTGCCAAACAGTTGCCAGGACCAGCCCTTGTTTAAATTTACTAGGTGGTTTTACATTCAAGGCAAAAATAAATCACACTTAGCAGGATATAGAGTGCCCACCAAGGCCTGGCCTGGCAACCACCCTGACTCACTGGCTTTCTCTCCAGTCACCCTCCATTTGCTTCCCCTCATATTCCTCTATTGTGCTCTCCTTCTTGCTCCACACTCTTCCTGCAACCCTCTGTTCTGAACCTATCTCATGATTCTGAATTTTCAAATCTTTCTGGGTCTCCCACAAGGTCAAGTTTAATTATTTAGAAAAAAGAAAAAAGAAACAAAAAGAAAGAAAAGAAAAAGTGCCTCCCCCTCAACCCCAGGACAATACAGCCCTGAGCCAGGGCACACAGCTTGGAAAGGAGTGTGGGCTTGTTACAACCCCCACTCATCCCTTGGGTGATGTGCTTGTGTAGTAAACAACCTGCCCAACTGTACATGGTGGTCCTGCCCCACAGACTGAGTTAGAGGACTGTTCTCTGTGCCCTGTTAGCATGCTGAGCTTCTCTCTTTCTAAGCATCTATCATACCAAATATGATTTTTTCTCCTTTTCTATTACCCCTTTCAGTACATAAACAACTGGTACATGAGACACTTGTGCCCTTGGTTTCTGTAACCCTAATGCTTAGCTGGGGCCTGGCAGGATCAATGGTAAGTATGTATGGTCAGCAAAAGGAAGAAAAGAAGGGAGCATGAAACAGAAAGAAAAGGAGAGGGAGAGAAGGTCAGGAGAGAGGGAAGGAGGCAGTTCCCATATTTGTCCTGGCATCTTGGCAAGTTAGGCCCACCCTAGGCCCACAGTTCAGGAGGTGGAGGACCTACCCTCCACCCTCAGCCCCAAGCTAACAGGTGTCTTTCCTCCTCTTCCACAGATGCATCCCAGGAAGCAGACATTGGCCCTTCGGGTGCTTCCCTTCTACCCTCCAGAGCTCTGGGGAGCAGCAGTCTGAACAAAGAGAGCCTTGAAGAGAGAGTGACTACTGCCCCTCTGAATCCAGTGCAGTCGGGGGAAGATCTTCGAGAGCCAGGGCTGGAAGGGGAAGCCCCCTCAGCCGCTCTCTCCACGAGGCTGCCGGAGGAGACCGCCACCAAGCACACCCTCCCCTCCGGGAAGAAGCTGCCTTCGCTCAAGCAGGTGAACTCCGCCAGGAAACAGCTGCGGCCCAAAGTCACCTCCACGGCAGCGGTTCAGAGGACAGTGTCCTCCCCTGCCTCCTTGGGCCTGGGCATCCTCTCTTCCTCCGCCACTGAGAAGCCCCGCCCCCCGGGAGACCCTGAGCCCGCTGCCTCCGAGGAGCCCCTCTGGCTGGACCAGAAAGCAGGTGCAGTCCCCACGACACCTGCACCCCTGCAGATCTCCCCCTTCACCTCACAGTCCTATGTGGCCCACACCCTCCCCCAGAGGCCAGACCCTGGGGAGTCTGCGGTGCCTGATGACGCCCCTGAGGCTCCCCCCGAAGATGCCAGTCCCATAACCTTGATGGACAAAGGTGAGAACGAACTGACCGGGTCAGCCTCAGAGGAGAGCCAGGAGACCACGACATCCACCATCATCACCACCACGGTCATCACAACTGAGCAGGCCCCCGGTAAGCAGCCCGCAGACCCTCAAGCCCTCCTGCTGCAACCAGGAGGCACCCACTCTGCGCAGGCCATGGCGGGAGGGGAGCCAGGGAGACCCATGTCCCACCATCACTTATCACCTGTTGAGCACTGACTTGAGCTTGACCTCGTGGCTCAGAATTACTATCCCCATTTTAAAGATGAGACAACTAAGACTCAGAGACATCAAGCAGTTTGCCCAAGGCCACGCAGCTAAAGAGTGGGATTCAAACCTTTTTCAGCTTGGAATAGAATCCTTTAACCTGCTGAAGGCCCTTGACTTTTCAGTCTTTTTTTTTTTTTTAAGATTTATTTATTTATTGAGAGAGAGCACACATGAGGGGAGGGGCAGAGAGACAGAATCTTAAGCTGATTCCTCACTGACAATGAAGACTGATGTGGGTCTTGATCTCAGGACTCCAAGACCACCACTGAAACCAAAACCAAGAGTCTGACACCCAACCACTGTGCTCACAGGTGCCCCTCAGAGTGCTTTTACTTTGACAGTTGCATTTACTTCTCCAGACTTGATAAAATGCACGTCTGTGTCCCAGTCTTCTATCTTCTTTTCTGTTTTCAAACAGAGAAGACAGACACCAACGGTCGATCATAGGTAGATTTGGGACAAGTGCATTATGGCCTCTCTTTAGAAAGTATAAGTTCTGGGTTTGAATCCTGCTCTCTGTGTGAGGTTGACCCAGACACCACCCCTCTCTGAGCTTTGGTTTACGAATCTCTAAAATGGGGATGAAATGTCAGGTCCTACAAGGGTGAATGGGGTCGGGCCGGTCCAGTGGTTAGGACTGTGCCTAGTGGAATGAAGTAAGCAGTCAGCCTGTGTCAGCTACCACAGTTTGGATTATCATGTTGATTCTGGGGACTGAAGGAGAATTAGCAGCAGTGGGAGGGAGGGAGAAAGAAAAATGCTGGTGCCCCAGAAGCCCAGAGCCACCCTGCAGCCCATCTGAGACATGACATCTATCTGAACTGTCCTTCGTGTCCTAATGAAAGTCCTTCCTCCAGCTCCCTGCAGTGTGAGCTTCTCTGATCCCGAAGGGTACATTGACTCCAGTGACTATCCACCACTGCCCCTCAGCGGCTTCCTGGAGTGTACGTACAACGTGACGGTCTACACTGGCTACGGTGTGGAGCTCCAGGTAATTGTAGAAAGTTGCCTGGACAGTGCCTGCCTCTTCCAGCAGGAAGTCTCTGGAGGGTTGTCTGACTCAGGCTTACTGTTATCATCCTAACTGCTTTGGTTCCTTCTTTGCCTTAAGCGGGGCAATTTGAGCTGGGCTTTGTTGAATGAATAGGAGTTCCCGATTCAATGCACAGCTGAAATAGGCATACATGGAAGAGGGGGAACTGTTAATAAATTGTGAGTTATTATACTCAGAAGGAAAGTCCTCTTATACCCTGTATCAAACACATTATATCCTTGTATCAAAACTTTTTTGCCTGTAAGCTAAGAATGGAAAAGCAGAGTGGCATAGTGCTCAAACATCTGGATTTAAGTCCCAGCTCTACCAGTGAAAGCTGTGTGACTCTGGGCAAGGGATCTTACCTCTCTGAGCCTTGGTCTCTCCATTAGTAAAATAGAGTGATAATACTACTATTTTACAGATACTCAGGATGGTACAAATATGACAATGCACAGACCATTCATCCAGAGAGCCTAGCTCAGTGTATGTTACCAATTATCCTCATCCTAGTTCCTGACCTTCCCCAATTGACCCCCCAATTTTTAAAAAATGGAACAAGGAGGGGTGTCTGGGAGTGGGGAACTGTCCAATTCACTGCCTCACAGGAGAGGACAGGAAAAGAAAGCTGGTACCAAGTCATGGTGGCAGACCCTCCCAGGCTAAGTTTGGAGGTCTGGATGTATACCTTTTTCTAATGAACAATAACAAACCATCAAAAGTTTTTTAGCTGGGTTGGTTGTCACCTAACCAGAACTTTATTTTAGGGAAGTTTTTCAGACTTTCATGGAAAGAATAAAAATTAAGCACCTCAGCACCAGGAGCTGTGGTCTTTGCAGTCCCCAGAGCTTAGCACAGTGTGTGGCACATAATAGATACTTCCTAAATGTTCATGGAATTAAAATGAGCTGGAGGAAAGTTGCAGTCCATCTGAATGTGGCACTCCATGGTCCATTTCCTTCCACTTGGTGTCAAACACTGCATGGAGCTCTTTACCAGGCACATAATTCCTTCACTGAGTACCTACTGGGTACCAATCATGGCTATTTACTCTGGGGAATATGGGAGTGTGCAAACTAATGCAGTACCTCCCCTAAAGGAGTTCACTGTCCTATGATTGATACAGACATACTTAGAAGACATTAGAATGCCATTTGAAAAGGTGTTCAGTGGGTGCTTATAGGGGATGTTGTAACATCCCAGTGGAGGCATGGGAAAGCCCTTTGGTAGTCAGGGAAGGTCTCACAGAGAAGGGAAATTTTAGTAGAGCTTTGGGGAATGAATAGGAGTTTGTCAAAAAGAAAAAAAGAGTAAGATGTATGATCTGCAAGAGGAAGGGTTCGTCGGTGAGGCCAGCCCTGCTTTGTTGAGAGGCAAAGGGCCTAGGATCCCAGGCCCCCTAGGAGAGGCATCAAAATCCAAATTGGGCACTGGGATCTGACTAAAGGTCCCCCCCCCCGCCAGCCACACTCCATTTGTTTAGTGTCTTTGTATACAACTAAAGTATCTCTCCTCTTTCTCCTCCAAACCTGGAAAGTGGACTTGGAAATCAAGTATGCAGTTCTTTGCGTAAGTGATGGGGTTAGAGCCGCTGTTTTACAGCACATGAGGGTGGCCCTGAGAATGCCCTAGAAATGAGCACCCCACTCCCTCTTACCAGTTCATGCAGAAAGGGGAAGAATGAATTCAATCCACATAAATATTTATTGAGCACCTGTTATGTGCCAAGCACTCTTCTGGGCACTAGGGACAAGGAACAAATGGGGGACGGGGGCAAAAACACCTTCATTCATGGAGCTTGCATTCTGGTGGAATGCCTTATTCTGTCCTCCTGGAGTCTGGGCTTCAGGAACCAGCGGATCAAGCTCTTGCCCTCCCCTCTCCATCCCCAGGAGAACTTAACTCAGCTGCCGGTGTGGAGGAAGCTCTCTCACAGGACTCATCCATGGACGCTTACAGATTTTTGCAGTACCTTTGCCCTATACCTTGGCTTCAGTCTGGTCCCTCATGAGGGGAACCTAGATATTTCCAGGGCTCCAGATGTTTCCAAGGGGGCCTGTCTGTCCTCTTGACCTGGGGCTGACTGCGGGCTGCTGTGTTGGCATTGTCTGGGGTCCTCTGGCAGCTGCAAGGGCCCTGTCTCAAGCACAACTCAGAGTTCCTCTCCATCCGGCCCTGTCTGTCTGCAGGTGAAGAGCGTGAACCTGTCTGACGGTGAGCTGCTCTCCATCCGCGGGGTGGACGGTCCCACCTTGACTGTCCTGGCCAACCAGACTCTCCTGGTAGAGGGACAGGTTATCCGAAGTCCCACCAACACCATCTCTGTCTACTTCCGGACCTTCCAGGACGATGTCCTTGGAACCTTCCAGCTGCACTATCAGGGTAAGCTCGCATCTAGGCTAATGGGGGGGGGGGGTAGATGTTTGCCTCAGTTTCCCTCTGGAGCCAAGGATTCTCCAACTTTTTGTGCCAGGGATCCCTCCATCAGGTTGTTAAAACCTCTGGACCCCTTCTCAGAACCATGTTTTTGAAAGCGTAAAATAAAACCTTACATGACTAAGAAGGAAACCAGTCAGGTTGAATTACAGTTGTCAAAATATTATTTTAATCTGCAATGTCATAATCCATGTGCTTCTTTATTAACACATTAAATAATAATCTCCCCCGGCAGCTCTGGTAATTACTGTAATTTCAAAGTACTGAGGATCATAAGAAATATGTCAAGATATCTACCATGATATGAAAATATCTGTATTTCTTTTGGTGACGAAGTCATACGTTCTACAAATAGGTCATAGTCTGTTGCTTATCTGCATGATTGAAGAAAATACCACTGTTCAGTTAAAGATAAATAGGAAACCAGCAAGCCACTTTTTCCCGTTCAGATAGATCCACAGCTCCTGAATCTCCTAAATGAATCCTCAGGGAAGTCCATGGATAAAAAGCCTCAACTCCCAGGGCCAACCCACAGGGGTCTGACTCTCTCTTTTCTTCCGCAATGTTTTCTTTCCTTTTTGTCTGACTCTGAGGCTCCCCTCTTGCTTTCTGTTCCTCTTGCTCTTCTCTCTCCCTGCCTTCCTTCCTCCTTCTTGGCCCCCTCCCTCCTTTCTTGCCTCTTCATCCTTTCCTTCTCCCCCTCTCTTCTTTCCCTCCCTCCACTCTCCCTTCCCTCTGGCCGGCACCCTCTCTCTCACTCTCAACCCCTTTCTCTACCTCTGGAGACCTTCCCGTGACCTCAGGTTACTTCCCTGAACCAGAAGCTCCTCTATGTCCTTGCCAGATACCTGCGTGGAGAGTAGGGTCTGCCCTCACACATCTGGATATTTGGGCACCCTCTACCTGGGCATCAAACTGAATGAACATCAGGAAAAACAGTTCTGTTGAAACTTTGCCCTCGGATGTTTCTGAAACAGGGGAATGCGTGTTCATGGGAGTACCCGCCTCATCACCACTTTCCAAGACCAAGACTCCCCCTGTTGTCTTGTTCATTACTAAATGGGGGCAAAGAAATAGTTTGTAGAGCCCTTGGGTTGGATGTAATCCTCCCAGTGAGTTCTGAGATCATCGATACCTCATGCAGTGGGAGTGGTCAGACCATACAGCCAAAAGGAGCAGTTAGGAAGGTTTTCACATCCTCTTGGGAGAATCAAAGGAGCTCAGCACGGTCCTCTAGTGCCTTCTACTGCCCCCAGCTAGATGTTGGACTACGGAGGCTCTTCCTCGGTGTTTCCTAGTTAATCCTTACTGCCACTGGTGAAGCAGGGACAATTGCCAACTCCCCTGGCAAGATGAGGAGAACCAAGTTCGGGGCACCCTGTCCCTTTCTCAAGGCCACACAGTTTCTAAGGGATGGAGGAAGAATGTAAACTCACATTGGTCTCCTCCCAGGCCAGGCCTGTGTGGGCCAGGAGGGTTATGTTCAAGCTGTCCTATCCTTTGGCATTTCCTGAAGAGCTGCTTATTCGAGTTCTGGTCCAAGCTTGTGCTCATTTTTAACAAACACCGAAATTGTTTGTGCTGGTAGGACAAAACCCACCTGAGCCCCACGGCCCCTCCTTTCCCCAAGGACAAGGCAGCTCTGCATCCACAGGAAGAGATGTTCACATGAGGTGTGGGAACTTATTTTTCACCCCAAACCTGTGATATCTGATTAGACAAGGTGGGGACCTTGGATCCCAGAAAAAGTGTCAATCTGGCGGTCTCCTCACCCTATGATCAATGAGAGTTCCAAAAATACACACATACTGCCCCCACCCAGTGCTCTGGAGCCCCTAGGGGCCTTATCTTTTCTCCTCAGCACAAATTGGCTGCTGGTATGTGGGTCACGTTCTTCCTGTCCCGGCTCCTAAGGGATGACCATCTGCCTTTGCATTTCTCCCAGCCTTCATGCTGAGCTGCAATTTTCCTCGCCGGCCCGACTTCGGGGATGTCACGGTGATGGACCTGCACCCGGGTGGGGCGGCCCACTTCCACTGCCACCTGGGCTATGAGCTCCAGGGCGCCAAGACGCTGACTTGCATGAATGCCTCCAAGCCCCACTGGAGCAGCCAGGAGCCCATCTGTTCAGGTACGCTCCCCACCTCGCCAGACCGGACGTAGATAGTTCCCTCAGAGGTGAGACACCAACCCCAGGGCATTAGACTGACCTTAGGGATAGGCGCCCAGCCCAGAGCAAAAGACTGCCCCCAAGATGCACAACCATAGCCACTAAAATCTTTAGTCTGTGGAAAAGCACACATCACCTAGAATTTACCATTAGCCACATTTAGCAGATCTGAAACTTTGTGCAACCATCACCACTCTGTACTTCTAGAACATCTCCATCGCTCCCAAAAGGAAACCTTGTACCCATTGGCACCCACTCCCTAATTTCCCCTCCCCTCATAAACCTTAACAGCCAACAACATGCTTTCTGTGTCAATGGATGTTCCTCTTCTGGACATTTCATATAAAGGGGATCCTACAATACATGGTCTTTTCCAACTGGCTTCTTTTGCCCAGGATCGTGTGTTTGAGGTTGACCCATGTCGTAATGTGGGTCAGTACCTTGTTCCTTTTCATGGCCGAAACATATGTCTGTGTGTGACTCTCCCCTGTTTTATTGGTGTATTCATTGGTGGATGCTGGAGTTTTTCCCACTTTGGCAATGATGAATAACGCTGCTGTGAACATCTGTATATCAATCTTTGTGTGGACATATGTTTTCTTTTCTCCTGGGTCCTATGGTAATTCTCTGGTTAACTTTTTAAGGAATTGTCAAGCTATTTTCTGCAGAGGCTGCACTGTTTGTCTTTCACACCTGACTGTGTGTGAGAGTTCCTCTTTCTCCACATCCTAGCCAGCACTTCTTATGTTACACGTTTTCTTTTTATGATTTTAGCCACCCTGGTGGGCAGGAAGCTTTCTCATTGTGGCTTTGATTTGCATTTCCCTGATGGCTAACAATACTGAGTGGCTTTCCTGTGCCTCTTGGCCATTTGTAGATCTTCTTAGAGAGATGTCTGTTCAAGTCCTTTGCCTGTTTGTTTGTTTTTTTTAATTTTGTTATTTGTCTTTTTGTTGTTGTCCTTCATATATTCTGAATATTAGATCCGTGTCAGGGATATGATTGGCAAATATTTTGTCCTTCCCTGTGGGTTGCTTTTTTACTTCTTTTTTTTTTTAATTTACTTATTTATTTGAGAGAAAGAGAGAGCAGGGGGGAGGGGAAGAAGGAGAGGGAGAAAGAGAATCCACAAGCAGACTCCCCACTGAATGTGGAGCCCGACTCCACTCAGGGCTTGATCCCAGGACCCTGAGATCATGCCCTGAGCTGAAACCAAGAATCAGGTGCTTAACCGACTGCACCACCCAGGTGACCCATGTTTTTTCACTTCTTGCTATTGTGCTCTAATGCAGAAAAGCTTTTCATGCTGACAAAGTGTAATTTATCTATTTTCTTCTGTAGCTGTACTTTGGGTATGCCTGCTGCCACACTTTGAACCCAGTCCGTAGATACTGAAACACTGCCAGGGCTGCTGTAAATGTTCATGTAGTAATGCAGCATCATGACAGCCATTACCTCCACATTACAGATGAGGAAACAGAGGCTCAGGGAGGTGAAGTCACTTGCCCAAAGTCAACAGACAGTAATTGAAATGAGTTCAGAGCCCTTCTCCTCTGAGCTGTTTTTCTCAAAGCACGGATGGTCTATAGACCAGCAAGAGGACTACAGACACATAGTTCTGGGCCTCCTACAGGACCAGCTGAATCAAAATCTCCATTTTAGCATGCCCTTGTGTGATTTGCATGCACATTATGGATCAAGGGGCTCAGGGTTACCCTGTACTGTTAGGCATAGCCTTGACTATCCTCAGCTATCAAGAGAGAAAAACCATTTTAGATTCTCAGAAGTTCCGGTGGTGGTCAGGAAAGCACAGGTCGCCTGTAATAACTGAGCACCTACTATGTGCCAGGGCCTGAGCCACGAAAAAGAGCATACTGGGAATAATAATAAATTATTCCTTTCTTCCAGGCATTCAGAGTCAGGGGAATCTGAAAGCAAATGAGGCCTGATGACACATTCTGAGATTTGATTGTTGCAGTATTGTTTCCCCAAGGCCCTTTGGAATTTTTCTTCTTTGCTTTTTAACAAAAGGGAATTATCCAAACCATAGGGCAGTTGGGCTCTGTGCCTCTCCCACGTTAATTTTTATCTATGTGTGAAATCAGAGAGGAATTAAGCCTCAATTTGTGCTAAGAAAGATGGATGGGGAGCCGCGGCTGGCAAATTGAAGCCAAACAGAGCCATCAGTTGGCTTAATAAGGCAGGAAAGGGGAGCAGAGAGGCAACAGAATAGCGGCAGCTTGGGGAGGACAGATGGCCGGTGCCCCCCACCAGGGTCTGTGTCCTCCGTCTCCTCAGCTCCTGAGCCATAGGACAACAATGCTGGCTATATTTTGAGCACCTATTCTGTGCCAGGGACAGTGCCAGGTCCTCTGTGTGCATCATTTCATTGACTTCTCACCATAGCCCTATAAGCAGGGTGGAATCAGTATCACCCTTTGAGAGTGAACTTGAGGTACAGAGTTTCCGTGACTTGCTCTAGATCCACAGAAGGTTGAGTGGCACAGGTGGGGTTTAAACCTCCACTTTAGGACAGGAAGGCAGTCGGGAGAGAGAGAGACAGACTTATGCACAGAGACCCAGACAGACGTGTGCACGTGCCCACACACACCCCAAAAAAACACCCACACACCTCTGTCCATGGTGCTGAAAGACATATAGGTGGTGGGGGTAGAGGGGTGGGGAAGGGGCTTCTGGGCAATGTCTTTGGTGTAAATCAGCACACTCCGGAGCAGAGCAGAGAGCTATCTACCTTTTCGCCTACTGCAAGTCCTTATTGGTCATGCAGTCATTCAACAAACATTTAATGAGACCCAAGTGTCTCCTAAAAATAAGAAACAAACTACTTCCTCATGTTTATCTATCTCCCTCCAGTTCACAAATTATTTTTTAATATTTCTTTATTAGATTTTTATGATAAAACTAATATATATTCTGGTTAAAAAAATAAGAAATTCAAAATTGTAGAGACAGGAGCAAATTACTTTCATATTTATGGTCTCAATAGATTTTTGCAAATAGCTCATTGAAGTAGGTAAGGTAGACATACCATTTTGTAAATTGTTTTTTTTTCCCCACTTATAATATATGAAGCATTATTCTATATTCCCAAGTATTCTTTAAGAACATGATTTTTTTTAAGATTTTTATTTATTTATTTGACAGAGATCACAAGTAGGCAGACAGGCAAGCAGAGAGAGGGGGGAAGGAGGCTCCCCACTGAGCAGAGAGCCCTATGCAGACCTCGATCCCAGAACCCCGGGATCATGACCTGAGCTGAAGGCAGAGGCCTTAACCCACTGAGCCCCCCAGGTGCCCCTAAGAACATGATTTTTAATAGCATGTAAATGGAGTGCATTTATTTTACCGAAGAGCTGTGAGTGGATATGTGTGTGGCTTCTCGTTTTTCGCTTAGAAGCACATCAGCAGTGAACACATTCATTCATAAATCCTGGTGAAAATTTCCAGATCTTCCTTTTAGCATAAATTCCCAGAACTTTAATGACTAGGTCAGAGTTTGGGAACATACTTTCTAGATTTTTCTCCAAATTGCTCTCCTGAAAGGCCATAGCAATTTGCATTCTAACCAGTTATGAGTGAGACTGCCCATTTCCCACCACCTTTCCCATTGGCAAGTTATGGCTGCTTTTTACCTTGACCAATCAGGTGGATGAAAATAGAAAGCAACCTACATTTGCCTTTCTTTTGTTATGAGTGTGTCTGCATTTTTAGTGCTTACTAAATACTAAAAGCATATGTCTTCTTCTGTGGACTGCCTATTTACATCCTTGATTACCATCTTATAGTGAAGAATTCAGGCACAGCCAGCACCATGGAAGAATCCTTAAATCACAGTTGTTCCTTAACATGAGGCACACAAAGGTCCAGGTGTGGGATGAGGTTTCCTACCAAGCAGGATGAATCTTGTCCAAGTCAAGAAGCCTTTTACCGTGTCTCCCTCTTCCCATCATGTTGCCTCCCACTAAGGGGTAGGGGTGAGGATGTGTGTGTGTGTCTCTCTCTCTCTCTCTCTCTGTCCCTCTCTGCTCTCCTCTCATGGTCATCCCCTCCTATTTTCTGCCCCCAGCCCCTTGTGGAGGGGCTGTACACAACGCCACCATTGGCCGGGTCCTCTCCCCAAGTTACCCAGGAAACACCAACGGGAGCCAGTTCTGCGTGTGGACAATTGAAGCTCCGGAGGGCCAGAAGCTACACCTGCACTTCGAGAGGCTGTCATTGCATGAGAAGGACAGGTAAGCCTCTGAGGGCTTACCCAGCAGCCTCCTTCCTTCCCAGAGTGTTGGAATGTGGTGAGGGATCTAGAGTCTTGAAATGGCTCATGAAGGTCGAGAAAGGAAAGGCTGGGGAGGTTGGCAAGGATATTAGACACCATCTTCCACCTCCTCCTTTTACAGGTAAGGAAACTTGGACATACAGAGGGAAAGCGACTTGCCCCAGGGCATACATCAGGATAGGGGAAGAGGCCTGTTTCTCCTGCGCATCCTTTTTTGCAGTTATCAATGAGGGAGTACTCGCTGAGCACCTGCTCTGCACCCAGTCACATACTAAGCTCCATGGAGAACTGGAGAGAAGTAGCAAGACATGGTTTCCGGTTTGATAGGAAATTGATGTGGAAACACTATACTTGTACACAGGAAGGAGCTAGGGAGAAGTTACAAGGCAATACTTAACAAAAAGCATGTCTGTAAACTCTAAGTTATATCTATGGAATCTAGAATCTTAAAGCTTTCTTATTCTATGACTTTATCTAGAATATTCTTGAATGTTCTAGAAAAGTAAGACCTTAGCTGTTTAGACTTGTTGCCTTGGGTTGTGTTCCCTTGGAAATGGACATGGGGACAATGATGTTAGGGAAGGTCACTCATTTGGCAGCTAAACCTGGAAAGCAGTAGTAGAGGCATGGGACAGTGGGCAGGGAAGGGAAAGGAGTCAACACAGTGTGTGTGTTAATGAGCAGGTGACTGTGGGGGCAGCTGGGGCTCTATCTACTGGGAGCCTCTGGGATACTGTATTAAACATGCCTCAGCATGATCCTTTTGGAGGCGTGAGGGAGCTGGTGTATTTATTTGCCACGACCCCCTTGCCCAGCCATCATTGCATGAGAGATACTCCTGGACACACTATCTCCCCAGCACTGCCCACCACCCTTTGAGCTGGTTGAGCTGACTGGCAAGCCAGGCCCTTGTCATCCTAACCACAGTGGACACATGGCAAAATGGACAAACTGGTGCTTCAACATTTATGCATTTTAGTAACATTAGAAATTCATCTAGGCAGCGTAAGAGAAACCCTTTTTATGAGTCCAAGTAAACACAGACGTGCGCGCACACACACACACACACACACCCCTCACAGGATTATAAATGCCTGTTTATGACTCCATAAAAGGAGTTTGTCTAATTTGTATACTATTTATCTCCCTAGTTTTACATAATTCCTTTAAAAATACCAAGACTAGCAAAGTGTCAAGTATCAAATGGTTTAATAACAGTAAAAATGAATACCAACGTTTTGTGTAGCATATTTTCTTTGTCAGGGCACTTGATCCTGTCATATTCTCAACCTGCAAGATAGGTAAGAGAGATGTTATAATCCTTCCTTTCACGGCTATGGAAACTGAGGCCCAAGATGTGCTGAGACCTACGTACACCCAATTGGTGGAGAATTGGGAAGTAAAAATCAGGACTCCTGATTCCGCATACAGGGCTTTTAGGATATTAGAATAAAAAACAGAGCCTGTTAGGAGTCAAATGCTTAATAAACTTGACTCATATACCTACCCCTTCCTGGGCACGTTATGCACATGGCCTCTAATTCCTACACGCTGATGTGGATGGGTGTGATTGCATCCATTTTACAGATGAAGAAACAGAGGCTCAGTGATGTGAAGTGTCCATGTCCAAAGTCACACAGCTCGGAAGGTTATAGCTTTGGGATTCTGGCTGTCTGACTACCACTCTTTCAGCCTATTGATCTCTTTTTCTCAATTAGTAATAGTAATTAGTATACATTAATTAGTCTGGTTCATTATATCACACACATCATTTTTCCTGTGATTTCAGAATCCATCCATGAGTCTAGGACAAGCATTTTACAAAAGAGGAAACAGGTCGCATAAGGTGGAGCAGCTTGTCCAGACAAGTCAGGGGGTAAAGTCGGGATCTGTGTCTGGAAATGAGGCTCCAGAGGGGGTGTTCATTGCACATACCTCCTGTTGCCATGGTGTGTAGTTATCCTCCTGTCCTCTTCCCACCCTGCTCCTCCCACCAGGATGATGGTCTACAGTGGCCTGATCAACAAGTCTGCTCTTCTCTATGACTCCCTCCAAACTGAGAATGTCCCCTTTGAGGGTCTGCTGAGTGAGGGCAACAGCATCCGCATTGAGTTCACATCTGACCAGGCGCGAGCAGCCTCAGCTTTCAACATCCGGTTCGAGGGTGAGGGTCCCTGGGGTCCTCCACCATACCGGGGGATGGCGTGGGCGAGGAAGAAGCATGACATCTGGGCTGGGTCCTGGGAGCTAGAAATCTGACGTGCTAAGGGCAAGGGAGACCCAATGGTCAGACTGACTCTTTGACTTCCAAAGTTAGACTCTGCAGGGTTGGGAGGGCAAGGGTTTATATTCCCATTTTAGAGAAGAAAATATTGAGTCCCAAAAAGCAAAGTGAATGGTCCAGGAGCCCTAAGCAGATCAGCTGGAATTGAAACATGGGAGCTGGTGTCCATTTTCCTTGGAGTTTCCCTAAACAGCAGGAGGGGTCCCATCTTCTGAGATCCAGCACTATGAGGAACCCCTGCCTCATCTGCACTGCAAGCCCTCTTTTGTATCCCCACCCTAGCCTTTGAGAAAGGCCACTGTTATGAGCCCTACATTCAAAATGGGAATTTCACCACATCCGACCCAACCTACAACATCGGGACCATCGTGGAGTTCACGTGCGACCCTGGCCACTCTCTGGAGCAGGGTCCAGCCATTATTGAGTGCATCAATGTGCGGGACCCGTACTGGAATGACACAGAGCCCTTGTGCAGAGGTGAGTGGCCCCACTGCCTTCTTTCCGAGGTGACACAGGGACCTCCACCCCTCAGATGAAAAGACCGAAGGTGCAGTCTAGAAGTATATGATAAATTTACATACCAATTTTAGCATTAGAACCCTTTCCAGGGCTCTTATCTTTTGGGTCAGATTTGCTGCTTGTCCTTGAGAAAAATTACAAAATTGATAAATTTTTAAAGGTGCCCTTTTCTCCAAGCACAGACCCCATAGTGCGTAACTTAGTGAAAAGATCTCTGCATAGATTTCAGCTCCTCTATACCCCCTTTCTATGCACTTTTGTGCAGTGCACAACCAACCCAACCAACATGGCATCCCTGAGTTTAATTAATAATGATAATGATATTAATAACAGGTACCAAGGGCTGCATTTGCATTATCTGATTTAATCCTCACTATGACCCTGTGAGGCACATAGTACTGAACCCATGTACAGGTGAGAAACCTGAAGCTGTGAAGTGATATTTCTTTTTTTTTTAAATTTATTTATTTTCAGAAAAACAGTATTCATTATTTTTTCACCACACCCAGTGCTCTGTGCAATCCATGCCCTCTATAATACCCACCACCTGGTACCCCAACCTCCCACACCCTCGCCACTTCAAACCCCTCAGATTGTTTTTCAGAGTCCATAGTCTCAGTCTGTTCTTAGAAGTGATATTTCTAAGAACAGACTGAGGGTAACTGGTACAGGTGAAAATGAAACTCAGGTCTCTCTGTTCTCAGAGACCTGTGTTCTGAGCCCCTCTGGACAACATTGGCTGGGCAGAACTCTCATCTCCACGAGATCCCACTGCCTTGCCCTGCCTTGTCTCTCTTCCCATATTCAAGGCCGCAGAGCCCCCTTGAGCCTGGCTGCACTTGGAGCATGTGGCGTAATGAAGAGAGCCCTGGCTCCTGGCCGCCGCTGCCTGGATGGCGGTTGGCATGAAATCACAGCTTCATCGTGGTGAGGGATTGATCCCTGTATTAAATGTGCTGGTTTAACAGAGCGGAATTTATTGGTGCTCTGGCCTCTGCCACATTGAGAACTTTCCAAAGTGGTAAAGAGAGTGGAATTTAAAGAGCCAGGCTCCAGGCACAGCCACATCTCTACTTCCAGCTCAGAGCTGGGCTCTCTGGCAGTAATGTTAACTAAGAAGTATTGAGCCTTTACCTTGGGTCAGGTGTTTGGCTGTATTTAACCCCCATGAGCTCAATCAAGCTCCAGAATAACCCAGTGGAGCCAGTGAGCAGTGGCGTTACTATAGCTTATTGGAGCTTTATGGAGGGAGGGAACTGCAACTCCAAAAAGTTGCGTGCCTTGTCATTGAGTCTGTGGGGGCAGAGGCAAGGCTCAAACCCAGATCCACCGAATGGAATGTAGCATCTGTTAGCCACTACTCACCCTGCCCGAGAATAAGGCTGCTGCGGAATCACCCAGAACGTTGAGCTCTGTCCTTGATCCTGAAAGAAGCACAGCGCCCTTAGCCCCACCTTCATCAACCATCAGCTAAAGGAGGCAGGCAGCCTGCCCTAACTTAGTCATCCTAAACACATGCACGGACTGCCTGAGGGGCAGACACCTGTTCTGGGTACATGGCGAGCCGTGACTGTCTGACTTCATAGCTCGAGCTCTTAACCGCTATGCCCTACTGGCTTCTGTATGAATAACATGCGCCTGTCTCTGTCTGCTTGTATCTCTCTTCTGCAGCCATGTGTGGTGGGGAACTCTCTGCCGTGGCCGGGGTGGTGCTGTCCCCAAACTGGCCAGAGCCATATGTGGAAGGTGA
Organism: Mustela erminea; assembly: GCF_009829155.1. Classification (NCBI taxonomy): domain Eukaryota; kingdom Metazoa; phylum Chordata; class Mammalia; order Carnivora; family Mustelidae; genus Mustela; species Mustela erminea. The sequence continues at coordinate 73,065,826 of NC_045626.1, read as the reverse complement.
AGATTGTATCTGGAAGATTCACGTAGGGGAGGAGAAACGGATCTTCTTAGATATCCAGTTGTGAGTGTTTCTGATGGGGGGCCTCCAGTCCAGCCCAACTGGGGAACAGATAGCTCCTGCTTTCTTCTTTGAGCCAGTGTTAATGAAGCATCAGCTAGTTGTCAGGGACTGTGTGCAAAGAGCTGGAGTCCCAGCAGTGGGAGAAACGACAGCATCACACACAGAGACAGGGTCCCTAGCCTCCAGACATTCTGTCTTCAAAGGAAGCAGACATTAAAGGCAGAAATGCACCCATAATGGCACACCGTAAATTTGGTGAGCAATGTAAGAATACATGAATGGTGCCATGAGATCCTATAGTGGGGATGTGATATAAAGAGGAAGGTCAGAAAAGCCTTCCCTGAGGATCCGATGCTAAAACTCGGAACTAACGAGTGTGTTACTGTAAATACATCTGAAAGGAACGGAATATGCAAAGGCCCTGTGGCAAGTACAGTATTTGCAAAGGACTGAACAGCCAGTGTGGTCGGGAAGAGGGGCGAGGTATAACATGTGCCGTCTGTATTGTAGCAGGTTGTTTTCTTATCTGTCCTCTCAACTAGACCTGAAGGTCCTTATAGTCAGAGCTTTCTCTGATTTATCTCTCACCTGGGATCTAACATAGAGCTTGCCACAGAGTAGGCACTCAGGAGACCAATGCTGCATGAACTGCTGTAATGGATGGTGTTACATGTCTGTGTGGCTGTTTGCTGTACTCAGTGGGGGTGTCTATGAGATGCTCTATCCAGAACTGTCCCTCTGCTGAAATCCCCAGGGATGAGGAGAAGCAGACAGAGACAGATGGTCATGTCTAGAGAAGCAGAAGAAAAGGCTTCCAGGCAGACCCAGACACTGTGCCTTGGACGGTGGAGGGCAGGGGGGCAATGCCAAGTTCTGAAGGGTTTCTCTGGAGGCAGCCAGGGCCTGGGGAGTGGGGGAGGGTGTTATTCCCCTCTAGCCCGAAGTAGAAACCCAGTGGGCTGGGAAGCAAGACCCAGGCTGCCTTGCTCTGCAGAGGAGCCTTGCAAGAGAGGAGTTTTCTGCAAAATTATGCTAAAATTTTGAAGTTGTCCCTTAGATCCTAGGGAGGTGTCCTTGGAGGCTGCCCCAGGATCTTCTGCTCTAGATGAATCGAAGATTCACAGACCTTTTCCAGTTGCCCCTTGCGGACTTGGGGCCAGGCCAACCTGGGTCAGAATCGCATCCCCATCTCTCCCCAGCTGTTTCCTTTGGGCTTCTTTCTGGTTTGGGTTTTGTTCATCGGTGATGAAGCTCTTGGAATATCAATGTTTTGTGGCTGCTGGAGGCAGCTTGTAAGCATCCCTTGCTCATTCCTACCCTCACTCACTCGTTGGTGGGTGCTCATTCCTTCCTTCTGCTCTCACCTCTGACTTCTAGAGTCTGGTATGAAGAGCTCATTCAAGATTCAACTACTCAAGATGTAGTATCTAAGTTGTCTACTATAAGCCAAGCCCAGACGTAGGCACTGGAAAGGCTCTGGCAGCTGTCCCTTGGGCAGTGAAGTTTATATTGGAGCAGAGCTGGTTGGATGATCTCTATTAGCTCTGAGGGAAAAAAATATATATACATATATGCCAACTGTGTGCAAGCACTAAGCTCGTCTCTGGTGGTCCAGTTGTGAGAAAAAAAAGAACCATCTATGTCCTCACTGTGTAATGGGTGAGGCAGACATAAAACTATATGCGGTGATAGGGACGATGCCTGAGTGAAATCAAGGAGGGCTTCGAGGAGGAAGGGACTTCTGATCTGGGATGAAAGAGAATATAGTCAATGATGAGTGGAAGGGAGGTGTGTCTCAGACAGTGAGAACGGAATGTGCAAAGCCTGTAAATGAGAGAGAGGGTGGCCGGCTTAGTGACTTCAAAGAAGTTTAAGGTGGCTGGGGCATGGAGATTAGGTAGAGTTTATGGAGGGCAAGGGTCCAAGACCTGACATCTTCTTAGGTGAAGCTTCAAATAGAACACTCCTTTCTAAAGCTGTTCCCTCTAGGAAGATTTCTGTGGCTCCCTACCGCCCTTATGGTAAATATGATCACATGGGCCTGGCTTATGAGCCCCTCTCCACCAGAAGCCCCCAGCAAGCCACTTCAATCTTCAGCCAGGAGAAGGAGAAACCAACTCCTGGTATCCTGGCTTCTCTTGCAGGTCCTCCCAGCCCCATGCCCCCAGAAATTGTCTGTGCTCCCCACTTCTGCTGCACTCTGTGACCTTCTTCTTGCCGCATGCCCCCCAGAGCATGGTTCTGCTTCACTGAAAATGGCCCACGTCTCCCCTTGGTGACACAGGGCTGGATGAGGAAACAAGAAAACGGGAGCCCTTGCTTTCACTCTCTCTAGGCATCAAATACTCAATTAACCTTCTGCTTGACACTAGATGGGGGTTTATTTGCACGGCAGAACACGCAATGGAACCGTCGGTCCTGAGCAGTTAGGTTCCTCAAAGCTGGGCAGCCACTGGCACATGCATCAGGAAGGGACCCCTTGTCGGGATGGGGGAAGACGTTCTCTCTTCTGATCATCCTGGCAACCCCAGGTATGAGGGTTGAGGGTTGCTGGGGAGACAGGAGGCTCTACTTCCCTCCTCTGTGCCATGCCAAGGATCCCTGAGCAGCCCAGATCCGGCACCAAGCCTCTTTGGGCTTCACGTTCCTCCTCTGTGAAGCGTGGGCTGCCTTGAACTAAGAGAGTGCAGACTCAGACTCACGGAGGGCCAGGGGAGTAAGGGAGAATGGGAACTGGGGCCAGCGTGGGGTGATGTGGAGGGGAGGGATCTGGGATGGAGGGGGTAGTGCATCCCCCCATTGTGTCTGCTGTTTGGGTCCAAACTCGAGGGGCCACATGTTTGTAAGCCTTGGTCTAGAAGGGGATAAAGGTTCTTTCTCATTGCCATGATATAGAGAGCGATTTTCATCACTGAGTGTTTCCTGTTTGCAAAGTGCTTTTACAGACACAGATTTATTCCCTCCGCAGAGTAGTCCTGTGGGGGTAATACAGCTACTCTATTCAACTCGTATTCCCTGCCTACTGACCTCTTTAGTTGGTTGCCTAAAAGGCCTCCTGAACAGAGGGTACCTGAAGTTAAGCCCCTGATTTCCCTTCTGCAAACCCATTTCACCCCACCAGCCCATCTCAGGAAGGAGTCCCCTTCTGCCAGCTGCTCAGGACAAAAAGACTCAGGATTGTTCTAGACTAGTAGAATGGGTGTGTGTCCAACAACTGGCTTTCTTGGCAGCAGGGTGGGGAGAAACACCCTGATTCATGGCATTTGTTGATTTCTGCAGCATAAATACTCCCACCATGGCCCATTTCAAGCTACTAACACAGTGCCAACAGGATCACTAGATGCCCGGACATTTAACAACTGACTCCTGAGCCAGAGCGAGCTGTGGGTCCCAGCACACTCACTGTGAATTGGGTTCTTCTCTTTCTTGCACTCCCTGTCTGCCGAGTCCTCAGTACCTCCTCCTGATTCTAGAATTCAAGAAACTTCAAGAGCCAGAAGATGCCCAGAGTCTAAGTGTGTGTCCTCCCCACCACTGCCATCATGGCCCATGTCTCGTCCCAAGATTGTTCCAGAAGCATCCTGCCTGGTCTCACTGCTCCTGCTTTTGTCCCCTTTGGAGCGATTTGTAACCCACCACCCTAAGTGATCCTGTTAAAACCCAAGGCAGGTCTCACCACGCTGCTTCAAAGCCTACAGTAGTTCTAGCTTTTACCTAGAGCAAAAACCAGAGTTCTTACAAAAGATCCCATGTGACCTATCCCTCATCATGTCTTGTGTTTCACTGCTTTCCACTCCTCGTTCTCTCCATTTGGCCACACTGGCCTCCTTGTTGTGCCACAAACATACCCCAGGGCCTTTGCACTGGCTGTCTCTTCTTACCTCCTCCAACCCCAGGATGCTCTTCCCTGAATATCCTGCATAGCTCACTCCCTAGTTCTTGCAGGTCTCTGCCCCCAAATTACTCAGAGGACTAAGATGTCCCCCAATACCCTGATCTAAATCAGCCTCTCTCTCATTCTTTTTTTTTTTTTTTTAAGATTTTATTTTTCAGCAACCTCGACACCCAACATGGGGCCCAAACTCACAAGCCCTGAGATCAAGAGTCACATGCTCCACTGACTTAACCAGCCACGTGCCCCAGCATCTTTGTCATTCTTGATAGTCTTACCTTGCTTCCCATTTCCCGGTAGCACCTTGTACCGCCCACCGTACCACGTATTGTTAAATTTTTGAACCTGTCACCCCCTACACCAACAATGTCACATCCGTGAGAATAGAGGGATTTGTTTTCCTATTTGATTCTCTGCTAGTATGTAGATCCAAGGCCTGGCCCCATAGTAGGTGCTCAATAAAATAAGGGTCCATGAAGTCAAGACATCTTATCATGGCCATACAGCCATGAGGTTTCAAAGCCAGAATGTGATCCCCAGTTCATGTCCAGCTGCCTCCAATGCACAAGAAGGGGAGAAAAGTTCGGAAAAATATGGAAAGACCATCAAGATGTGGCCTTCTTTTATTGCTAAGTCTACATTTATTACATGACCAGCAATGTTAAGAAATAATATTTTGGTTACAAGCTATCAAGTAAAATAGTGGGAAGACCCCCAAAAGAAGGTTTAATAGAATGATAGCATCAAAGGATTTGCCATCATAGACTTAGAAACAGAATCTAGAGTGAGTTTTCTGAGGACCCCAACTCCGTGGTGGCCAAATCCACCAGTAGAGTTTGGGGACCAAGTGGGGTGGGGTGTGCGGAGGCTGAACCGTCCTTCTGGGTGATCAGATGCTATGCCAAGCAGAAGGTGATGGTGGGACCACAGACAGTGGGGCTCTGAGTTGGGGCTGTGAGGGAGGCTCCTTCCACATGGGCACACAGCCAGCATCATCCCAACACCTTAGGTCTTGAAGCGACATCAAAATCAATTCAGTCCAGCTTCAGTCATCATGGATATGCTGTCATTTTTCTCATTGAGCAAGTTCTGTGTGATTCTACATGAATTTCTTGAGTGTCCGCTGCAGGGGGGCGGGCGGCTTCCAAGGGGCCCGGCAGGGAGCAGGAAGGGTGTGGTCCTGGGCTAGGGGGCATGGCGCACATAGCAGCAAATACAGGGGCCCTCGAAGCCCGGAGTGAGGAGGGGGAGCCTGGTAGACGATGCGAAGGAAAGCTTTCCAGGGAAAGCAGCATCTTTCTCAGCAAACAGCCCTGTCTGGACACGGGCCTTGTTGTACATTTGGCTTTGAAGGAAACGGGGTGTCTCGGGCATCTAATCCCCACCAGCCCTTGAAAGGAGCCACAGGAAGCCCCGTGTATCTGGAGCTCAGGGACCGCGGGAGAGGCTGGCATCCATGAGGAGGGACCTACACGGTGGTGACAGAATCAGGCGGGGCCTTGAAGGCCACGGTCAAAAGTCTGCACTCCCCCAAACTGGGCAGCAGGGGAAGGGCTTTAAGCCGTTAAAGGGGATAAAGCTTTGCAGAGGGGAGCCGAGTCCTGCGGTCAGCCGCCTCGGGCTCTCCCCGGCAAACTCTGGCACACGCCTGGCAGCGTGGCATCTGGACCTGGCACCCCCTTCCTCCCACGGAGGGAGTGAAAATAGCATCTCACCAACCCCGGTTACGTGAGGCCCGAGAGCTGCTGGGTTTAATTTATCTTGCTTGGTTTCCGCTGACAGTTTTAGTAAACCAATTTGGGTTTGATAGTAAAAATAATTCTGTCCTCAGGGCCCCTCACACCGCCTAAGTGCTTGCAATTGTTACTTATCGCCTTGGTGAGAGAGAAGGAGTTTGCGCCGTTGGCTGAGCGGGGTAGGTGGCCCCTAGTAGGTGTTGAGCACAGTCTGCTGAGTCATGAGGACGTAAACCACGTAAACCACGCGCGGCAGGCGGGACGGGACTTTTCTCTGCCTCTTTTATGGGGCGGGTCTGTTGGTGCCATGGGCACTCACCTCTCCACTCCAGTGGGCCAGCATCTGTGAAGGGCCTACTGTGTGCCAGACCCCCCCACACACAGCTGCATGCTTGAAGCCAATGTGCCATAGAGAGCACGATGAACGTTAGGACGCATTATTATACAGCGATCGTAAAGGCATAAATTAGAGGTACAGGAGTAGAGAGCCTTACAGAAGGGAAGTTACCTGCATTAGAGAGAATGTATGCAAAGCAGGGAGCGTGGGGTCCTACTCGTCGCTGGCAAATTCATCAACGGAGACTCTGATTACCAGGAATCCTTATGAGATAGTATGACCTTATGAGATAGATAGTCGCCACACCCTGGGTTTGCAAATGATAGAGAACTTGTTAAGTGGCTTTCTGGGGTCACACGGCTAACAGAGGACTGAGCCAGTGTTCACAAACACACCATAGCCTCCATTTTTAGGGACTTGAACGGGCTTTCCGGGGACCAGACTTATGTCTCCGTGATGCACCGGGGAGGTTTCCGGACCTCCAGAAACTCAAAGTTCAGGAAGGGAAGTAATGCCATAAAAAGACAGCCTTGGCCAGATGCAGGCTAGGTGGTATGGCTGGAGGGGTGAGGGGGAGGCAGGGAGCAGGACGCCCCATTAGCTCTTTGTCACAGAGAAGGTGACCTCCAAGCCAAATCTTGAAGAGTGTCAGTGGCCAAGCTGAAATGGAGGAAGGGCATTCCAGGAGGAGTCCCCTGGGAGCCGGGCACTCAAGCCATGACAATAGGGACCGTTAGACCCAAGTGGATGCCCAGAATTGCATCATTAATTAGAAATGTCTGCCTTGCATTATTGGAATTAGAGGGGGGAAGAGGGAGTGTAATCTTAAAACAAGTCAGGACCCCCCCAGGCTAAACCTCCTTCATACCCCAAATGCCTATTCCCCAACCCACTATGTACCTCTCAGCTCCATCGTCTTACCTAAAACACCACTGAGCAGGAGCCTTTTAAAACCTTAAGAATTTCTGAAATCTCTCTCTTTTTCTTCCTCCTTCTCCCTCTCTCTCTCAAGATAAAGCATAGAAAGGAAAATAAAAGAATTGAGTATTTATTGGTGAAACCATTGTAGAATGGAAGAGCTGAGAGGGGAAGTCACCTGCCTAGCGTCACACGGCAAGTCAGAGCTGGGACCTGAGAAACAACTTAAGCGTGGCTGCAGATGCTGAGCACAGTAGTCAGTCACAGTCCTGAAAGTGACACATGACAGGGAGACAGAACAGCTGCTAGAGTCCAAAAGGGGTACATTTAAATCGGGGCTCTGTTACCCCCACTAGCTCCGTGGCCTCGGTCAGGTGATGGCAGGTGGCTATTCCCCGCCTGGCACACAGAAGATGCTCAACAGACATCTGTTGCATGAGATGATGAGCTTCTGACACAAACTCAGCAAATAACCACAGTCAACCCCACTTTCATCCCTTACTCTGTGCCACATTTTGTGCTCAGTACTTGGCATGCATCATTTCATTGATGATGACACCATATGAAAAATGTCTTACACTCACCCAGCCAGTTGCCTGTTGCCCCATATTAAATCATTTCACTCCTACCAGGACAGCTATGTGATGTCACTGAGGTTTCCCCATCCCTTCTTTCTTTCTTTTTTTTTTTTTAAGATTTCATTTATTTAGGAGTGAAAGAGACAGTGAAGGAGAAAGAAAGAATGAGCAGGGAGAGTGGCAGAAGGAGAGGGAGAAGCAGGCTCCCTACTGAGCAGGGAACCCGAGGAGGGGCTCGATCCCAGGGCTCTGGGATCGTGACCTGAGCCAAAGGCAGCTGCTTAACTGACTGAGTCACTCAAGCACCCCCCACTTTTTATTTTTTTCTAAAGATTTTATTTATTTATTTGAAAGGGAGAGCATGAGCTGGGGGAGGGGCACATAGACAAGCTGACTTCCTGCTGAGCAGGGAGCCCAACACATGGCTCCATCACAGGACCCTGAGATCATGACCTGAGTCAAAGGCAGATGCTTAACTGACTGAGCCATCTAAGTGCCCCGTGGTCATCCCTTTTTTACTGATAAGGGAACAAAGGCTGAGAGAGATAAAATTGCTTGAGGACACGGCTGGGGTGGGGTCGAATCGGGACTTGAACTCAAATCTCCTTGACCAAAGCCAGTGTTATAACCCCACAGTAAATAGTAATGAGTGCTCCATAAGGGAGTAATGCCTTGCCCCATCTTACAGAAGAAGAAACTGAGGCTCAGAGTGGTGCTTCCCCCACCCTACCCACCCCCATTTCTGGGGACCTATTGCAACCATATATCTCTGGAAGAAAAAAGTGTCACCCTGCTCCATCCAGCTTGCTTTCTCTGACTCTGCTCCAGAGCCAAGCCCCAAATCTCTCCCTGTTTATGGGCCCCAACACGATTCTCTAACCAGAAAATAAAAGGACCTAATAACAAAGCCCAATAACCGTATGATTGATAGCCATGGAATATTTCTCTTCAGCTACTGCCAACCTGTTCTGTGCTAAGTTAATTCCGAGCCCTAAAAATTAAGTGCCTTATCCAGATACTACAGTCCTTAAAATAGGGATGTTGCTGCTTTGGGCTGCGAGAATTCAGCTTGAGATCCAGGCAAGAAAGAAGGGTCAGCAGTCAAGGGCAGCATTGACCCCAGGAGCACAGATGTCCAGCAGAAAGCATGGGAGCAATGGCCCCAGTAGAAATAAAAACCTTCAGTCCATTAGTGGAGGGAGATGGGATTTCCTCAGGGCCAAAAGTTGTAAGGAATCCAAGAACAGCCAAGTTCCCAGAGCCCAAATCCCATCCTGTTGCAGATAAAGAAACTGAGGCCTGGAAATGGGAAGAGTCTGTCCCAAGGTTACTCTGTCAGTCAGCTATTGCTGCCTAACAAATGACCCCCAAACTCAGCAGCATCAAACAGCAAGCTTGTATCATATCTTACGAGTATACAGGTCAGCAAGGCGGTTCTATTTTTGGCTGGCTCATGTGGGCATCTCCGAGCAATGATGGGTTGGGTAGGTGGTTCTGTAAATTGTGGCTTCTCTTTCCTATGTGTTTGGGGTGGGTTGGCCAGCAGAGGGCTAGGCAGGCCTAGGGATTGCTTCTCTGCTCCCTGCTCCTTCCTGCAACAGCTAGCTCAGGCTTCTTCCCCTGGTGGCTAGCCCAGGTTCCAAGAAGGTGAGAAGCAGAATGCAAGACCTCTTGAGCCTAGGAATTGGCTATGGCAAGTCACAGAGCAAGGGTCAGCCCACATCAGAGGGTGGAGAAACACTCCACCTCTTGACGGCAGGTGCCTTGAAGCCTTGCTGCAAAGAACATGAACACAGGGAGGGACAGAGCTTTGAAATCATGTTTGCACTCAAGCCGCCTCTGCCAGGGAAGAGTGGGGGTCAGACCTCAGGTCTCCCAGTTCCTCGTTCAAAGCTCCTAATGACATCACTGTGCACAGCAGCCCTATGGGGTGGCCCTCACCATCCCCATTTTACAGAAGGAATCCAAAGCTCAGAGAGGTGAGAAACTGGCCTATGATCCCACCCCTAGGAAGTGAAGGAGATATGATTGGCACTTAGCTCCTGGTACCTAGAATTTATTTTTTTTTAAAGATTTTATTTATTTATTTGAGGGAGGGTGGGAGGGAGGGGGGAGGCATGAGTGTGGAGGAGAGGGAGAAACAGGCTCCCCACAAGCAGGGAGCCCAACACAGGGATTGATCCCAGGACCCCAGGATCATGACCTGAGCTGAAGGCAGATGCTGAACCAACTGAGCCACCCAGGCGCCCCAAGGTACCTGGAATTTAGAAGGCTCTGGGAATGTTTCATTCTCTAAATGATGCCTCCAACATGTGGGAGAGAGGAAAAGGCCTTTGCTTGTGGTAGGAACTCGTGGGTTCATGTCCCCGCTCTTCCACTTACCGGCTGTGTGACTTTGGAAAAGCCATTCTACTTCTCTGAATCTCTAAATTCAGAGAATCTCTGAAAATTCAGAGAATTCAGAGAATCTCTAAATTCTTTAAAATGAGCATCATAATGGTACCCACTTCTTTGAGACTGAGAGGCTGAAACCCTTGGCAAGAAGCTGGTACATTACACACAGTGAATGACATAATTGGCAGCTCTGATGGGGATAATCATGGTGAATCCTTTCTCCTGGCAGGTACACACACTGAACTCTGTTATGCAAACACACACACACCCCCATGCACTCACAAGGATTAATGGACCCTGAGCTTGGCATTTGGTGTGACATTGAGGTATCAAGAGGGTTCATGGAAAAGTGCTACCCAGGCAGGCGTCCACCTGATTGCTCCCCCTCTCCGGGGATGAACATGGTCAGTGGTGGCATTTCCCACCACCTGCCTGTGTCCTTCCCCTCAGCCCCTCCATACTCTTCCCAGCCCTGGTGTTGGTGAGAGAAGCTGTGGGAGTGGACCCGCACCCCGTCCTGAGCTGGGCCGAGCGCCTTGCTGGGGCACGCCTAGGAGCTCAGGGCATTTGCATACAATTAAATCTGACACCCTGGGGAATGCAGCCACTTGTTTTATGAAGCCCTGACATGCGGTAGCCTTGCACACTTACTGTTCAGTGGGGTTTATTGAGGGCGCACAGTGGGGCTGCTTATGGCACTAGATCACCGAAGGCCTGAGGCCTGGCGATAACAACTTCCACGGATCAAGCCCTTACCTCAAGCCAGGCCCTCCGTGGGCAGGGTCCCTGGGTCAGCTTACTTAAATCTCAGAGCAACCAAGGAGTCCAAGCAATGAGGTCCCCCATGTCACCGAGGAAGACAGAGATGCTCAGAGGGGCTCTTGGAGGCTGGCCAGCTGGGCGTGGGGACCAGAGTTGGGACCGGGCTGTCTGACGCTGAGCCCCTGGGCCACACCCCCTCTCGGCATGGAAGCAACATGATCCTGACAGCAGCCGGCAGCCCTTGAGAGTTCTGAGCGGACCAGTGGCGCGGTCAGTGCTGCAGTATGGACAGTGTGTGCAGCCGGTGGCCCTGACCATGGTCCCCCGATGGCCGTGGCCGAGGGGAAGCCACTGGATGCCCGCCTGGCACCTCCCAGGAGAGCTCAGGTGAGCCCTCGGGGTTTTGTCCTGGAGGAGGCTTCCTGCGCACGGCCCACACGCCCCCCGCCTGCACTGGCTTCCGCGGGGCACTGTGACAGCCCAGCCAGGCCACCACTGGCTCCGCGAGTGACGCCTTCTGTGTGTGTGCTGGGATGGGGATTCAGAATGACAGGGACACGTCCAGCAGCTGTCAGTTCCTGCTGGGGATAGCTCGGTAACATCTTCCTCCGGCCACGCAGAGCACGGGCCCCTACCACCCGTGTGTCTGTGTGTGTGTGTGTGCGCATGTGCATGGGCATCTGCCAGCCCTGAGTGCGTATACCACACACTTCATGTGCGTGTCATAACACGCACACCACACACACATACACTATAAGCACACACACACTGCACAGCATACACCACACATACCACATACACCATACACACACAGATACCACATACACATCCCACACACCACACACACACCATACACACTCACACACACAACGCACACCACACACACACCACACATACCATATACACACTGTGCACACACTGTACACACCATACACAAACCACACACACCACATACACACTGCACACACACCCACCACACACATCACACACACCATATACACACTGCATACCATATACCACCATACACCACGCACACATACACCATATACATTCACATACACCACACACACATCCCACACACCACACACACACCACATATACACACACACTGTACACACACCACACATATACCACATACATACCACACACACCATACAGATGCCACACACATGCCACTTACACCATATACACATTACACACTATATACACACCATACACATACCACACACAGCACACACACACCACATATACACACACACTATATACACACCACACACACACACCACATACATATCACACACACCATACAGATGCCACAGACATGCCATGTATACTCTACACACATGTACCATGAACACACCACACATACACACCACATAGAAACACACACACGACAAACACACATTCAAACACACGAACACACACACCAGAAATTGCAGTCCACCCCTAATTGCAGTCCACCCCTAATTATGCTTTAATTATGCTTTAATGGTGGTCTCTCAGGGTCACCACTTGGGCCCTTATTTAGAGGTCCTAATGGAGAAGACCTCAGAGCCCACCCACTAATTTCATATATTTGGAGAAACTCCTATCCAGAAAGAGGAAGAGGTGTGGGTATCTCCACACAGGAAAGTCATGGCAGGGCCACAGATCTGTCCGTGGTCCCACTTAGGTCCCCAAAAGCCCAAGCTTCACCAAACGATGTCGGAGACCTGTCCCTGAACCCTACCGTGATGCCTTCATTGCTGCTGAAAGGGGAAAGGGGGAATGTTGGGTCCAGCCTTCCGAATAGAATGAAAGCGTGAGGCACGAGGAGATCGTGGCCATTGTTAATACATTTTTTTTTTTTTACGGTTCATGGATTCTGAGATTGTCACCTGGGGAAACTGAGGCCCAGGTTGGGTAAGAGACTCATCCATAGTCACAGAGCAGAGAAGTCGCAGAGAGGGTGGCTCTGGGAGCGATCTCCTGATACCGGGGCTTTGCTGCCACACTAGCCTACCTCTCTCCCTCATCCCTTTGCAGGACTGTATCATTCATTACAAATATTCATTTAAAGGCCAAAGATGGCCTTTCAATCAAATTCCTGGCCCTCATTGCCTCCTTTACTGCTCTCCACTATATTATCCCCATCTTACAGGGGAGGACACTGAAGCTCGGGAGGTTAAGCCACTTTCTCGGGTCACGCAGCTAGAAATCAGCACTTCGAGGGTTTGAACCAGAGCCCATTCTCTTGGCTCTGTCTCTCAAGATGGAGCAAGATCGCCAAGCTTGTTAAGGACTGACTTTTTTCGGAGATGAAACAGCCGGGAGCTGGTGGGTTTCCTCCGGGTTCAGGAGGCTGGGTGTGAATTGTCTTGTCATTGACCTTGACAAAGCTTTGTGTGCAGCATTCAGAGATGGGCCACCCAGCCAACGATGTGGAAATGAGAAGCAGCTGAGTCCAGGAGTGGTCCCAGAGGAAAAGCATGTCCAGCACAGGAGTCTCATTCCTCTCTTTCTCTTTGGGGAGGAAAGGGGGAATTGGTGGAGACGGGGAGAAACCAGAGAAGAGAGGGACGGTGGTGGAGACCAGAGTCGGAGGCTCGCCACACTGAAACCACAGCAGAGCAGTCCCTTTGGGTCCTGGCTGCTGGTGCAGCCTCTTGGAGAATTTTGAGAGACATTGACCCTGGGGCCCACCTCCCGAGATGCCGAGGGTCTGAGTGATCTGGGGGTGCAGCCTAACCACCATGTGGATGGTTTAAATCTCCCCAGAGACTGTCATGTGCAGCCAGAACTGAGACCCACCGGCCAAGCCTGGGTCCTAAACCTGACCTCGATGGACGCCTTGGTGAATGTCCTGGGAGAGAGGAAGCACCAAAAAAAGGCAATAAGAAAACTGTGCATTTTTTAATGCATTCAGGTGTCCTTTCAGGGAGCCAGAAAGATTGGTTTTTTATGTCCTCCCTGGAGCTGGCATGGTTTCTTGTTCTTTCTGCCATTTTATCAAATTTAATTGAAACCAAATGAGCACTGGGCCACAGGGATCCTCAGAAACCCCACAGTGCTGAGGCCTGTCAGTCTGGTTGTGCGGCATCATGAAGGAGCACAGAGGCCTTGGGACCTGAGCCTTTCAAAACTCCATTTACTCCTCTGTAAAATGGGACTCATGACATAGCTTTGTGGTTGAGGGGATCTGATGAGAAATGGACACAAAGGAACTCTGAACAGTTCTTTTTAGAAATTTTAATGCACCTAACCCTGCATTTATGGGTACTGGGGTCTCTCTCTACCCCCTTATTTAAATCCTATGGTTTATTTAACTAGCATCTCTGCAGTCCCATGGAGGTCCTGTCTTAATTGCAACACAGTGTCTTCTTAAAGTCACTTAAACTCTCTGAGCCTCAGTTTGCCTATCTGGAAAATGGAGGAAAAAGTCACCATAATTCATCCACATAAATGACACTTACCTCACCTGCTCCAAGCCCTGTGCTGGGCTCCGGGGATACGGGAGAGACATGGAGAGGGGGTGGCTGTGTGGCTCAGTCAGTTAAGCATCTGCTTTCAGCTCAGGTGATGATCCCAGGGTCCTGGAATCAAGCCCCGCATCCAGTTCCCTGTTCGCAGGGAATCTGCTTGTTTCTCTCTTGCTCACTCCCTTTCTCTCTCAAATAAATAAATAAAACCTTAAAAGAAAATAAAAGAGCGTGTGGTTTCAGGGAGTTTGAGCAATCCGTTGTGAGAGCTGGCAGGTTCTGCCATAGGTTTGGACTCTGGCTGTTCTGTACGACCTGCTGTTCCAGCTGCAGTATTTTCTTCACCGCTGGGTGCCTCAGTTTGCTTCTCTGTGACATGGTTGAAGATAGTAGTACTTACAGGCTTTGTCTGAGGATGGAAGTGGTGTGTGAAGTGCTTGGTAGAGCTCCTGGCATGCCGGAAGCCTTATGGAAAACTTGGCTCATTATCATATGGCGGTAAATGCAGGGTGGGGTGGGGAGAACCTAGGGAACTCGTGGGATTCATAAAATGTTGTCAAGCAGAGAGGTGAGATCCCTTTATTCCAGATGAAGGGACCAGCACAGGCTGAGCAGGTCTAGGAGTTGCAAGGGGTCTGGTGTAGGAAGACGTTGGAGACACCAGAAGCGGGCTGGGGCCCCCACGCTGGGCCCTCAGGAGTCCAGGAAGGCTAAGAAACTGGACTTGATTCTGTGGGCTTCATTTTGCTTTTTCCAGAGCCCTGTTCTATCACCAGTGACTTCTGATTTTTTTTCCCCTTAAACTGCATATAAATTGGCTTGCTTTCTCACTTGGCTTACTCTAAGCAAAATAATGTCCATGAAATTAGAAGTTTGATGTGCAGACTGTATATTTATATATATTTTCTAATTCACATTTAAATAAATACATAACCATTAGACATTTTCAAATACGTTTGTCTAGCTAAAATCATCTCGTGAACGCCCCTGGGGAAAGCCTTTTAAAGGCAAGATTTCTAAGCAAGGGTCAGCCATTTGTTTAAACAGGAATAAAGAAAAGCAAGGTGGCTTGCTCATCATTTCTTTCTACATCCTCTGTAGAATATTAACTGCAGTTACAAAGATCACCTACCACCTTCCCCCTTGGGGGCACCTGCAACCCCGGAATGGCAGCGTACACCATGCTTAGGCACACACTGCCCTCTGCTGGCCATGAGAAGAAAGACTTCGCCCAGACGGGTTTGCTAATCTGTGTCAGAATCAAATTTGTATCCTACCCTAAGCTCTTTGGCTCTCTAGACCCTACTGAAAACAATAATGGGGATCCCTTGAGCTATATTTATCCTTTCTGAAGAGGTAATATATTCACACGATTCAAAAGCCAAAAAGTACAGAAGAATCTACTGTGAA
This sequence comes from Mustela erminea, assembly GCF_009829155.1. Classification (NCBI taxonomy): domain Eukaryota; kingdom Metazoa; phylum Chordata; class Mammalia; order Carnivora; family Mustelidae; genus Mustela; species Mustela erminea. The sequence goes on along the minus strand of NC_045626.1, from coordinate 73,050,281 downwards.
AATTACGTTTCCCTCGTTTCCACAGCCAACAACCTCCTCTCCTGTGCCCCTCCCTAGAGGCAACCACGGTGACTAGAGTTTCTTATGCACCCTTCCCAGACTCTTCTTTTTTGTTTTTTTTCAAGATTTTACTTTTAAGTCATCTCTGTACCCAATGTGAGGCTTGAACTCACAAACCCGGGATCAAGAGTCACATGTTCCATCAACTGAGCCACGGGGTGCCCAGATTCTTTTGAAGTATACTAAAAAGTGTAGCAGAAACTTTCTGTCTACCAAAAGAAAGTGCCCCCCCAAGACTAAAGCCATCAGTTTAACGCTGGTTTTATTACATACTCAATTATACACCATCAATAATGACAAGAAAACGAGGCAGATTTGTTACCAGGAAATGTAAAATGTTTAGGAGACAGTCTTTCAACACAGGGATCTGTAAAGAAGAAATATTACCTTGGCAGGAAAACCACAGTTGAAATGACGAGTCTGATGGAGTGGACTTTAGTGATGTTGCCATGAGAACGTAAGGCACAGTGGGAGGCCGGGGGCCATGAGGTGGGGCCTCCTCATACTGCAGATTCTGTTTGTAATGTTTTTCACACTTTCTGACTGGCGCGAGTCACACTTTTTTTTTTAATATTTTATTTCTTTACTTAGTGGGAAAGGGCCGAGGGAGGGAGCGAACCGCAAGCGGGCTTCCCGCTGAGAGCAGAGTCAGATGCTGGGCTCAAACCCCCAACCCTGAGATTGTGAACTGAGCCAAAATCAAGAGTCCCATGCTCAACCAACTGAGCCACCCAGGCGTTCCTTCGTCACTTTTTGGAGACATGTACATGTGGCTTTCACGGGACATCATGTAAAATAGTGGTTCCCATCTCAGGCTTTGGCATCCAACACACCTCAGTTTAGAGTCCTGGACCTGATTCTTTTGTGACCTTGGGCAAGTGGTTTCTCCCAGTTGAGCCTCAGTTTCCTGATCTAGAAAATGGGCATGAGCCTAAGTCTTAGAGTGTAAGTTGTTGTTTGAGTGCTTAAGATTCTGTTGTTATTCAAAAGCTAACTGAGGATCTTGGGAGATCTTTTCTCAGAGATCTGGCCCAGAAACAAGGAGGAGGTGGCAGAGGACACCAGAAGTGGGAGCATTGGATAGTGTGCCCACAGATGGCTGCTCAGATCCTGGAAGGGGCTCCAGATTATGCCTGGAGCAGGGTCAAAGTGGGGAGGGAGAAGGAGCTACACCGTAGCCAGTCAAGGTCATGGGCTGGCATTGGAGTGGCTTATCAGGCAATGTAGCGGTGTCATGGTGCCAAGCTTGATTCTGGCAACGATCAGATCAGGAAAGAAAGGAGGGGGTAGGCAATCAGGGCCACGGGAGTGGGTGGAGCAGAAATCATTTGGGGCAGCTTCAATCATATAGAACTTCCCAGTTAACCCATGGAGGCAAGTGTTGAAAGCAGCCAGAACAAGAGAGGTTCCCCTCCCACGATTGATACAAGTAAGTCCATTTGGGATCAAGATTCCAGGCAGAGATGGGATCAGAGCTACAGCCCACCCTGGGTGCCAGCTGAGGCTCAGCTCCAGACACCTGCCCCTGGGCTGATGCTGATTCATCCAACACACGCTCAGCATGGTGTCAAGCTGGGGATCCAGAGAGCAGGGAGCTGGACAGACCTGCCCCTGCTTCAGGGAGCTTCTGGTCTGGTGCGAATGCCCCAGACCATTGGAGTGCCGAGTGCTGAGCTCCCTAGGAGGGGTGAGCACAGAAGGGGCCCCTAGCCTAGACTCAGATGGGGCAATGGGGGCTCCGTGCAGGAGTAAATCACAGAAGACCATGATGGGGATGAGGGGGCAGGAGTTACCCAGGTCTACAGCAGCAAGGCTAAATTAGGATTCAGGCTAGAGGGGACAATAGTGGAAAGCCTTGCAGGTGCTTCCGCATACCTTGGAGAGACTGACGGATCATTGATTCTGGCTGGAGTGTAAAATACCGGGGTTGAAAGGGATAGTGAGGAATGAAACTGTGGGGAGATAAGGGGATGCAGCTAATAGGTACAGGGGAAACCCTGAAGCTAGGGCCAAAAGTTTGCACTTAAGGGTAAGGAGGGCTGAGATGAGGGGCAATGTCTTTGTAATTGAAAATTTGCATAATGTGCCCTTAACCAATTTAACTTCTACAGCTCGGTGGCACTTGGCACCCTCACAGGATTGTGCGATCAACACCCCGTCTAGTTTTAAAGCACTCTCATCCTCCCCAAAACAAACCCCACTCCTGGTAAGCCGGCGGTCTCCGTTCCTCCCAGACTCTTCCTCCCGGCCCTTGGAAACCACCAAGCTGCTTTCTGTCTCTATGACTTGACCTATTTGGGACATTTCTTCACCGTGCAATCATGCACCTTGGGGCCTTCTGTGATAGGATTCTTTCACTCGGCGGGAAGTCAGGTTCACGCCTGATATAGCATGGGTCCGTGCTTCGTTCCTATTCACGGCTGAACGATAGCCGTTGTAGGGATGCACCGCATTTTGTTTCTCCATTCATCTGCTCCGTGCAGGGGCCAGATTTATGTTTTGGAAAGACTCATCTGGCTGCTGAGGAGAGGGACTGGGGCCAGGCAAGGAGGTGGTGCCCCACAGTTCAACTGAAAAAGGATGGAGAGAACCTAAAGGCGGCAGCTGAGGAAACAGGGCGAGAAGGAGACCCAGAAGCTGAGGTCTCCTGGTAGGACCTCCAGGAAAGCCTTGCCCTCTGGCAGCAGAGAGGGGCTGGAGCAGTCAGGGGCTGGCCCTGTGGCATCTTCCCTGAGGGGCACCTGCTAGAAAAACTCCAGTCCCATCGAACCCACCTACCTGCTCTCATTTGTCCTGGAGTCATGCTGACATCCTGATTTCTCAGCACCTCCCTCCCTGGATGGTCTCTGGCTGACACATCACTCAGGTCCTCAGTAGAAATCCCCTGCTCTGCCCCAGGCCAGTCTCTGGGCTGCTAAGTCTGCATTTTCACCTCAGCTGCTGAGGATGGTCCAGCAGAGGGACCCTGGATGCCCCTGGTGTATAGATAGGCTGGACAGCAGGTGAAATGCACGCTTGTCTTTCGAGGTGGGCAGGGGATCAATCACCAGCATTCGCATATATTGGTGGAACCCATCCATCAGAAAGGTGGATCCAGAAGGATTCGGCAGAGGATAATCTTATTCTTACACTGTTCCTTCATTCATGGTTTGTTTGGGATTTGTTTTGTTTTGTTTTGTTTTGGGGGGGTCTTTGTTTGTGTGTTTGTTTTTTGGCACTTCTCAGGGTAGAAGCTTCCATTTTTTTAGGTCTTCTGGTCATAACAAGTGTGGCTTAGTCTACTAATCATAAAACACCTGAACCCCATTCATTTTCAAACTTCCTGCCCCCGCCACAGAGCTCCTGGGGCTGGGAATTCTGCAGTGGGAAGGGGCGGGGTGGGAAGGGGCTTCCTTCTAATAAAAAGAGCCTGACCGGACAGCCTCGTTCTGCTATGGAAGATACAGAATGCCGGGGGTTTCCTCTGTTATGGGGAACTTGATGAAGACAAAGCCTCCTGAATCTGGCTGCTCTCGGCTTTCCCTCCGGCTGGACCCCATCCTTTCAGGATGGCGAAGGCTTTTAAGGAGACCCATAGTGGCTCCTGTCTTCAAAGTCCATATCTGGTCCCAGAAAATGTGAATATTCTCTCCATTCTTATCAACAATAGGCAACTGACTTCCAATGCTTCTTTCTCTCTTGGCTCTGCCCCAAAGCAGGCAGACATTTCTGGACTGACTTTTGTCATTACTTCTCTTGGGGAGCATCAAAAGCAGTCACTGTTCCCCAAACCTCAGAGACACCTGCTATACCACCAAGAGTGACCTCAAAGCCCTCCTTACCCGGCTTAAGGGGAGGGCAATACACTTTTTCCTCTCCCCCCATTCCTCCTCCCAAGTGATGCTGTCTCTGAGTCACTCCTTCCTACATGCCTCCTCCGTGACCCAATAAATTCTCTGCCTTCTGCAAGCTAGAGATAGGGGAGGATGGGTTTAGACTGAAAGAGATGCATTGATGTGGTAACAGGTGTCCCCAGGGCCCTATCTGAGCCCTGCTGCACCTGTCACTGTGTTCCCACCATGCCTTCCTACTGCAAGCACCTCATGAGAAGCCCAGAAGTGCTGGGGGCTTGGTACCCCTCAGAGCAGCCCTCAGCCAATGAGGGATGGAGGTGGGAGCTAAATTCCCAGTTCCCTCTCCCCCAAGGCATGTTCAACACCATTCCTGCAGAATTGAGCCCAGTGCCCACAGTGGAAGTCTCCCACCAATGACTACGCATTGCCTCTTTTGTTTCATCCTCTCTCTCTTACTCACCATGCTGCCTGGGGTGGCCTTCCAGATCTACCAGATGCCAAGAGACACTCCTCTTTGCTCAGTTCAGTTTCTGGAGGACCCAATTTCAGTCAACAGCTTTTTTTAAAAAGTAGGAATGCTTTCTTCTTATGCTCTTTGTTTATTCTTAGCTTAGGGGACTTCTGCTGAAATCCCAGGACAATAGATGTTGCAATGAATGGTCTGTTGCACACAGTTTACAAAAGGCATTCACATAAGTTAATGTTTCTCAACCTTAGTGCAATTGACATTTTCGACAAGATAATTCTTGGTTGTGGGAGGCTACCTTGTGTCATGTCGGATGTTTAACAGTACCCCTGTCATCGCCTCCCCAGTGGCACTCCCCCCACCGAGTTGGGAAAACTGCATCTCTAGACATTGCTCATTGTCTCCTGGGGGACAAAACCACCCCTGTTGCAAACCACAAATGGAAGTCATCTGATGTCATTTGGGGTAAACATTTGTCTAAAGGGAGCATGATCTTGGCGACCATGATGACAGTGACGCTGGTGAGGATGATGGTGGTGGTGGAGTGGTGATGTTGGTGGTGATGGTGACATTCATAATGACACGGTGACAGGACGCCACATTCAAATGACTTGACTGCATTTTTTCAGGTGCTGTCAGTGCATTTGATGTTTGATCCCAGATTTCTGGGATGCCTTACCTCACTCCGGCAGCCCATGACATAGACTGGAAACTCACAGTTTAGGAACTTCAGAGAAACTGGTGCCCTCCATGCAAGTATCAGAGCCAAACTAACCAAAGCATACTGCTTTCCAAGGCAGTGCACTCTGCCGCTTCCCGCTTTACAAAGCACAAAGAACCATGCTAGCATTTTCAAAAGAAAGCTATTTGCCCCCTTGAAGATGCTTCTGCCACATTTAGATCATTGAAATGAGTGATAGAGGAAAGCCAAGTTGCAGACTCTCTGGAACTCACTGTTAACAGTATATCAGCTGTGAAGTCAGTTTAAGGAATAAATATTGGCGATCTACCATGTTTCACACTAGCCTAATCCAGCGCTTTCGTGAACCACTGATGTTTTCACAGTTCTTAGAGTTAAGAGGCTCTTCCCTAACACAGGTCAAGAGCTGACATCAACCACACCGTTTCTGCTATCAAAGAGACTCTCTGGCAGGCTCTTTCATATCCAAGCATTTATGGAGCACCAATGGCATGCAAGGGAAGGTTGCAACTTCAGAATTTCAGCGCAGTAGGGTTTATAGGCTGGAGCCCTCGCTGGAAACTGGCAGAGGGTATGACTCTACAGCTCTGTCTGGAAGCCACACATGGACAGCTTTTGTTAGGAGAGAGTGTTTTGGGGGTGGTGCAAGGGAAGCTGATGGCGGTCTTGGGGGCAATTGGAATCTCCCTAAGCTGGCCCTTGGTACGACCTTACAGGAGGAATGTGAGAGGTGCTGGGGAGGACATCACTGTGAATACAATTCATCCCCTGTCCTGTGGGAGCCACCCTTCCACAAATGTTCCTTGTCTTTCTGTTGCTTTGTTCTTACTACCAGAAGGAAGCACTGGCTTGGGCGGTTTCCACCCCTCCTCCAGCCTCCCAGACTGTGGAAGGGGAATACTGCCCTTGGGCGCTGGGTGATGCTGTCAGGAGGGAGGGCTATCTGTACTCTGCATCCATTTCTAGGAACTTTGCTGGGGACCATTTCCTGGAATGCCCCTCTCTTCAGGCACTGTCTGTCCGCTACAGCCCTCCAGGCTTCTGTGTCTATACCCACAGCTAGAGAACACTGACCACTGGGCAAATTCCTTCAGGAGCCATGATCTCATTCCCTAACTCCTTCTACCTGTGCTTTGCCTTCTCATCATCCCCTGCTTATCAACCTTATAGTCCTCTAAACTTTCCTGATGATTCGAAACAAGCATCACCTCCTCCAGGGAAGCCTCCAGGATGCTACCCAGTCTCCTCTCTCTGCACTTACCTGGATCATGACTGCCACCACAGTCCCTGGTTTCCTAGTTTAAATCCACTACTGCTCTGTGACTCTTATGTCCCCTGACCCAAGCTTGGCAGATAGGTGTTCAAAAATATTAGGGAGACGGACACAAGAAAAAGTGAGATGTAAGAAAGAAGGTAAGGAGGAGACTGGGAGGAAAAAGAGGCATGAGTTACTACCTGTCCGCAACAACGCTGATGTACCTAGCATTCTTTCAATCAGAGATCCATTTTTATCCAGCACACCTCCCATAACACATATGTCCGCTGCACACAGAAGCACTTTCTGGATTATTAACTATGTATTGCCGTCCTGTTGTTTAGTGTCAAGGTCCTTGCCTGCATTCCTGCATTCACACTATGAATACTGATAGCAGGCTTGAGCCTCTTTCAGGAATAAAGTGCCTCCGTCCCGCCCTCCGCCCCATCCCCTGAACATCACAGATACCAGGTCTGATTTTGAGGACTTTGCCACATAATGATTGGAAGGCTCATTTCACCCAACATGGAGATGCAGGTTCTAATTAGGAGGCAGTCAACTTGTTCTGCTTCTGAGAATGGAAAACCCATGCCACACCCCCGGCAGATAGCCAGTGCCCGGCGCTCAGCTTCACTGGCACTGAACGCAGGTCTCTTACAATTCAGCATTCCACTGTGCAATGAGCTCCTTGCAGGGAACCATCTCCCGTGTGAGTCCCTCCCCAAACCCAGGCACCATGCGTGCTCGCGGGCAAGATCAGCCTGTCCTGCTCACACCTGTGGTCTCTGCCTACCTCACCCCCAGTTCCTACCTAGTCTGGAGCTTGCCGCTGAGTATGTTGCCTGAAAAAAATAAATCAAAGTCTTGTCAAATGTCCATAACTGTGTCTCACAAGGCCTTGTCTCACAAGGCCCCTCCTCTTCTGTCTGCCCCGTTCCTCCAGCCTGAACCTGAGCAACAGTGACATCCTGACTATCTATGACGGCGATGAGGTCATGCCTCACATCTTGGGGCAGTATCTTGGGAACAGTGGTCCCCAGAAGCTGTACTCATCCACACCGGACTTAACTATCCAGTTCCACTCAGACCCCGCTGGCCTCATCTTTGGGAAGGGCCAGGGATTTATCATGAACTACATAGGTAAGTGTCTCCTCTAGTCCTTTTGTGTGTGCATGAGTGTGTGAGTGTTTAGATGGTTTCTTCTGGATATGTTTTTTGGGGGGTTCTGTGCTACATGGATCTTTTAATATATTGGCACAGTAAATATGTGTAGCTTTTAGGCATTTGGGCTCTCAGGTTGGAAACAACAGGGTTTGAGTTTTAGTATTGCTGTCAATGGTTGTGTGATCTAAGGCAAGTCACTTGACCTCTCTGAGCTTCCTTTTGGTCATCTGTAAAATGGAAAAAACTGATAGCTGCTCCAGAGGCTCAATATCAGGACCTAGTAGAAGATGCCTCGTGACTTTCAGATTCGTGGTGTTTCCGTTGTAGTCAGCAGGGATCCTAAACCATCAGCACACTCTCCTGCATTTGCAACTTCTCAAAACAGCATCACCACCATCTTGCCTGACCAGAAGCTGGGCTCTCCCTAAGGGCTCTTCTTCCTCTGCAGCCCCATCCAAGGGAGACCATGCATTCTCTCCCACCCCCTATACTATAAGACCCAGAGAGGCAAGAAGTATCTTCCTTGCTCTTCAATGGGGTTTCCAGACCATTCCTCTCACTCTCACATTAAAGCAGAAACAAAACCCAAAAAAAACTGCTATAAAGTTCAAGCCAAGTTCACACTTGGCCATCCAACACCTCTTCTTACTGTTTTCTTCCATCCACAGCCTTCTCTCCTCACTCCTCATCTGTGACCCCCTCTTCTTCATTGCTGGCTCTGTCACCCTCCTCAGAACACTGGAGGGTCTCAAGCACCACACTGAGCCCTGTCCTCTGTCCATCTAGACTCATCCCCCATACACTGTCATCCAGTCCCGAGGTTCAATACGACGCCTCTCTGTGTTCTATTGCCCCTAATTTGTACTTCCAACCTTGACCTCTTCCATGAACTTTCCACCTAACTCCCTGCTAGCTACCTTCTTATATGTCTAACCAGCATTTCAGATTTAACATGGCCCAAACAGAACTCCTTCTCTCCCTACCCCCACACCCCACCACCACCCAACTTCTTCTGCTGCCAGCAGTCCAGGGATGGCTGTGAAGTTCCACTAATCTCAGCCCCAGAAAGAATTTGAACTGACAGAGCTTCTGCTCCAATCCTGTCACGTCACAGCAGAAGAAGCCTTGGGCCACCGAGGATAAAGGACTTGCTTCTCAGGGCCAGACACTGAGGCTCATACCTGGGCTTCCTGGATCCCCCAGTTCTTAGTGTTTCTCTGATATTCTTGGCAACAGAAGAGAACTTGGGAGACACAAGGGGGTACTTAAGACCTCACCTCTTGGCATCCAGGATGGTGGATGATTACACGCTGAGCATTTCAATGGGCAGGATTCACACAGCAATCGGAGAACTTGCTTGAGTTGCCCAGGAACGAGGCAGACATCTTGATTTCCAGGATGGAAAAGGGGGAAATGAGGGGGTTTCATGTTGCCAAGTCTCCCCACTATCACACCCACCATCAAAAACCATCTGGTTTGGGCCAGATTCTCCGTCTGTGATTCCTTCTTCCCCCCGGCTTGAAGATTTGCCCATCCATCTCTATTATGAAGTATTCTCTGTGTCCCACCTCTTGCCTCTAAAACACAAGCCCCCTCTCTGACCTTTGGCTATCTCAAAGAGCCAGATGCATCTGAAAATAAGTCCCCTGCCTTTTTTATGTGTTTGTTTCTAGCTCTTAGATGTTTCTCATCCCTGCCCACTCTGCCTACACCTCTCAGAGGGACAGACACAAGTGTTGATCTTTTTCATGTTTCTTGGAGGCCTTTTCCCCCTTGATTGTGCTGCTAAGTGTTTTCGGAGTGTTACTGCTGCTACTTTCTGTGGGTTGCCCACTCTTTACTGGGTAGGGCCCTGGACACTGGGGGACGGCTTGTGCTGGCTGCCCAGGTGAGGCACCATCCAGAGTCAGCTGCCTTTGGAGGGAGAGTTTTTAGTGACTTGGCTTCAGTCTCTCTCCTTAAACTTCTCTACTCCTCATTCCCCTGCCCCCCACTCCCCAGTTGGGAAATGAGGTCATAGTTTTTTTTTTTATTTGTCTCCTCCGGTGTTCAAGTCAATCTTCTGAAACCCCATTCAGCTCAGTGGTGGAAATCTGACCCTATCCAAGGCCACCCAAGGTTAACCCGGAAATCTGGCCAACGTTCAGTGTGGTGCTGTCATGAAGAGAAGGGGTTCCTCTTCATTGAAGCTGAAAGTTAAGATTTGTGTGACAATTTGAAATTAGCAGGAACTCTTCCATATATTATTTTCTTTCATTTTAAAAATGCATTATCTCCACTTTCTACAGAGTTTTGTCCACAAGAGTCTCTGCACATGTGCCAGCCCCTGAACTAGGCACCAGGAGCCAGGCATGAATGGACCACTCTCCCTGCCTTTATTTCTGTGGCTGGTGAAAGTGGGGGAGGTGGTTTCAGGGTTTCAGGGATACATAGCCTCGCTAACATGGGCAAATGTAGGTGACATGCGATGAGAACAATCCTGTTCTTATTTCTGTCAAAGAAACACACACTCGATTTCACAGGGAAGGCAGGTGGGCTTCTGTATTTAATTCTGATGCCAATCAATTCCTTGTGACTATCCATGTTGAAGACCATGTTGAAAAGAATTCTGAAGAGTCCACGCCTGAGGTCTGCGGAGGGAGAGTGACATGATTGACTAGTGATGTCTGCCGTGGCATGGGAGAGGTAGTTGCTATCCCAGGTCTAGATCTAACCAGACGTAGATGCAATTCTCATTGAGAAGAGGGATCACATAGAAGGTTCGGGGGTTTTATGGTCATCTAGAGATTTCAGAAGCTCCTAAAATGATCTCAAGGCCAGCACCTAGCTCTGCAACATGGCCAAGACTAATCTGTTAGGACTGCTGGTAAACGTTCCACAGGAACATTCTGGGCTTACCTCATTCTGACCTCCCATAATTCTGCTTTACCTAGACAGAAGGAAAGAACCATTCTCCTCGTCAGTGTCTGTGGCCAAGGGCATAGAGGCAAGGGAATAAAAAAGCAGAGCTGAGTAAGCAGTGTTTTTCAAAGAGATATTAGTCACGTGTACTTATTCCTCTAATCCTAGGATAATAAGTAAGCTCCATATTGTAGGTCAACTCCAATCAAATGACAGTGGTACCTAGGATGATGTCTGCCATGAGCAGAAGACCAGTAAATGGCAGCATGTACTCAGTGCATTTGAGTATTTCTTTTGCCCAAGAGTTAGACCAGGTTGCCGATCTTGACCATGAGACTGGCAAATGGTGGCACGTACTCAGTGCATTTAGGTTTGTTTTTTACCCAAAAGTTGGACCGTGATGCTAATCTTGACCATGAGACTGGGAACATGACTTCAGATCCCCATATTCCTAGTGCCTGACATATAGTAAGTTCTTACAAAATGTTAGTTGAACAAATGAATGAATCCGTATAGAACTCACCTAAGTGTCATATAGTGCACATTAATTAGTTTTCACATTACCCTCAGCGATAGACAGGGTCATGACTCTTGTCTCAGTTCTACGACTGAGGACAATGAGGTTCAGAGATGTTTATCAACATGACTGGAGTCACACAGCTTCTAAAACAATGACCAGAAAGGAAGTCCTCCAACTCCTAGGCCAGTTCTCTCATTCTTCACAAAGTTAAGGGCCCACGAGGGCAATGATGCCAGAACCTCCATCCAGGGTGCTAGCTAAACACACGGACTCCTGAATCAGAGTCTCTGGGGGTAGAGTCTAGGAGCTGAAGAACAGAAAGGCTGTCTAACTCGGGCAAGGCCACTGAATTAGTAAACAGTAGGGCCAAGATCTGAGTCCTGGTGTCCCCGAATCGATCATCAGGAATGTGATGAATGTCACAGAGGAGATGGGAGGTCCCACGGGAGAATGTCACCACGCTGGCTCAGACTGAAAAATCAGACCAGCAGACCTTTCTCAGTAGCAAAGCATTTGGCACAAGACAGACCCCATACCCAGTATCTACCCCTGTTTCTCCTCTTTTCAACCACAGTTTGAGCATTTGCAGCCGTGTCCTAAATCCAGGGCTTGGCTGATTTTTCAAAGGCCTAAAAATAGAGGTCCCTTTTCCCCATGAAGCAATTCCAGAAGCCATTTCCCTCTCCCCTTATTCTTGTAGACACCCCTGAGATCTCCATTCCCCAAATAAAATCATGATGAAATCCCAGGAAAAGCCATTGCTTGTTTCTCAGAGTGACTTTCCTGCAGACAGGGAAGGTGCTTGGCTTTCCCCAGAAGCATATAAGAACTGCAGATTAATTATACAGCCTAATTAGCTCTCTTCTCAAAATCTGTGCAGTGGGCACTTGGATGCAAGAATAGTAATAGTGGGCTTTGCATTGTTCCCTTAGTAATGAGGATTTGCAAGAAGGAAGGCAGAATTATTCCAATCTGTGATACTGAGCTGTGTGTAACTTATTTTGGAGTGTGGTTAATGTTCACTGATGTTATGCAACATGATTTAAAGAATGCACCAATAATTATTTTTATTTCAGCAATTGAGTGTTTGTCTAAATCTGTATCACAAAACCATATATTACAAATTCATCAAACCCATGAATTTTCAGACATTCTTAGGATGAGGCTGAGTGTGTTAGCTACCATTGCTGCATAACAAAATATCCCCCCCAAATTAGCAACACACATTTTTAAAAGATTTTGTTTATTTATTTATTTATTTATTTATTTTGTAGAGAGAGCGCATGAGCAGAGGCGGGGGGTAGGGCGGAGGGACAGGGGAGAGGGAGAAGCAGACTCGCCGCTGAGCAGGGAGCCCGACTTGGGGTTCAATCCCAGGACTTAGAGATCATGACCTCAGCTGAAGACAGACACCTAACCGACTGAGTCATCCAGGTGCCCTGCAAGGCACATTTATGATCACACACTTTCTGTGGGTCCAGAATTCAGGATCTCATGGCAGATGGTTCTGACTTCGCATTTGTCATGATGACTCTGCAGTCATGATGTCAGCCAGGGTTGAGTTCATTCGAGGGCTTGACTGGGGCTGGAGCCTCTGTTTCCAAAATGGCTTCCTCATGTGGCTCACAAGTCAATGCCAGCTGTTGGCAAGAGGTCTTGGATTCTCTCCATGTGGATTGCTCCAGAGGGCTGCCTGAACAGCCTCACAGTGTGGCAGTTGCTCTCTCCAGAAAGCAAGAGGAGAGCCTCTCAATGTCTCTTACAGCCTGACCTCCAGAGCCACACACCATCGCTTCTTCAATAGCCTGTTCATCGTGTATATGCATACATTGGCCCCTTTGCAGGGAGTACACGAGAATGTGAATTCCAGGAAGTAAGAATAACAGGGTGGGGTTGGCATCATGACAGGTGAGGACCTGAGACAGAGAGAAGGGTTTGTCCCCCAAGGCACAGTGCTAGTAAGTGGCAGGGTTGGGATTCTGTGTCTCCCCAAATCCTGCACTGATGTTGTCAAACCAAACCTGGTAAGTTCAGAGGCCCACAGGAAGAGCTCATCCTAAAATCTCATACAGCAGAGTTCTTGGGCTTTAAGGGATTTCGAAGTGTGTCACTTATTTCTGGAGAGTTTTTATTCTGTTTGCTCCTTCCCCTGACATCTGTAAAGGGAACCCCACACAGAAAGGCCCCCCCACTCATCTAATGACAATGTTTTTGTTTTAAAGAGGTGTCAAGGAATGATTCCTGCTCAGACTTGCCAGAGATCCAGAACGGCTGGAAAACCACTTCTCATACAGAGCTTGTGAGAGGAGCCAGAATCACCTACCAGTGTGACCCAGGCTACGACATAGTGGGGAGCGACACCCTCACCTGCCAGTGGGACCTCAGCTGGAGCAGCGACCCCCCATTTTGTGAGAAAAGTAAGAGTCATCTTGTTTTCTTCTTCTGGGTCAGCAGGTGATAAATCCCTCCCTTGGAGTATTTTTCATGTAGATGCAACGGAATCCCTTCATGTAGAATCTGGCCTCCCTCCTATTCCACCAGCTGGCTGGAGCTGCTCACAAATGTCCTCTTGGAGTTCTAGGTCAGGGATGTCAGACTCAGGGGCCTCCAGAAGCCTGGCGGCTAATGTTAAGGAGGGAACTAGGCAGAGGGAGAGACAATAGGGAATGCGGTGAAGCCTGTGTGAAAAGATCATTCAAATTCATCATTAAAGCACCGGTAGTTACCACTCAAGACCAATCCAAGTTGGACTTTGGGGCCCTAGTTAGAAACCCCTATCACAAGTAACCGGCTTCCCCCAGAGAGTACGGATCCCAGCCTCCCGGCACCTTCTGCCTGCTGCTCGCAGGCGTGCAGACCAGGTACCACCCATTATAGCTCCATCTGGTGTCTTGAACAGTGTCAGAAAAAGGAGGTGCTTCTGGTTTCTATACTGAATCTTAGCAGAGGTGGGAGAGGAGCTAAATTTGAGGCTGGCCTCTTCCCGCTAACCATTTGCTTCCTACCTCCTCCTACGCAAGCCTCCATTCTGCATCTGTCTTGCTGGGACTCCTTGGGGATTTTGGCAGACCTGCTTGGCCTGCCTCAAGTGACAGGCTGCACGATAAGAAATATTAAGTGTCAGCAGAGAAAGAGGGTATTGGGGAAGGGGGGGTTATAGTCAATCCCTGTCACAAATATTCCAATGGCAAAGAAAATTAATTATAATTGGGTGAAACATGAAAAAGAAAAATCCTCAAAATTGGCTACAAAAACATCTGCTTGTTCCATAACAGGATGTGGTGTATGTTCATGTGTGTGTGTGTGTGTGTGTGTGTGTGTGTTTATAATGATGGAAAATAAAAAAAACCAACAATGAGAAGCACCATGGGGTGGTGAGACCCATCGCAGACGCATTAACATGATCTACACCATCATTGCTTTTTTTTTCCCCCAAGATTGTATTTATTTATTTTAGAGAGATAGAGAGAAAGAGAGTGCAAGCAGGAGGAACACAGGGAGAGGGGCAAGCAGACTGAGCACTGACTCTACACGGAGCATGGAGCCCGATGTGGGGTTCAATCTCACGACCCTGAGATCACGACCTGAGTCGAAACCAAAAGTCAGGCGCTCACCCAACTGAGCCCCATCATTACTTATAAAATGTTTTAAACATACGTGTCTTCATAATGACTTTTAAATTTTTGAACAATAATGGTTTTTAAATATTTTGAATAATGACTTTTGAAATTTTTTGAATGAGAATGGCTTTTAAATTTTTTGAAGAAAGATTTTTAAACCTTTTGAATAATAATGATTTTTCAAAATTTTTAATAATCATGATCTTTTTAGGGACCCCTGGATGGCTCAGTCGGTTAAGCATTCAACTCTTGATCTGAGCTCAGGTCATGATCTCAGGATCGTGAGTTCAAGCCCCTTGTTGGGCTCCAGGCTGAACATAGAGCCTACTTTAAAAAATAAGTAAATAAAAGAATAATGATGATGGTGATTTTTAAAGTGTTTAAAATAATAATGATGATATACATTGCGGTCATGAGTTTTAAAAGCTTGGAGGGGACATAAACTAGCTCTCTCTGGGAAACTCTTCAGCTGCTTCACTCTTTGCCAGGAAAAGACCCAAATTAGAGCAAGTGAATTTGCACTGGGCCCCTTCTGGATATCAGCGTTTATGTTCCCGTGCTGGTTGCCTGTCGCTGTGCATCTGAGACAGAGACCCACCAACCTGCCTCAGTGGCTTCTCTTCCAGTGGAATAAGAACAGCAGAACATCCTGAGGCCAGTGGGGTCTCCCTCAGAAATCCCAGGGGGTCACCAATGCCTTTCATTCATTCATTCCTGTGATTCATTCAACGACACTCTTGACGTCAAAAGATGTACATAAACATATCTTCCCATGACACAAGCCGCAGGTGTTTACTTACAGAACTCAAGCAGCAGTAAAATTAGGAAGTACAGCGTGAAAATCCCTCATGATCTTCCTCTCCGGAAATGACACCACTCTTAAAAGCTTATTCTGTGGTGCTGCAATGCATCGTGTGTTACACATACACACATCAATGTGTATGTGCGAATTGTGCATATAAAGACATAGAGATACTCATACAGAAACAGCCATAGGTAAGAATATTTTACCACTGCTGTTTTCTCAACTCAGAAACCCAGATACTTTTTCATATCACACATGTGGCATACTTCATTCTTTTTTTAATTGGCTTAATTTTAATTGGCTTACTGTTTTCCCTTTATGTGCATTGATTTTTTAATTGAAAAGTAATGGATGCTGTTTTACTAGATTCAGGTACCACAAAGAAAGCAGGGAAGGTCCCCCTCACTTTGCTGTCTTCAGTGGGTGCTCAGGATTTCATAGAACAGCTGTCCCATATTTAATTCTTCCCCTGCATTCTTTTTTTTCCTGTTTTGTTGTTGTTGTTGTTGCTGTTTTGTTTTTTACCATTACAAATAATTGTGCAGTGAACAACCTTGTACATAGGTCTTTGGGTCCAGATGCAAACATTTCTTTGGGCTACTTCCTATATGTGGAATTAAATTCAGGTCTCTTTCGTCCCGTCCTCTTCTCCAGCCACCTTCGATGAGTGATGAGCTCAGACGCAGCTTCCAAACAGGAGAAGAACCAAGTTGGGAAACTTTCCAGATCATTCTGTAGTTCTCAGCAAACCTGTGATCATCAAGCATCCTAACGCCCTCTTGGTCTGATTTCGTCCATAGTTATGTACTGCACTGACCCCGGGGAAGTGGACCACTCGACCCGCTTAATTTCAGATCCTGTGCTGCTGGTGGGCACCACCATCCAATACACATGCAATCCAGGTTTTGTGCTGGAAGGGAGCTCTCTTCTGACCTGCTACAGCCGCGAGACTGGCACACCCATCTGGACGTCACGCCTGCCCCACTGTGTCTGTGAGTCCTATCTGTTGGCTTGATGCAGACAGGGACTTGCTGCGTCTTATCCTGGCGGAGGACTGGGATGCTAGGAGGAGGCATTCCACCATTTGAGAGGGCTTACTGTTATTACTGTCCAGATCAAAGGCATGCGTACTAGAACATTTATGGTACATGTATTGGGCACTAGGCTAAGTCCTTTACCAAATGCCCCTCCCTTCTGCCTTGTGAGCAAGGCACTGTTGTCTCTGTTGCAAGAAGAGGATACTAGAGGGTGTTATGCTAAGCAAAATAAGTCAATCAGAGAAAGACAATTATCATATGATCTCCCTGATATGAAGAATTTGAGAGACAGGGCTGGGGATCCTGGAGGGAAGGGAGGGAAAAATGAAACAAGAAGGGACCTAGGAGGGAGACAAACTAGAAGAGACTCCTCATCTCAGGAAACAAACTGAGGGTTGCTGGGAGGAGGGGGAGGGATGGGGTGGCTGGGTGATGGACATTGGGGAGGTATGTGCTATGGTGAGTGCTGTGAATTGTGTAAGACTGATGATTCACAGACCTGTACCCCTGAAGCAAATAATACACTATACGTTAATTAAAAAAAAAAAAAAAAAAAGAGGATACTAAGGTTCAAGTAGTGAAATCATTGCCCCAGGTCACACAGCCCATTAATAGTGGAGGCCAAGGCCAAACCCAGAGCTACCTGACTCTGCCCAACAGTCAAGCCATCCACAGGACATGAAATTGGTGGATTTAAACTCTTGTTTGCTCTTAACTATGTGAAGTCACTAACACAGATGTTTGGTTAAGAAAAGACTTTGGGGCTTTCTTACTCATAAAGAGTCAAAAAGGAAAAGTCTTCCACAGTCACTCTGACAAGGGAAGAATTAATATTCATGCCAGGGAGAGGGCGTAGAGAGCAGTGGTCCAGGGGTGCTTAGCCTGAATGTGCGCGGGATCACTCAGGAAGTTTTAAAACTCGCTGGAGTTTCTGATGCTCCTGGTCTGGGACGTAGCTCAAGCAGTGAGGTTTTTCAAAGCTCCCCCACCCCACCCCCAGGGTTCCGATGTGCAGCCAGAGATCAGAACCATGGCTCAGAGGAATAAGGAGACGACGCAGAAGGAGCAAAGCCTCACACAATGTGGACTTGAGAAACCGTCAGCTGCGCTAATATTTTATACGAGCATGTTATGAGCAGCTCTATTAAGGGTTCAGTCAGCTCAAGTTCCAGAAGCTACTGGTAGGGCTACATCAAAATTAAAAGCTTCTGCACAGCAAAAGGGGACTTTCTTATTCTGGGTTCCCCTGCAATGAGGAACCTTGGACTTCATACCATGGGTCTCCATCTGCCTCTTTAGTCCAGGTCCTAGAGTTTCAGACCTAAGGACATCTCGGAGGTAAAATACAGTATGATTCAGACGTAAGACACATCTGCTCCCTTTTACAGATAATGGTCGTTAGTTATTGATTGTGTAAGACATCATACTAAGCAGATTGTATGCATTTGTGAATGTAAGTGCATGTATATGTGTAGAGTGTCTGTGTGTGTGTGTGTGTGTGTGTGTGTGTGTGTGCAAATATACTCAGAAAACCAAAGCTCAGAAGGGAAAAAAGATAACAATAGTTACTGTTTGTTGAATGTGTAAAACACATTGCTGGGACGCCGTGATGACTAAGTTGGTTAAGAGTCTGGCTTCGGCTCAGGTTATGATCCCAGGGTCCTGGGTTCGAACCCTGAACTGCAGGGAGCCTGGTTCTCTTTCTCCCTCTGTGTGCATGCATGTATGGTTTGTTTAAAGGTGGCTGAGATTCACAGGGACATGTGATTAAGATCACACCACTTTTTCATGAGCAGAGCTGAGATTCTGGTCTTGGACCCCATGGCCCTTTCCACCAGCCTTGCCCCAACATATTTCATTGTGAGTGACTGGGGACAAAGCCATGCAAGGATGTCCCAGCAAAATTGTAGCCTATGGCTCAAACTCCTCACCCACAAGCACATCCCCTCCCAATCCCCAGACCTTTGGACCAAGTGCCCAGGGCATTACAGGGAGATCTGTATCTCCCAAGAGGAGATGTTGAAATCCTAACCCCAGTACTGTAATGGGGACTTTTTTTGGAACAACGGTCTTCGCAGATGTAACCAAGTTAACGCAAGGCCCTACAGGATTAGGTTGGGCACCAACCCAGTGACCGGGGTCCTCATAAGAAGAGGAACATTTAAACATGGAGACCCAGGGAGAAGCCATTCTGTGCTTGCAAGTCTAGGAACACCAAGGATTGCCATCTACCCCTGGAAGCTAGGAGGAAGCAAGGATGGATCCTTCCCCTTAGGTCTCGGACGGAGGGAGTGTGGTCCTTGAAGGCCACCTTGACCTGGGACTTCTAGCCTCCGGAGCTGTGATACAGTGCATTCGGTTATTCAAAGTGCCCTCCCCCGCCCCGTCAGATGCACAGCAGCCGCTTGAGCCGGTCCAGCTGCAGAGACCCAGAGATGAGAAGTTAAAAATAAAAGCTTATTTAAAAGGACTGAAAGGTGGAGGTATCATTTAAGAAAGAAAGAGAGAAAGGAAGGAAGAAAGGGAGGGAAGGGAGGAAGGAAAGAAGTCACGTCCCTAACGAGGCACAGCCTCCGAAGTCCCTCTAGGCTGTGCTGGCTGCTGGGTTTTGGAGACACAAGCCTCCCTCCCTCTGAGGCTGCCTTCCCCTGGAATCTCAGTTGTGACGGCTTCCCTGACACCCGCGCTAATGAGTCACGAGCCAGGCTGGGTGTCAGGAGACACGCGATCCTCCCAGAAGCCCAAACAGCAGCCCGGCACGTGCTTCCAGCCTCATTACCAGCAAGCGAGACTGGCAGGAGATGGGAGGCAAGAGGATGGTCAGTTCTGGCAGTGGGGGCTGGGGGGGGGGGGGGGTTGGCGAGAGAGACAGGCTGTATCTGGGTTCTGAGGGTGTTTCTAAGGATGAGTTTGTCAGACATCTACAACTTTCACATGTCTCCTCTGCCCATCACCTTGCCAAGCCCGTCCCCAGCGTTAGTGCACTGAACACTCATGAAAATGTATGGGTGGTATCTGTGTTCACTTAAAAACAGGCAAAGGAGGCCCAGAGAGGGTAAGCCGCTTTCCTGAGGTCATATAATAGGGAAGGGGAGAAGCCAGGCTTCCAAATGAAGACTGACTAAGCCCCAAAGCAGCATTTTCCCACCTTAGCACTCTGCAATCCCGGCTTCTGAGCAAAGCTCTGGTGCTTTACCCCCGACAACGATCTTCCACCAACAAGCTCAGGCAGCGGACAGAGCCAGTTGTAAAGCTCTGAATGTGTATAGTTTTTTTTCCTGGTGGCCTGTCCAAGGCCATTGTTTGGTCCAGCAGGGACTCCAAACCATGTCTTTTGAGTCCTCCAAGAACTGATGGGTCAAGCATGGGGAGAAGGAAGTGTCTGGAATTCACAGCCAAACACCCGCCTGCCCAACTCTGCTGGGTGACCTTGGGCAAGTAGCTTGCCCTCTCTGGGCCTCAAAACCCTCAGCTGTGAAAAGGGAATGCTGCTCCCCACCAGACAGGGCAGTTGGAGGTGACCCATGCAATAATTCAAAAAGTACCTCCAAATGCAGACACAGGCATGTCCAGACTTTCTCCCCTCATAGTACCCTTGGCGTCTCAGGAATTATTTTGGTAAATATCCTAGTCTGAAATACCTAACAGTTCTATCTGCTAAGTAATTAGCTCCAAACAACTTAATAAGTAGCTCTATCTTGACAACTTAGTAGCCGTTTGAAAAAGTTATGCACGTATTACAGGATTTGATTTTGATTGCATTGTTTAAAGGTTTTATTTATTTATCTGAGAAAGAGAGAGAGCAGAGGGAAAGAATCTCAAGCCGACTCCCCACTGAGCAGGGAGCCCGATGTGAGCCTCGATCCCACGACCCCAAGGTCATGACCTGAGCTGAAACCAAGAGTCAGATGCTTAACTGACTGAGCCCCCCAGGTGCCCCATGACTTTTATTGCATTCTTAAATAACTAGAATCACAGCTACAGGGGTGTGGATGTCTCTTGGGCTCTGACAAACTTCTCAGACTTTGGCAACTGGACTCTGCCACCTTCATTCTGTTCCACAGTGATTTTCTCAGAGCTCTTGCTTTTTAGTGCACTCACTGAAGAAAACCCAGCTTTGCAAAGACAGGGCATCATCAAAAGAAATGTAGCTCTGTCTAATGTTGGCACCATTCACATGGATCTGGGAGATGTTCCTTTGTCTCCTCCAAGTTTTGAAAAATCACACAGGGGTGCTGTTTGTGTTGGCACCCTGGGGTGCCTCAGAGCACAGTTGGGGGACTGTGGTCCAAAAGCCCTAAAAATACAGCTGTGTCTAAACAGACGTGATCCAGATTCTCAGGGAGCCTGGGGGCTATTGGAGATGGTAGGAGGAGAGCCAGGTCTGTGAAAGAAATAACAATGACTCCTTGGCAAAACCTCCTCCAGGAAGGCCTCCCTGACTGCCTAGGCTAGGTCATGTTTCTCTTCCCGTAAGCTCCCATGGCTGCTACAGTTGCATTGACCACAGCACTTGCGGCAGTTTATTGAAATGATCTCTTTACCTGTTCATAGACTCAAATACATAATTCACTTACCAGGTGGGTTTTTGCAGGCTCAAGAAACGACAGCCCTTGCTACTATTACTGCCATTGATGTTGTTGGCAGTACTAAATGCAGTCTTTGTTGCAACTTCCCTTCTTTGATGGTACCTGACTCCCAAAGCTCCCATCCAGAAAATAAAAACCACACCACCAAAAGTAATGAAGAGCCTACAAATTCAGTGAGGGTTCTATGGGCAGTTCCCCAGGGAGATGCTTAGGGATTCCCAGGAGGCTCTGGCTCTTCACGCCCTGCCCTCGGAACACCACAAATAGGAGACATGGGGGTCTCCTGACCGGGGCAGAGCCCACGTGGCCAGACCAAGGCCATAGTAAAAGTTTCCACTGATGCATCATCCCCAGCGGCCTCACCTTGACTCCCATGCCGGCTTCCAGCTGGGTGCCCCATTTCTCTTAGAAATTCCTGTCTCTGAGAAAGCAATAGCTCATCATTTATGATGCTCAATAGCTCAGGAATTCATGACAGCCCAGGGGACTTGGCACAGGAAGGGCCCCTCCTATCTCCACTACCCCAGAGCCATTCAATGCACCAGATTTCAAACCCGCCAGGTCCATCACTTGCTGGTTGAACGACTTCGAACAAGCCAGCATCCTCATCAAAAAGGATGATCGTGCCAACCGTAAATACAGATGCTGGTAACCATGTGTGTGGCCCACAGCGAGGGCTTGGGTACCATTAGTTACTAATGATCACACAGATTTGGTGCTTTGCTATTTGTGGGGTATTTTACGAACCATTCATAGCAATACCTGGGGAACCTGATTTTCACATTTTGTTCCAATGTGTTCCCCAAAAATGTACATATTTCCCCTATAGTTAAGGAGAGGGGAGAAATGGGAGGAATATAGAAATGAGGGTGGGTTTGTGACTGTTTCCAAAACTGCCAGCCCAGCTCAGTTGTATTCCTGAGAAAGAACAGAATGAGTTCACACGGAATTGTTGAAGAGCCAAGATCAGTGATTCTCAGCCAGGGTGACTCTGCTCCCAGGAGACATGTGTCAGTGGCAATTCCTAGATACATGTTTGGTTGTCACAACAAGGAACAAGTGGATAGAGGTCAGGATCTAGTGGCTCCACGTCCTACAAGGTGAAGATGGCCCTATCACAAGGAATTACCCATCCCAAAATGTCAATAGCATCTAAGGTTGAGAAAATCTGCCTTTGATGGTCTTATTTCGAAGTGTGGGTACATCCTTGGAGGGGAATGTCATCACGCAGCCACATTTCAGCTGAAGATGGGGTCTTGACCAGTCCATTTATGTAATAAGCAGGAAACTTAGAGTCCAGAGCCTGGAATAGGTTAAATCAGGGATGGGTTCAATTCTCCAGTATGTCTTAAGCTGCCAGGCATCATTTATGATGCTCCTACTGTATAGCATAGGATCATATATGAGAGTCCTTATAGAGCAGGCCCTGGGCTTCAAGCACGCCCTAACAGGTTCATCTCCAGTGAGGAGAAGTGATATTAAATAATTAAATACAATGCAAAGTGTTCAGTGCTGGGGTAGAGGAAGAACTAGGAAGATTAGTGACTCTATTAGGGATAGAGGGCCCCAGGAAAGGCTCCTTGGAAGTGGAGAAATGAGGACTGAGTACTGAAAGATCAGACTTATCCAAGCTGAGTGGGCAGGTAAGGTGTAAGGTGAGGAGGAAGAATATTTCATAACATGACAACACGGCCATCCATCATTGACTGAGCACCTATGACCTGCCAAGAATATGCTAAACACCTTATATTCATGACCTTATTTAATCTTCCAAACCTCTATGAGAGTATTCCCACTTTACTGATAAGAGAAATCGAGGCTCAGAGAGGCTGTAGCCCTTGCTGGAGGTCACACAGCAAATATGTAGTAGAACCCAGATTTCAAGCCAGATTCCACATCCTGGGACGTACGATGGTGCTCATGCGTAATAGGTGGCCAGGGGCAGGAGATGGGGAGGTGAGTTTGGGGAATGGAAAAACATTGGAGGTGAGGGAAAGGCGGAGAGACCATGCTGGTGAAAGGTACTGGTGAGGGTGGCGAAAGCCAGACCAGGCAGCCTGTGAGCGGGAGTCCCCTGGGACTTGCATGATCTCATCAGAGCTCTTTCGGGCTTGCATTTCAGCCGAGGAGTCCCTGGCATGTGACAACCCTGGCTTGCCCGAAAACGGCTACCAGATCCTGTACAAGCGGCTCTACCTGCCGGGAGAGTCCCTCACCTTCATGTGCTACGAAGGCTTTGAGCTCATGGGCGAAGTGACCATTCGATGCATCCTGGGACAGCCATCCCACTGGAACGGGCCCCTACCCGTTTGTAAAGGTACAGAAACCTATTCGCCACGCAGGGACCGGGAGCAGGAGATGTCCAGTCTGGCTTCTTGCGATGAATCTCAATTCACTCTCAAAAGTCCAGCTACTGTATTTCCTGACATCTAAGATACCGCCATTATTTTCTGCACCAAGAAAGAAAGAAAAAAGTGCTGCCAATGAAACGCTGGCACAATGCCTTCTCCTGGCTTAGCATTTTCATCTCTACTTACTAACAGCTCCGTTTCGAGCTTAGATTTTTTATCATGAAGGAGAGCCATTCTGCTTTGAACTCCTGCTTCGGTTACGCGGCTTAAACTTTCCCTGCCTCCTGCATCCCGTTTTCACGACCACTTGGTTCCCAGGGGTTACGAGGGCTCCCCGGTTGCCCCTGGGGTGGTCTCCCCGGCCGCTCTCACCCTCCCCACACGCTGATGATGGTGTGATGGGCAAAGGCGCACACACAGGCATTATGAGCGCCACCTGGTGGCAGCAAATTAACATGCCATTGGTTGCAAGACACCCCCATCCCAGAGATGGTGAAGAGGGAAAACTTGTTTTAAAATCAGTAAACACTTATCACCAAAATTAAATTTTGACAAAGCCAGTGAGATTTGGATTTGTTTATCGGAGTCTTTGAGGTATACAATTAATAACAATATCCTAAATCTGATCTTGGCCTTTTATGGCATTAATGCCCCTTTGAGAATGAGGCAGAAAGCTCTGAATTCTTTCCCCAGCAGGGACAGAGGCATCATGGAGTTTTACATTTCTACTTGGAAGCCCATAACTTCAATGGATCCCCAGATGCTTTATGATGAACTTCAGCCTTAATTAAGCCTTACAAATGTTTTCCCAACCAGCATCTCTACTCCTAGGTAGATGTACAAAATAATTGCAAACAAGTACTTCCTTGTACATGAATATTCCTAGTAGCATTGCTCACAAGAGGTGGGAACTACCCTAATGTCCATCTACTGGGGAACAAACAAATAAAATGTGGCCTAGCCATAGTGGAATATTATTCAGCCATGAAGAAGAATGGAGGGCTGACACCTGTCACAGCCTGAATGGACCTTGAAAACATGATGCTAAGGGAAAGAAGCCAGACACAAAAGATCACATACCCTATGATTCCATTTATATGAAATATCTCAAATCGGTAAACCCATAGAGAAGGGAAGCAGATTGGTGGCTCTCAGAGCTGGGGTGGAGAGAGAAGATAACTACTTAGTTGGTACAAAGTTGCCTTTTAGGGCTGATGAGAATGTTCTCAAACTAGAGAGAGGTGGTAGCTCCCCCAAATCGTGAATGTGCTAAATGCCACCAAATAGCACACTTTAAACTGATTAATCCTATGTTATATGAAATTTATCTCTGTTTTTTTATTTTGTTTAAGATTTTATCTGTTTATTTGAGAGACAGCAAGAGAGCAGGAATGGGGAGAGGGTCAGAGGGAGAAGCAGAGCTGGGAGCCCATTGCAGGACTCAACCCCGGAACCCAGGGATCATGTCCCAAGCTGAAGGCAATTGCCTAACCAACTGAGCTACCCAGGCACCCTTACCTATTTTTTTTTTAATGTTTTTACTTTTTTTTCCTGAATGGCCTCATTTAAACCTCGGGACCACACTCTAAGATAGTTGAGGCTTCTTACCCATGGTACGGTTACAAAAAGAGAGGCTCAGAGAAGTTAAGTGACTTTCCCAAAGACACACAGCTATTACAAGACAAATCCGGGATTTGAACCCACATCTCCTGATTGTGAAGCCCCACCTCTTCCCCAGTGAGTTGGTGGGTGGACTTCAAGGCTGTGAGTCTGGTGGCTTCCAACCCCCCATTCAGCATTCAAATCACCTAGCCTGCTTATGAGAAACACGTTCTTGAATCTGCTACTCCAGCTCTACAAAATTCAAATCACTGAGGGGTAGGACCCCGTAATATGCATTTTAACAAGCTCTTGGTTGCTCCAATGCACTTTGAATCTGAGACACTTAAGGCAATGGTTTCTGAACATAAGATACGAATATAAACAGATTTCTGGACGCCTGAAGGGGAGATGCTAAGTCACTGGGCCTAGGGCAGGAACCAGGGCCCAGGGTCACTAGCAGCAGCGGTGAGTCTTATCCTCAGGCAAGTGTGGGAAACACTGGCCTAGAGATGCTGCATAGTCTCACCTGGAATCAAGCCAGAGCCTATCCTGTGAGAGCCAAGACCTTATAGAAGCAGTTCTTAATAAGAGGGCAAGAGATCCCATTGAAATGCAGAAAAAAAGTAAGAGATCAGCAACTGAGATTTAAGACAACTGCCTCCCTCCTCTTCCCTGCCATAATTTTTGACAAAGTCTAGCCCTGTGCTTGACTTCTTTTTGATGGCACAGGAAATCCACTTTGTCGAGGTGAAACACTGGGATGTTTTCCTGGGGGAAAGATTGTCTATAAACCTTCTAACTGCTACAGGGACATTCATAGGAGTTGATCTGGTATTGTTGGTAAGTGTTCTGTGTGGAGGGAAATTAATAGGGTTTGTTTTTAAGAAATCTAATTAAGGAGGGTGCCTGGGTGGCTCAGTCAATAAGCATCTGCCTTTGGCTCAGGTCATAACCCCAGGGCCCAGGGATAGACCAGCTCCCTGCTCAGCGCGAAGCCTGCTTCTCCCTCTTCCGCTCCTCCTTGCTTGTGCTCCCTCCCTCGCGGTCTCTGTCAAATAAGTAAATAAAATCTTTAAAAAAAAAAATCTAAGTAAGAACCCCATGGAAGGACCGTTTTTGACTCTCCATGGAATCTGCCCCCTGACTGTGTATGTTCCGTTTTGGATATGCTACAAAAGTATCTCATGCAAGAAATAGAAGAAACCAAAGTCGCCAATGAAGCATTCACAGTTTTTCCCTTCCGTTCTCCATCCCTTCCATTCGTTCGCTGGGGAAGCTGGTACTGATCACCAGTGAAAGTCCAGTCTCCCCAGTTTCCTGGACACAAAGAGACACACTGCAAAGAGTGGGCAGGGAGTGTCCGTGTGTTGCCAAGTAAAAAATCCCTCATACCATACGTACTTTGTGATTTCCATTCCCCCATTTATCACACACATCTGTCAAGAGGGAAAAAAGAAAAAATAGAGCCCTGTCTTATCTTTTAATTGCCATGTGGCTTTGTACACTGTGATGTCTCCTGATGCATTCACTCCTTCCTCTGTGCGTGGGTCTCCTAGTTCTTTTCTGGTTTCTTGTTTGTTTTGTCTCTTTTTGCCCAGAAATCGGCTTGCTCATGAATCTTTGGGTGCTGGCGTTTCTCATCAAATAGGACAGATTCCTTCAAGGGGGATTGATGGCGTGGGCAAAGTTCTGTGGATGCTGACACTTTGCGGATCTTGCCAGATTCTTTTCTGCCACTGTAGTGTTTCACCTCCCCCTCTACTAATGTGTGATAATGTCCTTTTCCCACATCCTTGCCAGCACTAGATATTATCAGGGTTTTGTTTTGTTTTGTTTTGTTTTGTTTTTTGACGTTGCCCATCTGATGGGAAGATAGAACTACCATCCGAAAATACATGACAAAAATGCAAGAAAAGATAAAAGGTACTCAGTTTTGCATCCCTGAGATAAGCAAGCCCTTGAAGGCCCAGCAGGTGAGTGGCCCCTGCCCCTCACTTTCTTCCTCAGGCATGACAGAGTTTCTGGCACGAGAGGATCTTGGGGGATGCTTCTATCTTTCTCTCCCCTCTGTTTCCACTCCTGAGACCGCACGACTCTGTAAGGTTATGACAAATCACCTCCTGTTCCCAGAAAAAGTGGGATGTGTGGCTTTGTGTTCTAGAGTTGGTGAAGTGACTGAGCACCAATGTAAGGCCACCTGGGCCTCAGGGTCCCTGGGCTTCCTCCTGGCTGGGCTGTGGACCACCTGCATGACCTTGAGCGAGCCACCCTCCCTCCCTGAACTTGGTTTCCCTTTGTGGAAAATAAAAGGAAAAGACGTGGCCCAGGAGGCTGCATTTTAATGTGTGACCACACTCCCAGGGACATGAATTCAAGGCCTCCTCCCTGCTCTGAGATACAGTAGGAGTCCCTGCACTCCCAGACACACCCAACCCAAGTCCTGCCCACGTCTGGGGCAGAAAGTGTATGTCTGTCTCAGTCTTTCCATTTTCCTAATGGTGCTGTAGCTCCAGAAATAACCTGCAGTCAGTTAGTTAGAAAGGTAGCTTTTCAACTGCTTCTGTTGGCATCACATGGTAACGACCAACGTCCAAGAGTGACTTTGATGAGGCACAAATTACGAAGTTTCAGTATTAGGGCGTGAATACAGCTAAGCCTTTGGTGGCCATCCCCAGCCATCCCTGTATAATGTTGTCTGTTTATCTAAGCCCTTCGCTCTGGGGTTTGCTTCTTTTAAACCCATCCATGTGGGTATATTTTGGTGCTCAACTACCATGAGGTCTTTGGTGCCAAAACCTGGGAATGCCAGTCCCTATCATCTTGAACTTCTGGAGAAGTTTTATGGGGATTAGGGGGAAATGAGTGAATTCTAGGGAGTTCTAGTCTATGGTAGTGAATGGAAATTGTTTTGCAGGGAATAAGAATAATATTCACATAAATATGGAATAGAAGTTAAATCAGAGAGGTTCATACAAACATGTATTTCAAAGCAGGAAAACAGTTTCAGCTCTGGCTGGATTTTGGATGTAGGGCTTTATCTTAAGCCTCACTGTTCATCAGCCTTTGTCCTACATAGGGAACAATGAAAAACAAGCAGAACTACGACATAAGTAAGAGCAGAGGCTGGAGAAATCGAGCAGTCTGGGTTTAAAGACTGCCTTCATCCCTCGGAAGCTGTGTGAGATCAGAGAAATTGCTTCACTTCTCTGAACCTCTGTTGTTCATCCATAAAATGGGGATGATGATAGTATCCACGCAGTGAGATTGGTGTGGGAGTAAATGAGCAAATACATACAGAAAGCTCTTGGCAAGGTATCTGACATACGGTGAGTGTTTTCGTAATTAATCACTGGCAGTACTGTTGTCCTTGTTTCTTTCATATCTATGTCATGATCTCTCAGGAACCTAGGAAAGAAATGTGTCCAGGCATTTCCTCTAATTCCAGGAGCCCAAGATAAATCAAAGCGGAGCACTAACTTCAGCAAAGCTTGGCACAGGCTTTTGCTCCCAAATTTTTGGCTTCATTTTATGCAGAGTGAATTCACTCGACATTAACCAATGCTTCCAATTTCCCTTTCAGTTAATCAAGACAGCTTTGAACACGCATTAGAAGGTGAGTTCCATAATGAAAAAAAAATCCAATAAATCAAGCTAATAACAGAAAACAAGGGCAGGTCCTTGCATGTCCTCCTCCAGGTGCTTAAAAAAATAAGCAGAAATTCCATCTTCACACTGCTGAAGGTAATTTCAAAAATAGGACGTTGTAAAAGACATAAACCATTGTTTGCAGCCTAGGGTCCTAACTATGACCTGAAAGGGATTTCTCACCGGTTCTGTTCTTGAGGTAAGAAAATCTGAGGGTCCACATGCCTGAGTGAGGCACAACCCAACCATTTGAATTTGCACCCACACAGTGCTGTTTGGGGAAAGTAAATCCAATGATGCCTCGCCTTCCGTGCCAAGCACCCCCCTGTCTGCCTGGGGCATGCTCTGGGGTCCATTTTCCTCAAATTACCTATCCCTGTATCCTCCTTGTTTTCTATTCTTCTCCTCTTAGGAATTACCAAGTGAGATTTTTTTTTTAAAGATTTTATTTATTTATTTTTACAGAGACAGATCACAAGTAGGCAGAGAGGCAGGCAGAGAGAGAGGGGAAGCGGGCTCCCTGCTGAGCAGAAAGCCGGATGTGGGGCTCGATCCCAGGACCCTGAGATCACTACCTGAGCTGAAGGCAGAGGCTTAACCCACTGAGCCATCCATGTGCCTCCCAAGTGAGATTTATTAATGGGGAACAGATAGTAAATGCTAGCTAGGATTTTGTTTGGGTTTTCATTTTGTGGTTCCCTTCCCTTACAATCCCTCCCACACATAAAACAGTCTACATTCTGTAGGACCTCCATTCATTTGAGTACCAACCCACTCACTGGGGCTGTGGTGTCATAAGGTGTGTGCATATATATATGTATGTATATATCGTGTTATTTTTATTTTTTAAAAAAGTTATAACCAATTAAGCCATTTTTATCATTGTTTTTGGAACCACTTAGCTTTCTGACAATAAATCATTCACTTGGAATGTGGGGCTATGGGGCTATGAGAATTACGGGTCATTAGTTGCTGTCCCTCGCGGCAGATGACATTTTAATCCCAACAGGCAGAGTCCGTCTCAAGTGTTAAGTGCAGAGGTGGACTGTGTGGGAGTCACTCTGCAGGGAACAGAGAGGGCATTCCGTGTCGTTAGCCTCCATTCAGGCCACCCCTTCGCTGCCTTTCCGCAACCAATGAACCATGAGAGCATCTCAGAGGCCTGGGTTGCTCGGAGATTATGAGCGTCTGTGTAATGTTTTGTGCTCATGCATCTGTCATGGGTGTTAGCATCGATTTTTTCAGACTCCCTGGAGTGGCGGTTAATGGATTATAGATTGGCGTACAGCCGAGCTCTGAGGGTCGCGGCCGGGGAGAAGTGGCAGCGAAAACCTGAGGACGGGTGTCCGGAGATGTGGGGTCTCCCTTCAGGCTGTGCAGAGAACACGCCCCTGGCCCCCACCATAGCCATTGTAGTCCTTACAGTTGCCACAAACCAGTGGGGGTGGGGGGCAAGTGAGGCCAAGAGGGTGCAACCGTGACCTCTGAGAATCAAAACTGGGTCTTAGAAGTTGGGGTGTCATGGGGGACGGGGTGTAAGACTGAGAACAGGCCCAGCTGCCCAGCGCCCTCTCCTGGACGGTCTGATAGAGCAGCCATGGGAGGCGCCTGTCAGTCTGGGCGCAAGAAGCTCCCTCTTTCCCATGGAATGTCGAGCAAATCTGCCTTCCCAGTTAGCACGTAAGAGATTTACTCCAGATTTCTCCTGAATTGGATTTTAACCAGATTTCAAATGCAGCCACCCATCTCCCCCCCCCAAAGTGGACATGGTATGACCAGGGGTTAAAAGAGTGTCGTTCTTCTGGGTAGCCCCATGAGCACCCCACCCAAGGATGGGTCTGGCCTTCGTTGCAAAGAACCAGTCCTATTTGCTCTACTTTCTGCCTCTTCTCCCCCTGGGGATGGTGGTCCAACGGCTCAGGGTCTGCGATGCCAGCTCTTTGAATGAGTGCAGAACTGGGAAGGCAGGCTCACACCTGGCACCCAGGTGCCCCGGGGGGGGGGGGGGGGGGCTGAGAGTGGTGAGACCCGAGGGCTTCACTGGCTTGTGTGTTTAGTAGCAGAAGCGGCAGCCGAGACATCGCTGGAAGGGGGAAATATGGCGCTGGCTATCTTCATCCCAGTGCTCATCATCTCCTTACTGCTGGGAGGAGCCTACATTTACATCACCAGGTAGGGGGCTTCGGGACAGGGCGTGGGGGACTGCCATCCACTCAAGGACCAGCGCACTGGGGGACAGGGTCTCCATCAGTAGCTCGTCACCGGTGGCATTTGGGTGCTTGGAGATGATGTCATTCAACTCAGCTCTGGGAGAAATACACCTGCTCAGCCCCTCCCACCCCTCTGAGACAAGAGGGCTGACCACGCAGCAGCAAATAAGCAGGCACTACCCTGAGCGTAAGAGGCTGTGGTTTAGCAGGAGAGATAGACACACGGACACTGATCCCATAATGCACTCATTCATTCATTCGTTCATTTAGGCCACAAACATATGCTGACTATCTAATACGTACCAGACATTGTCCTGTGTGTTGAGGATCCTAGAACTTACCTGCAATGAGGAAGGAAGATATTTAGCCATGGCTAGGATATTCACGAATTCCTTCAAATTCACAACTAGGGAGCACCTACTGTGCGCTGGGCAGTTTGGGGGCAGGGGGCAGATCTAGGAACATCACTGGGACAAAACAGAAGGAGATCTTTGGTATGTGGGGCCCAGGTTCTAATGGGAGGACAGCGAGGAAAGTACATACAGTCGACGCTTGAACAACGTGAAGAGGGTGAGGGGCGCTGACACCCCATGAGTCCAAAATCTGCATATATACCTTGGGACTCCCTGAAAACCTAACTACCAATAGCCTACTGTTGACCAGAAGCTTTACTGATAACATAAACCATCAATTAACATGTGTTTTGTGTGTTATATGTAATATATACCGCATTCTGTTTTTGGTTTTTTTTGGTTTTTTTTGTTTGTTTGTTTGTTTTGAGAGAGAGAGAGAGAGGGAGAGTATGAACATGGGAGATGAGGGCTGGGTAGAGGGAGAGGAAGTGAGAGAATCCCCAGCAGACCCCATGCCCAGGGCAGAACCTGATGTGGGGCTTGATCTCTTGACCCTGAGATTATGACCCAAGCTGAAATCAAGAGTTGGACACTCAGGTGACTGGGCCATTTAGGCACCCCTAATACCATATTCCTACAATGAAGTAAGCTAGAGAAAAGAAAATATTACTAAGAAAATCATAAGTGTGGGGGAGGTTTCCCTGGGTGGCTTAGTCAGTTAAGCATCTGCATTTGGCTCAGCAGGGAGCCTGATTCTCCCTCTCCCTCTGCCCCTTGCCCCCCACTTGTGCTCTCTTTCTAATAAATAAATAAAATCTTAAAAACAAAAAAAAAAAAGGAAAAAAATCCTAAGGAAAAGAAGATACACTTGCAGGACTGTACTATATTTATCAAAAAAATCCACATCTAAGTCGACCCAGGCAGTTCAAACCTGTGTTGTTCAAGGGCTAACTGTGTACATTAGGAGGTGATAAATGCAGGGAGAGAAGAAAGCTGGAAAGGGAGCGAAAAGGAGCTAGGGTGGAGGTGGTGATCGCACTTTAGGACTTCCAACTGAGACATGACGTTGGAGTAAGGACTTGAAAGCAATAATGAGTAACCTATGCAAATATCTGGAAGAGGAGGATTCTGGCACATATACAGCACGTGTCAAGGCCCTGAGGCAGGCATCTGCCCAATATCATTTTTTTCTGTTTCTGTGGAGCCCACAGGGTTGAAGGGGGAGAGAAGAAATACACGAACTATAACACACCGTGATGAACACAAGAAAGGAAAGAGATAGTGTGTAGTAATAGAAGAATCACTTTTTTTAAAAGATTTTATATATTTATTTGACAGAGAGGGAGAGCACAAGTAAGGAGAGAAGTGGGGTGGGGGGAGGCAGACTCCCCACTGAGCAGAGAGCCCATCAATTATTATTATTATCGATAATAATCGATAATCCATCCCAGGACCTTGAGATCATGACCTGAGCTGAAGGCAGACGTTTAACCCACTGAGCCACCCAGGCACCCCTAGAAGAACCACTTTTTAAATAGGTAAAGAAGGTTGCTCTGAGGCAACACGGCATATAGTAGGTGCTCGGTAAATGCTCGTTGTTGCTGTTGTCACCCTGCATGAAAGAGGAGCTCGAATCACCTTACAGCGGAAAACCAGCTGAGCTCCGGCCCTCCCCAGGAAGGGAAAGTACCGAGGCTTTGTTGTCAGTGACCAGCTTACAAGCTGAGAGCAGTTATGATTTCAGCATTCACCCACTTGGATTCTCATCGCGAGAGACCCTGGATGGGGGCCCAGCCGGCTGTTCTTCTCCACTGTTGGGAGTAACTCCTCTCTCCTTTGCTGTCCCTTCTCCAGGTGTCGTTATTACTCCAACCTCCGCCTGCCTCTGATGTACTCCCACCCCTACAGCCAGATCACCGTGGAAACTGAGTTTGACAACCCCATTTACGAGACGGGAGTGAGTTGGTCTCTCTTCTCTTTTAGGTGGCAGACTTTGTGTTGGGTACTAGGGACACAGTCGTGAATCCAACAGACCCGGTCCAGCCATTAATGAGCTTATAATCCTTCCAAGGAGATGGAGCTTGGTAATAAGAAGAAAAATATGTACCACGAGCTGGGCCCCTTAAATGCGTAAGCTGCCCGAGTCCCTGCAACTCTGTTGTACACTCTGCAGTTATCTCTGATGAACCAATGACGATCCTGAGGGTCAGAGAGACGAACAAATGATTGGGCCAAGCTTGCACACAGCCAAAAGCACAGCCTGCAGCTTAGATACAAATTCAGACTGTTGCATTAATTATCCTGCCTCCCTTGAACCTCAAACAATCAAATAGATACCAATGGGTATCTTGATTGTGGAAAATCATTTTTAGAGACCGTGAAAAATTTGGTCAGGGCACTATGACATATGGCCAAGACATCCTAGCACTTTCACTATGTTCTATGGGTTAGAAGCAAATCACAAGTCCTGCCCACACTTATGGAAAGGGGATCGTGTAAGAACGTGACCACCAGGAGGTGAGGGGACCCAGCTTGGAGCCTTCCCACCACACTCCCATCTACCACAGACACACTTGCTTATCTGTGTTGACCCAGCAGACACAGTAGACGTCCGTGAAAGCATGTGACAATGACCTTTTCTGGGGCCAAGCCTCTGACTTCCTAAACCTCCCCGTTCTTCTGCCTCAGAGGCCTGGAGTATATTACATGCACTTGATAAATATTGGAGAAACCAGAGTGGTTGCCACCCACATGTTGGGGTCATTTTCCATATAGCTCTGCCAAGAAGAGGTCATAGGTTATTTCACATTCTATAGACCTTGTTTCCAAATCCTAGAAGAAGGTCAAGCTGATAACAAAACAAAGAAAGAGCACTTCAGAAACTAGATCGTATCAATACTTATTAATAGAGTGTATCTGCTCCCCAGGACTATGATAAAGCCAAGTAACAAATAATCTCAAAGCTCAGTAGCTCAAGGCAAGTGATGTTAATTTGCTCATCAGTCTGTGGGGCAGTGTTTTCAGCTAGCAGCCACTGGGCGGTCATCCTGGCTCAGCCGTGCTCACTCACACAGCTGGGAGAGGTGGGGGGTTGGCCGGCTGAGTCGGCTCTGCCCTCCCCGTTCCTCACCTCCTTGGCTAGGACGAAAGGCTCTCAGGGCACGATCTGCCCATGGACCCGTCCCCCTGCAGTTTCCCCGATCTGTGCTTCCTTCTCTTGCAGGAAACCAGGGAATATGAAGTTTCCATTTAAGGAGAGCTATGCCTGAGAAGAGAGCTCACAAATCAGAACTCAACTATAACCTCCTCGAGAAATTCATCCAGAGACCACGTGGCATTTGATTGAAACCCCAGAATGTTGTCCGTCTTTTCTTTAGACTTTTTCTTGAAGATTCACTGTTTTCTTCACTGTATTTATTATATTTAAAGTCGAAATTGGTGTGGTTGGAGGTGTCGCAGCTGCGGCCAAATCCGCGTGACAATCTCCTTTCCAAAGTCAGGGGGGTGACCTGAAAAATAACCGACA
This sequence comes from Mustela erminea, assembly GCF_009829155.1. Lineage (NCBI taxonomy): Eukaryota > Metazoa > Chordata > Mammalia > Carnivora > Mustelidae > Mustela > Mustela erminea. The sequence goes on along the minus strand of NC_045626.1, from coordinate 73,015,644 downwards.
TGGCAGCAAAGGCGGGAGGGGGAAAAAAAAAAAAGCAGCTGGGTTTCTCCATCAGCGGTGGCCATGCTGCTCTGGCTGCATCAGATGGCACGCATTTGGGGATCCATGCCCATGGTGCTTTTAGGACAAATCCCAGACTCAGGATTAGGTGGGAAAGGTATCTCTTGGTGGATTAACTTGGGTCGGACTTCAGGTTATAGATCTGCTCCAAAACAAATCCCAGTCTGCTCTTCCAAATGTTCTATCAGCTTCTAGAAGGTCTCGCCACCTCCTCTCCTTCCCATGATCCTCCCGAAGGCGCCCACGGCGTGACCATGAGCGTTTTCATCTGCCAGCCTGGCCTCCCTGGATGCTGGCAGAATCAGAAAACATTGCAGAGTGGATGACAGATTTGAGAATTCAGATGGAGTGCGAGGTGGGTGTGGGGGGAACATCGAGTCAGTAAAATGTCCTTTCCTCTGACACTCCACCAGTAATGAAAGGGAAGGGAACATATGCTACGAGTGCCAGAACCAATCCTTTCGTTCAGCAGCCCCACCCCCACCCCAAGCTGTGATCTAGGACCCCTTGGGAAGCTTTAGCCACATAATTACAAGGGTTACAATTGTGTGTGGGGGGGGGGGGGGGGGGGGTTACAAGGGTTACAATTGTGGCGATGCCAGGTCCTGAAATCCAGAGATGGGCTCAGTTTGATTTCCGGGAATACTGAAACCCCTGAGGCCTCCAAAGAAGGGCAACTCAGATGCACCGTTTCTCCAAAAGGGGCCGGAATATACTTGCAATCCAGTATTTCAGAAGCGAGGGTCCTACGAGGGAAAAAAAACAAAAAACAAAAAACTGTTTTGTTCCTCTCCAAATCTCTGCCCAGATGTTGGAGGGGGGTACGCAGGCTGTGACCATGGAAAAAGATTCTATAATACAGGTGCAAAGAAAAAGTAGCGTCTGAGGACGCAAGGAAGGGATAGCATGTGTAAACTCGATTTGCCTCCCTGGGGTCCATCACCTCCCTGGTGATGGCCGGTGGCTCACGGAGGAACAGGCTTGGTGCTTGGGGTGCCCACTTTGGCACCCACCCACGCTCGCTAGAAATGTTTTATATCAGCTGGTTTCCTGACACAAGAAACCCTTCCTGGCTGCCATGCTGTTGAGAAAATGGCTGGGAGTCCGTATTTTGGTAGCTCATCTGGGCAGCCCTGGAGCAGGGTAGGGCGGCTGGTTTTGACAAACACATAGTCTCCTCTTGGCTAGAAGCTTGGGCTTCAGTCTTGGGGGAGCTGAGGCCCAGTTCTTTCCTTCTGCCAGAAAAGAATCCTGCTTATATACTCCTTAAGGCATGCAAGAGATAATTAAAGGCTGCTTTCCAGCCACCCAAAACCCACCCCGTTTTATGCAAAAAAAAAAAAAAAAAAAAAAAAGAGTAGACTCATTCCAGACCATTAGTAAGCAATATCATATTTGGAGAAGGTCCAACAATGCAAATAATAGTAAACTTTTTTTTTTTTTTAAAGCAGAATCCAGTCCTTGCTTTTACTTCCATTTGATGCTTATTCTAACCCTAACCCTGGGTCATCTGGAAGGAAGAACTCTATTAATGATATTTAATTTTAGAACATACTCTGGGTACGTGCAAACTAAACATCCACCTTTTGTCGAGACAGACAGAATATGAAATCTTGATTCTAACCGTGTTCCCTAAAAGTGGCCAGGCCACAGGCCAAGAGTCCTTATTGGATGTTGGAGGAATAGAAAAGGTGTTGTTTGTTTGTTTGTTTGTTTGTTTCGGGATACTGATGTCTTAGTTTCGTCTTCGTAGTACAGCACCTATGACCATGTTTTGAAAGTTTATTTTCACCTAAAGATGGATCCTGTGAGCTTGGTAATGTACAGTGTGATTGAAAAGACAGGTTGGCATCTGTTTTTCTTTTTAGAATATCTGAATGTGTATTTGTAATATGTAAAGGTAAAAACACAATATTCGTGCCAAAAATGTACTGGGCACCTCATTTCAGCTCATACGTGTCTGTTTTTATAAGATCAATGTCAAAACCCCTTAGGATTAAATATTTTTGAACAGGATACAATCTTGAGCAACTCGAGAGCCAACCAAACCTTCCTACAAGCCACTCTTTCTTTTTAAAACAGTGGGGAAATACGTTTACAGAGATCTCGAGCTTCAAAGAATGCATGTGATGGTGTGTATTACATGCTAAGTCATATAAGCTGTATCTGTCAGCTACCGCCCTGTGCTTTAAAAATGCACACACTCGATCCTTTTCAGCTTGGAGCTCGTCTTTTTGCTTTTTGGGGGGGGGGCGTAGAATTATTAAGCCGACATAAGTATGCTGGTCGCAACTTGAGGGCCATCCCTCCTTAGTTCCATAGACCTGCTTTAAATATGATCTTTTGAAGCCAGCTCCTTGGAAAGCCTCTGGTAACTCAGGCTGATCGCTTTGGAAACTGACAAACTGCCCAGCAGGAAGTAAAGTGGAGACATAATAAGGTTGGGTTGTATAAGCAGGAGTGAGTTGGCAAATAGATGGGTAGATTTAGGCTGAGCATGAGCCTCAGGCACAAATGACATTTCTTGGGGTGTAAATCCAAAGGGTATGACTTTCCTATGCCCTTGAGAAGTCACAGCGGGGAGGGGGCAGTCATGTGAGGTCAGATGTCATGGAGTTGTTCAACACCCTCAAAGGTAGGCTTTCTCCTGGGACGTTTTCATTTTCATTTTATCCCCAAACAGAATAAAAAGCAGAACAAACTTTCTAAGCTACAATAATGAAGTTAAGTCATTTTCCACTTTGTATATATTGATGCTAATAAAACAAATGAAAAAGAGGCAAAGCTGTGGGGGTTTTGTTGCAAAGACACTCCAGGATGGCATCAAAGCCGGGACGACTGTTTCTGGTGTCTGGGGATTGGGTTGGGGTAACATCGGCTGATGCTTTGATTGACAAGACAGGCTGCCAACTTGAAAATGGTTCCAGGAACTTCTTGGTGGGGGTGGGGGAGGGGAGCAAGGGAATGTTCAGCACAAGACAAGAAAGCTGCCATCATCAGACACACCGCTGTCCTCCGCCCAGCTCAGGCCGCCATGACAAAGACGGGACGTTCAAACAACAGAGGGTTATTTCTCACAGTTTTGGAGGCTGGAAGTCCAGGTTCAGGGTGCTGGCCATTCAGTTCCTGGTGAAAGCTCTCCTCCTAGCCTGTGGATGGTCTTCTCCCTCTGTCCTCTACTTTTAAGGCCATACTCCTATGGGACTCAGGCTCTTATGTCTTCATTTCCCCTTAATTAGCACCTATAAGCCCTGTCTCCAAACACAGTCACAATGGGGATTAGGACTCCAATATATGAATTAGGGGTGGGACATAATTCAGCCCATAGCATTCCACCTCTGGCCGCCCAAAATTCATGTCCTTCTTTTATGCAAAATGGACTCATTCCATCCCAACACCCCCAAAGTCTTAACTCATTCCAGCATCAGGTATAAAATCAAAAGTCCAAAGTCTCCCTAAATATCCTTGAGGTGCACCTGGGTGGCTCAGTTGGTTAAGTGTCCAACTCTTGGTTTGGGCTCAGGTCATAATCTCAGGGTTGTGGGATCAAGCTCCACTTCAGGCTCCCTGCTCAATGCGGAGTCTGCTTGGAATTCTCTCCCTCTGCCCCTCCCCTGCTTGCACTCTCTCTCTTTCTCTCTCTCTCTCTCTAACATAAATAAATAAATCTTGGAAAAAATAATAAATATCATTGAAACCAGCCATGGGTCATCCCAAGGCAAATTCTCCTCCAGCTGTAAGCTATGAAACTAAACACATTATGTCCTTCCACACAATGATGGGACAAGCATAGGATGGACATTCCCTTTCCAAAAAGGAAACTTCAGAGGGAAGAATGGGATGCTGGATCCCAAGTAAATCCAAAATGTAGCAAGGCAAATTCCATTAGATTTAAAGGCTCTAGAATAATCCTTTGTCATTCGGTGACCGGCCTTGCAGGCCCACAGGGATGAGAGCATGACCCCCAAGGATTTGGGGAGCGGTGGGGTCAGTGCCATCCCCTGAGGCACTGGGTGGGGTCATTCTGGCAGAAACCAGAGACACAGCCCCAGCCTTTGAAACAGCCTTGTCCCTGGACCAGTGGTGGGAGGAACAGCTGTCATGACCTCTTAATCACCTCCAAGATCCTTCTTCCCTCTCCTTGAAGAACAGCAGCTCCACAGCTGAGTAGCTGTGTGGTCAGATCCTGTAGGATCCAAGAAATGCCACAGCCCCGCCTTCACTCTCTCCCATTTCCTCTGTCCCATTTGGTGTCATCCTGTCTGTATCCCTGGCTCCCACAGAGATGGCTGGGTCATTCATGAGTCTCACCCACGATCTCTTCATCAGCCCCGATGTTCAGCCACACCCCTTCTCTTCCCTTCAGATCAAGCTTTCTCACTTTGCAATGTGAATAAAGCTGAGAATTTGCCAAAGCTTCAAATTCCCACTCCTGTTTGCTTAGCAATCCTTCTTCCATCCATCGCTCTCCTTGTGCATTTGCACCGCAAGGCTCAGGAGGAATCAAACCTCTCCTCCAACACTTTGCTCTGAAATCTTCTCAGCTAAAGATCATTCTCTTTGCTCCCGAGATGTACCTTCCTAGAAAATGCTAGAACACAGTTCGGACAAGTTTTATGCCACTTTAACACAAGGATCACCTTCATTCCAGTTTCCAAGAACATGTTCCTCGTGTCTTCCGGAGGCCTCATGAGAATTACCTCGACCATCCGTATCTTAAATCACATCTTTTTGGAGGCAATGTAGGCTTTCCCTAGGATGCAGTTCAAAACCCTTCCAGCTTCCACCCATTTCTCAGCTCCAAAATGGCTTCCACATTCCTTTTTCCAAAGTAGAAAGATCCTGGTGGGAAATAGATTAACAGAGCCAAAAGAAGACAATATGACCAAAATGTGGGTCCAGCATTGCTGTCCCTGAAGCCTTTGAGTTCAACCTGCTCACTAGTTACAGAGTAGAGGGTCAAAAGGTGAGGAATAAGGGAAAGAAGACAGTTCTATCCATCACCTGTCTTGCCTCTGACCCGAAATGCTACAAAATACCGAGCACCCAAAAAAGAGAGGAAAAGTCAACTATGTTTTGTAACTGTATTGGTTGTGAGAGATCAGGAAAAAAACAACACGTACAAATCTCCATCTGGAGCCTGATGGTGACTAACTCCCACAAGTGGCTCAGAATCCTATGTAGTCATTCAAAAATCAGCAAGTGCTGTGTTTCCCTTCCAGTGACGCTGTAAGGATGAGTGAGGCACCTGGGTGGCTCAGTCGGTTAAGCATCAGACTCTTGAGTTCAGCTCTGGTCGTGGTCTCCGGGTTTTGAGATTGAGCCCGATATCAGGCTCCACCCTGGGCAGGACGCCTGCTTAGGATTCTCCCTCTCTCTCTCTCCTTCCCTCTCCCTCAGCTCCTCCCTCCCTGACCCTTTCTTAAATAAATAAATAAATAAATAAATAAAAGAGGGGAAGTTAAAAACAAAAAAACACCGTAAAGGTACAAAGGATCGTTGCTTCTACCCTAACAGTGAGAACAAGCTGGTTAAGCTAAAATAAACATAGTTTCTTAAAAAAATCCAAAATAGGGACTACAAAAATACCCAAATTAATGGAATTCCAGAAGGAGATGAGCCCTTCCTCGGATGGAAGAGGTTCACATCTGTTTTAATATTTGAGAGTAGGCGGGGTGGGGGAGGACCCATGGCAGGCAGAATGTGAGCAAAGCCACCATAGCAGGAGTGAGGAGACAAACAACTGATTTAAATAATAATAATATTAATAATAATAATGGCTGCACGTGGCTGTGGTAAGAATCCCAAGAAACTCCAGCCACAAAGCCATTTGGTGCCCACCCCTCAAATACAGCCCATGGGATCTTCATGGAATTTGTGGGTCATGCCAGAGTCTGGGAGCAGGACAGGAGAGCTGGAGGCAACCCTCCGTCCCCAAGAAAGCAGTCCCTGTAGGAAATAGAAACACCTGCTATCCCACGTGCCCTTCAAAAGAACGTCCTTCTAAAACTCCAAACACCACATCGTCTGTTCAGTTTAACTGCTGACGTCTCCCCGGCAGTGGGTTTGTTCAAACTGAAGCTCAAAAGAATCATAATTTATACGATAATATTTTAACAAGTAGAGAAAACTCAGGGCACCTGGGTGGCTCAGGCGGTTAAACGTCTGCCTTCGGCTCAGGTCATGATCCCAGGGTCCTGAGATCTAGTCCGGCATCGGGCTCCCTGTTCAGTGGGAAACCTGCTTCTCCCTCTCCCTCTGCCTGCCCCTTTGCCTATTTGTGCTCTGTCTCTCTCTCTGTGTCAAATACATAAATAAAATCTTTTTTAAAAAATATAGAGAAGGGGCGCCTGGGTGGCTCAGTGAGTTAAGCCTCCACCTTCGGCTCGGGTCATGATATCCAGGTTCTGGGATCGAGTCCCACATCGGGCTCTCTGCTTGGCAGGGAGCCTGCTTCCTCCTCTCTCTCCCTGCCTGCCTCTCTGCCTACTTGTGATCTCTCTCTGTCAAATAAATAAATAAAGCCTTTTAAAAAAATAAAATAAATAAAAATATAGAGAAAACTCATACATTAGAATCTGATGAATCAATTGTTCCCATTCTATTGTATCTTTACTGTACCAGAGTCACATTCTGATTAGCCAGCCGACCTTTTTGCATGAGCTGTAGACACACCTGAAACGCGGCAGGACTGTCCTCTTTGTGGGGAGAGCTGTAGTAACAATTATAAGATTGTTGAAAGACTTGCTAGAAGTTTACCATATATATTCCATAGAGGATGAGAGAGGGAGAGCGAGCACCCATCCTAGGAAAGCCAGTGTGGTCTGACGGGTGAGTCCGCTAATTCTGGAGCCAAAGAGGCTGGGTTCATAGCCAGCTTCTGATGCTTGTTGGCCGTGTGACCTTGAGCAAGGGGTGGAGCCCCCTCGTGCTCCCGCTCCCCCATCCATGAAATGAAGACAACGGGGCTGCTGTTGAAAGTGCATTGAGTTAATATACATGAAGGACTCGGACCAGTTCCTGTGCCTAACAAGGGCTCTGCAGGTGTTTGCTAGGATGCCGTGCTTGTAACTGCAGACGAGCTCCCGCTTCATTTTTGCTGTGACCAGTCCCCGGCCAGGGGAGACTAGGACATGATCCCTGCCCGCCTGGACCTTCTAATCTAGAGGGAAGGTAGACCCGGATGGACGAGCCGCACAAATTAATATATGAACACGAGCAGTGATACATGCCAAGAATGAAAAGGACAGGGATATTCCCGGTGGACTTGTGATTGGGGCCGAGTGGGCAAGGGGGTGATTTTAAATTAAGATCTAAAGGATAAATAGAGGCGAGCCTGGGTGGCTCAGTTGGTTGAGGGATCAACTCTTGGTTTCGGCTCAGGTCATGATCTCATGGGATCGAAGCCCACAGCAGGTTCCGTGTTTATCGTGGAATCTGCTTGGGGTTCTTCCCCTCTTCCTCTCCTTCCCCCTCTGCCCTTTCCCCTACACGCTAGCTCTCTCTCTAAAATAAATAAAATATTTTTAAAAAAATAAAGGATGAATGGAGGAGTAAAAGAAGGTTTAGCAAAAGCTTCAAGACAGAGGGAGCACATGGAGGGAGGACAATGAAAGCTTGGCCCCTTTGATGCATGGCCCATGCGGCTGGAGGGCGGGGCTGAAGACCGGAGGGGACCTGGGAAGCCAGATCAGGGCAGATCTCCAAGGCAGGCAGAAGGAAGACTCAACTGGACTTCTGTGTTTAGTGCTCCCTCTGGTGGCCACCTGAGGGGTCTGATCCAAGATTTTGGTTCTGGGTGCCCTGGGAGGGAGGCAGCACTGTGGGGGCTGGGCTTCCGTCAAGGATTGGAGCCATTTCTCTCCAGGACAACTCACAGCAATGGAGAAGGCAGGTCATGGGGAAGCATCCTGATGGTTGTCCCAGTGCCCCTTCCCCGAAGTGTCCCATCATTTCCATGATAAAACAGAGGGGTGTGCTTTTGAAAGGTGCCCCAGGAGGAGCTTCTTTAGTGGGTGTGGGGTGGCAGGAAGGACTGGAAGGGGGCTGTCGCTCACGGACCTGCCACTCATTCCGTTCTGGAATGGAGATCCCAAGGAAGGACAGGCAGGAAGAAGGAAGACAGAAAGGTCACAGTATATCCAAGGCGACTTCAGAACCAAGATTCATTTTCCCCAGGGCTGACTGCCCTACAGATTGAAGACAATGATGGAGACACAGAGCCTCCCTGGAGACCAGAAGCCACCCTCACTAGCAGAGACGCTTCAGACCCACAGCGGGATGGACAGCCCTGGGCCAGGAGGCAGAACCAGAAAGAAATGACCAAGGGAATCCCTGCCGAGATAATACAGAAATAATACAAATACTAGTAATAGTAATAATAACAATAGTAGCTGGCATTGGCTGGCCACTTGCTAGTTCTTTCTGTTTTATTTTCTACATTTTAAATACATTTCTCATTTTAGAATAGTTTCAGAATTTCCCAGTTACCCGATGCACTGTAGTATCTCATTCATTCCCTCGAGTGAGGATTCTATTATTATTCTCCTTTCATAGATGCGGCATCTGAGGCTCAGGGAGGTCATCCCTTGCCTAAGTCCCACAGCCGGGACCAAGGAAATGGGGCTTAGGAGGTGTGGCTTCTGATGGAGGTCCAGGGCCCGGAAGGATGGAAGCCCAGCCCCCACAGTGCTGCCTCCCTCCCAGGGCACCCAGAACCAAAGCGGGCTCTTTCAGCCTATGGATGCCCTGAGGAAAGGGACTCTGCTTTGTTTGGCTTTTATCCCCAGAGGTGTTTGTCTGGGTTCTGTAGTGGCTAAGAGCTGAACTCTGGGTTTGGATTTTGGCTCAGTCCTTGATTAACAGCTTATTGGGTTGGAGGTGGAGGAGACTTGCTACCTCGCTGTGGAGTGCCCCAGGATGTTGCTGACTGTCTGGCATGTGATAGGATGTTGGGGCAAGCACTGAAAGGAACCCAAACAACATCGGTTTCCCTGTCTCTGCTAAAAGAACCCCAGTTTTGCTCAGAGCAACAATGAACCCATCCTCCAACAATGGGTCATGGACAGTTTCAATTAAGATCAATCTGTTGCCCATCTTCCCATCCTCCTTTGCTGCTAGTGTTGATCTTCTAGCCCCTTTTGATCAATGAGCCTTGGCAGAAGTTGGTTTGGGCTGTGTGTGTGTGTGTGTGTGTGTGTGTGTTTAAATGATCTAAGGAACTCCTTTCCTGATAAAAAAGACAGACCAGCTTCTGCAGCACCAGCCCCCCTTCCTCACACCTTAAACCCAGTCGTGATGCTCCATGACTCCCATGGTCATTTTGCAGTAGAAATGTCCATCCAGCATAAGAACAAAAGCAACACAGTAAGAATAGGGGAAGGGGGCAGAAACCCCTGGCCTCCGATGGATGCTGCCAACATCCTACTACCTGACACAAGCATAAAACTTAGTTAATGAAACCAGCTCCATAAATTGTGAAATACAAGTAATGGTGTCTAGATGCTCTGCAACTGTATAAACAGAGAAAATAGTTCATCAAAGTAGAACCAAAAGGGCAGTTGGGTGGCTCAGTCAGTTAAGCATCTGCCTTAGACTCAGGTCATGATCCCAGGGTCCTGGGATCGAGCCCTGAATTGGGCTCCCTGCTCAGCGGGGAGTCGGCTTCTCCCATTACCCCTCCCCACTGCTCGTGATATAGCTCTCTTTCTCTCTCTCTCTCTTTTTCTCTCACCCTCTCTCTCAAATAAATAAATAAAATCTTAAAAAAAAAAAAAAGTGGGGCCTGAGACCAAAGATAAGATATGGATGCCACTTTCTAGAAAGTTCTACCAACTTCTCAGGTCTTATGCCTTTCCTACCTCCCATTCCAAATTTCTCACCTTCCCTTCTCCTCCTCCTCCTTCTCCTCTCTCTTCCCCCTTGTTATGACTCTGTCCAAGATTTCCTAGTCCTTTGCACTAAAAGACAGACTAAGATAGAAAAACTGGTTTCAATATGAATTTCATGGCTTCAATATTTCAGAGACCTATATTTGCACCAAATTAAGAAACAACCATTCTGGAAGCTTGCCATTTCTACCACTTGCAATATTGTTGCCCGACACAGTGTGGACAGCCGCTCAAGCATTTGTTGAAGGAAGGGCGGTCAACCAACAGAGAAGCTTCTCCAAGGAGTGGTCAGTGTGCCTGGCCTGCTAGATTGCTTTGAACCACCAGATGGCAGCCTCAGCAAGGCGTACTCGAAGGCCTCCAGCATCCTAAAGCTAACAGTCACCCTTCATTCGCTCACAAGGTGTATTTTCTTTGGACAAAATCATCTGATGAAAGGCATTCTTTTTTTTATTTTTAAGATTTTGCTTATTTGAGAGAGAGATAATGAGAGACAGAGGGATCACAAGCAGGTGGAGGGGCAGAGAGAGAAGCAGACTACCCACTAAGCAGGGAGCCCATTGTAGGACTCGATCCCAGGACTCCGGGATCACGACATGAGTCGAAGGCAGATGCTCAACCGACTGATACAACAGAATTCGATACCAAAAATGAGCAGGCTTCCCTTCGTCCTGGCCAGAGAAAAAGAAACCAGCATCATTGTTACCTCTTCCTTGGCCACAACAAAAATCCAAGCCAAGAGTGTGACTGACGGCAAATGGAGCTGCCTTGGACCCAGGGCTCATATAGCGTCTCCCTCAACCACAGTACCAGGCCAAGCCACAAAAGATTTTTTTTAAATAGTAATTGCACTGATGTTCTCTCACAGGGGCTGAGTGGGAGGCATATTACGAGGCACTGCACCCAGGGAAACTTCTTTCAAATCCTCTGTACCCACTGCGTCCCAAGGCTTTCATATGCCTTCTGCTAAAATGTATTCCTCCTTTTTTTTTTTTTTTTTTTTTTTTTTTTAAAGATTTTACTTTATTTATTTGACAGAGAGAGATCACAAGTAGGCAGAGAGGCAGAGAGAGAGAGAGGAGGAAGCAGGCTCCCTGCTGAGCAGAGAGCCCGATGCGGGACTCGATCCCAGGACCCCGAGATCATGACCCGAGCCGAAGGCAGCGGCTTAACCCACTGAGCCACCCAGGCGCCCCAAATGTATTCCTCCTTTATGTGAAATTCAAATTGAACTGAGTGTTTTATCTACCAACCTTACCTCCTTAAATAAAAGCAATGTGTACCTTTTCATTTCCCAGTCCCCCAACCTGCCACAACTTCCTTGGTTCTCAATCTTTCTAGAAGACTGGAGTAGTGGGAAGGGTAGAGTGGAGTCCTCCAGGTTGTTCTCAGATGTGACCTATTTATTTCCCTTGTAACATTTTTGCTTTAAAAAAAAATAAAGATTTTATTTACTTACTTGAGAGAGAGAGAGTGCATGAGCTGGGGAAAAGGCAGAGGGAGAAGGAGAAATGGAGGGCTCGATCCCAGGACTCCAGGATCACGACCAAAGGCAGAACTGAGCCAAAGGCAGATGCTTAACTGAGCCACCCAGGTGCCCGTTTTTGCTTGAGTGCATGTGAAATAGAGGCGTGTATGAAATGTCCTGTGCAGATGGTAACAATTCAAACACCATCCTGGGCTAGTAAGCCAACTAATAACCTTGCTCAAGCCCTGGGAGGTCCACGCCCTTGAAACATCACTGTCTACACTTTGGACGCTAGCCTTCCACACCATCCCCTCTACTCATAAAAACACAGGAGAGGGGTTTTGTTGGCCTTAAAAGAAATCATTATGCACCTTGCACCCCCTCACCATCACCACTTGATATGTATTTATCTGCATTTCCATCTCCAACCCTATATTTATATCTCTATCCCTGTATCTATGTATATCTATCTTCATATAGCTCTCTCTCTATTTATACCTGTGTCTCTTTCTAGGCGGAGAGGGAGAGAGGACATATCTATTCCAGACTTCTCACCAGGTCATTACACAAAGCTCCGGCTCATTCTTTTTTTTTTTTTTCTCTAAAGCTGAATAGCCCATCAAAATTTATTCCATTTATCCCACAGAAATACAAGGCACCGAGGTAAGCATTTTTGTACAAGGTTGTTTACCCCAGCAGTCTGTTGTAACAAGAAGCTGAAAGGAATATAGGACAATCTGTAGGGAACCATTGTGCTTATTTATCTCGAAAGGCTTTACCACTGGCTCTCGAATCCCTCTTTTCTTAGCAGTCAAGTGCGAACCAAGGGTGCTCGAGGATCCCACCCGGAGGGAGACTTTTTCTACCTGCACATCTTTACAATGGATATTTTAAGCCTCACTCTGCCTCCCCAGTTCCACCCCTCTCCCTCCTACGGTCCCTCCTTCCTGACTTTCAACTACTTTCTACTGGAGAATTCTCTGAGAGGTTTATATAATTAAGATGATTTCACCAGGGGCACCCAGCTGGCTCAGTCAGTGGAGCATGCAACTCTTGGCCTCAGGGTTGCAAGTTCAAGCCCCACAGTGGGCTTGGAGCTTACATAAATAAATCAATCAAAATGAAATGATTTCACCAAATTACGTTGAAAGAGCTGGACTTTCATTCCAATAACCTAGCCTAGCCAAGCAATTGCATGTCTCTTTAGGAAGACTCTGGTACGTTTTGGCCTAGACCCCCAACATTTTCCAAAAGGAGGGACCCTTTCAGATATCAGGCACTCCACATGTTGGTTGTAATGAAAATCCAGGCCCTCTTCTCTTAGTAATGGTTCCCCAGTTTTCTTTTGGGAAACCAGCAAAAGAGGGCTCTCCATCAGTCCATGTGCCCCAATGGAGGATCTCACTTTCGGGTGCTTTGAGCCCCACCATAGTCTGGCCAATCAGATTCCATCATATGCCAGAGATGGTCACGTGAACCACTCTGGGCCAATAGGAAACTGGCCTGCTCTGCGGGAGTTGCCAGGCTGCTAGGCAGGTGTGCCTCCACCTGCCAAAGCCACCTTGTCGCCGCGGGGGATGAGTCTGTAAATGAAAATAAGATCGAGGGATGCCTGGTGGCTCAGTCCACAGCGCATGGGACTCCTGATCTTGGGGTTGTAAGTTTGAGCCCTATGTTGGGTGTAGCGATTACTTAAAAATAAAATCTTGAAGAGAGGTGGGGAGGGGAGGGAACCAAAGCCCAGTAACGGCAAAACACAGATTCCTGTGGTGTTGGGCTTCTGGCATCCAACTGGGTCAAAATTCAGACCTACTACTACCTTTTGCTTTGCAGTCACATAAACCAAATCATGAAGCCAATCTGAGCTGGGTTTCTGTTTCTTGAAACTGAGAGGTAGATGCTGTGATTACTCATCAGATGCCAAATGTTTGCCTGTGTTCCCAGGGCACAAGCAGGCTTGCTTTGGGGGACACGATTTCTTGTTTCCTGCTAATTCTGCCTATCCCCTCGATGTGCAGAAACTCCAATGTTTATGTGAAACAGCCCTCCTACACTTTCAATTCAATGGCTCTTCCTGCTCACTAGAAGGAGCCCTGAAGCAGATGCTCCTCCCCAACCCAGTGAGCCTTTTCCTTTCTCCTGTACTTTGGAGGAGACTTTCTGTCTCCTGTTTCATTTAGAAGAGGGACAGAATAGGAATGGCCTGATGGTCAAGAGCAAGGGTTCTAGGCAAGCAGACCAGGTTCTATCACTTAACAGTCCTGGAACCCTGGCCAGTTGCCTCGGCTTCCTATCTGTAAAATGGGGCTGGTAATAACTCCTCTGTCTGGTTGAATGAATGAACGAATGAATGAAATTAACAGAGAAGCCCATTATAGGGTCATCGCCTCTCACCATCCCTGAGGACTGAGGGTTCCACCTCTCTGGCTCACTGAGCAGTATCTAAATGAGGATGGTGGGTGCCTTGTGCTTGGAAGAGCCCATGCTTGGCTTAATGCTCTACAGCCACCATCCTGACAGTTTTAATAATTTTTAACAAAGGCCCCTGTGTTTTCATTTTGCCCTGCAAATGATATGCCCATTTCTGGTTATAGGTATCTCTCACAGTCTATCCAAAGTCATGTCCTATGAAAAAGCATCGAGGGCCTAGAAGAGGAGTCTCCTTTGGGGCAGAAACTGGTGGGAGGAAAGCTGCCCAGAACCAGATCCATAAGCCTCTAAGTCAGCGTGGGCCCTGGGCTTGCAGAGGCAAGGAATTACTGCTCTCACTCGACCTTCAGCCTGCGGGCAAGGTGTGGCGGGGTGGGGGGGGGGGATAATTGATGCAGGAGACAAGTTCCGGTGCCAGTGCTAGTGCCAGACTCCATGGAAGACCCCTCTCCCTTCCTCCCTGCCTCCTTTCTTTCTTCCTTTTGCCTCTTTCTCCCTCCTGTCTGCCTATTCTCAAGTGATCCTTCACCTTTCTTCCCCTCTGTGTTCTCAGATCTCTCTTTTTTTCTCTTTAAAGTCAACAAATATTTTAATCCCTACTCTGTGCTGGGCGTCGAGCGAAGGACAATCCCCTGGGGGGGCTCTGTCCTCATCACCTTTAATTTCTTCACCTTTGTTTCCGTTCTGTTTTTTATTCTTTCTTGGTCGTCCTTTCCTCTGTCTTCTCTTTCTCTCTGTCCTTCCGGTTCTGCCTCTCCTTGTCTTTCTTTGTCTTTATGTTTCTCTCCACACCTTTTTCTGTGTTTCTGGGTCTCCTTTCTTACTGCCTCTCCTCCCAGTTTCTGTGTCTCTGTTTCCCTCTGTCTCTATCTCTCTGTCTCTCTCCCGGTCTCTGCATCCCGCCCCCACCGGAGCACCCCCGCGCCAGTTTCCTCTTGCAGGCACCCAGTTGACAGGCTGCTCACGTTGTAGGTTGCCTTGAAACCTACCATGCACATTCTCGTGGCTGGATTTTTCTGCGTCCACCTCTGTTAAAAAATCTTTTGACCTTTGAGATTCCAACAAAAAGAGCAGAAGTACACTCTCAGGGAAATGCAGCACCTCCAAAGAAAGCCTCATTCCTAAGCTTTGTGCTTTTAAAACACACATGGCCCTGTGGGTGTGCGCAGGCCTCTGAGGTCCTCCAATTGCTCCCCCACCACCGTAAGGGGGGAGTGGGGAGCTAGTGCTGGTGACAGTTTTGTTTTCCAGAGTCTGTCAACATGAGCAGCAGATGTGCCCGGCAATTGCCTCCTAATCCTGCTGAGCCATTTGCCACAAATCCCTCTTTTGTCACAATTAAGCCCAGAGTTGAAGAGAGTGAGGAGACAAGGCCGGGAGAGCAGGGGAAGGTTGTGAAAAGAGCCTGGAGAGGTGCTAAGAACACAGCAGAGGAGCCAGACTGTCCCCTGAGTCAAGGCTGGCTGCCTAAGTAAGGGCTGGATGACCTTGGGCAGGAGACCCCTAACAAGCCTGGAGCCCTCACATTGTGCCAGGTGTTGCGATGACCTCTGCAGGGATGATCTCACTTAATCCTCCCAGCAACTATGAAAATAACAAACCACTATTGATAAGGAAGCTGAAGCCCAGAAAGGCTGGCTAACTGGTCCAATGTCACACAGCTACATGGTCACCCTTCAAATAGATTCCTGAGCCCGGAGGTCTTTATGGGATGGTGGTTCCGGTGACCTCCCTCAGGGTACACTGACCACCACCTTAATTCCCAAGGGAATGTGTCATCCATCACAGACCAGCCTCTGGGAACTGAGTAGGTTCTTATTCTGCTGTCCTCTTCTGCAGAATGGAGTCTGTGCAGTCCCCACAAAGTCAGGGAAGCAGAAGACCCCGGTTGTCAGGAAAGACACTCGCGAATGAGTATGCAAATAGAGACCATTTTCAGCAAGGCTTTGGGGAGGCTTGGTCTATTGCAGAAGCATCCAGAACTCCAGCCAGCAGCCTCCCAGTGACTGTTTCTTGGCCACTAGAGGAGAGGCAACCATGCGTGGAGAGTCAGCAACTCTCCTCCAGAACCCGGCCAACCCCTTAGGCTCTTCTCCAGGGAGGGCAAGATGGCAACAATCTAGGCATTTTTTTCTTTTCACACTTGAACATGTCTGAAATCAGGATGTATCTTACAAATGGTGCCCTTTCGCAATTACTTGGCAGCACAGTCTTTAGCGTGCATAAAAGAACAGGGAGTCCTACAATTAAAGAGGCAGCCTTCTATTCCCTGAACTACTGCAGCTTAGGGGCTGCTTCTCATTGGCCCCACCTGGATCACGAGCCTCTCCCTGGCCAATCACTGCAACCCTGGTTGTAGAACCAACCCTGGTTATAGAACCAACCCTGGTTGTAGAACCTGGTTGCAGAACACTGCAAACCTGGTTGTAGAGTCAGGTGTCTCTCAGGTGTGACAGATTGCACTCAGCACTCAGCACCTAACCAGGTGGACCAATAGAGTGAGGGACATTTCTGAGAGAAAAATCAGAGTATTGCCACCAAAAGAGAGGTCTGTGGGTTCTGGGCAGGCAGAAACCATTGCTGCCTCCTCCACTCAGGGTCATTCTGAGATTTGGTGAGAGTATTTGCATGAAACCAGGGGACCCTTGTAAGCGCCCATACTCTAGTGTCCTGTTATTATTAAAGATGCTAAGTTGGGGTTCCTGGGTAGCTCAGTCATGAAGTGTCTGCCTTCAGCTCAGGTCATGATCTCAGGGTTCTGGGATCATGTGTAATGGCATTCTCTTCCACCTGGGAACCCCGGGAGCCAGTGTAGACACACACCTTAGTCTGTGCATGCCAAGCAGGGAAAGAGCTGAGACAGAATTCCTCCTCAGCTCCCATCAGTCATCGGGCTAGGACTGCTCTCAGAGGGCGTGAACTCCCGGCCATGGCTAGCCTGTCACCTGTGCCAACAGATGGGGCTCTCCGGAGAAATTCCCCAGGGCAAGGGACACAGGTGTGGAGAAGTGGTAAGGGCCATGAGGACACGTAGCATCTACTGCAGATTCCAAGGCCAGAGTATACAACAAGACAAAGGTCTTTCTTTTGCAGCCAAATGGCAGGTAAAATCCAGACCAAATAAACACAGGTTTCTCCATTTGCATCTGTAGGAGTAGCAAGGTCTTTTGTGGAATCTCACAGAGGATTACTTTTCTTTTTTTTTTTTTTTTTTAAACTACGCCACCCCCAGCTCCTTAGGGAACTGGAGAGGAGGGTCCACACCGCTTTCCTCTGCCAGCCCCTCATCCCCAGTCCACCAGTAATCAGACTTTAGCAGGTGGGTCACACACCTGCTGGGAATGTCTCCCCAAATCTAGCAGAATCTCAGGGTTTGTGAAAAATGTATGCCCGGCTCTCACCCCCACAGACCAGTATGTGAACCTCATGAAGTCTTAAAGAACTACCCCAACCTGAGATTCCATAGCAAGACAAGCCAGGGCTCCCAGGAATGAATTCCACAGGAAGGAAACGCCAGCCGGTGGGCACATAAACTCCCCTTGCCAGAGCAGGCTTGTCCTCGCCCTGTGATCACACGTTCACACACAGCAGCCACCGCATCTGGTGGCTTGAAAGTGGGACCGCTGAAGACAAGTGGGAATGAGTTGGCTAGGCAGGCCCAGAAGGCGGGGGGTGGGGGGTGAGGGACGGCGCATGTTGAAAATGATTTCATCTGCCCGGTTTTACTTCGCTTTCTCTAGAAGGTGAAGTTGACCAGGTCAGAGAGAACCTCAGCAGGTGGGGTAATTTTGTCCTTGACTTCCACCCATAGACTGACACGTGCTCCCCACGGTAGCTGGTAGGCACCGAGCCTGTCACCGCCTCTTCAAAACACTGCTGGTTTCCATGGAAACACAAAAGCAGTTACTGAGAGAGCCCCTGGAAATTTCAAGTCAAGATGTCCAAAACTCTCCCTGCAGTATATTTTTCTGAGACCTGATCTGAAAGAGAAACAATAGCATAACTTTGCAAAGAAGACAAAGGAAGAGCCATGACTGTGAAAACGGCTTGACACCATATGTGGATCCCCAAAGACTGTCTAGAATCTGTCCATTTAAAAATAAGCTCAAGGCAGATATGGGAGAAAGCGTATGCATGGCCCCAAAGGCTCCTGACTTCAGACCCGATTTTGTTGCGGCCATGAGCCTACTTGGGGTTTACAGTTTCAATCTTGACAGGACAATACAGCAATAGGACTCTTAAGACACTTGCTAAATGAACCCAGAATCTCTTGCATGCCGATCTGCCTCCTACTCTCAGAGCTAAAAAAGAGCTTCTCAGCTCGGATGATTATATATCTATTTTTTTTCAATCTACTCTGTGAGGCGGTAATGCGGAACAAAAGATAATGTCTTCCTTTAACAGCTGTGAGATTGGCGTGCCATAAGACGAAATTTTCTTTTAAACTCCCGGAGAAGATACTCGGTGTATTTAAAAAAAAAAAAAAGTTCAAAAAATAATTTGAGAAACTGGAATTTTTAAAAATCCCTCTATTATGATTTAAAAAAAAACTTGTCAGCCACATCTTCCTATTCTGACCTTTGACTTTTGTCTGGGCCGTTAGACGTGTGGCCTTATCCTCTTGGTGTTTTGTTTTGTTTTGTTTTAAAGATTTTGTGTTTTAAGTAAACTCTACACCCAACGCGGGGCTTGAACTCACAAAGTTGAAATTAATAGTCTCACAGTCTCCGGACTGAGCCGGCAAGGTGCCGCTCTCTCCTCCCGCTTTTACTTCTGATTCAAATCATTAGTGGGAAACTTCTAGCTTCTCCACTTCACACGTTGGAGTTACCTTTTGTCCTTCCAGTTACTCAAGGTAGAAATCCAGAAGCCACTTTGACTCTTTTTTCTCCCCCAAGCCCGCTAGATCAGTCAGCTCAGGCAAATACCATAGGCGGGTAGCTTAAACAGCAGGAATGCATTTTCTGCTGGTTCTGGAGTCTAGAGGTCTGAGATCAGGACACCAGCGTGGCTGGGTCCCGGTGAGAGCCCTCTTCATGACTTGTAGATGGATGCTTTCTTGGTCTGTTCTCACGTAGCAGAGAGAAAAAGAAAGAGAGACAGCAAGCTCTCTGGTGTCTCTTCATAGAAGGGCACTAATCCTGTTGTGAGAGTCCCACCTTTGTGACCTCATTTAAATCTAATTGCCTCCCAAAGGCCTGGTGTCCAAACACTATCTTGGGGGAGCTTAAAGTTTCCACTGTATTTGGGGGAAACATAATTCAGTTGCTAGCATCCCAGGAATCATCAATCACCAAAATCTCGTTCATTTCATCTTCCAAATTCTTATTGAGCTTTTTTCTCCTCTCCATTGCCACCACCACTGTCCTAGTTGATATGCTTGTCGTCTCTTGCAAAGACTTTGCAGTAGGCTACTAGTTAACCTCTCTGCTCCTGAACTTGCCCTCTTTAAATCCACCCTACAAATATTAGGCTTGTTTTCCAAAAATGGAGGCCAGATAGCATAGCATGGAAGCCAGACATCATGATAAGGCATAAGTATAGCTGAGAAGTTCAAGGGAGTGGATTGTATCAGTCACAATCGATGTTCTACCTCTTGGAAAGCCCAGCCAACACTGCCACAGCCAAAGCCTCCAATGCCTCGGTGCTGGCTTCCTTGACTCTTTCAGAGTGAGGTTGGGGTCAGGCATAATCTCCATCCAACTTGGCATGGCAGGATTTCTGGCAGCTGTAGCCCTCAGGTCCACAACCATAACAGACTCCTGCAGACTCCGCTCCTCCCATCACATTTAAACTTGGATAAAGCCCTGCTTCACAGGGCCTGGGATCTGGCCTCCCCAGCAGCTTCCCAAAAGGGCCGGGTGAGTGTGCAGACCTGCCCCATGGGTCAGCTTGGGCCAACGAGTATCAAGAGCCTCTCTCTCTCTCTCTTCAGTGAACGGGGCTGAGGCTCAGTGTTTCTCTGCAGCCTGTCCAGAGATATTCCATGTGACCAAGCAACTGTCTGTGCCTCTCCATGGTCCCCGAACATTCATTCCTTTTGCTTCCTTCTTGGGCTTATCCCCATCCTCTAATCTTTACCTGACCCCTCCCCAAATACCATTTCTTCTGCATCAACTTCCCTAGTTCCCCACTATCCCTGCCCCACCAACAGGTCTGAGCCAGACACCCCTTCTCTGTCCTTCTACAGAAATCTGCATTGTTGAAGCCCTCGGGTTTACTCAATGACCCAACCCCCATCACTCTCCTCTCCAGTCAAGGAACCCATTTCTGTAATCTTCAATACCTAGCACCATGCCTAGAGCACTCAATAAGGATTTGCTAAATCCGAGGCCCCATTATGGTTACTTTATGAGATATAAAATAGTGAACAAAATTTCCACAGACATAAGATGCCAAAGAAGGCATTCCTGGATGCAGAGAGGCAGGAAAATGCCAATGTATAGGGGATACACTTGGCCGGGTAGTTTGGGGCTCTCTTTTGGAAGGTCTTGGCAACCAAGCTGATGAGTCTACATGTCTTTTCTGTGAGAGATTTGGGAGCTTTCGAAACCAAGAGGTTGCTTTAGAAGCTTTAACTGTGGTTGATGTATAGCTTGAATGGGGGATTGGGAGATACAGATGGGAATGGCGGGGCTCAGAATCACTAGCAGCAAAGACAGTGGGAAAGAGAGGCTGTGGGACAGATAGGTGAGGCAGAGTCTATTGGATAGGCAAAGCACTCAGGAGTGGAGGGGATCAAAGTTGGCTTCTAGTAGTCAGAACAGGAGCTCTGGGAGAAGGCTGGGAACAGAAACTGGAAGGCAGAAAGAGTTTTTGGTTTGGGGCTGGGGAGTCAAAAGCCTTTTTATAAAGATAAGACTCTTTCCTGCCACATACACACACACACACACACACACACACACACACACACACACTCCACCACAGCAATACCCAAGAGCCAGGTGTGGTGGTTCTAATTTTCATTTTTCACCACTGTTCTCTCATCAGGGATGAGCACAGGCATTACATAACATTTCCACAAATTCAGAGGACAAGAGCCATCTGTCTGGCCAACTGATGATTTAAATGTGAGGTGAGTGGAAATGTCAGACCCCCGACTCCTTCACTTTCCCTGAAAAGTCCACCTAAATTAAACATTCATACTGAGGGCAGATAGTTCTTGAGACTCAATGAATGTATTTGTGGGACAGGAAAGCAAGCCAAAAAGGAGGGAAGAGAAAGGGGGGAAGTTACGTGACAATAGGAAAATTCCTCTTTCCTTACACCAACTCACTGTGCTTCTGGAAAAGAGGAAACTTGGAGGCTACCTATGGAACAAGCCGTTACTATTATTGCCATCATTGTTATGTTCACATTCCAAACATGGTTTCAGTGCCCAGCTGTGGCTATGAATTGGTCCGTGGTTTAAAAGCATTCGTGGAACATCTCTTGGATAAGCTGGCAGTAAGGAAAGATGGGAGGTCCAAGTTGCAATCCCTGTCTCCCAAGGTCACTCTCTAAAATGGGCACTCTGAACACATCGCTTAGAACTAAGAAACGAGGCGTACCTCGGGGCCCAGGCAGTTAAGGGTCTGCCTTCAGCTCAGGTACTGATCTCAGTGTCCTGGGATTAAGCTCCACGTGGGTCTCCCTGCTCAGCTTGGAGCCTGCTTCTTCCTCTCTCTCTCTGCTACTCCCCTGTGCTGTGTGCTCTCTCTCTCTCTCAAATAAATAAATAAAAGCTTTTAAAAAAAAAAGAATAAGACACATATAAGTCATCTGATTTCCCATTAAAAAAAGAATTAAGGGACTAGAGATTATTAAATACAGTAAAAGGCTACAGGTAAAAATTTAGCCTTTGCATAGTGTGCAAACAATCAAAAAGTATTTGGGAGCCCAGGGGTACCATCTTGGGCTGGAACAGTTGGGAGAACATCCTCTCCTAGCTTTCATCAAGTTATTCTCAGTGGGCTTCACCAAGGTGATACATAAAGTTGGGAAGAGCTGATAAATAGGGGGCTTGGAAATTACAAAGTGATTCTGACATAAAAGAAGAGGAGAGGTCCATTCCAGAAGCAAAAAGATTGAGGCGACCCATCAGGTTCTATAAGGTAAGGCCAGTGTTTCTCAGAGTGGAGGCCAAAACCTCTGCACCAGCACCACCCAAGCTCCTGGTAAAGGCAGACCCCTAGGTTCCACCCCGAGACTCTGGTTCACCTAGTCAGGACCAAGGCCAGTCAGTCTGCATTTTGACCCAGCCCCTGCTGATGCTGAGGCATCCTAAATCTGAGAACCACTGCAAGTCTTTCTCCCGAGCCCTTCCATCCCTACCAATCTGTGGAACCACCCTCTTGTGTTCAATTATTTATTCAAAAATATTTACTGAATCTTACTGTGTGCGAAGCTCTGTTCTAAGCACCAGGGATGCAGGGGACTACAAAGGAGACAAAGTCCCCGCCTTTCTAGACTTTATATCCTAGTGGGGGAGACCAACAATAAACAGATAAATAAACAATAAATGTGCATCCTGGTGAGGTGCACCATTGGGAAGGTAGGCAGCAGAGGTTCTCAAGAGGACTGATGGAATGCGGTTGCACATCCAAGGTCAAGGGGGACCTCTCTGATAATTGACATCTGAGCAGAAATCCAATCCTTCCAAGCCCCTGAAATTCCCTGCTGCTTTGCCCATCCCCCAGACTGCCTTCCTTATCCTCCAAATTCATTCCTTCCCTAATACTCACCAAGGATTGCCATATGCCAGGCAGATGTCTCCAACATCCCATGCCCAGCCTCATTAGGGTTGCTTCTTGGTCATTCTCAGCAGTTTTTTACAATTTTCACACCCCTTCCTGGCCCCCCCAGACCGCCCTATGTCCTCATATTCTATGACCCTCTGGCAACACACCCCCCCTGCACTTCTAGTTTTTTGCTCTGAATGTTCAACTTCCCAAATCGACATACCACTTCCAACATCCCACTCGGTATCACACAACCGGCTAAGGTTCCAGGATGGCTGGGGGAAGGGAGCCACAAGAATGGCAAACTCCGTGAACAGCAATGAACTTCATGATCGTGCTAACCCCTCTCATGGTTAAGCAAAGATTCTCAAGGTGGCAGCTTGGATGAAAAGGGTTAAAATGTGTATGCTTTGGTACAGAAGGAGGCTGGGGACTGGAGGAAATGAATATTTGTGATCACCTCTAAACCAGACAGCATATTAGTGATTTGCCTATGTGATCCCATTTAATCCTTACAACAATATTGTGAAGTAGGTAGTAAGCCCATTTTCACAGATGGACAACTGAGGCTCAGAGAGTAGCTCATGTCTAGGACCACCTGGCCAGTGATGGATGGAGCTGGGATTCGAACCTAGATCTGAATCTAAGGCTCCTTGTTTTCTTCCTCCAAGTGAAATGAGAGTTTGTAAAGAAAAAAAAAATCTGAACAGTGCATCTCAGGTTAAGAGAAATCAAGAAGGCTTTGCCAGTTAAAGACTCAGAGGAACTCTGAGTGAGTACACAGCCTTTCAATTCTAGGTAGGGGGTATGTGTCAACCAGCGAGTTGAGTTTGTGACAATCACGTTGCGACCTGACCACCCTACCACGCCACTGTCGCATCAGCTAGATAGAATCTGGCAGGTCTGATAAATGACCACCTTAGACAGGTATAAAGCAATGGGAAAATGCAGACAAAAATACAGTAAAAAGGAAGCTTGCAAAAAGAAAAAGAAAAAAAGGGTAAACTAAACCCTAATGCATCTGGTTCAGACTGTTGCAAATTCCCAGATGCATAGAACCAAATTAATTAATGAGAAATGCAAAAAAGACTTTTGCATCCTGAAGCTATCTTAAATTCCTTTACGATGCCAGAGCTTGTAACAGCAATCCAGGTGATTTCCAGGTGCTGCTTGGCGGCACTCACCTTCTCCCTCTAGGAACATGCCCTGCCACAAGAAGGCTTAGACTCTCTGGTCTCTTCCAGACATACTTTTGTGTCCCTGGAATCCAGGAAACTCTGGCTACCTGCAGTGTGGAGAAGCAGCTGGCCCGGCCAGGACCCGGGGCCCCTCCCTGGAGGGAGCAAATGCCTCTCCGGCTGCAGCTGCGGAAAGAGGGAGGAGACTCGGGGGACAGGATGGTGAGCTGTGGAGGCAGTGGTTTGGATTTTAACTCGGTGAGTCATGCCCCCGTCAGCTTTTTACAGGAGTTGCAAATTCCAGTAATAACAGAGCAGGGACATCTCTCAAGGGACTCCCGACCAATCCAAGGTGCCGCCTGCTCCATCTTGGCAGTTCTGAGTCGGCATCTGAACGGCTTATCTGCAAAACCAGATCCTGAAGTTTTTTCCTTGCTTTGATCTCTGGGCTTCCTTGAAACCAGGAGGTTATTCTGCCTTGAAGGTGGTGGAGTCAGATGACAGCCACTGTCAGTAGACACCACATGTGTGCGTGGTCCCTAATCCAAGCAGGGACACGATTCTCCTTTTCCATGTCCTGAAGGGTGAACGAGGTGTCTTCCTTTTGCCTCTCCCCATCCGCTCTCTGGCTTTCTCCTCCCTGTTCCTGCCTCTAGGGAAGCTAGCCCGCACGGTCCCCATCAACGGGCTCCCTCTCCTTGGGCATCCAGTTGGGTAGGTCCCAAGGGAAGCCCCAGTGGGCAATAGAAAGGCAGGCGGAGGGTGAGTTCCCAGCTTCCTCTTTGTGGGGTCCCCTAGTCTATGTCTTTTAGGAGAGGGAACAGACCTCTCTAAATAATACCTCTACCTCCAGATTCCGGGAACCCCTCTCTCCCTTACCCCTTCAAGCCTAGGCAGGTAACAGCTTCTCCTGTTACTAGCCCTGAGTGCTGTATACTCCTTGAGATCACCTTAAACTTGGCCCAACCCCTTTATTAAAACCCTCTCCAATGATCCCCTCGCTGCCTTGTGGGCACCTGAGTGAATTAATCATTTAGGTGAAAGCCAGCCCTGCCTCCCTGTCTCCTCCCCTGCTGTTGCTACCTCCCCCATCGGCCAGCACCCGGACCGTGGACAGCTGAGCCTTGATCATGGGCCTTTGCCGTATCAGTGTCGAGCTCTTAGAACAAAATTCAAGCTCCTTCCCAGGGCTGAAGACACCTGAACCTGCTCTCCAAACCTATCCTCTGCCGCCATGCTCCCTCTTCCTCTGCCCCAGCCATGTGGGCTTCTTACCTTCTCCCAAGCCTGCGAAACTTGTTCACCCAACTTTGTACTCACTGTTCCTTCCTTCCCTCCACCTGCTTTCAGGGCTTCGGTGTAGGGGAGGGGCAGGAGGGGAGGATTCTCACAGTTGTCAAGTTTAACCTCCCTCCTGCAAGTTCCCTGAGGCAGACATACATTTCCATTTTTTTAATTTTTTCATATTTTGGCATCACTGTGCTCTGGGAGCACCTACCGAACATGTCAGGTAACATAAACGAAGCACGTGGCCAAGGCTAATATAAATCATTCAGGGCTCCTGGTCTGGCTTTTGTTTCCCCACTTTTGACAGAGACACAGAAGCAGAGAAATATCTCCTTACTTTTTTAGACACAGTTGCAAGTCACAGTCATCCTTGGTGCTGGGAAACAATAGGGAGTGGGTGCGGACAATAGCAAACCACCTGCCAGCCAATTTGCTGGTTTGCAGATCGGATATCTCCACTTTTCAAGAGAAGCTGGGAAACCAACATTTTCCATGGTGTCTCCCAAGCTTTAGATACTGACAATTTTGTTTTATTTTATTTTATTTTATTTTATTTTTTTAAAAGATTTATTTATTTATTTGACAGACAGAGATCACAAGTAGGCAGGGAGGCAGACAGAGAGAGAAGAGGAAGCAGGCTCCCTGCTGAGCAGAGAGCTCGATGCGGGGCTCGATCCCAGGACCCTGAGACCATGACCTGAGCCAAAGGCAGAGGCTTAACCCACTGAGCCACCCATGTGCCCCAAGATACTGACAATTTTAAAAGGTTCATGAAAGCCACACTGAACCCCTTCTTGTGCTGGATTTAATGCAGAAGCTTTCTGTACTCCCTC
Source organism: Mustela erminea (assembly GCF_009829155.1). NCBI lineage: Eukaryota > Metazoa > Chordata > Mammalia > Carnivora > Mustelidae > Mustela > Mustela erminea. Next base: position 72,989,778 of record NC_045626.1, on the reverse strand, counting down.
ACGGCCGTATACTCTGTGAGCATAACACATAGGATATGTTCAACAATACATGCTCAATAAATAGTCTTCCCAGTTGACTTCTCAGAGTTTAGAAGTAGTTGCAAGCAGTACACCTTCTGTCCCTGGGGAATGTAAAATCAGTGGGTTCGAAATGAGAGGAAGTTTCTGCATTCTACCCGGGAGCTTCAAGGTATATCCGCTCCGAGGCTAAGATACAGTCTCCAAGAAATTTCATGCAGATTAGATTTCAAGACCACTTGATATGATGTGGATCAGTATTCATTGATAGGGTCCTGTCTATTTTGTAGTTCACATCCATTCTTTTTTTTTTTTTTTAAGATTTTATTTATGTACTTTTGAGAAAGAGGGAGAGTACACGGGAGGAGGAGCAGAGGGAGAGGGAGATGACGACTGCGCTGGGCATGGAGCCCGACACAGAGCCAGATCCCAGGACCCTGGGAAGGTGACCTGAGCCAAAACCAAGAGCCGGATGCTTAACAGACAGAGCCACCCAGGCATCCCTAGCCCGCATCCATTCTGATGGTGGTTGGCATGGTGTACCTGTTGCTCAATAATTTAATAACCTCAACTGGTGGAAAAATGAAGACCTATATGATCACAGTCTCTTACCACCAAGGAAGGCTCTTGGAGGTGGGACATGAAGCATGTTGTCATGACACATTTTAATTCATTTAGTGGCTGAAATGTATTCCAGGATTTGTAGAGGGCTGATTCTCATAGATCTTAGGGACCTGGCCTTGCTTCTCATGCCTGTTTTTCCATCGTCGAGAATTCTCGGTTCTCACACCGACCTTCCACGCCCAGCCAAAGATATTCTGAGGCTTCCAGAGAGTGTGGACTGCAGAGGAAGGTCAAGAGCCAGATCAAGTTCAAGGTGACCCAGTGGAAAGCAGGGTTAGAAACAGGTGATGGTTTGGGGAAGACGTTTTAATTAATTCGTTTTTTCCACTCTATGAAGCAAGCTCTCCTAGGCCTCACAAGCAGCAGGCTCAGGTCGGGTTCTACCTATTTGCACAGTAAGCATGAAGTTCGTTGTCTGTTCCAAGACTAAATAGATGTTAGCAGCCCTTTACTGGATCAGCTCAAGGTGATTTAGATTTGTTCCCGGAATACATTCAGCATTTGACAACATGCGAGCGTGGCTTGGCTTTCTGGACAGATGGAATCACTCATTGTATATACTAACCAAACAAAGCTCATCACTCAGTGTGACAAATCTATGTAAATTTATAAACTTACTCCATAGAATTTCTGGCTCAGGCTTATCCTGATCTTTCCCAAAGCAAAGACCCCCAACTTTTATTGGGGGTCGCCCAGGGCAGGGGCTTACAAACCCAGTCTTAGGATCTTCTATTACCCTAAGACATAAGGGCAATATATAAAGCTAATAAAAGGCAATCTGCTTAGAAGGTAACAACAGAGAACATCTGAGAATGTGCATATCACCCCACTCTCTTCTGCCCCTCCTTCTTCTCTTCCCCCTCCAGGCACTACTGGGAGGCATGGAGTTGGAGCACAGTTAGCTGTTCTTGAACGTCTTCAAACAGCTCAAGTCATGTTGGAAACCCACAACCCAAACGTTTAAAACTGGTTTGTCTAACCTCCCCATACTGTCTTTTGGGGTGCCTGGGTGGCTCAGTTCATTAAGTGTCCAAGTCTTGATTTCAGCTCAGGTCATGATCTCAAGGTCGTGAGATCAAGCCCTGCATCAGGCTCTGCGTTCAGTGTGGAGTCCGCTTGTCCCTCTCCCTCTGCTCGCCCCCCTGCTCTCTCTCTCTCTCTCTCTCTAATTAATTAATTAATTAATTTTAATTGCCTTTTTATAATTTACAATTGTGTCATATTGCAAACATTCCTAGAGAATAAGAGGACACAGATTCAGATACTGACCACTCACCTTTACCAAATCCTAATGTTTTGCTTTATTCCTTTGGTTTTTATAAAGGAATGAGATAGTACAACGTGCTCCTCCTTCATTCCACTCCCTTCCCCCAAATAATTACTATCTTGAAGTTGTATTAATGATCACCATGCAAGATTTTAGTATTAATGCATTTATTAATACACATTAATGTATTTCCCCAAATGTATACATGTACATATGCATGCATATGTAGTATAGCATATAGTTCTATCTTATATACACATACAATAGTCCCTCACCAGCATACTGTGTTGTTTATATGAGTTCACACTTTATAACAATATTATACTTCATGTATCAATCTACGGTTTGCTTTTCCAGCTCAATATTATATTTTGGAGATTTACCCATCTCGGTACATTTAGTCCTGGCTCATGCTATAACTTCTGTCTCATATTGCTTTGTTTGAATTTTTGTGTGCATTTTCCTCTTTGAGTGTTTGTTGGCTCCAGTTTTGCACATGTCGCTATATATATTCTTGTCCCACTCTGAGAACTTCTCTAGGACAAAGACTCTCAAACTTACCTGACTGCCACCAAGTACACATTGTACAGCAGGACCCCGTGCAATGCACACATGCCGACAAACAGAAAGTGTAAGATACACTCAGAAATACTCTCCTGGGGCACCTGGCTGGCTTAGTTGGTGGAGCATGGGACTTTTGATCTCAGGGTCATGAGTTCAAACCCCACCCTGGGCATAGAGCTCACTGTGGTTGGGGGGAAAAATAAACTTAAATAATCTCATAATTTCTATTGTAATTTATTCTGCTTCATTATCTTAACTCGTGGTCATGACTTACTTTATTTTTGGAACAATCAATGAGGCCCCCAGTTTGAAAACCAGGGCCCTAGAGCAAAGACCAGGAAGTGGGATGGGATGTGTGTGTGCACACCTTCTACTTTATTAAAGATGGCTAGAGTTGTGTAGATTCATACTCATCAGTAGTGTGCAAGAGTACCTAGGATTCCACAGACTCACTGACACTTGGCATCAATTGACTTTTTAATTTCTGCCCACAAGATGAATGCAAAATGGCATCTCTATGGTTTTATTCTTTATTCCCCTGATGAGCAGTGTGGTGAAAGGCACCTTTCCCTGTGTTTATCAGCCATTGTGTTTCCTCTTGTGTGCATTGCTGGCTTATACCCTTTACACAGTTTTTATTAAGTAGTTTCATTTTGTCTTTAGCTTTCTTGGCTCTGTCTTTCTATATAAATTTTATGACCAATTTATCTGGTTGCACTAAAAATACTGAGATTTTCATTAAAAATTGTTTAAATTTTATAGATTATTAGGGGAATCTGACCTCTTCGTGATGTTGTCTCTTCATATCCATGAATTTTGCATACATTGTTATCATTCACAATTTATACCCTGCCTCTCAATACTTTTTATTTCAACTTTTTTCATCTTTCCCATTTTAGTTCAATTCTTTCCTGAAGTCTTTACAGTTTTGTTGGTATTATGGAGAATTTTTTCCATTACTCTTTCAAATGCTTCCTATTTCTTTTTCTTGCCTTATTCCATTGGTAGAAAATCCAATATGATGTTGGATAGGAATGGCAAAGACGAGCATCTTTGTCTCAGCTCTGATCTTTGAGGGAAAGCATTCAGTCTCTAGTACCAACTATAATGTTGGTTGTAAATTATTCATAAACGCTCTTTTATCAGATTGATGGAATTCCCTTCTCTTCCTATTTTGCCATGAGTCTTTAATCATGAAAGGATGTTGAATTTTGCTTTTTCTGCATCTACTGAAACATTATGTAGTGCTTTGACTTTAATTTGTTAATGTGGTGAATTCTATCAAAAGATTTTTCTCGGGTGCTTGGGTGGCTCAGATGGTTGGGTGTCTGCCTTCTGCTCAGATCATGATCTTAGGGTCCTGGGATAGAGTTCCGAATCTGGCTCCCTACTCAGCGGGGAGCCGGCTTCTCCCCCTCCCTCTGCTGTTCCCCATGCTTATGTTCTCTCACTCTCTCTGTCAAATAAACAAATAAAATCTTTTTTTTTTTAAAGGATTTTTCTCGTGTTGAGCAATTCTTAATTCTCAAAAAATACTTTTTAATGTAATTTTGAATTTTACTTTAAAAATGTTTTTTTTAATATCACTAATAGCATACTAATATTTCATTTTCAAAAGTTAAAATATTTCTGCACGGTATTTGCAAACACGCATTTTCCTGGAAGGATGCATGAGAAACTGGTTTTAATGATTATCTCAAGGATAGGGAACCGGGTAGTTGAGGGATAAAGGAGAGCGGTACTCCTAGCAACTGATTTGTCCTTTTGCATTTTATTCCAGGAGTATCTAAATCCTTTTAAAAATGGGGCTCCTAGGTGGCTCAGTCGATCGATGAAGCCTCTGCCTTCAGCTCAGGTCACAATCCCGGGGTCTTTGGATCGAGAGCCCCGCATTGGGTTCCCTGCTTAGGAAGGAGCCCGCTTCTCCCTCTGCCTGCTGCTCCCCCTGCTTGTGTTTGTGTGCGCTCTCTCTCTCTGACAAATAAATAAGTAAAATCTTAAAAAAAAATAAAGAAATTGTTTTTAAAATACTGAGTCAAATTACAATATTCCAGAAAATGCTGGATTCCTTCTGTCCACTGTGCCTAATTTCTTTTTCCTTCCTAATGGCCCCTGAAGTTACAACTCATGAATTCGGTGTGTGTCCTCTGAGGGATATTCTTTGCATTTGCCAACACTGTAATATTTTAACTTTTAAAAAGATACTAGTGTATTCTTCTAATCCTTTTCTCCTGCTTTTCTATAAATATACATATATATCCACAGAAACTACAGAGTAACATTTTGTGTTGTGTGTATGTGCTATGCAGAGGAAGTCAGACTACAAGCATAACTCTGATTTTTTGCTCTATTACTTTTACATATATTTATGAAGTTTATATATGTATATATGTAAATATATATATGTCTATATATATATATTTAAGATTCTATTTTTTTAGGCACTCTCTACACCCAACCTGGGGCTCAAACTCACAACCTTGTGATCAAAAGTCCCACGCTCTCCTGACTGAGCCAGCCAGGCAGGCACCCCTAGGAGCTTTACAACATCACATATATATCAAGCTCTTCCTTTTACACTGTTGCACAGGATTATACAATATAAAAACATCTCTATTCCTTTATCGATTCTAGCATTTCTCTAGGATGGATATAGAGTAGTGACATTGTTTGTTTTTAAGATATATACATTTGTTGTCATTTTGACAAATAAAATTTCTCTCTAAAGAGACCATACTCGCTGATCTAATGCACCAAGCAAGCATTTTCTTATTCCTTTACTGACTTGCTGTGACCTTGATTGAGCAAGGCATGTTTTCTCTCTGGACCCCCAGTGACTCCATCTGCAGCCGGAGGGAGTTGGGTGGACTCCACGAGTGGATGAGATAGCATAATGATAGGTTGTGCAGCTTCAGAGTGGGTCGGGGAGGGCTGCCCTGAGGAGACAGCGGGAGGAGGAGGGCGCCAGTGGCAGCCAAGCAGGAGGCAGGCAATTTAGACTCACTTGGCCCTTATCTTGGCTCCTCCATTAGTGCAATGACAATTTATTTGGAGCTCTCATCCCAAAGCCCCCTCTGGAAGAAAGCCTGGATACTCATTTTCTGGGGGAACTCGCCCCCCATCCCAGTGTCTCCCACAGGCAGAAGTGGCAAGCAGGGTTAGCAAAATGTGTAAAGGGGTAATATCGCCATGGAACCAGTAAATACTCTTAACAAACACAGAGTAGTATAATTGCGCTGGTCAAAGATAATGACAGGATTTATAGACAATATTAATTCGTAATGCACTACAGATGGCATGATCCAGGAATGGAACACACATTTACAACTATATGAAGATTGTTTTCCTTCTCAACCCTGTCAGTGTGATGCTCTGACTATATAAGCGCCTTCGGAGAAGTCTGAGTTTGAGCAACTTCCTGATCCTGAGAGGGACCAAGTGCCCTCCCACCTTCTCAGCCCTCCCCAGGTTCAACCACCAGGAGGCTGGCAATGAAAAGAGACATCTTGTTTATTGTTTCTAAATCGGATCACTGTGTTGATTACCCACACTTTGAACAAATCTGGATGCATTTTTGGTTTCCCAATGCATGCATTTTGGTTATTTTAGCAGAATAAGGGGCGGGGGGAGTTCTTCCTCCTTTGGAGTAAGGACAAGTGGATTTTAAGTCATGGTGGAGGTGGGCTCTGGGCCACCGCAGATGGGGATTCTGAGCCACCTTAGACGTGGGTTCCACTGCAGGGACAATTCTGGGACATGGTGGAGGTTGAGTTCTTAGGTCAGGGACCAGGTGGGTTCTAGGACAGGTGTGAGAGGTGGATTCTGAGACATGATTGAAGTAGGTTCTGGGACAGGGGCAAAGTAGATGCTGGGATAGCAACAAGTCGATTTTGGGACGAACACATGGATCCTGCGCCAGCCATCCTACTCCTGAGTTCCCAGAACCCGCCCATGCATGGAGCCCCGGAGCCCTTAACATGTACATCCTATGACCGCTGTTAGCTTATCTGTTTCCCACAGGCCTTAGCTCCAACATCACTTCCTTACAGAGGCCCCGGTGGGGGGACTCCACCCCATCACATGCCCTCTTGCTCCACTCGGCTCACCCTGCCCTGTCCCTTTCTACTACTCTGCGGAGCCAGGTGAAGGTGTCTTTACCTGCGTGATTACTTGGGCACCCTCGACTCCTGGCCAGACTGTGGCTCCCTGTGGGCAGGGCCCGCATGTGCCCCGCTCCCCAAAGAGCACAGGGCCAGGCACAGGGAGGCTGCCCAACAGTCGCTCCTACTGAACCAAGGAGTTTTTCGTGACATTAGGGATCCTGTCTGATTTACAGTTTCATTCCAAGTGCCGGAGCGGCCATTTAAGTGCGCGGTGAATCTATAAATAAAGGGAAGAGGGGTTTCAGGGCCCGAGAAAGTGAGGGAGGAAAGAAGAGGGAAGGAAAGTGAAAGAGAATGCAAGGAGGAAGTTGTAGGAGGGAGAGCCGGAGCGGGGACAGAGACCGGGGGCGGGGGAGCAGAAGGGGCACAGAGGGAGGAACGCAGAGCGAATGAATGAACGCCCGCCCGCCCGCGCGCTCCGCCTGCGCACTCCACCCCCGGCCCCGCCGGGCAGTGCGTCCCGGGGTCTCCGCCACCGCCGCTCCCTTAAAGCCTCCCCAGCAGCCCCGCGCTCTGCGCGCCGGGGGTCCGAGCCCCGCCCCGCCCCCACGCCAGCCCCGCCCCGCCCGCCGCCCGCGCCCCCTCCTCCGGCCGGCCAGCCGCGCGCGGCATTGTGGGAGTTGTGGTCCGCGCGGCCCCGCGGAGCGCAGAGCGGCGTCGGCACCGGTGGGGGCACCGGCTCGGCTCCAGCTCGGGCTCCCGCGGCGTGGGCCGGGCGGTGGCCCCGCGGCGCGGGCAGGGGGCGTCTGCGCGTCCGCGCCCTCGGGCGGCGGCGTTCCCCCCGGCCCCAGCATCCGCCCCCGCCGCTCGCGCGCCGGCGCGCAGGTAAGCGGCGTCTCCGGGGGGCTGCCGGGCGCGGGGGGTGGGGGGGAAGACGGCGCGGCCGGGCCGCTACCACCCCACCCCCGGGGAGAGGGGGAGGAGGCGGGGGCCGGACGGCTGCAGGCCCGCGGTCCCCACGGCTGGCGGCGGCGCGGCCGCTGGGGATGCTTGGGAACGCCGGCGCCCCCCCCCCCGCGCCCCGCGCCCTGTGCCCCGCATCCCGGCCCGGCCAAGGGGCCCCGCCGCCCGGCACTCGCTACGTGCAGAGCGCCGCCGCCCGGGCTGTGTTGGCGGCGGGCAGGGCAGCACCCTCCTCGTAGCCCCTGCCCCATCGCGGTGCCCACCGCGGCGCCCCATGACCCTCCTCCCTGCTCCCTTTCCTTCCCTTCTCTCCCCCTCCCCCCAACCCTGAGCGTCACCCACTTCCCATATTTCTCGTGGTGACCCTCCTCGCCTGTCCCATAAGCTATCACCATAAGCCACCTTCCCCAGTCTTCAGCCGATTGCCCACTTTTCCTGTCAATATGCACTTTTCCGTGGTCCCATCCCCCTCCTTCCCTGACCTCCTGGTGGTCACCATCTGTGTTAACCCATCCGCTGGCCCCACCTTTCCCCCACTCTCCAGAGTGGGCGGATGCTGAAAAAGCTGGCCCAGAAAGTGAGGAAGAGAAGTCTCCAGTTGCCCAAGGGGGAAGGCTGGTTCCAAGACAGTTCCCAGGGTCCTGGGTGGGGAGGGTGACCTGCATCATACCCCTTGCCCTGCTTTGCCCTGCTCTTTGGGGGTACTTCTAGGGCAGCCTGGCCGCACCCTGAGAATGACCAAAAGCTCTTTAGCACTGAGCAGCTTCTTGGATTGTAAGGTGAACCCCATTAGCCAAGTTAGAGCTGAGTCTGTCCCCCATATGTTCATCGTATCAAAAGGTATATTTCATTGGACTTGCTGACCAATTGGCCATGCATTCTCCAGGGCTGACTGACCTTTACGATTGGAGTTATTAAAGGGCAGAACTGCAGTGACAGGTCCCTGTCCCTAAGGAGGACAGACATGAAACAGATGCAAATGATGAGATATGTGAAGGAAACCGGACATTACTGTGGTCCCTGAGCCAAGAACCGGAGAGGGGGAGAGAATCCATGCCTTCGTGGATTTCCACTGGCGCCTTTGTGGTTGTCACTGGGTGCCCTGAGGGTTGTATGTTGGAACCAGTACTTAATAAGCTGCCAGTCACCCTGCAAATGTAAAGGATTTTTTAGTGTCACATTTCAGCCATGAGCTTTTAAACCCACCTCTGGGCTCAGGGGCCTGCCAGTGTCTTTTGACTAAAAGGAAGCGGCAGGTAAGAAAAGTCCTAACTTCGGCTCTCCGTGCTGGTTATGAGAACAGGATCTGAAGCTGGGCTCAGGGCATCAGGATCTTTTGCTGCCTTTTGTTTATAGTTCAGGCTAGGGAGCGCTCATGGCTGGTGTTGACTAGAATGAGGCTTCCCCCAGGAGGCTGGTGAGCTCCAGGGGTGTCCAGTGAAGAGATCTGTTCTTCATCCGCCCTGTGTTCCAGGTTTTCATTGTGCTGGAGTTAAGCAATTAGCAGAGCTGATGGGGACTGACACTTAACAGGTGTTTGCTAAATTATCACCATCTCACTTCTCAACGAAGAGAAACCTCTTCTCCTGAGAGACTGAGTTTAAAAGTTCCAATTAGAAGTTGAGCTCAGGGAGGGGGAAATCCTTTTAGTAAAAGTGCTTGTTTTTCACGCAGATGACAGTTTCACACTGAATTTCAGGAATCCTGGGGTTCTGGTTGGGAGACAGGCTTGCAAACAAAACACGGGAGAATCATCCCAGATTTTCTTTCCCTTCCCCTTTCAAGGGAACATGTGCCAGTTACGGTATGGCTAGAGAGAACCAGGGGCACCAAATGGTCTGTTTCCATCCAGTGGGGCCCAGATCTGTGAAGAAATTGAGAACGTGTGAGAAAAAAAAAATTGAGCTGCTAGCCTCCCCGCTCTTGTATTTTTCCTAGAAACATAAAAACGGCCATGAATATTTAGCATGTGCGTTTTTGACTTGCTAAACATGATAGTCAAATGATTCTTAATTCAACCTAAGCTGGGAAGATGCAGGCAGGCAGTGAATGAGCACCTAAGGTTTCTCTTTCATTTTTAGTCTTGCCAGTCTGGGGACAAATAAAAGCTCAGATACGTGGCAGCGAGAGTGTCCAGAATTTGCTTTTAGGGTCCCTCATCCCAAGATACCTGTCCCCAATGCCCTGGCTTGGTTTTGCTGGCTGACCAACATGGGCTGCCACATTTCTAAGCACATATTAAATTTGCGTTGTGACATCCTAAGTGTTTTATATCTGTTGTCACTTTCGTCCATCCCAGGAGATGAGCATGGCCCAGTCTTAGAGATGAAGGAACCTAGAGGGAAGTGTCCCGCCCACAGTCCAGCCCACCTCCAGTCTGGGTTCTTGGCCTCTCTGCCATCTCGCAAGAATTTTCCAGCCAAATGTAGTCCCCACAGAAAGGAAAGGGGACAGCTTCCCCAGTTTTTCAGTTGCCTTCAGTTCCCAAGAGAGAAGGTAGTACACAAAACGACTTTTGTGAATTACTCGGCCCCTTGCACCGAGGGAATGTATTAGGCTTGTGGGAGATTGTAGATCTGGCTGTTCTGAGAAAAGCAGGCTGGACACAGCATCTCTCAGCTGGGAAACACGGCCAGGCTTTTGTAGACACGGGCACCGTGACTGCCGGGCTCTGATCTTACTTTTAGGTTATTAGGGTAAACGGCGTGCCAGACGCTGGCCCCAGCCACTGGCGGGCTACTTGGCAGAGTGCTCCTGTCTGTTCCAGAGACAAGAGACCTGAGAGGGCTTCTGTTTCCATTCTCCCCCATCACTTCCTCTCCTAACCTGCGGGTGAGACCAGGGAGTAGTCTCTGGACTGGCTAGACAGAAAGGCCCAGTGTCAGCTGTGGGGGTGACCCATGACCCAAGAGCCCACCCCTCCTTCCAGCTTGAGTGCAACCCAGCCTTTGTCAGCAGGGCAAGAGAGATTAAGCAAGAATGATGAAGCACCATAAGAGAGAAAGTAAAATGGGGACCGTGCAGTTTTGTGGTTCCTTTGCCGTTTTTAGGGATCTTTTATTTATTTTAAGTCATTTCTGTGTTCAACATGGGGCTCGAGCTCTTGACCCCGAGATCGAGGGTTGCACACCCCACTGACTAAGCCAGCCATGTGCCCCTCCTTTGCCAATTTTTTTTTATAAAAGATTTTATTTATTTGTTTGACAGAGGCAGCAAGAGAGGGAACACAAGCAGAGGGAGTGAGAGAGGGAGAAACAGGCCTCCCACTGAGCAGTGAGCCTGATGTGGCCTGGATCCCAGGACCCAGGGATCATGACCTGAGCTGAACCACCCAGGCGCCCCCTTCCTTTGCCATTTTTAAGATGCTTTTGAATCCAGATCTCTCTGTAAAGGTACAGAGACTTAAGGAGAACAAGTATTTATGAAATGCCTACCATGACTAGACATCATCATGCAGCCCTCCGGGGAGTGTGTCTCTGCCCTGACCACATGAACTTGGGTGAGGTATATAACCTCTCAGGACCTCAGTTTCCCCACCTGTAAAATGGGGCTGATCACACCCCCTACAAATGACACAGAGTAGATGGGCCTTGTGTAATTGTTAGTACTGGTTGCAAATTATGCACCGTTGGCCTCTTGGGAAATTGGGGGGCGGGGGGTATGGCAAAATGGGGAGAGAACACACAAGATTGAGAAGTGTGTCTGCTACCCACAGGGACCTTCCAGAAGGATCTGTGATTTTACATTTCAGTTGAGGATATATCCAGGTATAAAAATTTATGCTGGTTTACTTTTTTTTTCTCTTGTCAGGTTCGAAAATCATTTCACGGTGACTGATCCCACTTGCTGGCGTGACCAAAAGCGGCTCCTTCCACCCAGCTTGCAGTGACTTTTTTGCAGGGAGCGGAGTGGTGAGCCCAGATGTGGGTCAATGCCACGCTTGGCGGGATCCGAGGAACCGTGATGGCAGCCATGCCTCCCCTGGCCCCAGCCACCCCTTCCCCCTAATGTTAAGCTGCAGGGTGCGGGTGCCCTGGGGACCTCTGAGGACTGACTGTCTGACCTTGTTTCACCCTGCCCCCTGCCCCCAACGTCAGCTCCCCCAAGATGTCGCTCGAGTGGCTGGTGGCCTGGAACTGGTCGCTGGATGGCCTGCGGGACTGCATCGCCACGGGCATCCAGTCGGTACGGGACTGCGACACCACGGCTGTGGTCAGCGTGGCCTGCCTGCTAGTCCTGTTCGTGTGGTACTGTTACCACGTGGGTCGCGAGCCGCCCCGGCCCTACGCAACCGTCAACTCCCTGATGCAGGGCACAGATGCCTCCGGGCTGCAGAACGGCTACGCATACTGCCAGTCACCTGAGTGCGTGCGCTGCGCCCACAACGAGGGCCTCAACCAGAAGCTCTACTACAACCTGCAGGAGTATGCCAAGCGCTACTCCTGGTCTGGCATGGGCCGCATCCACAAGGGTATCCGCGAGCAGGGCCGCTACCTCAGCAGCCGGCCCTCCATCCAGAAGCCCGAAGTCTTCTTCCTGCCCGATCTTCCCACCACACCCTACTTCCCACGGGACGCCCAGAAGCACGACGTGGAGCTGCTGGAGCGCAATTTCCAGACCATCCTGTGCGAGTTTGAGACCCTGTACAAAGCCTTCTCAAACTGCAGCCTCCCGCAAGGATGGAAAATGAACAGCACTCCCAGCGGGGAGTGGGTCACCTTTTACTTGGTCAATCAGGGGGTTTGTGTTCCCAGGAACTGCAGGAAGTGCCCACGGACGTACCGCTTGCTTGGAAGCCTTCGGACCTGTATTGGGAACAATGTTTTTGGGAACGCGTGCATCTCCGTGCTGAGCCCGGGGACTGTGATCACGGAGCACTATGGCCCCACCAACATCCGCATCCGGTGCCACTTAGGTAGGTCGTGGGGGCGGGGGCTCAGGGCACAGCCTGCCCGACACAGCCACCCTGGGCCACCAGAATCATGCCTGTCTGCACTCCACAGGGCACATCTGTCAAAGGTCGATGCACTATGTGCAGAGTTTTGACCGCAGAGATTGAGTCAGAAAAGGAACTTGCGAGCAGTAGGATCTGACAGAAGGTCTGTCCAGGGGAGCTCTCTGCAGTGGTGGGAACGGCCTCTATCTGCACCATCCCAGTACAGTAGCCACTAGTACCATGTGACCACTGAGCGCTTGAAATGCAGCTGGTGCTGGCAGGGGACAGAGTTCTGTCTACACTTAGCGAGGCACCCGTGGCTGGTGGCTACCATATCGGGCAGCACAGCTCAAGAGCCCAGAGGCTGTTGTAACCGTCACAGGTTCATCCTGATGCCTGGGCTGCTACACAACATGCCCTCGTGCCTCCCAAGTCGATGGGGCACGCGTGCGTGGTGTTAGTGCCGAGTTCATTCAGGTTTGAGGGCAGTTGGTACCATGCGCGACAGTGGCCCTAAGAATGGGGTTGAAGTCAGCTTGGCCGTGTTTGCGTCCTGGCCCCAGAGGCCGCTGGCTGTGTCAACTGCAGCACGTCACTTTGCCTCCCTGCACCTCCATGTCCTCATGTAGAGAGAAGAGGTCAAGAGCTCCTTCCCATGGAGGTACTTGGAGGGTCCGCTGAGAACACGTGTCATGAAGCGTTTATGCGCACGGAGCCGGACATGCAGTGCTTACTCACCCGTGAGGGGGGCTTCGCCACAGCTCAGCACACAGGGATGTTCGCTCCCCCGAATGCCTTGTGCCTAGTGACTCATGATAATGGGTGGGTACCCCCAGTTAGCATCCCAGACTGGGGGACACGCCCAGAGCCCTGGTAAGGTCGGCTTCAGGAAATTCTCAGCGCTAGCTGCCTTGGCTTCGGAACAGAGGATGAAAAAGCCCACGTGGAGGAGCCCCAGTCAGGGCTGGAGCGGGGGGCCTCATGCTGTTATGTAGACAAACCACAGGGCAGCCTCCTGGGCTCTCCAGCCCCGCTTTCCCCAGAGCCCTCTGCTTCCCCTGCCCCATGCAGGGAGCCTGAGCAGAATGGGACGTGGACAGAGGGCTTTGCCACTTTGAAAGACAGCTAGATTCGAGCAGTTGATACTGTTGAGTGTTTACAGAGCAGAGGCAGGACAGGGCAGAGGTGCCAGAAGAGGGAGCCTGGCTCCATGGTCAGCTCTGGGACTCTGGGCAAGGAACGGAGTCCGTGCCTCAGTTTCCTCATCTGTAAAATGGGAGGTAGCGCTTACTTCAGGACCACTGACAGGGTTAAATAAAGTGGTATTTTCTGTGGCTGGATGGCAGGGAGAGAGGTGGTAGCTAGTCCCCTGGGATGAAACCTGTGCTGGGCAGTCTAAGAAAGGATCCCTAAAACCTGGGCCCTCAGGAAACAGTGGGAAACCATCAGGCTTCGGAAGCAAGCACCCCCGGACTCAGCTCTGTCGGCCCCAGCTGCCGAGTGATCTTGGCTGGGACCCCGAAACTCTGAGCCTCGCACAAGGGTGACAGTTTATGCCTGGGGGCTCTCTGGAGGATGAGAAGACGCATGTGGAGACTACGGGCAGGTAAAGGGCAGTCAGGCAAAGGGCACTCTGATTAATCGAGGGGGCAAGGTGGCCATCTGAGTGGTCTCAGTAAGGTCGCCATGCAGGACCCCAGGGCACACTCAGATCTCACACTCCATCCCGCTAGGATGGAGCAGAGGAGTCTTCCCCCTGAGCCCCAGATGTGGCTGAGGGCTCAGGGGGAAGGGGGGCCGAGGTCAGACAGGTTGGGTGGGAGCGAGCCATGCCGGAGCCCCCCCATGCCCAGCTTTGGGATGGAGACTGGGGCCGTGGGGAACAGTACTGTGCTTTCTTCAAAGGTTTTCTTTGGCTGTTTTTCAAAAGCTTCAGAGTGACCCGCAGGAAGGGCGCCTGTGGACTGAGGTAGGATTCCAGGCAGGTGTGTTCAGTGGCAAGGGCAGCAGGGTGGGGGGCAGAAGAGCAAGGCTTTGCCTTCTGTGCACAAATGCCTGTCGTGCACCTGCGTGCTGCGTGTGTGAGTGTAAACCACACCCCCACAGGCCCTCCGTACGACCTGTCGTTCCCTTCTCAACCCTGTTAGTTCTTGCCACCAGAAAAACTGGGCCGTGTCATGTTCTCCTGGAAGGAGTCCCGCTGGACTGTGGCCGCTTCCCTGAGGCCGGGGCAAGCTCCCTGGTTAGATTTGCTCAGCATTTCCTTCTTTCCACGGTCATGCACACGTTTGAATCCACCACGGAATGAAACAAAGGTGGGTTCGATCCCTGCGACCTTGGGTGTTGCCAGAGAGGGAGCGAACCTGGTACGTCCCTGGTGACCACGCCTTGGCCAGAATACCTGGCTGGAGTGCAGGAGACACCCTCTATTTCTGAGCCCTGCTCTGGAACTGCCAGCCTTTGTCCCCTTTGGCTGCCTGCCCTCTGAGCTGTGACTCGTGGAGCTGACCCCACAGACACCTGAAAGCCCGGCCACGGCTGTGCATTCCCCCCAGTCCATTCATTCGCCAAAGACCTCTCTGAGCTAGCTCTAGGGGTGGCGTCCCTTGGTCTGGACCCCACGTAGCGCCGTGGGACAGCTCTGCCTGTGGGGCTGGGACGTCCTGACCACACGGCCACAGACCTCCAGCAAGTGACCTCTGACGTTCACGAGGCACGTTGACTGGGGAGGCAGATGTCCTTCCACACGGCCAACCCTCAGGAAAGGGTAGATGAAAATGCATGAGCATATTCAGCAAATTCTTGCTCAAGAAGCACAGTTAGACTCTCATTGCCTTTTCACGTGCGTGGTGTTGGATTTCTGGGCCGACTAGCTGGGTGGAATTGGCAGATCAGCTTGTGTTTGCCTTGCTCCCCGGAGTGCTCCTAAAGTCGGGGGAGGGGGGCGCTGAGCCCTTTTTGCAGCCTTGACCTGCCTCGTTGTATGGTCAGTAGGGACAAAGAGCAAGCCCTCAGCCAGAGCACGTAGGGTCTAGCTCCATCCCCAAGAGCCCCCTTATCACTCTCTCTGGGACAGTATTGATCATCTCTGCCAACCAAGCTGGTTTGGGGGCAGTAGGCAGGAATGGGGTGGGGGGCACTGGAAGGCCAGGGCATGATGAAGGGGAAGGCAGAAGAAAGTAAGCAGGGGGCTGTCAAGCCAGCAGGCCAGACCATTTTTCTGCTGTGCTGTGGTGCATGGTGATGAATCATTTAGTTGCCCAGAGAAAGGAGAGCTGCTTTCTGAAGCCCTGGGGTGGAGGGTCCCTGCAGAGAACCACCAAGTCCTAATGGCCTCGTCCAGTCAGTGAGGGCTCTCTCCTCCGGGCCAGTCACAGCCCTAAACCCCACCGCCCTCCCCAGCAGTTGTTACCAGTAGTGGGAGGTGGGAGATGATGATTCCAGAGTTGGAATGGCCCTTCTCGCCTGATTCAGTGAGATTGACGGTGGAAGCCTTTAGTGCCACCACTGCTGAAATACTGTCCAGTGTCATTAGAGCCCATTCTGTGGTTTGGATTTAAACCTCATGTCCCCACCAGGACTGAATAGCAGACTTCTGGCAGGTCACATCATTTCTCTGAATCTCGGCAGTCCTGTCTGGAGAGGGGCTGAAGGGATGTCTGAAAAATGCTGATTTAGCCCAGACTTGCACTCAGGCAGTTTGTATGTTCCCCGTGGCAAGGACAGTGGCCATATAGCCCCTCAGGTAGGGGCTCAGAGAGGTGAAGTGACTTGCGCAGAGTCCCACGGCAGTGAAGGGTCAGAGCTGGTCCTCGAACCCCAAGTCTTCTGTTCTTGCCGCTCCTCCGTGTGGCCTCTGTGATTTCCTCCTGCACACGTGCTTCTGGTTCAAGGGGTGTATTAAAATGCTTTGTTAGCGAGAACTCTCTTTTATGTTCATCCTAAGGAGTCAGCTGGGGTGTGTGGTGGGCAGGGCCGACTGGTCCTGCCTCACGGTTGTGCCCGTAGTCCCCAAAGACAAACAAGACCACCACGATCACATCCCCTCTGGCAGGACCCTGCTTCCTCCTGATGCATCCTTCCTGAGAACTGTGGGGCCCATCCAGCCGCTCGGGACTCTGTTCCACGGCTGTTGGTGGTGCCTTCATTTACAGACGTCCAGGCAGTGACAGGGCCCGGGTGTTTCCTCGGATCCTAGGGTGGGAGGCGGGGACGTGAAAATGGGCACACAGCATTTCAGCTAGGCCCGCTCCCTGCGGTTATGCACCCCTGCTTGGCACCTCATGTGCTCGCCATTGTGAATGTATAGAGGCTTACAAAGATGTGGGCCTCTTTCCCCATGGAGCTCAGGCATGGCCTTAGGGGTGACCTTCAGTGTCACGGAGGGCGACCAGAGGAGCTTAGACTAAGAACATGCCATCCTCAGGCCCCAACATGGATTTAAAGCTTGGAACCCAAAGAGGAGGGCCTGGTTTCATCTTAACCAAAAGAGTCCTAGAGATTGGGGTCTAATAAACACAGTTTACTGAGCCAGGCGGGTTATAAACCTGGTCTTCCTCAATAAATGGGGGTTGGGGGAATAGGAGGTCCCACAGATGGGCTTCAGGGGTCTCAAAAGTGCAGCACAAGACTTAACAGAGTGACCCATGACCCAGAACAGATGAAGCCAGTGGAGGAATGTGGTTTTCCAGGGAGCTCGGTGACGGTTGCGGTCCACAGTCTGTATTTTCTCTGCCAAAGCACCTCCCACCCCAGACAGGGCTCTGAGGGGTGAGGCAGAAGGCCAGGACACTACAGAAGTTGACAATTTGTACCAAAACAGCCCATCCCCCCATCCCACCTGCCTTCATTCTCTTTTCTCTGCTTTTCCCTCAAAGGTCTCAAAACCCCAAGTGGCTGTGAACTGGTGGTCGGGGGGGAGCCCCAGTGTTGGGCAGAAGGACGCTGCCTGCTCTTCGATGACTCTTTCCTGCACACTGCATTCCATGAAGGTGAGCGGCTGCCTTTCTCTTTTCTTTAAGTTATAGGCTGTATTTCTTAGCCCAGTTAGGTTTCCAGAAAAACTGAACACAGTATATAAGCCCCCCGCCATTGCCCCTTCCATTACCATCTTACTTTAGTGTGGTACATTTGTTGCAAGCGACACAGAGTGACAGTCTTCTTCGGGTTCACTCTTGTTGCTGTGTGTTCTGTGGGTTTTGACAAATGCGCAGTGACACGGATCCACCCTGACAGGATCATACGGGAACGGTTCCACCGGCCGAAAAGTCCTGTGCTCCAGCTAGCCCTCACTCACTCCTTCCGCCCTCTGCCCCTCTCCTTTCACACGCCCCACCCGGAACCTCAGGAAACCGTGCTAACGTTCCTGTTCGGAGAGGAGGCGATCTTCCAGTGCAAGCCAAGGGACAGGATGGGCCCTGCCCAGAAGCTCACTGTGGGGGTCCAGCACTGCATGGGTCCTGGCTCTGGAACGGTTTGAACCTCTCTTCTCTCGCACCCCCTCCCAGGTTCAGCAGAGGATGGCCCACGGGTGGTTTTCATGGTGGATTTGTGGCACCCCAATGTGGCAGCCGCCGAACGTCAGGCCCTGGATTTCATCTTTGCTCCGGGTCGATGAGAACGTTTTCCGTGCTGGAGTCGGCGACAATGGCCGCGGGTCAGCCCGGGCAGACTGGGGTACGGTCCAGCCCCAACCCGTGCTGTGAATCCACGCTCTGAGTCCTGCCTCACCAGAAAGTTCTTATTTGGGGTTTTGAGATCACGTGGGCTCCCTCTTTCCTTTGGTTATTGTAAATGGGAAATTTTCAGCTTGTATCGCCTTAGATTTTTCTTTTTTTCCTTTCAGTCATTTGCTTCTGAGATTCCTTTCTGCCTAATAGCGCGTTACTTTGCTCTGTGACTGGGGGCTCTGTGCCTTCGGTGTGACTGTTGTCTGTGCCGTGTCACGTACCTGGTTTTTTCAGTGCTCTGGAATAGAGTAACCAAGTGGTTATCTGTCTGAATGTAATCACGTAAAAACTCCTTGTGGTCATCTGAAAAGAAAAACGAACAAAACAAAACAAAAACTGCAAACCAGTGTTAGAGACCTTGGCCTCTGTTGCCATCACGGTCACACAGGGGACCCTTCAGCCACCTGGGGCAGGGGGACAGTCTGCAGTTCCCACACCCGGCCGGCTTCACGGGCAGGGCGGGCCTAGTCGGGGCGGCACGCACGGCTGGGCCTGAACAGACTTGTCACCGTCGCTCCCCTCACTCCCAAACCCCTTCAGGTCCCCGACAGCGGGGAGCATCTGGCTGGTGGGACTGGAGGCTCCTGTGTAAACACGGCTTTCCTTCCAAGCTGAGGCTGGTGTCCTCAAGAGCCAAGTCGGGGCTCCCACGGATCAGCTGCCGAATGTGTGATCCGCTTACCTCACTGCCCACAGGAGCCCTCCTGCCAAATGGGGCCGGGAACACTCCCCGCGCAGCCGCTTCGAGTCCGCGGCGATGAACGTTCAGACCAGCCGTTTGGCTGATAGGGGCTATGGCAGCGTGAGACTGTGTGCTCCTCCGGTGACATTCCAGCAGCACCTTCCTCTGGCAAAACTGGAATTGTCGATCTGACCAAAAACATGTCTGTTTTGCTTTGGAGTTCTGTTGCCTATGATTTTCCATTTATTTGTCTGTACATAAGTGTTCCAAGTGCTGGACTCTGAGACAGTGGAGGGGTCGGCCCCATGTCTTCGTCTCTGTGCAGGGGCGCATGCCGGGTGACGATGACCTAAGCCAGGGGGTGTGAGCGGGGCCTTTGTGGAGACCTACGAACCCAAAAGACCCACAGCGGTGGAGCTGGCTTTTTGGTTTCCTGTGAAGGATATGGCCAGCTGGGGGCACAAATTCTAGAAACATTCTCCTGTGACCCAAGGTGTGCAAGAGTAGCCTTCAGCTGTCCCTTCCCCTCAAATTTATTCTTTTCTGTCCTAGAGATGCCTTTTTCGAATCATGTATCATGGGCAGTGTTTAATGTATACAGTGGGCGGTGTACAGCTGGTCACCCGTACAGGTCCAGGGTTCTCTCGGAACAGAACCAGCAGCTTCCGGGAGTAATGGCCGTCAGACGTGACCCTGGGCCGAGATGCCCTAGGCAGTGACTGGCAAGGGAGCAAAGAAAACCTGTTTCCATTGGAGTCAATGGATCTTTTTCAGTGAGTGGAATGCCGGACAGGGCAGCAGTTTCCAACATACGTGAAATCTTCTTACTCATTAAGTATCTTGTCAAAGAATCACCGAGGTGCATGATTTCTATACATACTGACTGCTCTCCGTTTACAAAGTCCACAGCCCACACGGGTAACCGGCCACCGGAGCTCATGTGCCGTGCTTGGGGAACAGGAGATAAATAAAGGACCTTGCTGAAAACCAGAGTGAACTGTGAAAGTGGTCTGTTGGGGAAAAGAGGGCACTTGGCAGGAGTCACTGGGAGTTTGGATCACGTCGCAGAGATGGGTGGGGCCCCGCAGGCACCACTGTCTATGGTGAGTGAGACAAAAACGCAGCTCTCCGGTGATGGGTGTGGGCTAACAGGAGCAGATCCATGGAACGTTAAGGAGCTCTAAGTGGCACTCGAGGCAGAGAACAAGGACCGTGGCTTCAGGAAAGGTAGGGGTTGGGGGGTACTCAGGACTCCGTGCCAGGAGCTGGCTTCTGCCCAACCTTGGGCAAGTCACGGAGCCTCTGGGAGCGTCGCTGTGCTCCGCTGCAGACATGGCCTCATCCCTACAGCAGCAGTGAGGTCCCCTTTCTGCCATAGTGGTTCTGAGCAGGTGCAGGGGGACAGGTGAGAGGCAGGACAGGTAAGAAAGAGGCAGATCAACACCTCTGATCAGTGGTGGAGGTGGCCTGGGGAGCCAGGGGCCCCTTCCCGCCGCCGCCTCAGTACAGGGGAAGAAGCAAGTCCCTTAGTTGACATTTTTCCTTTTAAAAAGAGGTAGGTGATGCGGGTGGCCTGGGGCTAAGGGAGCAGCCAGGCTGCCTGGTGTTTTCCCAGCAAGCTTGCTTCCAGCTACAGTCCTTGGCTGGGCTCTCTCAACAAGCAGAAGGGAGGAGCACCACTTGCCCGGGGCTGAGATGTTTCTCGCTCTCCTGAAGTGTGCATTGCCAACTAGGCAATTGCTAAAATAATTTACACGTTACAGCTAAGGGTGCTCAAGGTGAAAAAGGGGAGCCAGCGTGCCCGCCCAGCTTCAGATGAGAAGCCCTGCTTCCATCCTGACACAGCCCAAACCACCTTCAAGCCCAGACCGCACAAGGTCACGTCCCAGGGCTCCCAGGCACCTGCTCCTTATCCCTACCCCCTACCACTGCACTCACCCAGATTGTCTGGATTCCAGGTTACACTTGTAATGTTGAATGGCCTACGGTGTATAGCTACGTATAGCCAGGGAGGGGAAAGGTGATCTAATCCACTGGTTCTTGACTTTGCACAATACAATCACCTGGGGTGTTCTGAGAAATAGTGATGCCCACATCCCCCCCACCCCCGCCCCAAAGCATCTCATTTCTTTGTTCTAGGGGTGGGACCCGGATCTCCGTATTTGTTTTAACTCGTTTCCTGCCCTGATTTTAATGGGAACAAGAGTCAATGCCCATTAAGAATGACAAGGCCTTTGAAACCAGCCAGCTCCAGGTTAAAGTCTGGACAGTGTTCCTGTGTGACACCCAGGCCACTTCTAAACTGGGTCTCTAGTGAACAACCAGTATTTGTAACATTCTCCGACAGTACCCTGCTGAGCCCCTTGCAAGATGTAGCATCTCCATTCTTAGTTCTTGGGTTTCTTGGGTCTGGTCTGCCCCAACTGCAGGGCTGGGTTCACCATCCAGACCTGACCAATCAGAGCCTTCCAAACTCTTCGGCACTCGGGAATTAGGTCAGGGCTGCTGACAGGATCCTGTCCTTTGGCTAAGATCATTGAGAAAAAAAAGTTACTTTTCATGCAGTAGAGGTGGGGATCTAAGAAAATCTGACAGTGAAATCCACAGAGGAAAGCAGGTGCCACCGTGTGGAGGTCACCAGAGTCCCTAATCTAGCTTTGCCTGGAACCAGCGCTACCACCGGACTTACCACTTCCACAAGCCAATAAACTCCCTTTTTATTCTGAAGCCAAATTTGAGCTGCAGTTGCTGTCCTTCCCACCAAAAAGTCCGGACCCACTCGGTGAGGTTCATCTATAAAATGGGCCAAATGCCCACCTTCACAGGCTTAAAGTGGGCTTTGAGTAAGATAACAGTATGTCACAATCTGGGTGGATAGGAAGTGCTCCATACATATTTTTTAAATGTTAAGTAATCAAAGCAAAGGCTCAGTACAAAATGCTATTTGTGAGGGCCATCGGGCCCTGCTGCCAGCAACTTCCCCCTAAGAAACACCTCCCTGCTAAATCTTGCTAACCAGATGTAAACACAGGGGACAGGACAGAATAAGGCCATATATTTTCAGGCTGCTGACAGATGGCAGTGGAAATACTCAAGCAGATTGTAACATTAGGTGGCAGGCGGCAACACACACAGAGATGGATTTACTTTCTGCCTCCTTCCCAGGCACACACGTCAGTCCTAACTTCTGATAACCTACCCTTCCCCACATTTCCCCATGTCTGATGCATTAGACACCCCAAACCCAAGGTGAGAGTGCTTTCTCCCCTGGGTACAGAGAACTCTGTGCACTCTAGAAAATTCTTCTGCCTATATTAGTATCCCATGAGTCCTTGGGGCCCACACTGGGGGAAGCAGAGACAGTTGTGTGCATGTAACGCAGAAAAAGTTAGCTCATGGCAATAGTCCCTGTGGCCAAAGCCACGTGGCCAGCTGGAGGCCAGGCCGGAATGAGAGGCCAGGCCCCAAGCACGCTGTCTGGCAGCCTCTTGACCTCCAGTCACACGTTCAGACCTCCATGGCTGGCACAGGGACCTCTTGGAGAGGCCATTTGTCCTCTTGGGACATTCATCGAACCCCACGTTCTGGGAGCCCCCACAATACGCCATGCCTTTACATAATTACCTTTTCCTCTCCATGTCAGAGAAGACACTCAAGTTCCAAGAAGTCAAGTCCCTGAGCCCCAGCAAGTCAGAGAGATGTGATCTGAGCCCAGGGCCCACAGAAGCCCCTGAGGGCTGGTTGGAGGGGAAGACATACACAGTGCCTTTTCGCCTGCCCATGGGAGGTGGGGCTGCTTGTCTCCCCCTCCCCCTGCCTAGGGGGCCTCATGGGGTTTCAACGTCCAGGCCTCCAGCCCTGCCCCGGGGCACTCTGCTTGGAACACGTGGGTGCACGCTTGCGTGTGCACACACACACACGCACACACACACGGGCACTCAGGGAGTGGCCTCTGGGCTCTAACACGATTCATGAGCACTGTGGATTTTATTCCCAGAAGGATAGCCAATTTACTTGTTAAAGGTAAACAGAGAGGAAACGTCCTTTTTCAGTCTCACAAAGCCCTGAGAACCTTTACCTTAAGCTTCCCAGATTCAACAAACACCTTGAGAAAAGATCCAGAGTATCTTTTTTCTCCTCCAACCAGCTGACAAGTGTTGATTGTACACCCTGTCCTCCCCAGTCTCCTCATGATGGCCCAGGGGTTGGGGGGGACAGGGACTCCCCCTCCCGTCACCCTGCTTCTCATCTGTTCAAGAGCCAGTGACCTTTCTCATGAGAGTCCGATCCAGTCACTCCCCTGCTTCAAAGCTCTCCTCTGCCCAGGATAAATTCCCAGCACCCCTGTAAGCATGCAGAGCTTCTTGGTGGGGGTGGCGGAGGTGGTGGGGCCCCATCTGTGGTCTGTGGCACTGCACTGTCCAGACACCAGGGGCTTGGAATTGCCAGGACACACAAATCACTTGCAAGGCGAGTGTGTTGGTCTCCTGTGGGTGCTGTCCTGAGGTTCCAGGCCAGAATCCATCCCTCACTTCCTTAGGCATCTGG
This sequence comes from Mustela erminea, assembly GCF_009829155.1. NCBI lineage: Eukaryota > Metazoa > Chordata > Mammalia > Carnivora > Mustelidae > Mustela > Mustela erminea. The sequence continues at coordinate 72,966,344 of NC_045626.1, read as the reverse complement.
GGGCCCTGGCTTGTGGCTGTGTCACTCATCTCTGTCTCCACGTCACCTCCTCTCAACAGGAGTCATTTCCTCTGCCTCTCCGTTAAGCAGGCTTGTGATGGCACTGGGGTATTCCAGAATATTCTCTGCATCTCCAGATTTTTTTTTTTTTAAGATTTTATTCATTTATCAGAGAGAGAGTGAGAGAGAGAGCACAGAGGGTAGAGGTCAGAGGCAGAAGTAGACTCCCCGCTGAGCAGAGAGCCTGATGTGGGTCTTGATCCCAGGACTCCAGGATCATGATGTGAGCCAAAGGCAGCCACTCAACCAACTGAGCTACCCAGGCACCCCATGCACCTCCAGATTCTTAATCACACCAGCAGGATCTTTAGCTTCTGAGGTAATACAGCAGCCAGGAATGAGGAGGTGGTACTTTTGGGGGTCCCCCACTCACTGCAGGGTGGGGTGTTAGGAAAGTGGTATTGGTGGGGGTGTGAAGGGCATGTCAGCCACTTCGGAGAGGACCACCATGGGATTAACACTTGAGAGAGTGTGGAGCGGCCACCAGGATCCACGTGCTAGTGCTGTCAATGTGACAAGACCCAGAGAGCCTGGATGCTCCCCACCAGCCTCCCTAGGCAGCTTGATTAGGCTCAAAGCACCACCCCACCGCCCTGCCCAGGGACCAGAGGCCCTTTCCCAGAAGCAGTCTGAATGCCACTATTAATCACACCAGGGGAACTTGATCCTGAAGCCAGCATGGACTGACCCAAAACAGAACTTTCCCCTCCTCCCCATCCCATGTTCCCTGCTGGCATGAGGCTGTTTTCCGGGGGAATGGGGGCACTCTGGTGTCACCTGTAAACCAAGGCAGGGAAGGGTCTGTCCTGCAAATGCCACCTCCCTGGGGGCACATCAGCCCGGGATATGGGGCCCACTCCAGCAGGAGGGTCCCTGCTCTGGGGAGCCCAGAGTCCAGATGCTAATTTTCAGAGTATGGGCCTGGGACTGTCAGGAAATGATGTCCTCACAGCCACCAGAACCTCTGCAGTACTGAACAGGAAGACAGAGGGTTGAGCAGTGTGCTTCCAGCGGCCTCTGGGCCCTGGTCAGTGTCAAGGCTGCCACTGAGGTCATGGAGCTGAGCTCCACGGCAGAAAGTAAACGGGACCAGAGAAGCAGAGGGAAGGGGTATGCCTGTGCTTGTTTATGGACTCCAGCTTTTCTGAATTAATCCGGGTTGATGAGACTCGGGTTGGGGGGTGCTTTTCCATACACAAGGAATAGGACTTGTAAAGTCCCATCTTGGTGGAGAGCAGAAGGTTCACAGCACAAATGAATGTATGCAGCTGTCTTCTCTGCTCTGGTGCTGGGGGACACTGGCTGAGGGCAAGTTGGAGCCAGAGGGCAATGTGCCGAAGCCGCCCAGGGAGAGCCCAGTGCTGGGCTGATGACAGGGAGGTGTTCAAGGCTTCAGGAACAGTGGAAATGCACACCAGGGGAGGCTACTCTCCAGGTGACCCCCCAGCTCTTGGACATGTAACCTAGGACTGTCCCCATTTCAACACAGGACAGGTTGTAATATCCCTGAGCTCAAATCTGTGAACTTCAGAATTCTGGAGCCCCAGTTAGCAAAAGGAAGAGTTTGGCTGCTTAAAAATAACCCCACAACAGAAAAGGGCCATGTTTTGTGTCAGTCCGTCGTGGGAAGGTTCCCTGAAGGGGTAACACAGAGGCCTGTACTGAATTTTTTCTTGGGAGAATTTAGCAGAGCAGTAGGAGAGTAAACATTTACCCTAGCTTGGGGTGTGCTCTCCTCCATCTGGGAAGATGACCCTTAACTTAGGCCAGCCAGTGCGGAAGGGACCCCAGGGAGGAAAATTAACTAGGCGTGGTGTGCTGGGCCAGCCATGCTGAAGCCAGGTCAGTGGCCGCAACCTGTCTTCCTTGCGGACACATCCATGTACCAGTCTGAAGTGTATCCCCCCTCACCTGCCCACACTGGCACGGCACCGAGAAAGATGTCTGTACCAAATACACACACACACACACACACACACACACACACACACTCATAAAATATGTTAACCTTTATCTTAACTTTGTCACTGGAAATGTTAGCATAACTCAACCCAAGCAGTTTTGGCTGTTTTATTTTTAACCACTGGCAACTTGTTTCAAGAAAAAGACACTGTCGTCAACAAGAGACACTGGTTCACCGTTAGGAATTATTAACATTACAGTTTTCCAGTGGGATCTCAGGTACTCCCAGGGAACAGTTAAGCCTCCAGTAAGTACTTCCTACTGTTACGTCAAACACGTTAGCACACACCGTCTGCCTCGGACATGGGCAAGAACACCCGTGCGTGCCGCTCCCTTTCACAAAGCTTTGCTTTTGCCCCAGACATTGTGGAAACTCCTTGCTGAGGACACTCACTTGCACGGCCCTCCTCGCACCAAAGGAGCACCCAGCACCCCGTCTCGGCACCCCAGGGCTTAGTTACCTAAAAACGCCAGGCTCCTTTGCATGGTATCAAGATTGGCTCCCACCATGGGTGTTCCGAAGACCGGGCTCCTGGTTTTGCAGAGAGTTCCAGAAGAAGGCAAACAAGGTGGTTTTGGCATTGCTGCCCGCCTCCCTGCATCGAGTGTCCAGAACTCCCGGGAGGGGCGCTCTGAGGAACCCCCGCCTGAGGTGTGGGAGTCTCTGTCCACTTGCAAACCACTTCTATCTCCCCGTGTAGCCCACCTCACGATGTCCACGGGACTCAGGACAATGGGGTTCTGGAGGAAACAGCCACCTGAACGTTCGTGGTACTAGTTAAGGCCTTGATGGGAGCAGTAGTGAGAAATGCCGGGAGCCTCAGACGCAGAGTGAGCATCAGGCCCCAGCCCTCTTTGGCAGGCTGTGGCCAGTGTCATAAGGCCCTTTACTGTGAGCTCTGGACCTGCTGACTCTGAATACTACTCACTGAAACCCTGGGCTCCCAAACGAGTTCACAGACACTCAAGTGTCATTACGGTGTCTGCAAAGGGGACTCTACTGAGACAGAGAAAACCGAGGGACGTCTTCTGTTGAAGAAGGCAGCGCTCCCCCTGCGGGTGGGGGAGCCGCTCCTGCCCTCCAGCCTGGCTCATAGCAGGTTCACCCCATGCTTCAGCAGCTTCTGCTTGGCTTTGCCCGGGAGGCTGAAGGCGCCGTCCTGCGGGCTGGGGAAGCCGGAGCTCCGTGCCGCTGCAGCCAGCTGCTGGAAGTAGGTCTCCTGGGCCGGGCTACAACACGCGTACACCGCAGTGGAGGCATTCCTGCGGGGAGAGAGGGCACAGATGACCGTCCCTGTGCCACCTGTGTAGGCCTTTGCCCACAGGGACCTTGAAGGGCGCTGCGGGGGCCCCGCAACTCCAAATGCCACCATTCGGGCTTTGATATCTGCACTTGAGGTCCAGCGTCCGTGCCCGTCACCATCTCTCTTTCCTTTCCACTCCCGGGATGCTGCGACTATGTGTGGTGGCCCTGGCCACAGAGCCCGAAGGGGGCATGGCAGCGGCATGGGTGCACGGATGGGTGCACGTTGTGCTGACAAGACAGCCTCATACAGCATCACGCAGCAGAGGGGTGACCCCATGGGACAGACAGGGCCCTGATGGCATGGGGCTGGGTGATGCCACCAGGCTGCCAAGCACAGACTGTCCACGGAGGGCGGCTGGAAGTGAAGGGAATATGGGCAGAGGAGTGGGATATGACATAAAGTGACAGGAAACCTATTGCAGAAACAGAAGGAGGGATAAAGGTCCTGTGCAAAGGAGAACCCATGAGGGAAGAAGTTACTCCAGGGCCAGGCAACCAGCTGGTTCCTTGATCCTGCTGGCCTCGGACTACTGCTCCACTGGGCCTGTTTCCCCAAATCTACTAAGAGAGGGTAGAGTCAGGAACCACAAGGGCCCCCCTCACTGGGATCTCTGCTTCCAGGCGAGGAGGAAGGAGAGTCCCATCCTCCTCTAGCTTCTCCCTGGGAGCCCAAGGGACCAGAAGGGCCTCCCTGGCCCAGGTGTTTTGTGCCACTCCCTGGACCAGCAGAAAGAGTCAGAGGCATGTCACAACAGCCGCGGAGAGGGGGCTCCACGGCCTCGTGGTTACAAGCATGAGCTAGAGTCCCACACACCAAGGAGCTGATCCCAGCCATGTGGCTCCCGAGCTGTGTGCCCCTGGTAAGTGACTCATCCTTTCAGTCCCAGCGCTAAGTCCCACATCTGTAAAATGGATAGAACAATAGTGAATCCCATCCCTGAGATTTTTTAAGAGACAAGATGAGTCAAATAGATATAAATTGCTTAGCACGTGGTGAGGGATTAAGAAACTGTGGCCGCTGCTTCTATTACTATTAAAAAAAGCCATGATCCCAACACTAAAACCCTCTCTTCCCCAAGGAAGGTGGAGTACCACAGGGCTGCGAGGAGGTTGACAGATCTCAGGCTGACATTTCACTTATTTCCATCCTCTCAAAACAGAACCCCCCACACCCCAGCACAACTGGTTCCCATACCTGTGACAGGACACGTTCATCTAGGTTGCCAGCCTGGGGCAGCTCAGACTTAAAGCTGGAGACAGCACATTTTTATGGAAAGATACACTGAAGTATTGGCCAGAGATGGTGCTGGGCCACAGAGATGCCCGAAACCCCATGTGCAGGGCATTGGCACAGCATCACTGTGATGGCTGAGGCCCCAGGGTATGTCTGTGGGAGTCCAGAGCCCACACCCCTCCATTTCGACTGCCCTCCCCCACCCCCTTGAGCTGGAAATGTGTGAACAGAATGTGTACATTAGAGTCAGAGAGACTCAGGTTCAAATCCTGGCTCTGCCCCTTAATCAGACTGTGACACTGGGACAAGCCACTTATCTTGTTTGTGCCTCAATATCCTCCTCTGTATCATGAGAACAAAAACATGCACCCGTCCAAATTATCCCAAGGACTGAGTGGAATAACAAACACAGAGCACACCCTTCCCTCTTGACCCTCTCACTTGCCTGATTTTCTCCTATGGTTTCATAAGAGAAGCATGTAGGGAGAAAAAGTAGAATTCAGTTGGTTAAATACCAAATGATACTAATTTATAGCTCTGTACCTACTGATAGAGAGATGCTTAGGATATATAATAAAGTGAAAAAAGGAACTTATAAAACAGTACATTAGTGTGATCCTACTTTTTAGAAAAAAAAGATTAAAATAACGAAAATAAAATCTCTTTTTTCTAAGCAAAAAAGAAAACCCCACAACAACAACAAAACCTGGAGTAGGAGACACCAGACTAACCGGTCTTTTGGGTGTGACAGGTGAGGGGAAGCAAGCCTTTTACTTCCTAGATTCGTGCCAGTCTGACTGCTTCTGTGAGCACGTGACCATATTAGTGGGCAGCAAAGGCACTCGGGCATCGCTTTCGGCAAGAGACAGAGGTCCCGTGAAAGGAGGTGATGGTGGGCAGGGACTGGATGAATGTTCTTCATTTCGTTATGAATACGACTGTGGCCCAGACTCCTGGAAAGGCTGCTCTGGGTGCAGGACTTCAGGAGTGACCGGGTTGGGGGGAAACTCACCTAACAGTCATCTCGTACAGCGCGGGCAGCTGGGCAAAGTCTGAGTGCATGAGGCTGATGGCCCGGAGGAAGCGGCGGTCCTGGGAGGTGGCCGCCTGTGGCAGGTTTGCTTCCGGAAGAGGACACAGAAGTTGTGGGTGGCAGACTCCTCCCCTGCCCTCCCCACCGCCAGCACTATACATTGGGAGAGCAGTGCGGGGGGGACTCGGGGCCCTTCAGCTGCCACCATATGACAGACTGCACGATGTCCCGGAGAATGAGCAACACCGGTTTCTGCCCATGAACACCAACATTTCGAGGCAGACCTTCTCACAGATATTTGAACATGTGTGTGCTTCTCTCAAAATGTTGGAGAAACAACCAAAAAGACAAAATGGGTAAGGAAATGTTTGCCAGGCGAATTCTAAACTCAGTGGGAGCTGGCTCCCAAGCAAGAGAGCAGCATCCTATGGGCAGGCCACGACTCTGGGCATAGCAGCAACCCCGGGGGCGCTGGCCCCGAGTCCTCACCCCCACCCCAGGCCCCGTGCGCCTCTCCTTACTGGTCAGCACATTCTGGATGCGGTCATAATGCGTGAAGTTGTACATCCTGCTGGGGGAGGCAGCCACGTCTTTGGGAAGCGTCTCCTTCAGGTGGACCTCCAGCCCGTTCAGGGACGCCAGGCTACTGTGGTACTGCAAAGGAACGGCTGGGTTAACCTCAGTGGGCCAGGGCCTCACTAATAACAACCCAGAGGAAACCTGCATGGCCATGTGATCAGCAGAAAGGACCCTGACTGGTATTTCTACCTGTTTTTGGAGAAGTACTAATTTCTGCCCTATATTCTTCTTCTTCTTTTTTTTTAAAGATTTACTTGAGAGAGAAGAGAGCATGTGAACATGGCGAGTGGAAGGGCAGGAGAGAGAATCTTAAGCAGGCTCCACATCCAGTGCAGAGCCCCACACAAGACGTGATCTTACAACTCTGAGATCACCCCCTGAGTCGGACACATAACTGACTGAGCCACCCAGGTGCCCCTCCCACTTTTATGTTCTAATGCTTTCTTAAATTGTAGAAAAGTCAGGGGTGCCTGGGTGGCTCAGTTGGTTAAGTGTCTGCTTTTGGCTCAGGTCGTGATTGCGGGGTCTTGGGATCCAGCCCTGTGTTAGGCTCCCAGCTCGGCGAGAAGCCTGCTTCTCCCTCTCTCACTCCCTCTGCCTGTGTTCCTTCTCTCACTGTGTCTCTTTCTGTCAAAGAAACAAATAAAATCTTTTAAAAATAAATAAACTGTAAAAAAATCATAAAACAGAGGTGAACAGAAAAGCTGAGAAAGAAGAAAGCGAAGTTCCGATTTCAGTATCCATAGGTACCATGTGACTGGAACACAGCCACGATGTCTGTCTACATATTATCTACAGCAGTGGAGCCGGGTAATTGTACAGAGCGGAAAAACATGCGCCAAGTGTTCCTTTACATTACAAGTCTGCCAAGCCCTGAGACAGACTAGCACACATGTGATCCTCACAACAGCCCCAGGAGACACGAAGCTGGGGCTAATTCCTGGCTCCTTCAGCTTCTAGTCAGCGGTAAAGCAAGTGGCTTGAATGTCAGCGTGTGCCATAGCGTGCAGAAGTGATACAGTGACATACCTTCACCCAAAGTGCTAGTTTCACAGGGGAGGGGTACATTTTCATGAAGAATTTTACACTGATACCCTGGCACTAACCTCAGGCCTCATCTGCTGTATACCAAGCGCTCAAAAGTCCTACTGTAGCAGTGAATAATTGATCTGATCCCTGGATTTGAAGGTCAGTGAGATTATCTTGGGTTTTGAGCAGGGAAGAATCAGTGGCTCTATGCTGCCCCCTGGTGTGAGCATACTCGGGTAACCTCTCCCGGCTGCTCCCCTCTCTCCCCCAACCCCTTTCCACCCAGCTCCCTGCCCCAACCCTCAGCAAACATAAAAGGGGTGGCAGTTCATTCACTAAAAAAGATGGGTTGATGGTGTGTAAAATGATCAAGGAACCCTTTCAAAGTGGGGTGCGGGGGGGCCTTACTGTCCTATCAGAACTGTGGTTTACCATTCTGCAGCGGACCTGCTTTTCTCGACAGCAGCCAAAGGTCTGGAGGGAAATCAGGTCAAGCATTTGTATGCAGTTCCAGGACAAAAAGGCAATAAAAGAGCTCTCCCAATTATAAAACAGACAGCCTTCAGGCCTGATCAATAAAGGCAGCTCTCAAACCAGCAAGCTGATCAAAGCTAGTTACTCCCCACTCTTTTTAGAAAAGAGTTTTTCTTCTTCATTACACTGCATCCCTTTTCTGGGGCCCACCTCACACCAGACCCTCCTTTGTATGAAAGCCCATGGAGGCCACTGTCCTGACACAGAGGGGCCCTATGGGACAAACCAAGGCCGGTCACTCCAGGGGTGTGGATCAGTGGGGGAGCAGACGGGCTGGGGCAGGAAGACGGGGAACAAGCCAGGATTCTGGACCCTCCGCTTTATCTTCTTCCTGGTAAAACAGGAGTTATAGTGCCTCCCCCTGTGCTGCTTTCAGTCTTGGCTGAAATAGCAGATATCAAGGCCTTAGAAGCCACTGAATTCAGAGTACATTTTAATTTTCTTCCTTCCTCAGGAGGAGTCTATGCTATTTTTTCTTTTGGGGGGAGAGAGGGCGGGGGGGAACATAAAGATAGCATATCCAACTTCATGGCATCCAAATGCTGGGCCTTCAGAATAACCTGTCCGCAGCTTGGCACCAAGCAGAAGAGGCCACGGGTACCAAGGTATCATCAGGGAGACGACAGACCCAGCACAGCACTCAGGGGCCCTGGGGTGCTGGCGGAAGGGGGAGGGTCAGTCCCTCCCAGCTGCGGTGGAAGAGGGTGCAGGAAACAACCCAACCACCACCGGGTGCCATGCGGGCTATGGAAAGGGAAGATAAACCAGCAGGCCTGGAGAGGAGCAGGCTCAGCACAGAGGAAGCTGCCTTCCCTCCTCCGTGCTCCAAAGGGACTGGCTCGCTTACCAAGCCCTGCATGCTAATAAGACCGCCTTAGAATAATACAGATTTACGAACAGAAACAAGGCAAGCCCCAGGACACTATCTGCCCTGCAGCTGTTTCAACTTGCTGTTCTTCCTGCTCCCACTTCCAGGCTAACCAGGCGAGGCTGTTACTATAGCAACTGGAGCTTAGTGCCAGTGTGGGCTCCAAGAAGGTCAGTTCACTGCTCTGGGTGGAAGAGGCTGGAATGATTTAAGAGGAGCCTTCTGGATGGCGCCTGGGTGGCTCAGTGGGTTAAGCCTCTGCCTTGGGCTCGGGTCATGATCTCAGGGTCCTGGGATTGAGCCCCGTATGGGGCTCTCTGCCAGCAGGGAGCCTGCTTCCCCCTCTCTCTCTGCCTGCCTCTCTGCCTGCTTGTGATCTCTTTCTCTGTCAAATAAATAAATAAATCTTAAAAAAAAAAAAAAAGAGGAGCCTTCTGGAGCCCGTTAGCATTTTAGATGTCTCAGGACCGCTAGGAAGGAGCTTTAGATCCCCTTGGTTCAGTGGAGGGAAAGCATAGCCTTCTGGAATAGTCCCCACCCAGACTCCAGCTGACACAGGACCTACAGCTGCCCAGGCTGGGAGGGGAGACCACCAGCGTTGGTGGCAGGGGTGGCGGCATGACCCTGGCTGTGCTCCCCATCTTTACCTGTATGATCGTGCACGCACTGCACCTGAAGGGCAGGGCCGGCCAGCACCCCAACCCAGCATCCCACCCTGCACTCCAGGAAAACGAAAGTGGGGAAGGGTTAGGGGACTGAGCTTGTGGGACGCCTCTGCCCCCAGCACTGTGCTCTGCGCTGGACTCACTCACCCCCGCCAAACCCGGAGTGTAGGCAACACCGTCATCCACACCGTGTACAGCAGGTGGGGATGACCCACGAGGTCTCACAGCCCTACGCAGTGCTACAAGGGGGGCCCCTGCACACCTGTCCCCACTCCCGGGAGGCAGGTCTGCACACACTTACCACCTCCTCGATGGCGACATCGTCGCCCAGCAGCGGCTCCTCGGCCAGCAGGGACAGCACCAGCCCGTTAACACTGTGGGTGTAGAGCGTCATTGGCACAAGGCCCATACAGGATGCTGGGGTTGACCTGGGGTCCCTTCTGTCTGCAGGGGAACCGCTGTCATCCTGAGACTCTGCCAAGTCTGAGCTGCTGGGTGCTGAGCAGTTGTCGTGAACCCCAACACATTCCAGGCCCTGTTCCCTCATGGGCAGCATGGTTCCTCTCTGCCTCAAGTCTGAGCAAGGCCAAGACCGAGGCCTGCTCGTCCTTCTGGACAAGTGGTCTTCCCTGGGAAAGGGGGCTTGGCTGCTGTCCTCTGGGAGGTCATCGTGCTGTTTCAGGGCTCCATTCTGGCTGAGCATCTCAGGAGCGGATGGAGAGAGGAGGCTGCTGAAGGCCATGACCACAGGCAGGGCGTCAGGTGGCTCGGGTTCCCGGTCACCAGAGACGCTAACAAATTCCTCAAAGCAAGGACCACCACCATCTGGGGCACCCATACTTGGGAAGGCAAAATAACCCGAGGATGCTCCTGTTTCCTGAGCTTCTGGAATGTGGATGGCAGACAAGTCTGGTTCCTCCTCCCCGCAGGTAAGATGAAATTCCTTTGCCAGGGAGCAGCCAAGACCGGGACCCTCGTCCCTGGCAGGGCTGTGCAGGTTTGCAGGCCTGACCTCCTCCAGATCATGGCCAGGCAAGTGCCCATTCTCCCCACTGCCATCTGGCCAGGCTCCATCAGGACACGCAGACTCAGGAGTGGCTGCCAACATCCAGGCCATGGCTTCCACGTGGCCAGTGGTCTTGTCTGTCGGGGCAACGGTGCTCTGAGGGCATGGAGGCTGCCGGGCTGGGCGCTCCTGGAGTCTGGCTGGTGCTGCAGCAGGGCTGGCAACAAGGCAGACATGAAGGAGGGGCGCCCAGCCAAACACAAGGCAGGTGCCCTTCCCCGGAGAATACTAAAGCACTGCTTCCATAAAAAGCAGGGCCACTGGTGACAAGTGGGTGCCCGAGGCCACAGAGCCGAAGACGCCTTGGTGGTTAAACCACAGGAGTAAAATGAAGGCACCGTCTGGCCCTCAGAGCTTCACAAGGTGCTACCAGATCACCTGCTGGAGACAGCAGGGCCCACAGTGTGAGAGACGGCCTCCCCCATGTGCAAGTCCGCTCTGAGTTAGGCCCTGGACTGGAAGCTGTATGTATACTATTTCCAATTGTGACACTGAGCCCATGAAGTAGGTTTATCACGGGGTCTCTTTTACAGATGAAAACCCTACGGCTCTGGCGGGGAACAGACTTGCCCAAGGTCACAGAACTGATGTGCGACTGATCTGGAACCTGAAACCCACACCCACTGTCATGATGCCAGCCACCTGTTATCTACGTGCTCAAGTCCCAGATGCCCCTTTCATGGCAGAGCGCGGAGAAGATGGCATATGGAAGGCTGGGCTGTCTGGGCGCTTGTGTGGACACACCCATGGGAGGGAGTCCCTCCATTACGGTCCACGAGGAACCCCGGCCGCTCTGGTACCTGGCTGACTGCTCCCTTGGGAATTCATGGAGACTGGTGGCCTCCTCTTTGGTCAGGAACACAGGCAAGATCTGGACATTCGGGGGGAGCGCTGCTCCTAGAATCACGAAGCAACACAGACAGGGCTCAGCTCTGGGCCAGGGAAGATGGAAGGGGAGTCACTGCTCTTGGGGGGACGTAGCCAACCCAATGCCAACTGAGAGCAGCGCTCTGACACACTCCTCAGCCCAGAACAAAATACACAAAACTGCAGCTACAGTTTTTTTGCCCAGCGAGGAAGGACCCCTCATGGGCAGCTTTACTTCTTGCTGCGGAGAAAGGTGACTTTGGGGGGAAGAAAATCTAGCAGCACTTAAAAAAAACAAAAACAAAAACAAACAAAAAAAACAGATCAAAGCTGTAAGAAAGCACTTCCAACTGACAACAGGGATCTGCCCTAACTTGGGCTTCAAAATAAAACAAAATAACCCTCTCGGGGACACCTCCATATCCCGCAGAAGGTCTTTGTGGCCGCTGCCATTTATCTTAGTCCCTCCTAACCAGGATCATAACAATGAATGACAAAGCATCTGAAAACAGGGATTTTAAAGGTACGCCTAAAATCATAAGCCTTACGATCAGGATTCTCGGACGGCTAACTTCGTTCTTAAGGTTCTCGTCTGTTCTCCTAATCTATGAACAGATGAGCTAACCCATGGGACTGCGTGGCCTCTCCTGTGACTTGTGTAGGGGAGAGGCAGCACAGAAGACCCCATTCTCAAGATGCAGTGAGACACCTTGCCACTCACCCTGTTCCTGTGGGCCACCCCCTCCTGCAGGTCTTCTCTGCAAATAAACACACACAGAAGTTGGCGCTGGGGACCGCTTTCTCCTCCCGACCCGATCATCAGGACTGCGCTGTGCCATCTGTTCGTGAAACGCAGCCAGGCCCAGCGTGCTGGCCCCCACCGCATGCCAGCAGCCAAGCAGATGGAACAGAAGCTGCCTCAAGCTGCTTGCTCACCACCACGGCCGGGGTCAGGTGAGAACCTGCATCCTGCACAGGCAGCAGCCACACACACACACCCCGCCCCGCCCAATGCGCATCAGGCGTCATGCTCTGATTGCTGTTTCCCTCCTCTGGGAAGGAAAGTGAGGATTCCTGTTACCCTTTTACGCCTCCAGAGAACGCATCTGTCACCATATCCCCGCACCTGCCCCAGCTCTGGCGTGCAACGCACGCACATTCCACCGCGACAGATTTATGTGAACCCCATGTCATGTTCCTTGCTCGGTTCTCCCTCTCAAATAAACAAATAGAATATGAAAAAAAAAAAAAAAGATCTTGGGGAGTTTCAACTGGCAAAGCCCTTGATGAAGGGTACTCTGGTCATTTCTACTGAGCTTCAAAATTCCAAATCCTCTGACCTGCCTTGTACCAAGATGCATAAATGCCCCATGACCCTTGCGATAAAGGATCTGACCTAAACCAAAGGCTATGCGAGAGCGCTTGGGCTTCTTCGGCTTCACTGTCGAGGTGACCATCCTAATTTTCTCCCAAATTACGAATTTTCTCAAAAGAGCTTCCCAGACAATTCAACCAGAGGTTCCAAAATAACCCAGAAGAACAAAACAAAAACCAAAGACTGCTCTAGCCATCATGGCTTTCACTCCTATGAAACGATGCAGCTTCCTTTCTTTTTTTAGTGGCTTTTTAAAAAACTCGTATTTTAAGTTATATAATTTTACTCTATATAATTCCCTCCTCTCCCCCGCAAATCACATATAATCCCTTCACCCACAAGCTAATACTGTTAACCTGAGGCCTATTTTCCTTTATGCTTATGCATTTTTTAAAATACTCTGAGATCACATTATATAAAATTCTATTTTTTTGGCTTAAAAACAGACACTGTGGACAAAGCATTACAGCAGGGGAAGGGGTCTTTCCAATACCTGGTGCCGAGACGCAGCTGGCTGAATCAGGACCTTGGCCATGAGGGAGGGTGGGAGCTGGGTGCTAACAATCCTAGGTCATAGGAACAAACACGCCGTGAGACAAAATATATCACAGGACTCTGGACTGGAAAGATTCTAACACCCTAACCGGTGAGGATCTTGTGGGGTAGGGGAAGGCACCTAGGTGGCTCGGGCTGTTGAGCATCTGCCTCCAGTTCAGGTCATGACCGCAGGGTCCTGGGACTGAACCCCATGTCACATTCCCTGCTCAGTTCTCCCTCTCAAATAAATAAATATAATATTTAAAAAAAAAAAAAGATCTTGGGGAGTTTCAACTGGCAAAGCCCTTGATGAAGGGTACTCTGGCCATTCCTACTGAACTTCAAAATGTCCAAATCCTCTGACCTACCTTGTACTAAGATGCATGATGAAGAATACTGACTACAGAAAAAATGGCAAAATTACTACAAAAATGGGGAAATCGCTAAATGTCCATCGACTAGAGAGTAGTTGAGGAAATCATGGCACAGCTGTAACACCAAAGGTGTGTGGTGATTCTAAGAATGAAGCAGATCAGCATGGGCTGATGGAGAAATTTCTGTGTGACACACCGAGGAGCCCTAGGATCCCATTTATGGATGCGGCAAAAATAAACAGAAGCAATGTCCGCTGATGTGCTGGAAACACCGGGAAAAGCAAAGGATGCTCATCCACCTACTGACAGGGGCTCTACGCTCAGAGAAACTTGGGAACTGTGCTCCGTGTGTTTCTGTCTTGATTCTTTTTTTTTTTTTTTCCCACAAGGAGGCTCTGTTCATATGTTAGGTGTATGTAAGGAGGAGGGGTGCCTGGGTGGCTTAGTGGGTTAAAGCATCTGCCTTTGGCTCAGGTTATAATCCCAGGGTCCTGGGATGGAGCCCCGTGTCGGGCTCTCTGCTCAGCAAGAAGCCTGCTTCCTTCTTGCCTACTTGTGATCTCTGTTAAATAAATAAATAAAATCTTAAAAAAAAAAAAAAAAACACTATGTAAGGAATGTGACATGAGGAAAATATGCTTGAAGCCATGCCACCAGTGAGCCTGGAGGCGCCACCAGCAGGTTCAGAACCATCATCATGAGCAAAGGGGAAAGGAATGATGGTGCACTGGGCCGAGGGCCACTGGGAAGCAGGACCTGGGCTAGGTCCTTCTAGGTCTGTTCTCTCATTTCATTCTTTTCTGGTAGAGAAAACTCAGCAAGCAACCTGCCCAGGGTCACATGGCCGGGAAAGCGAGGCCAGGACTGGAAACCCAGCCCATCAGGCCCCCAGAACTTCTCCAATCACACATTCATCTAGTTGTCAGAAAGCTCTGGACACAAGCAGTGAGCAGACCCCATGAGGAGCACCGCCTTGAACAATGCGTGGAGGGGCTTTTCCAATGCCCTCCAACTACACAAAGAGGTGGGCTGAGAGCTCAGAGGCAAGCAAGAGACAGACCCAGCCGGCAGGAGCCTGAGCAGAAGCAGGTACGGCCGTTCTGCTGCTAGGCAAGGCTGGCTGCAGCAAGTGCAGCGGGAGAGGGGCATGCATGGCAGGCGTCCACACCCCTTTGCCTACAGTGCTGGCCGCTGGCCACCCAGGGGTACCCTGTGCTGAGACTTCCGTGGGTCTCTCTACAGCTGCCTTTTATATTCCTAACCCTCTTCTGGACACAACTGTCCATTTCCCGGCTCTGCTAAAACACACGCATGTCCCCTAGGTCAAATCGAAATGACCTGCTGTTTGCCAAAACAGCCCTCTTGGAACTGGCCAGAGACAGAGCTTCCCCTTCCCACCCAGCGCTGTGACCTGGAGGTGGCTGGGAGAGTCCTGCAGCAGGGGCATGGAGTGCAGGAGAGGGCTCTGGCATCACTCACAGTCCCTTATAGAGGACGCAGCCGGCGAGAATGTGAGGTGAGCGCTGGCAGGTCTGCAGGATTAGCGCTGCCTTCAGCAACAACAGGGGCTCCACCTGTGCGAGGGGAGAAGCACAGCCCCGAGTGAGCATACTTGTCATGTGCCAAGGTAGAAAGGTGTGGGGGTGAGGGGGCCTGTATGGAACAGAGGCGCAGGTCCTAAGCCAAAACGGGGGGAAAGCAGAAGGTGACATGTGGTAAGATCTGTGTCACGTCTTGGGCCTGCATTCCACTTCTTTCTGCCCAGAGCTGTGGAAGATGCAAAATGCCAAGTTCTTGGAACGGGGCGGCTTCTGCCGATGCATGAAGGTGCAGCAAACAGGGCACATGGCCACTCATAGGGAGAAAGGTAGGTCTCTGCTCAGGAGACCCTGACTCGATGCTGAGACCAGGAGGCAGAGGACAGGAGAGCCGATCCCTCAAACACAACCCTCCCCCTGTCCGCCGCTCTCCTCCGTCTGAAGCCCAAATCCCACAGCCATAGAGCACACTTCGTGTGATCTCAAGACTCTGTCCCTTAACAGCAAATGAAAACATCACAGTCTCTCACTCAGAGAGACTCCTCTGTACCAAGATCCTTGTAAGGAGTCTGTTACCTACAAGTTCCTAAAAATACCAGAGAAGGATCTGGACCTGGTCAAGAGTTGCCAGCAGCCTCCTTCCTATTTGCTGCAGCAGCCAGAACTTGCACCATCACCGTCAGAGCTCCGTGCCAGTGGAGCCAGCTTTGGAGCTGACGCTCCTCTCTCACATCCTCGAGACAGTGCCCGGTCCCAGCCAGCCATTCTGGGACGCTCTGGGGCCCACTTCGAACACTTCTCCAACAGGAGCCAGGAAAACCCGCCCCCATTTCTAGCCGGAGTCGGGCTCTGTGAAGGCAGAGTCACGACGCCACATCCCTGTTGAAAAGACCTTCTTAGCTACTGCAGTGAGACGTGACCCACGCACCTCCTGGGGCGCTGGGGGCACAGGCAGTCGGTTCTTAAGGGGCACAGCCTGGCATCTCTCTTTGGCCCTTGACAACGACGATGTGCTGTTCACCGAGATCAAGGCCACTGAGCAACAGGGAGTGTGGGGGGTCAGACCAGACACACAAGCAGCCTACGCATCACTGAATGCCAGTGGCCTATGGAACGGCTCTGCAACAAAACGCTCCCAAGTACTCTCCCCTGGACACAGAGAGACCTTGTTTTTAAAATGTTACCACCGGGCATTTTTGATGTTGAGAATACAAGGCAATTGTGGAATATCCTTATCAAGAGAGACAGGGACCTTCAGATGCCCAAGTTCCACACTCCTGGGACACTAGCGAAATAACACTACCCTCTATGGACTACTGACTTCATGCCATGTTAAGCACCATGTAAACAGTTGTGGGCTCTGTGACAGCAGTCTGTGGGTCAGGCAAGCGGGCTCTACTCCTCTACATGGAATACGTACGAAGGATGAGGGTGTTACCTGAGTCCGGTCCAGGTTCCAGAGGGAACAGAATATCTTGTGCAGATCGCTGGTGTTCCTCAGAATCTGTTCAATGAAGGTGTCCCATTCGGTGCGTAGGTCTTCCTGAGAGTGGTTCTAAAATGGGAACCGCCTGATGTTAGTCTCTGAGATCCCGTGAGACACACCTCTCGGCCAGGCTCCCTATGCCTACAAAACTCGGTCCTCACCCAGGACACTGGCCAGACGACAGGGCCTACTTTAAACCTCCTATGTACACGAGACACCCCCCCCACCCCCGAGAACTCAGCCACCACAGACCAAGCGCACGTGCTGGGGCCAGTGGTAACCTGCTTTTCCAACAGTCCCAGGGAGGAGGACATGGGAATAGACATTTGCAATGGACGTGACCTACACCACTGGGGAACAAAGGCATCTGAGAGGGGCCTTAAGGCCCCTTGATCTTGTTGCTGGACATGCTGTATTTACACCAAGCATTCCAACAGCTCATGGAATCGTGCTGTGTTCTGGCAACATGGGGTTTGCTGAAGACTCCTCACCACTATCTCCATACCTTGTAAGCCAGAGATACAGGTCCATTGTAAAAGTTGAAGACTCCAATGACCTGATCCAGAAACTGTTTGCAGCTAATGTCAGGGAGCTCCACAGCACAGCCCAGGACCTGGAAAGAGGGAAACCAGAAGATGGGCATTTTCCTTTGCTTTGAGTCCAAGCCTGGAAGCTTTGAGAAGGGAACTGGCTGAATCATCACACCATTCTAGAGCCTTGGAATGCTTCTGTGGGGCTGAGTTCCACAGAAGAGAAACATGTGCTCGGTCTGCAAGGAATCTGGCTGTATGTTTTAAGAGCCTGAATAAAGTCTGTTTTCTTTGACTCCGTGATTCCACCTCTAGGAATCTTTCCTGAGGGAATCGCCAGAAACTTAAAGCAACAAAGAAACCCTGGCAGAAAACAAATAAATAAATTCCCTCGGAATGGAAGTTCCACCAGGACCAAGATCTCTGTTTTGTTCACTGATGTAATTCAAGGGTTTACGACTGGCACGTGGTCAGGGCTCACCTCTCCCCTGATTAATCTGTGGACTGAATGTAACTCTGACCATAATCTGCCAGTGTTTCCTCAGAAACTGACACACTGATTCTACAAGAGAGACTTACAAAGGACCTAAAATATCCAAAGTTGTCTTGGAAGAGCACAAAGATGGGGGACTTAGACGATCTGGTTTCAAGACAGTGAGGACTTATACAGGATCTTCCAAGAGATCGACAGAAAAGAAGTGAGTCCAGAAACAGACCCCCTACTGCAATGGTCACCTGATCATCAGCAAAGGAGCCAAAGGAATCCAAGTGGGAGAGTTTTCTCAACCATGGCATTGGAACCACTGGATATCCGTAGGGAAAAAGAGGATCTTTGACCTTTATTTCAAATCAAGCATAAATTTTAATCCAAGATGAGTTACAGACCTAAGTTTAAAAGCTAAAACTATAAAGCTTGCCCAAAAAATGGGAGAATGTCTTCTCCAACAGGGTAGGGAATGGTTTCAGACAGGATACAGAGGGCAGTAACCATGAGGGATAAAACTGGCAAGTTAGACTTCATTAAAAATAAAAAATTCTGGGGGTGAACGCGACTCTTGATCTCCACATCATGAGTTTGAGTCCCATGTAGCATGTAGAGATTACTTAAGTAAATAAATAAGCAAACTTAGAAAAAAATTAAGACATTCTGTTCATCAAAAGACATCATTAAGAAAACAGATAGGCATGCCACAAACTGGGAGAAAATACCTTTAAAATATATATCTGATAAGGGCACCTGGGTGGTTAGATGGTTTAGCATTTGCCTTTGGCTCAGGTCATGCTGTCCAGGTCCTGGGATCAAGCCCCATGTTGGGCTCCCAGCTCAGCAGGGAGTCTGCTTCTCCCTCCCTCTGCCTCTCCCACTGCTTGTGCTCTCTCGGTCTCTGTCTCTCTCAAATAAATAAACAAAATCGTTTAAAAAAATTAAAATATATTAAAAACATTAAAATATATATCTGAGAAATAGTTGACATCCGGGATATAGAAAGAACTCACAAGCCTAAGTAAAGAAAGAAAACCTAATTTTAAAAATGGGCAAAAAACCTTTGGACAGACACTTCTAGAAGAGGGACCAGTGGCCATTAATATCCTTAGTCATCAGGGAAATGTAAATGCAAACCACAATGCGGTATCACTACACACCCAGCAGAATGGCTCCAACTGAACAGACGGACAGCATGTGTTGACAAGGACGTGGAAGAACTAAAATTCTCACACATGGTTGGTAGGAGTGCAAAATGGTACAACCACTTTGGGAAAAGGTCTGGCAGTTTCTTATAAAATGAATATACACCCACCCTGTAACCTCGCAAATCTATACCTAGCTATTTACCCACAAGAAATGAAAAGTCATATCCACAACAAGACTCATCTAGGAATGTTCCTAGGGGCCTTATTCTTAACTGCTCCTAACTAGACACGGTTCATGGACCCAGAAATAGGTAAGTCAGTAGACTGCTAGATCCAGACAATGGACATTCAGACGGTGCTGCTGAACAATGAAAAGGAACAACCTGCTGATACATGCCCCATGAGGTCACACGCACGACAGAAGCCTGCGGAGAGGAACACTACACATACTGTGACTTCTAGAACAGGCAAAACTCATCTGCGCGTGGGAAAAAATCAGAACGATGGCTGCCTGGGTCTCAAGGGTGAGAATTAATGGGACATCAGGGAGCTGCCCAGAGTGATGCTAATATTCGGCATCTCGATGGGGCTCTGTGTCGCATGGAGTGTCATTTGTCCATATGCATTAAATGGTATGCTCAAGATTTGTGTTTCAGTGTATGTAACTCTTACTCCAAGAGAAAAAAAAAAGCACAAACCACTACTGAACTCTAATTAATGTTATGCGCCAGGCGCCCGGCTAGCTCAGTCGGTAGAGCATGAGACTCTTAATTAATGTTATGCGCCATGCGGTACTGGGGGTGGGGAGGGGGTGTATACTAGTGTGCGTAATTTTGGCGAGCACTGAAGATGAAGGGTTGGATGGGGAAATGTGATAAAGTGACTATAATAAGTAGTATATGTAATAAAATGATAATTGCAGAACCTAGGAAGTCTATGTGAGTGTTGACTGTAAAATTCCTTTAATGGTTTGATTCGAGAAAAAATGGTCATCATAAAATGTTAGCAGGCATACCCACAAAGCTGAATATGCCACCTCACACTTAAGCATTCTTTCCCCTCCCAAATCAGTTTTAAATAAGCTTAGGCATGGGCCTAGTGTATATGGTACCATCAGATGTCAAGAAATGGTTTTTTAATGGTTCTTTGAAACCTAATCTATATATCAATGTCTGCAAGTTTCTGGGTCAATGCCCTGTAAGCATGGAGAATACAGAGAAAAGACAGAGGTTGAAAAGTTGACCTGCATCACAGAGCAGAGAGAATTTCCTCAGGCTGGCTGAAATCTCTCAAAAGCAACGAGAAAGCAGCCATGTGCAACGCAGGACAGGTTAGGAATGTTATGGAGAGCAATCAGTTATGGTGGCACCTGCAGAGAGGGACCAAGGAAGTGTGGAGAGTACAGCATGTGGCCCCTAGGGGTGCGGCGGGGTTGGGGGGGGTTGTCCCAGGCTCCAGACACCTTGGCAACACAGCACTCATGACTAAGATAGATGATTCACAGTAGAGGCGACCCCTGGCAGCACAGGTTCTGTCCGATCAAACTTACCAAAGGTACTCTCCGTCCACCTTTATGGCAAATTTCAGCTTCCGCAGACGGACGAGGGTCGGGGCAGAGGAGGAGATGTCCGAGACACAGCGCACGACGCCCGCAATCTGTCCACAGAGCAACTCCTGCTGGTCAAGCAGGGTCTGTGGGGAAGAGGCAAAGTCCAGGGAGACGAGCCCAAACTGTCGAACTCACAAGGCATCCCTTTGAGCAGGGGCTGAGGCCACAGCAGAATGCAGCCGGCAGGCCAGATCTGGTCTACTGCCTGAGATGGCCAGGGAGCTAAGTGTTGATTTTGTATTTAAGGGCAGCAGCAACAACAAAGAAGACCTTCCATGTCCGGCAAGGCCTCAATATTCACTTTTGGGCCCTTGTCGTACAGGACAGAATGTGCGGCCCCCTGCTCAGAAGGACGAACTGCCACGGAACGTCCACAGCCGCGTGCACATGAGGTCTGTGCAGATCTAGGTTTTTGTTCCTAGGACTAGAGGCCCCTGTGTGGTTCTGTACAAGCAGGAGCCGTTGGTCCCTATTCAAATGCCCTGTAGAGCGGCCTAGATTCACCCCAACTACCCAACTGGGAGGGAAGTCACGTGAGCAAATACCTAAACCTCCTGATCACTCTGAGCCTTACCACCCTGCGGGACAGCCACATATCATAGCGCAACAGAAAATGTACACGCCCCGAGGAAGAAGTCTTCCTTAAAAGAACCGGACTTGAACTTAATCAAGGCTCTAGATCATACTACTAGTGTAAAGGAACTACAGGGGAAGATCTGAAATGACACTGCCTTGAGGAAGTGATCAGGCCCATCCAGAGTGTGGGGCCTTCTGACATTCCACAGCACAAAGGCACAGACTTTGGTAATTCAGAGGGGTGGTGGGGAAAGGGGCTGAGGGGAGGGTGAGAAGTGGTATGTGACAAAAGAAACTGAAGAAAAGAAGCAAATGGAATGTGTAGAATTTGTTTGGCTCCTGACTAGCAAGTGGAGAGGGAGAGGTAAGGAGGGAGGGTGGGAGGAATGGAAGGAGCAGGATCTGATGAGGTAATCTCTAAGACAGGAAGGCAAAATTTGAATACAGATAGTATCACATGATATTAAGGAATTATTGTTACTAATTAATGGGTTCATGAGGATTCATGATACTCTCCTCTCTCCTTTTGCAGACATTTGAATAAAATTGTTTTAGGGGTTTATTATAAAACAGTTTTATTTATTATTGGGTGGCTGAAGTCAGCTGAGCATCTGACTCTTGGTTTCAGTTCAGGTCAGGATCTCAGGATTGTGGGACAGAGTCCTGACCTGGGCTCTAAGCTCACCAGAGAGTCTGCTTGAGATTCTCTCTCTTGCTCTCTGCCCTTCCCCCAGCACACATACACACTCTCTCTCTCTCCAATAAATAAATCTCTTCTTTAAAAAAGTGCTTCAAAAAAACATTAATTTAAAAAGTTTTAAAATTTTTAAAAAATTAAAAAAAAAAAAAAGGGGGCGCCTGGGTGGCTCAGTGGGTTAAAGCCTCTGCCTTCGGCTCAGGTCATGATCCCAGGGTCCTGGGATCGAGCCCCGCATCGGGCTCTCTGCTCAGCAGGGGGCCTGCTTCCTCTCTCTCTCTCTGCCTGCCTCTCTGACTACTTGTGATCTCTCTGTCAAATAAATAAAATTTAAAAAAAAAATTAAAAAAAAATTAAAAAGTTTTAAAATTTTAAAAAGCATTTTCAAGGAGCTGATCAAAACCTGGGAGCAAGGGGAGGCAGAGAGAAAATCAGGACAGTAGTAGAGAGCTAGAGAGGATGGAAGGGATGGCTGTCTGGGACTTTCAAGACCAGAACAGCAAGAAATAGTACAACTAAGGATAAGAGAGTAGAAATGTCAAAGCCTGGGTGATGTGAAGAACACTGTCCCACTGTCAATGCTATACTTTTGCAAAGCCTACACTCTGAGGCAGTAGGACCCCCCACCACCTCCCCAGGGAGTAATCCGCTGGGGTGCTTACCTGAGGGGGGTAGAAATAACAAATGCCAGCTCTTGTCGGATCTCCTTCTTCCTTTACCTTTGAACCATCATATAGGAAGAAATAATTCCACCTGGCAAGAGAACAGAACAGAGCCATGTTTCCTTTCATCCAGGGATCAAGGCATTTTAAAACACAGTTTCCTCTTTCCCAGCGCAAGATGGACTCATTACTCAGTATGTGAGAACCCTTCTGGTGGCCCCAGAGGAGAAAGAACCCAGCAGCTACAAACAGATAAGAAAAAACATTTCACAAGGGCCATCCAATCAAACTAAAAATATGCCTCTATCCAGCTGTCAGGCCGTTTGGCCAAAAAGACTTAAGAGTAGATGGAGGAGACAGATCACCCAGGGCCCCCTCTTGTTTGGGACACAGACCCTTAACCATACAACCAGGGTTTGGTATGCTGTCTCTAAAGGCTCTGATAATAAAACAGGGGTGTCTTTGATGTCTGCCTACACAGCTGGTGGGCACAATGACCTCCGGAAATATCCCTTGGGCCAGAAATTCATGCATTCATTTAACAAACAGTAAATGAGGCCCGACAGTGTGCTCTCCCTCTGCCAGACCTGGGGCTGTGGTGGTCAAAGGAAGACATTAAACATACAGTTTCAATGTAGGATAGGGAGTCTATGATGGGAAAATGGGGCTCATGAGAGTTCACAGCAGAGCCCGGAACCCCTCTCTGCCTGGCAAAATCCTAACAACTATGTTAAGAGGAACTCTTGACACGACCCTTCATCAAACTTCTGATTTCCTCCATGCAAAGGCATCTCTCTTCTCAATTTCTATAACCCTCTATTCTTCACAAAGGACTCTTACAGTCTACTCTACAGCAAAGCCACAATTAACTTGTTTTAAGACCACAAAGCAGACTCCCTAAAGGCCAGGCCTGGGTTTCACCTCTCACACCCATTAGGCTAGAGCGGTAAGAAGGAGGAGCTGTGACCACTCTGTCACCCTCCTTCTTCTCCCTGGATCTACACCCTCCCCCTACCACCCTGCCTGGCTCCCACCTTCTCTTCCGGATGACCAGTAAGAACTCAGTTTCTAGTACAGGACAAGTCCAGATCAAAAAGCCTCAAAAATGCGTCAAACTCCATTCAGAAACTCCATGGCTGGGCCCTGTTTACCTGCTTCTTACATTCTCTGGGTGAAAGCAACCTCGCTCAGGCACACAAAAGAAAACCGGGGTGTCATTTTGAATGACTCCCTCTTTGTGCCTTCCACACACATAACCAACCCTCACCGAGTCCTGCTCATTCTATTTAAACCATGCCTTTGGCTTTCATTCCTCAACGAATGTTTGCTGAAGCAACTGACAAGAGACACTTAACCCAGCTGGGGTTGAGAAGGGAACTAAGTTTCAGGAAGACATTATGTAAGAGGCGGACTGGCCAAACCTCTTCTAGTGGTGAGGCTCCACACTGTAGCCATTTCTTATCTCTTACCGATGAAGCCTATAGTGCCCACACCGCCAACAAAGCTGCTGCATTAACCAGCCATGGCCATCTTTTCCGGTCTACCAGCCATGCTCGACTCGCTCCAGCACTGCAAGGTCACAACCCGGCAGCTCTGGAGAGAAATGCTCACATGCTGCATCCGCCTGCTCGGAGAAAAAAATGCCTTTCCCCACCCTCCACCCCCCTTAACGAAATCAAGACAGCCTGGCTGGGGATTTTCAGTTAATCCAAAACATGGGTCCAGCAGCCTGGCAGGAAGTCAGCCACACAGGCCTTTCTACTCACCAGGAGGCTGATGTCGGCTCTGTCGAGGTAGTGGTGGCCATTTACTTGCCTGTCGCCCTCATTCTATTTATTTGGGTTTTCTTGTCTGGGATCGCTTCTTGCGCCCCAGCAGCGACTGTTCCTCCGTGTCCCCGATCCAGGAAATGCAGACGTGAAAGGTTTAAATGTTTTCTGCCACAAATATCACCTGCTTGGTTTTCATTCAGCATGAAAGTTCTACTTCCTTCCCCACAGGCTCTTTGGTGCCATGAATACCTCCACACTTCTTAGAACTCTGGGAGAGAGTATATAATACAGCAAGAGAATTCTATCAGAAAAGTCAAATCCACTAAGCTGGTCCCATGGGCACCAGAATTCTGGCGCTCTGCAGCACAACCTCTACAAAAAGTTCCTGGACAGGAAAGCCTGCTGGGGGAGATGCATACTGAGGTGGTGTTCTGAAGGGATTTCTAGCTTGTCTAGTTCAAAGCCATTCTGAAGAGTCTTTTCAATGTTGTAAAGCTTCCCGATCAAACATCAGTGCCTTGGTCCTAAAATAAACCACAAGGAATAGATTATTTCAGAAACCCATGAGAGAGCATGTGACCCAGCAGGGTTAGGCAAATGGTATACTTCACAAGGAGTCTTCTAGAAAGTAGAAAAATTGTCTTTCAGAACAAAGAAGAGTGCTGTGGGACTTCAAAACAAGTTGCTCAGTCTCTTTGAACAGAAGATTCTGCCTCAGAGAAGATAAAATTAAAGAGCTAGTGTGAAAAAGCTCTGTGTGCCAAGGACAGCTATACAAATAAGGCAGTTGTTGCAGTAATAATGGAACCCAAATTAAGGAACTGTCACCTTGACAGCTCAAAAGTGATCTGAACATGAATTCCACAGCTGGGCAAGTTTTCAAAACAAAACAGGAGTTTAACAAGTGACTTTCAAATTCCAAGAGAACAGACGATTAAGTATCATGGGATTTCACCGTTAGAAGGGATCCTGGCATCATTTACTCGAATACTTATTTATTGCACTCTTCAAAAATTGCCTGGTCTCTGGCTTATTCCCATCAGAGCCAGAGGCAGCTCATAGTGTTAACTTTATCCCTCCACCAATCAAAAACTGGCTTCCCAGTAACCCCCCCATGCTGATCTGGATTAACACTCCAGGAAAACAAAACAGGGTTTAATTTTTCCACAAGAGAACTCCTTGGTCCCTCCAGAACTGTATTTCTAATACGATTTTGTCCAGCTTGACGTCCCAGAGACAGGGTGTCAAATGCATGCTCACCTTCTGTCATCCTGCTGGGAATACAGTAGCTTTTTAAAGCTCCTTTCCTAGAGAGAAGTACCTAGAGAGGCCCCCACTGACTCTCTGAGGACTGTGAAATCTCTCTTTTCTCAACTTTAGGTATCTTGGAGACAGCAGCCTGAAACCCCCTATCCCTCCTTCCCAGAGGACTGTGCCCTATACTGCCAAGGTCCATGCTCTTATCTCTGAAAGATCCAGAAAAGGCCAGTAATGTCCCTAGGGTAGGGCAAGTGCTGGGATATGACCAGAGAAGGCTCCAGCAGCCAGGGGTTGCAGTTAAGTACCCGAGGAAGCCAAAAAGTGACCAGAAACGGCTTAGAGGCAGGAAGGTGGCAGTGTATGAAGTGGTCTCGGTGAGTCAGCCGGCCAGGAAAACGGACGGTAACCACTGCGATGGGGAACGGGCTAAAGGCACCTGAAGTGTCTGGCCTCAGCTCCGGGGGTGGCCTAGGCATTTGTGGACAAAGGCGCAAGGGTCAATCGGGGCCCAATCGCAGAGCGGAGGAGCCGCCAAGAGGCGCTCTCGGCCAGGGTCCCGCCCCTTGGTATCCCCTCGCCGGCCATCCACCCAACCCAGCCCTGTAGCCCGGCAGCCCCCGGCTCCGCGATCAAACCCGCAGTGTGGGCGGCAGCCTCGCGCCAGCTGCTTTCCCCACCCTACCTACAGTCGCGCGGTGGGGAGGCCTCAGGATTATGCGCCTCCAGTGTATACCGCCCCCTAGATTTTCCCAGCGCTGGCGCGTGTGGATGACGTCCAGGGGCGCGCCCGTGACGTCAGAGGGTCATGGCGTCCGCGGCGTTGGAACCCTGGCAGGCTGCGGCTCCGCGAAGGAAAAGACGCTCTGCGGAGCGGCGACCGCGGGGCAGGGAGGTGGCCCTGCGGGACCTGGAGGCCCAGCCTGAGGTGGACTGCGGAGTTGTGCTGCGTCGCATCCGGGAGGCCGGGTGAGTGCGGGCTGGGCCCTGGGACCGAGCCTCAGTCTCGGCATCTGTAAAGTGGGCAGAACCTCAAACCCTTAGGGTTATTGTGCGGATTTAACGGAGGGAGCAGCTTATTACAGACTGAATTGTAATAAAGGTTGTTGTTCCTTTTATTGCCCTTCCATCTCCGAGACCTTGGGCAAGATATGTAATCGCTCTGCCTCAGTTTTTTCATCTGAGAGACGAACCTGGAAACAGTACATATATAGGCTTGTTTTGACGATTTAGTGAATTAGTTAATGTAACCCATTTGGAAAGTAATGCATAAACCACGGTGCCTGGTGCGGGGTAAGCGTAGTACCAGCGTTTGGGATTAATATTATACTAGTTGGTTATTATTATTGCTAGCGCTGGGGAGGAACACCAACGTGATTACCATCCTCTTGATTATCATCATTAGTTAATCGAGGAGCTGCTGTGCCTGCCACTGGCTTAAGCATTTTACATACTTTACTAGTTTGAGTATCTGGGCCAGCTAGGATCCTGAGAGGGCTGAGTCTTAGAGACACAGATAATGTTTGGAACCAGATTTCAAGTCCTTGTCTCTGGGACTCCAGAACCGGTGCTACAATGCTCTTCATCATTAGGGCATATCCCAGTCCCTCATTCCTCCATGCTTTGCTGTGCACCTTATGGCTTAGAACAGTGCCTAACACAGAGGAATGAATGTTACCTATTTTTGTTATTATTGTTGTCTTTATTCATTTGCAGTCCTTTAAGGACGCAGTAATTAACAGTATTTGTTAGTTATTCAGATCAACAGCTGAAGGACCATCCCAACGGAGAGAAATTAGACCAATTTTATGTTCTCCTCTCCCCCAGAATTAGGGTCAAGAGACAGGGATGACTCAGGTTAACAATAAATTAAAGAAGTTGGCTGCCCAACCGACTGAGCCTGAGTAAAAAGCAGCAGTGACTTTGTAGGAACTTAAAAGATATCTGTGTAATGGAACATGCCCACAAATTTGGAAAACCTGTAAGGCATTTTCCACACATACTGCATTGTTATTCTTCCTCAGCTTCTTCAGTATCCCCAGTAACTCCCTGCTTCCTGTACCCCTAAGTGTGATGCAGTGTCCAGTGCTGTAAGTAGAGAGGAGCCCAGCACCTTACATGCTGTTCTGTGCATGCGCTCACCAGTTTTCAAAGCTCTCCCTTAGCCTCTGTGAGGAACGTGAGGGCAGTCTCCCGCACAGATTTTTGCAGTACTGTGTACTTTCTGAGTCCCCTGAACAATGGCGTATGGCTTATCAGTTTAAATATAGTTTTGTTTTGCAAAACTTTTTTCTTATGATAACTTTTAGGATTACTCTCTCAGCAACTTCCGAGTTTGCAATACAGTGTTATTAACTATAATCGCCATGTTATAACATTACATCCTGTGACTTACTTATTTAATCCCTGTATGTTTGTACCTTTGGATCCCTGTCACCTATTTCACACCCGTCCCCCTGTATCTTTAAGCTCAGTTTTTCTAAGATGCCATATAAAAGTGATGTCACACACTATTTGTCTTTGACTTATTTCACTTAGCATCATGACCTCAGGGTCCATCTGATGAGGGAGCAGGAGGCTGGCTGAGGACAAAGCAAAAGCTGGCGCCTTGCACCCCCCCTTTCATCCGCTCCCCTCCATATGTGTAGCATTCCTCAGGCACCCCTGACTGCCATAAAATGATAAATAGTTAACTTGCTGAGATCGCAATCCTGCAAGACAGGAGTCTCCCTTGGTTTGCAAATTTCCTTGAGATTACAACAAAGAAGTTACCTTATCAATAGCCCAATTTCCAAAGACACAGAACTCAGTTCCTCAAGCCTAATGTTACCCTCCCCTCCATAAAAACCGAAGGAGGTGGAAGTAGAAGGAAAAGTAAATAAAGTTAAATTTCTTCTAAACTTAAATCTCATTAACAAGGATGCTTGATAGCAGGAATGTAACATTCCACCAGACTTCCAATTGTCTTTACTTGATAGCAACTAAGCCTTCAATATCCTGATAGTATTCTTTGCCCCAATAGCCCTTCTGAACACCCCTTTGTCCTCACCTACCCAACTCCTGTGTATATAACCAACCACTCCTCACAACCCCGGGGCAGCAGCTCTTCCTGCCCACGGGTCCTGTCCCCGTGCTTTAATAAACCACCATTTTGCACCAAAGATGTCTTAAGAATTCTTTCTTTAGTCGTCGGCTCCGAACCTCCTCACCCCACCGAACCTGACTTAGGTTCTGGGACTTCATCACATCCATGTTGTTGCAAATGGAAAGATTTGCATTTCTCTCTTTTTAAAAAAATTTTATTTATTTATTTGGCAGAGAGAGATCACAAGTAGGCAGAGAGGCAGGCAGAGAGAGAGGAAGGGAAGCAGGCTCCCCGCTGAGCAGAGAGCCCGATTCGGGGCTCCATCCCAGGACCCTGAGACCATGACCCGAGCCAAAGGCAGAGGCTTGAACCACTGAGCCACCCAGGTGCCCCTCACATCTTTTTTATCGATTCATCCCTCCATAGACATGTAGGTTGTCCTCATATCTTAGCTATTATAAATAATGCTGCAATGAACATGGGGGTTCGTATATCTTTTCAGATATGTGTTTTTGTTTTCTTTGGATAAATGGCCAGAAGAGAAATTGCTAGTTTGTAGGGTAGTTCTATTTTTAATTTTTTAAGGAGGCTGCATATTGTTTTCCACAGTGATTGCACCTACTTGCATTCCCACCAACCCTGCACCAGGGTTCCCTTTCCTCCCCATCCTTGCTAACATCTGCGATTTCTCCTCTTTTTGATACTAACCCTTCTAACCAGTGTGAGGCGATATCTCGTTGTTTTGATTTGCATTTCCCTGATGATTAATGATGTTGAACATCGTTTCACGTACCTGTTGGTTCTCTGTATGTCTTCCCTGGATAATGTCCATTTGGGTAATCTTTCCACTTTTTAATCATATTGTTTTTTGTTATTAATTGAGTTGTATGAGTTCTTTATATATATTGGATATTAATCTTTTATAAGATACATGCTTTACAAATCTTTTCTTAGAGCCGGTAGGTTGCCTGTTTCTTTTTTTGGTGATTTTCCTTGCTGGGCAGGAGATTTTTGGTTTGATGTAGTTTCACTTATTTATTTTTGCTTTTTGTTTGCTTTGGCTTTTGGAATGTGATCCAAAAAAATCATTACCAGGACCCATGTCAAGCAGCTTTTCCCTTATGTTTTATGCTAAGAGCTTTATAGTTTCAGGTCTTATATTCAAGTCTTTAATCCATTTTGAGATAATTTTTGTGTATAATGTAAGGCACGTGGTGCGGTTTTGTTCTTTTGCATGTGGCTGCCCGGTTATCCCAGCAATGTTTATTAAAGAGATTGTTCTTTTCCCTTTGTATATTCTCCTTTGTTATAAGATGCTGGACCATAGATGTGTGGGTTTACTTCTGAACTCTCTCTTCTGTTCTGGTTTGTAACAGAGTTTGAAATCTGGGAGCATGATGCCTCCAGCTTTGTTCTTTCTTAAGATTGCTTTGGCTATTCAGTCTTTTGTGGTTCCATACAAACTTTAAAGATTCTCTGTCTTATGTTAGTGAAAAATGTCATTGGAAATTTTTTTTTTTGGTCATTGGAATTTTGATAGAAATTGCATTGAATCTCTAGATGGCTTTGGGTCGTATAGACAGTTTAACATTATGAATTATTCTAATCCATGAGCATGGAATGTCTTTCCATTTACTTTTGTTATCTTCAGTTTCTTTCCTTAATGTCTTGTAGTTTTCAGTATATAGGCTTTCATCTCCTTGGTTAAATTTATCTCTAAGTATCTTGGGTTTTTTGATGCAGTTGTGAATGTGATTTTTTTTTTAATTTATTTTTCTGATAGTTTCTTATCAGTGTATAAAAATGCAACAGATTTTTATGTCCTTTTTTTTTTTTTTTAAAGATTTTATTTATTTATTTGACAGAGAGAGATCACAAGTAGACAGAGAGGCAGGCGGAGAGAGAGAGAGGGAAGCAGGCTCCCTGCTGAGCAGAGAGCCCGATGCGGGGCTCGATCCCAGGACCCTGAGATCATGACCTGAGCCAAAGGCAGCGGCTTAACCCACTGAGCCACCCAGGCGCCCTTTTATGTACTTTTTATCCTGCAACTTTACTGAGTTCATTTATTTCAATAGTTTTTTGGTGTTGTCTTTAGGGTTTTCCACATGTAATATCATGTCATCTGAAAATCGTGACCTTTACTTCTTCCTTTCAATTTGGATGTCTTTTATTTATTTATTTTTCTTGTGTGATTGGTCTGGCTAGGATTTCCAGTATTCCAGTTGACCCTTGGCCAGCATGGGCTTGAACTGTGTGGTCCACTTAATACATGGGGTTTTTGTTGTTGTTGTTGTTTGTTTGTTTTTTTGAGTAAATACAGACTTTGTTTTAACTGTATTATCCTTTCGGATTTTCTTTTCTTTTCTTTTCAAATTTTTGTTTAAATTCTAGTTAACATACAGGACAATATTGGTTTCAGGAGCAGTGAGTGATTCATCACATTTAAACACCTAGTGCTCATCATAACCTGTGCTTTCCTTATCCCCATCACCCATCTAGTCCATTCCCTGCTCAGCTTCCCTCCATCTACCGTTTGTTCTCTTATCATTAAGAGTCTCATTAAGTGACCTCTATCTCATTTAATTTAAAAACTATTTTAAAAAACTATTTAAAAAACTTAAAAAAAAGTTTAAAAATAAAAGCTATTCTAAGAGTAAATATTCATATTATCCTCAGAGTTTGGGAAACACAGGCACAAAAGAGGTTAAGTAGGGACGCCTGCGCGGCCCAGTCAGTTAAGCATCTCCCTTTGGCTCAAGTCATAATCCCAGAGTCCTGGGATCGAGCCCCTTGTTGGGCTCCCTGCTCAGCGGAGAGTCTGCTTCTCCCTCTCCCATTATCCCTCCCCCTGCTTGTGATCACTCTCTCTTGCTCCCTCTCTCTCAAATAAGTAAATAAAATTTTTAAAAAGTCACTTGCTTAACATCATAGTAAATATTAGAACCAGATACAGACCTGAGTGTGTGACTCTGAAGTCTGCATTCTCTCTTTTATGTTTACCAAATATATACATAACCCCCAGAATATTGTAGATTATGTTACTTTAGCCTTTCTCAAAACACTGAGCTTCAGAAGATGCTGTAATTCCGGGCTCCTGGCTGGCTCCGTTAGTGAAGCATGTGACTCTTAATCTCAGGGTTCTGAGTTTGACCCACATTGGGGGTACAACTTACTTAATTAAAAAAAAAAAAAAAGATGCTGTAATTGTGCTTATTTTCTTTTTCCTTTTGACCCCTTCAGCCATTTCTCCCACTTCCAACCGCCTACCTCTGGCAGTTACCCATCTGTTCTGTGAGCTCAGTTTTTTGTTTGGTTTGGTTTAAGGTTCCACATGTAAGTTATTTCTAGTATTTGTCTTTCTGTCTGGCCTGTTTTACTCAGCATAATGCCTTCAAGATCCACCATTGCAAATGGAAAGATTTCATCCTTTATTATGGCTGAGTAGGATTCCACTGTGTGTATCAACCACAGTTTCGTTATCCATTCATCTGCTGGTGGCATTTAGGTTGTTTCTTTATTTTCACTGTTGTAAATAATCCTGCAGTGTACACAGGGGTGAATATATCTTCTTGAGATGTTTTCATTTCCTCCAGGTACTCAGAAGGGGAATTGCTGGATCCTATGGTAGTTCTATTTTTAATTTTTTTGAGGATCTTCTATACTGTTTTTCACAGTCGCTGTGATGAAGTTCTAGAACCTAGGTGAGGTTCGATGGGCTGAGGTCCGAGCCGATGACCAAGAAAGAATTCTTGAGACATTTTTGGTGCAAAATGGTGGTTTATTAAAGCACGGGGACAGGACCCGTGGGCAGGAAGAGCTGCGGCTGCCCCGGGTTGTGAGGGATGGCAGGTTATGTACCCTGCGGTTGGGGGAAGGTGAGGGGAAGGGAGGTTTCAGTGGATTTTTCATATGCTAAAGAGGGCCTACAAGGTGCCAGGATGTCCCAGGCCTACTGGAGGCCTTGCCCTTGGATCAATGTTGTCTTTAGACCAGCCATTAACATTAAGATAGTTGGGAGACTTTTTGGTGGGGTGTCACAATCCTGCTATCAATCCTGCTGTCAGTCGTCTTTGTTAGTGAGATTTAGGACATTTGTAAGCCAAGGGAGACTCCTGTCTGGCAGTACTGTGAGCTCTGCAAGTTAACTATTTGCTTATTGTTCATGGCAGTCAGGGCTGCCTGAGGGATGCTACACAAATGACAGAGGGGGAGCGGATGGAGAGGGGGGTGCAAGGCGCCAGCTTTTGCTGTCTTCAGCCAGCCCCGTGCTCCCTCATCAGCTGCACCAACTTATACTCCCACTAACAGTGCACAAGGGTTTTTCTCTTCTCCACATCTTCACCAAAGCTTGTATTTCTTGTCTTTTTGTTAATGGCCATTCTAACACGTGTGAAGTGGTGTCTCATTGTGGCTTTTATTTGCATTTCCCTGATGATTAATGGTGTTGAGCATCTTTTCATGTTCGTGTTGACCATCTGTATGTCTTCTTTAGAAAAATGTCTATTTGGATCTGCCCATTTTAAAATTAGATTGCTTGTGGGGGTTTTTTTGTTTATTTGTTTTTTGCTATTGAGTTGCCTGAGTTCTTTCTATTTTGGCTTATTTTAACCCCTTATCAGATACATGATTTGCAAATGTTTTCCCATACAATAGGTTGCTTTTTTATTTTGTGGATGGCTTCCTTGCTGGTCAGAAGCTTTTTAGTTTGGTGTAGTCCCACATGTTTTTTGTTGGTGGTGCTGTTTTTACCTTGGGTATCAGGTTAAAAAAATCACTGCCAAGACCTTTGTCAAGTAGCTTTTCCCTGTGTTTTCTGCTCAGAGTTTTATGGTTTCAGGTCTTATACTCAGGTCTTGAATCCATTTTGAGTTAATTTTTGTGTATGGCGTAAGATAGTGGTGCAGTTTCATTCTTTTGCATGTGGCTGTTTGGTTTTTCCCAGCACCGCTGGTGAAAGAGACTCTTCTTTCCCCCTTGTATATTCTTGGCTCCTTGTCGTAAGGTAGTGAGCCATAGATGTGTGTGTTTGCTTCTGGACTCTCTCTCCTGTTCTGGTAAGCTGCACGTCTGTTTCTGTGCCAATATTAGATTATTTTGATTACTCTAGCTTTGTAATAGATTGAAATCAGCAAGTATGGTGCCTTTAGTGTGCGTCTTCTTTCTCTAGATTGCTCTGGCTATTCGGAGTCTTGTGGCGTCATGTAAATTTTTGGATCCTTTGTTCTATTTCTGTGAAAATGCAGTTAGAATTTTGATAGAAATTACATTGAATCTGTAGATGGCTTGGGGAAGTTTAGACACTTTAACACTATTCTTCTAATCCATGAACAAGGAGTGTTTTTCCATTTACATATGTTGTCTTCAGTTTCTTTCCTTAACGTCTTATAGTATATAGGCTTTCACCTACTTGAAGTTTATTCCTGGGTATTTTATTATTTTTGGTGCAACTTCAAGTGGGATCATCTTCCTAATTTCTTTTTCTGGTGTTCATTATTAGCATATGGGAACTCAGCACATTTTGTATATTGATCTTGTATCCTGTACCTTTACTGAATCCATTTATTGGTGTCAGCAGTTTTTCAGTGGAGTCTTTAAGGTTTTCCTTATATACTTGTCATCTGTAAATAGTGACCATTTTACTTCTTTCTTTTATTTATTTTTCTTGCATAATTGCTGTGCCTAGGATTTCTAATCCTGTGTTGAATAAAAGTGGCGAGGAAGGATCAGGAAAATTCCTAATCTTAGAGGCTCTTAGAGGAAATAGTAATAGTTTAAACTTTTCACTATTGAATGTGATGTTACCTCTAGGCTTGTCATATGTGGCCTTTATTATGTTGAGGTATGTTCCCGCTATACCAACTCTGTTGAGAAATTTTATCATAAAAGGATATTAAATTTTGTCAAAATCTTTCTCTGCATCTCTCAAGATGATCACACGATTTTTATTCTTCATTTCTTTTTTTAACTTTTTAAAAATATTTTATTTATTCGAGAGAGAGAGCCAGCATGAGTTAGGGGGAGGGACAGCGGGAGAGGGAGAAACAGGCCCCCTACTGAGCAGGGAGCCTGACGCAGGGCCCAATTCCAGGACCCCAGGATCATGACATGACCCGAGTCCAAGGCAGGCGCCCAACCAACTGAGGCATCCAGGCGCTGCTGTTCTTCATTTTGTTAACATGGTGTATCACCTTGATTGATGTGCCCGTGTGAACCATCTTTGCATTCCTGGAATAAATCCCACTTGATCATGGTGTATGATCCTTTCAGCATATTTGTGAATTTGGTTTGTTAGTATTTTGTTGAATATTTTTGCATCTGTGTTCGTCAGGGATATTGGCCTATAATTTTCTTTTCTTGGGGTGTCATTGTCTGGTTTTGGTATCAGGGTAATGTTGGCTTCAGCAAATGAGTTTGGGAGATTTCACTTCTCTTTTTTGGAAAAATTTTAGAAGGATTGGTATGATTTGTCCCTGAATGGTAGAATTCACCATTAAAAGCATCTCGTCTTGGGTGCCTGGGTGACTCAGTGGGTTAAGCCTCTGCCTTCAGCTCAGGTCATGATCTCAGGGTCCTGGGATCAAGCCCCACATTGGGCTCTTTGCTCAGCAGGGAGTCTGCTTTACCCCACCCCCTTCTTCCTGTCTCTCTGCCTACTTGTGATCTGTCAAATAAATAAAATCTTAAAAAAAAAAAAAGCATCTGGTCTTGGAACTTGGTTTTTTGGGAGGTTTTAAATTGCTGATATGATGAGCACTGGGTGCTTTATGTAAGTGTTGAATCACTAAATTCTATTCCTGAAACTAATACTATACTGCGTATGTAAACTGGCTAGGATCCAGTCATTCATTCATTCATTCATTCATTCATATGAGAGAGAGAGAGAGAGAGAGAGAGAGAGAGAGACAGTACGAGCAGGAGGGGCAGAGGGAGAGGAGGAGAGTCTCAAGCAGACTCCATGCTGAGCTTGGACCCTGACTCAGGGCTCAGTCTCATGACCCTGAGCGGAAACCAAGTGTTAGACGCTCAACCACCTGAGCCACCCAGGCACCCCAACTAACTAGAATTTAAATAAAAACTTGAAACATAAAAATAAATATATTTCTGATTGAGTTTGTCCAAATTGTTGCTGTGTGCTGTTCACAGCAGTTCTTTGTGCCTTTGTATTTTTGAGGTGTCATAACATCTCCTCCATCATTTCTGATTTTAAGTCACCTCTTTTTTTTCTTGGTGCGTGTAGCTAAGGCTTTTTCAATTTGTGTGTGTGTGTGTGTGTGTGTGTTTTGGTGGTGTTTACATTTATTTATTTGAGAGAGAGCAAGCACATGCACACAGCGGGAGAAGCAGAGTGGGAGAGAGAATCCCTAGCTAACTTCACACTGAGTGCAGAGTCTGACACTGGGCGCTGTCTCAAGACCCTGAGATCATGACCTGAGCCAAGAACAGCACTTAGGCACTTAACCAACTGAGCCAGCCACACAGGCACCCTGATCGTTTCTCTTTTTTTGTCCCTCTTTCATTTATTTGTGTTCTGATCTTTGTTATTTCCCTCCTTTTACTTTGGGCTTAGTTTGTTCTTTTTCTAGATCACAAGGTATCACAATGGGGCATGCATTTGTGACTTCTCTTGCTTCTTGAGGCAGGCCTGTATCACTGTAAACTTCCCTCTTAGAACCACTTTTGCTGCGTCTCACAAATGTTGGTATGTTTTTAAACAGCGCTGAATTCTGTTTTGTCTGATTATAGCTCTTCCAGCTCTGTCTTGATTCCCACTTGCACAGAACATCTTTTCTGTCCCTTCACTTTTGGTCTATGTTGTCCTTATGTCTAAAGTGAGTCTTTTGTGGACAGCACATGGGTATTGTGTTTTCAGCCACTGTATGTCTTTCGATCAGTTCATGGAGTTTGTTTCAGATCACATCACTGTTGACTCTGTTCTGCTTAAGGTTTGCGTAAGCCAGTTGACTTAAATAAAGAAAGCCCAGACACTGGATTCATGTCTCCTTTCACTTTCACCTTAGAATTATTTATAATTATTATTTATAATAACAAAGACCTATTTGAGTCCCCACTTTGTGCAAAGCCCAATGCTCTGTGTTGACCCATTTGCTCCCTTCTGCAAGCCTGCTCGATAGGACGATTCTTTCCCACGTTCTAGAGGCCAGGAAACTAAAGCTCAGAGAGGTGCACTCTGTGCATCTAGCAACTGTATGGAGCTCGGTGTCTGTGCTCAGCCATGGCGTGGACCAAGGAGGATACAGAAGAGACGCAGAGGGGTCCTTGGGAATCGGGATGTCCTCTGGCAAGCCTTCTGTCCTCTCTGAACACCGGCCTACTGGTCTGCTCTGGACATGGCTCACTGTGGATCCTCCTCCGGCCACTCCAGGGCCATGCTGGGTGCTCTGGGAGCGCTGTGTGGGAGAGCACTCCATCCCTGCATCCAGCTTGTGGTCTGGAGAAGGGTCCCTGAGGGGGCGGCCTGGGGAAGGTTGGGGAATGACCATGCCTTTTTCTTTTAATAGGAAGGACCTGCTTCTGTCTGATTTCTGGAGTCTGGCACTAGGTGGGTACCAGATGGCCGAGGCTGGGGGTGGAAGGTGTGGGAAGAGGGCCTGAATGTGGGCAAAGAAAGGAGTCCAGTCCATATTTGGTGCTGTTTTTCTTCACAGAGCTGGGTTCTAATTCTGACTTCCTGCTCACAGCCGTGTGTCTTGGCACTTACTAGCCCTGACCCTCCGTTTCTGTGTCTGTGAAAGGGAAGTGACAGCGTGCATATCCTGTGGTGTAATTTGGGGGATTAAATGAGGCTGTTTGGTTAAGTGGTTAGGACAGTGCTTGCCTGGGCCTGGGGGCGGGGGGGCATCAGCGTCTGCTGCCACTGTCATTGCTGAAATTTACTCTTCATGCACTCTTTGCCTCAACATGGCCACATAGACCTGTCCCTAAACAGTCTGTGGGCACGTAAATGTTAATATGGGGAGGGAATGTATAGCCGTTAGTATTTTTATTGAGGGACAGTTAGTTTGTTTCCTTTGTTTTTTTTTTAGTTCTTATGCATAACTCTTCGATGAGCACCTTTTTGTGTAAAACTCTTACCAAATTTAGGATGATCCTCTCAGGACATACTCCCAGAAGTGGACTTACTCAGTGACAGGCAGTGACCAGCTTGATATCTGCTGCCCAGTGTTTTCCTAAAAACTTCCACCAGGACTTTCAGCAGCAAGGACTGAAAGAGCCAGTTCTGCCCGCAGCCTTTCCAAGCCGGGGGACTATTTTTAAGGTAGTTTTGCTAGTAAGTGAAAATCGGCACCTGACTGTGGCAACACAGTTGTTTTGTGTACAGATTTGTTCAAATAAATTCAGTATCAGTATAATAAAATGAGAGACAAGATAACTCACTGCTATATGAGAATATTTAAACAGAATATTTTTTGTTAGACTCCAAAAGCCCCAGCCTTTTTTTCTTTGAAGTTTTTACACATTAAATATTCCTATTCCCAGCCTTTTGTAGTGTGATTTTGAGAGCTCTTTTTCTAGGTTGTTATAATAAAAAAAAGCAGGTATTTCAGAACATAGCCCGCATTTACCTCTAACTTACTAACTTATTAAGGTACCTCTTAATAAGTTAGACACAGTTCACATTAGAATTTTGGGTGGAAACCGTGCCCATAAATGAAGCCTATTTTTTACTGGAAAGTTCTCTGGGGTTGCAGGCTTGGGGGTGCACAGGGACTCGGGACAGCCTGTGGTGCTGGTGGGCCTGGCCCTACCTCCCAGGCATGTTGGGGAGTGAGTCCCACGGCCTTTTCCCTGAGAAGCTGAATGAAGCCTTTCCCAACTTGCTCCTTTTCTCCCCAGGTCTGTGGACTTATGTGATGGACTTAGTTCACAGGGTCAGAGCACGCCCTCTGACTGTGTTCCGGGGCTTGCTCTTTCAGAAACCATCAACAGCTGTCTTACAAAACATCTGGAACAACTGAAGGTCCCTGAGGGGACTCTTTCGGAAGCTCTTAGAAACCTGCATCTTGACTCCTTGCCAAATGAGTCTGCTGTGACACCTGGCTTCATCACAGGGGAGAACCAAGTCCCAGGAACCTACTGTTGGAAGTGTGTATGTTATGGCATTGGAAACTTTGCCACCTGCGTCATAGCTAGACACCAGCTCACATTTCTGCTTCTCTTCCTGGAAAAGTGCCAGGTACATTTTTAGATTCTTGTTGATCACTCCATCCCTTGGTCTTGCACACGGTCTGCACACAGATCTTTGGGTTGACAGAACCCATTTTCCCCTTCTGCAGATTCCCAGGAGGCACTGCTGGGTGTATGACCCTCTGTTTAGCCAGCTAGAAATTGCAGTTCTGAAGAGCCTTGGTGTGACTGTTCTCAGTGAGAACGAGGTGAGTCTTGGGGAAGGGGGAGCAGGAGGGCTGTGTGACTGCTGACCAAAGGTGTGTGTGACTGCTGAGGCTGTGCCCCATGGAGGCACCTGCTCTGCATTAGCCATCATTCCCTCCTTCCTTCTGCTCATGTGCCTTCCCGGCGCCTGTCACAGGGGACCTGGCAGTGACCCACATTGTGGCCTAGGTGGTGCCCATCACAACACCACCCAATGGCACAAATGGCATGGACTAAAACCTGTTATATTTGCCAAATTCTGGTGAGAATCCCATGTCCAGGAACCTCTGGTAATTTCCTAAGTTGGTACTTGGTGTTAAAAAATAAAGGGGTACCTAGTATCAGTGCCTCAAAGGAGGGCTTTCTGGTTGTGATTTACCCTGTCGAAGGGGAGAGTATATCTCTCTTTGCATGGTAGCCCAGTCATACCCAATAGCATCTGGCTGGGAGCTGTGGGTAGATCTTCTGCCCCGGAGGTGAAACTGTGAGATACAGAGCAAGATCACCTCAGCAGCAGGGCCTGAAGCCAGTGAGGCACACACCCCTGCAAGCCACTTTGCGTTGCTGGGGTGATTACAGAGTAGGCATTTGATCCCTTTCCGTCTTCCAAAATGGCTCATTTATTACAAAGCCCGAAAATCAAGCCCTGCTGAGACAAGAGAATCCTTCACTGATGTTGGTGAGGCCCTGAAACCCTGCCACTCCATTCATGCCGTCTTCTTTTCTGGGTGCCTGCTCTGTGCCAAGCATGGACTTTGGGGGGATGCCAGGATAGATGTAGTCCTAGCCTCCAGGGAGCCCAGGGTCCCCTCAAGGTTTATGGCCTGTAAACAAATATGGGTGAGCAGAACAGAGAGGGAAAAGCACTCTGCGCCACTTGAGGGGTTCGAGGAAGGTTTCCTGGGTTGGCGCTGGGATTGCAGGGCCACCAGGAGTTGGCTGGATGGCGCCAGGCAGGCTCCTGCCTGTTTGTGTTGAACAGAAGGGAGGAGAGTACAGAGCAGAGAGGCCAGGGCAGGCAGGGCCTGTGTCCCTGCCATGGGTACGACTGTGGAGCTACGGTCCCCAGGAGGGGCTGTTGTGTCCCCCAGCGGACATATGGAAGGGACTGTGATAGGCATCTGCATAAAGGGACCCAGGAGGCCGAGAGGCTGACCGTGCACAGTCCATGGGGACAGTAACTGTTGCCACCCCTCCTGCCCTTGCTGTCACAGACCCAAGAAGCCCCTCTGCTGATCCAGAGCTTTCTGTTTGTGGGACACACATCTCTTCAGTAAACGCAGGTTCTTTCTGGACCTCACGATTTCCCGACTTTGAGGCCCACTTCATCTGTCAATTTCTGTTAGGCCACACGATAACCTGACTGTTTGCAAAGGAAGGGGTTTGTTTCCTTGTGGTTTCGACTTGTCTTGCAGCTCCTGGTTTTCTCCAGAGGTGCTGCTGTCATGGATGTAGAAGTCAGTCTAAGGCGTGTGGCCTGGCTTGGTACACAGGTCTGTTGTGAAACATACAGAAGGGTGGCTGACCTGTGTCCCTCACCCCATGCACTGTGATTACGTTGTGGTGAGATAGCTCAGCTCTTCACAGACGTGCCCTGTGCCCCTGCCACAACCTCCCGGGAAGAGCAGAGGGGCTCATACTGCACGTACCGTCCCCGCAGGAAGGAAGACGGAGCATCCACGGCGAGCCCACCATCTTCTACATGCCCCACTGCGGCACAGCCCTGTACAACAACCTTTTGTGCAGTAACTGGTCAGTGGAATCCCTTGCCAAGATGCTCATCATTGGGAACAGCTTCAGAGGACTCGAGGAGAGGTTAGCGCAAGCGCACAGAAGTCCTGTCAGGCTGTGGCGGGGGCTTTCCTGACAGACCTGCGCGCGGGAAACCAGCATGTTAGGGACAACAACCCCGAGTAAAGCTGCAGAGTTAAGGAGGTCTGCTTGCCAAGAATTCCTCCCTTCCCTTAAGGTGCAGAAGTGTTTTTAAAAGTGGGAGGGACGCCTGGGTGGCTTAGTCGGTTGGGCATCTGCTTTCAGCTCAGGTCATGATCCCAGGGTCCTGGGATTGAGTCCCACATTGGCCTCCTTCCTCGGCAGGAAGCCTGCTTCTCCTTCTGCCTGCTGCTCCCCATGCTTGTGCTCTTGTGCTTCTTGCTTTCTCTCCAACAAATAAATCAAATCTTAAAAAAACCAAAAGTGGTGGAAACCATTTCCTCTCTCAGCTGTACATGCCTTAGGTGTCCACTGTCACTCCTCCCCTCACAAAAGGGGTGGTTGGTTATGGGACAGTCACCTTTTCTAGGGATTATTGACCCTACTCCATGTTCCCCTCCTTTTTAAAATGTTTGCTATCTTTAAGCTACTTTGCATTTCTATAATGTCTTAAGTTAGATAAAACCACTCCAATATCTCCTAATCATGCTGGGCTTGTTTTTGTTTTTTTTTTTTTTTTTAATTTCCAGATTGCTGGCAAGGATTCTACAGAAAAATTATGCCTACATCGCAAAGGTATCTATGTAAATGAAGGAGCTAGGATGAAAAAGGGTGTGAAAACAGACCATTTCCCTGTTAATTGTGAATTCTGCCTTTGTGCATGTGGGTGGAGTTCATGAGGGACTCACTGAGGGCACAGTGAAGTTACTGTACTCCACGAG
Source organism: Mustela erminea (assembly GCF_009829155.1). NCBI lineage: Eukaryota > Metazoa > Chordata > Mammalia > Carnivora > Mustelidae > Mustela > Mustela erminea. The sequence continues at coordinate 72,924,965 of NC_045626.1, read as the reverse complement.
CTTTCTCAGCAGCTCTGTGTTCCAGAAAGCAAGGACCTGTCCTTCACTCTCAGTGTCAGTCCCACACACTCACCGCCCTTGGAGCTTCCAGTCCGTCACAGACGGGCTTAAGTCAACATGTTCTAGTCCTCGTTTTTGTTTTTTTTTTAAAGGGTAACCTGGGGGTGACTGATAAATGGCACCCGGAAGTGTGGGGTTTACTGTGACTGTCAGGTTCGTGTATTTTACATTTGAATTTTCCTGCTCAGGTTTTAAAAGGACTGGAGGAGCTTGAGCTGCCTGAGACTTCACAGTACACGGACGTATTTAACGATACCTCCATCCACTGGTTCCCTGTACAGAAGCTACGACGACTCCCCATAGACACTTGGGCTTTCCGGGAAGAACCAGACTACCAGGACTGTGAGGACCTTGAAATCATCAGGAACAAGAGAAGAGCTCCCTCAGCTGCTGACCAGAACTTGCCCTGGCAGGGCAGCTGTCCCCAGAGATGACAGGGAGGGTGGCCGTGTGGGGAGCACCCTTCTTTGTGGCGGGCCAGACTCGAGAGCCCAGAAAATACACAGTGTGGTTCTCCTCAGCAGAGGACATGCCACGGAAGGGCTCAGTGTAAAGACTGACACGCCTTAACATTAGCATTAGGTTTTGTCATTTCTTGCTGACCTGACCAGGGATATCCGTGGATGGAGAGTAACTATTTCAGAGGCGGTTTAAAATCCCGTTTACTCATGACCATGTCTCCTCTCGGGTGCAAGGTCCAGCCTTCCCCCTCTACTTGGCCATGTCGATCAGGCTCTGCAGGGAGGTGGGCACCCAGGTCTTCTCACCCTGGACAAACACCACTCCCCGGTCGATGTAGATGACGATGCGGCCAAAGGTGTAGAGCTGCTTCCCTTCGTGTCGCTTCCCGATGACTGGCATGAAAACAATGTTGTGCTCCTCGGCCTTGGTCTCAATGAGGTCCTTAAAGTTCATGGGCACAGAGCTGGCAGCCACACCGATGCCCCGCTGGGCCATGTTCTCAGCCTCCCGTCGCTCCTGCATGGCCTCGTACTGGAAGTCCTTCCTCCGCTCCGTGTGCGTGAGGTAGGCTATATTCTCCCGCGCCCCGGGCTGCATGTAGGCACCTGGGAGAGCCAGAGGGGAGAGGGGTGAGGAGTGGGGTTCCAATCTCACAGGCAGCTGGGCCTTAGAGACACAAAGCACTAAGGCAGATGGCAAGCACCTTCAGCAAGTTTAGACAACAACCTGCAAGCATACAAAAATTGGTCTGAAGGTTTCTGGCTAATGTGTAGCAACCAGAGAGATGATTAACATGAATTCCTGCACAAGACTGATCCTTCTAGGGCTGGAAACTTTGACAACACATGGCCTAGCCTAGTTCTGTTTTTAGCTTCTCCATAGAGGCTCCAGCCCTGGAAGAATTTAGAATGCATTTGGGGAACTCAAATAGATGTTGAAGGACAGTACAGGGCCACAATGTCCAGTGCTAAGGGAAATGGATGGGACCAGCTCTAGGAGGTGGCCCGAAGCCAGGGTGGCCGAGGGAAAGTTTCTGGAGAGTATGAAAAGGATCGGGATGACCCACTGAGGGGCCCAGATGAGAGTGATCTGAGAAGTCTATCTGCCTCATTCAGCAGAGTATATGTTCTGTGAACATTCTCTTCATGTAACAGGCTCAAAGGACTAAAGATTCAGAAAACAGAAATTACAGTCCCACCGGCCATTGTAGCTGTGTGACCTTGAACAAGCTCTTGGCCTTGTGGAGCTTGTCTGTGAAGCAGGGTTGGCCTGGTACCACGGGGGCCTTTGTGTTGGGATAAGAGCACAGTGACTCACCTGGTCAGAAGCTGGGATAGGTACGAAGGGGACAGTCACCTGCCTACTTCTGAGACAACAAAGATACCACCTGCAAAGTGCTGTACAGACCAGGGCTCACTTCACCCCTCTAGGTTTTTAAGAACCTCTAGAAGTAGGCATTATGACTGTTCCACAAGTAAATAAAATAGGCCAGGTGAGGAGAGGCAACTTCTAGGTGTCAGGCTATTCCACTCAAAGAGCACACTGAGCTCTTCACAGGCATGCCAGCAAACCCGGAAGGTGGCCCTAGAGGCAGGCTCCCCCCCAGTATGAATTTGGCTGCAGTGAGACTCAGGTCAGGGCCCTGTGCCCCTCCCAGGGCTGGCAGAGATGGGCAAGGGGTCTGGTGGGGAAGAGTCCATGTTGGAGCAGACAGCCCACAGGCACCCGAAAACTCTTGCTTCTGTGTCATTTATGTGTTCAGAAACACGGTGCTTGGAACCAGGAGCCCTAAAGCGGAATCCTCACTCACCAACATTGGAGGACACTGCCCTATTCATGATGTCCAATGCTTCATTAAATTTGTCCTTGACAGATGGGTGTGCCAGCACTTGGTCTGAGAACATGGACTTCCAACCCAGGTACCACTTGGTGATCTCCTCATAATTTGGGCTGTTACTGAGCCAAGAGCACAGCACCTGCCAAAAAGAAACAAATCGGACATCTGCATCCACGATGGTGGCACATGGGAGCAAAGCTTCCTGTTTGTTTTGATCGTGGTCCTACAAGGAGATGTGTGGAGTTTACAGGGGCTAAACAGAAGCTTTCAGAGTATGACTCCCAAGAATTTGGAGTCCGTTTGCCAGCTAAGCTCCCTTGAATGTAAACTCACCAAACCTCAGCCCCTAAATGACAGGGCTGTGATGGTCCCCCACAAAGGTGTGGTGTGAGGAGTGGAGAGAACCACATGAAATGCTTCGCATCTGGCTCATGGCATATGTTCAGTAAGTGGTGGCTGCTGGGATTACTGCTTATTTTTGTCCTGTGTGATAGCTTTTGACAGTTACCCAGGGATCAAGCCGCTGCAGTCTGACCTGGGCAGGAAATTAAGTGTAATCCTCCCTACCTCCATTCCACTCCCCTGCCCCCCCGGAAGCTGCCCCAAAACCACAGCAGAGCAGGCTATACCTGAAGCCACTTGGGGAAGAAGTGCTTCTCGAGCAGCCCTACCAGGCTAGACACAGAGATCATGCCTTCCCAGTCGATGACCCAGTAAAACGCATCCATGTGCTGCTGGTGGGGGTTAATGACCAATTCCCCAAGACACATCCCTGCAAAAGCAACCCAGGCTTTAAGGCAGAGTCCCAGAAGCACAGAGCAAAATCCTTATCAGAAAACACTGGCCTAAATTTGCTTTTATCCATCAGTTTTAAGTCCCTGACATGCCAGTTCTTGAAAACCTTTTTCGTCTCTAACCCAGAAACAATAAATACATATTTAAAATCAAATGCCTCAGAAATCTCAGAACACCGATGCCTAGCATGTTATGAGAAGCCCAAACTAGACCAATCCAGAAGCAGGAGGCCTGCGGAGCCTCAAGGCTGCTGCTGTCTTCAGGATCCCAGGTACGTTTATATGCCACCTCTGTGCACAAAATGGCACTTCCTGTGGTGAGCGGTACCGCATCCTCGGCTTTCTCCTTGAGCTCCAAGCCCCTGTTTTAAGAAGCATGGATCCCTTACCGCTGACCACAGAAACCAGGGCACCAAAGCTGCTGGACCTAATGCCCCTTCCCCATATACTCACCCAGCTTGGGCACGATGTTCTTGACCATGAACGCTTCCCAGGAGCCTGGGGTGAAGACGTCTTTCCAGGGCTGGAGGATGAGCTTGGCAGAGGAGTCGCTGGGGTGCCACTTCTGCAAGGCGCTGGATAGCTTGCTGCGGATGGGGGAGTAAAGGGGCTCCAGGCGCGCTTGCATGAGGGGCAGCCACGGGTGGACCCAGGAGTGGATGGGCACAGTGTCTGTCAGCGGGTTCCAGTTTTCCACCTACAGAAGGTGTGGGACAAAACAGCAGTTCCAGCTGCACCATGCAGCCCACATGCCTCTGCACAACCAAACCACTATCACTAGGGCAATTGCATGGAAGCTCTGAAATGGCACAAATTCTGCTTGCATCAGACCAACAGAAAATGAATTCCCTATTTAAACAGAGGAATCTGTAGGGGGTAACGTGCCAACAAAAGGGCTGGAGTTACCCACAGGACAATCACCGTGTCAGCAGATTCTGTTCATTCCAGGCCTTCTGATGGCACTGAGGGAGTGAAGGGCCCCTGGTTACGCCAGCGGTCCCCCATGACTTGGGGCTCTACCTCTTTCTGCAGCTTGGGGAAGATGAGCTGGTCCAGGATGTTATCTAAGATCCACACGGGAATAATGTGCACCCAGCTGTCCAAAAAGTCCACCATCGGGTCACAGTTCCTTGGTTGCCACTGGGTGACAATACTTCGAACAAAAGGCATCCAGACTTCCCATATCAGCCTGCGGGAGAAAGGCAGCGGGCAGACTAACTGCACAGACAGGTTTCAAAGCAGACTAAGTACATCACCACCAACTCTCCAGAATAAGAAAGGAAAAGGCACAGAAACGAGCACAGTAAACCACCGGGCCAGTCCCCATCCTGGCCAGACCTGCACCAGCCTCAGTCCCCCTCACCCAGCCACCACCTGCTCATCCACAGGGTCTGGGCCACCCTGCCAGTACCTGGCTGCCTGGCAGGGCTGCTATGGGGTTACAAGGGTCCCCTCTCCAGGGATGGCCTGCCTTCCCGCTGGAGCTGTGTGCACAGCTGGATGACTCACCTCATGGGTCACAGCTCAAATGTCACCTCCTCTTGGATACCTCTGCTTCCAACTATTCCCACCACCCCAAACGGGCGTGTCCTTTCTGTTCATCATCCCTGGCCTTGTCTGTCTGCTGCTTTATCCTCCATTGGCTTTTCACACTCCCTGCAGGCTGAGGCTGTCTACCTCAACCCCATGGCAAGCCCGGCGCCCGGCCTGTGCATGACGCGCACAGGCGCAGGGTGGATGAATGCACAAGAAACCCCTGGAGCAGGGCCACTCTCTGCCCTTCCCAGTGGCCTCTTCCTCCCGGTTCCCACGTGAATACCTGTGAAAGGCGTCTGCCGAGAGGTCCTGCCCACCATGGGATAAGAGCTGGTCATTCTCCAGGAGACTCTTCCACTTGGAGATGACTTCGGTGCCGTACGTGCAGTCCTGGAGAGAGACGCAGCCGTGAAGCAGCCACCCTGCCCTGTGTGGCCTCTCTAGGCCCAGGCCCCTGCCAGCCCCCCAACCCCCACCGCGGGCAGGAGCAGAGAGGCAAATCTTGCCAGCCACTCACCTTCAGCGGGTCCCACTCCTTGAAGTACTCCTTCATGAGTGGGTAGACAATGGCCACGGCCAGGTCCACGCGGTCAGACATCCTGTACTCCTCGTAGTATTTGTCTTGCAGGGTCTCAAAGACACGGGCGCACTCGTCTAGGGTGAGGGGGTCGCTGCAGCCGGGCTGCAGACGCCGCTCGCACTCCTCCACCATCTCGAGGACCTTGCTGAGGTTGGCAATGACCCGCTCCTCGTGCTCTAGGACCTCCGACATCTTCTCCAGCTCATGTGACAGGTTGACCACCATGTCCCGCTCGTACTGCAGCTGCCGGTCGCTCTGGATGATCTCCTGCTCTGTGAGGTCGATGAGCAGCTGCAGGTTGTGCTCCAGCTCAGGCAGTGCGAAGCCCGGGGTCTTGGCCTCTTTGCCAGGCTGTGGAGGCTGCTGGGACTGCAGCGGCAGCCCGTCATCAGGGACGTTGTGCTTGTGGCTAATCTGGCTGTAGCTGTAGTAGACCTTTTGCTCCCGGCCGGTCATGTCGATGACCTGGGAGGCAGCGGCGGGGTAGGGGATAAGGGAGGGGGGTCAGCACATGCCATCCCTGCCCCGTGAGAGCACACCTCGGGAGGGCAGGATGCAGGTGTGCACGAGCCCTGCTATGGCAGAGCCAGGGGGTGGGGGATCCCTGCAGAAGGGTCAAGAGAGGGGTCAAGAGATGGGACCAAGGGTCAAGAGATGAGCACTTCCAGACATGTCCCTCAGGAGCACACTACTCAGCTGAGAAGAAAATCTAGGTCTATGGCAAGGGAGAGGCTGCACTGACTGAAGCTGGAAATGAAACAGCTAATGTGGTAAAACAGTCACGCTATGGTATAAGAAAAATGCGTTATTTAGGCAAAGAGACCTAGAAGGACATGCATCGAGGTGTTAAAACTGGTCATCCATTGGAAGGAAGGAAAATAACATTTTTGCTACTGTGTTTTCTAATTGCCTAAATGGTACCACATGCTGCTCTGTGGTAAGAAGTTGTTTTTTGATTTAGAAACAAAATGAAACATGAGAAAACAATGACTGGACAAGGCAACTTAGAAAAGGAGCATTTCAAGAAAACAGGAAAAGTGGACTATAAAGCGTACTGAGACACAGCCATCCATCAGCCCTGGAAGTAAAAGTGTCAGCCAAGAACCATGTGCATTAGAATCAGGTGGAAAAAAATAAACACAGAACTTCCCAGGCCCTGTCTGTACATACCGACTGCAAATCTCTGGCTAGGAGCTGTGTAGCTGCGAGGCTTCCCAGTCCTCCCTGCCGGGAATCTGATGCACAACACCCCGACAGCTGAGAACACCTCTCTCTTTCTCTCTCTCACACTCATACATACACACACACTGTCCTACACCCGACTACAACAGACAACTGTCACCCTTATTCTCTGGCTACCTAGGGGAGTGACAGAAAACCCAGGACTATGTGCATGTAACAGCAGCTGAAAATTGAATCAATTTTTAAAACGGAAAATACTGGTATGCCCCAAGGACGCTCTCTGGCACTTTTAGTCACAGCCTGAGTTAGTGCACCCTTTCAAGTATTCAAGAGCCTTAAAAAGCTTCCTATTTTTAACCTGGTGATTCAACTTCTAAGAATCTATCCTTAGTAAATGTCTGAAATACAGCCAAAGCTTTATATACAGGATAGCTCCAAACCAAACCAGAAAACAGCTAAAGGTCCAGTCACACAGGTAGGACCAAATAATCTAGTACTTCATTCTCTGGAACTACACACTCACTAAAAAACCATCTTCACACTGCATTTATAATCATGGAAATGTTATTAAGCTCATGGCCTGTCGCTTCAGGAGGAAGGGGTCACTGTCTGTCTCCCGTATCATGAGTGCACCATCAGGAGTGCCCCGCCCTTGGAATGCAGAAGCTCTCCCTGGGCATGGGAGTGCAGGGAATGGGAGCACACCACTGCCCAGTGAGGAAAAAAAAGAAAAGTGTGGACAGAAGATCCAACATGACCTGAGAGAATGTTCAGTGACTGACCTGACGTGTGTGTGGGATACTTGTGTCTCCCAGGGCCCATCCTGGACCAGAACCAAGGGCTCCCTTACCTTAACCTGAGAAAGCTCCTTCTGGGGAGCAGCGAGCTTCTTACTAATCCTGCCCTTGGCCTTCAACTCTTCCACTGTCTTGTAGGAGTATTTGGGCTTCTTCTTGCTTCCGCTGGGGTCTTTCCTCCATTGGCTCAGCTCCTTCTGAAACTCCTAAAGCAGAGGGAGGTGGTCAAACAACAAAGGCCGCTTTTTACAGCAGGTGAGGCTGCAGAGACCACTCACAGATGGGCCTTCCTTCCTCGGCTGTGTTATTCTGTGCCAGTACTAAGGAAGGGTGGTTAGAGATTTGCTAGGTGTGCTCTTAGATTTACACAAGGTTCTGTGCTAAGCAGTGTGTGTGCATGATACTAAACCATCTCCTGAGACTCCCCAACACCCAGCTTCTCTTACAAATGAGAGGGTTCAGAAAGCAGGTACCCCAACTAGAAAGAGGAACACCCAGACAAAGGCCCCATTTACAGCGCATCTACTGTGGGCTGGCACTACATTAGTTTTAAATTCACCTTGTGTAAAACTTAGAGAACAATATAAAGGATTTTTTTTTAAGTATACAAATCCTTGCTTTTTTTTTTTTTTAAGATTTTATTTTTTTATTTGACAGAGAAAGACAGCAAGAGAAAGAACAAGCATTAGGAGTAGCAGAGGGAGAAGCAGGCTTCCCAATGAACAGGGAGCCTAATGCAGGACTTAATCCCAGGACCCTGGGACAACGACCCAGGAAGCTGAAGGCAGATGCTTAACAACTGAGCCACCCGGGCACCCCCAAAACCTTGGTTCTAATTTAAAATGAAGGTAGATAAGCAGGATCCTGAGTCTTAAGGCGAAGATAACTTTTGAAAAGACAAAATTTTTCTGTAGGAAGATCTGCAGTAGAGAAGACAACTTGGTCTGAGGGCAGTGGAGTCCAGCCCACAGAAGTGGGTTTTATGCTTGTCATTCTGTTTTCCTCACACTGGTTTAAGACTCTTACTTTTTTCCCTAAAAACAATCTAGACTTCCACTTCAGGAAAATCCAAAGATCAAGCACTACTGAGCCTACATTTACAGCAACAGTTGCCTAGAGCTGAAGAGAAGCCACCCCTTTAGACAGCCAGGCCCTCGCCTGTCCAGCTCAGGCCCCGCCACTCCTCCCTGCCTCACACCTGGCTCACCTACTCGTGTCTGCCATGGGCCTGGGGCACCTGCCGCCCAGAAGCCCCCACTTGGAGCAGTCACCCCCATTCAATCACACATTAGCAGAAGGAGAGGCTCGGTGACAAGAACAGTGACCACATGCATCTGCAGACTCCTGCTTTCCCCTGTAAATGCAAAGGGGCAAGTCCTCTCGGTCAGGAGAGCCGGCCCCACTGTTGCCGGAGCAGAGTGACACCCAGCTTCCGGCGGGCTCCGTGCCACGTGAGACAAAAGCTCCCGCCATAGCCGTCTCCGCGGCCTCTCTGCCATTAGGCTCGGAGTTTTGTGCTCAGCCTCCTCTGACTGGCCCCACACCTGTTGTCTTCTGCCATGCGTCCGCAGATGGTGTCCTTGCCCAGGAGAGCTTCCCTGACCACCCTATATAAGTAGGTCACCCCCACCCCCAATTACTTCCTACACTGGCACGTCTCAGCGCACCCTGCTCTCATTAACCACACTGCAGCTGCTTCCTGGCTCTGGGCTCTAAACCACTCCTCGCGGTATAGCCCGCTGCCAGCACAGAGCCCGACACAGAGATGCGAGGTGTGCCAAAGACACCCGAAGGCTGATGGGACGAATGAACGAATGCACAAACCAACCACGGTCAGAAATGGCAGGCACCACCCGCCCGTGACTCCCAACTTCTGGTTACCTCTTCTGCTTCTTCTTCGGAATCAACCACAGGGAAGTCTTGCAGGGACTGAGTGGTCCGCTCTGAGCCATAAGCTCCCACAGCACCTTTTCCCTTTCTCTGCTTGGCTTCGATGGGGTTAATGATACCTGACAAATTTCAGGAAAAGATAAACAACTTCAGATCACAGGAATTCCTGTATTTGGACAAGCCACTCAGTGGACCCGCCCTTCCTTAGTCCTGGCACAGAATAACACAGCCGAGGAAGGCAGGCCTGTCTCTGCCCCTGGAAGAAGTTCAGGTTCCATGGGATTTGGAATTGCTAAGCATGTATGGGGCTCACAACAGGCTGCTGACATTAGGTTATTTATGCCCTAAATACAGATTTTTCATTTCCACTTAGATTGTTTTGTTTGTTTTGGTATACTGGGAGAAAAGAGAACTGTTCATATGTAACTGGGAACTCTGGAATGTCAGATTCTATACTTTGGAGGAGGGCTCTGGTGAGATGAGTGAATCAGTCAGAGTTTATTGACTGCATGAAGGGAAGTGATGTGAGACCCCCTCCTTTTCACTCGGTAGCTCAGGTCTCCCAGACTTCAGCTGCTCTGCAGCACCTGGAAGCCTTGGAAATAACTGTCTTCTAAGCATTTAGAGACAGGACTACGGTGTTTCAGTGAGGACTGCCCACCTGCCCATCCACCTAGTTCTGGAGCAATCTCGATTTAGGAAAGTCCCTCATTCTCTTTCCAGGTCACCATCTCCAGCTCCACAGAGGTTCTCGGACTTTTGCTACACCTAATGTGTTCAACGCATACCCTGGGTGGAATTTGCATTATGGGCACTACTACTGTTTGCAGCCACTTGGTGACGATTCATGGGAAGCAAGTCAAGGAGAGAGCAAGGTTCCATGGGAAGAAAACAAGTGCTCAGTCTGTGTGGCTTCGGTATCAAGGAGCCAGGGTTGTGTGAGCAAAAATATGTGGACGAGGCCTGGAGACAGGAGACCGGGCTGAGCATGGATGGGAGACTCCAATGCGGATTTGCTCAGCCAGGTTTCTGAGCTCTAGGACTGAAAAAGCCACACATGGTGTTTCACTGCTATTCCTGAAAAACAAATAACTTGAGCAGGGATGGCCAGCTCCTGTGTCTCCAGGGCCGAGGACTTGTGCTGGGAAGTGTGCCGGGACAGAAGACAACAGGGAGTGGTGGAGCACTGTCCTTGGCAGCTAAGACCCACTCCTACCAGGCAAAATCAGAAATCTTAAGTAAAATTATCTTATTTATAAATACTGGCAACAAACTCATTTGTTAACAAACACTGGACAGGTCCAAAAGAAGCCTATCAGTTTGAGCCCTGTCTGAGCGTTTTTCTATAAAGCCTAAGCCTCTTTCTCCTGCAGAACAAGTGTTTTATTAGAGTGTGATAACGCAGACAGCTGAGGAGCACAGCTGTCTGGTGCGGGCGGAACAAGCTGCAGAGTTCAAGTACTCTGAAGAGAGAAAAAGCAAGGCAACCCCAGATCACTCCCCTTTCTTCTGCCTCGCCGCCCTCCTGCCGAACTGCCAGGCGCTGATGCCCTACCTTGTGCATTCTTCCCGAGGCCCCTGCCAGGGACATAGCCCATTTTCTGAAGAAGCTTCTGTCCAATGCCTTTTGTGTGTCTTTCCCAGCTGCCAAAATCCATGAAAGACTTGGTTCCTCCTGCAAAGCCTTTCTGGCTGGGTTTAAAATTGCCACCCTGGGCAGAAAAAAAACCCCAAAGTTTAGTTGATGGAAAAAGAAAAAGAAGAAAAAACCTAAAAAAGCAAGCTTGGATGACGGGGAAAGGGTCTGGCAGTCAGAGCATCGTGAAAAGCGTCATATGAACCAAAAACAGATCTGTACCATTTGTTAGGAAAGCAGAGACTGCACTACCCACTTCCCACCTCAGAGGAACCCACCACCACGAGGAGAAACCCACCCAACCGGCCTCTGCTGAGCACCCCACCACCACCGGTAGGAGGGGCTTGGGCTGCATAACCTCCCAAGGCAATTATGAAAGTCGCAAGCCTAAGATGAAGATGCTACCGTCTTTAACTTCTTGGGTCCAAAATCCTTAGGAAAATCATCCTGCTTAACAGGCTTCTCTTCATCTTCCGAATCTTCCAGCTCAGCCTCCTCTGCTGCCCCTTTCTTGAGGCCTGCACTGATGAAGTTGACTGGCGCGGAGTAGTCACGGGCCCTGTGGGTAAACACACGGCCCCCAGGGCCCTCATGCAAACTCTGCTGGCCTGAGAACCCCTTAGAGGGGACCTCCAGGGATCCATTTTAAAAGAGCAACACATTCACTTATACCAAAAGGGCCCCAGATCTAGTTTCCTATAATCATTGAACATTGTTGCCTCATGTGTTCAAGTCAACCATACAGCTGAAGAGTTACCCTGTCAGTGCAGCGTTGCTTAAAAACGCAAAACATCATCCTGAACAGTGTATTGATTATGTCTCAAAGAAAGTGAAAGGGAAAAATGCAAAATATGATATGGTAATGCAACTTTCCTTTTACGTGTTTCAAAATTAACTTACTTTAAAAAGCATGTGTTCTGGACCCTATTTCATGTATAAAAACCAGGCAAGAAAGAAATTCTGATAAATAAAAATCATTAAACACAATAAAAGAAACTGTGTGAGTTGAAAGTATATTAACAATTATAATGGCCAAATTCTTAGAAAAATTTCAAGTCCATTACCTTTATTAGTATATGAAAACTAAAGTAAAATACCTAAAAAATTAACTCCGTGAAGTGGAGAGTAGTGATGCTAACCACAACCATCCCAAGAACAGTACTTAAAATGTCATAAACCTTGGTTCCCTTTATACAATGACCAACTTGTCTTTAAACACCCCACAGCAGTAACAGAACTGAGGACTCTTTCCTAAAAGATGCAATGTTACTTAGGGATTAAGAGCCCAAACTCAGGAGTCAGGCCCAGATTCTCCTAGCCTGGCTGTGTGCCTTTTGCCTCAGTTTCTTAATCTGTAAAATGTGATTATAATAATGGTACTTTTCTCACAAGGTAAAGGACACCAAGCACGTAAAGCGCACAGAACAAGTAAGGGGCCAGCAAACATTGGCTGTTTATTAGCTTAGGGTTCCGTAATTCTTGACCTCTGATCCTTTTATCATCCATTTGTAGGTTTCTTTGCCAGATGAGAAGGGGTTAAGCCAATCTCCATACTCTTTCTCCCCAACCTCCTTCGTGAAAAAGGCATAGTCTCCATGGGCTCGAGCCTATAGGCCACAGATGGGACTAGGAGACAAACCCAAACTCCCTACATGCTCCAGTCAAGCGAGCTGTGGCCAGTGCACACACGACTCACACTGAGGAGGAAGACTACCCGCCCGAATCCTCATCTCCCTGCCACCACCCCTGCAGGGACCCTGTCTCTGTCTCACAGAGCTCCCTCTTCCACTGGAGCTCCAAGCCAACTCTGCACATCAAAAAGTCTTCTCCAGACGTAACTGCTACTCACATCATCCACCCTCTACGACAGCCCAGGGGCCTCTTCTTAAACCATGCTCCCTCTCCCTTTCCACTACAGCCTGCCGAACCTTCTGTCTTCTTATGGACACCTGCTACCTCCCCTTAAGAGCCTCTGCAGACACATGCCTCTCCAACCCCCTTGTTACCTTCTGCTGCCATATAAGCTCAAGGGCAGCTTCTCTAAAGAAATCTTCCCTTGCCTCCCAGAACAGGTCCAACTCTCTTCCTTAGGTCCTAAGTCAATTACAGACGTCCACTGGGGGAACGATCGATGAATGCCTGTCTCCATGCTCTAGCGTCTGGGCTCCCAGAAGCCAAGGAATGGGAGTATAAGACCTAATACATATAACTGTTCATTAAACACCAAAAGATAGTTAAATCAGCAGAAGAGCAGCACTCCAGCCAAACAGGAAGCTGGGCCCCCTAGCTAATGTTGTAGCTGTGGGACTCAGTTAGGCTAGGAGAACAGTGTATTTAGTGGGGTATCTGCCCAAACCCCTCTCCATCTTCCCCACCTTCCCTAAAGCAAGAGGGAAGCAGCTTCATGCTGGCCAGTACCGTTTGCCTCCAAAGCTCGGCCTCTCTTCATCTGAGTCTCTCTCTGCCCACACTCCATAGGTAGCCTCCTCCTTGGTCTGCCAGTGGCGCTGCCGGTTGGGGTTAAATTCATTCTGGAGATCCCAGTCGGTGATCTCAAAATTCTCCCGCTCATCATCATCATCATCCACATGGCCTTCCCCATCCCGGTACAGGTGGGACAGTGACATGGCCAGTCACTAAAGAAAGGAATAAAAAAGGCATGCACAGTCGGTGGTAAGTCCGGGAGGAGCAGCAGTAGGTCCCCGCTCCTTGCTCCCTTCGAAACTCCTCCAAACTAAAGTCCGTTAAAATCAGTTACAGTTCAATAAAGCAGATATTAAAAACATATTTTAGAAAACAAACACTATTTAAACAGGTGGGACAAACGACCAGTCCCAACAACAGGTGACTCCTAAGCATCTATTTCTCTGTCCTGGTCAATGTCTTAAAACTTCACACACATTCACATGTATGTAAATCACATAAAAATAACTAAAAATAACTAAGCACGTTATTCTATTTATTATTGCCTCAGAAAGAGGGTGGGCAACTTCCTGGATCCCAGATTTTGTTGTCTGTATTTTATCTGGACCCTCGGCAGTCCCAGGAGTGACTGTTTTTAGAATATGCCTTCTGAAATATATTACTTGATGAGACCCTAAGATTTAAAGTTTTCCTTGCAAAACATGAACCCCTCCTGAAGGCAGCAGTAATTATAACACTACTTTAACAGACATCCACGTATTGCCATGGAGTATTCAGCTCCTGGTAGCTGGGTAATGAGATTCAGCTGTCTCTTTCTTAAGCAGATTAACTAGATCATTACCCTCTGAGAATGTTTATGAGCCAACCTAATTGAGATGCTGTTTAAAAAACACGTAGTTCAGGGGCACCTGGGTGGTTCAGTGGGTTAAGCGTCTGCCTTCGGTTTGGGTCATGATCGCAGGGCCCTGGGATGGAGCCCGGCAACAGGCTGCTCAGCAGGGAGTCTGCTTCTTCTTCTCCCTCTGCTCCTTCCTCCCCCAACTTGTGTTCTCTCTCTCACAAATAAAATCTTTTTTAATTAAGTAAAAAACACTTAGGACAAAAATGCTCAAGGAACAGTAGCTGTGACTGTAGCCCCAGAATTAAATTCATCATCATTACTATTACTGGATTAGGGAAGGAACAAAGTACTGCTAAAATCACAACCTGGGTTCAAATCCCAGCTCTACGTGACTCAGTGAGTGTTTAAGTATTACACACGAAGTGCCAAGCATGGTGCACTACGCGACAATACTTTCAATATGTGAGGGCGACTGTGATTCTTACCTACCAGTTGCTTGCTGCAAGCAGCCTTCAGGGACAAGGAGTTCACTACCTCCGATCGGTTCTGTCACAAAGTTCTCCCTGCTTATTCCACTCACTGGCACAGTGGTTGGGTGCAGCTGGTCCCAACCTCACCCAACAGTGGAAAGGACGGAAATTTTCTCAGAGGAGGTCCGGAGTCAATAATCCCGCTGCCTCTTTGGACACCGTATAACCGAAGGGCTGCTAGGAGTTACAGAGCCTTTGGCACACAGCAGTACGCACGTCGTGGGCCAGAGCAGTACGAAGTATTTGCCAGACTCTTCGGGCTGAGAAGCTAACGTAAGCATCAAGTCACCTCTAGAACGGGGGTAGTGCTAGCGTTCTCACGGTTCAGATAAGAAAAACGAGGCTCAGGGAAGTCGGACAATTTGCCCTAGCGTAGAACCTACGCTACGCCAGCAGAGCGCGAAAGCATGGGGGGCTGGAAGGCAGGCTTCGCGGAGGGGCTTGGTGGGTCCCTCGCACTCACTCCCACTGCCGCGGACCCACGCACACACCCCGTCTCTTCCTGCAACCCGGCCGCACTCACCTCCCCCCGGTCGCGCAGACCCAACACAGCTACTGGCTCAGGGAAAGTAACTTACCGCTCCAGGGGCCGGAACCCGGATATGTCTAGGATGGCGCGCCGGAAATGACGTATAGGTAGCGGAAACGGCGCGCTGGTTGCCACAGCAACAACGGAAGGCTCAAGCGCCTTCGGCTCTAGAGGGGCGGGACGGAGATGCGAGAAAGGAGGTGGGATTTTCAGGGCGTCGAACGGGTGGAAGTATATTTCCTGGCCTGACCGACCTCCCTACTGCGCCCTCTAGGTGTGGACGATGCCGAGCCACGTTAACAGGCGTGGTCTATTTTGCCAGCCTGAGATTCAAAAGCTGTAAAATGGGGATATAGGACTAGCTCACTGGGTCGTCGTGAGGAATAGCGTGAGGCTGTAGTGGGGCCGGGACCTGGCCTGCCAGCGGGAATAATGAAAGTCAAGACGGCCCCTGTATCTTTGGGGTCCTTTAGTATAAGCACCGTCGTGGGCACAGAGCAGTTGCCTTCTCTGGAGCTTGATAGAGTGAGTGCAGGAACGAACGGGCAAGCTCTAGAGGTCCCAGGTATTCCCTCCAGGAAATCTTTCCCTTCTCTTCTTTTCCAACCAGTTGGTTAATACATTCATTCATCTTCTGATCTAATAGATGTGTAGGGAGTGCCTGCTGTGTGCTAGGCTCAAGGGACACAATGAAGGAAGCAGGTACCTGCCCTCCAGGAAATCCCTGGCTGCCTTGGGACTCTGTAAGCACAGGGGCTATGCCGTTCCCATGTCAGCTCTGCCACTTATAGCTGTGGGCCTCAGGCAAGCCACTGCATCTCTGGAAGCCTCGGTTTCCTCTTTTGCAAAATGGTTGAGGATCCAGTGAGATAAAATATGTAAGCTGTTCCAACTGTACCTGCCACACCGCAGGTGCTTAGGAAGTGTTAGCTGTCAATGTTCGCTTATGTTCTTTCTCATTCTCCTCCATGTGATGGAAAGATTCAAGAGGCGATTGTTAGAATTCCCCTGGACTTCTAGTCAAAGATATGGATCTAACTTCCTATCATTATTAACAAATCAAGAACCTACCTACAGGAAGCCAATTAATAGCCATCTTCATGAGACAGGCACTGTGACTTCATGGTCTCTGTATCCCCACTGACATGCAGTGTCACCGTGCCTGACACACCGTATGTACTCAGGAAAGAAATTAGAAGGTGAGGTTTCATGCAAGACATGGCTGAGGGGAGAGAGTTTAGCAGACTAAGAGCTCCACCAGGGAGCAGAGTGAAGACAAACAAGGAGACAAGATAAACCCTTTTGAGTCTGGGCCTGGAAATGTATATGTTTCTGTTTATAGGTCAAAACCAAAGATAGGAGGAGGCTTGGCTTTTCTGTAGTTCTCTCCCTAGCTTTACAGCCGATGTGGCGGAGCTGCGGTTATTCTCATCACCAGGGACTGAAGTTCGTGGACTTGTTTCACCAAATGGCCCCGCAGTGTGGCTTCTGGAGAGGGGGGCCTTGTGGACTGCAGTGGGGTCACTAACAGTACAGGCTCTGATCACATGATCAGAGTGCACATGCCCAACAACAGGACAGTGGTCATCACATAACAGACGTCATAGGATGTCCTGAGATCCTAGCATCACTCCTGTGATGTTCCTGTCAAAGAATCAGGAATCATGAAGATATCTAAGACAAATCCAAATAAAGAGATACTCTAACAAACTGGCCTGTGATCTTCAAAGGTGCCCAAGTCATGAAAATCAAAGACAGACCCTGGAAGTGCTCCAGACGGAAGGAGTCTAAGGACACATGACAGCTAAATGCAACACATGATTCTGAACTAGACCTTTTTGCTATAAAGGAAGTTATGGGGATGACTGGCAAAATTTAAATGTGGTCTGAGGTTTCCATGGTAGTGATGTGTCAATGTTAATCTTCTGATTCTGCTGGGTGTCCTGTGGTTACATTGGAAAATATTTTCGTTTGCTGGAAATATTTGCTGGGGGTGGGGTGGGGTGGGTGATAGGGCATCAAGTAGGCAACTTAGTCTCAAATTATTAAGGGGAAAAAGAAGATTCTCTTTGTACTTAGAATTTTTTTTATTTTTTTATTTTTTTTTTTTTTATTTTTTTTTTTTAAAGATTTTATTTATTCACTTGACACAGAGAGATCACAAGTAGGCAGAGAGGCAGGCAGAGAGAGAGAGAGGAGGAAGCAGGCTCCCCGCGGAGCAGAGAACCCGATGCGGGACTCGATCCCAGGACCCTGAGATCATGACCTGAGCCGAAGGCAGCGGCCTAACCCACTGAGCCACCCAGGCGCCCCATGTACTTAGAATTTTTTTTAAAGAATTTATTTATTTGAGACGGGAGGGAGCACAAGCCAGGGGAGGGGCAGAGGAAGGAGGAGAAGCAAGAAGCAGACTGCCTCCTGAGCGCAGAGCCTGATGTAGGACTCAATCTCAGGACCCTGTGATCATGACTTGAGCCAAAGCAGAGGGTTAACAACTGAACCACCCAGCCGCCCCTAGAATTATTTTTTTTTAATGAAGTTATTGGAGTAAAACCTCAGGGATCCAAGTCATTTTGCTCCTTCCGTGATGTAGGTAGCTTCACCTCACTGCACCTCAGTTTCTCCACCTGCAAAATGGGGATTATGACAGTACTTCTCTAAAAGGGTAGGGGGGTGGCTGAGGAATGGATCTATAGATGCCGGCCATAGTACGACTAGTAAGAGCTTAGTAAATGATTATGGCTGTTTACATTTGAAAGACCCAACCTCACACCTCTGCATGGGAGGGCTCTCAGCCTCAGACATCAGTGGTTTCTCAGGTCTCTGGGTTCAAAGGCTCGGTCTTCTTCTTTGAGCAAGGGGAGAGGCAACCAGAGAGGTAGATGCCTGATTTCATATCTGTACATCACGATCTTCAGCCACTGCCTCCCAAAAACACCTTGCTTTGGGACTGGGGGACACCCAGGCCCGTGTCTAGATTCCCAATGAGGTGCTCAGCCATGTAACACTCCCAGAAGGGTTGCCAGGCAACAAGGCTCCTCAGCAGGAGCCTGATAGGGCCCTGGACACTTGTCACACGAAACAGTGGAGGGGGCCGTGCCACAAGGGGCATGCACAGGCTACCCAGCGGGTTGAAGGTCAGAGCCAGGCCTGAAACCCAGGAGCTCAGATGTCCAGATGGGTGCTCCCTTTGCTGCCCCATGCCTGGGGCACCCACACCATTTCTGCCAACTTACCCAAGCTACTACATAGAGGGTGAGGCCTGTCTGTTCGAGGTTGCAGGCACCAACCCCCTGCACACATCAGCTCTTGGATTCTGCAAACTTCTCCAGGAGTTTATGTTTCCCAAGTCCATGGCCCTCATCACCCCCTTCCACAGCCTATATGCCCTAACGTCCTGTTTCCATACTGCCTTCTAAAGATTGATTGGGCGGGGTGGGGGGGGGGTGGGGGGGTAGAATCCTTCCTTAGTTACAACTTTAAATAGGTTGGTACCATAGAAACAATCCACCAGTAGCATTTCAAGGCTGATATATTTAAAGTCTCGCACAAGTACCTTTTCTAGGACAGTGACATTATACAGTTGCACATGGGTTATTCTTAGTTCAGATTTTGTCACAAAAATATAGAGTGTGTCCTGAACTGGGGAGGACTGGCAATCCAGATGAGCTGAGATTAGCAAATCTGGTTTCCCTTGAAATGTTTCGTACAGATGGTTGATACCTTACTTATCTCTCAAGATTTGTGAAGACTATTCCGGCACCCAAGGATCCACAGGCCTGGGAGTCATCTGCAGGGCGAGCACACTCATGAGCGCACGGGGGAGGGGAGGAACCTCAGCCTTCATCACTCATTCATTCACTGGTTCCTTCGCTCATTCACAAATATTTCCTTTGCTCCTCTGCATGACCTATCGCAATGTACTATAGTACCTCCAGACTTTGCGGCTTAGGGCAACAGTGAGTGTGATCTCACATGGTCTCTGTGGGCAGGAATTCAAGAGTGGCTTAGCTGCCTGACTCAGGTGCTGCTACAAAACTCGGGATCTCTCTGGGGGTTGTGGTCGAGAGGTCAGCTAGGACTGCGGTTCCCTGCAGGCTCCACCAAAGCTGGCTGATCCACCTCCGAGGCGATTCGCTCAGACAGTGGGGCAGGCTGGTGCTGGCTGTTGGCAGGAGGCCTCCGGAACGTGTCATGTGAACCTCTACTTCTGGCTGCCAAGTATCCTCATGACATACGACTGGAGTTGCCTGAGCATGAGTGACTAAGGGAGAAGCAAGGCAGGGGCACCTGGGTGTCTCAGCCAGTTAAGCGTCCGACTCTTGGTTTCAGCTCAGGTCATGATCCCAGGGTCGTGGGATCGAGCTCCGTTTCAGGCTCCTCGCTGTTGGGGGGGTGGCTGTCAGCTTAAGATTCTTTCTCTCCCTCTCCCTCTGCCTCTGCCCCTAGCCTGCTCACGCACACACACACATTTCTCTCAAAAAAAAAGAGGAACAAGGTTGAAGCCACAACAAAGGAAGTCACACACTGCTGTGTCCTTAGTATCCTCTCAGTTACATGGCCAGCCCTATTGAGGCCTGTCAGACTTAGCAAGCAAAAAATACAGGATTCCCAGTTAAACTGGAGTTTCACATAACACCAAATAAGTTTTTAGTGTAAGTATGTTCCATGAAATATTGTAAAAGACTGAAAAATTACTGTTTTATCTGAAACTCAGATTTAACCATGAAACCTGTATTAACCCAGAACCCTATCCCTGTTCAGTGGAAAAGGACAGCATACAAAAGGGGCTTGAGTCCCTGGAGGTGAGGATTATTGGGGGGCGCTTGGCCACTGGCTCTCCCAGCCCATGACGGGCTAGGCCTGGCCGGGGCGGGGTGTGGGGTGGTAAATGGGGGGCCATGGGGAATAATGGTTCTTGCATTCATATAGTGTATGGACCAGTAAGACCGAATTGAATCCAGTAAGACCAACCTGAATCAAATCACCAGGTACATCAGTGCAAGACCTTGGGGTCTTGCTTCAAAGGGAAGTTACCAGAGCTTGGGATGGGGATGTTATTCCCCTCAGACACACCATTTATGTATCTTAGATTAAGCTTTTGCATGTGACTTTGTGTGTGCACATGCAGGGGTGGGGAGCATTTGGAAGGGTCTGCCACTGGAAGGGGACAGAACTCTGAGAACACACATACAGTCACACCTATGCACAAAATGGTGAAAATGCAACCAGGCCTGTGGTCTGTGGGCTAGTTAAGAGCGCTGCGTTATGGTCAGTTTCCTGGTTCTTATAGGACACAACAGTTGGTCCAAGATGTCAGAGCTGGGGGAAGCTGTGTGAAGGATCCACGGGATCCTGGGTTGTACCTTTGCAACCTCATAGGAGTCTATCATTATTTTGAAACAAGAAGGCAATACAACAGCCCATTAAAAATACCAACTGTTACCATGGAAACAAGGTCAGATCAGAATAATCCACACTTGTGAATGGGTTTAAGCTGGTGGAGGGCACTTGGTCAGGAGCACTTGGTCAGGAATTAAGAGTGGGTGGAGCGAGGGCTTTCACCCAAAGGAATGGGATTCTTTGTTCATTGTCCTCAAAAGTGTTCCCTGAGAAGAGAGAATGAGGACGGGGGTTAAGAGATGTGTTCTTGGTTCTCAGCCCAGATGTGGGGCTTCGGGAGGCCTGGAATAGCTCCCTCCATGGGAAGAACTGCCCCTGCTCCCAAGGCAAAGTGTGGGCAACCAAAAACGCCTGGGTTTCTGGACAACTGAGCCTTTTGGGGATCTAGAATCACTGAGCTTTCAACAGTAAAGGAAAGAGAGGTCTTTAGTCTGTACCTACTGAAGAAAGGGAACATTTGGCTAACGTTGCATTTCCCAGAGAGAAATCTCATAATCTGAGGAATTCCTACATTATTCGACAACCTCACAGGACGCGAGAAACTGGCTTGGATGATGGCCGTGGCCAGCTTTGCTGTCCCAAGACGGCCACAACGACCTCCCTCACCCACCTGGACTTCTGCGTTGTGACTTTGCCGCTCCACCTCCAAGAGGGGGAACTTCTCTATTCTCTTGAACGTGGTGGGCAGGTGCCCTAGGCCTAGGACAAAATCAGTGGCAGTGACTCTGGGCCAGGCACATCCCTCAATGGACTGGCTCTTCTGTTGCTTCCAGCCTCCGGCAACACCTGCTCTGGGAGAAGCCAGCCACCACTGAAGAAGTCTGGCTGGCCTGCAACCACCATGCCATCAGGAAGCCCCAGCTCACCACGTGGACAAGGCCATGCAACAGAGAAATGCAGGAAAGTCTCGTGATGCTCCAACCACCCAGGCCCAGGCAGTAACCACACAGCCAGGAAGTTGGCCTGACTCCAAAATCTATGCTCCAAACCACTAGGAAACCGAAAAGCCTGGCTTTTTTTGCCTTTGCCTTCTCAAATCCTTGAAGCAAGGGACTGTGGATAAAACACTTTAACCCTTAAAGACATAAAACTGCTCTGGGCCCTGCTGGTCCCTCAGCATTTGCAGACCACAGAGCAAACTTAGCAGGCTGGTACTATTCACATCCTGCATGTGCCAAAGCAAACAATGACCCTCTACCAGTTCTTGGGAGAGGATCTCTAAGCCCTTGGGATATCCTGTCTAAAAAGTTTGCATACCAGGGACCCTGGGCCACACCAGGCCTGATGCTCCATTCTAACAATGTGATTTATAGTGGGGCCCGGGATCAGGCCAGATCACTTGACCTCTGCAGGGCCGGAGACAGAGTAATTGAGATCAGTCATACAGGTGCCCCGTGCCTACAACTGATGTCCAATAAATCGCCACACAGCAAGGCTCAGGCAAGCTTTGCTGATGGAATGCTTGTTGCCTGTCGTGACCAGTAGAATTAAGAGTGCCTGTAAGCCTCCACTGGGTGAGGATCCCTGAAGTTTATGCCTAATCTCCCTATACCAGCCCTGTGCACCTTTTTCTTTTGCAGACTTCAATCTGCATCTTTTCATGGTAACGAACTTGACTGTGAGTCCAGTAGTTTGTCTGGGAGTTCCTCTAGCAAGCAGCCTCAGGGGACCTGACACAGGAACTCAGGGTGCCCTGATGAGCACCCGAGATGGGAACCTTGTTCGTCTGTCATCAATCCACCCAACAAAAATCCAATATGGAGAAAAAATAAATCCGTTCATTCCATAAAGTCAAGCAAAGACAAATGAGTCTCTGTTCACTTTATTCAAATAATTTTTTTTTTCTCTGAATCTGAGTAAAACTGAGGAAGAATCAAAGAAAACCTCATATATTAAATTCTTAAATAGATTCTTTGAATTGAAAAGTGAGGGTCAAATAGGAGAGGCACAGGTGTGGGCCTTGTCCCCGCAAACAAAGCCACCAAGGCGGTCCTGCAAATGAAGAAAAATGGCAAATCCATTTCTTTAAAAAAAAGTTCTTGAGGGAAAAGATTAAAAAATACCTAGGTTTCAAAAGCCAGACTACCGCCCAACCTTCCGCTCTCTGCCCCGGAGTGGGTGGGGGGGCTTCCAAAGCTAGAGAGTCTCCAGGGAAGTTTTCAGTGAGGCAGCTTTTGCAAACATACGCAAATACATTCCTCAGTAGCGGTCCTGTTTGGGCGATTAATAGCAAGCAATATGCTTGGATTAGAGGTCCGATTTCCACTCGAATGCCAAGTGTCTGCTCCTCTCAGCAACAATCTGCAGAGATCTGAACAGGGAGACAACTGTGTTAGGCCCAAAGTCAGACAGACGTTTCCTATTATGTGTGACTAGGAACGTATGGCCTTTGTGCATATTCACAGAATGGGGCTTTCGGGGCACCCCAGATGGCCAGAGAGTTTAAATTTAAAAGCATTCTTGGGGTTCTCACCCGCATCCCAACCTGTATCCATCCCAGCCTGTATCCGCCTGACCTCAAACACAGACTCTTTCTACTTATGAAGGGAAAGTGGCGATGATTACATCATAAACACCAGTGGGTTTTTGGAGGGGAGGGAAGGATGGGCATTTGTTTCAGGCCAGCTGACTACCAGGGACAAGCTGAAGTGCCCTGTGTATGGTATCTCATTTAAGGAGGACAGTGGGAAATATATCAGGCTTTTGTCAGCAGGCAGGTTCAAAATTCTGCTAAAGAATCTGCGGAATGAGGGGCGCCTGGGTGGCTCAGTGGGTTAAGCCGCTGCCTTCAGCTCAGGTCATGATCTCAGGGTCCTGGGATCGAGCCCCGCATCGGGCTCTCTGCTCAGCAGGGAGCCTGCTTCCTCCTCTCTCTCTCTGTCTGCCTCTCTGCCTACTTGTGATCTCTGGCTGTCAACTAAATAAATAAAAATCTTTAAAAAAAAAAAAAAAAAAGAATCTGCGGAATGAGAACGAGGGGAAGATGTCAGGGAGGCTCATAGAGATAGGAGGCTTTCCATAGGAGGCTTCTTGCCTCGGGGATGGGGCAGAACCCTGGGATCTCAGCACCACCCAAGACGGGATCCCCGAAGAAGCAAGGGCCTGAGGCTGGTGCAAAGTGGATTTAAAAAAAAAAAAGGGAAGGAAGGAAGGAAGGCAGGAAGGAAGGAGGGGGAGGGAGGAAGGAAACTAGAAAATATGCCGATTATTTAAAAATGAGATTGGAAGACTAAAAATAGAGCCCAGGCTGGAAGCTTCTTCATAGTCTAGAGCAAAAGGGAGAACACCCATGCGAGTTGCTCGTAACCTCTCTGTGGGGTCACGGACACAGAGGAAGTTCACTTCCTGGGGCCTTAACTCCATGCCCACATGCATAGTGCAGGCGCATGGCCTCCTGGATTCCCAGGCGCCCACCTGGTCCAGCTCACTTCCTCTCTCGGCTGCCTGTGCAGCCCCCCACCCCATTCCCCTTCTCTGGTGTCACAAACGGAGGCTGGGAGAAGGTCAATTTGAAGTAGGTTCCTAAATCTTTGACTTCCCAAGGTCAGAACGTGTCCTCCTACCACTGCACAAGTTAACGAGTGGATAGACATGCCTTCAAATTGTTCCTCAAAAGCCAACCCTGGAAAAAGATGCCCGGGGAAGGAGGAAATGCTGCCATGTGCTGGCTGTGTGGTCTTGGGCAAGACCGGCCCCCCTCTGGGTTCTAGCTTCCTTCTGTGTCAGCAGCCATCCCAGGGATCCTCGGGGTTAAAGGAGTAACCCAGGAGCAGCACTTGGTCCAAAGCCCTGGGGGTTATTCTTAGACCAGACCTGCCTGGAGCTTTTCTTAGGACATTAATTGCTTTGAGCCAACTCGATTCTGTTTATAGAAGCAGGATAAACAGACAACATTCTGTGCCAAAATGTCTAGAACACCCCCTCCCCATCACATGGGTCCCTGGTGCCCCCTCCCCAAAGTACAAACCTTTTTCTGGTTGGTTCTGCAATGATCCCTGCCCCCACCTGATCCAGAGCTAGGAGACTAAGCTGTGATTCTATAAATAGCTCCCCAGCTTGTTGCCATGGAAACCCCCCTTGGGGCTGGGTCAGCCCACCTTGGTGGACACTCCTCCCCAGGGAGGCTCTGGAAGGGCAAGCTTTTCAGCAGAGTCCCTCCTGGGCTTAGAAGGCATTGGCAGGGAGGTGGGGGGACAGAAGGGAAGTCTGCAGGCCTACCTGGAAATCATGAGCTTCCTAAGTGGGAGGAGGTGGTGTTCTGGTTCACCTGGAGGAAGACAACACACAGAGGAAGGGGTCACAGCCAGGATGGGGGGCCAGGATCTCACTGCCCTGAGGCTGAGCCTCAACATCACGGGGGCAGGCACGTACTTGCTCATGGGGTATTTACTGCACACCTACTACCGGCCAGGTGCTGGGGGTGCTGTGAACATGACCAACCTGGTTCTACTCTGCAGCTTCTATGCCAGCGGGCAGAGCCTTTACAAACACATATGCAGATGATGTCCCCTCTACCTCCAGGCAACATAATGGGCTGATATGAGTGACTTCGGGGTCCAGGAAAGGCCACTATTAGGGGATGACATTTAAGCTGTATCATAATGAAAAATAAAACATATGCTCTTTGTCCCGCGGTTCCTGGCACACAGCTCCTAAAACCCTAGAAACTCCGGAGTGATAACAAGCAGCTTTTGTATGTTAATGAGATGACAGGTGTCTGGCTTCAGGATGGGCGCTGGTGGCTTAGAAAGACCAAAGCATGACTCTGGGAGGGGACAGGAGCTAGAAAGCAGGTTAATACCAATGATTTAATCAACCATACCTACTTCACGAATGCTCCATAGAAACCCCTACATAATAGCTTCAGAAAACTTCCAGACTGGTGAGTACACAGGAAGTTCAGGAGAGTGGTATGCCCGAAGAGGGCCTGGGAGCTCCACACCCCTTATACCCTGTACCTTGCCCTGTATACCTCTTCACGGCTGCTCCAGGGTCATACTCTTTATAATAAACCACTGATCTAGCAAGTAGTGTTTTCCTGAGTCCTGTGAGTTGTTCTAGCAAATTCTCGACGTGGGAGGGAGTCATAGGAACCCCCAAATGTTAGTTGGCTGGGCAGAAGTGTGGGTAACCTGGGATCCCCACAGTGGCTGGCATCCGAGGTGCCGACAGTCTTCTGGAACCGAGCCCTTAACCTGTGGGGTCTGACATGACCTCTGGGGGTCACTGTGCAAACAAATCCAGGTGGTGTCCGGAGAATCAGAACTCAGTTGCTGGGGTCAGGAAACACCCCATAATCCTAGATCTAAAAGATGCAAATGAGAAGTACACAAAGGTCTGGCCAGAAAAACATTCCCAGCAAAGGGAACAGCAAAGATCTGGAATGGGGCGCAGAGGGAGGAGGGTGTGTTTGGTGCCTCGAATGAGGATTCTGTTTTGGCATTCACTGCAATTCTAACATGTGAGCTGCTCTGTTTGGCTTGCTTACTTTCTTCCATCTCTTGGGTTTCAGGATGATTATTCCAGATGGCTAAAGAGGGGCCCGTGGAATGCACGTGCTGTCATGCATGGAACTGTTGCCTTAAGACTGTTTTCCAATTTTTTGCACTACCCTGAAGGAAGCCAGGTGCCCCGTGGAGGACAGAGAGGGAGATGAAGGTAGAAAGCAGGGGCCGGATGCAGCTGGCAGGGCAGCTCTCTGGAGCGTGGCAGTGTTCAAGATGACAGTGCATATGCCTGCCATTCCTCCACATTCATTTGTCCCCGACAGAGCAAGAAACAGTCCCAGGCCAGCCAGAGATCTTGAGTACGCCACATACCGCGAGAGGACGTAAACCGCTCGGACTCTTCTTTACGACAATTTACCCTTCTGGGTCAAGAGTCTTAAAAAGACTTAAAATGCCCTTCCACCCAACAAGTCCGGTCCATAATGATGTCTTCTAGTGGAACGGTTCGGCAAAGCCCTCTACCCCATCCCATAGAAGAGAGGCAAAATCAAGATGAAGTACATGTGCCATCATTCAGGACACTGCAGAAACTGGACACGATCTTAGGGCAACAGTAGCTCGTAATGCGTTCTACAGAACACTATGTCACCATCCCAAATGGCAACTGCGAAACCTGAAAGATGGGAAAACATGAGGAACACAAACCCAAGCAGCTCATTTGATAGAACTGCAAGGAATGTCAAGTGTCTATTCAGGTAGGCAAAAAAGGATACTCTGCAAAAATGAAAAGGCATTTCGAGTGGCAACTACTTCTCCCCACCCCCACTTCTGTGTGTGGTTCCTGTTACATCATCTTTTTGGTTAAAGCAGGCAATAAACTAGTGCTGACTAATCCTGGCAACATTTTTTTTCACAGCGGCAAGAAGATATGTTGGGTCTCAGACTCCCAAAAGGGGAGCATGAAGCCATCCCCAAAGAACTAGGATGGGCCCAAAAAGCCAAGGACCCCGGATAACGAGCACTCTGATTATTAAACTGGAGACTGGCACCCTTTCTCTCCCAATTTAAAAAAGAAAACAATACACACAAACTAAGACACCTCATTTAGGGGGGGCTATCATGTCAGTGAAGGGAGCAGTCCTTCTTGACATGATCCCCAGACTGCACGCCACGGACATACCAAGGATGTGTGGGAGGCACAGCCAGGGAGGTGGGTGCAGGGATGCAGGGGTATTTCTATGTCTACACTTGTGGGAATACCTACACCACGTGACCCTTATGGTTCTCGATTTTTGGTTGACTGATGAAAATTCTGGGCTGGGTCATGTTTGGGGACTGCCACTTTATATAAAACTGAATTTCAGGCTAGAGACAGAGAGCTTGACAGAAAGCCCCCACCAGTCCCTCCAACTGCTCTCAAGCCAGGAGACAAGGTGATGGAAGGGCCACAAGCAGAAGGGCTGGGATTTGGCTCCAGCTGGATCAGACAGTTGGGAGGGCCTGTGGCCCGACCTACCCTCCCCCCAATCCAACTTTCTAACAAGAAAATGATCAGCCAGATTGGAAAGCAAAGTGTCCAAGCTAGTGCAAGCAAGTGCAACAGTCCAATGAACAGATTTCAGAATTCCCCTTGGGGTTTCTAACCTGAAAATATCCTTTCAGATCGGCTGGTGTTTTATAGTCTCCTTTCAAGACCTAGGAAAGAAAAACGAAGTATTTCTATCATGGAAATGATTAAAAAAATTTTTTTTTAAATAAAATTCACCCTGTCACCTCCACCTTCTCATCCACCCATTTACCACCCACAAATCTATCCATCTACCCACTCACCCATCCCACCTATACATTCATCCTTCCTCCTATCCCACCCACCTCTCCACCCACCCATCCAGCCACCCTCCTGTCCATACACCTATCCACCCACCCATCCACCCACCCATCCACTCTCCTGTCCATCCACCCATCTACCCATTCATCACCTATTCACCCATCCATCCGTGCCTACACACACACACCCACCCATCCACCCAACCAACAAACATTTACTGACCTCCTCTTATTTCAGGCATTATTCTAAACTCTGGAGGTACAATATTAAGCAAACAATTAAAATTCCTTTTCTCCTAGAGCCTCCATTCTAGAGAGGAAGCCAGAGGATCCACAAGTAATAAGCACAAACAAAACTATATCAAACCACGGGAAGTACCAGGAAAAAAAATAAAGGGATGTGTTCAGGAGTGACCAAGGGGTTTATTTTGAGCAGGTGGTCCCAAAAGACCTCTCAGAACAAGTGATCTTTGAGCCAAGCCCTCCAGTGTCAACACTGGAAAACCAGACAAGCCGAGCTCTGAAGGAAAAGCATGCCAGGAAGAGGTCACAGCTAGGGTAAACAAAATCCCAGGCTTTTCCACCATCTCTTCATATATAAGCACCACACAGACCAGCACTGTCCAATAGAATGTAATGTGAACGAACTATGTCATTTTAAATTGTCTAGTAGTCACATTAAAAAAAAAAAAAAAAAAAACGGACCCCCCAAAAGTGAATCAAGTGAAATAATTCCAGTTCTATCTTGTATCTGACCTGAGATATCTAAAATATTCATACTTCAACGTATAATTAATGTAAAAATTATTCAGGAGAAACTTGACATACTGTCTTCGCTACCAGGAGCTCAAAATCCAATGTGTAGTTTACACTTAACAATGCCTCTCAACGTGGACCAGATATCAACCGTCACATCCTGTGGCCACAGGAGGTTAGTGACTGGTAGCTGCAATGTGCAGTGTAAGTGCAGACAAGTTCATTAGTACCGGGGTCCTCCCAGCGTCCGTGTGTCCCGGATGGCCAGATCTGTTACAGGATCACCCGGTGTCTACAGCGAAGCACGTATGCACGCATGCGCAAAAACACGCACGTGGGTACACATGCGCAGAAACACACACGCAGGAACATACGCACGCATGCGCAGAAACACACATGCATGCACAGAAATACACACGCATATGCATGTGCTGTTTTCAATGCAGGAACTTATTTTTGCAGTAATAGCAAAACTACCATAAAAACTAAACAAGTGTCGGGCAGCCGCCTGTGAAGAAACCAGGGACATTTCCCCTTTGAAACAAATTAAAAACAGACTCAGAGAGTAGATCTTGCTCATCAAAATGTTTAAATTTCTATACAATACACAAAGTCAGGCCTTACCGTGGGAGCTTCTGACCCACATCCTGGGACAAGCCAGGGGCTTCCCATCTTTTTATTTATTTACTTTTTTTTTTTAATGTTTATTTTTTTTAGAGAGAAAGTGTGTGAGAGCGAGCAGGGGAGGGGGAAAAGCAGAGAGAGAACCTTTAAGGGGACATCCTGCTGAGCAGAGAGCCCAACATGGGGCTCGATCTTACAACCCTGAGATCATGACCTGGGCCAAAATCAAGAGTCAGTAGCTAAACCTACTGAAGCACTCAGGCACCCTGGACCTCTCTTGCCTTTTAAGAGACTTCAGAGCAGTTGCTGCTGGGCCCCTAACTAAGAACACAGGGTACAGAGATTCCGTCACCACGGTCCTCATCCTGGCCCAGCCACTGCAGGTGCGAAGAGCCTGTGGGATGGAGTTCAAGATCATGCCCGGCTGCTGTTTCTTCTTTTTAACCCAGTTAAATGATTTTTTTTTAATTATATAAAGATATATGCAATAAATACAAAAATATTATATGAAATACATCATGTGTACAGAAAAGTGTATGAAACACATTTAAGTAAAGCCTAAAGAATACTCTTAAAAAATAAACATAACAAATAATAAAGATTTAAAACAACTGAATAATAAAAAATTGACCACATCCAGGTTGTGAATATTAACACTGTCAACACGGCCTGCACATCTACACTGCATCTCTGAGTATTTCCACAAACACATGTTTGCAAAATCTACAGACGTCAAGGGGGAGAGAAGCGCCCAGACCCACTTCAATCACAAGGGCAGAGCCCCTAAAGCTCCAAGTTAAGAGAGCCCACCTCTGTGGGAGAGGCGTTAAAGCCTTGTTAGCACCAATCGGAGTCTTTCTCCTTGAGTCACTGAAGAATCAAAGGGGAAGTGACAACAATTATGACTTTGTTCCTTGGCTTGTCAACATAAGAACTGTTTACTTTTTTGGACACCTGGGTGGCTCAGTCAGTTAAGCATCTGCCTTCAGCTCAGGTCAGCATCTTTGTGTCTTGGGACCAATCCCTGTGTCAGGCCCCCTCTTAGTGCTGTCTCTCTCTTTTTCTTGCTCTCTTTCTCTCAAATAAATAAATAAAATCTTTAAAAAAAGAAAGAAAGAAAGAAAGAAAGGTTTACTTTCTAAAATCAGCAGTGTGTTTGGAAATGCTGAGTGTAGCCAGAATTAAGACTCTGGATCTTAATGGTGTGAGGGTTAGCAGGGCCTCAGGCCTGGGCCCCATGCTCAAATACTTTCACTAACTCAGTGCCTCTAAGGAAGTCACAACACCGCACCCAAAGGAGACTCGATGCTGCATGACAGCAACATGTAAATAAGACCATGAACTTCCTAAATGTTCATTTATGCAGGATTAGCTGACTTTTAATGCTTTAAAAACATCTCATCTCAGTCGTTTTCCTTGACCACCTCAACTAAGGAGAGCTTAAAAAGTACTTGAAACTGCCCTGAGCTCACATTTGTCTGAGAAATCAACATTAAAATTTATGGGGGCAATAAAGGGACCAATAGTTAATTCATACTCTGTCTCAACAAAGACCTGATGAGCTTTACAGACACACAGCTAGGGACATAGTGGGAAAAGGGTGAAAAATCACAGAGAAATCAGATGAAATCAGTACATAAATGGACCCACTGTTAGATGCTCTAGTGTGAGACAGACTGGCTACCAACTGGTTTTGAGCTTCCTTGTGGCCCAAGCAAAAATGGAAATACAATACAGTTCCCCATGTCCCACCCCCACTGCAGGCCGAGAGTGCAGTATGCACGCACTCACCCGGTGTGTGTTGTTGACAACGATGGGGTCAGGGTTGCCGTAGTTGGGTGGGTTTGCATAGGGGTCATAGCCAAGCCGAGCCAGCATGGGGGCGATCTGGGCCATGTCCCTCACCACGTCCCCAGGGATGTGGCCGGTCCACTTGGAGAGGGCTTCCAGGTTCACAGGCTTGATGACCTGGTCTGTGGATCGTTCAATCCTGGGGAGAAAGAACAGGCTGGGCGGGGCACAGGGAGACCCTGATGGCACCTTCGGCAGCCAGACAGGCTGGGGGTACTGGGCCCCGGGGCAGCTGTGCCCCCCTCGATGTGAGGCTGTGGGCAAGTCACTTGGCCTCCTCATACCTCCTCTGTACATTGGGGATAAAAGCACGCAGCAAGAAGCCGGAAGACAGTATCAGGCGATGTGCACTTAAAATTCTGTTTCCTGGACTTCATGACTTTTTAAAAATAACATTTTATTTTTGTGGCTAAGAAGGATATTTTGTT
This sequence comes from Mustela erminea, assembly GCF_009829155.1. Lineage (NCBI taxonomy): Eukaryota > Metazoa > Chordata > Mammalia > Carnivora > Mustelidae > Mustela > Mustela erminea. The sequence continues at coordinate 72,893,531 of NC_045626.1, read as the reverse complement.
CTTGAGAAAGAATTATAAAACATGAATGGTAAGGCTAAGAGTGGCCACGACTCCCAGCATCAGCTCCCTATAGGGACCTCGTCTTACCATTTGGGCGGCCCACCCTCTCAATCTGTTTTCTGTGCTTTATACAGGAGAGTGGCTAAGGGCAGACTCCGGGGCCAGACTGCCTGGGTTCAAATGCCACCTGGACTGACACTGGCTGTGTAGTCTTGGAAAGCTACTTTACCTCTCTGAACCTCCTCTATTAGTCCTTGCTTACAAATGGGAATAATGGCAGAACCCACCTCACCGAGCTGTTCTGGGGAGTAAAGGAGTTCTTCTCAGAGGAGTATATGGCATATTGTGAGGTCTCAGGAGGTGTTAGCTTTCTCTCTCACACACACACACAAGGAAATCCTATAGTTCGGTTTACAGGTTTTAAAGCAGAAATCATATGCTGTGCTTTTTGGTTTATGACTCTCATCATTGCCTTGTTCTTTTCTCCAGCTGTGTCGTGTCCCTGAATAGCTTATTTTCCCCATGCCCCTAAAGATGGCAACTTTGGTTCCTTTCACCCTCAGCTGCAACAGTGGAACCGCCAACCTGTTGAATGTGCTTCTCCACTCTCCCCTAGGACGAGCTCAACCAGCCATCTGAATCATGAGGATCCTACCGACTACAGGTCAAGGGCCTTGTACGTTGGAGGGAGGGGAACTCCCAGGATCCAGGGTCTGTTTCTAGATGCTTCCTTCAGATAACTTGGGAAGAGCGGGGGAAAAGAGGCCAGGACCAGGAGGGAGGAGAGCAGGGAGGATGAAGGGTGGGGATGGGTGGGAAGAGTAATAGGTTTGCAGTCTGCAGACTCGGATGGAAATCTCAACTCGGTTCACTTCGTCAAAGACCTCAGATATACACATGGCCTTTCCAGGGCCCCAGATCTCCAGGACTGTGTGAGGCAGAAATAACACAGACACATACATCCCAGAACACAAATGGGAGCAATACTTGATAGGAGTAAAGAAAGCTGGAAAGAACCCATGTGTCCACGAACAGGAGATGTTGACTAAAACACTGTGCTCCGCCAAGTGGAATATTACACAGCTGTCCAAAATGATGTCACGGTAGCAGGTCGGGGGCCATGGGCAAGTGGTCCCAAACACAAAGTGAAAAATGGTTATAGGGAGACATGCTGGGGTTCACTAGGACTCGTGTTCTCAACAGCCCCCGACAAAGGACCAACACATACCACATCAATGTGTGCATGGTGGGACTGTAGACTGTTTTTCCTTTCCCAGGGAAATCATCCCTATTTCCTACAACAAAGATATCCTCCTTCGGTCCTCTGATTCTTTTTGTCATGATAATTTACAAAATCCCAGCTCTAGCATCTCCGGGATGCCTGGGCCTGATCGTGATGGAGACAGAAAGACGGCGCACTCTGATCCTGCATTGCCCACACGCTCTGGGTCTCAGGAGAAGGACGGCTCACCAAAGGAAGAAGGCAGAGAGCAAGAGACAGAGGAGGGAAAGAGGAGAGGTCCCGGATGCAGACAGCTTGAGAGCACAGGCTCTGGAATCCCCAACAGACCTCGGTTCAAATCCTGGCACCACACTTTGCCAGCCATGTGGCCTTAGGTAACTTCTCTCTGAGACTCAGTTTCTTCACCTGTAAAATGGGGATAGGAGTTCTTATGTCCTCAGGTTGCTGTGGTGATTAAAGAAAATATGCGTTGGGGGCTTAACTGAATGCTTACCACACCTTGGCACTCCCTCCATGGTAACAAGGATGAGAACGATGTATGTGCCAATAAAAGTCATGTCAGTGCTAACGTGATAACAACAACTATGATAGGAATAATAGCACCTAACATGTATTAACCTATTTGATGCTCACAGGTAGCTAGAAGGTTGATAGACTATACTATATACATACTATATATATATATATATATATATATATATATATATATATACTATACCATATATATATATACACGTATATATACACGTTACAGATTAAGAAAATGGGGCACAACAGAGAGGCTGAGACACTTGCTCAAGGTCACATGGCAGGGAACCCAGACAACCCGGTTCTGGATTAGTGTTTTTAAGTTAACCTTTGCCCATGATGGCTCACTACAAAGCACATTCAAAGCCTGCTGATTCTCAGAAAAGGGAAGAGCAGATGGTCCCACTTTTGTGGATATTTAGCTGAGGCTCAGAGAGGCACAGTGGCTTGGTCAGGGCCACAGAACTACGAGGAGGGAGGTACAATTCAAGGCTCTGCTCTTAACCACTCCCTTCCCAGACCTCTTCCATGCCCAGAGAGGAGGCTGAGGCTCAGAGAGGCACAGCGACTTGCCCAAGGCCCCACAGCTCAGAGAGACAGCGCTATTCTTCCCACCTGCTGTCTCTGACTTGGGGCCAGGGGGCTAGGTGGAGGGCGAGGGCTCCACTCACTTGGACAGGGACACACCCCCTGGCTTGCCAATGAGGTCCTCGTGGTGCAGGACAGCGTCGCTCCAGGCGATGCCCAGGAAGTCCAGGATGATCTTGAGGGAGCGCCTGGGGTGCAACACCAGCTGCTCGTAGTACACGGGCAGGCACTTGTCCTTGCCCACCTCCATGCACTGGGCGTACATCACCTCAATGGCCTTGTTCCACTTAGTGAGGCAGTCACGGTAGCTGCTGAGGTCGAAGCCGGCAATGGTGACCTTGCGGGTAATCATGGAGTGCACGGACGCCCGACCGTCTCGCACCATCAGCAGGAACTTGGAGTTGGGGAACAGGCGAGACAGGTACACAGAGGATTTGAGCGTGAAGGGGTCCTTGTTGCACAGCACGCGCGCCGGCTCACCGTGCTTGGCAATCACCTCCAGGATGAAGGCCTGCATGGCGGCGTCTAGCACCTCGTCCGTCACGCCTGCCTCGTCTAGCCGCAGCTTCTCGCGGCCGGACTTGGACCAGGCCTGGCGCATGGCGAGCACACGCGGGATGATACGCGTCTCCTCACCGCAGCGCACCTCGGGGTGGGCGTCCAGCATGGCGCGCATCAGCGTCGTACCGCTGCGGGGCACGCCCCCCACGAAGATGAGCGGCATGGCCTTGCCATAGCGGTATTCCACGTGGTCGGCGCCCACCATCACCAGGTCCTCCTGCTCCGGCCGCATGGCCCGCCGGGGGCCGCTTGGACCCCCCAGCACCGCGCGGCACTCCAGCACCTGCTGCCCCACCTGGACTGCCAGCACTAGGGCCAGGGCGCAGCCAGCCGCCAGCAGCGCCCTCCGCACCGACAGGCGCATGCTGGGCCTGGGGTGGCAGGCCTGCTTCAGTGACTGGTCAGCGGGGGGCCGGCGGCGCTCGCATCTAGGGGGAGAGAGAGAGGGACACCTGTGAGCCGCCGACCCTAACCAACCTATCTCGATGGCAGGCTTCGCCGGACAGGTGGAGGGGAGTAAGTACTCTCAGATCGACTCTCAGAATGTTTGCATAGTTAACAGTGCTCTGGGACGTCCCAATTCAGCCGCATATCCACTCGGCAAGGGCATGGTTTTTGCGTGTTCTGTTCCTGGCTGTCTCTCCAGAGTCTGGCACCTCGCAGGGGCTCAGGAAGGATTTGGGGGATGTGCTTGGTTGAAGGAGCAGGGTGAAGCCAGAAGCGCTAGGACATGAGGACCTTAGAAAGAGGAGGAAAGGGGCTCCTGGGAGGCTCAGTCAGTTAGGCATCTGCCTTTGGCTCAGGTCATGATCCCAGGGTCCTGCGATCAAGTACCACATCAGGCTCCTTGCTCGGTGGGGAGCCTGCTTCTCCCTCTCCCTCTTGCTCCCTCTGCTTGTGTTCTCTCTGTCAAATAAATAAAATCAAGAAAAGAACGAAAGAAGGCGGGATGGAAGGAGGAAGGAGGGAGGGAGGAAGGAAAGAAAAGAAAGAAAGGGAAAGAGGAAAGAAAAGAAAGAGGAGGAAAGGGGTGCCTAACTGGGGAGCACTTGAGCTGGGGTCCCAGGCCGGCCTGCTCCAAGGGACCATAGTGCTATCCAGGAGACGGCTTGGAATATCCTGTCCTGTTCTGGGCCTCTTCTGGAATCACTACCCATTCACTCAGAGTAAAATAGTAAATGGGTAATTCATTCGATAAATGGGTACTAAGTATAAAAAGGTGCCAGGTACCGCTTCAGTGCTGGGGACAGGAAAGTGGATAAGACAGCAGGCCATCTGAACTCCAGCAGCTCACCTCCTAGTGGGGGAAGCAGCAGGACACAAGCTAGAGCCACAGGGTAAAAACCAGGCTTATACGGTGAGAGGGATCAAGTAGGGCAAGGAGAAGGGAGGTCAAGGAAGGCCTCCCGGAGGAGGTGGCATTCAAGCTGAGTCCTGGGTGAGAAGGAGTGGGCCATGTGAAGATGCATGGGAGGAGTGCTCCGGCAAAGGGAACAGAGAATACAAAGAGCCTCAGATGGAAGAGGGTGTGGGGTGTTCAAGAACCTCAGGAGGCAGATGGGAGGGAGAGGGAAAAACTGGGGGGGAGGGCACAGAAGCCACACAGGTTCTCAGGGGACAGGGGAAGGAGCTGCACTTAACTCTCAGGGAAGACCCTGGGGAGAGGGCCTGCAGGGGTGAGAATGGAGGTCAGGGACCGGGCTCCTGCTGGGATCCTGGTCCTGGGGGGACTCAGGGATGTAGGGAGGGGGTGACGGATTCTACCTGAGTAGGTGAGGGAAGGCTTCCTGCAGGGGGAGGGCTGGTTTTCAAAGAGCCAGGTGGGGAAGAGAGAGGGGCTTGTTCCTGGCAAAGGGAACAGCCAATGCAAAGGCGGGGGCTGGGGGGGTGGGAAGGTGGGGGCAGGGCTGGGGAGCTGCACACAGCCTGGTGAGTGGGGCTGGGTCTGTGGGAAGGGAGCCCAAGCTGGTGTTTCTCAAAGGACACGAGGTTCAGCCGAAACCACTGAAGGACCCGGTATGCAGCTGGACTGATCCACACCCAAGGGTCTGGGCTGCCCGGGGCCCCCCGGGGCCGCAGCAAGTGGGAAATCAACATCTGACCCACAATCTCAGGCCTGGGGTCCGAACCGCTGAGAGGCCTCAGCATTTCCTGGCCATGTGGCTTTGGGAGAGTCACTTCCCCCACGTAACCCACAGCTTCCTGGCTGCAAAGAGGGGTGGGGTGCACTGACCTCAAATCCTGCTGGGAGGGTTCTAGAAGCAACTGACACAGCACAGATTCATCTCAGTCTGGGCTCCCTGGCTTCTGGGAGCATTGAGGAATGGCTGGGGACCCTCTCCCCAGAAAACTGTATCTGTCCTAAGCTGCCAACAATGGTAGGGGTTCCCTGGTGCCCTGAAGTCAGGGTCTGGGATGAGGAAATCTGACTCCAGAGCTATTTTCAGGGCAAAGGCAGGCTGGACAAGACATAAAGCTTCTTGGAAACCCCTCCAAGGACCTATCAACTTGTTCACGTGCTCATGAGACTCGAGACTAGAATTCTGTTTATTATTTCATGTCGGTGCTTCTGGGGGACAATCACATTTAAGTTTGAATTAGAGCCACCACCCTTTCCGCCTGGCACTTGGTGGGGAGCGAGAGAATGGAGCTTTGGGGGAACAGAAGTGATGGGAGGGGCGGTACAGAGACAGGAAGAAAAGGGGTAATTTGGGAAGACTGTTTCCAGAAAGGATAGGTAGTGTGCATGGTCGTGTGTGTGTGTGTGTGTGTGTGTGTGTGTGTGTGTATACTCTCTAGCTTATGTTTGGGGTTGGAAGTGGTTTGGATCCCAAACATCAGGGAGAAAGGCCTGGAAGAAAGGACAGGCAAGAAAAGGAAAATGTTACTGACACACCAGATTTGCTTAATGCTGATCATTCATTTGGTTACAGCACTTTATTCCCTTTTTTGGGGGGGGGTGGGTAGGCTCCACGCCCAGTGTGTGGAGCCCAAGGCGGGGCTTGAACTCCGGACCCTGAGATCAAGATCTGAGTTGAGATCAAGACTCAGTGGCTAAACCCACTGAGCCATCCAGGCACCCAAGATTATTAACACTTTAAAACGAGGCGCCCGATTTTTGTGTTTTTACATTTATGAAGCACTTGCTCAACTAAAACTTTTATTATCATGCCTCATGTAAAGGGACCGTCTCTACCACCCGTGGGGGTAGGGAAGCCCCACCCTCAGCAGCTCAGAAAGAAGCCACTGGCTCAGGGTCACATGGCTGGAGTGGCAGGCCTGGAGCCGCCAGGCTGAGGCCGAGCTGTTCGCGGGTCCTCAGACAGGACACACCCACAGGCCCGTCTTTGCCACCAGAAGAAAACAGCTCAAAGCAGACAGGTCAGCCCTGAGCAGAAAACAGCAAAGAACTGGGGGATCCCTTGAGAATAAAAAGTAGGGTGACCTTGTAGAGAGATATAGCCAGTGACCCACAGAGCCAAAGGTAGCTTCCTGGCCATCCACAGCCAGGGGCCCCAACTCTGGAGAGGCCAGACCGGTCCCCACTGGACGCTGTCCAGCGAGGTGTCCCAGCATCCTGGCAGTGAGCATGGTGGGTGAGAGCCACAGCCGTGGCATCCGACGGCCCTGGGTTCAAATCCTCCCTCTGCCACTTGCCAGCTGGTAACTTACACAAGGGGCTTCACCCCTCTGAGCCTCTGTTCCCCCCTCAAAAAAGCAGGGGGAGCATAATAACCCTCTCTCAGAGAGCTATTATGAGGTTTAGGGAAATCTGGGGCTCAGCCAGCACACCAAGGCCCTGGGCAGATGGGACACAGAGGGTTTGGATTCTGGCCATGCCTGGAATCTGCTCCACAGTCCCCTGTGGGACTCAGCCTTCTTCTACCACCAGGTCTCTCTCTAAGAGACCAAGAGCTGCCGAGGCCTGCCCCCTGCATGCTGTCGGGACCCAGCTTGTTCCAGCACTGTATTTCTACCAGAGAGGACAATGCCAGCTGGGGGAATGTGGCTGCCCAGGAACACAGCCCGGGGGATTGGAGCAGCTCTTTCTAGGGCAGTGTCTGGAGGTACCCAGAATCTGCGGGAGCCTTCTGGATGCACTTACCTTCCCTGGGCACTCTCATCGCTGGGTCCCAGCCCTTGAGGCCGCTCGGCAAGACTGTCCACTGGCTGACCCCTGCGGAGGTGAAAAAGAGGGTGCATTACGGGTGGGTGTTGGGGAGGGGCTGGGTCCCATCAGAGGGGCAGAGGAGGGGGTCAGGATCCCCAGTGGGTATCTGGCGATGATTCTGGAGGGAAGTTTTCTGGGGGACGAGCTGGAGTGCCAGGGGAGGCCATCTGAGCCCAAGATCAGCTGGGGTCTGAACTTGCCTGGTCCTACAGGGAATGAAATGGCATGTTGCTTAGGCAGAGAGGTGTAAGCTGAGAATGTGAGCTAAGGCACTGCCACCTTAGGGAGCCCCTGGGCCTCTGCCAGCCAGGGTTCTTCCTTCCTCTCAGCCCAAGGACCTTGGACTTCAGGAAAAGGAAATGTAAGGATAAGCAACCACTACCACCACTATACCACTAACCACCATCTGGAGCTGCTGGGTATGGTTGAACAGATTGTACACTGCCCAACTCCAAAAGGGTACCACAAACCTAGCCTAGGATAAATATGGCACCCTGGCAGTGGGACATTCTCCTGCGGCTGCCACCCAGTAGTGACCAAATGCCTACCATGTGAGTGCCTTGTATCATTTAGTCCCCCTACGAGGAGAGAATGAGGATCCCAGTTTTAAAGAAGAGAAAAAGAGGAAGAGCAACTGACCCAGGGACTGCTGGAACCAGGATGCCCAGCTATATCTGTGAGACTCAGATGCCCAGCTCTTTTTTCATTTTTTAAAAGAGTTTAATTGTTTATTTGAGAGAGAGAGAGAGAGAGAGAGAGAGCATGAGCAAGGAGAGGGGCAAAGAAGAGGGAGAAGCATGCTCCCCTACTGAGCAGGGAGCCAGACACGCGGCTCCATCTAGGACCCCGGGATCATTAACTGAGCTGAAGGCAGGCGTTTAATTGACTAAGCCACCGAGGTGCCTCCAGGCATCCAGCTCTTAACCATTGCACTAAAGGAACCGGGCCACGAGTACAATGGGTTCTGGCAGGAAGCTAGGGTGAAGGTGGAACCAAGTGGGCTCCTGGTGTACATCCCACTGCTGTGTCCTTACCCTTCACAGTGGGGAGGAGTTCTAGCCTGGTTCTCCCCTTCCCCCACATTACAGATGGGATGACTGAGGCCCACAAGGGAAATCACATCACAGCCTCACACGTGGAGTCTGGGGCTCTTGGTCCCTTCGCAGGACGTGGGGGTTTCAGAACACAGCTCTGCAGCTGGACGACTCCCTGAATACATAAATCATCGGTCCTCTGGGCCTCAGTTTTCCCGTCTCATAAAATGTGTTGTTTGTTGAAAGCTCTCAACGACCCTTTCATAGTGAGTACCCAGACTCTCCAAAGTATTTGTGTGGTGCTGGTTGTCTGCCAGGTGTAAGGCCCTTGCTGCACTTCTGTCCTCGCTCCCTCTTCACTCACTCCTCGCATCGGTCCTTTGGGCCTGTCCTCGAAAAGCGGGCTGCTGAGTTCTCACAAATGGAGAAGGGGGATGTCCAGGTGTAACCACAACGACCAGCACCCCCTGAGCTCCTGGGGCCCAGGTGGCCCACAGCCGAAGCCTGCCTCTTGGAACAAATAAAAACAATTAGGGCCAGGGCCCTTGAAGCTCTTCCAGCCAAGAGCGAGATGGCTGGGGCCCAGATGCCCCCGGCAGGTCCTTGAAATGCCACAGTACTCTGTGCGGTGCTTGTGCTCTGGGAAGCCTGCCAGCCACAGGCTGGGTGGTGGGGAGGGTGGGGTGCTGCCACAGCCTCCCAACCACTGGTCAGGCATTTACATTTAAATTCAGCTCCTTGAGTGCCCCCACATTTCAAGAGCCTGGTAGCCCTGTGGGGGCCGGGCGGGCACCCTGCTGGATAGGGCAGGTGTGCGGCGAGGTGAGCAAACAGTGGCCCTAGTGCCAAATCCAACCTTCACCCTAAGAATGGCTTTTAGCTCAGGTCATGATCATAGAGTCCTGGGATCAAGCCCTGCATCAGGCTCCCTGTTCAGTCGGGGGGGGTGGGGGTGTGTGTCTTCTTCTCCCTCTCCCTCTGCTCCTCCCCTCCCTGCTCCCTGCTTGCTTTTTCTCTCTCTTTATCTCAAATAAATAAATAAATAAATAAATAAAATTTTAAAAAGTCTTACTTTTTTCTAAGGGGAGGAGGAGGGGGAGGACGGGAAGAGGAGGGGACCCGGGAAAAGAAGAGAAGCAGCAACAAAAACCATACCCACTCTGCAAAACCTGAACTACTTAGTATCTGGACATTTTTAGAACAGGTCTGGGGCTCCCGCTCTAGAACATTCCCATCAAGGACAGGAAGTTCTACCAGAGGGCACTGACTTGGAAGACAAATGAGATGCAGGGAACCCTCCCCGATCTCCAGTTTACAAGTGACGCAGGCCCTTGTGGGGACAGGATACATATAATTATGCCCAAGAGCAAAACTGCCACATCAGCCGAACCAAAGAGCAAACACAAACCACAAAAAGAAAGAAAGACAAGAAGGAAATACCGACAATTCGAAACACCACCAGGAGTGGTGTTTGACGATAACATGTTTCTCCTCAAGACATACTTTCAGAGTGTTGGCATCTTGTCTTTCTCTAGAATAAAGTAATAGAACTAGTACATTTAGAAATCTATGCCACACAAGGTTGGGGGGAGGGGGCGGGCAGGCTGCTTGGGCTGGCTCTGATCCAGGTTCCACCAGCTACTGGCTGTGTGACCTTGGGCAAGTCACGAAGCCTCTCTGAACCTCAGTTTCTGCATCTGTAAAATGGGGAGAAGAGCAATACCTGAGAGGGCATTTGCAGTGTGGTCAGTGCCAAAAAGGAACTCGCCTTCTAGGGGTGCTGGGAGGTGGAACTAAGTTAGAACATGTTAGACCAGCGCTCCACAAACAGCAAGTGCTGTTTCCCCTTTGCCCTTTCCCATTCTTGTTTCATGCTGGCCAGAACCTCTTAAGGTGAGGCCCTTTATGGTCATGTGATGGGTGAGGAGACTGAAAGGTGGAGAGCTGAAGTGGTTTGCAGAAGCCACACATCCAGCAGAGAGAAGAGTCAGTTTCCAAAGCTGGCTGTGTCCCCAAGATGCTGTCCTGGGCGTCACGTCACGTGACTCATAAAATGGGGGCAAGCAGGGGAGGCCAGCAGGGACTCTGCTTTCTCTCTCTCTCTGCACTGGCTCATGACCACTGGAAGGGAGGAACGGGGAGAGGGCTGTTCACGATCCCCTTAGGCCCACGTTCATTCATTCCCGGACGTTTATACCTACTGTGTGCGAGGCACTGACCGGGACGCTAGGACACATCGAGGGTAGCAGACAGAGGGCCCAGCCCTTGTGGAGCTAACACCCTGCTGGGGTAGCAAAAAAACTAGCGTGAGGGATAATGAGGCCTGTGACAAATGCTCAGAAGGAAATGCCCACAGTGGGGCAGGGAGACGGGCCATAACGTGTCACAGAAGGAAGTGACATTAACACTGAGACCACGCCAATCCAATCCCAGGTTCAGGCTCCTGTGAATTTTCAAACTCAGCATGGTTCCTTCAGGCTGAGAGGTGTATCCCCCCCCACCCCCCGCCTACCCTCCACCCCGCACTGGGGAGGGGGGCTGGACCACAGGATGCCAGGGAAGCAGGCAGGTGGCTGCACTTACAGAGTGGCCTTGGAGCATGGCCCAGGGCCCCTGTGGGCAGGCTCAGCCATCAGCCCTGCAAACTCTCTCTGTGGGCATCAGCTCCCAAACATTCCATTGCCGTGGCTACGCCCCCACCCCCACAGATGTCAACACCCCGACCCCCTGGGGAGACAGGAGACCAGTGCTCTCTGGAGCCAGGCCCCTGGGGATCAGAGACCTGTGCCCCACTCTGGAGGGGCACCAGCCAGAAGAAGAGGTCAAAGGTTAATTCTGGAGCATAAAAGCATTCTCAGTGCTTAAAAAGGGAAGAAGAGAAGGTGGGCTGGCTCTCTACATTCAAGTATGAGCTCTTACTGAGCACTTACTTATTTTTTTAAAGATTTTAGGTATTTGAGAGAGAGAAAGAGAATGCAGGCACACAAGCAGGGCATAGGGGCAGGCAGAGGGAGAGGGAGATGGCAGGGAGCCCAAAGTGGGGCTTGATCCCAGGACTCTAGAACTTTTTTGATCCCAGGACTCTTTACACTTTTTACCGAAAATGACCTAAGCAGGGTCCCCCACATGCAGTCCAGTATCCCCCTAAGAGGCCCAGTTCGGCCCCCTATTAGACACAAGTTGGGAATGGGAGTGATGAGGCCCAGGGCTCACATCCCAGCTCTCCCACTCAGAGGAGGCTGAGGTCACTGTGGTGTCACTCATGTGACTCTGGACTGGCTCTCTGAGCCCCAGTGTTCCCACCGGACAAATGGGAATAACAACGGGAGGAACTGCGGCCGGAAGACAGGAGTGGCCTGGGGAGGCTGGATCAGCAAGTCTCCTCTGTAAAGGGCCAGCGAGCCAAGGATCTTGGCCACGTGGGTCACATGGTCTGTGAGGCCACCTCTCCATTCACAAAAGCCGCTGTACATGAAAGGAAGGAGGGTGGCCGAGTTCCAATTTACAAAATCGAGCAGCGAGCTCGGTTTGTCCCGCAGGCCTCCGTTGGCCGACCCCCTGGTCTGCTGTGCTGCAATCAGGGCAGCACACGCCCCCACCTGGGGTCGGGGGGGGGGGGGGTGGGGGTGGGGGGGGCTCAGGCTCAGGCAACCCCAGGAAATGCAGATGCAATTCGCCCCAGTGGGAGTTGCTGTGTATTTTGGTTCTGGGCTCCATCCCAGAAGGGCCAGCGGGAGACCTCAGGTGGCCAGCCTCCAGTGGGTGAGAGAAAAATGCACAACTCGGGAAAACAAATAGTTCATTTAAAAAAAAATAAAAAAAGCAGTAGCAGCACAAGCACACACACAGAATCATCTGGCATCTGGTTCTGTCGCCAAGTAAAGCCTCGGGGAGAGAAATTCCTGTGTGCCCAGTGCTGCTCTGGGCATTCTGTTTCTCACCACCGCCCTGGGGGCAGATACTATGATTAGCCTCTGACAGAGAAGGTAAGGCTCAGAGAGGCAAGGGAGCTCAAGGTCACACAGATGGTTAACAGCCTGAGCTGGGACCCAGGTCTGACAGAGGCCAGAACCCAAGCTCTTCTTAATCACTTCCCTGAAACCCTACCCAACCCAGTGCACAGATGGGGAAGCCATTTGTGGCTGCTCAAGGTAGCCACCAGCTCAGCCCCCACCCTGTGCACCGCAACCCCCCCACTCCCAGCATGGCCCATTCAAGGCTTCCTGCTTGGGAACATGGGGGCCCCTGCTTGGTAAACAATGCGACGGGACACACACACACACACACGTACACATACACGCATGTACATGCACCCATGCAAACCCACAGGGGACCCTGTCTCCATTCCTCTGCCAAGAAGCTGCCAGGGGTGGGAAATGAGCACTGGAGTAAAAGTCCTGGTTCTGCAGATGACCAGCAATGCAGTCCCCGTCAGGGTAAAGGGTGGGGGGACGTATTCCCTAACTTCTCCGTGCCTGCTTCCTCATCTGTGAAATGGGGATACTAACGGAGCTATGAGGGTTAAACAAATAACCTGCCAGTGCTCACAAAAGGCTCTGTGATTGTACCACTGTGAGTCTTCCCCTTTCCTTTGGTTCTCAAACCCCCATGCTGCAGACCCCTGGGTCCCACACCCAAACATTTGATTTGGAAATCAGGTGATGAAGCCCAGGGATCTGCCTTTCACCTCCCACCCCATCGCTAGAGGAAATGCTGCTTAGGGCACTGGAGCTGGTGGTCGAGTTGCCCACTGCCCAGCTAGGTCCCCACACAATGGTGCAGGGCAGCATCAGGGCACAGACCCATGTCTAGCTGGTCCTTTGACACCTTTGTGCCACCGAGCCCTTTAACTGTCTGGTGACACTGACAGGCCCCTTCTGCAAAGAGTGCTGTATTTTTTTTCTTTTCTTTTTTTTTTGAGAGCGAGCGAGTATGCATAAGCAGCTGGGGGAGAGGGGAGCAGGGGAGAGAATCTCAAGCAGACTCCATGCCCAGCGTGGAGTCTGACACGGGGTTTGATCCCACGACCCTGATATCATGACCTGAGCCAAAATCGGGAGTTGGCCACTTAATGGACGGAGCCATCCAGGCACCCCTAGGGTGCTTTGAAATAGAATAAAATACAGAGGATCAAAAGAACACCAATTATAGTGGAATCTGGCTAAGGACAGCATTACCAAAAAAATGCTCTGATAAAGTAACCTACATACACATTTAATAAAACAATAAACATGATCTAGGGGCAGGCCCCACAGCAAATGTAAGGTGCATGCTATGATAAGAAGAGAAATCTGTAGCCACTGGCAAGCAATATAAAGATATATGTGGTTTCTGGGGCACCTGGGTAGCTCAGTCACTAAGCGTCTGCCTTGGGCTCAGGTCAGGATCCTGGGATTGAGCCCCACAATTGAGAGCAGGAAGCCTGCCTCTCCCTTTCCCACTCCCCCTGCTTGTGCTCCCTCTCTCACTGTGTCTCTCTCTGTCAAATAAATAAATAAAATCTTAAAAAAAAAAAAGATATACATGGTTTCTGTTGGTCACCAAGGCCCTGCTGTCTGGATCTGTGACCTACACAGACCAGGAAGAATTGTTAAATCGGAGTCAGGGAAATCTTCCTCCAAACTCCCAGGCCCCTCAGAGGCCATCCAAAGACTAAGCCTCCAGGAGCCAGAGAACGTGTACTCCTGCCTGGGGAGGGGCAGGGTCTCCAGTTCCCGCACATTGCCGCATGACACTGACCAACATAAGAGCAAGAGGGGAAAGCCTGAGGGCAGAACCTAGAGCGTGGCTTGGGTCTTTTGGTTTCACATAAAAAATAAAAGGAGGAGACAATATGACTAGTAGGAAGAAACATGACCTCCACCCATGCTGGCAACACACACCAGCACGTGACCTTGGCTATGAACTCAAGTTCAAAGCAAGTGGAGGACACCAGGGACTGGAGTTGGGGCAACCTTGGCCCCAGACACTGAACACAACCCTGCAGGGAAGGAGAACGAGTTGTGTGTCTCAGTCGTCAGCGGGGCACAGAGCCCCAGGCGGCCACTCAGCCAGCCTCTGTGCCTCAGCTTCCTCATCTGTAAAATGGGTCCAACCATCCTTAGGAGCAAGGCTGCTGTGAGGATTCAAAGAGATGGCGAGATGGCGACTTCACCGAAGAGCGAGCAGAGGGCAGGCCCGTCTTTCTCCAAACCACACATCCCGCATGTAAAGTTGAGACACACAGGCTGTGGCCTTTGTGGTCCACCAACCCGGAAGGCAGAGCAGAGAGTAACATTCTGTGACCCAGGACTAGGGGAAGGGGCTTTTAATCTTACATGCTCTGCTCAGGCACCGTGCCACCAGGACATACTTCTTCCCTCTCCGGGACTCAGTTTCCCTGCCAGTGACTTCCAGTGGGTGGCCGAACTCTGAGGTTCCTTTCCCTGCCCCATACCCAGCTTCAATGGCTAGAACCTTCTTTGAGGCAACCCCTCACAGGGTGCCCCATGGAAGATTTCACTTGACAAGGAACTCAGGGTTAGCATTTTATTTTTTTTAACACTTTATTTGAGATAGAACGAGAGTGAGAGAGCATAAGCACGGGTAGCAGCAGGCAGAGAGAGAAGCAGACTCCCTACCGAGCAGGGAGCCCGATGTGGGGCTTGTTCCCAGGACCCTGGGATCATGAGCTGAGCTGAAGGCAGACGCTTAACTGACTGAGCCACCCAGGTGCCCAGGGTTAAAGAGGACAAGAGAGGTGGTTTCCTTATCTGTAGAATGAGAACAGGGAGTGCCCACCTCCTTCGGCAGCGTAGAGGGAATAAGATAATACCTCCAAAGTGTTATCCACGCCCTGACTCATGCTGAGCCCCCAGTACAGTACACGTGGCCCAGGATACCCCCACGCTCCCGGCTCTCGATGACATGAGCCCTGAAGGCAACCTGGGACGAGGCTTTTCACCCCTCTGAAACTTAAGATGGAAACGGCATTCCAGGCTCATGCGAGGGCTCCCCTGCTCAGGGTGACCAAAGCAGACGGCCAGGTACCGGGTATCCTGATAACTCTCTGAGGACTAGAAGCCATGGATGCTCCAGCCACCTACACACTCAAGTTTTGGGAAATCTGTCCAGTCCAGCCTGTCTGGATTACACCCCACAGAGCTCTGGCAAATTCCCATGGCAGCCGAGTGGCTCTCCACACCAGGCAGAGGCACTGTTCCAAGCAGAATACTCCCCAGGGCTGCAGACGGGGCCACTGTACACTACCGTGGCTTCTCCTAATTGGTCTTCCTTCCTTCTGTCCTTGGCCAGCACCCAGCTCATGTGTCCGCCTCAAAGAGAACACGGGAGATGAGGCGAGGGGCGGGGTGGCCCAACAGTGGTTAAGGGCAGAGGTGGACGGCCCAGGGGGACCCAGTCCAAGTTTGATTCTGCCAAGGAATAGGCCATGAGACCTGGGGCCAGTTCACAGCAATGGCCTGTGTCATCTGTAGAATGAGCTGAGTGGCCTATCTCGGAGGGTTGCTGGGATGACTGTTGAGGCAAGTGCTCAGGGCAGGACCCGGCAGGAGGAGGATTCCAGTAAACGCCAGCTATTAAATTATCATCACCTGTAATTAGATATTCTCATTAACCTTTCCACGGTATACACAACAGACCTGGATGCAACCCTATAAAAATTCACTATGCTGTTGGTGCCCGAGTGGCTCAGCTGGCTGAGGGTTTGACCTGATTTCTGCTCAGGTTGTGGTTTCAGGGTTGTGGGATCAAGTCCCGCACTGGGCTCCAAGCTCAGCACAGAGTCTGCTTCTCTCTCGCCCTCTGCCCCTCCCCGCCTTCTCAATCTCTCTCTCTCAAATAAATAAAATCTTAAAAGAAAATTCATTACCCTGCAAGACATCCAAGGTAAGTTAGGTGACAGAAAGGCTGACTGATCCCATGCTGGTAAATATTTATGTTGGAAAAATACTCTAGAAAGATATACCCTAAAATGTTAACTGGAACTTCATGTATTTCTCCTTTTCTTCCCCCTAATTTTCTAGCTCTCCTACAAGGGATATGTTTCAATGGCGTGATACAGGAGAAAAGAGGGGAAAAATGAAATCGGGGTGATTTGCTGCATAACTTGGACACCTTCAGCCCTGGAATACAGAGCCAGTTTTTAAGAAAGCCCAGGGGAAGCCCAGAGAGCACAGTCTGGTCAAGGTCATGGAGCAGGCCAGGCCTGGGCCCAGCTCTCTAGACACCCAGCCTCCTCTCTGAGGGCATCCTAACAAGACTAGGGTAGGCTGGCCTCCTGATTAAAAGTCTGGCTCTAGAGTCAGGCTGAGGATCCCAGCAGAGCCAGAATCTACGTGACCTTGGGCAAGACACTCAACTACTGTGGACATCAGTCTCCTCATATGTAAGATGAGAATCAGACTTGCAGCAGCGCCAGATAGTTTCTGTCTGGATTAAATAAAATAATGCATGGAAAGCACTTTGTACCTTTCCTGAAAACAGTTGGTGCTCTGGGTCCTATTATTATAGTTATCACTATAATTAGTATTTGCAATTTAGTGATGTCATGGAAAATCTTTTGAAGGGCATGGAATTATAACCCAGCAGTAACAGGAAAGAAATTCAGACTTGGGTACTTGGGAGCCATGGCAGGTATTTGAGCGAGAGAGGTGCAATGTGACTCTGAAGCTGCACAAGGCTGGCAGCCAGTGGCCATCTCCAGGAGCCTTCTTGGCCAGGGTCCTCTGTCACAGGCTCCACATCCTAGGCTGTCCCGCTGGTGCTGCGGGGCAAACACAGCACAAGCCAGGCCCCCATCACTTCCAGTTCTGCCAGCTTCCTGGGCACCAGCTGGGCTGGTGAACATCAATCGAGCCCCAAGCTGGGGGACCTGAAGCAACCCAGATGGCCTCAGTCCACAGGTGGGATGACCAGGAGGTCCGAACACCTGGCAGGGTCCCCGGGGCGACAGGGAAGAAACGGCACCTACTTCAGGGCCACGAAGACTGGTGCCCTTCTACTTTCCCGTGTGACCTTGGGACAGTCCCCCCTCTCTCAGAGATAATTTGCCCACATGCAAATGGGGTCTTAATGTTTCCATGTGCTTAAGGGCTGCCGGTGGTGGGGAACGTGTGCAACAAAATACAGCAATAAAGCAACAGTGGTTTCCTTCGGCTGCACTCCCACCGCCTGCCAGGCACCGTGCTGGGTGCCGCAGGCACATACTTTAACCAAACCCTCACAATCTAGAAGAAGTCCTGTACCCTTCCTAGTTCTAAAATTTACTTAAGTAGTCAAGTCACAGGTATCATCTCCATATTAAAAAACAAAAACAAAAACAGAGAACGCTTAAGTCTCTTTGGAGCCAAGTCTCCAACCACTACTGACGGGTTTGGGGAAGCTGACCGCCCTTCTTTCCGGGGGGTCCCAGTGGAACCCGCATCTGAATGGACGCCACACAGGGCCTCTCTCCCACCCTCCCAAACACCCATCCTCCCCTCCTTCCATCCACACGCGGTCATATCCCACCACAGACCGATTTTCCTTGAGGGAAAATTGTCCCAATTGGCAATGTCTGGAGACAGTTTTCGTTGTCACAAGTAATAAGGCTCGTCTCACGAGCAGAGGTGAGGGATGCCGCCAAGCATCCTACGATGTCCAGTCAGCGCCCCCACCCCACAGACAATCATCGGACCCCCAAATGTCAGCGTGGCCAAGAAGGGCTCATCTCACGAGCAGAGGTGAGGGATGCCGCCAAGCATCCTAGGATGTCCAGTCAGCGCCCCCACCCCATAAACAATCACCGGACCCCCAAATGTCAGCGTGGCCAACACAAGCTTCTGAAACTTGCTGGGTCACAGAGGTATTTCCACGCCAGCACACTGGTTCGACCATCCAGGAAACACTGCTTGAGCACCTGCTGTGTGCCCCATAGCCCAGCCAGACAGTCTAGCATGGGTCACTTTGGCTAATGACACAGGGAAAGCCCCTGCACTCAGAGTGGGCTCATCCTCACACAAGACCCATATGAATCAGACTGGATCGTCCTCCCTCCTTTTAAATGCTCCAGAGCATCCCCTTCCTCCCCCAGCGGGGATGGCCCATCATGCAGGGCCAAACCCTCCCTGCCGGACATTTAGGCTTTCTCCTTTGCTGCAACCCGCCCTACCACACAGGAAAAGGCCTCCTTGAGCCCACGTTGAGAGGCCCCCTAGGGCTTCCTGGAAACCGGCCAGTCCCTCCTGGAGGTTCCACATCAAATTGCATTTCAACAGGCCGCAGGGATTCCCATGCACCTTAGAACTTGAGCAGCACAGATCTAGGGAGCTATGTATAAAGGGGGTCAGCTGCCTGGCCAGGCATCCTCAGATCACAGCAGAAACTGCCAGAGTGCCCCCAAAAGACCCTCTGGCCAGTGGTCTTTAAGGTCCACCACCCCCGCCCACTGTCTGTACTAACTTCATTTGCCAGACGCTGCTGTTTTGATGAGGCAGATGGATCTTCCCCTTTTCAGCTATAAGGCTGATCAACGTGTCCAGACAACCAGGACCCAGGTCCGGTGACCTGTAAGGCCTCTCCCAGCTCTGGCTTTTTAGAATTTGGCCACGTCCCGGGCATGTTCCCTGCCAGCTTCCTGCCCGCCCACTCTGGCTGTCGGCACATGGCTCAAAGTGGGAAGGCGGAAAGGTTACAGCTCACCTAGCAAGGGAGGGAAAGTTCCTGAGGGAGGGAACAGGCTCCGTGGGCTGGGCATCCGTGAGTGCCCCTGGGGAGGCCGCCCTGTGCCCACTCATGTCCAGTCACCTGGGACAGAGGACCAGGCTGGGAGACAGGGCAAGCCTGCCCTCATGGAGCACAGGAGGTCATGTTGGGGTACTGGGGTGAGAACAGGGCCCAGGTGGGGAAGGGATGGTTGGGGCCCCAGCTTTGACTGACTAGGCACACATCTCGGCCCCATGTTCCTCCCCCGAAAGTGGGCTCATACCACTCACTGCAGAGCTACTGGGAAGAATGGAAGGTAGGGATCGGCCAACAAATAGTAGTGCTATCTGAAGGCCTGTCTCCCATCTCGAGCAGGCACTGTGCTGCTTCCCTCAACTACTCCCTCCTCGCAGCTGCCAGCTGCAGTCAACACTGCCATTCGCCCCACCAGACAGATGAAGACCTGGAGCCCAGCTCCTGTCCCTTGATCCAACACTGAGACATGGTCCTGGGAGTGGTGGCCTGGCACTGAGAAGGTCTGCATTCCCCATCTGAATCCTGCCCCTGCTGAGCTATGTGGACTTAGGCAATCTCCTTCACCTCTCTGAGCCTCAGTTTCCGAAGCAGTGCAGCCGGAACATAATCCAGAGATGGGAGATACCCAGTGAACAGGAGGGTGTCATGCCCCCCCCACCCAGAGCTCCACATGGTCACCCCTCAAAAGACCCAACCCTGAAAGACCAATCATCCATGGGCATCATAGATCTCTCCTATGCCCTAGGTGCGACAAGGGTGAGGCCATGCAGAGCGGGCAGCCCCCAGAGAGGGAGAGCCACTTGCTCAAGGTCACACAGCAGGCTAAACAGTGGAGCGCAGGGCAGGGAAGGAGGAAGTGGCGTATCAAACCTGAGAGGGGTGTGGGCTTCAGTCAGGGTGGCAGGGGAGGACCAGGTTGGGGCTGGCAGGTGTCTGGAGTGGAGACCAGCAGAAGGCTGACTTGTGGTGGCCAACATTACTCCTGCAGTCTCTCAGCTATGAGGCCCTTTGAAGAACCAGTCAGTCCTTGATGTGCCTGCCCCTCCCCAAAGGCTCCTCTCCTCTGGGCCCAGCCTGGTCACCTGCCTGTGCACTATCTGTCTGGGGCATCAGGGCTCCTTTCTGTGGCCACAGGCCAAGAATTTCAGGCTATGCAGTCTCCCCATAGATGGACACATCCCATCTTCTGGAATCTTCTCTCACCATGGTGGCCAGAGGGTATAACTACCATGGAAAGCTGACCACATCGCTTCTCTTCCTAAACCCTTCCATGAGCCCTCAGACTCAGCCTGATATTCCAGCCCTTTCCCAGGGTCCATAACAGTGATGTCCAGATTACGTCCAGGGTAAGCCACACGTGGAATTCAATTTTCCAGAAGCCACATTCAAGGAAAAAAAAAAAAAAAAACCACATGAAAAAGAAAATGGTGAAATGAAATCTGATTCTAGATTTCGTTTCACCCAACCTACCCAAAATATTACCATTAACCAATGTGAAAATTTAAATAAAGTCAACATCAACTATAAGTATCGTTTAAAATCAATATAAAAATTAAGATTATTGAGACATGTCCCCCTTAGTACTAGGTCTCTGAAATCCGGGGTGTACATTCCACTTTTCAGTAGGCATATCTGATCTGTATTTAGAGTTCATAAAATTTACAGTTGAAAAAGTACATTTGCATCCCGAAATAGTTCCACACATGCTTAAAAGTTTCCCAAGAACGGAATGAAGTGTCTGTTTTGAGATCTAAATTTAAGTTCAATTGAAATAAAAAATTCAGTTCCTTGGCTATGTTGGCCACACTCTAAGGGTTCAGCAACCGCATGTGGCTTACAGCTCCAGGGGGAGGGCGGGGAGGGGGGAGGACAGACAGGATACACAGACCGATTAAGTCCTTGACTGCCATCCACAGTCCCCACAGTCTGCTCCCGTCCCATTTCTAAGCCTGCCCTCGGGAGTGAAACCCCCAAGCACGTGAGCTCCCATCCGTACATCTCCATGATTCACCAGTGCCCTTCCTCAGCACCTCCAGCTTCCTGCTAGTTCCTACCCAACCCTTCAAAATTCAGCTTCAGGTTCCCCCCTCCCGCGATGGCATCTCTGACATCCTCTGGCTGGGGTGACATTCCCAGTCCTTCTGCTCATCGCCACCACTGTCCTTACTGTAACGCCGCAGGGTATTACAACTGTCTGGCTTAAGGCTTCCCAAACTCAGGGCCACAGACATTCGGGCAGCATCCCTCGCCTCTACTCATTAGATAACAGTAGTGCCCCCCTCCCCTGCCAAGAAGCAACAACCAAAAATATCTCCAGGCATCACCAGTGATCCCAGGGGGCACAATCATGCCTGGTTAAGAACTAGGGCCTGGCACACAGAAGACACTCAAGCATGTGCCTGATCACAAGAGGTGTACTTAACAATGCTCAACCCCCTGATGCCTGCCTCCTCCAGGAAGCCTTCCATGATGCTCTAGCCCAGTCAGTGCTTCCCCGGGGACTCCCGCAGCCCCCGGGGCACTCGCCCCTGGAGCAACATCCTCCAAGGGTAGGCACTGGGTCTTGTTCAGTGCTGTACTTTCAATGAATAACCTGTAGAATGGCATAAGGTAGGTGCTTAATAGATATTTATAGAACTGACCTGAGAAACACAAATGACTTGGGTTGAAAAAGCCCCCACAGGGTGAGTTTTACCTGTTTTAGTTCAGGGTTCTTTCATCCCAGCAAAGGTGCCAATAACAGCCAGAGCTCCATTTATGAAGCAAGCTCTGAGCTAAATATAAACACTCTGCAGGGTTTAGTGAGGGAAACTAAGGCTTACACAGGTGAAGGGCTGGCGTTGCCTTCAAATCAATGATTTGGAGGCTTGAAAAACCCAGTTCTTCCTCTTACTGACTGCAAGAATTTACAAATGGAAGAAGATATCTGCAATATACAAATAACATGAGGTATTTCTAACCAGAATATATAAAGAGCTCTTTGAAATCTATAAGAATAGGCGACTCAAGAGAAAAATGGGCAAATTTGAAGAAAGACACTTCATACAAAAGATCATCTGAATGTCAATAAGCATATGAAAGAGCACTTACTGTTATGAGTGAGTGATACTCATTAGATAACAGCAGCACCCACCCCCCAACCCAGTAGCAACTACCAAAAATATCTCCAGGCATCGCCAGTGATCCCAGGGGGCACAATCACGTCTGGTTGAGAACCAGGGCTTGGCACACAGAAAGCACTCAGGCATGTGCTATGACTGAGCAATTCTACTGCTAAGTACACATCCATCAGAAATGCACCGAACTGGGGCACCTGGGTGGCTCTGTTGGTTAAGCATTCGACTCTTGATCTCAGCTCAGATCATGATTACCAGGGAAATAAATGCAAATTAAAAGTCTACTATAAGACCACCATACATGCGAATAGCTTGGAAAAATATAAAAGATAACATGAGGTGTTACCAAGGACATGATGCAACCACAACCTTCATGCTCAGGGGACAGGGGAACCTGGCAATTTCCTTTGGGAAAATGGCATAACAGAGCCAAAAGCAGAACGTGCACCTTTTCTATGACTGAGCAATTCTACTGTTAAGTACACATCCATCAGAACTAGGGCACCTGGGTGGCTCCGTCGGTTAAGCATCCGACTCTTGCTCTCAGCTCAGATCATGATCTCACAGCTGTGAGATCCAGCCCTCCATCAGGCTCAGAGCTCATCACTGCTTACAAATCTCCCTCTCTCTCGCACTGCCCCTCCTGTTGTGTGCTCTTTCTCTCTCTCAAATAAACAAATAAATCTTTAAAAAAAAAAAAAGAAAAAAAAAGAAATGCATCTAACTGTTCACCAAAGAATACCTACCGAAGAGGCCCAGCCCCCAACTAGAAACTAGCCAAATGCCCATTAACAAGAGAATAAATATGTAAACACTAATAAGTTATATATACGGAACAGCCAGGCAAAAGAACAAGCCAGAACTTCACAGAACGATCTGGATGAATCTCACAAATTTATGCTGAGCCAAAAAAAATACAAAAGAGAGCACCTGCGTTTTTATGTACATAAGGTACTTTATATGTCTATAAAGTACAAAGACAGGCAAAATTATCTTCTAATAGAGATGTAAAGATCATGGCTACCCTCTGGGGAGGCCTTACCGGAGCAGGTACCAGGCATCTTTTTGGAGCCGGTACAAGGCATGTGCCTTTTTTCTTGATCTGGTACCTTCATGCCTTTTGAAAATTCATCGAGCTGTCCTCTTAGGAGTTATGCACCTTTCTGCACATATGACAGACTTCAACAAAAATAGTCTTCCAGAGCCACACTTGGTCCAACGCTGAGGAATAGTGGTGCCGGCTGGGGGCCCTCCCACGCACGTACCTTCCCATCAGCTACAGAGGAACACACAAGCCTCCATTCATTCCCTTCATCAACACCGGCCAGCAGGCGCTCTCCCAGGCCCAGGCTTGGTGCCGGGCGCTGGGAACAGAAAGGTCAACAGAGCGCAGGCCTCCAGTCGCGCCACCCAGAGCTCAGTTCCTGGCACACACCTCTGCCCCCAAAGGACTCGCAGTAAAGGAGTAGCCAGGCTGGGCTGGTTTTCATGAGAGGCCAAGGAGGTGATGTCTGCTTGTCTTCCTCTCTCTCTGTGTCCCCCACAGGAGAATGGTTTCAGGCTTTTTCCTTCCTGACACGGGACCAAAACTGATGATGCTGGCACAGGTCGCAGGAGCTTCCTACTGGATTAACACCTCCAGCCCAAAACTCCCTCTGCAACATCAGACTTCGGCAGGCAACAACCATCTCGTCACCTCCAACTGGGAGCTGAGCTGGCAGCTCAAACTTAGCGTATCCAAAGCTGATCTCCTGGCCGCCACCCCCCCCACCAAATACATTCTACCCCTACTTGGTGGCAGTATACTCTGCTCAGGCCAAAAGGCTTGAAGGCAGCCAGACTCTCCCTTCTCTTTCCCTCCCCAAACCAAACCAGCAGCAAATCCTGCCAACTTCACCTTCAAGATGCAGCCATGCAACCATTTCTTGGCTCTGTCACCAAAGGCACAGGTAACAAAAGAAAAAAGAAACAAACGAATGTCATGAAAATGAAAATATTTTGTGCCTCAAAAGGCACTATCCACACAGTAAAAAGACAATCGACAAAAACAGGAGAAAATATTTGCAAAGCCCGTATCTTACGAGGGATTAATTAATAACCAAAATATATAAGGAACTTCTAAAACTTAACAACAAACCCCAAACCACCTGATGCAAAAATGGGCAAAGGACTTTAACGGAAGTTCCTCCAAAGAGGATCTACAAATGGCTGACAAGCACATGGAAAGATGGCTCAGTATCACTGACCATCAGGGAAATGCAAATCAAAAGTGCAAAGAGAAGGCATCTTACAGGAACGGTGTGAATATCTCCCCCTCCCACCTAGTCCCCCAGCCTCCACCCTGCAACTCTCCAACAGTACACAGGCTCCCCACTATCCTTAAGATACAAATTTTTTTTTTTTAGGAGAGGGAGAGAAAGAAGGTAGGGAGGGGCAAAGGGAGAGGGGGAGAGAGAGAATCTTAAGCAGGCTCCATGCCCAGCACAGAGCCAGAGGCAAGACTACATCTCACAACCCTGAGATCATGACCAGAACCAAAATTATGAGTGGGACTCTTACCAATTGAGCCACCCAGGCACTTCAGAATGTGTTTCTCCACTTGGGCTTGTGGGGGGTCTTGTGATCACCCTCCTGTGCTCCAGACAAATGGAACATCTATCAACCCAATGGATGCCACACACCCCTGATTTTCCTAACCATTTTCTCTGTCTACCTCAGACTCTAGGCGTGGACATGTGCCCTAGGCCTGGAAAATCGCCATTTTCTGTTCCCAGGCCACAGTGTTAGCTTAGGGGGATACATAACTCATTCTAGGTCAATGAAGTCAGCTAGAGACTTCTGCAGGAACTTCTGGGGAGGCTAAGCAGGTAGGGTGTGGGGTTGAAGGTATAGGGACATCTCCAGTTACCACCTGTGGAGTCTAAGAAGCCAATCTAAGAAGATGAAACCAAAAGATGGAGCTGTGGCTCCCTGGTATTAGTTGAGCTCCTGGATCCAGCCATGCCTGAAGCCATCCCTACCCCTCAACTTTTTAGTTATGAGGCAATAAACTTATTACTTTGCTTAATTCCATGAGAGCTGGGTTTCTTTGTCAATCAAGAGTCCTATCTAACATGGACCTATATACCCTCTCCCCTACTTTATCTTGGCTTGTTATCACCTCAGCTCAAGCACTACCTTGTCCGGGAAACCTTCCATGAACACCCAGATTAGATTAAACACCTCTTATGTCTCACATTCCCCTCTACCTACCCTTCATCATTCTCCGTAGGAACTGCTATTTGCCCCTTCGTCTCCCACACTTGACTCACTTGACTGTGGAGAGCTTATGGGCTGAGGGAATCTGCCTTGCTTTTACAATTTCTCTCTTTTGTATTCCCACCCTTAACACAGAGCCTGGCACACCCCCCGGCATTCAAATTTTATTTTTCCAGCTCACTTTATTGATTGGTAAGTGTCCTCAGGTATCAGGGAGTGGTAAAAGAATGGGTTTTGCAGGAAGATGGACCTGAGTCTGAATTTTTCCCTATTAGCTTTGGTAATAGCTTAGGTAAGTCGCTTAGCTTTTCTAAGCCTCATTTTCTTATCCGTAAAAGGCAAACAGCAACTAAGTACACATAAAGGCCTCAATACCATAATGGAGCAGAGTAAATGCTCAATGAATGACGGTGCCTGCCTCCACTTTTCCCTCCAGGGTAGAAATCCTCCCTCTCCCTTTTATTTCTGCCCCGCCACTAGTATGAATATCTGTCAAACTGCCTGCCAAGCATACATTCTCTCATCTTCTGGGATCAGTCCTTGTGACCAGGATGGGGCTGATCCCATGCACAGAACCAGTGACGGAGGGCTGGTTAATACGAGGGTACAGACGTTCATGCACAGGCACAAGACCCCAGGTGGGTGAAGAGGAGTCAATCCGAGGATTTGCAAGAATTACTAGAGAAATGGCTCTTTTGCAGCCAAGACTGCTACTGTTAGGAGGATGTATGCCCAGAGGTGTTACTGGGGAGAGCATGCCTGAGAATGAAGCCACAAATGAAGAAAGCCCATCTGAGACATATCCTGATACGTTGGAGTACCTGGATCCAGCTATACCTGAAGGCGGTATGATTCCAGACTTTCCATTTACCTGACCCCCAAAATACAGATAGACAGTAGGCTCTTTGACCTCTGCCTACTTACCACTCCATAGTCTTCTCCTGGGCCCCAGGATGCTTTTTCCTTTCCGAATGTTTCAGTAAGACTAAATAAAACTGATCTCCAAAGCCTTACACGATGATGGTTGAACCTAGCTAAGCACTCGCACCCCTGCCCCAAAGGCATGGAAATGAGTTTTCTACGTGGGAAGCCAACTCTTACAAAAAGGTCAGGTTGTTCCCATGTATTTTTTTGGCTTACAAAAGAGCCAGGTTGTTCCATATATTCTGCTCACAAGGTGTTTGGCTAATTTCCCCCTTCCCCTGCTCCCGGTTGCAGCTTAGGGCAGGGCTTTTTTGATTGCATTACCCTCCACTTCTTTGTTGCGTTGGTTTTGCAATGGCCAATGGCCAAACAGTGAAAAGGCCTGACCAGGAACAAAGCGAGCAATAACCATTTGTGGGAGGTAATGTCCCCAGATAAGAAGGCCTACACCTTTTTTTATGGTTCATCCAAGGAGGGGGAGGGGGTCAGGCACACAATTAGCACACTTTGTTCTGGGGCTGTACCTACCTGGGCATCCAGTTTACTGACACTTCAACCTGCCCCTGTCTCCGTCTCAGACAAACCCAGCCCCGGACCAGAAGAGGTTCCTCCCTCACCTACTCACCAAGCAGGGAGAGGAGCCACGGTTTCAAACTCAAGAGCTATTCAAGAACACTTAACATATCACAACCCATGAGGAAGAAGGGGCGGCTCGTCAGCGTTCACAGTCTTCTGGGGGAGAGTTGGAGGGGAGACTCCAGATTCAGAGTGAGGGAGTGAACAGTCTTTCCCTACAGGAAAATGGTTTGGGTCCCAAGGACGCCGGGGACCTTGCTGGAGAGTACTTCTATCTGCAGACTTGCCTGGACATCAGTAGGAAGAGGGTCAGCTCAGGAGACAGTGCCTGAACTTCTCTGAGCCTGTTTCCTCATCTGTGAAATAGGTGAACAACATAATCCCTATCGCTGTGAATTACCGAGCATCTCTATGCCTCTAGCCCCAGAAAACCTTATTATCTATCATCTTCCCAATAACCCAACAGATGGTCACGACTGTGATCTCCGTTTTACGGTGAGGAAGATGGGGCCCAGAGAGGGGAAGTGACTGGCCCAAGGTCTCACAGCTTGGGCACCAGCCAGCTGGCATTCTGACTCCCATGTGTCTGACTCAGAAGGCCCCATTTTCCCACTGTATCAGGGCTCCTCCCGATGCCTGCCTCGCATCCCTGTGAGTTTTCAGGGATACCACACGCAAAAAGGTAAACGTGCGCCTGTTTGCCCAGGATCCGGGAAGTCTTAGGGATTCAGGGATCTGGGAACTGCATGCCTGGAGGCAGGTGCAGCTGGAGTCCTCACTTTCATCTGGGCTCTCTGTCCCCAGTGCGAGGTGGAGAAGGTCCCTAAAGATCACAGCTTGTCAAAGTGTCTGTAAGTGAGTAATCACCTTTCAGTGAAGCAGCACACACCTGGGCATCTGTGCCCTCCAGAACCTGGGCTTCCACCCACATGTCTGGCTGTGCTCATCACTTCCAGCCCCATTAGGAATCTGCCACACACTGGCAGCCCCAAGAAGTCAGATCTGGAGAAGTTTGTGGATCAGCCCAGGAAAGGGACACTCTAGTAACTGCATAACGGGCAGAATGAAAGGAGAGAGCCAGATCAGCGGAATAAGTAAGTCATGTGACCAAGGAGGTCGGAGGAAGGGGCTGTGGATTCTGGCTGAGGCAGGATGGGAAGGTGGCCAGGCAGGAATCTGAGAAGGACGCCCAGCACGGAACATGAGCAGAGGATGGGCAAGGGTGAGGGAGGAGCTTGAGCACAAAGGCCCAGAGGCATCCAAGCGCACTGGGAATCAAGAGTGGCAAAGGATTCACTATGAGCACAACAGTGTCAAGGTTGCGGTGGGGTTATAAAAATAACCATAGCAAGAACAGTAATAACAGCAAAGGCGCAGGTACTGCTAACTTCCTGCCCAGACATCGTTCCAGGTGGGACGGGGGGTGGGGGGGTGGTTAGGAGCACAATTTGCACGTGTACTAGTGTACTAGTCCAATCGATCCTCACAACTGATCTGTCAGAATGGTGCAGCTATTATCCCATTTCATAGACGAGGAAACTGAGGCACAGAGCAGTTCAAGTCCTGGCCTCAGAGCTCAAAGGTGGCGTGTGGGTGAGCAGGGTTTTGCTCCTACACTGTCTGGTTTTTAGAGTATGCTTAACCTCTACCACAGTGGTTCCCAAAGTGGGTTCCCAGACCAGCACTGGTAGCTCCCCTTCCAGACCTGCTGAATAAGCAGTGGCGGGGCGGGGGGTGTAGATTCTGGGTATGGGGTACAGCACTGCTCTTTACCTGTTCAAGAGGGGAGGGAGGCAGGAGAGGAGGGTGGCAGCCAGATCTTGGGGCCTCGAGAGCCATGAGAAGGGACTCCCCCAACTCCTTTGTAGGCAATACGATGCTAGTGAAGGCTTTTGAGGGCGGGAGCCATCTCTCCTCCTTTTGGGTTTTCCCAGCTAAGGCACAGAAGACCTTGTGATATAATGGTATCCTCGTGACCCAAGATAGAACAGGCAATATCTAACCAGAACACTGAGGCTCCTAAGGCCAAGGCAGCCACTGCCCTTGCCTGAGAGCAAGTGATCTCTGACCCCACTGATCTGATCCCCTATGCTAGTCTCAGGATCCTTGTGCTTCATTCCCTGGAGGATAAGTAGAGACCCCCCCAAGGATCTCAGGGGAGGAACCTGACCAGACTCCCACAGCAGGCGGGTTATAAGGAGCCAGCCTCAAAGCCTAGTGCCCCACCTAGGAGTGGGTGTTCACAGGACACCCACAGAGGGCCACCAGAGTACCTACCAGCTAAAGGCTCTCCCACACGGCATCCACCTTGGGGAACCCAGGCCTGCTCTGTAACTCCAAATCCATTTTCATGACCCAAGCAAATCACCTCCCCTCGCTGAGCCTCTGTCTCGGAGGCCTCTGTGAAAGGAAGAGGCTGGACTTATTTTCTACTATTGCTAGGATCCCCCAAATTTGCCAACAAATGTGCACTGCTGACGTACTGTGTGCCCCAGTAGAGCCGGGAACATAGCATGGGGCCTGCCCCCGGGAGCAGGGCCAGGGCCAGGGCCCAGGGCCACTGAGACAGAAAGAAAGGTGAAGGCAATGACCCACCCTGGCCCTGCACCTGCTGTGTGTGGACGCAGGGGGAGTCAGTCCCCAGAGGCAGGGTGGGTGATCAACATCTCCACCTCAGGTGACAGACCCCTGCTGAGCCCCCAAACCAAGTTAAACCCAAAGCTGCACTCTGCCCCCTCACTGCCAACCCAGGCTTTCCCGTTCCACTGCCTCCCCCACAGCTCCGGGTCCTGCCCTCTGGGGGCCCCCACCCCTGTACTAAGGGCCCTAGGGGCGGGGCTGTTGTAGGGAGGCGCCTCCAGACTTCTCTGGGCCTCCGCCTCCCTGCGCAGCATCCGCACACCACCTACTCCCACGCTACCCAAGGCCAGGTGATCACGGAGTCCTCGCGATCTGTGTAGGTTCGGTTCCGAAGGTTCTGGGGGCAGGATGTCACTCACAGCCAAAGGAAGTGGGACAGAGAGTTTCTAATGAGATAAAGGAAGAGCGGGGGTGGGGAGAGGGGAGGTGGGAGGGTGGAGGGGAAGTAGTGCCGGTTGGGGAGGGAGAAGACAAACAGATGGAGAGCGCCAGGCAGAGATAGAGAGAGACAGTGATGGAGGAGACAGAGTCTGAGAGACCTGAGCAGAGGGAGATAGGGATGGGAAGGAGACAGGGAAAGACAAAAATAGAGACCCAACCAGACGCAGGGAGCAGGAACGAGATGGGGGAGCAGCAACAGCCTGGAACCGGAACCGCAGCCCGTGTCCTTCCCCACCTCGCAGTCAAGGCTCCTGGGGCTTGAGGGAGGAACAGAACCTTAAGAGGAAGGTCACTTGCCAGCCTGGCCCCTGTGAGCCCCACCCCCTGTCACAGGGCTGCCCAGATTCCCACCTGCTGAGGGCCACCTTCCCCATTACTCTCACCCGTTTTGTACTTTTGTTCAGTGGCTTCAATATTACTAGAACATTTTCAAAGGAAACTAGAACCCACTGGCTTAAATGAAAAACATGCCCTAATTAAAAAGAAACTACAAAAATAAATGCAAATGAAGTGATCTTTCAGCCTCCTAGCTGGGGGCAGCCACCCAGGGAGCCCAGGGGGAGGTGGGGATGGGGGGAGGAGGAACCTAGGACGGGTGTGCTCCGCCTTAAACAGCAGGAGCTCGAGAGAAGTACTGGGTTAGCACCCAGCGGTGACTCCCTAGGAGTCAACAGAGGCTAAAGGGAGACCTGGAGAGGAAAACTCTCATTCTCCAGGGGAAACCCAGGTCCTCCAGGGTGCCACTGTGTTGTGACTCAACTCCTGCTGACCCACTCCACCCCCATGGGCACATCAAGCTTCCAGAAGTCTAAGCCATGAATTCTAGCAGAACTGCCAGGCCACGGGGTCACACAGTTCCCAACTTTTGCACCAGCGGTTCCCTCCCCCTGGAACACCTTTCCTGCCCTCTCTACCCAGATAACTCCTACTGGCACAATGTGTACTCCCCTCCGCCCACCTCCAGAAAGCCTTCCCTGACTGTCTCACATCCTTGTACCAGTATCCCCCAAAGCACTTAGCACCTGTACGACCTGTCTGGCCTGCTGTCTTCTCCACAGAAATGCACAGGGTCAGACATTCCTCACATCCTCGCAGGACCCGGCATAGCCCCCTCTGTTGACTAAATGCAAGAACAGACTAAAAAAAGAAGCGAAGGCCCCCGATGCCCACGGAACAGTCGAAATCAAAACAAAACCTTCTCTGAGCTGTGTGGGAAAATTTCAGGCAGAAGCCCCAAGAGCCAAGTATCCAGCACGCGTTCAAATATTACTATTTTACTCTCACCTTACAAAATATTATAACCTAAAGAGACCCAAGAGATAATCAGATCAGGGGTTGGCAGACTTTCTGTAAAGGCCCCAGCAATAAATATTATCAATTTTGTTGGATCTCACAGTCTCTGGCAGAACCATGAAACTCTGCCCCGTAGTACAGAAGCAGCCCCAGACAGAATGGAAATAAATGAGTGTGGTTGTATTCCAACAAAACTTTATTCACAAAAACAAGCCATGGGTCAGACTCAGCCCCGGGCACTGTAGTTTGTCAACTTTCCAGGCAGGCACCTAGGTGAGAGGTGTGGTTGACTTTTTTCTTGTCTGATGCCTCCACTGGAGAGTAAACTCCAGGAAAAATGGGACCTGCACCCCAGCATCTAGTTGAGAAACTTCTACACATTCCTGTTCTACAAGTAGTTCAGTGACCCAGGGCCATTGCCAGGTGCTAGGTCCGCATATGCCCATGGAGGGCAGTCCTCAGTGATTTCTGTGCAGTGACAGGATGGATGGGTGACTCCTTCGGGCGGCCTCTAGAGCTGGGGCAGATCTGAGTTAAAATTTCTACTGCTGTCACATCAGGCCTGTGTGACCTCAGGGCAAGTGACTCAATGGTCTCTGAGCCTCAGTTTCCAGGAAATGGAGTGGTCAGTCACAAATGGCCCCCTGATCCCTTGCAAGGACAGAGAAAGTATGGGATGGTGTTCCTGGAGCCATGCAGCTAGTGTAGATACACTGGGACACAGACACACACTCACCACGGCACAGGGACCTCTGCAGGCCCCGAGTATCTCACTGTGGGTTATGTGGAGACATGAATCAGGTAAAGTGGGGCCCTGGGGCCCAGAGACAGGGGCTTCCCACCCAGGGAACATGGAATGGGGACAAGCTCCCAATTTGTCAAAAGCCTCGAGGCTTCTAGGGGCAGACTAGGTATCAGGAGGCCTCAGACAACCTCCAATGTCCTAGAAAAGCAGAGCTGGAAGGACTCTTGACAAGGGTGGAAACCAGGGGTTAAAAATCTTTGTTTTTAAAGCAATGAACTATGTGTTCATGTGACACCCACCCAGGCAGGCCCATGGTGTTCTCAGAGCCCTGAAAACCTGTACTGGACCAGAGGGCCCTTGGGGCCAGACTGGTCATGCATGCAATGGTGGGGAATGGTGTGGTGGGGATCACAATGATCAGGAGAGCCCAAGACATTTAAGGGGGAGCTTCAGGCCACTCCAGTTTGGCCCAGGCTCCTGAGTTCCCAAAAGAAGTGGGAAATTGGATGATTCTCTAAAAATAATTGAATGGGAGCTAAATAGGAACCGCCTTGTGGGTAAAAGGCATCAGCTGGCAGCTTGTTACAGTCCAACCTGCCCATTTCATAGGTGGGGAAACTGAGTTTCAGAGAGAGAAAGCACCTCACCAATGTCACACAGGAAGCCCAGCTGGGACTCAGCCACCAACCAGCCCATAGCCGGCCCCAACTGCTCAGAAGAATTGGGGGGAATAGGAGGGAGTGGAGGGATCAGGGTTGGGGGGTAGGAATCTGGACTTCACAAGCCAGAACCCTGCTTGTTCTGTCATCCAGGATGGAGTGTAGACAAGTGGGCAGGGAAAGGGATAAACGTGCATTAATAATACATAACAATTTGTAACAGTATATGACAATACAGTTAATAATAACCGACACCTTCTAAGTATTTTCTATGGGTTGGGCATTAAGACAGGGTATCCAGGGGGAGTAAGATGGTAATTAGGAGTGCAGGCTCTGGATTCAAATCCTGTCTCTCCCACTTCCTAGCAAGATGCCCTGTGCAAGTGACTTCGTCTCTTGATGTCTCAGCTTGTCCTATTCCTATGGGCACTGGGAGGATCAAATGAGTTCATGTACACAGAGCGCCAAGAACACTGACTCGCGTATGGTGAGCTCCAGGAGTATCAGCTGTAATTATGGCCTTCTAACAGATGGGGAAGCTGAGGCTCCCCAAGGGACATGCGTCACTCAAGGCTCCAGCAGCTTACCTGACCCTGAGCTGTCGTCACATTCTGCCTTGCAACAAGGTAAGCACTTGAGCCCCGTCCGCTCTCGTCCAATCCGGGAGGCTGGTCATATCTGCACCTCAGTTCTATAGATGGGAAAACTGATGCAGCAGGAAGGCAGCCAGGGAACACAAATGCACACTGGTTGAGCGGAACAACTGGATTCTGATGGAGATGCAAGCCCTTGAGCGTGCACGCTGCCACCAGCCCTGCTTTCTGGCCACAGCAGCCCGGTCAAAAGTCTGGTGGATGCACGAATGCACTTGGCAGACAGACTGGCTGCCCTGTGCTTGCCTCCCACCATCTGCGCACACGGGATGACATGAAGCTCCTCCCCAGGGCAGGTGGGCACTGCCCTTGGCCACCCTTCCCTGCCATTTCTGGGGCTCGGCTCACCTCACAGGCTGTTCTCAATGAATTACTCCCATGAATCCTCCTCATGCCACAACTCAGGGTGGAAGAGACCAGAGAAGGGCCGTGGGAGGGCGCAGGCATCTCAGAACCTTCTCCAGAGTGGCCCCAGACAAGATGAATGCATAGCTGCGGAGCACAGAGAAGGGGCCTTGCAGATGGCAGGAACAGGTGGCTGGGGGTAGGGGGCGGTGGGCAGGGGGCGGGGGAGCTGCTGTTACCCAGACAAGTTTCTGCAGGGCCACAGGGCCATGCCCGGGCTCTCAAATTGCTACCATCAGCCACTGCTGACCCACCTCTCTTACTACGAATCCGTTCACAAAGCCACATCGATAACACGGTTAGACAGCCTTACCAATCCCAAGGTGGCACTAGATCCAAGTTCTGACTCAATCTACACCCATTTCCCCAGCAGGATACACTGAGGCCCAGAGACTCTTGCCTAGTCTCCTGAACCCTTATTCCATTTCTCCAGGCTACCCAGGAATGCTTGGTTTTACAAAGACAAGGAAGGGAAAGTATGCACAAATGAATAAAGGCAGGAGGGGCTGGCGACAGGTGTCAGAGGCCCATCTCAACGACCATCCCAAACAGCAGCTGTCCAGGTAGGATGAGGCTGCTCGACAGGAACCCAGAATGCACAGAGGGATGCAGGGTTCAGTTCCAGAACCAACACACGACAGGCTTAAGAACTTAAAGAGGGGGGCACCTGGGTGGCTCAGTGGGTTGAAGCTTCTGCCTTCGGCTCAGGTCATGATCCCAGGGTTCTGGTATCGAGTCCCGCATCGGGCTCTCTGCTCAGCGGGGAGCCTGCTTCCTCCTCTCTCTCTGCCTGCCTCTCTGCCTACTTATGATCTCTCTGTCAAATAAATAAATAAAATCTTAAAAAAAAAAAAAAAAAAGAACATAAAGAGGAATGGGTGACCTTCAAGAAACTTGGTTCTTCAGTGAAAATGCCGTGCTCTGACCTGGGCTCTCCCCCAGGCAACTTCACTCTCACAGAAGGCAAAGAGCATGACAGAAGAGGTGGAGTCCTAGGCATGGGGGCGATACCAAGAGAAGGAAGGGGATGTCTGCGTGTCATTCCAAGGGGCACCAATGGACCTGTGTAACTCAGGACTGCAGGTCTCAGGTCTGAGGGCAGACGCAGCAGGGAGGTGGCATCTGTTGAAACAAGCAATGGGTCCCTGAGGCTGCTCAGATGGCCCACCCCACATGGCCACCAGGGGAGGTCACCTTCAGAATGAGCAAAGGTGGCCAGGCTGGGGCCCCGGGCAGGACCAGACTCCCTTCTTGCCGCTGAGGGTCTGGCCTCTGCAGCTGGCCTTGGGTGGGAAGGTCTGGGCAGTTCCCACTCTCTTCCCTCCTCCCATGCACAGGCTCCTAACAGGCTCCACCAGGTCCTGGGGCAGGCACTGCAAGTCCCTCGGCCCCTCAGTGCCCCCCCGCCCATCTGCACAGAGCCCAGGAGAATGCCCTCAGCAAGTTTGTCCCTGGTGGTCCCAGAGATGCTCCCGCTGACCCGCAGGACACTCCTTATTCTGCTAATGAGGCATTTAACTCGATGCGTATTGGAAAATAATTTATAATGAGCACATCAAAGCCAGTAATTTCAAAGACTATAACTGCTTTGCAGAGTACATTTATTTAAGATGATCGGTACCTTCCTCCGCCGCTGGTGAGATTATAAAATGGGGCAGCTGCTCTGGGAACCTGGCACTTCTTCAAAAGGTTAAACACAGAATTACCATCCGATCCAGCAATTCCACTCTCAGGGATATACTAGGGAGAACTGAAGACACAGGGGCACACACAGACTGGTACAAGGATGTTCACAGCGGCAATGTTCGTAACAGCCGAAAGACAGAAATAACCCAAATGTCCACTAGCCGAGAACTGCATACCCATGCAATGGAGCATTAATCAACCATTAAAAGGTAAGGAAGCACAACTAATGAAACAAATAGAACACTGTATGTTAACTAAACTGGAATTAAAATTAAGAAAAAAGGGGCACCTGGGTGGCTCAGTGGGTTAAAGCCTCTGCCTTCAGCTCCAGTCATGACCCCAGGGTCCTGGGATCGAGCCCCACATCAGGCTCTCTGCTCGGCAGGGAGCCTGCTTCCTCCTCTTTCTCTGCCTGCCTCTCCACCTACTTGTGATCTCTGTCTGTCAAAACAAATTAAAAAAAAATTAAAATTAAGAAAAAAAAACTTAAAAAATAAAAGGTAATGAAATACCAAGGGGGCGTGGGTAGCTCAGTCAGTTCGGTGTCTGGCTCTTGGTTTCAGCTCAGGTCAAGATCTCTGGGTTGTGAGATCAAGCCCTCATCTGGCTCCACGTTCAGCAGGGAGTCTGCTTCCCCTCCCCCTGGCCCTGCCCCAACTCATGTTCTCTCTCTCTATCTCAAATAAATAAATAAATAAATAAATAATTTTTTTAAAAAGGTTTAAAAAAAAAAAAAAGGAAGAACTGCTACACACAGCCACATGGATGGACCTCAGAATCCTCCTAAGTGAAAGCCACCAGGCACCAAAGGCCACATTGTGCACGACTCCGTTTACAAGAAACGTCCAGCACAGGCAAATTCATAGAGGCAGAAAATACATTAGTGGTTGCCAGGGGCTGGGAAAAGAGGGATTGAGGAGTGATTGTGGATGGGTCCAGGGTTTCTTTTTGGGTGATGAAAATGTTCTAGAATTAGGTAGCCGTGGTGGTTACACAACTCTGTGAATATCCTAAAAACAAAAAACAAAAAAAAACAAAAAAAAAACAACCTACTGAATTGAATGCTTTAGAAGGGTGAATTGTAGGATATATGAATTCTGTCTGTAAAGCTGCTATGAAGAGATTTCATGAGGTTTTAAAAAATAAGGCGATACAGACACATTCACTGAGTACATAATAGAACAATAGGGATTCAGTACAGTAAATGGGTTCATGAATGACTCAAACCCAATTCCACAGTCATGGAAACTGAGGCTGGATGAGGAGGAATGACTCCCACAGACTACATCACTACTAAACCAGAGTGAGTCACCCCGAGATTTGCCAAACTCCAGAAGCCTGGCCTAACCATCAGGCCACCCAGCTGAATGAAAGGAAAAGACATGGGGTATGGAGAGAGACATCTGCAGTCCAGGATGGGAGGTTGATGAGTGAGGGAAAGGGCCAATCACCTCTGTGGGTTTCAAAACAGGAAGTATCCGACAATGCCCTACAGAGTGCCAGAGAAGGCTTCCAGGATGGGGCACTGCCTGAGTCTTCTGAAGGATGAGTAGGAGTTTGCCAGCTCCCCTCCCCAACAACCATACATGACACATGAGGTCAGGAGGTCTGAAGGTGGGTTTCATCTCTGCCACATCCTACCTGTGGGACCTACTAGGGCTGTGGGCACATGACCTTTCTGAGCCTCAGTTTCCCTATCTATAAAAGGGGAAGAAGACAAATGATAGGCACAGTGCCTTATAACCACTGCACTCCATTGGATGGTTCCCACCCTTCCTCCCGAGGGGACGGGCATTTGAGTGGGAAAGTCAGACCTGACCTCTGCCCCACATAATAACGAGTCTGCCAAGTCCAGCAAAGCAAGCCTGGGTGATCAAGCCCCCCTTCCCTCGCTGCCACTCCCAGTCTCAGCTTTATCAAGCACCTCCCTGCAGCCCACACTAAGAGGGGGAGTTTGCCGGGCCTGGGTTTTCTGGCGGAATTTCGCCTCTTCCTACCCAGCGACCCCAAGTTCACCAGGGCTCCCCCTACCCCACGCTCTCAGCGGCCCCCTCCCTAGCCAGAGATTTCGCCCCCCAATGCCTCCACTCTGGACACGCCTCGCAACTGCACGGCGTTGCAAGTTAACTTCCACGCGCCCCCCGCGCGTCCCGGAGCCCTCCCGGGGGTCCCCGCACGCCGCGGAGGGGCCGGGGACGCCGACGGCGGTGACACGCCGCCGCCCCCTCACTCCCGACACACACACGGGCGCTGAGTGCCGCCCGGGCGCGGGGCCCGAGGCGAGAAGACCGGTCAGGGGGCCGGGACTCTGCCGCACCCCGTGGACAGCGCTCGGGGCGCCCGGCGCCTGCGGATCCTCGAACCGGCCGCGCGCGCGCCACCTCCCGCCCAGCTCCCAGCTCCGGAGCCCCAGCAGCCGCGTCGGGCCCGGGAAGAAGCCGCTCGGGCTGAGGGTTCCCCCGCCCCCGAGGCCAACCTACAGACGCCCCCCTGCCGACGGCCGCGGCCTGGGCCCCACGCGCCATCCCACAGCCACCTACCGTGCAGAGGCGCTAACAGGCGACCCAGCGCGCTGGGCTACTCCGGGCTGGCCAGCCGCCCCGGTAGGGGAGGGGGAGTCGCCCGCGCGCGGGGGCGGGGCCGCGGCGCCGTGACGTCTAGAGGGGGCGTGTCCGGAGCGCGGTCCCGCCCACGGCCCCGCCCCGCCCCCGCGGACAGCCTCCGGACAGCGCGGAGGGGCGGGACGGCCCAGGAGCTGACCCCGCCCCGGAAGTCCTGTTTTGCGGGTTCATTTACCCCCAGGACGGGCGGCTCACTCTTCTTCCTGTAGGGACAGGTCTGTTTCAGAGAAGTTCTCTTCTGTGTGTAAGCAGCGAAGTGGAAGTTCGTCAAGAAGTGGTGTAAAAGACTAGACCCTGGACAGAACAGTGCTACTGTGTGTGTAACACAGGAAAAAAGAGGGAGGGGCTATCATACAGATTCATAGACATCTTGGGTTCTGAAGAAGGGGCTGATTTTGCCCTGCTCCTCCAGCCCCACCCCAAGGACAATATCTGAAGACATTTTTGGTTGTCACAGCTGGGGTGCAGGAGTGTACTACTGGTGTCTAGTGGCTAGAGACCTGAGATGCTGCTAAACATCGTGCAGTAACACAGGGTAGCCCCTTCCCCACCCACCCACCCCCCGGGGCTGAAATGTCAGTTGTACTGAGGGTGAGAAACCCAGACATACATGAGTAAAATAAAACTACAGGCTTGGGGGTACCTGGGTGGCTCAGTGGGTTAAGCCTCTGCCTTCCGCTCGGGTCACGATCCCGGGGTCATGGAATCGAGCCCCACATCGGGTTCTCTGCTCGGCGATGAGCCTGCTTCCTCCTCTCTCCCTCTACCTGCCTCTCTGCCTACTTGTGGTCTCTCTGTCAAATAAATAAATAAAATCTATTTTTTAAAAAAACAACTACAGGCTTGTAGGTCCCAAGATATTTAACCTCTCTGTACCTCTCTTTCTTCATCGTAAAATGAGTATATAATAGATCTATATGTGCGTTACATGCATATGCATTGAAGGAAGGGGAAGGAAGGGATGCAGGTTTACCTTTCATTGTGAAAAGTTTTGTGTGTGTGTTTTTTTAAATAAATCTGTAGCAGTTACAACCATAACAGCAAACACAGACACAAAATGAGAAGCATTTATCTAAACATTTCATCTATATTTACATATTTAAACTATAAAGAGCCTGTGTGATAGGTATATTATCATCCCCATCTCACAGATAAGAAAACCAAGGCATACGGATATTAAGTAATTTGCCCCTGGCTAGCCATGCATTCACTCATAGCTCTTCATTAATTCATTCATGGGTCCAGTGAATAGTGCCTCCCATGTAGAAAGTGTTGGGACTGACAATATGAAATCCCCTGTCCCCATGAAACTGGCTGTTACTGAAAAACAAAAACAAAAACAAAAACACACATCATATAGTGTTTGTTGTGCATATAGTAGAGGTTTTGTATGACTAACTGCATAGTAACTCTGCTGGGTTAGAATAACATTCTAGCTAGCATTTCCTGAGCGCCTTGTGTCAGGCACTGGGATTCTGCAGGTGACAGGAAGACAAAGGCCCCTGCGTCAAAGGGGGAAACCAGACCCTTCAACAAGCATTCACGATAAAGTGGGCACCTCTAATTGGAGAAGAGGAAATGGGCAGATTTAACGTGAGCCAGGGAGGAAGGGCCAGGAGTGTTCACACTAAGTCCTGAAGCCTCAAAGAGTGTGCCAGTCACAGAGACCAGCAGGTACAAAGGCCCAGCAGGAAGCACCTTTCAGATGCAGACTTGTGAGAAGTACAGTGGACAGGATGTGGGGAGAGGGGGACATAGGAGGTCAGAGGGGTCTGCAGGGGCTGGATGCAGCAGGTGACTGTGGGAAGGAGTTAGGACTTTGTCTTGTAGCAATGGAGAAACAAGGAAGGTATTCCGTTATGGTTAGTTTTGCTTTCCACACAGATCCACAGAGCAGGACAGCAGGAAAGCTGCTCTGGAGGCTCTTGAAGTACTCCAGGGGAGGTGGCCAACCCAGGGTGGGGCCAGAGGCGTGGAGGGAGTGTTCAGGATCCAGAAACATCTGGAAGACAGAGTTAGCAGATCTTGGTTTGGGGGCTAAGGAAAGGGACCGGATGATCAGGTTTCCAGGTTGGACCTTCTCCTATCAGCCCTCTGACTCAACAAGTCTCAAGCTAGCTGTCCCCTCCTTGAGGAAGCCTATGTGCCCCCCAGGAGGTCCTGAGGTGGCCACTGGCCCATGCCACCCAGGAATCTGATGTGACTTTGAAAGGAAATGAAGGATCTCATCCTGTCTGCTCCTCCAGTCTGTGAACAGCCCTGTGGGGGCCTTCTCTGTCTTCTCCCCCAACATTTTCCCCCAGCACTCAGGAGGCCATCAGCCAGTATTTGTCAGAAGCAGGAAGAATAAATGTAGCATAAATGTGATTCCAAAACTCCAGCTCTGACGTTGAGGAAGATGATGCTAATGATGATTCAGGGACTTGCTGTGCTTTAAGGTCCTTAATATGTGTTATATTCAAGTTGATCCTTTATTCCTCCCAACAACCTCCTTACTCCCATTCTACAGATGAGGAAACAGAGGCTTCATAGGTTATTTGTCTTGATCACAGGCAACAGCTTGTAAATGTCAGAGCTGAGTTGCCAACTCAGGACAGTGGTGGGAGGAAATGGCCCTGCAGGGGACAGGAAGAAGCTAAGATAGAGGGGCAGGTTGTTTTCTCCAGCTGGAAGGACCTGCACCCCTCCTGGGTGGGTACCCAAGTTTCAGAAAGCACTCTGATATTACATAGCTGATCCAGATGCCTGGCTGTCATGACAACGAGGCTCTAAAGAGATGCTCACCTCTCTAGAAGTTCTTCGGGATACCCTGGCACAACATCCCTTTGCCAAAACTCGATTGCTATGCGTCCCTCAGCGTCTGGCTCTGGCCACCTCTTCTGGGTGGCCCTTCGACCCGCACAACTCCCTACCCCAACACACACACACTGCTGACTTGGAATCCGTACCCTGTTGCCCGGAACATGGTGGTTTGCCTTCTGTTGCGGTGGACGGGAGGGAACATTCCATAACCAAGGTGCTTTGTCTCCCCAAAGGCTCATGACTCTGAGATTCTTGAGCTGCGATCTGATGTTGGAATGTGATGCCATCCCAGCTGGCATGGCATTTGGAAGCCAGCCTTTAGGGCAAAGCTCCTGCAGGGTCAAAACTAGCAAAGAGAAGCCCCCCAGAAAGCTGTGGGCACTGTAGCCATGGGGCCAAGTCTGGCTCCAGGGGTTACCTCCAGCAGGGTGCCCATCAGCATGACTGAGAAAGTAAAAAACTCAGAGTTTCAGTCTCAAGATGAAACGTGTGACTTATCTTTAAGCTCTGAAACTCTATTCCTGGTGGTGAGACGCTCACATCTTGTTGGAAGTAGGACCCATGGCAGGAGAAACAGGTCCATAACTCTTATGTACTTCTCCATCCTGGCCTTTTTCCATGTTCCGGTCTTGGACTTGCTTGTACTTTGTATTTGCTCTTGTTTTTGATACATGATGTGTTTATTCATAAATTTGTTAATAAAAGTTAAACAGGGGCACCTGGTGGCTCAGCGTCTGCCTTTGGCTCAGGTCACAATCCTGGAGTCCTGGGATCGAGTCTTGCACTGGGCTCCCTGTTCAGCGGGGAGTCTGCTTCTCTCTCTCTCTGCTCCCCTCCTTCTCACCCCTTCTCCCCCCTCCCACTCTCTCTCTCTCAAATAAATAAATAAAATCTTTTTTAAAAAGCTAAATAAAAGGGGTGCCTGGGTGGCTCAGTTGGTTAAGTGACTGGCTTCAGCTCAGGTCATGATCCTGGAGTCCCGGGATCTAGTCCTGCATCAGGCTCCCAGCTCCATGGAGAGTCTGCTTCTCCCTCTGACCTTCTCCCTTCTCATGCTCTCTTTCTCACTCTCTCTCTCTCAAATAAATAAATAAAATCTTTTTTAAAAAGCTAAATAAATGTATAGATATGACAACAAATCAAATATAAAATAATTACCTTGTTATTTCTGTCCTAGCTCTTGCTGGTTGGTCTTGCAAAGTGCTTGTCTCATGTTTTAGCACTGCTGACACTCACCTTGTTTGTAAGAAACACCCGTAAGAAAATGAGGGCTTTGACACCTTTCTTTGAGTTAGAGCAATCTGGAAAATCTAGATTCATAATCTGTATTCATAATACACGTAAGTTTTACCACTCACCGATCCAGTGGGTTTCTGTTCTGTTCGCCTTTTATGGGAATCACAAGATGGATATCCAGAAGAAAACAAAACACCCGCTATGTCCAAAATAGTTCTTCCAAGAAGTATGAAATACAAATTCTAAGTGATCAGAAAGCAGTGGTGTTATATTTGAATAGAGAGTGTTTCTCTTTCCCTTTCTCTTTCTCATCAAATCAGGTGTCTTGTGGTCCATGAGGCCTTGGAATTGGTTTCATGTGCACCATGTGACTGGAAGGCTTGACTCCACCTTAGTAGAATTTTAAAGCTGTACCAATAGACCTTGGGAATTGAGGATGGGAATCTATGTAGCTTGACTTGGGAGTCAGAGAATCAGGGAAGCTTAGAGATGAATTGCAGAATCTTACAGCATCATGGAATTTGGGAACCATGGAATCCCATGGTTAGACAGAATCTTGGGGCTGGTTGGACATTGGAGCTGCCTTTGTAAAGAACGGAACAAGTCTCAGGGAACAGAAGCCATTTGCCCAACACTTTGTAGCTTCTAACAGTAAGTCAGGGCAAACCCCCGTAGCTTCAGTTTCCTGCCTGGGGATCCCGTCTTCTAGTCCAAGACAGGAGAACCTGTCTTCTAATGCAAGACACTGATCTTATTGGAGGGTGGAGGCAGAGAGAAGGAGGGTGGGAGGGAGAGGAAGCCTGCATGCCCCAGAGTTCAAGACCTTCTGAGTCAGGTGGTGCCTCAACTTTGAAGCTCAGCAAAACCACAGAGTGGGGTGTCATGAGGCCCCACCTTTCTTTCCAGCTTCATCTCCCCCGCTTCTGCCCACACAACCACCAAGCTAGTGCTCTCCATTTCAGTAAGCCTGGCCTGGCCTCACCACACACTCTCTCAACCTCTGTGCCTTTCCCATGGCACTCCAGGCCGGCCAGGTACAGCTGTGTAAGTTGGGCACAGCACAAGGGTATTGCATTCACACAGCAGACATATAAATTCTGGCAGATGGCAGTCAAGTGTCTTGAGGAAGAGGCATCTTTTTATCTTTTGTACAAAGGTGCCATGTGGGGTAGTAAGTTCCCTGCTGTTTGTTCTGCCTGGAATGTTATCTTTCCTCTTCTCTACCAAGCGAGTTCCTGTCCCATCCCTCAAGGCCCCCTCAAATATACCCTCCTCCATGACAACACCTTCCCTAGCCTTCCTGTGTGGATTAAAGTTTAATAACATCAATCAATAATAAGTGTTGATACAGGAGTCAATATAGCCTGGTACAGATTTCCAGAGAGCAGGCCATGTTCCACTTACAGTGAGACAGATGATTCTCAGTGGAACTTGGACCCAGGATTAAATAACACAGCATCAGATACAAGAAAATAATGCTCTTTTTAATCTTTTTTTATTATATCAGGGGAAAAACTCTGTTTGGAGCAAGCATGTCTTTCATATCTCTCTCCAACACTTGCTAATCACCATTTTATCAAAGAGCACGTGGGGAACAGGCTTAGAGCCTTCCGCAGGCGGTGGTGTCTGTTCTATACTTGGCCTTCTTAAAATTGTATTTACACAGTTGCTTTCTATCTGTGGAGTAGGATGCTGATTTTCCACTTCCTGTAGTGTTACAAAGCTTTATTTACAAATCAATGCCTCTAAGCACAAAACAGGAGGTCTATTAAAAAATACACACACACACACACACACACACACACATATATACATATAGAGAAAGAGAGAGAGCAAGAGAGAGAGAGAGAGAGAGAGTAAATAATACACCAGGTGTTAAGCTGAGAAGGCAAAAAATCATGAGTGTGCGTGAAAGAGTAGAGTTTGAAACCACAGATTTGTTTAAGAGCGTGGGCTCAGCAGCCAGCCTGCCTAGGTTCAAATTTCAACTGGCTGTGTGACCTTGACCAAGTCACTTTCCCTCTCTGAGCCTCAATTTCTTCACCTGTTATATGGGAATGATTATAATACCCACTGCCTAGAGTAGTCCAAAAGGTACACTAAAAGAATGTGTGTAAAGAACTTTGCAGTACTTGCTGTTTTTATTACTAGCATACGTAATTATTAACACTGAGGGTGGGGCGCCTGGGTAGCTCAGTCATTTAAGCAGCTGCCCTCGGCTCAGGTCATGATCTCAGGGTCCTGGGATCGTGCCCTGTGTTGGGCTCCCCATTCAGTAGGAAGCCAGCTTGGAATTCTCTCCCTCTCCTTCTGCCCCTTCCCCTGCATACATGTTCTTACACGCTCTCTCTCTAAACTAAATGGATCAATCTTAAAAGAAAAAGAAAAAAAAAAAAAGACCGAGGAAGTCACAAGTCGGCAATGATGGGAGGGGGGGCCCAAAACTCACATCTATGCACAGATCCAAGAGACATTTTGGCTTTAGGAACTTTTATTTGCACGGGAAAGATGGGGAAACTGAGTCTGAGGGAGGGGCAGAGGGCAAGGGAGAAGAGGAAGGTATG
This sequence comes from Mustela erminea, assembly GCF_009829155.1. NCBI lineage: Eukaryota > Metazoa > Chordata > Mammalia > Carnivora > Mustelidae > Mustela > Mustela erminea. The sequence continues at coordinate 72,849,068 of NC_045626.1, read as the reverse complement.
GATTTACTTGGGGGGCTCGGCGGCCAGGACCGGGAAGCAGCCCTCACGGTGCCACTGCCTGTCGCGCAGGCGCCTCACAGCCTGCATCTGCGGCTGGAAGGCCCCCCACTCGTTCCAGTGCCGGAAGTCGCCGGGCTCCAGGAGGTACTGGTACCCACGGTAGCCGGGATATTGATAGCCGACCCAGCTGGGAGAGAAGCAAGAAGGACAGGGTGGAGACGGCCAGACTACCTGCCAGGGACCCGGACCCCAGCGCGGACGGGTCAGTTTTCCACCAGCAATCCTCTTTCCATCCTTTCTGGGCTCGGGTCACGGGAAGAGGGCGCAGCTCCTCTGTCCTGGCTTTGTCCCTTCCTGGGGCTTCCTACAGACCTCTCTAAAAGACGTTGGTTTCCCCTTCTAGAAAGTGGGAGTGGTCACTAGGGCTAGTTTATTACGGGGCAGAAACGAGAAAATGTACCAGAAGCGCTTACAAATTATACGGGGTCTGTGCGTGTGTGCGCACAGGGTAGGGAGATCAAGGTGCATCTCACTGGTGGGGACCCGGGGTTTACAGAACAGGATGGGAGGGATGAGGATAGGCTTTGGGGATCACTTAGCCATAAGGCAGAGGAGGAACAGGAGCCTCCTTCCAAATAATGGTTTCCTTTTTATGTAAGTGAATTTATAAGTAGTGGTCAGGAACGCACATTCTGGTATCAGCCATACCTCAGTTCAGATCCTAGCTCTGCCTCTTGCTAGCTGTGAGAATCAAAGTGGAGGGCTTATCAGAACTCCAGCTTGCTGTCTGTGAAATGATGCTAATACACCTATAGCATCGGTTTGTTACAAAGTTTCCCTGCTATTCACTGAGAATGAATTCGCACAGTGCTTGGGGGGTAGTTATCATGAATGATTCATTTCTGACTTCTGCCATTGTCTGTGCTGGGAGGGTCTGTCCAGGCCTTTCCCACACACTGCCTCCCCATCTTTCAAAGTGGGCTTTAAGTGCTAGCCCCCTCAGATAAACCTCTGACCTGCCCTCCACTCCAGCCTGCATATCCAGATCCCAGAAACCTCCCGTCCTCCTCTGACCTGCTGTGTGGACCATCTCTGACCCAGTGTTGCCGGACATAATCTCATGGGGATATGTGGGCCTCCCTGCTGAGCTGAGTGAGCTGCCTGAAGGCAGGAATTGAGCCTTGTTCATTCCTGCCTCCCGCAGTGTCCTGGTACATTGCTGGGCTTACAGGCCATGCTTAGCAAATTTCATGCGGGCTTCAGGGAAGAAGAAAGGCCAAGCAAAAAGCCAGTGCCTGATGCTGTTACAGGAACTCAGAGTTTGGGTGAGAGACAGAAGCCCTATATTTGACTGCAGGAGACTAGAAGTGTCTGGCACGGTTTATCAGAGGTACAGGACCTCCTCGGGGCATCCAGTCCTCCTCTGTGTTCTCAAAGAAAAGAGGTCTCGGGGCTTTGTTTTGAAAGCTTCAAATCTGAAGAGTTTGGACAAAAGACGCTTTTAGATCAGGGAGTCTGATGTGCCCATTGAGCAGATGGGAAATATGAGGCACAGAGACGGGCACAGGGCTCACCCAGGTCTCACAGCACCTCGGTGATTGGTCAGTGCCCCTGCATTCACAATCTCGTCTCTCAGAAATCACTCTGCTCGGGGTGCCTGAGTGGCTCAGTGAGTTAAAGCCTTCGGCTCAGGTCATGATCTCAGGGTCCTGGGATCAAGCCCCACATCAGGCTCTCTGTTCCAAAGAGAACCTGCTTCCTCCTCTCTCTCTGCCTGCCTCTGTGCCTACTTGTGATCTCTGTCAAATAAATAAATAAAATCTTTAAAAAAAAAAAAAAAAAAGAAAGAAAGAAAAGAAAAGAAAGAAAAAAAAGAAAGAAATCACTCTGCTCATTTCCCCAGAGGCTCTGGATTTCCCTGAGTATGGTTTTTCCTGAACACATATAGACTCATGGACCTGTATCCAGTCTGCCTGTATCACTTTTTTCTCCAACCCCAAACTGGGTCTAGAAGTGTTTATTCTCTCCACCTTCCGTCTTTTTAGAACCAGTTGCCGGGTTTTTTTTTTTTTTTTTTTCCATTGGCATGTAATTCGTCAAAGTACAAATCCACTCTCCAGAGGAAGAAAGTTCTGTGGGTGGAATCCCAGGCACCAGCCCTGGGAGAATTTGGGAGCAGCCATGTGGCCTTTTCCTATGCACCCGATGTTATATCCTATAAGGAGAACAGCCTTTGAGTCTGTCTGGGCTTGCCGCAGAAGCCAAGGGCCTGGCTGGAGGGGTGCTTACGTTCCACTGGAGACCTTCACGCTGCCCACCCGGTCACAGAAGCCGTAGACCCAGAGACTGGGCACGTCGTCCTCCTGGATCTCCATGGTGTTGCCCTTGAAGTTGGCACCTTCAAACAGGCAGATCTTGTGCTCCTGGGAGTCCTAGAGAAGAAGAGACTCGGTCAAGCATATGAAGTATGAATGGGGCAAAGAGAAGTAACTTTGAAGGGCCTCGTGGATGTGGAGAGAGAGAGAGCTGAGTCCGCTTGGGTCACCGTGGGACTTGCCCAGGATTGCCACTGTGCAGCCTGGAAGGGCCCTTCTCATCTGGGGAAAGGGGATAGCAGCTTTGATTCTATGGCATTGTCATGAGGATTAAAATCAAAGTAATCCATACATCACCCTTAGCACAATGCCTGGCATACGCCAGGTGCTACCAAACCATTTATGCATTATTGGTATCACTATGGCCAGAGAGGTAGAGACTCAGAGAGGTCAGGATTTTTGATCGACGTCACATAGCCAGTGAGAGGCAGAACCTTTCAGAGAAGCATTTCATTCCTCCCCTCCCCTCTTGCATCCTTCTCCCCTGCGGTCCCTGGGCCACAGTCACAGGTCTTTTCCGGTTCCTCTACACCTTGTTCATCCATGCTTCAGGGACAACGGAACTCACTTTGCAGTGGAGACGCCTTCTAGGCTTCCTGTGGCTGACTCCATTCTCATTCTTCAGGAGCTGGCTTCCCTGAGCACCCCTGGACTGCTTCCACCCCCACCTCCCACCCCCATCAGAGCCCTACTCTCCTTTCCTGCTTTCCCAGCACTTGACATGGCCCCTGTGCAGCATGGGCCACGAACTTTGTGTTTATAGATTGATTTCTGTGATTAAGTTTTCAGCAGCTGCCTCCCGGGAGAGCGGGTACCTTGCCTGTCCCATGGAGAGTCATGCACCCAGAGCGTGCAATGGAGCCTCGCAGGAAGAGCTCAACCCACAGTGGTTTGAATGCAAGACTATAAATGGAAGATGGTCAGAGGAGACATCTGTCTAATTTCCCAGGAGCCAGTGCTGGGAAGGAAGGAGTCAGGAAACCCAGCAGGGAGGGAGCTGGAGCTGCCCAGGGAAGAGATAGATAATGGTGGCCTACAGCAGGGCAGTGGCTGGGATGGAGAGGAGAGAGTGAGCTGGTGCTCTCAGCCCTGGCTACGCAGAGACTACCTGCTGGACATGAAAAAGATACCAGTGCCTGGGACCCAGCCCCAGACATTCTGACTTAATTGGTCTGGGGTGGGGCCCAGGCGCTGGATTTGTTTTTTCCTAGTAACATATTTTAGGTAAGTGAATATGTCCAACCGATTATAATTTCAATATGCAACCAATATAGCAACATTAACCAGCTAGTTATATTCTTATTTATTTTTCACTGTGTATTCAAACCCTGGCACATCTAAGTGCACTTCTCTATTCAGACTAGTTATGGTTTAAGCTCTCAACAGTCCCATATGGCTACTGCCTACAGTATTGGACAGTAAAGCTCTGGAGGCTTCTGAAAATGCCCTGACTGGCCCGTCCTCCAAACAAGCTTTGTTGACAGATATTGCCTTTAAACCATTGACTAAGAGATAAATCTATGAATTCTTTTCTTTTCCTTTTTTTTTTTGAGAGAGAGAGAGCATGCACAAGCATCGAGCATGGGGAGGTGGGGGAGGGGATCAGAGGGAGAGAGAGAGTCTTAAGCAAACTCCACACCCAGCATGGGAGCCAGATGTGGGGCCAGATGTCACGACTCTGAGATTACGACCTGAGCTGAAATCAACAGTCGGATCTTAACTGACTGAGCTACCCAGTCACCCCAAGATGAATCCATAAATTCTTACAAAGGGTTCATTATAGCCTGATAACTGAGTCCCAAATTCTGAGAAATACATCGGGAATGCTGTGGTTGAGCAATCCATTAAGATAAGTTTGGTAAAGGGGCGCCTGGGTGGCTCAGTGGGTTAAGCCGCTGCCTTCGGCTCAGGTCATGATCCCAGGGTCCTGAGATCGAGCCCCACATCGGGCTCTCTGCTCAGCAGGGAGCCTGCTTCCCTCTCTCACTCTCTGCCTGCCTCTCTGCCTACTTGTGATCTCTGTCTGTCAAATAAACAAATAAAATCTTTAAAAAAAAAAAAAAAAAAAAAAAAAGATAAGTTTGGTAAAGCCAAAACAGTTGGCATCATGGACATTCATGAATGTTCTTTATGGAAATTCCTATCATGGGGGCACTTGGGTGGCTCAGTCAGTTAAGTGTCTGCCTTCAGTTTGGGTCGTGATCCCAGAGTCCTGGGATTGTGCCCCGAATCTGGCTTCCTCCTTGGTGGGGAGTCTCCCTCTTCCTCAATTGCTCCTCCTGGCTTGTTTCTCTCTCTCTCTCTCTCTCTCTCTCTCTCTCTCAAAATGAATAAATAAAATATTTTTTTAAAAAAAGGAAATTCCTGTCATGGAGGCAAAAGTTGGTTATCACTGGAAATCAACCCTAGTGAATGAAGACATAGCTGGCTCATGAGTCGTAATCAGCACAATTCTGAAAAAAAGAAAACTGAATTTCTTAGAGATAACACCACTGAGCCACTGATCTTGGCTTTGAGTCTTCTTTAAATTATACCATTTAATTCAGTTAAATACTATAAAGGAGCTCACTCAGTATATTGTCTTAACATCATGAAGTTTAAGGCGCCTTTCTACAATATCCGTCTTCTCAGCGCCCACACAAGCTTGAACCTGCATGTTTGATGTGTTGGATAAGCACTGGGATTTTCAAAACCTCTTAGGAGGGTCTAATGTGCAGTCAGGAATTAGAAACATTCCACAAACAGAAGCAAGGGAGACACTGAAATTTCTAGCTCTGACTGCTGGGGTATGGACTCTCAAAAACAGCAGGGAATGGGGAAAAAAGCAGGGTTCATTTTTCTCATTTGTCCAGGGCTCCTAGCAGGGGCTGGATTCCAGGGCCATCTTAGGAATCAATAGGGCACCTGGGTGGCTCAGTGGGTTAAGCCTCTGCCTTCAGCTCAGGTCGTGATCCCAGGGTCCTGGGATCGAGCCCCGCATCAGGCTCTCTGCTCGGCAGGTAGCCTGCTTCCCCCTCTCTCTCTGCCTACTCAAGTAAATAAATAAAATCTTCAAAAAAAAAAAAAAAAAAAGAATCGATGAGCACCAGAGCCCAGCGCCCTTGGCCGTCACGCCACCATGCCTGCCATTCCTCCTCCTTTCTCCTGCTTGTCCCACATTCTCTCACCTGCCATCACACCTGACACCTGCTCCTGCCCTCCCCATTGATCCCCAGGACCGGCTCAGAGCCACTCACCATCTTGATAGGCCGGAAGGACATGAGCCTGTCACTGCGGTAGCTGCTTGACCACGTGTCCCAGCGCGGATACTCGCCCTTCTCCAGGACAAACATCTCTCCCCGGAAGCTGGACTGCTCAAAGGCGACCCAGCTGGATGTAAGAGGGATGGATAGAATGATAGGGGGGCCGGGAGGAGCAAAGGCAAGAAGGAGAGAAACCATCAGCGGAAGCCTTCCCCACACCCTTGCAAGGCAGCCCCAAGACCAGTGGGTTTGACCGTAGGCTAGGTTACTTACTGGCTGTGTGACTATGGGCAAAGGGTTCTGCCTCTCTGAGCCTTGGTTTCTTCAACTAACATGCCTATTTTCTTGGAATTGGTCGAGGATTAAATGAGATAGTGTGTGTCATTATGTAAGCAAAATGTTTCCCCAGTTGTGAGATTCTCATCATTTAAGTACTCCAAGAACCTGGAGTAATAAAATAGACATAAGAAGACAATTTTATTTTAAACCTGATTACAGCTAGGAGAAAGTCTCTGTTGGATGCTGATGGACCTTTGACACTCGCTAGCCTCTCTTTCTGTAACAAGGCAAGAACAGCTGCCTGCCCAGAGCCTTAAGCATACAACGGTATAATAGCCTGGTTTTATGTTTGTTGCATTCATTTTTTATGGATACCTGTTACTTATTGCAAGGGGTGCTGACTTTCTATTTGTGCAAGTGATGTAAAGGTTCTTTAAAAAATGTATTTATTTGTGTTCAAAGGGTCACTTAAAATGAAATACATTAAATAAATAACAGTCCTGGAAATTCAAGGGTATGGGAAGTCAATACAGGTGCCTGAATCCTGTGTTTGATAAGGACTGGCTTGGAATACGGAACCCACGTGGTAATTGCTATGGGGGCAGTTAGAGGGAACTGGTAGTAACAGCCAACTCTCAGATAACTCTGTGAATTAAATGTGACTGCGTTTGAAGCTGTTCAGTCCTCTAAGAGAACTGTTTACAAGTTTGAAGTCAAATGGGGCTTTCCCGGCTTTCCCAGTGCAGCCTCATTAAGGATGGGAAGTGAACTTGTGTTAAAGGGACCCCCTGGTCCTGGGGAAGTTGATGAGAAGTTTGAGGTAAGCTTTGCTTTACATGCATTCAGGAGTTCTCAGGGAACAAGAGAAACACTGACTTTAGTATTGTCTCCTTGAGAGCTTCCTCAACCCAGAAGTAGGTGGGGGATGAGCTGCCACCATGGTCTGAAACATAGTGAGTCCCAGGAGCATCAGGCCTTTGTCTGAGGAGTGAGCCAACCCGCCCTGGAGCGACAGACTTGAAGATGGAGTTGTGCTCCTAGAATAGAGGGGAATCTGCCTCAGCCCCGCTTGATCTGGAGTAGACAAGAAAAGGAGGGAAGGAAGGAAGGAAGGAAGGAAGGAAGGAAGGAAGGAAGGGGTAATGGTTGAGTGGATGGGTAGATGAATGGATAGGTAGGGGGTTGGGTGGGTGGGTAGATAGATGCGTAAAAGGACAGATGGCTGGGTGGATGGATGGATGGATAGAGGGAAGGAGGGAAAGTAGGAAGCCAATGGATGAATAAATGAAAAATGAATGGTTGGAAGGATGGATGGACAGACGGATGGAAAAATGAATGGTAAGTAGATGGAGGATGGATGGATGGATGGATGGATGGATGGATGGAGTAATGGTTGAGTGGATGGGTAGGTGAATGGATGGAGAGGTGGGCGGATAGGTAGATATATAGATGCATAATAGGATAGATGGCTGGGTGGATGGATGGATGGATGGCTAGAAGGAAGGAGGGAGAGCAGTAAGCAGTTGGATGAATAAATGGAAAATGAATGGATGGATGGATGCATAAACAGATGGATAAATGAATGGTAAGTAGATGGATGATGGATGGATGGGTGGGTGGATGGGAAGGAAGTCTTGGAAAATGGTGCCAGTCAGGAGATAAGAGCATGGACTCTGGAAACAGACAGACCTAAGTTCTAATTCCAGCTTATCATTTATTTGCTGCATGACTTTGGGCAAGCCACTCAAACTCAGTAAGTCTCAGGAGATGGGAGGAAAGATGACATGTACCTTGTCAGGAGGTTATGAAGGTCTAAAAAGCAATGCACATAGCAAGTCCAGTGCAGAGAAAGCCCAATGAATACTATCTTTGATGGTTAAAAAGGGAGGACAGCTGCCGGAGGTCCGGATTTATGGAAGGACAGATACTGGTCTTGCCACCCTGCCCACCTCTCCCCAAATTCAGCCCTGTCATAACTCTGGGAGTCATAACACCCAGTGAGAGCCTGTTATAAGAATGAGGAACTGTAAATATTTCTTTCAACATCTTTTCTCCTCTCCTATAGCTCCCTGGAGCCTTCTGAGCAAGGAGAGAAGTAGGGCAGGGATATTAAGTTATGGATATGGAAACCGAGGCTCAGAGGGGTAAAGTCACCAGCAAAGGTCCTGGGATGCTGTCAGGGGTCAGGGTGAAGGCTCCTAAGTTTCACGCCCTGCCCCTTTCCCCACTTCTGGGTTGAGGGCACCCCTCCCCCTCCCTTCCCTGCCCACCTCACCCTCTCCATCCTTGTTCTACTACAGTCTCTCCCACAGCCCTGAGGGGCCTGACACAGACCCAAGGCTGTGTGACACTGACCACAGCCCCTGTTCTCTTTCCTATGGCGCAGCCCCAGAACACACACTGAAAACCAGCTGCTTCTTTGCCGGAGGAGAAATACTCTGGGTTTGAGTCACTGTCACCAAAAAAAGCCCCAAAACCCAAATTGGCCACATCCGCAGCTTCTGTTCCAGCTGGGCTTTGGGGCTGGGGGTGGGGCTCAGACTGTGTTGACCAAACTGGGTTGGGGGTGGGCGCAGGAGGCAAAAGGGCGTCCCTCCCCACCACCTACCCGTGGACCAGGGTGACTTGGTTGAACTCACAGGACAGTGGAGAGGGTAAACAGTTGTCCCTGTCACCCGCTATGTTGGGACACTCACAAAGGGCCAGGCCCATGCTGCCTTATCTCCTCCAGGCCTTGGCACAATCCAGGGGAGGTTAGTGGGGACCATTAGTCTCCCCATTTCAGAGATGAGGAAACTGAGGCTCAGAGACTGTACAAGGTGACTGAGGGAGTTAAGACTAGGACTCAGGCCTGACTGACTTCAAAGCCCATCTCTGCACTTTGTACTGCAGGCCCACGTTGCTGGGCATATAGGAGGGGCGTAGCATTTGGGGGTTTGAGGCTGGTGAGACAAGAGGCTAAAGGGCCATGTGGGTCTTGTTCTGTGTGCTGACATCAGCCCACAGGGGTTGGAGCTGGTATAGCCACTTTGTGCAAGGGACAAGTGCTCCTGCTTTACATGGGGGTCCCTAAGGCCCAGAGAAGCCCAGAGAGGCAGGGGCAGGCAGTGGAGTAGCACTGTGGATGACAGGATTGACCTGAGTTGATTCCAGGCTCTGCCACTTACCACTGCATCTAAGCCTCTGTTTCCCCAACTGTCAAATGGGCATAAGAATAGTTCCTGCCTTACACAGCGCTCATCTAGGTAAGGCCCTCGGTCAGTGTCTGGCACCTCGTGGGTGTTCAACAGATGCTTATTATTTCTTGTAGGGCTGCTTGATGCCCAGGAGAGGGGTCAGCTTATGGGTCCTTGGCCCTCTGGTCTCCTCCTGCCCTCAGCGCCTCAGGTTTCCTATAGAGAGATAGCATTTCTCCCCCAGAATCATGACTCCCTGAGCGTAACCTGATGCTGACCAAATTCCCTCTCTGAACCTCAGTTTCTCTATCTGTAAAATGGGAAGGGGAATAATACCTCTTCCTGGGTTTGAAGTGAGGACTGGAAATGATAGATGTGCTTCAGCTAGCACAGTGGTGGGGCAAGCAGCAGGTGCCCAGTGCATGGCCACTGCTGTGTTTCCTTATTATTATTTTACCCTGGCACTGGGAACCTCCTCCCCCCGCCCCACACTCACGGTCCCGACGTGACAATGAGGCTGCGCACTCGGTCAAAGCCACGGTCTCCCAGGTTCAAGCACTCCCCAGAGAATTCCACACGACGGCCCTGGAAGTTCTCCTGCTCGAAGACCACCAGCTGCAGGAGAGAGAATATCCCCATCCCGAGGGGAAAGGAGTGTAGAGTGAGGGGGGGGGTACACTTCCCATCTGGAGAGGCTCCAGGCCAAGACTTTGTTAAGTACCTACATAAATAAAAGCAGATCATACAAGAGTGGGCCATGAGCGAAATTCTGGGAAACAGTCCTGTCCTCCCTTCCTTCCACTTCTGAGCTTAGGGTCTGCACCATCATTAAGGACTGATGGTCCGTCCTTCGTTCGTTCGTTCGTTCCTTCCTTCCTTCCTCTGCTGTTCCTTCTTCCTGGAGTGCCCTCTCCACCATACATCCCCACCCTGGAGTTCATGTTCCCTGTCCTGCTCCAGGCTCAGATGTCACCTCCTCCAGGAAGTCTTCCCTGATGCTCTTGCCCCATGTGGGTTTGGTTGAGTGCTCTTGCATGGTGCTTAGCCTGCTATTATTAGCACAAGTAATAGTCACTGCTGCTTTGCTTCCGGGTCTCTCTCTATGCACCCCCTTTCCCCCTTTATTCAACCTCCAAAGACCAAGGGCTCCTCCAGGGCAGGGTGTGGGGTTGATCTAATTCTGCACTTCCAGCCTTGGCCTCAGTATCTGCCATAGAGCTGAGGCTCAGAAAACACTCACCAGTCTACCTGCCTCAACCTGGGGGCCTCTGCATTGAACCTGGGCTAATCCCTGCTTCACTGAGCCTCCACTGTATTGGGTTTTCACATCTGCTTGTTGTCCCAAGTTGGGAAAACCTTGCCACTCACGTCAACTGAGGCAAGTGCCTTTCTTCTCCAGACCTCAGTTTCCCCAGCTCTACCAGGAGGAATTCCACATACTCTTGACCTAGCACTTTGCTCCTACACTTGTCCTTCCAAGAGGACTTCTGGTGGGTGGGCCTCAGGAGATGTAGATAATCACTCATTTGTGATTATAAGGAAACACAGATAAGGACATCCTGGCCACAGCATGCTCCACAGCAGAGCTAGAACCCACCCGATGGTCCCATTCTGAAGTATCAGACAGTTGCCAACACGACTGACAGAATTAGCAATCTCATAGTAGGTGAAAAGGAAAGATTAAAACCCAGAATGATTGTATATGGCGTATTTCAAGAAGTTTAAAAACTTGTAAAACGCCAATAAAGGAATTTCTTTCAAAGGAATACTGTGTAAAAATGCACGCAGGTGGATGGCGGGGAGAGGTGACAGTGGCAGTTGCCTTGAGTAGGGGAGAGGAGTGGTGGGCTCATGGGGGAGACTTCAGGGTTAGAGGGTGTTTACCGGGTTCTGGCTTTAATGGGGGTGGGAGTGAGTTTGCAGGCAACTGTTATATATTAGTCAAGGTTAAATACAAATGAGTGATTAATGAAGTAATGAAATGACAAAAGCCAGTCAGGTGTGGACCCCGTGGGAACTTGTCCCTAACCCAGCGTTGTGATATGACCCCAGCTCTGAAACCAGACCAACCTCAACCCCAAGGACTGGGGAAGTTCTTTCAGTCCTCTCTGCTTTGAAGAATTTTCAGGAAGGTCTGAGGCCACCTGCTGCTCCTAGAGTACCTCTGGGGAGGGCTGGTGGTTTCTCACTTTTGAGAAACTCTGAGCACAGGCTGGTGCAGGCTGGCTGGGTGGCCAAGTGGAGAGGGAGGGGGGAAAGGGGAGGGGAAGAGCAGGGAAGGGGAGAGGGGAGCAGAGGGGAGGACGTGCAGGGGTGGAGCCCATCCCCTATACCTCAGGGTGTGTACCTTGTAGCTGCCAAGAGGGAGGTCCCCAGCTTTGGTCGTTGGCACGGAGGCTGGGGCCAGGGCGGGGCCAGGGCCAGGGGCAGGTCCCGTGGCCGGGGTGCCCTTCCCCTTCCCATCAGGCCCTGGGTTCACGGCAGCCGTAGCGGAGGCCTTCACAGCCTGAGACATGGTCCCCACCTGCAAACCTCTATAAAGAAAACTTTGGCCTAGGTCACTCAGGGATGGCGCCCTCAAGCTGTCCCCCACTCTCACATCCCACCACTAGGTGTTTGCAGCCTCCTTTGAACTCATTTTCTCTCTTCTCTTTCTAAAATTGTGATCTAGGGACCACGCATCCTTGAAATGCCTTCCTGCCGGTCCTTCCACCAGCCGCACCTTCCCTTCCATCCCTGTTCCCCGCTATGTTCTTCCTTTGCGTCCCGTAGCTGTGCACACCGCTTACCGTCGTTTCTCTGTTGGTGTGATACCAATCAGCCCCACCAGGTTAACAACAACATGATCGCTCTGGGAGTTTTTAGGGTACACCAGGCTTGTTAACGCCTATGAGTGAAGGCTGATGTCACTCAGTGAATGCCATGGCGTCCCCTCTGAGCTCAGAGAGGGGAAGTGACCCACCCAAGTGCACACCGCTGCTCAGAGTGAAGATTTGGGTTTCAACCCAAGCAGATGGACCCAGCAACCTGGTTATTAATCACTCTGATGTTTCCTTATTCGGACGAATCCACCCCTCGGTCCCCAGCACTTGGCCCAGCAGCATCTCCTGTAGGAGATTCTCCAATGACACCTGTTCAGGGGATGAATGCATGCTGGATCCTGACTCTGTTCCCTCTGGCGTAGTCCAGGAATGGGTGTGTGGATGCAGACACAGGCCTGGGACTGGGGCATGAAGGGGGAGCCAAAAGGAAGGATTCAGTGTGTGTTGGGGGTTTTCTGAAATGGGGACCACGACTGCATGGGCGCTGGCTGGAGAGGGCTCTGGTCAATGCGTCTAGTTCCTCATTGTTTTGGGGGCGTGGATGCTACTAAGTGAAGAACATCTTGTCCTGGGCCCCCCTTTCATTTTGGAGATAATTTCCGGGGATTTGAGGATTCCCGGGCAGCATAGATGGAAACCCTCTGGTCCAGCTGACTCCTGAACACTTTCTGTAAGAAGAATCTCGTCCTCCCCCACCTCCCCTGAGGACTGTAGTTTCTTCGCTGTGCTCTGCCCACCCTGGGCAAGTCAGACATCTGCACCACATCTGTGACTTGCAAGCTCTTGCTTACCCCCCCAACAACCCCTATGTCCTTCTGTGAATCAACATTCCCTTGAGTTGGCAGCTGGCTTCCTTCCTTCCTGGGGATGTTGATGTTCTCTCTCTCTCTCTCTCTCCTCACTCCCTCTCTTCCTCTCTCTGCCTTTCTCTGCTTACTTTTATCTCCTCTCTCTCTCTCTCTCTGCCTTTCTCTCTCTTCTGTTATGGTTCTCTCCTGCTCCCCCTCTCTCTGCCTCCCCTCTCCTCTTTTGTCCCCTCCCCTGGGGCTCTCAGCAGCTGCTGGGTCCCCTTCTTACCTGGGGACCTGCTACTTCCTGCTGAAGGACAGGCAGGTGGTCAGGCGGGCGGGCTGGTGCATTGGGTGACTGGGGACCGACCCCCCATTTTATAGTCTGGCAGACACCAGGGCCCATGGTCTATGGCACAAAGCAGGAGCTGGCTCAGCACATTCAGGGCAGGGAGAGGCCCCTGGGGCCCTGACCTTGCCTGGGTTACTGTGGAGGGCAGCACTTTCCATTGTGAGCCCAGCTCGCACAGCAGAAACACTGGCCAGCTGCCACTCCACCTTGCCCTGGGCCTGGCTCCTAGCCAGAGGCCTGTCTCTAATACCCCAGCTGTGCTGGGCCCGCGGGGTCCCAATACTGGGGAGCTCCAGGGGGTGGGATATTTGGGAGACACACTACATAGTCTTGGTCAAGCCCCAGGGTGACCCACCTTATTCGGTACTTTTAGTACCCATTTCACAGATGGGCCAAGTGAGCTTTCTGACAGAGAGATCAGAGCCAGGAACTGCCCCCACAGGCTGGCCTGGGGAGCCTGTCTGCTTCATTCTCATGCTATCTGACCTTGGCTCTGGCCTGACTTTCTGCCCCAGGTATAGAAGTCAGGATAGAGGCGTGGGGTGGCGGGGGCTGTGTTCAGGTGAGTTGAATGTTCAAAGCCTGAGTCCTGTTCCTCTACCCACATTAGGCCCAGATCCTTCCCCTGCTCTTCCCTGACCTGCCTGTAGAAACTCCCCTCCATGCCCTGACCCCAGGGACAGAGCTGGTGGTTGGGAACATGCCTGGCCATCTCAGAACTTCCTTGGGGAAGCTCCGAACCCCACCATTTCTTGTGCTCTGCTGGACCCTAGCACCGAGCATGGGGCCTGGCACAGAAGGCACCCTCAACCAATTTGGGCGGACTAAGCGGTTCTGCCAGTGGAACCTGGGGTCCAGGGGGAGCAAGGGGAACCAGGATGGGGGGAGAGAAATAGGGTGACTGGCTGGGAGAAGTGGAGAGCCACAGAGAAATAGAGAGGATGATGGAACTCGAGCAGGAGGAGAGACGTGCAGTGTAGGGGAGGAGACAGAGGAGACGGAGAGACAGAAGTCAAAGGGAGCAATAAAAACTCAACAATGGAACAGACACCAGGAGTCTTCTCATCCAATTCTTGCCTTTCACAAATGGAGAAACTGAGGCCCTGCTGGAACAGGTGACTTCTCCAAGGTCCCACAGTAGAGCTGGGGGAACTGTTGGGCCAGATCTGCCTGCAGTCTGGTGTCCCTGCCCCCAAGTGGTGGTGGCAGCATAGGTTCCTGCCTCTTCTGTGGGGGTCCCAAGACCTAGCCCCCTACAGAGCCCAGCTCTGCCTTGAGATCACCAGGGCCTGGGCCCAGCTCTGCCGTGTGCTCCTGCACCCCCACCAGCACCCCCTCACTTCCCAGCCTCCCCCTTAGCCTTTCATCCTAGGCCAAGGCCCGGGAGGGGGGCAGGAACCACAGGATGGGGCAGCCACTGGAACAGGGGCCAACATGCCTGTGGCTGGGGGGCGGGCACCCACAGGTCTGGGCTTTAAGGCCAGGCTGTCTGGAGCAGTTCTATGTCCCCCGTGGCCATGGGCTGCCTGCCAAAGTGTGGGGGCAGAGGTAGTGGCTGACCACCCCCAGGCTGGGTGACTACACCCTGAGCATTTTACTGACTTGGGTCCTGTCATCCTCACTACGAGGGGGCATCTCTGGGATGAATCTCATTTGCAGATGAGGAAACCAAGGCAAGTCCTTTCCTCTGCTCTCAGCTTTGTTAGCTCCTCCATGAAACAGAATCGGGAGTCACATTCTAAGTTCTGAAACTTAGCTCTTGAAAATGATGCACTCCTGCTTTTATGGGAAGAATTGTTTACTGGTATTTTTTTCAGCTACAAGTGTAGCTGAAATTGACACATAACACTGTATAAGATAAACAATGCATTGATTTGATACATGCATGAATTATAAAATGATTACCACCATTGTATTAGCTACATCCTCCCTCCTAGCACAGTCACTGTATCTCCTTTGTGGTTGAGAACACTGAAGATCTCCTAACAACATTCAAGTACATGATGCCGTATTATTAGGGATAATCACCATGTTGTACACTATTATATCCCCAAACTTCCTAATTTTCTAACTGGGAGCTTGTCCCCTCTGAGCAACATCTCCCCATTTCCCCCACGCCCAACCCCTGAAACATCATTTTACGCCCAGTTTCTGAGTTTGTCTTTTGTAGATTTCATATAGAAGTGATATGAGACAGTATTTGTCTTTCTCTGTCTGACATAGTTCACTTAGCATAATGCCCCTGAGGTCCATCTCTTTTAATGCAAATGGAAGAATTTTCTTCTTTCTCATGGCTAAGTAATATACATATGTTTGTATGTATACATGTCTGTATCACATCTTCTTTATCCCTTCGTCCATAGATGCACATTTAGGTCCTTCCCATATCTTGGCTATTGTGAATAACACTGCAATTAACATGAAGTCACAGATATCTTAATAGTAATCATTTTTATTATTAGCAACCATGATGACAATGAGAGGGCACATAATGCTTTCTGTGTTTCAGGAGCGGTTCCGAACAGAAAGTGCTTTTCGTGTGTAATTCACATTTACCCTCACAATACCCCAATCTCTGAGGCTAAGCCCAATTTATTTATTTTCTTTATAGCCATTTTGTACACGAGGAGACTGAAGTTCAGAGAGATTAAGTCACACGTTTGAAGTTCCCAGTCAGCAAAGTGGGATGCAGACCCAGGCTGCCTGGCCCCTAGCCTTTTACCTTCAGGGTAGCCTTTCATCAGAGTCATGATTTGACAAGGCTGCGGGTCACCAGCCCAGGAGGGAGCTAATATTGCCATCTTATAGGCCAGGAGCTGAGATTAGACATCCTCCAGGTCGCCCAGATATTAGGAGGCAGGGCTGGACTCTACCCACAAGAGTGGTCTTGTTTCTAGCCACCCTCTTTCCTCTTGGGTCAACCCCAAGGGTAGGAGTGTAGGGAGGGTGTATTCAAAGTGAGTTTTACAAACCTGGGATACCTGACAGGTGTACTACTGTTTACACAACACGTTCACACCCACCCACTCCTTATTCTGCCTACAGAACCATCTGGAGTCCTTTTTGAATTTTATGGGTCCTGGAGACCCTGGCTAAGCCTACCTTTCTTGCCAGGCCCCCTCCTGCAGGGTCCCTGAACTCCAGCCCACTGGGCTACCAGCTCTTTCTCATACATACACCCCATGTCCCACCTCCACACTTTTGCTTAGAAAAAACACTCCTTACATCTCGCTTTGTACACATCCTCCTTACCCTTTGGAGACAGTCTAGGTTAAATGCCACTTCCAGGGGCACCTGGTGGTTCGGTCAGTTAGGCATCTGACTCTTAATTTCAGCTCGGGTCATGATCACAGGGCCGTGGGATGGAGCCCCGCGTCAGGCTCTGTGCTCGGTGCAGAGTCTGCTTGTCCCTGTCCTATTGCTCCTTCCCCCACCCCCACTCATGTTCACTTGCCCTCTCTCTCTCTCTGTCAAATAAATAGATAAAATCTTTAAAAAAATAAATGCCACCTCCAACACGAAGCCAACCCTGATTGCCCCTAGTGGAAGAGGATGGCGTGTGGCATTTGTGAATGCATTCTCTGTGCTAGGCATGTTACATAACCTAACAACAACCCCATGATGTGGTTTATTCTTGTCCTATTTTGTAGGCAGAAATCGAGGAGCAATGACCTGCCCCATGTCATGCAGCAAAGTTTTTGGATTCCTTATCCAGGCCCCATTCTCCTGCTCCGATCAGGAGTCCCATGGAGCTAATTAAGGTAGAACTTCCCCTTCTCTTCTTCATAGCTGATCCCTGAGGGAGGCCACCTGACCCTTTCCCTTCCAGCTGAAGCCAACGCTGCTGACACCTCTCCTTTGGGACTTCAGCCAGGACTCGCTTTTGTTTCGACTGCTCGCATGCTGAGTCGGAGCTTTGTCTCCCAGGGGCCCTCTTCCCTCCCTGCCTATAAGAGCCTGACCTCGGCTGGTCCCACCATGTTCTGGCATATTCTCTGGGTCCGTCTTGGTAAGTCCCAGGCTTGGAGAAGGGGTGGGATTCGCGCTCCGAGTGAGCACCATGGGAGGTGGGGAGACCAGGTCTCCAGTCCTAGGGATAACACTGCCATCCTAAATGTCATCCTCACCCTAACCAAGGTCAGGTCCCCACCATCAGGACCAATACCTGTCACCCTCATTTAAAAACAAAATTATTCCTATAGTCCCTTGCCTCGATTGTCACCATTAGAGTCACTTCCTTGCATCAGGTGCTGTCTTGGGGAGGTTCTCTTAAACTTAGCACCCTGACACTGGCTAGGATGATCCATCCCACTGGCAGCCACAGATGTTTTCCCACAGTGAGAGGATAAATTAATACACAGTGGGGATCAGAGGCAAGGGGACCCCAAGTGGGTAAGTTTTGATATGGTGTATAGGAAGCAAGAAGGTAGATGACATTCATCACAGATGGAAAGTCACAGATTGAGAAGGAGAGGAATGGGGCAAACCTAGTGCAGTCCTACCTGGATCCATCTGGATCCCGATCTTGCCCAAACTAGACTTTATCATCCAGAAGGACAGCAGACGGTCAGGGTGGCTGGTTATCATGTTCTTCTCTCATGTAGGAAGCTGGCGACATGACCCTCCAGTGCACCAAGTCAGCAGGACACTGGAAGGTAGGAAGAGGCACGAGTGGGTGGTGTCTGAGGAATGAAGGGGGTGCAAAGGTCAAACCCAGGTCCAGGGGACCCTCTCGATCTTCTCTGTTGAATCCCCACCTTACTCTGGGGAACATGTTATGAGGCTCCATTTTTGCAGAGGATGCCGTTGAGGCTCAAAGAGGGGAAGGGACTTGCCCAAAGTTACACACAGGGTCTCGAGTTGAACTAGGGTCTTCTGGTCCCCAGACTGAACCAGCAACACTCTGGCAGAGAGGGCAAATTGGTGACTGCACACTTTGGGCAGGGTTTCTTTGGTCCCCTCTGTGTCAAAAAAAATTTTTTTTGGAATTCATCATTAGCCTTCAAAAAACTGGAGGGTCCACAGAAAAGTCCAGATAGAGTGATTGTCTTGAGAAATTGGAAAATCTGGCTGGCATTCCCAGGGGGCAAAAACAGATGGCGCTGAACAGAGATCACCCATTTATGGAATCTGGGCCTTCCAGTCTGCGGCCCTTCTCCATCCTTACCTACCCGGCCCCTGGAGGTATCTGAGTTTGCTGTCCTTTCTTGCCCTGCCCCACCATTAGTCCTGCAGTGAGTTCCTAACCCCTCATCACCCACAGGACTCTGATGCCAGTCTCCTGCTTTTCTCTCTGTCACAGATTGTGGTGTGGGATGAGGAGGGCTTCCAGGGCCGGAGGCATGAGTTTACGGCGGAGTGCCCCAGTGTGCTGGAGCTTGGCTTTGAGACTGTGCGATCTTTGAAAGTGCTGAGTGGCGCGTGAGTGTGGGGGGGATCTGAGTTGGGGTGGAGGCGGACAAGATGAGGTCTAGAAAGGGGTGTACTTGGCCCTACCTTCCCAGGCTCTAACTGTACTAGTGTGCCTTCCTTGGGTCCAAAGTGTTGGGCAGTTTGCAGGACAGTAGTGTAAGGTTAAGCAGGTTGTGCACTGCGCAAATGTAGGTATCATCATTCACAGAGATCCTGTGCATTGGATGAGGGAGTCTTGTAGGATCACACTTTTAGAATCAAGTGTTGGGTCTGAAATGTTCCCCTTAAGCATAAAAAGAAAGAAAAAAATCACTTGCCAAAAATAGAAGGTAACTATTAAAATATATATAGTAAAAAATAATGCTATTATTCTTTAGTTGAGCATTGTTGCTGGAGGCTCTGAGCATAGGATACATTGTGTTAAAAGCAAAAGAGAGAGATTAATGAAATGTGGAAGTATTAATGACACACTAATATCACACTGAGGCTTCTATCCATATCAGCACCTTTTTTTGTAGAACTTTCTGTAAAGGTTAAACTGTTCCATGTCTGCATTATCTGATTTTGAACACTGGCCACATATGACCATTGATGACTTGAAATGTAGCCGGTGCATCTAAAGAACTGAATTTTTAATTTAATTTAATTTAGTTTAATTAAATTTTATAGAAGTTTTAAATTTAATTAGCTATATGTGGCCAGTGGCTACCATACTAGTTAGAAGTTTCTAGAAGTTTGGGAAGTAGATTGGAAGGAGAACAATGTTCTCTCTATGTGATTTGGAGTCACTTTATATTATGCTTGTGAGTGCCACTAAGGTCCTCTTGGGTGGTATTTATGCACCTCACATCTGGGAGAAAAAACACTTCACTTCCGCTTTTGCAGGTGGGAAATTAGGGATTAGATGGGAGCAGTGACTTGTTTAGGGATATGTCCAGCAAACTGACAGATTCTGCCTGGAAGGAGAAAATAAGCTCAGGTTTATTACTTACATAAGACAGTTTGTTATTTAAGTAGCCAGCAAATGCAAGGTCATCATAGTGGCAGCCTCCTGTGTCCCTTGTCCCACAGGATGACACCAAAAGGGGCCAGATGACAGCAAGAGTGGTGGGCACCCTGCTGTTGAGGACCTGCTCCATGCTTCAGCTGTGGCTCGAAGCTCTACCCTCCAGGGTAGGGGTACCGGGGTACAGGCTCCTCCCTCCTCTCAGTGTGACAACTAAAAATGTCTCTAGACATTGGTTAAATACCTCCCAAATGGTAACTCCCAAATGATAACCATTGATCTGGAACTCAGGATGAGGGGGTCTCTTACCTCTTGCACTCTCTACCCTCTATCCACAGGTGGGTAGGCTTTGAGCATGCTGGCTTCCAAGGGCAGCAGTACGTGCTGGAGCGGGGCGAGTACCCATGCTGGGATGCCTGGAGTGGCAACACCGCTTACCCCACAGATAGGCTCACCTCCTTCCGACCAGTGGCCTGTGCCGTGAGTCTTGCCACCACCTCGTCCCAGTGGGGTTTGGGAACTGACTAAACCAGAGTTCAAATTCTCATGTTACTTCTTCAATCTCTGTGACTTGGCATCCCTCCCTCCCCTCTCTGAGCATTGGTCTCTTCTTGAAATGGGGCCACGTCATGGGGAAGAGGAATGGGTGGATTCTGGACCAGATCACCACACACATTGTGACCTTCACGACTTTGGTTATGATATGAGCCCCTGCATGTTTCACATCCCTCTCTTCATGACTCGGAGATACCAGGAGAAGCTGAGTGCCAGGGTTGGCAGGACAAGATGGGGAGGAAGGTTCTATTTTTCTTCCTGATTCCTTATCAGAGTTCCTGATTTTATACTCTAGCTACTGTTTATGGAGTATGCATGGAGGTGGACATTACTAGCTCTGTCTTACAGATGAAAGAGCTGAGGCTAAAAAGATGTATTTATTTTTCTTCAAAAGCAACTTTCATCAATTTAAAAATCATACAAGGCACATAGATTTTACACCCAAAGTTCAGAAAAAAACCTAATATGACAGAGTAAGAAAAGTCACTTATACCTACATGACTAAACAGAAACGCAGTTTTTTTTTTTTTTAAAGATTTTATTTACTTATTTGACAGAGAACACATGTAGGCAGAGAGGCAGGCAGAGAGAGAGAGGAAGGGAAGCAGGCTCCCTGCTGAGCAGAGAGCGAAATGCGATGCGGGGATGCGATGCGGGGCTCGATCCCAGGACCCTGGGATCAGGACCTGAGCTGAAGGCAGAGGCTTTAACCCACTGAGCCACCCAGGTGCCCCCAGAAGCGCAGTCTTAAAAATGCTGGAGACTTCCTTCAGTCTTGTTTTTATTCACAGATTCTGCCTACACCAACTGGTATTCACATCTGTGTCTATATCTATCCACCTATATGCCTATTCCTATGTATTTGGGCACATTTGCAATTTTGTTACAAAAATGGAATTGAAAGAAAAGCAGGCTTAGAAATCAGCTTTTCTCACAGGGCAAATTGATCACAATCATCCTCCCGGGTGATTAAATCTCACTGACAGCATCATTGTTCATAGCTCCCCAGTATTTCAAATTGTGAGCAAGTTCATTTGCTCCTGTATTCCACAATGGCCCGGGCATTGTGCTGATACAGGGACCCACGGTGGACCGTGACTGTGACCATGCTATGCTATCCCTGATTTCATGCAGTTTACAGCTTCTTTTTTTTTTTTTTTTAAGATTTTATTTATTTATTTGACAGAGAGAAATCACAAGTTGTCGGAGAGGCAGGCAGAGAGAGAGAGAGAGGAAAGCAGGCTCCCCGCTGAGCAGAGAGCCCGATGCGGGACTCGATCCCAGGACCCTGAGATCATGACCTGAGCCGAAGGCAGCGGCTCAACCCACTGAGCCACCCAGGCGCCCCCAGTTTACAGCTTCTGATTTCACTCTGTCCTCCAAACGATCTTGACAAGTGGAGGCGGTTAGTTTCATTTTATGGGTATGGAAACAGCTGAGAAACACTATGTGACATGTCCCAGCTGGTATGTGTGGAGTCAGAATTTGAACCCAGATCACAATAATCCTCTTCTTAGCTCAATTAACCACCTGATCCCCCAGTTGGGGACTTTCAGGCTTCCTCTTTTCCCCTTCCTCTCTTCCTCCCTTATCTTTTCAGTTGTTATCTTCAAGGCTGGGCTGAACATATCCGAGGCTTATTTGTTCCATAGTTATTTTCTTCGTGTACATTTCTGGAAGGGCAAATGGTGCACACCTTTTGTAAGGTTTTGTTGCCTTATTACCCTTCCAAAATGTAAGGAAGGCTCATTTGGGGGGACAAGGGCAGGGGTGTCTGGAGAGGCACGTGGGTTCTCAGCTGGGTGCCTGGAGGTCTGACCGTTTCCTCTGCTTACAGAACCACCGTGACTCGAGGCTGACCATCTTCGAGCAAGAGAACTTTCTGGGCAGGAAAGGCGAGCTGAGTGATGACTACCCCTCCCTCCAGGCCATGGGCTGGGATGGCAATGAAGTGGGGTCTTTCCACGTGCACTCAGGGGCGTAAGTGAATCCAAGGCTCTGCCTGACAGGGAAGGAGAGGCTGTGAAAACTGTGTGCTGGGGATTTGGGGGCTCTGATACCCACATTCCAGAGGAGGACACTGAGGCACAGAGAGGTCTCAGGCAGAATTTGGGGGACCACAAATAGCAGACTCCCATATCAAACTGACACTATGCCCAGAGAATATTTATTGATCCTTGTTACCTGCTTCAGGAACAGCTGGATCCAGGTGCTACAGGTAGGGTTCTTTCTTTCTCCCCCTCTTGCTCTGTCTGCCTCATCGTCATTATATTTGCAGGCACTCTCTTCCCAAGCAAAGGCAACGGCGCAGCTTCATCTTTACTCCAGCCAACCCCAGGGCAAGAGAATGCCTGTCTCACTGATTCCTGCAAAGGTTCTAGGAAAGGTTCTCATTGGCTCAACTTGGGTCATGTGCTCAACCCTGAACCAATTGTCATGTGCAGGAAGGGGGTGGTCTGATTGGCTAGGACTGGTCATGTGCTCGTTGCAGAGTGAGCATATTCCCACATTACCTGAGAGGTGGAGGGTTGGAGAAATAGGTGTGGCTCAGGCGGTCTGCTCCTAGACCACCTGGAGGGAGGTAATTAAATCCAGCTTCAAGCCCAGACGGGACTGACTCTTCCCACCCTGTCCCCCAGTGGCTGGCGGTTGAGTGTGAGATGTGAGGGCTTTCCTTAGGGAGGCCACTGCAACCGGCCTCTAGGTGCCCTTTAGCCCCTGGCAGGAGTGAAGGTGAGAGGTGGCTTTTTGTTTATGGGTGGTGGTGGTTTTTTGGCTTGTTTTTAAATATTTTATTTACTTATTTGAGAGGGAGAGACCGAGAGAATGACAGAGATAGTGAGAAAGCAAGAGTGGAGAGGAGAGGGAGACGCAGACTCCCTGCAGAGCAGGGAGCCCAACACGGGTCTCCATCCTGGGACACTGGGATCGTGACCTGAAGGCAGACGCTTTACCCACTGAGCCACTCATGTGCTCCCCTTTGTTTTTTAACCATCAGAGAATCTTGTTCCACAGTAGGACCTCTTGTGATTTATTTTATTATTATTATTATTATTATTATTTTTTAACCTCTTGTGATTCTTGAGTCCAGTTCCCTCTTACAGGAGGGGAAATGGAAGCTCAGAAAGTGAGACACCAATTCTTGTCCAGTCTTGAACAATGTATGGGTCAATGAAGGGAAAGAGCAACAGCCTTTTCCTTGGAAGGGCTTCTGGCTAAGGGAGGAGGGGAACGAATGATTCCTCACTTCTTCCCTCCCTCCCTCCTTTCCTTCTTTTAGTATGTATTAGGCTCCGTGGCCAGGGGCATTGCACTGTGCACCAGAGAGCCCAACGAACCAGACACTTACGCATCCCTACACCCAGGAGCTCCCCCAGCTGTCACAGGAGGCTGACATTTTATAAACAATCTGATAATTGTCTAATTATATGAGAGCTACAGAGGACCAGTAGGAGTGTGGCCCGATTTGGAGAACCAGTCCTCAGAACAAGAGGATAAATACAGCTTGGTCAGGGGCTGGGCAAAACATGGCTGGAACGGTGTTCTTGGCAGAGGGAACATCATGATCACAGGCCAGGTCGTGGGGGGGTGTAGGGGCAGAGCAGGGCACATTCTGGGCAGCGAAGGAAGGCTGGGATGGCTGGAATGTGTCTGCAGCACCGGCCCCTTCGTCCCTGTGTGCTCACCTTGTGGGTGCTTCTCGAGGGTAATGGTCTGCTCTTCCCTTCCCCAGCTGGGTTTGCTCCCAGTTTCCCGGCTACCGAGGCTTTCAGTATGTGCTGGAGTGCGATCACCACTCAGGCGACTACAAGCACTTCCGAGAGTGGGGCTCTCACGCGCAGACTTTCCAGGTGCAGAGTGTCCGCAGGATCCAGCAGTGAGCAGGGGGACCGGCGTGGTGCCTAGGAGCCAAGGGGGAGCCTGTCTGGAAGGAGGAGCTGCAGAGGGTCTTCCGTGCCCACTCCTCTGCCTCCTCCCGGTGGCCCCCGTGAGCCAGTTCATACACAGTCAGCACGAAAGTAATAAAAGAGGTCTAGTGCTAGCTTGTGCATTTTGATTTCATCAAGTCTCTCAAGGAACTGATTTTTCCGCTTTGTCGATTTGCTCCATCGTTTCTCTGTGTCCTACTTTGCTCTGTCTTACTTGTGACCATTTCCTTGCTTCTGTTTACTTTGGTTTATTTTATTCTTAGTTTTTCTCGCTTGTAGGGGTACACCCTTTGGTCATTGATTGTGGTACTGCTTTTCTCTCCCAGTAGAGTCCTCTAGAGCTCTTAATTTCCCTATGAGCACAACTTCAGTCGCTTCCCCCAAATTTGAATCATTCAGTCCGATAGTTCCTGGTTTCCCTTGCGAGTTCTTCGTAGGCCCATGGATTCTTTCATGATGTTATTTTGGGGGATTTTCACGATATTGTATTGTTACGGATTTGTTCTGAAGTCCGATTTCAACACTCGTGCTTACTTCGGCAGCACATGGATGAAAATTGGAACAATATAAGATTTCAACACTCTAAAATAAGCCCAGACTTAAATTTTACAGCCCACCACATGGTCTGTGTTTGTTGCGCACTTGAAAACTGCTTAAATTTGGCAGTTGTCCCATGGAGGGTCTGTCCATATCAATTAGGTCGAGTTGAGGTTGGTTAGTGTTTTTGGCAAGTGTGCGTTAGATTTTTCTACATTTTTGTTGATTTTTTTTAACTCAGATTTTTATCTGTCACTGAGAGAGGGTTGTTAGTATCTCCTACTATAATCTGGATTTATCTGTTTTTTTTCCCCTTTAGTTTTATGCATTTTTGCTTCCTGATTTTTTTTCTTTGTTCCAGAATTTTGATACTGTTATTAGGTGCACTTACATATGCATACATATACCTATATTTTTAAAAGATTTTATTTATTATTTATGTGTGAGAGAAATTATGTGAGAGCCTGAGCGAGTGAGCATGGGGGAGGGGGCAGAGGGAGAAGCAGACTCCCCGATGAGCAAGGAGCCAGATGTGGGGGCTTGATCTCTTGACCCTGGTATCTTGACCTGAGCCCATGGCAGAGGCTTAACTGACTGAGCCTCCCAAGTGCCCTAGTCTTTTTTTTTTTTTTTAAGCATATGCAAAGGGAACCAGTTCTCTCCCCTGGCAAAATTTCTCATGTTCCTTTTGTTTTTACCCATAGTTCGCTCTCACACACTACCCTGGAGTCTCTCAATTGACGTAGTCTACCATCTAAAGGAGCCCCAGGGGAAGTCTTTAAAACTGAGACGTAAACTCCCATTCCAGTGGCAGGCAGCTTGAGCTGGAGATGGGTTTTACCTCGGGCTCTCTCCCCACCCCTGGTTCTTTATTATGTAGATTGCCTTAACTTCATCAGCCTTCTGGCTCTTTTTCCACGAAGTCTTCCTCTGCCATCAGTAAATGGGACAGAGACCGGACAGGGTGGGGTGGAGCAGGGCTGCTGGAAAAGATAACAATATCAGGCTCAGGAAGGGGAAGGATGTGTTTGGGAGCATTTGCTCTGGAGTTATTCTTAACCCTTCTTGGGTTACCGTCCCATCCATTCAGACTATCGTTTGCCGGGAACCCTCTGTGCACCAGGCCCTGGGAAGTGGTACACAAGAGACTCAAAGTCCCTTTTCTCACCAGGCTGGATGGGGAAGTAGGCTGAGTCTCCAGTGGGTCACAGTATCCCGTGATACCAGGGGAGGCATGCTGGCTGTCAGGCTGGGAGAGGGGTGGGGGAGAGGCAGCCTCTCCTTGGTGCTTACCTCTACAACCACGTTTTCTCTGAACTTGACCCCTGAATATCCAGGGATGTCCAGACACATGGATGTCTAAATGCACATCTAAACCAAACCCATGAACACGGAAACTTCAACTCTCCAGCTCTTCAGGCCGAAAACGAGGAAGAATTCGTAACATTTCTCTTTATCTCTCACTTGGTAGTAATCCAGCAGCAAAGCCCCCGGCTTTGATGGAATCCAATCACTTACTATTATCCATCCCCTTTGCTCCTACCTTTGCCCACAAGCATCCTGTTCTTTGCCCCTGTAGCCAGAGTGGTTGGTCCTGTTGAAAACAGAAGGCGGATCTTGTCTCACACACACACCCACACCCGCCCCCGCTTGAAACCCTAGGATGCTTTCCCCATCCCACTCCCAGGGCGACAAAAAAAAAAAAAAACCTAAAACAAAGAACAAAAAAAACCCAAAACCAATTCAAACCACAGCAACACTTTTGTAGTTTTCTCCAATGACCATGACTTGCCTCTCCTGTGGCCTCTCCGACCTCAGGTTCCCCTGGTGAGTCTTCTCTGAACGTTCCAAGGGCATTTGCCTGCTCTTTGCCCAAACAAAACACCACGGACTGGGGCACTTAAGAAACAGATAGGGATGTCTTACAGTCCTGGAGGCTCAAGTCCAAGGTCAAGGGGCCATCAGAATTGGTTTCTGGTGAGGCCTCCCTAATTGGCTTGAGGATGGCAGCCTCCACTCTGTCCTCATGTGACCGTCCCTCTGTGCACGTGTGCACCCCTGGTGGCCCTTCCTTTTCCGGTAAGGACTCAGTCCAGCTGGGTTAGTGCCACACCACGACAGCCTAACTTAATCACCTCTGTCAAGAGCTTTTCCGCCAGTTGGGTTACTTCTGAGGTACTGGGAGTTGGGACTTCAACACATGAATTTTGGGGGGAGGTATGTCTGTCCACAATACCAGGTTTATTCCCCCCATGCTGAGGTTTTTTGGTTCTTACTGTTCCCTGTTCCCTTAGATAGTTTCCACCAACAGCCCCTCACCTGGAGTCAAAGGTTCAGACTTGGAAGGAAACTTCTAGATCAAATCTAGTGTTTCACAACCTTTTCTTAATTATTGTCCTCCCCACTCTAGAAGTCTTTTTACACACTCTTTTCCTCATGGTCACCACCCTGCCATGAAATTTTAATACAATTTTATATATTACGATTTAATACAAAATTATATTACAAACAATATTACAATTTAATACAAAATTATATTACAATTTTAATATAATGTGTATCTGTGTATGGCCTCTCTGTGTATCTGTGCTTTAGACATAAAAACAATTAAGGTTTATTTTTTTCCTCCCTGAGAGCCAATTTTCACCTCCTGGGGGCGCTGTTGCCCCCAGTAAGAGTGTATAATGGAGTCTCAGCCTTTCTCCAGGTTTGCTGGGAAAAGGAAAACCCACGATGGATAAGGACTTGCCTAAGGACATACAGTATATAAGGCAAAGCCTGGATTATGAACACAGGCTTGCTGATATTCTCCGACTAAACTCCATTCATTCATTCATTCATTCACTCAAAAACATGTACCAAATGTCTACAATATACTGCTCAGTTATAGGTTCTGAGGATCTAACAGGGAATGAAACAGACAAAAATCCCTTCCTTCGAGGAATTTTAATTCAGTTGGGGGACACAAATTTTACCCCCATAACTCCATGGTTCTTCAGTTAAGATTTATCAAAGACCATTTTGCAGGTATTGTTACATTGTTCCTTGAAAAAAAAACTATGTCCAAAAATCTTGGGCATTGTTGGTGTCTAGTCTGCAGGCCTTCTTGAAACCAGCCATAGTTTATTGTGTTTCCTGTGACTCCCTGGATGGGTGGATGCAGTGTTCAGAGTTTCCCAAACTAATTTGACCACACAACTATTACTATTATTCTTTATTCTTTTTTTTTTCTTGGTGAACTCATCTTGCATGATGAGTGAGCTGAGGAGCACAGGTGAGACATGCTAAAGTTAGCCATGATAGCCAATCAGAGCCTAGTATGAATTAGTTCACGTATGTCTGGGTCCTGCTGTTCACCAGGGCTTTAAGAAATGGACTGTGGAAGAAGTGAGTGCTGCTGTGGGTGTACGGTATAGGGGTGCTGTCTGGGAAGTGGTCTCAGTCTTAGGGAATGGGCATTAGGAAGATAAAGGAGTGGAAATTCTACAGAGAGGATGGTGAAGTTGGTCTCTGTGGATTCTGACATTTTGCTAAGGCCTTGGATGGGGGCTGGGCCTGCAACCATCTTCCATCCAGATGTGTCCTCACCCGGAATGCTGAGAACCTGGAAGGCACTGGATGTGGTGGTTGGTGAGGGGTGTTGTAACCCGACAGCTGCCGGCAGCTGTCTGACCCTGACCTCTCTGGGCAGGCACTGTACTCTGGGGAAGCAGTCATCACAGCCCCGGGTTTGCAATCTGGGCTTACCAGGTTGTGATCTCAGTTTCCTCCTTTGCTAACTGGGGACACACAAGACCTACCTCTTCCCTTTTGAGAAGTGAAATGGCATATCACACTTGCCTATCCCCAGAACACATGCCACGTAAGCTATCAGTAACGGTGGAAATCATTGGCATTATTCTAGCTCTCTGTCCTTTGGCTTTGATATCCCCAGTCTCAACCTCCAGTCCCTTCATCTTGGGCATGCCTTCCTCATGATTAATGATAATATTGATGGCACATCTGATGTTGGTTCCTTTCTCATATCATGTAATTTAAATGACAGTTAACTCCTTGACGTCATTATTATTCCTTTAAAACTCATCAGAATCTTGAGAGTCCTAGGCTCAGAGAGGTCAAGCAACTTGCCCAAAACCATCCAGCCTGTAAGAGGGTTGAGCTCACTGTGGACTGTGTAAGGTTTGGGGGAAGCTGAAAGAGTTAATGGGCACAGTAAGTTATCTAAACAGTAAGTTGCTAAGCTCCTGTCCTCTCTTAATCGAGTTGAGAAAGTCACCCCTCACACTTTAGTATGAATAACTGGGAGAGCTTCTAACCTCTCATATAAAAGTCTTGCATTGCTGGGGGACAGAGCAGGCAATAGTTGCTGAATGAATGAATGAACGAATGGGGGAGGCTCATTAGAATTTGATGGCAGCCCTGTTCAGAACCAAAGTCAAAGCCAAGAGTGAGGCTGGTAACCATAAAAAATAGTACCCCAGATGTGTGATGGCAGCTGGAGTGACAGGCAATAATGAAACAGTTTGTCAAGGATACTCGTAGGAGGGGAGGAAAGAGAACATGAAATTATTTTTCCTATCTTGCCAGGAGACCAATTCTCCTAGGTTTTAAAGGCAAGGGAACTTGAATTATTGATGCGATTTGGCCAGAAGCGCTGGTAGGCAGGAGCACCCATCATCCAGAACACTGCACCCAGCCAGCAGGACTGACCCCAGTGTCCGGAACTGCGGACCCCAAACCCACATCCTCTAGGCCCAGAGAGGGGAGGGGACTGGTCCAGGACCACACAGCAAACATGATCCATGTTACTGCTCCTGGCAGTGGGCATGGCACAGAGGGTGACAATGCATTTGGAGTTGTAAACACTTGGGGCTGAGTCCTGGATCCCAAGTGGATCAGCCAAGGTGAACTTTGGTGTGTGTGGGGCTGCTCTTTAAAGATTTCATTTATTCATTTGAGATAGAGGGAGGGTGAGAGAGAGAGGGAGAGACAGGGAGCACAAGCAGGGGGAGCATCAAGCAGAGGGAGAAGCAGGCTTCCACCGAGCGGAGAGCCCAACCCGAGGCTCGATCCCAGGACTCTGAGGCCATGACCCTTGCTGAAGGCAGCTGCTCACCTGACTGAGCCACCCAGGCACCCCAGGAGGCTCTTTTCATCCTCCACTCATGCCCTTTCTGTCCCCACAGCCCCGTCTGTCCAGTTCCTTTTCTTATCCACATGATCCTTTCTCTACCATCACACTGAGTCACTCCCCCAGGAGTGAAGATGCTGTGACCACACATTGGTAGAAACTGTCGACCAGAGAGGAAAGGGACAACCTAGAACGGAAGAGGGTGACAAGGTGAAGACCTCACTCATGTTGGGTGTGTTTGCCAGAGGAGGGCACAGAGGAGGGAAGAAGGGAGAGGAGTAGGGGGAGAGGGTCGTGCTTTTCCCTGCACACCTATTCATCTCCAACAAGGACCAGCGCAGTGCCATGACAGGGGCTTTTGTGGAAGGAGGAAGAAAAGCATCTCCTGAGCTTGCTGGACACGGAGCCAGGCCCGCACAAATCCATTAGGGCAGAGCTCCAGCGGCTGGGGCAGGCCCACACCACCTCCACACCCCACACCCCCAAACCTCCCACCCCCTGCACCACCCACCCACCCCTCCCTGCCCACTCCCCACCCCACCCCCCACCTAGCCCCCCCCGGGTGGAGTCCCACACCTGCCAACTTGCCTGCTGGGTGGGGGCTGTGCACCAGCCTGTCCCTACTTCCTGAGGCCTCTGTTTACAGAGACCTTAATTACAGGATTAATGGAGGGGAAATATCACGAGGTGGGGGGCCCTTCCTTTCCTTGGGAGGCCCTTCCTTTCCCTGTTGCGAGCTCCTGAATCTTTGACAACAGAGCTAGAGGAGGCAGGCCCACGGGTTGTGACAGCTTCCTCCCAGAGATGGCAATCTGCCCTTTGTACGCTCTGGGGACCTTCAGCAGCTTCTGGGAGGAGTGCTGAGTTTAAAGAATCCTTCTTTAGGGGCGCCTGGGTGGCTCAGTGGGTTAAGCCTCTGCCTTCAGCTCAGGTCGTGATCCCGGGATCCTGGGATCGAGCCCCACATCGGGCTCTCTGCTCCACAGGGAGCCTGCTTCCTCCTCTCTCTCTCTGCCAGCCTCTGCCTACTTGCGATCTCTGTCAAATAAGTAAATAAAATCTTAAAAAAAGAAAAAAAAAGAATCCTTATTTCGGAACTGAATGGGTTTGGCCCACAGGGATCCCACAGGCCAGAACACAGCCCTGGCCTGGCCAGTAATGGTCACCATGCACCATGAATGGGCCAGGGACAGGCACGTGACCCAATGAGAGCCAATGAGAACCAGCTCTGAAACGTTGGTGGAAACTGTCTGGAAAGAGAAGCTCCCTTGGTGCTGGTCTTGTTAAGTTCTGGGATGGAGACTTAGAACTTGCCACCAAAGCCAGACTAAGGACAAAAGCAGTGTAGGGCGAAAGCAGGTCTGAGAAATGGTGGGGACGAGTCTTAACTGTCCTATTACACAGATGTCCCCTCTGCCTTTTATCACAGGGACTAAATACCACTCTCCCCCTGCCTCTTCTTTTTCTTTTTGGCTTAAGTCATTCTAGGATGGGTTTCTGTCATTTACACTTGGAAAGGTCCTGAGCTCTTTTACTTCTCCAAACCCGTCTGAGGAAACAAAGAGGACCTCACCACATCCCCTGCTTGTCTCCAGCTGGGAGCTTTGGTGGGTTTTCTCTCTGGGACGGTGGTTCCTTTTTTTCCTCCCCTGTTTTGGTTCAGAAGTTCAGGGCCCCTCAACCCTCTGGCCTCTGGTAGGCTTTAGTGGCCACCATCTTTCTTGATCCCGGGCTCAGGCTCCTCTCCCTTTAGCATGATTCACCCCCTTGCGCAGATGAGAAGACAGAGGCGGGAAACGCAAGTTGATGACCCCAAACTGGTGTGGAGAATCGCAGAGCTGGGATTCCAACCCGGGACTCCATGTCAAGGGCCCTTCCTCTGTCCCCCTGCGGAGAAGAAGTAGCAGCCTGGTTCTGCCTTGCAAGACACTGATTTCTTCGTTGAGATTCAACCAAAAGCTCAGGCCCACCGGCTGGGGTCTCAGGCCCCTCCCACCCGCCAGGTTACTGGGGAACACATCCAGTCTCCCATCCAGAGAACTCTCTTCCTGAGACCTGCGCCGCACTGCCACCTGGTGGTAGAATGTGAGAAGCACCCCTCCCCCACCGCCCCTGTCTGTCTGAAGACCCTTGCTCTGCGTAGGCGCAGTGGAATAGAGACCCGGACGCAAGGGGCACTTTCTGGGAAATTAAGGATCTGATATTAGATTAGCCGTCCTGATATTCCTTTTCTGTTCGCAGTATCAGCCATGGTCATGTCTCTATTCTTCTAGTTTGTTTTCACCTTGTAGACCTGGGACATTCACAAAATTAATTGCATTCTCTTTCTACCTAGGCTACCGGGGAGCTCGGAACCGAGGGACAGTCTGCTGGATTATTAGCAACTAGATAGAACCGTGTGACAGGCATTTGGAAGAGAAACTTAATCCCAGATTCCATATTCCTTTCTCTGGGACTCATTTTTCTATCTTATTTTATGTTTAGGTTCCTGGCTATGCCGAGCTGTACAAACTACCTTAACGTCCTCTTTTTTGCGTGGGGGGGGGGGGGCGGGGGCGGGGAGAGGGCACAAAACAAAGTTATACATTCAGAAAGAGCTTGCTTACTTTTTGTAAACCTGTTTTCTTCCCTGTAAAGTAGACACAGGTGTCCCTACCTTGGTGGTTTTTTGTGGATTTGAGGAGACACTCAGCCAATATAAGTGCCTACCTTATTCCCACCTCTCCATCCCCCAGGGCTCTTTGCTTCTTGCCTACGGCAGGCCAGGATGCATAAGGGATCCCAAGGACAGATCACTTTGTCCCCAGTCTCTTTCTATGCTCTGCAGGCCACCTGGGCTCCCTGGTTAGAGCCTGGTGCCCAAAGGTCCAGCTCCTGTCTGCTTCTGGAGGACTTTTGGCCTCCAGAATCTCTCAGCTCCTGTCTGCAGGCACCTCAGCATTCCCAGCTGATCTGCAGAAAGCCTAGATGCATCTCATAAATAAAGAATGTGCTGTTCTGCAGACTGGCTGGCATGGCCATGCGGGGGTGGGAAAGTCTGGAATAGACGGGAGCCACCCGAGGTAGGGAGGATCATATGGGGACTGCTGGCCAGGGTGGAGGACCATGAGAACCTGGGAGGCTGTAATGGGACCAGGGTTGGGAGGGAGGCTTTACGAGGCCAGGATCTGGATCTAGATTGTTGGGATTGCCTTTTGTTTCAGAGACCCTCTAGCTGTATTCAGCCTCAGTTTTCCTTGTCTGTAAAATGGCAATGATATCCATAGGTAGCACCATCGGGCCAGTAGGACTATTGTTTTTATTTTATTGTTAATTTTTTA
Source organism: Mustela erminea (assembly GCF_009829155.1). Taxonomy (NCBI): domain Eukaryota; kingdom Metazoa; phylum Chordata; class Mammalia; order Carnivora; family Mustelidae; genus Mustela; species Mustela erminea. Next base: position 72,816,144 of record NC_045626.1, on the reverse strand, counting down.
AAAAGATTCTATTTATTTATATGAGAGAGGGAATGGGGCGAGGAGCAGAGGTAGAAGGAGAGAGAGAATCCTCAAGCAGACTCCCCACTGAGTGAGGAGCCTGATGTGAGGCTCCATCCCAGGACCCCCAGATCACAGCTGGAGCCAAAACCAAGAGTTGGACTTAGCCACCCAGGTGCCCCCTAACCTTTGTTTTTATAGCATTAAGGCCACATTGGCCTTAATGGGCAACACAGGAAAGGCACAGAAAGTGTTATTATTTGCTCTGCCCTTCCTTAGTGTCTTCCCCAAGACTCTTGTGTGGCTTCTGCTATGGGAAGCAGGGTGGGGTCAGGAGTGCACTGGTGTCTGGGGAGAGGACCAAAAGCTACAGAAACGGTGAGGAAACAGGTAGAAGTGCTTAAGGTGACAGGTGCAGGTGTTTGGAGCAAGAAGTAAAGACACCATCATTGTTCGCAAAAGGTGGATGAGTCTCTGAAAGGGGGGGGTGCATTTCTGCAAGCATTTCAGGATGCAAGCTCGCTTGAGAAGGAGAGGGTGACCTCTGGAAGGCAGAAGGAGCTGGGGAGCTTGGGGACAGAGCGATTACACCATTAGCTTGTCCCCACTGGAATAGAGCCCTTGGGTAAGTCACTGTTCTTGCCTGGGTCTCTTCCTGTCTGTGAAATGGTTAGTCAGAACTGCAGGGTTTGAAGGTTTAGGGTTTAGTTATTTGAGTACACATACACTGAGGTCCCCCCTGGGTCAGACCCTATGCCAGGCCCCTGGTGATGCCATGGTGAGCACACAGAGCCATTTTCTCCCATGAGGAATCTCCCAGATTGGTTGTGGAACATGTATGTGTACAACAGACAAAGGAATCTATGTAATCCCAAATTGAAATTAGTGTCGAAGGAGAGTGGTAGGTGTCAGTCAGAGAGTGTGTGTAACTAATGGGCCTGACTTTCACCGGGAGGTCAGAGAAGGTTTCCTGGAGACGATGAGGCCAGGCCGGGCTGGGCTCGGCTGGGACGTGTGAGGCTGGAGCAGGAGCTTGGTGCGGGATGAACTCGGAATGTCAGCAGGGGCCAGCCCAGGCAGGACGTTGCCTGTAAAGGCAGAGATCTTGCTTTGCCTCCTGAGTCCTGTGGGGTGCCAACAGCTGTGGATGGGGGAATGATGAGGCCAGGTTTGCAGTTCAAGGTCGGAGATGTCTGCTGTGGAGGCTGCACATCCCAGGAGGGGATGATGGAGGCAGAGATGGCTGTGGCATTAGGTAGAGGAGAATGACTTGGTGGAATGTTCAAGAGGATACACCAATGAGGCTGGGGGTGCCTCCGATCTGGGGGTGAGGGCTCCAGCTTCCCTCACGTGTCGGGGTCCTTGTAAAGTCTTCCGCGGGGCTGGTCTGGCTCTGCCCATGAAGGGAAAAAGCTGAGGTGGGATGGCGGGGAGGGCAGGGAGGATGGGGGAGGTGGCTGGATGAGGTCTGTGCCTTTCTCTGGCAGGAGCCGTGAGCGGCTGGCGGGTTACAGCACCTGCTGGGGCGGCTGGGAGGGCTGGGGAGCAGGTGCGGGGCGTCTGGAGAGGGTCTGTTTACAGACGGATGACGGGAGGGATGACAGCAGCACACACTCTGCCCCCCTTCTCTGTTGTCTGGACACAAAAGCCAAGACAAAGAAGCAAGGGGTGGGGTGATATGCAGGACCAGGACTCAGCGCACACAGGCGTGCCCACAGGGCACACACATGCTGGAGACAAAGGAGAGGCCCCCCAGGCAGAGGCCCAAGCAGAGGCAGAGGCAGGCACACACAGAACAAGGGATGTTTAAGGGAGACCTTGGGCAGGGCCTCCTTGTTTCCGAGCATTGCTCTTGGCACTGTGTATGAAGACGTTGGGGGAGAGCAGTGGGCCCCCAAACCTTGCCAGTCCCATCAGACTCTTCCTGAAAGGAAACAGCTGGTGGACTCCACAAAGTCTAGGATACACTCAGGTCCTGGGGATGATAAAGCAAGCACGAATGTACAGTGGGCTCGAAGCTAGCCTGTGTTGGATCCATTCAACAGCGTGTTCACACACAGGAAAAAAGCCAAAGACATCTGTGGACAGGACTTGTTAGTTATCTTCTTGGCAGACAGTGCTGGGGTCTGTGGAGTCCTGAAGACCCCCTTCTAATGACCTCCCAGGAGTCAGAAGCTCTTTGGAGAGTCTCTAGTGGCCCTCCCAACAGAGAGAGAAAGAGAGAGCCAGAAATTCCTGAGCCCGTGAGGGGGCTGTGTTTTCTACACTCAGGTCACTGAGTTCACGGTTTTCTCCTGAAAACCCTCCAAAAGAGGTGATGTTTATACAGAATTTACTGAGGTCCAGAAAGGTAGAGTTCCTTGCCCAAAGTCACATGGTGAATGAGAGGTGGAAGTGAGATTCCAACTCAGGCCTGGCCATGGATCGGTGTCCATATCTTGGGTGACAGGAAGGCAGAGAAGGCAAACAAGTCAAAGAGTCAGTTGGCAGGGGGTCTGGCAGTTCCTGGTGGGCTCTTCCCTGCTTCTGCAGACTGCTAGGGAAAGATGCCTGGTGGTGTTGTTTGGACACCTGGATCCAGCTGTGCCTGAACCCAGTATAGCTGTGGACTCGATTCTGCTACCTGAAACTGAAAAGATCCTGAAAACACAATAGCAATTGATAGAGTTATTCCTGTGATGTTCTTATTCTTGTGATTTTCAGTTCTCAGTACCTGGTACAGTGTCTGGCACTTGCTCTGCTTTTTCTTGATCTCAAAGACTACCTGGGTCACTCATATTTACTTCCATTAGCTCCTTGATCTGACTGCTACTTGCAAAGTGGCTTGTCTCTACCCTGGACTAGGCCAGGTTGGCCCATAGCGGGTGGAAGCTTCTCAGACTGGGGAGGTCTGTTGGGCCCAACGTGGGCTCTGCTGGGTGGGATTGTGCAGTGGGTGGGTGATGGGGGAATGAATGATCCCCTATGGTGGATGTCCCCTTGACACCTCCCATGCCCAGGCATACTGGTGGCTTTATACTGCAGGCCCCTGTGACTCTCTGGTGATTTCTCTGGCCAAGGGCACATGGTTGGTCAGCTTCAAGGGCAGCTGGGAGGTGGCAAGGGGTTGATGCACAAGGAGAATCCTTTATCCATTACAGGTAAGAGTTGGTGGTTAGCTACCCCGGCATCCTTGACCTCAAGGGGGATGGCTCAGGTGTGTCCCGCTCAGTCTCTCAGCGGACCTCAGCAGGACGGAGTCCTAGTTGCCCACAACAGCTAGTTTATTGTTATGGCCTGACTTGTGCCCTCTACCCCAACCAAATTCATATATTGAAGCCCTAATCCCCAAGGTGACCGTATTTGTAGATGGGGTTTTATGGGGATTGCTAAGATTATATGTGGTCATAAAAGTGTGGTCTTAATCCAGTAGGACTGAAGTCCTTATAAGATGAGCAAGAGACAGGGTTCATGTGCACAGAGGAAAGACCATGTGAGAATGCAACAGGAAGAGAGCCATGGAGAGAGGCCAAAGAAAGAGGCCTCAGGAGAAAGAAAGCAACATTGACTGAACCTTGACCTTGGACTTCCAGCCTCCAGAACAGTGAGAGGATGTTTGTAAGCATCCTAATCTATGGTATTTCATTAGAGCAGCCACAACAGACTAAGACATTCCTTAATGTCCCTATTTCGCTTTCCTCTATTCACTGTCCCTTAATAATGCTTCCTTGGACCATCTCCCAAATAAGCTACTTGCACTTGAATCCCTATCTAAGGGTCTGGGATAGTCCAGATAGTCCAGACCCAGGCTGATACACCTGTCCACACCTTATCCAGTGGGGACACATTAAGGCAGCCCCTGGGGGGCAACACAGAGGTAAGACCCTGTAAACACTGAACTGTAGTCTTCCATGGTAATGATCCTGAGCCAGCAATGTCCCTTGGGGACTGAGCCAGACATTAACCACTGCTGGCCATGCCAGGGAGGGTGAAAGGACCCCAGAGCGACCCCAGCAAGGTGATGGGATTCAGCTAGATGTGGGGAAGGCACAACCTTCCCAAGGGCAAGTTGGGGTGAATGTGAATGCAGGTGGATTTTTAGATTCCACTTGCGGGTTTTTGAATCAGACAGCGCTGGGTGCGCATCTCAGCTTTGCCACTTTCTAGCTGGTTGAGCTTGGGTAAGTCACTTCCCTTCTCTGAGCCTCTCTTCCCTTATCAGATGAATCAACATCTCCCCCAGAGGGTGTTAGGCGGGAATGTGGATGAAGCACTTGGAAGTGTCAAGAAAGTGGGTAAGGGGTCCACCTTATTCCTCTGAAGGTGATTCCAGGGAGCAGGAGAATGTGGTGGCTGTGGGGAATTGTTGAAAGGCACATTCTTTCTGGGACATACCAAACGGAGCTCTCCACTGCTATACCACGTCTCCTACTGAATTCAGGGAGCACCCCCCACTCCTGGTGAGGATGGCTGCTTTGATGAGTCAAAATGGAATTTTCTGTCGGGATGGGATGGGAGCTGCTTCCTCAGGGGACAGCTGTTGGAGAGGAGCTCCCTGGATGCCATGATGCAGGCACACAGTCTTGGTCAATAACATGGCTTGAGGGCAGACTGAATCTTTTCCCCCAGCCCTTCCTCTGGAGGTGTGGCAGTTGTGGTCAGGCAGTGAGGTGACGCCAGTGCTGTTACTGGTGGTCGTGGGGTCTGTATGACTAGGTAACATGGTAAAGAAGCCCACCTGTCACTAACTCTAGAACCCCCTGACCACAGGCATTGGGACAGTATAAGAAAGAATGAGGTCCAGAGAGGTCTGGTTCCCCCCAAATTGGAAAGAGAGACTCCAACAAAGCCCTGTATACTCATGTTCACAGCAGCATGATTCACAGCCACCAAAAGATGGAAACCATGCAAATCCAGATGAACTGGTAAGCAAACTGCTATATTCCTATGATGGAATAGTATTCAGCCATGAAGAGGAATGGAATACTGGCATGCACCACAGTGTGGATAAACCACAAAAACATCATGCTGAATGGGATAAGCTGGAACCCAAAGGCAGATATTGTACAACTCCACTTATAGAAAATAACCAGAATAGGTAAATCCATAAAGACAGAAAGCAGATTCGCGGCTGCCAGTAGCTGTGGGAGGGGAAGACAGGGAGTAACGGCTTAATGGTGGGGGGTATTTTAGGGTGATGAATATGTTTTCGAACTAGCCAGATGTAGTGGGTGCCCACTGTGAATGTTGTAAACTTCTGTGAGGGAAACAATCAGTACAACTAAAAAGCAACTTACTGAATGGGAGAAGATACTTACAAATGATGTATCCAGTAAAGGGTTAGTCTCCAAACTACATAAAGAACTGATACAGTTCGACACCCCAAAAAGAAATAATCCGATTAAAATGGGCAGAAGGCATGAACAGACATTTCTCCAAAGAAGACATCCAGATGGCCAACAGACACACGAAAATGTGCCCACCATCTCTCATGATCAGGGAAGTGCAAATCAAAACTATAATGAGATACCATTCCACACGAGTCAGAATGGCTAAAACCAGAAACACTGGATAAAACAGATGTCGGTGAGGGTGTGGAAGAAAAGGAACCCTGGTGCACTGTTGGTGGGAATGCAAACTGGCACAGCCACTGCGGAGAACAATATGGACATTGCTCAAAAAATTAAAACTAGAACTACCTTACGATCCAGAAATCGCACTACTGGGTATTTACCCCCCAAATACAAAACTCCAATTCAAAAGGATACATGCACTGCTCTGTTACTACCAGCATTATTTACAATAGCCCAAATATGGAAAAAGCCCATGTCCATCAGCTAATGAATGGATAAAAAAGAAGTGGTATATCTATCTACAATGGAATATTACTCAGCCACCAAAAAGAATGAGGGCTTGCCATTTGCAACAACAGGGATAAAGCTAGAGTGTATAACGCTAAGTGAAATAAGTCAGAAAAAGACAAATACCATATGCTCTCTCTCATACATGATATTTAAGAAACAAGACAAGCAAGGGGGAATGAGAGAGAATCCAAGAAACAGACTCTTGGCTATGGGAGACAAACTGCTGGTTATGGGGGGGAGGTGCAGGGATGGGGGAAACGGGATGGGAATTAAAGCATGCACTTATGTTGAAAAAAGATAAATTGAAAAAATATTTACAAGAAAATGAAGTTGTTAATTTGATATTAAGTGAAGTTCTACTAAAAAATCCAACAGGCATGGTGGGGTTCATGAGTGCTCAGCAGGATGCAGCTTACCGATGACAGAGTCGCAGCTGTGGAACCCTGCATCTGGGGTTCCACAGAAACCCCTGGTTTCTCCAGGGGTTGCTTTAGGGATAAAGAGAAGCCTGTGCTGCCCACCCCCCGCCCCACCTTCTGGACATGTGACCTGTGTCAGAATTCCCCTGGAACTCTTGAGCTGAGTGGCAGGCAGTGTTAGGAGCCAAAAACTATCCGTTTGCACATCCTGGTGGGAAGATGGGAGCTGCCTGGTCCAGTTTAAAGGAGCAAAGTTTATTCTCACGTGGATCTTCTGAGATGGTGGCACCTCCTCCCGTTGCCGTGGCAGCCAGCGCTCCATCCTAAGAGGCTCAGGCCATTTTCAAGAGAGGCAGAAGAGAGAACGTTAACACTTCTCTTTGGGGTTCCATCTGGTGTTCCTATCTGCCTGTGGGCTCTCGGGGCCCGAGTTAGCTCTGTAAATGTCACCTGGAAGACGAGTTCCTGGCAAGATGGGGTGAGGATGACATTTACCATCCTGAGGTGTGCTCTGCAGTGTCCAGGGCCTCCGCACAGGATAAGGGGAGAGTCAGAGCTACACTGATGGGGAGACAAGAAGGGTGCTCCATCTAGCTATCAAACTAGACATGAATCCCAAAGGAGGCGGCACTAAATGCCTCGAGGCTGCGGGATGAAGAAGGCACAGTGGGTTTCTAACCCTCCCCAGGAAAATGGAGGGAATTTGCTCACCACAAAAGCGCTCAACAGGTGGACAAAAAGAGGGCATGGAACCAACTGAACCCCTAGGAGAGCTAGCTTGGGCTCTCCATGATCAACAAATGTGCTGTTACAGGAGTGGGGCAGAGGTCAGCCACCTGGGTTCAGACTGGTTTTGGTTTCTGCTGGATATGGGGTCTGGCCCTCCTTGTGTTCCTCAGTTTATGGCTCATCCTGAGTTCACCTGAGTCAGACATGATCCCTTCATAGTGAGACCCCCGCTAGCCTCTCACGATCACTTCTTTGGCCTGCCCCCCTCACCCCCGCCATTTTTGTCAATGCTGTCCTTGAAAGGATATCCCTAGAGCAAAAGATACTTGGAAATAGGACTGTGGGCTCTTTATAGTTCATCTTTAAGAAGCCCCTCGGTGGGTTGAGCCGCTGCCTTCGGCTCGGGTCATGATCTCAGGGTCCTGGGATCGAGTCCCGCGTCGGGCTCTCTGCTCGGCAGGGAGCCTGCTTCCCTCTCTCTCTCTCTGCCTGCCTCTCTGCCTACTTGTGATCTCTCTCTGTCAAATAAATAAATAAAATCTTTAAAAAAAAAAAAAAGAAGCCCCAGGGAAAAGGAGAAGTGTTTGAAAACCTGGGAGCAGACAAGGACCTTGATTATTTTTTTTAATCCAAAAGGATATTGGAAACGATAGGCTGATACTCAGGAGAATTTGAAGACAGATTATAGAACAGGTGGCTTGGGAATGCTTTAGAAAACGTCTTCCTTTTTGTTTGTGGTGTGAGTGACCCAGGGGAAGGTGGTAGAGTGGGTAATGGGAATATTTTGGCTATGTCCTCTGGGCCATGCTGTGACCACATCCCATCTTGCCCTTTCAGTTTCATGTGAGTCCTCCTTCCTGGGGAGGATTGCTAGCTTTGCTAGGGCCGGGCAGTATCTCGGACCTCCCCTGGGATCTTTAGAGCTCCTGCAATGTCCTTGGGCTGGGCACATTGGCGGAGTGCTGTGGGTTTGTTGAATGGGATTTGGATTTCTTGAAGACCAAATCGGGGGCCTGGGGGAGGGTGGCGTCCCAGGGGGAGATGGACAATATGGAAGACAGCCAGTAAACCTAGAACCGAAAATGGTCAGTTCAAATCCTGCCTGGGTCCCCTACTGTGAGCAGCTCTCACAGCTTCTCGGAGTCTCAGTGTCTTTATCTGAGCAATGAAGATGACAAATGCTATGCACAGAACTGTAAGCATTAAACGGATGTCCTAGCATTATAATAGTAAAGTTTGTGTTTTGAGCCTTTGTTGAGCGCCACGCCCTGTGCTAAGCTCCCCTCCCCCATGCATTTCCACATTTAATCCACATAACCCGATGAGGTGGATTCCATCATTACCTCTACTTTATGGGCTAGGAAACCAAGTTTCAGGAACGCTGTGTCCAAGGTCATCTGCCAGAGGATGTGCAGGAAGCTGAAATGGAAACCCATGACAGGCTGGCTATAGAGGCCACTGGGACCGTCTAGCACAGTGGTGCCCAAGCTTGAATGTGCATCAGAATCCCCTGGAGGGCTTCTTAAAACACAGAGCTCTGGGCCCCAACGCAGAGTTTTCCACCCAGTAGCGCTGGGATGAGCCCTGAGAATTCGCATTTCTCCTAAGTTCCCAAGTGATATTGACGCCCCTGATCTAGGACGGCTTTCTCGCATCCCTGCTCTATGGAACAGTAGGTACTAAGCAGAGGGCCCTTCAAAAAATTAAAGACCAAACTTATAAAAAGTGGTTGGGCCAAGTGGTGTTGTGGCACTTCAAGCGGGTATGAAGCTTCAGGCAGGGGTTCAAATCTTCACTCCACCATAAGCTTGTGCCCATCTAGCAGGAATCATTGAGTAGCATACTCGGAGGCCACGCGGGTGAAGCACCTGGTGCTCCAGGACCAGTGTCCTCCCATTACGCGGGGCTCTTGGCTTGGGCTCCCGGGACGGCGGTCGCGCGCACCTCTCCATCAGCGCGCCCTGGGCCGAGTCCGGCCCGGCAAGCGTTGCTATGGCAGCGCCGCGGGCGGGGATGCTGGAGGCCCCGCTCGCCCCTTTGTGCCGCGGGGGCGGAGGCGGGCTCCCCCCGCTCGCGGGCCAGGACCCCGGCGGAGGGCGGGAGGAGCGTGAGAGGGGAGGCCGCGGGGTTGCAGGGGCTGGGGGCGGCGCGAGAGGGGCCGAGGCTCGGGCCGGGGGTGGGGCTCCTCCGCCCGCCAGCCGCTCCCGCATTAAAATTTCATGGGCGCTGCAGCAGCTTACAAAGACGACGCCGGCTGCGCTCGGGGGACCGGAGGGAGGGAGGCTGCGGACGAGTGCGGGGAGGAGTTTGCGATGGGAGGCGCTTGCAGGGGCTCCCCCAGTTCTGAGCCGTGAGCCCGGGCACAAAGAGCCCTCTGCACTCGCGCTGCAGGACCGCGGACCCGAGGTAAGCCGCCGCCCCGTGCTCACAGCATTTCCTCCCTAAGCGTCCTGGTCCCCGCGCCGCGAACAGCCTCGTTCCCCGATGTCGGGGTCCAGGGTGGGTCCCAGGCAGTGTTCAGGGGATGGAAAAGGCTGACCGGAGTGCCCCCCATTTGCTGGATGGAGAGCTTCTGCCGCCAGTGCTTGTCCGGTGCGGCCAAGACCCGGGCCTGGGTGGGGCTTGGGGGCGGGAGGGGAGACTGCGCTGGGAGTCCAGTGCTAGTGGGGGTCTTCAGTCATGATCCAAGGGCGAACAAAGACCCTCCCCACTCCACCCTGCTAACCAGACAGGAGGGGACCCCGGACCTTCTCGGCCCACCGGGTTGGCAGCTCAGTGGCCAAGCCTGGGACAGAGCCCGCATGGCCTCGGAACTGGGGGTGGGAGCGGGGTGCTTGAGCCCCTCTTCCCTCACTCGGAGCCCACCGCCCAGTGCCTGCTCAGGCCCCATCAGTGGAACTCAGATTCTAGTTGTGCGGCGTGCTGGGTGGGTCCAAGGGGATGGGGAAGACAGAAAAACCACCTTTCTTGAGAAGAATAATGGCAATGATAATGATAAGAATAATACATCAGTTTATAGAGTGCTTACTTTATGCCAGCAACATGTCTAGTGCTTTGCACGCATTACCACAACAGTCCCAGGAGGAGGTAAGAACCCCATTTTAAAGATGAGGACATTGAGATCCAGAGAGGATTAGGTACACGTCCAAGGTCACACAGCCCATGATTTTGTATCCAGATAGGTAGGAGTCTAAAGCCCAGTTTATACCCCCGAACAACGTCTGGGGAGCCCTCAGAACCCACCAGCTCCCTTGCCACCTCCTTCTCCCTCCTCTAGGAGGAGGACACTCGAGAGAGAGAGGCTGGAAATTGAAGAGGGAGATGCCAGATCTCCTGTCCCCCTCAGCGGAGGGTCCTGGGCTAGAGAAACTGCTTCTTGGACTCTGCAGGGGGAGGCCTGGGGGGCTTGGATTTCCTACCCTCATCCCAGGCCCAAGACCAGCCGCTGCCGCGCGCGCGGGGATTGCTGGCGCGCACACCCCACTGCAGTGCCGCCGCGGGGAAAACGCCCCCACCTGCTGCTGGGGGAAGGGGGTAGGGCGGGAGGCAGTAGTGCGGGGAGACGGGTGGGGAGAGAAAGGCGACAAAACGTGCGGCAAGAAACCAAACGTAGGCTTTTCCTCGATGCCAAGCCCAGACTGAGCGCCAACCCCGAGCAGAACGCTGGTTCTGGGCACAGTGCTTCACTTTCCAAAGCGCATTCCCCTCTGGGAGCACCTGGGAGCTCTGCGATGCCTGAGTTTGGTGGGGGTTGGTCGGGAGGGGGGAGGCGGGGATGAGTAATTCCACTTGACAGACAGGGAAACCTGAGGACAGCGGTTCTCAGACTTTAGGGGCGTTGTTTCAAATATGCAGATGTCCGTGCCACGTGGCCGGGGGATGAGTCAGCAGGACTTGGGTGGGGCTGGGCATCTGGATGTTTACTCAGACCCCTCCTCCCCCTCATCAAGCAGGTGGTGAGACCCTTTGTGGAGTGAACAGTACCCAACCTCTCCCCCCAACCGCGGCGCCTTACCGTGTCGCAGTCCGAGCAGAATGGTTTCCTCTGGATACTTTGCCAGTGCCTCGCTTTGGGGGGCATTGAACTCATCCCGCACTGACTCATTAATTTCACGTTGAGAGAATTTTCGGGGTAACATCTCCTATGCCCCTCCCACACCAGGCACTTGATTATTTGATGACCCTTGCCATTGAGAAAGGTTCTGAAATCTACCCTGCATCCTTCTGGCTGCATTTTTTGAGGTCCTTCTCCCCACTCCTGGAGAAGAGAGCTGGTCCTCAGAGCCCCCAAAAGGAACCATAATGCTTTACTGGAGCTTTAGGAGGCCCATTCTGTATGCCTGGGTTAAAAATGAGAATTTTGTCATTTTGGGTGATTTTAGAAACAAATTTCATACGTTTAATAAAATGGATGATGACTGTAAAAGGTTGGAAAAGACCAGTGTATTCTACGCATTCGCTTTTGTTGGATCTGCCAGTTGTTTTCTTTCTTTCTTTTCTTTTTTTTTAAATCTTCATTTTTAAGGTTCCTTCTCTGGATCTGATAACATGCTTCCACCGTGTCACCTGCTTTTTAGGTCCGCTTCAGTAAGGAAGTAACTTCCCTCCTGTGAGCCTCAGTCCCCTCATCTGTAGAGCGGGAATCATAATCCCTGCCTTAATCGTAGTGCCTGCCTTAAAAGGCTGTCTCGAAGCTATAAAGCAGTATATATAGAGTGCCTGTAGCCAGTAGGTGCCTAACAGAGATATTATTGCTTAGAATGCCAACTGTGTACTGCCTGAGTTCACTTGCATGGCTCCTGAGTCTTGTATTGATCCCCAGTTATTTGCTTTTATTTGTATTGGGGCTGTCGGTTCCCCTCCTGGGCGACCCTTGGGCTGTTTGAGCCGGGTGGGGGGGGGGCAGGGGGTGTTTCTGGGTCCCTGGGTCCATTGTGCAAGCTCAATGGGCCGGTGAATAACTTATAGGCTAGTCCTTTGTTTGGAGGGGATCCTTCTTCTAGTGTCCTGAGGCCTGGCTCATCTGTCAGAGGGAACTCGGTAGAATACCCAGGGATACACAGGGGCAGAGGCAAAAGCCAGCTGAGAGTGACATATGCGTCTGCGTCCCTCTCCAGGCTGATCAGATTAGATGAGGCAGGTGTCATTCCCCAACCCCCGCCCCTGCCTTGTGGTCCAGGTGGGCCCCTATGAAAGCTGGATGAGTCATGGAAGGGAGGGACAGACTGAACCACTGTGTCCTCAAGGGGACAGAGCAGATAATGAATGGAAACCAATATCTCTACAATTTCATGACCTTTTACCAGGCTTCTTGCTGGGTGCTGCCTCACAGAGACCTTTCTGGGTATTCCAGCTGAGAAACGAGGCTCAGAGAGGTGGTGTGATTAGCTCAGGATCACACAGCCCATTGAAAGGAGAGTCAGGACTTGACACTGGGGGTCAGGGTCCTGACTCTGAAACACGTGTTTGTAACTACTATGGTCCCTTCTCTTTTCCTAAATGCCAGCTTAATCAGTTGCCTTGAGACCATGTAAACAGCTAATCAAGGGACCCGGTGTGGTTTAGCAATTGTGGACCATTTCCCCCACAGTAGTATTAATGCTGCCAATCACGGTGCTTGAGGCGTGCACATACCTTCCCCGGGTGTCTTCTCCCATCTCACCACCACCCCGTATTTGAGCACAAGTCTTCTACCCCTTTGGGGTTCCACAAGCCTGTTTAGAATCCAGTTGCCTCACACTCTGGCTGGGTGATGTCGGAGCGAGATACTTCGGATGTAAGCCAGGGACAAGAAAACCCAGTTTATTCTTTTGTGAGGTAGGCTAACGTGCCCCCAGTTAGCCTCTGTCCTCAATATGTATTGCTTTCCCTTCATTGTCTTCCTTTAGCTCCCTTTCCTTCTTCCCGCAGCTCAGGGGCTCCCTTGTGTGAGGTCGACTTGAACTTCCAAGCTCCTCTTTTGTGTATGCTGCATTTGAGTTTGTTCAGAAACGGGGCTTTCCACTGCTCTGCAGATGGGCCTGTTTCCTGCGCACTGTTCCTGTGCCACTCCTTATTCCCAGGAGGTGCCCGTTACTTCTCGGCACTCACTCATCCGAGGCAATTTAGGCCAACATCTCCTGTATGCCAGCTCTCCGAGCAGCAATTTTATTCCAGAGTCAGGGAAAAAAAAAAAGAAAGCAAAAACCCAAGAACCCAGAGGGACCCTAAAATGCAACCAAATGCATATTTCCCTGGCAGCTGTTCCTCCCTTACCGGGAACAGCACAGAGTTTGGAGGGAACAGGAATATTCCACGATGGTGTAAAGAACCGCGCGTGCAGTGGTAGTACTAACAGTGTAAGGAAATAATAGCATGTGAGCTCATAGGTAGTATTTATCATCCCACGGGACCCTCACGTCAGCTCTGCAACTTGGGCGCCATTATTGTCCCATTTCACGGGTAAGAAGTCAGGCCCAGAGCCAGAGTGCACTTGCTCAGTGTGGCACAGCAGGACGGAGACTGTGCCGTCAAGCCCGTGCCCTGTCCAGTGCGATAAGATGCTTAGGCTGGCCATGGATCCTCCCAGATATCTCCCAGTTTCCTGTTTTCTTTTTCTTTTTTTTATACATTTTATTTATTTATTTATTTTACTTAATTAGAGAGAGAAAGAGAGAGCGAGGGCGAGGAGGGGCAGAGGGAGAGGAAGAAGGAGAGAAGCAGACTTCCCGCTGAGCACGGAGCGTGACTCAGGGCTCGATCCCAGGACCCTGAGATCATGACTTGAGCCTAAAGCAAGAGTTTACTGCTTTCCCCACTGAGCGTCCCAGGCGCCGCTCTGATGCTCTCCAGTGTACCTGTGGGTACATATTAGTCCCCTGCTCTTCTTTATTTCACTTCAGTGACTGCTGGACCCATCACCCTGCCCACCCATGGGGTTGCAGACACGTCGACGTGACCACTACGACCATAACAGCATCGAAGGACAGCCAGGATGACCCTTCTGTGCACCCCTGGGGTAACAGACTCCAGCTTCATGCTATGAAATCCATTTGGGTAGAAACCCTCTGAATCTTAGAGGTAGGAGGGACCTCTAGAATCTTCTGGAGTCCAACCCCTCAAGCAAGGCTTCCTTGCTGGGGCCCCTGACCTTGGCCTGCAGTGGAGGAGTGGGAGAGTAGTGGGAGCTGAGACGCCAAGGCCCTGGGGCCCCATGGAGGTCTCTGACCTTTGATTTGTCATTACATCAAAGGAGTTTTGAAAAATAGCATTAACAATTTAGATATAATAACACGCACCCATTCCAAGTATACATTTCAATCACTGTGCTTGCCAGATGTGGACACCTGCATAACCATTGTCACAATCCACATCTAGAACACCTTCAGCACCCCAGATGTTCCCTTGTGTCCCTTCGCTGTCAATCCCTTACCTGCCCCGGACCCAGCCCCAGGGAACCACTGATTGGCTTTCTAAGCCTAGAAACTCGACTTGTGTTTTCTAAAGTTCCATTAACATGGAATCTTTTGCATTTGGCTTCTTTTGCTGAGGATAATGTTTTGAGGTTCCTCCTTGTTATGGCATGGATCAGTAGTTCAATCCTTTCTTGAGTCTTATTTTATGGAAGCTTGGTGTAAATCTATAACTTCGTCTCCTGTGCACAGTTCGATGATTTTTTTGCAAATGTACTAAGTTGTGCACCCACTGCCATAAATCCATTTTAGGATATTTCTACTGCCCTGGTAAGGTCCCCCTTGACCCACTCATGGCTAATCTCCACCACCTGCTCTTGATTGCAGACGACCCCTAATCTTCTTTCTGTCTCTGTAGGTTTGCCTTTTCTGGACATGTCATATACGTACATGGAGTCAAACAGCACGCGGCCTCTTGTGCCTGGCTTCTTTTCTCTCCGTATTCTCTCTTCGAGGTTCGTCCAAGTCGTAGCATTTAACAATCATTTATTCCTCTTTACTGAGGCGTAGCTTTCGTTATACAAACATACGAATGTTCTTCCATCTACGAGGACAGGATTTTGACTTGATCTATCTTACTGAGGTAAAGGCACCTGCATTCCAGGAGGCATATCCTGTTTCTGGGACATCGGCGTTACACGGAGATTTCCTCGACAGGTGAAAACAATTTTGGGAGCTCTTACCGTGTGCCAAGTCAGTGGCTACACCTTGGAGCATAATGAACATTGAGTCGCACATCAGGTACGTGGGGCTGGGGAGCCAGTCTTACCTGTTTGTCTGCACCTAACACACGTCTCCCTTTCTACCCTCCTAGACAGCTACCTGCTTGACTCAGGGGTTGATGTTTCCCTTGAAACCTTCATTGCCTTATGGATATCGGGGTCTGCGGAACCAGGGGAAGGGCCATTGTGAACAGCCTAGGGTCTGTTAACGGAGTGCAGCGAGGTCCTGGGACAGAGGAGAGAGAAGGGATTTCTGAATTCTTCCCGAACATTCCTGGCCACACCCGGGAAGCAGCCTTGCAGATAAGTATTCCAGTTTACCCACCCACAGCCTACCCGCCTGCCCTCTCTCAGTCTGTGCAGGAAAGTACAGAACCTCAGAATCCCCGTGTAGGAGGGGAAATGGGTGATCAGGTTTTCTAGCCCTCTAGGTCACAAACAGAGACCTTGTCCCCATTTTATGGGGCCCCAGAGAGGGTGACCGCCACACCCCTCTTTTGGCACAGAGCCTAGAATTTTGTCAACTCCACCATCAGGAACTTCTGTAGACTGGAGTTTAATGACCTCATATTGAGATCTCGTAGATCTGGGATCAGAAGAAGTGAGTCAGATGGGGGTTGGGGACTCCTGGTGGCTCTTCTCAGTGCTGGCCCTTTGTCATCATCATATTTGTAAAACTTGGCCCAGGGCTCCTTTACCCAGCAGTGGAGTGGGGACATGGGCATGGTGACTCTAGGGCCACATTCTTTCCTCCAGATCTGGACCCTTGCCCTGAGTCCCAGGTGCCTGAAGCAAGCTCCGGCCACACGTTAAGAGGCGCCCCCGACTCTCCTGGCCCAGCTCTGCCAGCCGCTGAAGAGAGCTTAGATGTCACCAGAAGCAAAACTGAGATATGATTCTGGGTCAGGACTAGGAGGCATTTGATGGGGGCAAAAACGTATCTGAGGCTGATCTGTAGGGCCCCCCTCTTTCCTCTCCACTGCTTCACACTGTGGGTTAGTACTGTGTACTCTGGATGAATGTAGGGCTGGAAGAATCCCAGGGCGCAAAGAGAGAGAGAGAGAAAGAGAAAGAGGGACGGACTTCCCGGGGCTACACAGAATGGCAAAGCCGGATCAGGAGTCTGGATTCCTGACTCCATTCACTGCTTCTGCTCAGCTGAATTTGTCTTACTTTGTCCTGAGGCCCCTTCTGCAGTTTTTGGGGAACAGGGAGGTGGGTGAGGGAGCCCCTCCTTATCCCGAGGACATTCTGGGGTGGGAGGAAGGGAGGTAAAGGGGAGTGTGTCTGGGCCCAGCCTCTCTGACCCAGGGTGCTCTTCTTGCTGGCAGAGACTTCTGGCCAGGCCCGGGTCGGGGGACGGGGCCTGGGTGCAGTTTTCTCCTGCGGTGTGGTTGGCTCTTTTGTCTTCCAGGAAGGGATCTACACAGGAAAGGAGCTGGGAGCTGGGCCTGGGCTGCCCACGTGCTGGCTGGGTGCTTCCAGGTAAACCTGGGTAAGCATGGGAGAAGGAAGTTGCATTGAGCTTAGTTTTATGGGGGATGATCATTCTATTTCCAGAAAGGCCTGAGGTGAGAGGGGGGGAAGGGAGGAGCCAGGTGGCTGGAAGGCTTGCTCCACATGGTCTTGTGGGGGTGTGCGGGACAGAATCAAGACCACCGTGAGTGGGTTATGACAGACGTTTCAGTACATTCCTTCATTCAGCACAAACACGGACCAAGCACCTTCTCCCAGCGAGATTCCGGGGATCCAGAGGTTCACTCCAGAGACACGGTTCCACCCTCTCAGATCTTCACACCAGAATGTGCTTTATCACGGTCTCAGCGAAGGAGTGAGCTCCCCATCCTGGGAAGAGTGTGTGTGTGTGTGTGTGTGTGTGTGTGTGTGTGCGCGCATGTGCGTGTGTACTGGGGGTGGGTGGTGCAGAAATCCCCTTCATGGGAATGTTGTAAAGGGAATTCAAACCCCCTGGGGACTCTGAAGGCTCTTTTTGCCCACCTGGACCCTGCCCCTTTTCTGGCCATGATGCCCTTGGCCTTGCTTCTAGCTCCCCTGATTGGTTTTCTGTTCCCTGAGCTAGCCCTGCCAGGGTTAGAAACTCCATTCCTGAGTTTCTTCTAAAAGTCATTAGTGTCTAAAGCCCTGACCCCCACCCTTTCTACCCTTTCTAGGGAGACTGAGGGTCTCTGAAGGTGTCCCCCCTCAGATGAGGGGTTAGGTGGGGGGGTGTGGAGTGCTACGGGACGGAGGATGTGCCCTCAACCTAACTTGCTGCATTTCCCCCAGGTGGCTCTTCCTGGCTGCATCTCCAGGACTCCTGGTGTGGTCTCTCTGGAGCCCGCGTGACTCTGGACTCCGGCCACAGTGATACAGGGAGCAGCCTTTGGTGGTTTTCTGGAACTCTGGACAATTCTCGAGAGACCTCATCTTTTCCAGCTGCTCAGACGGCGCCTCAGACAAAAGGATCAAGGGCCCTTCTGGTTGGCGCTTGACTGAGGACAGGCCCTGGCTCTGGAGGGAGGGCTATGAGGGAGGCTGGCCACCCCCTGCCCCTCCGTGTCCACCTGGACCCTGCCTATCAGACCTTACCGTGTGTGCCTGGACACCACTTTTTGGCCCTGTGCTGACCTGATGGCTCTCTGCAGCCCTGCTCCTGGGCCAAGGCCCCGTGGACCCTTACCAAGGCTGGGTCTGGAAGGACCCTCCAGGCTGGGGCAGGACCACAGGGATGGGAGTCAGGGTGGAGCTGCCTAGTGGAAAGGAGGCCAGGCACAGCTTCATGGGCTCCATCGCCTGGAGTCTGTCTTGCGCCGTTTGCCTTGAGCGATTCTCATTTTTGTGGGTGCTTTTTGGATGAGGTTTTTCTCTGTTGCTCTCTGCCTGATGGTCACAGGAAGAGGGCAGTCAGGGTCTGGGCGGAGTCTGGGTCTTCCCCCAGTGTGGTTGAGTTTTGGGGGACAGATGGAGGGGCAGAAGCTGTGCTATCCTGAAAGGGGAGGGTTTGTAAGAGATGAGGAGGCCCGGGTAGGGGGAGCTTGCCAGAGGGAGACAGAAACTGGGCCCTTTTCGCACCATCCAAAGGGAACAGGCTGGATCCAGCCTTGTCCCCAGGCTCGAGGGGTCAGGTGACCCCAGCCAGATCTCTGATCTCTGTTCCTTATTGCACAGATCCTTGATTCTGTCCTTGGGGGACCAGGCAGGGCAGGCCCCAGGCACATGAAGCCCTCCCTGTCACACGGCTGCACGTTCACCTTCCTGCGTACGTCTCCATTCTCCGCTCTCCGCTCTGCAGCCTGTCTGGGGGGCGGGAGCAGGGGTCTAGTGCTAGCCCAGAAGCAGTCTGTGGGTCTCCATAGGCAGGTTGAAAAGCCGGGTGTTCTCTTCCTAAGTGGAGAGGGAGCCTGAATTAGCTCGAGCTACACTAAAAACAGACCACACCCTGGGAGGGAGGCTTAAACAGTGGAAATGTGTTTTCTCATAGTTCTGGTAGCTGGAAGCCCAAGATCCAGGTGGGAGTGATGGTTTCTCCCAAGGCCTTTTCCGTCAGCCTGTAGAGAGCCATCTTCTCGATGTGTCCTCACTGGGCCTTTTCTCTGTGTGCACTTAGTGGGGGAGGGAGGAAGAGGAACCGATCTGGTGTATCTTCCTGTTTTTCTAAGGAATGCCAGTCCTGTTGGAGGAGGGTCCCACTCTTAGGGCCTCTTTGAGCCTTAATTTCCTCTGTAAAGTTCCCATCGCCAAATACCGTGGCTTTGGGGGTGACGGCTGCAACCTATGGATTTGCGGGGGCGGGATCCAGTCACACAGATGCTCACTGCAAAGGTGGAAAGAAGGAGCCATTTTCCCCTCAGCAGCCCCACAGCCACGGGGAGAGGGAGGGAGAGCAGAGGTAGGGGACATAGGGACTGAGAGTAGGTGACACTGTGCTAGGATGGTCCCAGTGCTTTAGGGATACATGGAGCTGGCTGGACCAGGGCAGTGAGGAGGAGTCCCAGGGGAAGGCTGTCCTGGGAGGAGCCTGAGCTTTGGAGCCTCAGGGTGTGTCCCCCGCTACACAATCTTGAGCAAGTCACCTCACCTCTGTGAGTCCGATGCCCATTCTGTAACAGGAGCCATCTGCTCTGCTGGAGGGGAGGGCAGTGCAGGAGGAGTCCGTAAAGGCTCATGCCTGCCCAGTGCAGGGCTCCTAGCAGGTTGCTCCGTCAACACTCCCATCCCTTTGGGGGTTTAGATTCAGGGCTTATCTATTTTCGGTGCTCCAGAACTGCCAGCTCGGCATCTTCTAAGCCAGAGGCACTTCCACTGCCTGTGTTTCTTAATATCTACTTTGAATCAGCTTGGGGAGGTAGCTGCACTTTATGGCCTCCCGAGTAGCTCCAAATGCCTCCTGGGGTACCCTCTCATCAGGAGTGAGAGCCTACCATGGGCCCTTTTTTTTCTGTGCTGGTCGCTTGCAGGGGGATATAAGTGAAGCTCTAGGCACGATTGAAACCTACAGGATGGCACGGCCAAGCAATTGGAACTGGAGGACTGGAGAAGGGGGCAGAGAACAGTCCACTCAGTCATAGGTTCTGAGTGCTTGGGGGTGGGGGACAGGAGTAAGGTCCCAGAATCACCTGGACAGTCTTCCCAGCAAGGTTTTGAAGGATGAGAAAATGTGGCTTAGCTGACAGCTTCCAGGTCCCTGGAAGAGATTCGCAAGTAAGTCCTAGGAGATACCATTGCTTTTACCAAAAAAAAAAAAAAAAAAAAAAAAAAAAGGTTCAAATTCAACCAGTTTCTAAAAATGCAGGACTTATCAGAGCCTTTAAAGTGCCGATGGGAATTGTGAGTACTCAAGGACAGGCAGGATTCAGTGTTCTCCTGTTTTATGGCAATAGAGCCTTTTTCTTATGGGGCATCATTTAGAACTGAGGGGGCCATCTGGTGGGGCTTCTGTGGAAAAACCACAGCCGGGATAGGAGATGACACAGCTTGACACACTCAGGGGCTTTATAGCAGTGGCTGGAAAGGCAGTAGATGAGGAGGTGCCAGGGGAGTTGGAACTCAGTTCCAGGAGTCAAGTGAGCTCTGTGCAGTTTTGGTATGGGCTGAAGAGGAAGAGGGCCGGCCAGTGGTCAGAGTAGCTGGAAGCCTGGCACTTGGTGGTGGAGGTGTCCACTGGACATGGTACCTCTGGGCTTGATGCATCAACTCTTTTGTGAAAGATGCTGGTGTGTGTGCCCGCGTGCCTGAGTGTGACAGGATCCAGCCTTCTGGGAAGGGGCTGACCAGAACCAGGCAGGGGTTTCCGGCCAGGACCAGCAGGGTCTCTTTTCGGGGGGAGGGCCCTTGACGCCCACAGCTGAGAAATTGGGAAGCAAAAACGCTCTGGGGTGGGGGCCACAGGAGAGGCTTCGTTCTGGGGGGCTGAGGAGCATGGAGGTGGACCCCCTGCCCTGGTCAGGCCCCTCTCCCTGGCTGGTGGGAACGAGAGGCCTCCGGAGGGGCCGGGGCCGTGATGCATGGTGTGATTAACCTACTAACCCAGGGCTCGGCCAGGCCGCTGCAGCGTGTGACGAGGTGCCTGGCCTTCTGCCAACTGACTAACCCACTAACCAGGCCCCAGCATGCCCTACTAACCCCCTGCAGCCAGACCCTACTAACCTTGCAGCTCATGGGCCTTCCAAGGGGCTGGGACGTGGGGGCAGACGACGCTCCAGAAGGCCCTGCCCGTGGCCTGGGATCTCTGTGCAGACCCACATTCCAGTACAGGGCGTGCGAGCAGGACTCGCCAACTCTGCCACTTCCTGCTGGGTGATTTGGAGCAAGTCACCTAACCTCTCTGAACCTGGTTTCCTCAGCAGCAGAGGGGGGGCTATGATCTTCACCTCACAGGCTGTGGTGAGGATTCTTGTGAATATAAAGTTCTTGACATGTGGCAGATACTTTAAAAAAAAAAAAATGAGTGAGGGTTGGGGGTGGGAAGCCCAGAAAACCTGATTAATCACGTCCCCTGCCTTGGCCATGGTCCCTCTGGGTGTTCTGCACACAGAACCTTCTGCCTGGGGCCAGACACTCGCTTTGAACCCTGTCTCTTCCCCACATTCTTCCTTGTTCCAAGCTTTCTTTTCTGTAGGCAGCTCTTTTGTTCGATTACTAACTTGTCTAACCAGGGGGGGGTCCCTCAACCGTCCCCTGCCCATCCCTTAACCAACTAATGGACCTGTGTGTGTTCTTCCTTTTCTCCTAGTGACTCCTGTGTGTGTCTGCTGAGGTGCTCCCGTCCGCTGGTGCTGTGCTCTGACTTACTAACCCAGCCCCTACTAACCTCGTTTTCTCTTCTTACTAACCCCAGCCCTGCCGAGCTCTGGGCAGCCCCTCCTTTTGGCAAGCAGAGATCCTGGGGCCGATCCTGCACACCGATGCCCCAGTTTGCTGCCTCAATTGGCTGAGTTCAGAGTCCACTGGGCCAGGTCTAAGGCAAGGGACGGCCGTGTTTACCACACCAGTGGCCCACAGGAGGTGGCTGTCATGCGGACGTAGGAGGTCGGCCTCCGAGCGTGAACATCTCTTCTTTGTGCGGAAGTCTGGTGGCCACTGGGAAGGGGCGGAACCAGGGAAACCTCTGGGATTTCCCTGGGTGGGGAGGCCTGTGGGTCTGCAGCATGGAACACTGGGCTCTTCCCAGCCAAGGGGCAGAGAGAAGGGGCCTGCGGCCTGTGTGTCCTCCTTTGGAGGGAAACAAGGGTGGAACTGACTCCATCGGAAAGTGACAAGAAGAAGCATGGTCCTACACAGGAAGTCAATGGGATCGTGTGCCGCACCCGGAAGTCAGCGAAAGGGGGCGTGGCCCACACCAGAAGTCAGTAAGAGGGGTCCCTGCATAGGAAGTCAATGAAAGGGGTCTTTACCACACTGGGGATCACTGAGTGGAGCATTTAGTACAGGAAGTTGGCCAGAGGGGCATTTCTTAACCGGAAGTCAGAAGTCAGTAAGAGGGGTTTCTCACCTTATCACTAGGCATGACAAGGACAGGCCGAAAGATCAGTGAGAAGGGCCCTTCTTGCAACAGTAGTTGGCTAGAGGGGCCCTTCCCCTCCTTGAAGCCAGTAGAGAGGCGTTCCCCACACCGGAAGTAGATATGGGCCATTTTTCACACCGGAAGTCGTCGAGAAATGCTGTCCATGTCAAGAAGCTTGGGAAGGCAAGGAAGAAAACAGAACTACCCTGTGTTCAGGGGTTCGCACAGGAAGAAAGTAGGAAGCAAGACATGAACCCCAGGGCCTCCCAGTGTCCTGCAGTCCCTCAGGCCAGCCAGAAATTAATCCCCGGCTCCCAGTCCTGTTCCCACCCATGGCCCTGCCTCAGCTTGCCTTCCCCAGAGCCCGCCAGCCGCTACACCAGGGCCACACCTGGGGGTGATTTTATGCCTCACCTCCAGTAGGCACCTCGGTCTGTCTCTGTGGGCTAATCTCTGGCTCCTTTGCACTAACTCTTGCTCTCACCCAGCTAATCCCTGCCTCGCCCTGGCTGCCCCTCGGGGGGCTGCCCACTAACAGCCAACCCTACCCATCTGGGGGGCGCCAGGCTCCCGGCCTGGCTCTGACCGGCTCTTAATTAACTTCTCCTTCACCTTGACTAACTCCTGCCCTCCTGGTCTGTTCCTTTCAGCGATAACTAACGGCTTGTGGATTTCTTTCTGACTAACAACAGGTCTAACACTACTTGTTACTATTACTGTTAACAGCTTGGATGTCGGCATGGCTGGGATGGGGCTAACGCAGGTTTGGAACATGACTAATCCCGGCAGAGGTGTAGTTTCGTAGAGTTGGACTTGGCTTCTGCTCTGGTCAGAGCTATCTGTAGTCAGTAAAGATCGGGGGATTCCAAAGGAGGTGCTAGGGCTGGGGTGTGGCCCAGGCATGGCAAAATGGTACCCATTGAGGGTGGGATCAGAAAGCATGGTCAGCCGTGAAGGGTTATAGCCGCTGGAATCCCATCAACCTCTAACAGACTGCATTTGGGTTTTTTTAAATAATATAGCTGCCGTAGGCCAAATGGGTGGATGCAACTCTTGTGGGCTTCAACACGACTATCTGGTGTGGACAGAGGACGTGCCATTATGCATGGAATCATTGGTCACCAGGCCAAGACCTAGACTCCTTGATTTGGGGACTTGAGAGTTTTGGAAGTTCCAAGAATGAAGCTTAGGATCTGAATATTCAGAAGGGTTTAGATTCCATCGTCCATTCACACCTTAGTATAAATTAGCTCAGCTTCCTCTTTAGTCTTCTCTGCAGTGTAGCTGCACTGAGATGTGAGTTTGGCTGCAAGGGAGTTTGGTTTGCTTCAGGGTGGGGGGAGGATCCTTTGGCAGCAGAGGAGGAGAGCCATGGGGTCAGGGGATCTTGGGCAGGGGGTGAAAGGTAACATCAGGCTGAGATGGGGATGGGAAGAGGGGCCATTTTGCTGGCCCAGTCTGGTAGTTTGGTTCTGTGGGAAAGGGTAGTTCACGGCAGGGCTTGGAGGACTGGATCTGTTCAGGGCCAGGGTCAGAGGCTGGCCTGGAGACTTAGAGGCAGGTTGCTTGGGTCATTGAGCGCTTTGACAGCCATGGGCTTGGAACAAATCTAATGCACCTGGCAGTGGGGCCTTAAGGGAGGCCTGAACTACAAAGGGAACAAGAGAGGAGAATGCATTAGGAAGAGCTTGTGGAGGCAGCCTGGGTCATCACAGGGACAGACTGGATGGATGGGGTGGAAGTGGGGGAAGCACCTCTCTGATGCCCTCTAGTGGCCTCCCTGCCCATTTCTCTGGAAGCAGGAAGCTTGGGCCCTTGGCTTTCCTGGAAATTCTCTTTATTCACCTGCAAAGATCTTGATGTTGCTGAGGACCTAAGGTGAGCCCAGCACTGGGTGCTGGAATCCACCTACAGGCCCTTCCATCTGGTGCTTGTATAGCTCAGTGGGGGAGTTAGAGAACTTAACATGTAATGCAGTGAGATGGGTGCTGTGTAGGGCTGGGCAGGGCTGTGGAAGCACCCAGAAGGCGGACAAGGTTGCTGTGCACCTAGTTCATGTCAGGCATGGTGCTTGGTGTTGTGAACAAGTGCTGATTAAGTCCTCTGCTCTCCAGGACAGTTCATGCTGGTGCATCGGGTGGGCGCGGGGTAGAATGGAGTGTAGGCAGTCAGGGCAGGCTTTCTGAATGGGAGACATCTAAGCTGAGCCCTGGTTAGGTGCAGTGGGGCTGAGTTCCAGGTAGTGGGAATGGAAGACACAAAGTTCTGGGCATTGGAGAGGGTCGAAGAGGTTCAGGAAGGTTCATGGGGAATGTAGCAGGAGACAGATGGGACATGGACAGGCACCAGGCCCTGTTGCCTGGGAGTTTTGGATTTGTGTTAAGGGCAACGGGGAGCTATGGATGTGACCTGAGGAGGGGAGAGTTGGATCTTCAGGCTAACAATTTGGCTATTTCAGCCCAGGTGGAATTCTGAGGCGCTTACAATGTGTTCTGGTCAATTTTAGATAAGTGATAAGAACCTGAAGCTAAGGGACCCTTAGATCTGTCGTGAGATAAATAGAATCCTGAACCCCTTGGTCCAGCTGCAGTTAGTGCTGCAGTGACCAGAAAGCCAGGAAGGGGCTTGGCTGGGGTGACAGGGACAACTGAGAGGACGAGCAGCCCTGAAAGGGGGTCACCCCAGCCCTGGGGGTATGCGGCTCCCGGAGAAGTTCTGAGGAGATGTCCTCATGGACTGCAAGTCTCCAGGAGAACCTCACCTGTCCTGTGTGTCTGCCAGAGGGACACGCATGTGTAGAGTAAGCTTCCAAGAGGCAGAGCCTGGTCCCAGGGAAGGAGACATGTGTCATGAGGGGGAACAACTCTTCTGGAGGTGGAAGAAGAGGGACTAGGCCCCCTTTGAGACAGGTGGTGGTGACGGTGAGAGTCCAGGATTCTGTGTGTGAGTGTGTGTCCATGTGTGCATGCATGTGTGTTCTTGACTTAATACCTAAGGAAGCTGATCCCAAGTAGGCACAGTCTGTTTACCCCTCCCTGACCCAAGCCTTTGATGTTCACGCTGGGGTCAAGTCCACTGAACATCAAGCTCGTTAGGAGGAGGACTGTATGAGCTGGGGAGTTGGTGGCATACTGTGTTCAGGAGATGTCTGGGGTGGGGGACTGGTCCCATCCCAACAAAGCATCCTGAAGTTCCTTCTTGAGAGTCTGTCCAGGGACCCACTGTTTTACTTTAACCAGAGGAGACACTTTCTGTGTGGGGATAGATACTCTGCTACAAATTAAAGACCAGATTCTTATATGGATCCAGCAGTGGAGTGTGAACTTGGCTGTTTTTACTGATGAATGTAGCTTTCGTGTAAATACCATTTTGATATTAAAATCTGACTTCACACCTGAAGGATGGCTGTTGCTTAAGAGGTAGGAGGGATTGCCTACGTAGTTCAGGGGAGGGTGGGGAGCCAGGAACATTTTCGAGGAGACAAAGTGAGTTCTTAGCTTTTTCTTGAGATTCTGACCTTAGAAGTCAACATGATGGGGCCATTCCTCTTTATTTTCCATTGTGGGAAAATACACACAAGATAAAATTTATCATCATAACCATTTTGAGTGTTACAATTCAGTGACATTAAATACTTTCACAACGTTGTACAAACCATCACCACTAATGTTATTTTAAAGAATAGCCTTAATTTTTGCCTTGGACAATGCTTCAGAGAAAATCCGGGTTCTTGTTACCTGGGAGCTTATGGTTCATTGGGAAGGCAAATAATTCCTTGGAGACAGAGAAAAAGGTGAAAGAGTTCAGGGTATGGGTAAAGGACTGGCAAATTCATGGCACAAATGTCAATGACCTCCATTGCAGCTACTGTGGCAGACATTGCTAGTCAATCACCTATCTCTCTTTGGGAACCTGGACGCATCTTCAGGATCTGTCTCAAAACAGTCTTCTAGGCAGCTGGGACCATTCTCAGGGTAGCTTTAAAAATTTGGAGTCAGTCCTAGGATTGAGATTCCTGACGAACCTCCTTCTGAATCCCAGCTTTGTCCTTTCCCGTTGTGAGACCTTGGGCATGACTCGCCTTTTTTGAAGAATGGGGACAGCACTCTCACCTGAGAAGACGTCCCAAGGGAGTGTTCTCGCAGAGTTGAGATAGACCCTAATCCCTCACAATTGTTGCCCTGAACTCTCATTCTAAGTTAGCACCCAGGGGCGCCTGGGTGGCTCAGTGGGTTAAACCTCTGCCTTTGGCTCAGGTCATGATCTCAGGGTCCTGGGATCGAGCCCCTCATCAGGCTCTCTGCTCAGTGGGGAGCCTGCTCCCCACCCCCCTGCCTGCCTCCCTGCCTACTTGTGATTTCTGTTTGCCAAATAAATAAATAAATAAATAAATAAATAAATATCCCAAGTTAGCACCTGATGGTGGGACAGACCCCAAGAGAGCCATCACAGAAGAGGTCAGGGGATGTGAGGTGAAAGAGGGCAATAAGGGAAGGTTTCCTGGAAGAGGTGACACACAAGGGAAACCTTGAAAGATGGGAAAAATCAATCAGTTGGGATAAAATAGCCCTGGCAATGCAGAATATTCCAGAATGGCTCCTCCAAGATTCATCAGACTAGTTCTGGCAGAGATGGGGGTATGGGCGTTGGGCAAGGTAGAGTGGGCACTCCAAAAGAGGTTACGGCCTGAGCACAAGGTGGAGGTGGAGGCAGAAATAGGGGACAGTGGCCAGGACAGCACTCTGGAACTGAACCTGCACACACACATACACATACCACCTCCCAGCCCCACGTATAATTCTCAACTCCTCCTGCCCCTTCTATGATCCAGAAGGACACTGGCCCTGTGCCTGCAGTCCTGGCTTCCAGTTTTAATTCCATGGCTGTCCCGTCTGGGTGATCTTCAGGAGTTGCTCTCTTTCCCTGGGCTTCAGTGTCTTCTATAAAAGGAACGAGTCCACCGAGGGGACCTGAAAGGCTCTCTTCTCCTTGAAGGATTAACTGGAAGAAAACTTCCTCCTAGACTTCCTAGAGGCTTCCAGACACTTGCTGGTGTCTTTCCAATGCCTTTTTCCTTTCTCCTTTCCCCCACTCTTCACCTAGCATTCACTGAGTCCTTCCTATCCACTGGGCACTTTCCTAGACTCCGGGAAGCCAGGCCACCAGCTTTCTGTCCCTCTATCCCACCTTCCTCATTCTCCCAAGGATTTCTGCTCTGGCTGTTCTCTTTGCCTGGGATATATGTCCCTCTGCTTTTCATATTGTTAACTTCTCGTGGCTCTTGGGTCTCAGGTCTCAGCAGAATGTCACCTCCTTAGAGATGTCTCTCCCCTGACTTCTCCATCTATAGTAACTCTATCAGTTCTCAAACATTCTGGTTTTGGGACCCTTTTATACTCTTACCATATAGGAAATGGTTGTTCCCCAGCTGGGATGGGCACTGACTATTTGAAAAGCTCAACTAGCTCCCTGTTTCATTCATTCTGAAAAATGTTCTTGACACCTGACTCAGTGCTAAGCATGATGCTGGGTACTCAGGGTATAACCACGACGCAGGCAGGCATCATCCCTATGGTGATGTCCTGGACGTGAGCCCATAGATATGAAATCACAAACTGTGCCCAGGTTTACGGGGACAGGGAACACCTCACAGGAGGAACAGGAGAGAAGAACTGGTGTAACGAAAGTCTACCATGTTAGAAACAAAAAGGGATGTGTTTTAAAAAGAATTGTTTAGGGGCACCTGGCTGACTTAATCAGTTGAGTGTGCAACTCTTGATCTTGGGATTACAAGTTTGAGCCCCAAGTTGGATGTAGAGATTACTTAAACATAAAAATCTTAAAAAAAAAAAAAGTCTTGTTTATCCATTCACTGAGAAAAAATAACAGTAAGCTCATGGCTTGCTAATGTAAATAACGCATTCTTTTTTTAAACTAGGCTCCATGCCCAATGTGGAACCAGCGTGGCAGGGCTTGAATTTACCACCCTGAGATCAAGACCTGAGCTGAGATCAAGAGTCAGTTGCTTAACGGACTGAGCCACCCTTATGTGTTAGGTGCCCCTAAATGTGTTAGGTGCCCCTAACACATTTCTTATAAGAATAACTTTATTTTCAAAACAAAATAAATTCAGTGAGAAACATTATTTTTTAAAAATTAAAAAAAAGAATTTATTTATTTGATACAGAAAGAGAGAGTGAGAGAGGGAACACAAGCAGCGGGAGTGGGAGAGGAAGAAGCAGGCTCCCTGCTGAGCAGGGAGCCCGATGAGGGCTCAATCCCAGGACTCTGGGATCATGACTTGAGCTGAAGGCAGATGCTTAACGTCTGAGCCACCCAGGTGCCCCTAACACATTCCTTATAAAAATAACTATTTTCAAAACAAAATAAATTCAGTGAGAAACTATTTTACTTTTGGGGGGTTGGGGGTAAATCTCTGTTGGATTTTGTTATCTGCTTCTGCATGCACTCTGTTGTAATGTCACATGTCATGTAGCCTCTGGAAAACTCCATCATACACTCATGACAGAAGGAGACGAAAAAGAAATTAATGTCTCACTGGGTCCCCAGATCTCCTGACCATAGCTTGGGAATCACAAGACCTGTTTAATTCTTGCTTTTCTTTCTTAAAATGTATGCCCATCTGAAATGACCTTGCTTATTTGTCTGATTCCTTGTTTACTGTCTATCTCTGGTCTTGTTTTTCTGCCTGTTTCTGAAAGGCTGCTGGGTGTGTGGAGGGAGGGCGGATCTCGGATGGAGCCCTTTGCAGGTGCTCCAAACGGCCCACCCAGAGCTGCAGTTCTTCAGTATGACCAGCAGATGATGGTGTTGCACCAAGACCAAACCTGGTTCTTCTCAGTGCATTGGGGATGATTTGTTGCGGGGTGGGGGGAGCGGGTGTTTACTATTTGAATCCCAGAATTTCAGGTAGGGGAAGAGAAAAGACTGGAGAGAATACAGCTGAGGGCAGCAGTTTGGAAAAAACTCTGCTAATTTCTGTTCTGTTGAGGGCCTCTGTTCTTAACAGAAGCCAAGCCAGATTGACTCTCCCTCTTCAAACCTTTTTTCTTCTCTGAAAAACAGGCAAACTCTGACTCTGGCTTCATTTCCCCATGTTTCTTTTGACAAAGGTCACTTTATTGTGATCGCACTGGTAGCTCAGTGTCTTCTAACGCTCTCCTCCTGAGGTCTAGAATATTCCAAGGGCCAGTGGCGGGCTCTACCTATAAGAAGACTATGGTTCCACAT
Source organism: Mustela erminea (assembly GCF_009829155.1). Lineage (NCBI taxonomy): Eukaryota > Metazoa > Chordata > Mammalia > Carnivora > Mustelidae > Mustela > Mustela erminea. The sequence goes on along the minus strand of NC_045626.1, from coordinate 72,786,726 downwards.
TCTACCTCTAAAACCCTTGCTTAGCCCACCTGGGTTGACGAGATGGTGGGGACTATTTTCTGAGTGCTTCCTGTAGGCAGAGTCTGTGCTAAATGGTTCATCCTTGTTGATCACGGAATGCTCACGACATTTGAGAGGTTGGTTTCACTATCCCCGTTTTTGTAGGAGGACACTGGAGCTCAGAGAGGTGAAGAGAGAGACATGCTCAGAGACACAGAGCTGGAGGAGCGGGTAGCCTGTGGCAAGTGTAACCAAACTGCTGACTCCATCCTCTCAATGAGGTAGGCCCATCCATCCCTCTACACCGGTTTCTCTCTCTCATTACTCCTTCTTGTGAGGTGTTCAGTCCTCGGACAGCTGAGGACAGCTCGTGATTTCATATCTACGGGCTCACTTATGGCTTCTTCTGGTCTGTGAGCTCCGCAGGGGTGGGGAGGATGCCTGCCTGCTTTGTGGCTGTACCCCAGGCACCTAGCTTCGTGCTTGGCCCCGAGTCGGGGGTCAAAGCTCAACCCAGAGGCAGCTGAGCCCTGCAAGTGGGTGGCTGACTCAGAAGCAGCCAGATCCACCCTTCACTGGCTATGTGACTTAGGGCTTTCCCCCCGGCCTCCGTTTCTTCATCTGTAAAATGGAGATAACTCCCGTCTCCCTCTCAGAGAGGTTGTCATGATTCAGTAAGAGGGTGGATACAAAAATGTCAGCATGGGATGGGCTCCCTCCCTCCCCTGCGGGTTGTCCTGTCCCCGGCAGGAAGACAGAGCTGCCTGAGGATCAAGTGGGGCAACCGTTGGACCAAGTTACCGAGAAAGCTGGCAGGCAGCCCAGCAGGGTCTCGGACCTCCCTGTGTCCCCAGCTCCCAAGCCGGTGCATGTGGGCACCCCAGGAGCTCAGGCAGGGCAGCCAGCTCCCTGTGGGCATTTCTTACCAGGCCCATGGCAGCTCAACAGATTCTCCAAGCAAAGTGCCCCCAACAAGGCCAAAGTCACATGGCGGGAGGGGGTGCCAGAGCCCCCTCTGGGGAGCTGGTGTGGTTCAGCTGAAACACAATTGGCTTCCCAGTCCCAGCACCAGGGTCTTCTCCTGTGGGAAGGAAGCCTCCTCCCAGAGAAAAGCTGTGGAATGTGAGGAATGTGCTGGAACCTCTAGCAGGGCCCAGGATGGAGGAGGCCTTGGAAGCCTAGGGCGGTAGGGGCATTTTCCCAGCCATCTCAGGGCCACTGGGGAGCTCATACCAGACATCACCTTTTGGCACTGGGGTCAGGCCTCAGCCTCCTCAAAGCTTTCCCAGGTTCTCAGGCTGGGAGTGCTGGAGCCCCTCCTGGGGTCGGCGTGGCCTCTGACATCAGCCCATCAGCAGCACCAGCACCCTGGGGTCTGGGCTGAGCCCTGTGCAGGGCATGGTGTGGAGGGAAAAACCCCGCTGAGCTCGGCTCTGGGTCACCTGGAGGTGGGAAGGATCCAGTTTCAAATCCTGACTCAAATGCCGTGTCACCTTGGACAAGTCAGTTCCCCTGTCCAAGCCTCTGTGTCCCCGTTTGTAAAACAGCGGGACCTCCTTCTTGGGAGATTGGCAAGGGAACTCCGTGCACATGACATTCCTGGTGCAGAATAAGTGTACAGGAGGTATTAGTGATTACTGTCGCTGTCTTAGGGTGTGTATTACAGAAATGGCTGCCACCGGATCTCCCACGCTCACTGTTGGGAGCCAGCCGCTCTGCTAGCCAGAGCCTGGGGACAGTCCGGGGCCATCCACAGCCCCGGACACCCGGGGCCCATCAAGCTACCACTTGGAGGTGGATCCTTTAGCTCTGGCTGGGCTGTCCCAAATGAGGCTGCACAGAGCAGAGACAAACTGTCCCTGCCAAGTCCGGCCCAAATTGCAGGTTCAGGAGCAAAAAGGTCCTGGTTTCAAGCCACTAGGTCTTGGAGAGTTTCCTTAGGCAACCAATACAGTTCCTTTACGAAAGCTCTCTGCTTCTCTTCTTTGCTCAGCTGAACTCAGGGGGTCCCTCCACCCCCGTCCCCCGCCCCCCAAGCCTGGTCCCTGGCCAGCAGCTCCTGTCTCAGTGATGCTGCGTGATTGCCCACTGGAAAAATCTGGGAGGCATCCTTTCCTCTTCCCTCACCTTCTGCTGTGAGCTTGGCCCAACTTCTGTCATTTACCCCGTAAATATCTGTTGATTCTGCCCACTTGTCTCTCTTTGTCTGTCTGCCAAGACACCTTTACTTCTGTCTGGGATGGCGACGACAGTCTCCTTGCGGGCCTCCCAGTTCCTCCTGCAGAACGGGAATCTGCATATGTAAATGATGCACGGAGCAGGAAAAACACAGGCGTGAGATTGCCTATACGTCGTGTGCTGGGTCTCTGCCGGTCACCTTCATCGCTCTCTTCCTGGCCTGTCCTCTTTGCTTCCCAAAGCCCAGGGGAGGAAGAGAACCCCTGACCACCACATCCCATCTGGGCTGAACATCCCACTAGCAGGGCGGGGGATAGACATTAAACACAGAGATGAGCATGTTAGCTGTTTCCTGTGCATTGCTATGACAGAAGTCAAGGAAGGCAGTCGGCCAGCGGCCTGGGCGTAGACAAGGTCAGGGCGTGGGATTTGAGCTTCTGGGAAAGAGTCAGCTACATGGTATTAAGGGGAAGGGAGTATCAGGCAGGGGGACCAGCAAGGGCAAAATCCCTGAGGTGGGAAGGAGCTGGTATACTGGGGGGACAGAGACAAGGCAAGGACCCGAGAGGCTGGGGAGACGTTAGGATGGAGGGGCAAGATGGAGAGTCCAGCAGAAGGCTGTGGCAGGGGTGTCCAGGTGAGAATCCGCATGGGCATAGCTGGATGGAGACCCCTCTTTCCTCTGCTCTGGCTGCCTATGCCCGTGACTTTTAGTGGTCTCTGACCAGATTCCTTGAAAAGGCGCTCCCTCCCCATCTCTGAGGCAAGGATCTCTCCTAATAGACTCCCTTTCTTCTGGAAACCCAGCTTAGCTGCCCAGGCGAGGACTTCCCAGCACGGTCTAAAAAGCTGTGATTGAGCCATTTGTCACTGTCACACCCTTTGATCCTGGCCACGTCCCTGCCCTTACCACATCCTGTCTGTCCTCTTTGGAGGGACTGCTTCCCTGACAAAGTGGCTGAAAAAAACACAGCCCGTGTACACAGCACTTGTATTCTTGTCTGGAATGACGGGCTGTCTGACCTCTGGAAAGTCACTTCACCCCACTGAGCCTCAGTTTCCCCTCCATGCCAGTATCACAGTGTTGGCAGATTGGTTCAACAAGAGGGTGGTCGGTAGAGGGTCCGTGCTTTGTGAGATGCCGTTTAGAGTCGGGGAAGCAATTCATGTGATATATGCATTGGTTTTCCCAACTGGGTTGTTAGTCTCTTGAAGGGCAAAGACAATGCCCAGTGTCTCCTTGGGGGGCGGGGGGGGGCATGCTGTATATACCACTGATGCCCATTACAAGGGACCCTTTAGAGACAAAGTGTTCTTCAGGCTTACCTGGGAAACCCCTACTCCATGCCAGCACCACCTGCCCCAAGATGACATCCAGCAGACCTGGCTTTCCGTGGGTCTTACTGGTCCTGGGAGCAGCTCTCAGCCAAGCCAGTCAGGGCTCTGGCTTTTGTTTCCTTGTGTGGATCTTTCTATCCAGTCAGGCTAGTGTGTCTCCAAAGGAGGTCCCCAGACTTCATCTGAATTCCCGAGGACAGCGTGGTCTTTACAAATGCAGACCCCTCTGACTCAGAATCTCAGAGGGCAGACCCAAGAGTCTGACTTTTTCACAAGCTGCCAGCCAAGTGATTGTTCTGTTCACAGATGTTCTGAACCACTCACTGCATCACAGGTTGAGCTGCTGGGCAGGGGGAGCTGTATCTCATAGATCCCCCAGGACCCCAGGTTCCCCACAGCCAACTCCTGCCCAGGAACTGTGTTTTGAGTGAAGGAATGATGTGTTAGCAGGGATGTATGTGTTTGAGTGTGTGTGTGTGTGGGGGGGGGGTGACTATTCCTCCCCTGCCTTACCAAGAGTCCCCAAGATGGGCACGAAATCTCACCACATTTTCTGCCACGGGGAAACTTCACCACTAAGAATTCCCCCTACCCCGGCTGTATAATCTGTTCATTAATACACAGTATTGTAAAAGTGATCTATAATTAGATGCTAACCGAGTTTGCGGGAAAATTGGGTGGGCGAGGTCAGCAAGGTAAACCGGGAGCCAGCTGATTGTTATGATCAATCAATAACCTATTTATTCCCCAACATTTCTATTAACCTCTGCCAGCCAATCACAGTTTCAATTTGAAAGGCTGGGGTCCGCTTTGCTGACTGGACAAGTCTGATTGAAAGCGGGCCCCTGACACGACCCCAAGGGCGAAATCCAATTAAAATCATTTTCACTTGTAGATTAATATTTTTAGCATGTTCTACATCCTGGGATTCATCATTCCTGGCAATAACTAATGTCTTGTGACAAGAGCAGGTGGATTGGCACTGCCATAAATAATAATTGTGATTAATTAGCTCATCACATCCTAGAGTGGCTTTGGGGTGGCGGTCAGAGCAGCTTCTGGGAACTTCTCCCACCAAGTGGGGACCCCTTTGAATCAAGACACTGGAATGGCCTTTTCTAGGTGGGAATGGAATTTATCTGTCTCTGGCTCTGACTCCCTCTTAAACTGGGAACTTCTGCTCAGGTGTGTTATCCATCTGAGCAAGGCACTTAACTGTCTGGCATATCCGGCTTCCCTTCTTTGGAGACTGGGTCTTAATCTGCTCCTCCACATTTTTATAGCAGGACCTGCCACATTTCTGCAGCATGGCCTCACTTTTGGACGTTGTTGATTGAATTAGGGGTTGGGATTAACCTACGAAGCTCAGCCAAAGTAAACTTCATAGCTCCGCCCCTGGATGCTGTTGATTGGACCAAGGGTCGGGTCCCCCCTCCCAAACTGGCCAACGAAAGCCATTTTTTTGGTGGGGGGAGGATTTTGGAATTACTTTGAAGGAAAAAGGTCCTACTAGCCCAACCCAGCAGGGTATCTGTTGACTGCCATTTTCTGTCCTGTTTACTGGGAAGTAGTTGCAAATAAAAGCCATGCTGAGAGAGGGGAGAAGGGATGAGGGCAGAAGAAGGGATATGCCAGGTTTCCTACGACATCCCGGTTCCTATTGCCAACTCTTCCTGAGACCCGGCTGCATTCCATCTCGGGTTCTCTCAGATCCCGGTTTGCGTAATAACTATTCTTTCTCCCTACCTTCCTTGCTTGAGTTAACTTGAGTGAGTCTTACTTTCGACTGAAAGCGTCCCAACAAATTCAGAGCCCAAGGAGTGCCCAGTGGCATCCTGCAGGCTGATTCCAAAACCATCCTTTTCCTCCAGACTCCTCCGTGCAAAACTCCATGGTGGAAGAAGGGAGCATGGAGGAAGAAACAACTCACATTTATTGAAGATCGAAGTGCTACGAGCTTTTGAACCTCATCTGCTTAATCTTTCCCATCCTGGGAGCTAGATTTTATTCTGTTATGTTTGTTTGCAGGCGAGAAATCTGGAGTTCGGAAGTGTTGAATAACTTGTAATAATAGTGATTTAGCCAAAGGGAACCTCTGCAGAAAGTCAACCAACAGATTGGAGGTCAGCCCCTTGAAATCCGGCAGAGCCCGATATCAGGATGCTAATGGGGTGGTGTTCTGGTGAGTTCTGGGATGCAGGCTGCCAGCTTCTCTTCATAGGTCCACATGGTGGAAAAAGCTATCTAACTCTCTAGCTTCTTTTTATAAAGGTGCTAATTCCATTCACAAGGTCTCCTTCTTCATGATCTAATTATACCCCAAAGTCCCCATCTCCAAATATAGTCACAGTGAGATTAGATTTCAATATAGGAACTTTGGGCAGAGGGACAAACATTCAGACCATGACAGTCCCAAATTTCAGTGTCCAAGTCATTTCAGTTGAGTATCAAAAACCAGTCTGGAGGCTTTGTACCACTGTAGTTTCCTGAGCTTCCTTTCTGGGGATTCACATTCCATAGGTCATTGGTCTGTGGTGCATTTTGCTTTTGAGATGTTTCCCAGAACATTTGGACACTCAGCGGGATTTGGAGAGTCACACGCACATTGCCACATTAAAGGCAATGAGAAGTCCTGCAAACAAGACACTCACGAATTTTTTTTAAACGCAGCTTACCAAAGTAAACTGAGCACAGATACCTTTCTGTCTTTTTTTTTTTTTTTAAACAACACCTGTTTTTTATAAGGTCCAATACTTAGAGACAGTCTACCAACATTTTCCACTTAATAATTCAATGCTCATATTATATATCCAGTGATTCTTTCATGCCTGTCCTACCACTTTCCTGAATCCACTGGGAGAGCAGGGTTGGGGTCAGTCTTAATTGCAATGTCACCCAAACAGAGCCTGATTAATTGAATGTGTTTCGAAATTGTTTTTGAACAAGGGACTGACAGCAAAGTTGATACTGGGAGAGAAGAAATCTAAAACTTAGAGATGTTGATTTTCCCTTAGACTTTCCAGATTGGAATCTCCTGATTATCATCCCATACCTGGTAATGGCTGGGAAGCTCATAGAACCACCTGTGGTTTAGAGTTGTGGACACTGGATGCTGTCAGTCCACCTCCTTCACTGAACTGTTTTTCTGCAGCCCTGGGATTCTTAACAAACTTGGTTTCCAGGTACAAGCCCTTCTGAGAGGTTTGGTTAAGAGGAGGTTCTCATCTCTCCACTTCTGCTTTCAGCCACCAGGGGATTGAAGAGAGCAGTGATAAGGTTATTTAAATGGACTTCTCTGCAGAGGAGGGAGCCCTTGTGTTGGAAATTGGGTTAAATTCAGCATGCATAAACCATTCACAATGACTCTTTACACCCCAGGAGCACTAAGATCCCACTAATCTTCAGTCAAAACAATTAGAGCATGAAGGGTGGTATATTTATCCCAAAGGCGCTTGGGCATCTGGAAGTTAGGAAAAGATTGGACCACCCACATTCATTCAGAGCTTTGACTTTGAGTGGTGCAGTGACAGAACAGGAGCCCCTTGACCCAGAAGATTCTGCTGGGTGTGGTGGAAAGATGGCGTGGGTCAAGTTGGCTCAGTCTATCCATCTCTCCTTCCACGAAATGAACATCTAGCATGTGCAAAGCACTTGAAATTCACCACCTCATTACATCCTTGCAAGAGCTTTGTTACCATTGTCTGTTACAACAGCAGAGGAAACTGAGGCACAAGAGAGTTAAATACTGTACCTTTTAGGGCCCCACAAGAAAGGCGTGGCACATTCAAATTAGTCTAGTTTGAGAGAAGCTTAATCAAGGCACTGTTTACAGAGGAGAGTCAGTGGATCTGTTTTCTATTGCTGGGTAACAAATGGCCATGACCCAGGGGCTTTACATAGCTCCCCTCTATTAGCTCACAGTTCTATAGGTCTGTAGTCCAGGCACAGTGTAGTCCGGTTTTCCACTAAGGATCTCACAAGGTTGAAATCAACATCTTGCCAAGCTGTGATCTCATCTTGGGCTTAGGCTTCTCTTTCAAGTTCATTCAGGTTGTTGGCAGAACTCAGTTCCTTGTGGCCATGGGACTAAAGTCCCTGTTTTTCAAGCTGGTTATTCTCCAGGGGGTACATTTAGTAGCTAGTGAACACCCTCAGGTCCTTGACACATATCCTTCTCCATAGGCAGCTCACTGCATGGATGTTTGCTCTTTTGAGGCCAGTGGGAGACATTCCCTCACACTTCAATCTCTTTACTGTCTCGCAGATCACCTGATTAGGTTAGGCCCACCCAGGGTATTGTTCCTTATGATGAACTCAAAGTCAGCTGTGAGTAGCTGAATCAGAGAGCAGCATCTCATCCTGGTCACACGCTCAGCCCACACTCAAAGAGAGGGGATTTCATAGGGTATGTTTACCTGGAGACAAAGATCTTGGGGGTCTTCTTAGTATTCTGCCCCCAAGGACAGGAAGCCAGAAACCTCCAAGCATATTGCAGCTCCTGGAGACTAGAATCACCATTGACTTGATTACCATTCCTGGTCATGAGGAAAGGGGGTGGTAACTGGATCTGGGAGACAGTGAGGGCCATGTGGAGTGGACATCTAGCATAAGCTGGGACTTTTGATTGAGGGACACAGCTAGTTTATGGCAAATGTAGTAAGGAGGGAACTAGGGACCAGATACCCTATATCCTGCTATTGCTCACCATTGGCCAATCTCACCCAGAAGCTGAAGGGCAAGGGAATCAACTCTTCATGCAGTTGATAGATGTTGAAGAGGGCATTGGGAGGGACACACAGAAAATATTCACCACAAGTGACATCTTGTGATCACATATCTAGTGATAACAGAGTTGAGATTCAAAGTGTTGGCTGGGCTGCTGTCTCATCTGAGGCTCAGCTGTGGAAGGGTCTACTACCAAGCTCACATGTTGTTGGCAGAATTCAGTGTGGACTGTAGGACTAAGGGTCTCAGGTTTTTTGTTGTTGTCATTGTTGTTTTACACTGGCTGTCATTTGGAAGCTGCCCTGAGTACCTTAGCTGGTTGTTGAGCGAGGACTGCTTTCAGTTTTTTGTCACACAGGCCTCCCCAACATGACTTCTGACTTCATCAAAGCCAACAAGATGGGCCCCCTAGCAAGATGGGCATTCCAGTGTCACACAATGTAACTGTCACCCTCAATGTGTTCTGTTGGCTAGGAGTGAGTCACATGTCCTGTCCACAGGCAAGGGGAGATCATTACACAAGGGAGTGAGTATTGGGAGGTAGGGATAATTGGGAGGCTGCTTTTGTGTCTGTCTGCCGCTGCCTATGTGAAGCAGATGGAGCCATCAGAGTGGAGATCTGCGTTGCCAGGTAGAGGGACACAGCAAGTGCAAAGGCCCTGAGCTAGGAGCCTGCTAGGAGTGTTTTACAGAACAGCAAGGAGCCAAGAGCAGGATGTGAGAGCAGGGGTTGAAGAGGTGGTGGGGATGGGAAAAGTCCTGTGGACTTTGTGGGTCAGAACTTATCATTGGATTTTATTCTGGGAGTGATAAGGAGCCACTTGAGGGTTTTGGGTAGTGTTATGCCAAGGTCCAATTTATTTATTGGTTTATTTCCCCAGATTAAAAAAAATGATGGTAGAAATACACATTACATTAAATTTCCATTGCAACTGGTTTAAAGGGTGTTTAGCTCATATTTGCAGTGTTTGTGACCACCACCACTGTTTAGTTTCAGGAAATTTTCATCATTCTGAAAGGAAACCTGGTACCCATTGGGAGTTGGTCCCCTTTTCCTCCTTCCTCCAGCCCACAGGCAGCTCACTCATCAGGTTTCTGTCTTCATAAATTTGCCTATCTGGGTATTTCATATAAATGGAATCATGCAGCATGTGTCTGGCTTCTTTCTTCCATAGTAATGTTTTGTTGTTCATCCATCATGGAGCATACATCCATAGTCCATTCCTTTTCATGGCCAAGTAATATTCCAATATATAGACATACTGCATTTTCTATATCCATTCAGCCATGGATAGATATTTGGATTGTTTCCATCTTTTTGGCCATTGCAAATAATGCTGTTATGAACATTGGTTTACAAATAACTCTTTGAACACCTATTTTTATTGTTGTTGTTGTTCTTTTGAGTGTATATGTACACACAGAAGATGAATTGCTCGGTCCCATGGTAACTCTAGGTTGACCTTGAGGAGTATCAGAATGCTTTCCACAGTGTCTTCACCATTTCACATTCCCAGCAGCAACATGCAAGGACTCCAATCTCTCACATCTTTGCCAAGACTTTTTATTTTATATGTGTTTTTGATCCTGGCTGCCATATGGGTGTGAGGTGGTCACTCATTGGGGTTTTGAGTTGCATTTCCCTGATGGCTAATGATGCTGAACATCTTCTCAAGTGCTCTTGGACATTTGCATAACATTTTTGAGAGAAATATCTATTCAGGTTCTGTGCCTATTTAAAAAATTGGGTTATTTGTCTTTTTGTTGTTGAGTTGTAAGACTTCTTCATATCAATTTATTTTTATTGGGCTATTAGTGCCACTTCCAGGAGGGCTCTGCCTGCAACCCCAGGCATCAGGAGCATCCTCTGCTTAGCAGGAAAGGGGATGGGAATACCTCTTCTCTTGAGTATCCTCCTGGCTGCCTTGTCTCCATCAGCTTTGCTCCAGAGAGTAGAGCCAATAATCTTTTCTTCTACTGGCCCCAGCCCCCTTGAAAATGACTCTGTAGGCTCCCTGAGGGACATTTGCCTAAATGCCTTGCTGCAGGCTGGTCAGATGGCTTTGTGGGAGTCTTTCCAGATGGGAGAAGAAGCTTCTCTGGGGAGGAATGATGGTGTCCAGCTCTGGTCTCTCCTCCTACCCCAGGTTAGTAAGAGACTCAGAGACTCTGGGGTTGGCCTGGAATTCTGGCTGCATTTGATGTCTTTGCCTTCACACTTCTTGGTGAGGCTCAGGGAAAAATTAGGAAGTCAATCCAAGCAAGTGAGACTGAGAACACTGTCTGAGGAGTCAGAAAGCCACTCCTCCCCATGGCTTTTGGTGCTTGGTCTGCCATCATGAGACTGTGTGGCTTTGCTAAAGTCATTCGGAGTCCCTGGATTTCATCTCTGAAGCCTGCATCCCTGTTGGAAGGAGATGGTTTGAATCTTTCAGATCCAAGACTCTGTGATAGGTTTAAAAATGTTCCATTCAGGAGATCACCTCCTCCAGGAAGCACCTCGAATACTCAGATTACATTCAGTGAATGCCCAGCTACCTGAGTGTACTTTGCCAATGGTGCCTCTGGTTGGTCATGATTGCCTGTTCATATGTCTCTCATTGTCACTGGATTGGTGGACCTTTCAGGGTACAAACAGATTATGTCAATTCCTGTTCACAACTCTTTGAAGACTTCTCATTGCTTTAGGGTAAAGACCAAATCTTTACTCTGGCCTCAGCTTCCTGGAAGGATGGGCTGGCATTGTCACTCTTCAGCATCATCTCACATGTCATTAATCCTTGCTCTCTCTGTTCTAGACTTAAGACTTTTGGGTCCTTTCTGCTTCCTACCACAGGACATTTGCCCACACCGTTCTGGCTGCCTGGATGCCATTTTCTTTCCCTTCTCACCTTAATCACTGCTACTCATCTTTCAGATTTCAGCACAAGTGACTCTTCCTCAGGGAAGTCTACTAAGATTCCCCCAGATTAGTTCAAATTCCAGTAATCAGCTCTGCGTGTCTCTCCTTGGTAGCACTGACTCCTTCTTCACTTTCATTATTGGACAAGCAACTATCTCCCCTTGTAGAGTCTCCTCAGAGCAGGGACCATGCTTGTTTGTGCTCCACTGTAGCCCCAAGGCCTAGCCCAGTTCCTGGAGTAGGGTAGGTGTTAAGTAAATCAAAGTCAAATGGCAAATGAATCTGTGTTCTTGGAGTCAGGGCTTGGCATGTTGCAGGTGTAAAATAACTGGTTCCATTTTTCCCAAGTAAATGAATGGGTTCTCTGTGATGTGTTGGATCTCATTCTTGCTTTGGTGGTGTCAGCAGCATGGGCTTTCGGGTGGAGGGACTTGTGTTTACATGCGGCCTCCTCTTCAATTAAACTGTGGGTTTGGTGAGTCTTTTCCTTTTGAAGCCCATTTCTTCATCTGTCAAGTGTGTGTGTGGGGTCCTCATTAGGGGCTCCACAAGGAATCTGATGGTTTTGAAGCCCTCTGTTGACCAAAGCCCTTTGCAAATGCGTGTGAAGAAATACTGCATTCTCCCGCAGAGATCAGTGTTTCAGACTGTGGTGGGTGAACCCAATTCTGGGTCAGTGCCAGAGGCCAGGACCTCATATCTCCTTTCTTCCCCAACCCTCCTTGTCTGAGGCTCTTGATAAACAGTGACATTGAGCCAAATTTCCCAGTGCTCTGAGTGAGTGGGGAGCATGGTCACAAATTTGAACATCCCAGATGTAATTTCTGAGTCTGGGCACCTGTGTCTCACAGGCAGAAGGAAGGTGGATAGATTTAGCTGTGGGACGTGCAGCCTGGCTGCGTAGGTCCTGTCTTCTTGCTTTATGGGTGCAGCATCTGAGGCATACTCAGGCCATGTGTAGCCCCTTTCTCTCGCCACATAGCTCAAGTGGAGTTTCCCCACCCCCACCAATTTATTTTTTTAATTATTTCTTATCTCTTAATTATAGCATAATGCACTCTTGGTATAAAAAAATCTTCAAACAATATGGAATTGTATATAATAGAAACTGATGATTGTTCCTGCCTTACTTGAGCCCCATGTTCTATAATAACCACTGTAGAATGTGGTGTGAGCACCATGAGCCCCTTGTCCTTATGATGCACTTAAAACGTATGTTAGCAATAATTATTAATTACAAAGTGCTTACTATGAGATAGGCATGATGCTCCAGGTTAATGGAAGAATCAAATGACTTACTTTGGGCTGGTAGCAGAGTTGCACCCATTTTATGGCTGAGAAGACTGAGGCCCAATGACTTTTTATGTAGCTGGTCCAACATCACACAGCTAAGTGAGAATCAGGATTTGAATGTTCCATATGCGTGCTTGCATAATACAACATGTATGCATGTGCAACCTTAGGTACACAGATTTTTTTTTCCCCATCCAAATTGGATTACACCATATTTTAGGTTCTAGAACCTTTCTTCCCTTGATAATACACTGTGGGCCTCTCTTCAGGTCAGTGTAAATAAATGCACATGTAAGTTTTCAAATATTTTAATATCTGAAGTGTATGGATGGGCTGAAATTTATACAAAACAGACCAAAGAAGAAATGCTTACATTATTTCCAATTCTGTGCTCAGAAAATCTTGCTATGGTGACCACCCTTTCACGGATGCCTCTAAAACATTTAAAAAAATGTTTTATGCACATGCTAAGCTTTCAAATGGTTGCCCATGCTGGGCAATCCCTGTGTGTCTTCCAGGGCAAGCTAGTGTCAGTAGTTTCTACTGGAATTTTCCAGAGTGATAGTGTATATTTTCACACACACATAATACATATATACATACACACACATATATACCCATACACATATATACACACATACATAGATACACCCACACTCACATATAGACATACACATTCTTCTACAAACTTGCCTCTTTTTCGTGTAACAATATATATGGAAATTGTTACTCCTCAATCCATAGAGAGCTCCTCCATTCATATTTATTTATTTAATTTTGAAGACATAATACATTCACTGTTAAAATATATAAAATAAAATAGATTCAATATATTTATGTGTAATGTACCTGACTCTATTTGCAGGAATATGGTGACACTCCTAGGCTACCTCTCTCCCAGACAAGTAACAGTGATTCTTAATTTTCTACCTCCTTCCAGAACTTTAAAATTTGTATGTATGTGTATACACACACACACACACACGCACACACACGTATATATGCAAATATATCTGTATTCTTACTCTACCTCCCCCTTTTTTAAATTTAAGTTTTACTTAGTTATCAGACAGTGCAAATTGGTTTCTGGAGTAAAATTCAGTGATTCATCACTTACATACAACACCCAGTGTTAGCACAACAGTGCCCTCTTCAATCCCCACCCCCTGTGTAGTCCATTTCCCACCCAGCTCCCTCCATCAACCCTCAGTGCGTTCCCAGTCGTTAAGAGTCTCTTATGACCTCTCTCCCTCTCTCCCTTTTTTCCTTTTCCTCCTTCCCATATGTCCATCTGTTTCCTCTCTTAAATTCTGCATATGAATGAGATCATAGGTATTTGTCTTTCTCTGATTGACTTATTTCACCCAGAATAATACCCTGTAGTTCCATCCACATTGTTGCAAATGGGAAGATTTCATTCTTTTTGATGGCTGTGTGGTTTTCCATTGTATATATACACCACATGTTCTTTACCCATTTATGTGTCATTGGACATCTGGCCTCTTCCCTTAGTTTAATTATTTTTGATAATGCTGCTATAAATCCCAGGATGCGTGTGTCTCTTCAAATCTGTACTTTTGTATCCTTTGGGTAAATCCTTAGTAGTGGGATAGCTGGGTCAGAGGATAGTTCTATTTTTTTTTCCCTAAAGATTTTATTTGAGAAAGAGAGTGAGTGAGAGCGAGAGAGAGCACATGAGTGGGGGGAGGGGCATAGGGTGAAGCAGACTCCCTGCTGAGCAGGGAGCCCGATGCAGGGCTCAATCTTAAGACTCTGGGATCATGACCTGAGCTAAAGGCAGACGGTTAACTGATGGATCCACCCAGGTACCCCGAGGGCAGTTTTGTTTTTAACTTTTTGAGGAACCTCCAAACTGTTCTCCAGAGTGGCTGCACCAGTTTGCATGCCCATCAACCCGGTAAGAGAATTCCCCTTTCTACACATCCTCACCCACACCCACACTTTTCTGACTTATTAATTTTATTAATTTTAGCCATTAGGTGTGAGGTGACATCTCATCCTGGTTTTGATTTGTATTTTCCTGATGCTGAGTGATGTTGAGCATTTTTTCATGTGTCTGTTAGCCATCTGGATGTCTTCTTGGGAAAAGTGTCTCTTCATGCCTTTGGCATGAAGATTGGATTGTTTTTTGGATGTTGAGTTTGATAAGTTCTTTATAGATTTTGGATACTAACCCTTTATCAGATACGTTGTTTGTAAATATTTTCTCCCAGTGCAGGGCTGCCTTTTAGTTTTGTGGATTGTTTCTTTCACTGTGCAGAAGCTTATCTCAATGAGGTCCCGAAAGTTTCTACCTCCCTCTTTTAGTAAGAAAAATTCGCTATATATACATTTCTACATCTTTCTTTTTTTTTTCTTTCACTTTTAACACTACATTTTGGAGCTATGTCCGTAAGAGCACACAAATAACTTCCTCTTTTTTCTCTTTCAATTCCTTCTCTCTCTCAACTACTGCATATAGTGTAATGTTCCACAGTGTAACTAATGTGTATACATTGTTATTTCCACCAAATGGTAAATGTGCTCCATTCTTTCAGAAATTATTTTAATTCACTAAATAAGTATTGCGAGCATAGGTGCCAAACTCAGAAGGTGGAGAGGGGTAGCCAGTGAAAAGTCAATTTTTCCCACTTCTGAGTCTAAGGCACTCACTTCCTCCATCCAAAATCAACCACTGCTCTCAGTGCTACACGACCCTTCTTGAGACGGGCTGCATATTACATGTGTGCACACATATTATATGTGTCTACGTTAGTGAGACCACGGAAATGCAAATAAAATCCGTAGCATAGTTCATAGAATAGCATCAAGGTCAAGTTCTTAGTTTTGATCAGTGTACTGTGATTGTGTAAGATATCACCATTGGAGGGGGCTGTGCGAAGGATATACCAGAACCTTGTTATCTTTGCAACTTTTCTGTGTGTCTAAAATCACTTCAAAATAAAAAGTTAAGGCATGTCTGGGTGGCTCAGTTGGTTGGGTGTCTGACTCTTGATCTCAGCTGAAGTCTTGATCTCAAGGTTGTGAGCTCAGGTCCTGCGTTGGGCTCCACACCCAGGGTGGAGTCTACTTAAAAAAATGAAAAAATAAAGTTAACAAAATAATCGCACATATTATTTATGCCAAACCAAACAGCATTGTGTGCTGGATTCAGCCATAGCAAAACAGAATAAGCCCAAAGTATGTTAGAATACTGTATGAAATATCTTTGGGAAAATACACAAACATGTATCAGCATTATCACATCTTGGTCAGTTGTGAGGAGGGCTGCCAGGTGGTTGAAGTCAAAGGAGGGAAGTTTTCATAGTATATCTTTCAATAGTTTTTGGACTTTGAATGATGTAAATGTTTTCTTTCAAGAATTATTTTATAAGTAAGTAGAATTGGATAAAAATAAAGAATAATTAAATAAATATGAATAAAAATAATAAAAATGAATTAATATTGAAACTAAATAATCGAAGGAAGAAAAATCCTGATGGAAATTTTTTTTTTCTGATGGAAAATTTTTATTTTATTTTATTTTTTTAAAAGGTTTTATTTATTTATTTGACAGACAGAGATCACAAGTAGGCAGAGAAGCAGGCAGAGACACATGGATGGGAAGAAGGCTCCCTGCTGAGTAGAGTCTGATGCGGGGCTCAATCCCAGGACCCTGGGGTCATGGCCTGAGCCAAAAGCAGAGGCTTTAACTCACTGAGTCACCCAGGTGCCCTGAAAAATTTTATTTTTGACTTTTTTTTTTTTTTTTTGCAAATAGAAGGTAGTACTAGCAATAATACTTGTTGTTATTAGTGTCTGCTGGGTTACATATTATGTACCAGGCACTGTAGTAAGCGCAGAACAGGGATTATCTCATTGAATCCCCTTTGTAATGCATGATCTTGTTTTATAGAACAAGGACCATTTGCCCAAGCTGTCATGTAGAAAGTGCAAGAGGGGGAATCTGAGCTGCCTTATTCCCTAAGCTGCATTTTTAACCACTCTTTCTACTATTATGTCATAAACATATACACAGGAGGCTAAGGAAGCAAATGCTGTGGGGTCCCTGCTCCTACTCCCTTAGGTTTCAATGAGCACCAGCCTGACTTCACATTTCTGCATTTCTTTCCCTAGTGGGGTGCTCTCTGGCCACTGGACCCTTGCTGACCGTGCTCTGGTCAGCAGGAAGGGCTGGCGAATTATGCTCCAACTAATGACTAATAGGGACTGGTGTATAAATACCCCAGCTTCTTTCCCTAGAGTGCCAGTGACACCCAGTTGTCCTTTGACCTGCAGGACTGAGTCCTGTTGCCCACAGTGGTAACCACCTTGATGGAACATCCTTTATTGGCTACCTTCTGTTCTTGTCTCACTTCCCTCCTTTCTTACCAAATAAGGCACTTTCTCATAAATATTCATTTCTGAGCCTGCTTCCGGGTCTGCTTTCACACTAAAATAAGCTGCTAATCTAGTCTGGAGGAGGTAGAGAATGCTGCTTGGGGTAATTTCACTTATTTATTTATGACTTTTATTTATTTTTGCATCTTAAAAGGGTATATTTTATATTCATTGAAATGCTCAATTTTGGGGCTCGTGGGTGACTCAATAAGTTAAGAATCTGCCTTCAGCTCAGGTCATGATCCCTAAGTTCTGGATTGGCCCCATGTTGGGAATCCCTGCTCAGCAGGGAGTCTGTTTCTCCCTCTTCCTCCCCCCTTCTTGTTCTCTCTCTCACATAAATAAATAAAATCTTTAAGAAAAAAAGGAAATGCTCAGGTTTTAAGTATACAGTTAGATCAATTTGTTAAAGGTATCTAGTTAGGTAACCTACATCTCTGTAGACAGAGAGACTATCCATTATCCCAGAAAATTCCCTTATGTCTCCTTCCCAGACCATGTCCCCATCCCCAGAAGCAACCACTGTTCTGATCTCTACACTGTAGGTTAGTTTTTTTCCTATTTTAGAGCTTAGAAATGAGATAATACAGTAAGGACCCTTCTGCATCTGACTTCTCTCACTCAGCAGAATGTCTTTGAGATTTCTCAGTGCTGTAGTGTGTGTCTGTAACTCGTTTCTTTTTTATTGCTGCACAAGATGACTATGTCATAGTTTGTTTCTCCATTCTCCTGTGGATGGACAATCTGAGGTATTGCCGGGTTTTGGCCATCATGAATAATGATGCCTTGGGTATTCTCGCACAACACTTTTTGAGGCTCTGTGTTTTCATGTCGTCTTGTAGGTAAAGCCCTTGGAGGAAGAGGAACTGGTCATCTGGCAAGCACGTGTTTAACTTTTTTTAGAGAAATGGCTAAAACAGCTTCCAAAGTGGCTATACCACTCTGTATTCCCACTCACGCCATGTGAGCATTCCAGTTCCTCCACACCCCTCACCAACATTTGGTATCATTGGCCTTTTTCAAACACATCATTCAGCGTGGAGTATCTGGATAAGCTGAACTTGGAAGGATGGGAGAGGGTAGGCTCCCAGGATTCCAGAGTTGCAGACATTACCTGAGTAGCATTACAGTCACCAGATATGGGTGGTTTTTGACAGTCTCAGTGACCCCTGATGCCCCCTCGTGTGGACAGCCAGCTCTAAAGACCTTTCTCCTGCTCCCCACTCTGCACTAGCAGCAGACGGTGTGACTATTGGGCCTGGGCCAAGAACGCTAGTTCTGAACTCTAGGTCTCTCAGGTGTGAGCAGGTGAGCCTTCTCTTTTCTTTCTTTCTTTCTTTCTTTCTTTCTTTCTTTTTTTTGCGGGGGGGGGGGGGCTTTGAAAATTCTTTTCTTTCTGCTTCTGTTGGACCAGAGCAATCAGTTGATTTAAAGAATGCAGGTGAGGAGTTTCAAAGCAAGTCAGTCTGTGCTGAGCAGCAATGTGCTGACGGGGTCAAAGCTTTGCCATTACGCATCCCATGAACTGCAGGAGAAGAAGTCAGCACCCAAAGTGACTGATCTTGCATCCTAATCTTACAGCCACACTGGGCTATCTATGTCTACTCTTTGAAAGCTCACTCCCCCCCAATTTGAAGCCATTCATGAGTTTCCATCACTAGAAGACTAAAATACAAACTCCCCCAAACCGTGGGTGCAGGTTTTCTCTACCTACTTCCTCTGTATGTTCCAACTCCAACTGACTTTACTGGGTTTTTCAAATACACCAAAGTCATTCCTGCCTCAGGACCTTTGCACCTGCTGTCCCCTCTGCCTGGATCACTCTTCTTCCTTCTCTTTATGGCTGGACTTCTTAGCCTTGGGTTTCGAGTTTTTCAGCACAGCATTTTCTTGGCCAGTTCTTCTAATCTTCTCTAATTCTTCCCTAATCATCAAATCAAAAAATTTTTTTTTTAAAGATTTTATTTATTTATTTGACAGAGAGAAATCACAAGTAGATGGAGAGGCAGGCAGAGAGAGAGAGAGAGGGAAGCAGGCTCTCTGCTGAGCAGGGAGCCCGTTGTGGGACTCGATCCCAGGACCCTGAGATCATGACCTGAGCCGAAGGCAGCGGCTTAACCCACTGAACCACCCAGGCGCCCTCAAAATATTTTTTTAATAAAACTTGACTCATAGTCTTTTTGTTAGAAATAAAGTATCTGTTAGAGTCATAGGCCTTTCCCTTCATTGATCTTGGGGGAGAAAGGTGCCAACGACCCAACTCTGGCTTGATGGCACAGTCCTACACTTGTTCTGTTGGGAACACAGAGCTGACCTGTGCAACATCATTCCCAGGGCTGCCCATTATGAGGTAAGATAATCAGAATATCGCCACCTTTTTAAGATGTTATTTTCCCAGGATGTGGTGAGCGTTTCTAAAGTCTTAGGAATTTTTCCAAGACCCTTTTGTTCACAGTGCACTTTCAAGACAAATCGTTAACAGGTACAAATATTTGCGTGAGCCACCGAATTGCACTGAAAAACCAGACTGGGTGAGCCTAAGAATGTTCTCGATTTCATGTCTTCTCGAATCTGGCTCTTTGAACTGTGTTTTCTAAGGCAGGCAGATATCTGTGCCTTGGTCACTGCAGAGGAAAGCATTTCTCTTCATCTCCTGGGACTTTCTCTGCTAAATGTGAAGACTGGTCTTGTCAATGCTGGGCTCTGAATTTCTTTATTTGGAATTCTAACAAAAAAGCTGGCTTCTTAGAGCTCAATTTTATTGGCAAAAACTGAGAAGGGGATGAAAAAAGGATTTCATCTAGTAGTAGTGAAATGAGGATCCTACAACATGAATTTTTTTGAAAGAACTAGTCATGGTCTATAATTATTTTATCTTTTACCTGGCTTCTTATTAGATTCTCTGCTTTTCTCCATTAAATGGTGCTCCAAGGGGGTAGGGTTACATGTGGCTGCAGAAGGGCCAGCCCAGGGTCTGGTACATAATAGGTGCTCAGGAAACACTTGTTGGATGGGTGGATGGATTGTATTCTTCTTGGATGAAGATCCCATGAAATGCTCACCTTCACTGGGATGTTTGTCATGTCCTACATGGGTGGGGAAGGTCCTCCAGCTCTCAGCAAATCCCAGTGTTTGGCAAAGAAGGTGACTTCACACATACGTAACACTTCCCAGACCCCCATCTTCAGCTGCCCCATGGCCAAGCCAGCACAGACCAGGGGGAAGGATTCCCCACTACCAAGGATGATCTTGACCCTTTTGTGCTCCTGTTTCTGGGAAAACAACCTTTCCATTCCTTATCTCCCAGAGATATTGCCATCATAGAGGCGGGGGTGTTTTTGATAAAATCCAAATGACCTAACAAGGGACAGGCAAGCTATCACAACCCGGGGTCCTGTTTGTTCCATTTTCACTTTGTTTCAGGGTGGCCAGATCTTGCAGGGATGCAGACACTATCCATAGCCCTGTTCTCCTCTTTAGAGAAGTCTTGGCAGCTGCTGAGTCCTACAGTCCAGGCACAGCTAAGAGATAGTTGTAGGCAAATTGGTTTGCAAACAGTACCTTCTAGGTTAGGTGGTCAGATCGGGCTTTCTGCTCAGCAGGGAGCCTGCTTCCCCCACCCCCCCCCCGCCTGCCTCTCTGCCTACTTGTGATCTCTATCTGTCAAATAAATAAATAAAATCTTAAAAAAAATTAAATAGGGTGGTCAGACTTAGCAAATAAAAATACAGGATGCCTAGTTAAATTTGAATTTCAAATAAATACCTAGAATTTTTTAGCATGGGCGCATTCCAAATATCGCTATTGTATGGTATATATTCATACTAAAAATTATTCAAGTCCTTCTTCTCCTTCTCCTCCTTCTCCTTCTTTTTCTTCTTGTTCTTGTTCTTCTTCTTTTTCAGGGTGAGAGAGAGAGAGAGAAAGAGAGAGCATGCACATGTGATCGGGAGGAAGGGGCAGAGGGAGAGTGAGAGAAAATCTTAAGCTGACTCCATGCCTAGTGCAGAGCCTGACGTGGGGCTCATTCCCACAACCCTAAGATCAAGACCTGAGCTGAGATCGTGACCTGAGCTGAAATCCAGACTTGGATGCTTAACCGATTGAGTCACGCAGGTGCCCCTAAAAATTATTCATTCTTATCTGAAATTCAAATTTAAGTCGTCAGTCCTGTCTTCCATAGGGGGCCCTGACGGTCACAGTGTGCAGTCACAGTTGGGAGCAAGGTGGCAATTTGGAGGGGGAATGTCAGAGTCACCTATTCTGTGTTTAAAGACCCCATCCATTGTCCCAGCCAGGAAAGCAGACTATGGTCACCTTGAGTCACAAGCCCTATCACATAGCTGTCTTGGGCACTGAGGGAGACACTATGGGCCTTCTCAAAGCTATGAAAACCCTCTTTTCTGTTCTGAAGCACTGCCTTTGGACTTTAGAGGGCTTGCCCCCATCACCCACCCCCAAACACAATTTATCATTGTGTCCCACCATGACCAGAGATGCCACGCCCCTGCCCATGAGAATGCCCTTGGGGCATACTGCATGGTGACAGGAAGCTTCCTGAGCCATGGCCCACACTGCCTAAGTGAGCAAGAGTGACCCCCATTCGAGGGCTGGCAGTGCCACCCACTGGATTTTGTGGGTGCCGGAAGCCATAAGGACACCAGCATGATTGACAAAAAGTCAAGGGCAAAAGGAAAGACAGAAGCATTTCCCGCAGCCCTTCTCTGAGTGGGGAAAAGGTAGTGGGCAAAGTTTGAATTTTTAGGCTGAGGAGTAAAACTGGGGAGGATAAGAGATATTCCTTTCCTCATAAAATCCCCCAGATTTTGTTTTTATTTAGCTGTTCCTGCATCTTGTATCTTCTTGTACTGAAGGTAGATGGAGTCCAGCCTCAGTCTATGTTCCCCCAAAGTAGAGCCCGAGACTAGGGTTTAGGTGCTGAGCCTGAGAATGGAGGTGGTGCAGGAAGCAGGAGGAAGGGGGTGGGGAGACGGGGAAGGAGGCAGAACCAACATATGGGGTGTTAGGAGCTGGCTGGCTATTGTCCTTAGGCAACAGGGCTCCATGGTGCAAGACACCCTCAGAGGAGCTGTGTATGAGAATTGTCTCTCTGGGGGATGGGGGGGTGACATTCATCTCCCAACTCCCCAGTGAGGATTACCAGGGGGTGTGAACTCCACCCACTTCCCAGATGCACCTGCTGGAGTGCTGAGCTCTTTCTGCAGCTTCAGAGAAGACCCCTAGGCAGAATGGTGGGGTAATTCTCTGGCTTGTTCTTGAGACAGGATGTAGCCAGCATGCCTGGAACTGTCTGCCTTGGGGATGCAGGACTCTGTGGGGGGATGGGGGATGTGAGGCTGGCAATGGTCTCCCTGTGGGTATAAAAGCTAAGAGGCAACAGAGTCAGTCTAGAATCGTGGTCCAGAAAGTGGGCTCTGGCTCAGAATCCCAGGATCATTCCATGGCTAGGGGATAGTCCTTTGGTCTCTCTGAACCTCTGTTTCTTCATCTGAAGGACGGGAGCAGCCCCGGTGCCTTGGTCCTAGCGTCAATGTTCATTGCAACAGGACATAGGAAGTTCCCGGCGCAGATGTAGGCACAGAGGAAGCTCCCTATGAGTGTTCACTGCTGCTCGTGGACATGGGCTTTGAATTCTGTCTTGACAAGGGTGGAGGGCAGAGGTGGATATGCCTCAGAGCACTCGGTGGTGCCTCGGAGGGGAAAGGGCAGAAGGCGGAAGGCCCAATGCCTGGGCCACTACCCGAGGGACCAGGAGGGATTAGTCCATCTTGGGCACTGCCCCTTCTCACATTCCCTGTCCTCTTCCTCAAAGCATCACTAATTCCCCGGGAGCACAGACCCTCTCCCTCTGGCTCCTCCCCCTCTTCCTCCCCAGTGCTCCCCCATCTCCCTGGCCCCAGCCAGAAACACAAATCCTGTTATCTCCCCTCTCTCACAGTGCTTGCCCCTTGATTTAAACTGCCTTCCCTTCCCCTTTCATCAGCACTGGGCCCCTCCTGTCGTATATCTTCCCGTTTATCTACTTCCCCTGGTCCGCAGCCTTCCCCACGATCGATACCTGGGGCGGTGGGGTGGGGGGAACATGGCGGGCCGCCTGCTCCCGAGCCCACTCTTCTTCTTGGGAGCCCGGGCCAGTATTTCTTGTTAAGCTTCTGTCTGGCCATGTTCAGTTTCTCATTAGGTTTCTGCCTGGGTGTGGTAGTATTTCTTGTTCTTCCTCTGTACCCCTAGTAATTCTTGAATGGCGGGACATGGAGGCACACACTTAGAGCCCTCGGGAATCCATCGGGCCGGGACTTGAGGGTGGAGGGATACTGGGGCTCATTCCCACAGGGTTGGGGGAAGACCCAGAGGGGCCCTTGGTCGTACTGCGGGTTTGCTCTTCGTCCTGGTGCTGCTGCCGCCACCTGGTGTCGTGCTGCGTCTGAGACATGGCAATAGGCTCAAAATGGGTTCCCTGGTGCCAGCCTCATCCCGTACTGTCCTTGGAAAGAGCAGAACTCTGCCTGTAACTCAGGTGGGGGTAAGTCACTCCTGTCCCTGACTCAGTTTCCTCACCCATGAAATGAGATGGTTTCTCTCTTTCTTTTTGTCCTTCTTCATTTACTTAGGTAACAAGCATAAAACATCGGAGGAGTGTTCATGTGTGCCAGATAGCCTTCTAAATAGTTTACAAATGTGAACACATTTGAATTCTCCTAGCCACTCCGTGACAGACACAAGTGTTGTCTGTGTTTTACAGATGTGAGCCTGGGGCACAGAGAGGCTAAGCAACTTGCCCAACTCCACACAGCTAGGGAGTGGCCGAGCCAGGATTCAAACCCAGACACTGGCTCTGGTGCACATGCTCTTAAGAGGGGATTTCTCTTGATGGGCTGTAGCTTCCATCCAGTTCTAAAATACTGGTACAGTCAATTCTTCAGTATTCCTGACAGTCATGTTGTATAAAGTAGTCACAACCACCAAACTGGTGAATATTTGAACCACTGCTCCTAGGGGGAATCCAAGGCAAGGTTCCTGATATCCTCTGGTCACAATATTTTTGTCACCTGATCAATGCACAACCTTGTTTTATGTGTGCTTCTGTTTAAAGGTACCTGAGTTAATATATATTGTGGATTCATTAGCACTGAACTCACGGCCAACAGCACTGTAACTCACGCCTGAACAAAGCTTATTTTAACGCACACATTTTCTCCATAAGGTACATCACAGCCTTCCTGTGCTTAGGAATGCCAGACAGCATTTCAGTGCTATACCTGTGGACCATTTTAAACAGCAAAGTCAATCAAGCAAACAAAACACAACGGCAGCAAAATCACCAGTAAAAAGCACAAAAATGCAAACAAAAAAAGGGGGGGGTGCTCTATGGACCACAAAAAGATGCTGGCTTGCGCATGAGGGCTGAAACAAGGAAAGGGAGATCATCACCTTGCTTGGCCTCAGCTGGGAACATTTGCGGCAGGTGACTCAGTTTTTTTTTTTTTTTAATTTTTAAATTATTTTTATTTATTTATTTATTCTTTTTTTATTGCTCTGCACATGTCCACCAATGACCGTGAATATTCATTCTGGGGTTCTAAATTAATTTTAGTGAGTAGGGGAATTCGCAAATACAAAGTCTGTGAATAGTAAGGATTTGACCGTATCTTTTATTACTCTCCTGCTCAAACACCTTCCAAGGCTCCCTACTATCTACTAGATCACACATAAACCCCACCTGCCTACCCTTCAAGGGCTTTAATAATCTGGAACCCACTCTACTAATGCCATTAAAATGTATTTCCTTTAACTTCCCGGGCCATTTCCTTCCTCCCTGGGCCTGGCTCCTCTTCCACAGTATCCCATCACATAACCAACTTGGTCCTACCTTCACACCCTCCCCTTTTTCACCCAGCTACCCAATCTTACCTATAGTTTGAAGGTCAGGTTAAAGGTCTTTTTTTCTTTGTTCAGTTTCTCCAACTGATATACCCCCTGCCTCCTTTTTCTTTTTCTTTTTTTTTTTTAAAAGATTTTATTTATTTATTTGACAGAGAGAAATCCCAAGTAGATGGAGAGGCAGGCAGAGAGAGAGAGAGGGAAGCAGGCTCTCTGCTGAGCAGAGAGCCCGATGCGGGCCTCGATCCCAGGACCCTGAGATCATGACCTGAGCCGAAGGCAGCGGCTTAACCCACTGAGCCACCCAGGCGCCCCTGCCTCCTTTTTCTAAAGATTGTATTTACTTATTTGACAGAGAGAGAGAGAGAGAAAGACAGCAAGAGAGGGAACACAAGCATGAGAGGCAGGAGTGGGAAAAGCAGGCTTCTCGCTGAGCAGGGAGCTTGATGTGGGGCTCTATCCCAGGACCCTGTGATCATGACCCAAGATGAAGGCAGACTTAACTGAGCCACCCAGGTGCCCCTGATTTATCCTTTTTTTTTTTTTTTAAATGTCATAGATTCATACAGTACATAGATTCATAGCGGTACATTAAAAAAAAAAAAAGTTTTTCTGTGATTCTTTTGCGAACGGCCTGTGTCTGGGGAATTTTCCACAAACCACTGTTTGATGACACTCTCCAAAAAGGGGACATCCAAGTTACATTGACCGTGTTCCGATTTGGATAGTGAGGATGTTTTGGTTAAAAGTGTAGCATTAGAGATAACATTGTAATTGCCAGCGAGACCCAGGGGAGGAATGTTTTAATCCCTCAGAAATACTAACCGTCTCCTTCCGTAACATAGAGTGGTAAGCCAAGAATAATTAGGCCATCAAAGGGGTCTTAGTAAGAACTGATATATTCAGAGAGATAAGCCTGTTTCTAACAGCCTCAGGGCGAGCTGACCAGGATGGGAGGGGTCGGGGATCTCATGGGCACCACAGGAGGACTGCAACCCCCTTCTCTGGGACCCAGCTTAGCCTGATGACATGTCTCCTAGAACAAGTCACGGAAATGGAGCTCAGCCACAGCTGGTCCAAATCAAAGTTTGAGAGGGGTCATTCATGTCTTGCCTCTTTCCCTGCGTCTTCCTCCTGAGGGGAAAGACCCACCCCCCTGGTGTGCTGCTCTGGAACACACGTGAGGGGACAGGTGAGATGGGCAGCGGGAGTATCTTCTTTCTGCACCCATTACATGTGCCTTCTTTTTCCCCTCCAAGTGTCGTGGTTAATAACATTCAATGAGATTGGGGCTGAAAAAACTACTCATGAGTTTCACTAGCGGGCAGCATGAAGAATTTCAGAGCTAGACAGAATCTGTGTGTGTGTGTGTGTGTGTGTGTTTAGTGTAGCAACTTCTTACTGTACTTGGAAAGAAACTGAGGTCCAGCTCAGGCAACATCACACAGTATGGAGAGACCTAGACTCAGGGATATCATGGTGCCCCCTTCCCCTCCAAGACTGAGACTGTCCCTCAAATATTTCCACTTTCTGTCTCTATATCTTTGGACTTCTCTCCTCCCCCAATCCTTAGCCTTAAGGGAGGTTCCCGAAGCTTAGGTATTAGTAGATGTGGTAGAGCATAGACAGATTAAATATCAGGGCGGAGATCCAACCTGGCTGTGGGACACATCAGCTGTGTGACCTTGAGCAAATCACTTACCCTCTCTGAGCCTTGGTTCCTCCATTTGTCAAAATGAGGCTAGTGATGCCCACCTCAGTGCCCTGTTGTGAGGAATAAATGATATGATCTGTGTAATATGAAGCTAGTATTTACTGAGTCCTCTCTTAATGGGAAGCACAAGGTAGACACTTCAGAAATGTGAATTTTCTTCCTTTCCCTTAACATGTCACTGCATCCAGGTAATTTATACCTGTTCTTGGCGTTCCTTTGAGGAGTGCGTCCAATGCTTGGTACAAAAGCCAATCAAATGGTGAATTTCAGGCACCATGGTACGACACTGAGACCTTGAAAGAGACATTTTAAGCTGGGGCGAGTTGGGGTCACTTTTAGAGACTCTCACATCAATCCTGAACCCTCTGTAAGAACTGGACTAACCCTGGATCCTGCACTGTTTTCCTTCCAGCCAAGAATGTTCTGAAAAGGGCCAAAACCTGGAGGATCCAGGAGGCTCATGCCCCTTGTCCACCCCTCTCCCTGCTCTGATTTGACCACAAAGGATTTCCCTACAGTCACAAGATGATGAAAAACCATGCGCTCAGATGCTAAAGAATGACATTTTTTCACAGCCTCTCTCCCTTCCCCGAAGCAGAGTGAGAGTCACTGGGGTGGTGCTACACTTCTCAGCTTGGGGTCCCAGAGGTGACCTTTGCATGCTGGGTCACTTTGGGCAAGACACTTCATCTCTCCAAGCCTTGATTACACTTGGTCCCATCTCAGACAGCTGTTAGCTGAGTAAATGATGGGATGTATGTGGCCAAGGTGTTCAGCACACAGTAATGACTCATTAAATACTAGTTATTACTAGAGGGGAAGAAGGCAGGATTCCGACTGTAGAATCGACTTCCAGAGGTGGACTGTCTTCAATATTGGACAGTCCTTTTTCCTCCCTGGGACTCAGATTTCCTATATGAATAAAGGAAGTGGGGCATTTAGAATTGGATGGCACATGTTTACTTTGCATGCCATGGTCATTAGGATCCCAGGAAATCAGCATCAGGGGCCAGGGAGCTCAGGACCCTGACCCCACTTCTGCCACTTGCAAGACAATACAGGCCATCAGGCAAGAGCCGTGTTTCTCTTCCTCCCCCGTGGACCTTCAGCCCCCAGCACCTGACATCTGACAGAGAGTGGACACTGGACGAGAACGTTTTGAATAGATGCAGGAGCTGTGCTTTGATCTGTTTTATCTACCTGGCTTTTGCTATGATTTTGGTTGAACCATGGATCACATGGCTCATTAGTCAGGGCCCCAGCAGGAAACACACGGCACATGTAAATTGGGATAATTCAAAGGAAATTTAATAAAGGAGTTGTCTGCAGAGGTATGGGAAGGCTGGAGGGAAACCACACGGGATCACGCAGTACCTGGGGTCTAGAAACCGAGGGTACGGTCGTCACTCACAGACCAAAAGGTGTGAGGAGAGCACACCTGGGCAGGAGTTCAGACCTTCAGTGAAGGGAGGCAGCCAGTCCTGAGACTGTAGCAGGCAGGAACCGGGGTAAATAAGTACCCTAACTTCCATCTCTCCCCTTCCCACCATTTCCTTCTGGATCTCTCATTGGCAGAATCCAGCCAGAAGGCAGAGGGCAAGGCAGTCTAGTGCAGTCCATGCGGGTCAGCCTCTGGGGCAGAGAGTAGGGGCGCAGAGGAGAAGGATAGAGAGGGGACCTGGGGGTGACGGAAAAGAGCCCAGCCCATGGGCAGCACGCTTTACCCTGCAAGATACTCCCAATGCAGGATTAGTGAGCAGACCTCCACTCCCTAGAGGTACTTCCAGGTCTGTTGTGCACAGATCCTTCTACTTTAAACCATGGCTACGATATATTGAGGCTTAGGTCTCATTGTAGCAGCTCTGCATTGGGTGCGATGGGTTTGGTGCTCATGGCTCGATTTTGTTGCATTTAGGTCAAATTATGCCTAGATTTGGTTGTTGTATTTTTGGGTCATGGGTTTCCTCTCTCCTTCCCTCCTTCCCACCTCCCTCCCTCCCCCATCCCTATATTTTCTAAACATGCAGAGATATCCTTCCTGCCCCTCTGGGATGCTGACAGTGGGAGGAGATACAGTGTCTTTGCCATTGATGTAAGAGCTGCCGCAGGGTCTGATTGTTTTCCAAGAAGGCACTATGGGAGTATAAAATTTTGCCCTTCATTCTCAGTGCTGGTCTTCATGGATGTCTGTCGAGTTTTCCAAAAATTCGTGTAGAGCAGTGGCTCTCAAATGAGAGAGATTTTGTTCCCCGCACCCCTAGCCTGCCACCGCCTCCATCTCCCAGGGGATATGTGGCAATGTCTGGAGATATATTTGGCTGCCATGACTAGGGGGTTTGCTACTGGCATCTGGGGAGTAGAAGTCAGGGATGCTGTCAACATCCTGCCATGCATAGGACAGCCCAGCCACAAAGATTGATCTGGTCTGAAATGTCAGTAGTGCTGAGGTAGAGAAGCCCAGTTGCAGAAGGACCTATTTATGGGGCATTGGTCTTGGAGTGTGACACCTCCCGCCCTTCCTGAATTCTCACTGTGTGATAACTCACACTCTTGGATACCTCCAGTGATGGGGAACTCACTATCTGTTTTGAAACCAGGCAGGCTTGGGCCTGATTAAAGTTCTTTTACACACAGCTGTGTGACTCTGGGCTTTCTCCACTGGTGGGATTGGTTCCACCACCCTGGGCCTCAGTTTCCCCCAGTACTGTGGAATTGGCAGCACTTCTGCCTCCCAGGTTGTGTGAGGTTTGGGTGTGATGATGCTTCTAAGTTGGCTAGCTCAGTGCATGGCATATGGTTGTGAGTCCCCCCACCCCCGCCATTCCTCGTTTCCTGACTGGGGCTGTGGAGGGGTCAAGAGCTCAGGAACTGCAGGGTCTCTTCTGCTTGGGAAATTTCAGGAAGATAGACAAGTGAGGCACTGACTGACGAAGTCACTGTAGGTTTATGGGGGGACCTTTCCTTTTAAGGGAGCAGTGGTCATTACATGTGCTGGGAGACATCAGAGTATGGAGGAGGAGAAGGGGGATCAGAATCCCAGATGCAGGAAGTGGTGGATGTCAGTTAAGTTGGGAAGTGGATGGCTGAAAGGGCTGCCATTCACTCCATTTCCCTGTGGATCAGCTCTGCTGTGCTTGGAGCTCCATAGTGCATCCCAAAGGTGGACTCCAGTAGCACCTGGCTCATGAGACTAGCAGGTAATGGGTGGTAAGGGAAGGAAGGATGGGAATGAGTGGATGACCCAGATGAGCCCGAATGCCTGGGTCTGGAGACCCTTGCATGGCTGGAGAACTACTTAGCACTGTCCCTGTGCTCTTCCAAATGTGGGACTTCCAAGAGATACACGGGACTTGGGGAGAGTGCAGGGGGCCTCAGGCCTGGGTGGTGGATTCTGAGAGAGGACCCCCACCCCACCTTCATTCTAATACTTGCTAAGAGGTGTAAAGGTCTCTTTCTATGCAGGTTCCACGCTAATTCTCTCACTGATCCTCACAATGACACTCTGAATGAGGTGCTGGGAGTACACCATTGAACAGACCAGCAGGTTGAGGCTCGGAGGAGTGATGCTCTTTGCCCATGACAACCCAGGTGTGGAGGGGCACAGACAGAACCCATTCTGGGTGGCCATACCCCAGAGCCCACACTCACCTCTCATAAAGGGCCTCACTGGGTTCCCTCCATCTCCCAGGATCCTCTAATCTATATGGGAAACAAACTGTTGAGGATGATTCATCTGACTTGAAGTCTGATGGTGATAATTTGCAGCCTTGACAAGGAGGGGAGAATCATTATCCAAAGCAAATCTAAAGGAAGGAAATGTAGTGTAGAGGGCAGTGTGAACAAGGGCGCAGAGCCTGACGAGCCGGAGGCCAGAGGTGGGAAGGCAGATAACCCTTCCCACCTGCCCATGGCTCCCTTGAATGGGAAGCCAGCTGGTGTCAGGGGACAAGACGGTAGAAGGTGTTCACTGGGAAGGATGTGTAGGGTGACAGGGAGAACGTGCTGCTCCAAAGGGGTGAGAGAAAAATGGGAAAGGAGAGAGAAGCCAGAAAGAGAAGGGAAAAGGAGAAGAAGGGAGGGATGGAAGGATGAGTGGGAGGAAAAAGGAACAGAGAAGAGACAGACGGCAGACACGATGCTCAGGTCATGTACTGAGCTCCTATTCTGTGACAGACACCCTGCTAAATAAACACTTTCACACACACAATGTCTGCTGCTCAAGATGGCTCATTCATTCCATTCTACAGATCAGGAAAGAGAGGCTCAGATTCAAATGAGTTTCCCCAGATCAGAGAACTGGCCAAAGTCCCAATTCAAACCCCAAACGGACATCCTGAGGGAGAGAGAAATTCTGTGTTTCCCCCAGGAGAGGTCTCCATTCCCATTTCAGCCAAAAGAGCCAATACCTGGGAGTTGGCTCTCTGCCCCTTGTCCTTGTGTGCTGTGTGACCTTCAGTCTGTCACATCACCTATCTGAGCCTTATATTACTCACCTGATGGAAATAATAATACACACCTTCCTAGGGCAGTTGTGAGGATCAAGTGAGCAAATCCCCTGGAAAGTGGCCAACTATTCATTGTCATCATTCCCAGTTCTAACAGCTGTGTTTTCACTGGCCCCTCCCACTCTCAATCCCCTGCTCAGAGATCCTCAGGTGCCCCAAGCAGATGTGCTTAGCCTACCAGGAACCCCGCCATATCTGCAGCCCATTCTGATCTGCTATGAACTGGCCTGGACCCATCACAGCAGCCATGTCTCTTTCCAC
This sequence comes from Mustela erminea, assembly GCF_009829155.1. NCBI lineage: Eukaryota > Metazoa > Chordata > Mammalia > Carnivora > Mustelidae > Mustela > Mustela erminea. The sequence continues at coordinate 72,755,507 of NC_045626.1, read as the reverse complement.
TACTGGAGTCTCTTGCTGTCTCCTGCTGGGTCACTGTTCCTTGTGCCCTATCGCCAGAGACTCCCTTTGTGCCCTTCTGGGACTGTAGGCCTGTGTGGTTCACCTACGTTCCCTCTTTCACTTGGTGTGATTTTTACGCTTAATGGCTCTCAATATAGTTCATTCTGGGAGACCCCAGGGTCCCATGTCCCTAACGTGACATGTTTTCTAAACAGGTGGCCATGGTGAAGAGCTGATATGGATCTCTACTCATGCACCATTAACTGATTCATTTATTCATTCCTTTGGTTAGTTACATGTCTTTCCACCCAGTAATCAACCCACTTGTTCCAGCAACATTCAAGGCTTGTACTTATCACATGTTATGTATCCTTGCTGAGAATACAAAAACATTAATAGCAATTTTTTTCCTACAATGGTAAAACATGTATAACAAACATTATAATTTTAACCATTTAAAAAAAGATTTTATATATCTATTTGATAGAGAGAGAGTGGTCACAAGTATGCAGAGAGGTAAGCAGAGGGATAGGGAGAAGCAGACTCTGCTGAGGAAGAAGCCTGATGCAGGACTCGATCCCAGGACTCTGAGATCATGGTGTGGGCTGAAGGCAGAAGCTTAATCAATTGAGCCACCCAGGTGCCTCATTTTTAAACACATAAATAAATGGCTTCAATTACTTTCACAATGTTGTGCAACCACCACAAATATCTAGTTTCCAGAATCTTTCATCACCCCAGACAGAAACTCCATATCCATGAAATGGTCATTTCCCATCCCTCCCTCCCTCCTGGTGCCTGCTAAGACAGAACATGGACTCTGTGAATTGGCCTGCTTGAGATATTTCACAGAAGTGCAATTGTATAGCATCTGTCCTTTTGTGTCTGGCTTATTTCACTGAACACAATGTTTTCAAGGTTCACCCATGTTACAGTATATGTCTGAACTGAATGATAGATCACATTTTGTTTACCCACTTATTTGCTGCTGGATACTTGAGTTGTTTCCACTTTTGGCTCTTGTGTAAGGCTGCTAAGAACATTTGTCTAAGATATCCATCTGAGTCCCTGTGTTCAGTATTTCTGGGACTATAACCAGGAGTGGAATTGCTGGGGCATGTGGTACATCTATGTTTAATATTTGGACCCAACTGCTGCTAATTTGAGTGATATTCATGAGCCAGGAATTGAGTTGTGTACTTTATCTGTATTATGTCATCTAATCCTATAAGAGCCCCTCAAGACAGCTATCTTCACCCCTTAGGTGAGTGTAAGAGAGTGTATTAATCAGCTATCAGTGAGTAACAAACTGCCGCCAAATTCAGTAGCTCAAAATAGCCATCATCTGCCGTTGCTCACACTTTTGCAAATTGACTTGGAATTGGCTTATTGACACTGGGTTCTTCTGGGGTGGCTTAGCACCCCATGGATCCAGCAGATCAGCCTGGGGATGTTCTTCTCAAGGCATTTTTTGGAACCAGCATACTGCTAGTTCCTCTTCTTCCTTTCAGTCAGCTATAGCAACTCATCTGGCTGAACCCAGCATCAAGAGGAAAGGATACAGACTCTGCCCCTTAAGGAGATGAACTGCAAAGTCACATAGCAAAGGGCATGAATAGAGTTAGGGTAACAATGCGATCTAACACAGAGATATTAAATGACTCTCTGAAGATCACAATTTGTGTGTAATAGAGTCAAAAGTCATCCCAAAGCTGTGTGGCTCCAGTTCTTGAGGGTTTCTGATTTTATCTGTCTGCCTCTCAGATTGAACACCCAAGTCACTGATCTCAAGATGCTCATGGTCTAGAAGAGAGCGATTAGAGATAAACAAGCATGTGCAACTAAGTGCCCCCAATGCTGTGAAGTATAAGGTGTGCATGACAAATGGCTGGGTCAAAGAAGAGAGAAGGGTCAGTCCCACTCGTGGATGAAGTGGGTGGCCCTCAAGAAACTTTGAAGGAGCTGACCTTTGAGTGGAACTCTGAAATTTGGGAGAAGGAGGAGAAGCTCTGCTGGGAGCAGTGGGACTGAGGCCTGAAGGTTGGCAGATGATGGTGAGCACAGGGAATTACATGCAGTCCCACGAGACTGGGACACAGTTGGCAGAACGCAGTGAGGGGGCAGAAGTGAAGGAAATGTCAGCAGTTTTGAAGGGCCTTGAATACATACCCAAAAAAGGAATGTCCAGAAAATAACTTCAGATTTTTTACAGATGAGGAAAGGAAGGTTCAGAAGGATGATTGATTTCCCCCCAAATCCCAAAGTGGGAGCTGAGTATGCAGACTCGAGCCTCATCCCTTTGCAGAGAAAACCCTTCTCAGAACCTACACATAATATAATGAAAATTATATGATGTATACCAAAGGAGAAGCACTCAGGACAGGGCATGTAGCACACAGGCCTGGGGGACATGGGGTGGAGGATTTGGAGGCAGGGAGTGGGAACTGGGGAATGAGATAGCAACAGAGCAGAGCATCACCAACTGAAGGTCAAGCTGAAGTCATTGGCTTATTAATGAAGGATTCAAATCCAGCCATGGACAGACATACAACAGTCTATACCTTCATGGATAGTAGAGTCTGAAGGGCTCCTTGACTGAGGCAAACCCAGTGATTGTTTCCAGTCCTTGATTGTGTCTGTTTATCTGTCCTGACCATTGTCCCATTTCATCCCATGTTATGTCAATGGAAGGAAAGGGTGCCTGGACTGCCTGGCCTTTCACCTGACCAGCCACGCAATGGAAGGAGAGGGTGTCTAAACTACCTGGTCTTTCACTGGCCAGGTTCAGCCCTAGAACCTTAGGGCCTGAAGCTACTTTTGAGCTTGTAGGGTACACACATGTATTTACAGCTGGAAAAACTGAAACTCAGAGCTGCCAAGGAACTTGCTCAAGGGCACACAGCTCTAAGGTAGTGCAAGGACCAGAGTTCTTTCCACTATTGGTTCTTTTTCTTTCTTTTTTTAAAAGATTTTATTTATTTACTTGAAAGAGAGAGAGAGACAGAGACTGCACAAACAGGGGGAGCAGCAAACAGAGGAAGAAGGAGAAGTAGGCTCTCTGCTGAGTAAAGAGTTTCATGCAGGGCTCCATCCCAGGACACTGAAATCATGACCTGAGCTGAAGGCAGGCACTTAACCAATTGAGCCACCCAGGCGCCCCCACTATCAGCTCTTTTTAATATATTTTAATTTTTTTCACTAATAATTATTGAGCACCTACCACGTGTGTTAGGTCCAGGAAACACAAACTTGAATGAGTTGCATGCGGCCTCTGGCTTCTTGAAGCCTTACTTCCTCATCCAGTGTTCCCAACAAGAACTTTCTGGAATGATGGGATTGTTCACTGTGGTAGCCACAAGCTGCATGCGACTGTTGTATCTGAAGTGTGGCCTATGCCATTGGTGAACTGAAGTTTTAATTTTATCTCATTTAAATTACCTTAACCCTAAGTATCCACATGTGGCCAGTGGCTAGAGTGTTGGCTGGTGCAGGTGTGGTGTGTGGTCACATGACTGCACAAACAAAAACAGAATCATGAACTGTGATGAGCTATGTCCAAAGTCCCCAAGACCACCCTCAAGTTCAATGAAGTGGTCGTGTAGAGTCCCTGCAAGTCCTCTATGAGAAGGACCCACAGAACTCAGAAGAGTTCTTAGACTCATGGTTACAGTTTATTACAGCAAAAGGGTGCAGATTAAAATCAGCAAGGGGAAAAGGCCCATAGGGCACAGTCCAGGAGGAACAGGGAGGAAGCTTCTAGTTTTTCTCTACCAGTGGAGATGCATAGACTGTGCTTCATTCCCCTAGCAACCAGGGCTGGTCACCTGAGCCTTGGTATCTAACACTTTTATTGGGTGTCAGTCATATAGGCATGGGACACCCACATGACTGACCTTACTCACTCTGTCACCAGCCCCTCCAGAGGTCAAATGATCCAGTGTGATTGGAGGTCCCCTGTACACATAGGCACTTCCTTTAGTGAGAGGACATCCCAGGGGCTTAAAGGTCACTTCCTAAGAGCCGCTGACATTTTTTCTTTGGAAGGTTCTGGGTTAAACACCCTAAATCCTCTGCATTAACCCTTTAATGTACAACAGGATTTGATTCTCCAGGCTTTCAAGTTGGAGATTTGGAGGTGGTGTTGAGTCACCATTCCCTGAGCAGGTGATTGCCCTATAGCACCATGTTCCTCCCATCAGGAACCATATAATTATGGTAATTTATAATTACTCAGTTGATGGTTTCTTACCTCTGCCTGCCTCATTGGCTAGACCAAGGGCTCCATGAGGTGGATGTGTGGGTCTGTCTGGTTTTCACTCTTTTCCCCACTACTTAACATACTTTGCACACTACTCTGTAGGGCTGGAACTAGGGTGAGGCACGTGAGGCACTCTTTGGGGTACAAAATTTAGGAGGATGGCTTAAACCAGAGTAATCAAAATAAATAATATTTAATGCAATATTTTGAGAACTAAAAATTAATACATAAAATTCAAGAAGAGGTATCAAAAATTTTTTTAAAGATTTTATTTATTTATTTGACAGAGAGAGAGAGAGAGATCACAAGTAGGCAGAGAGGCAGGCAGAGGGAGAGGGAGAAGCAGGCTCCCTGCTAAGCAGAGAGCCCGATGAGAGGCTCGATCCCAGGACCCTGAGATCATGACCTGAGCCGAAGGCAGAAGATTAACCCACTGAGCCACCCAGGCACCCAAAACGTATCAAAATTTTAAGCAAAGATAGGATCAGTGAGGTCGGCTGATTCTTCTTTTTTTCACTTCCAGGTCCACTATGACTTAGCAGTGTTTATGGACCCTGCCTTTACATACAATTTTAATATTTTGTTCATTACGGCTTTTTTGCATTAATTTTGATTTTTAAAAATACTACATCAAAATGTTACTTGAGTACTGAGTTTTTCAGTGCCCACTTAAATTTCACACTTAAGGTAAATGCCTTCCTCACCTCCATTCGGGCCCTGTCGTGCCCCCAAAAAATATTTATTGAAAGAATGAAGCACATACCTGTGAGGTGGACATTTGCATTTCTGTTTTGAAAATAAAGAAACAGGGACTCAGGGAAGTGAAGCAACTTGCCCACAGTACAGGTGGGGGCTGGGACTCCTTCCTCATTTGTCTTTCTCCAAAGCCTGGGCTTTAATCCACTGCATCCAGCCTCCTCCCCTCCTCCCTGCCTCTGAACATCCTGTCCCAGGGTGGGACCCTCCTAGGAGTCCCCCCGAGGGCAAAACCTCAGGAGAAGGGAGGCCAGTGGTGAGGAGAAAGGAGAGAAAGGTCAGAAATTGGAGATGGTGTAACACATGTTCAAGACGTCCGGATGGAGAAACATGATCAGCACATTCCAGGCGAGACAAACCCCCTGCCTTTGTCACTCACTGTAAATTGTCCCCCAATCACTGGGCTGACAGAGATGGATTCCCAGGGCTCACAGCACAATTCAGCTTTCTCAGGCGCCTCATGGGGGAAGGAGGCAGTTGGTTTACTTGCGAATGCTTGGGGGTGATTTTCTAACGTCCCTTCTGCCATTATGGAGGCTTTGCTCCAATCTCTTATCATATGTAATTCCTAATGATTTCTCTGTTATGTCCTGTTTTATTAAAGCGTCATTGAACTATACCCTATTGATTTAGATTTCACAGACAATTGAAATTTAAATTGACTCCAAATTGAATGTCTCCATGTAATCTCTGTTCTGCAATAAAGATAGATAAAATGCTTCTATTTTTGATAACAAGTTATACTGGAGGCACATTTTAATTTTGGGAGGGAAGAAAAAAAATGTGACAGAGTCTTGACTTTCTTTGAAAAGTGGCTGATGGTTCAGGGCCTGGGAGGTTTTGTTTTCCTCTGGGACATGATGCTGGAGCTGCAGAGTTCTGGAATGTCTGGGTCGGCTCACGAATGGAAGTGGAAGGTAATCTCTCTGACCTACGAATCAATTAATTAGGTGATCCATCCACACACAAATCCATCCATTTGTCCAGTGAGGACAGCACGTTTGGAGTTCTAGGGGGAGGGGGAGGCAAGAAAGAGTGAGGCTAACTCATCTCATAGTGGCGTGCATGACTCAAAGTTCCTGTCATTGGAGGGTTGGGTCTAGATGGCCATTTTGGAAAAAAGTAGGCAATACAGCACTGCAATCAGCTACAGAATTCTATTATTCAACACTTGTCCCCCCGCAAGCCAGAGCTCTCACATAGCTTCTTTCCTTTTCCGCTAATGATGAAGGACAGCAGGTGGGATGTGGGAAGGCTGAGTGGAAGTGGAAAGAAGGTGTCATCCCGTAAATTCTCTATTCTTCATGTTATCACATGAAGAATTATCTAGGAAAGGGAGAATCAACAAGGTGCCCATCAGAACCTGGAATGAAGTTTAACTGGTAAGATCCCTTGAGATCGTTCCAGAACAGTTCTAAGTGTGAGCAGACATTGCCTCTAGAGGGTTCTGGAACCACCATGAAACCTACCTCGCCTGAATCCTAGCATTCAGGAGACATAGGCTGAATGGTAGGTGGTGTATTAGCTTCCCATTTCTGCTGCAACAGATTACCACAAACCTATTGGCTTAGAGCAACACAAATTTATTATCTTATTCTGGGGGCCAACAGTCCAAAATGGGTCTTACAAGGCTCTACTCAGTGTGTTAGAGGGGCTACATTCCTTCTGGAGCCTTTAGGAGTGAATGAATTTCTTGTCTTTTCCAAGCTTCTAGAGGTGGTCCATGGCCCGTGGCCTCTTTCTTCAGTTTTAAAGTTAATGGACTTAATCTTCCAGTCTCTCTTTTTCTCTCTGATCTGTGGTTCCATCCTTCCATTTCTCTGACTTTGACTTTTCTTTCCCGCCTCCCTGTTGCAGTTGCATTGGGACCACTCTGCTAATCCAGGATAATCTCATCCTTTAATTGAATCATACCTGCAAGGCCCCTTTGGCCATGTAATGGATTCACAGGTCTGGGGGATTAAGATGTGGGCACCTTTAGAGGGGCCATTTTCTATCCACCACAAAGGACCTGGAAATGCCCCCACTGTGGCAACCTTATTTTGGCCATAGTCTTACCAACTGGGTGCCTGTCATGCCAAATCCACGAGAGTTGTCCCAAGATGGTAGCCTACAGTGAAGATGAGAACAGAAGATGGAACTCAGGACTCCTGTACCCGTCTTGGCTTTCTCTCAAGCAGTGGTGTCTGGGCTTCCAGTGCCCATGATGGAGTTAGATCAGAGGGACCCCGGAGCTCTGCAGATATGATGGAAAGGCTGATTTGAGTTTCTCCAGTTTTCACTGCTCCCATTAACAAGGAATGGTAGCACAATAAGGAAGAAAGTGTAGAAACACTTGTTTTATGGAGGACTAGAGGACCCAGCTCCTTTCAAGCAGGATAAACTGAACAAAAGGGAAGGATTTGACTCACTCATTCAACAAAAACCTAGTGAAATTTCTAGCTACTAGGCAGTAGCCAGAAATGCAAAAGGCAATCACTATGCAGTGTGATTAAATGCTGTCTTGAGGTTCAACATTGGGTGTATAGGAGAATAGGTGGGGAGTATCTGGCCCACACTGAGGGCATCAGGGCTGGCCTCATGAAGGCAGGGACCTGTAAGTTGTCACCTGTAGTCAAAAGAGGGGAAAAAAAGTGGAGAGAGTCTTCCAGGGTAAGGGAGCAGTATATACAAAGACCTGAGGTAAGAGACGGTGAGCTCATTCGGGGGAACCAAAGGAAGTTCAGTGTGGCTGGAACATTGAGTTTGATGTGGAGGCTAGTCAGGATGAGTCTCAGAGATCTCCTATTTTCCATCCCTGATGGAAATTATAAGGTAATTATAAGGTCACATAATTATAAGATCATTTGTGGCATCACTAGTGCCCTGTTTGTTTCTCCCCCTGCAATGTGAGCTTGTAAGGGTTGCAGTTGTATCTGTTTTGCTCATAGTTGACTCCCTAGCAACCAGTATGGTGTTTAGCATCTACACCTAGTGTTGAATGAATGAATGAATAAATGAAAGAAAGGCTGTTTTGAGATTCTTAAGTTCAGAACTTAAATAACCAAGAGGGACTGGTTCTTGCCTACCTTAACATTTACTGGATGTTGTCCTTCACTGGCCAAAATGCCTGTTGTGTACCTGGCCCTGAGGCCCACCATGTGTTTCTTTCAGCCTTAACAGGGTGTGGTTGGGGGCATGGCCTGCATTTCAACTTGAGCTGTCCATCCATGGGGCCTCTCAGGCCAGCAGAGGTGTTAACCCACTGTCTATTCCATGGAACCTCAAATTCACCGCTTGGGATGACTGGACACTTGGAGCCTCGCAGTCATCATCCTGTATTATACTTGTGTGTTTTTTTGGGGTGGGGTGATCTGTCTCCCTGATTAGACTGTGAGTGCCTAGCACAGGGCCTGCCAGAGAATGGCCACTCAGCAAATATTTTCTGAATTATGGCTACATGGTTGTTGTAAAGACTTTGTTTCAGAGCCGTTGAGCCCTTAGACGTAACTTAGTCCCAAAATATAATTTACACATAGGTAAATTGAGGCCAGAGAGGGAAAAGGCCTTGCTTAAAGTTCCATGTGAGGGACCACAGATCTGGACCACCAACTCCCTATCCTCTGTTGGCTCCATATAACTACCTGGGCATCTCCTTCCGCGCTGTTCTGTCAGACTCTTTCCATTCCATCCCATTTATCTTGTCTCATCCAGGACTCTCTGATTTCATTCCATGCCATTCCATTGCAGCCCATCCCATTTTATTCTACTTAACTTTTTCCATTCTACCCATTCCATTCTCTCCTATCGGTCCCATCCCATCCCACCCCATACCCATCCTCTTTTATTTTATTCCATTCCACTCTACTCTACTTTAGTCCATTCCATTCCAACCTCCCCCCTCCCCCCAACCCTATTCCATCCCGTCCCATCCCATCCCACTCCATCCCATCCTATCTTATCCCATCCACCCCACCCCATCCCATCTGATTCCATCCCATCCCATACTAACCTATCCTGTCCTATTCCACCTGATTCCATCTCAGCCAGCCCATTTCATTTCATCCACTCCATCCCATTTCATTCGAACCCATCCCATCTACCCTAACCCATTCTATCCGCCCCCCATCCCATCCTATTCCATCTCATTCCATCCCATCCCACCCCAACCCATTCCATCCATTCCATCATATCCCATCCCATCCCAACTTATCCCATTCCATCCTATCCTGACCCACCCACCCATCCCCCTAACACATCCCATCCATCCCAGTCCATCTTATCCCATTCTACCCTATCCTAACCTATTCCAACTACTCCACTCCATCCCATAAAGCTCCATCCATCCTAATGCATTCCATCCACTCTATTCCATCCCGTCCACCCTAACCCATGTCATCCCACCCCACCCCATCCCCACCTATCTTATCTTCTTTCATCCTATCCTAACCCATCTCATCCACCCCACCCCATCCCATGCATTCGACCTTATCCCATCCCATCCAAACCTATTTCATTCCCCTTTAGTCCATTTCATTCTAGTTCTTCCTATTTTATTTCATTCTTTCCATCCCACCCCAACCCATTACACCCTATCCCATTTTGTAATATGCCGTTCTGCTCCATTTCACTGCATTCCATTTTGTTCATTCTCATGATTCTTTCCATTCTACTCCTTTCCATTCTGTCCATCCCATTCCCATTCATCAGGCCTGGAAATATTTACAACGTGCCTCCAGGATGCCAAGTCCTGAATATCTCAGCATGAATGAGTTACGGGCCCTGATTTTAGGGAGAGAGATCAAAGCAGTTAATGAGTGCCTGCTCCCACCTTCTGGCTGCATCCTTTGATTCAGCTTTTCACTGAGGCCAGGCACAGGGGGACCAGGTGATTATACAGTTATTGAAAAGCAGAAGTTTGATACCTATTTGGATATTGTTTCAGGTATAAATTGGAGAAGAAGAGAAATGGGTGATGGGTCATTAAATGCCTTCCCAAACCCTAACTGCCATCCCTGAGCAACATTCATGCCAATTTCCCTGATTTGCATACCAGTGTGGGAGAAGGAAGCTCGGAGTCACAGGAAGGATGCTGATAGGCTGCTGAGTTGAGTGTGTGGCTCCGCCCCTTCATACTCTCTGCTTCTGGTTCTGTTTCTTTTCCTAACAGACTGACCCATTTCCTCCATCAAGCCCAACTTCCAGCACATCCCCTGCCAGAACCTCGGTGTTCATGTTCCGCATACATGCACATATTCTGGACTTGAGTTTGCCTGGACTCATTAAATGATGGGTATTTATTTGATCTGGTACCAGAGATTCTCCTGGTGCTTGGACCCTGGGTTCCTTCAAACTCCTGAGGATGCAGCTGCTTTGCCTCTTCTTTGCTGTCTCCACATCCCCAAGTTTTCCCCAGGCCATACCCTGCTTGCCCTTGAGTCTCCCAGGCTTGGTGAATAGAAAGCACCTGGTAACATAATTGCAGCTTAATAAACGAATCAATCCTCATTAGGACTTGATTGGCCATTAGCCTCATTATCTTGTGAGCAGAGGGCCAGGAAAGTTTTAGAATGCCAAAGGGGGGGTGAGATCACTTCGGGGTGTGGACTCTGGTCCCCATTCGTAGACCCAGAAGGAAGGTGATCTTGACAAGGAGCCTCCAACCCTGGCTGCGTGTTGTTAGAGCCACTGGGGAAGCCCTAAAAACACTGATGCCCAGGTCCCACTCGGAGGCAGGGATGCAGAACCTCAAATGAAGGGGCTTAGCCACTGGTGCTTTTAAAAAGCTCCGAGGGTGAGCTGAATGTGGCACTGAGGTGGTCTGAACTGCCATTTAAAAATCTCTTAAGTGAAGGAAAGTCCAAAGTTTGGCCGTCAGAACCTTGCCACTTGTGGATACTTAATAAATACAAGTTCCCTGAGATCTTGGACTTTTCCATACTCATCAGCTTAGGCTTGGTTAAGAGTCTCTTGTCACTACCGACCTGTGTCACAGCGATCCATGTGGCATCTCCCGTGGGGCCCCCCCACCAAACACCCAGTGATTGCCGAATTCAAGCTGCCTGTATGCTTTTGTGCTTAATACCTTTCTTCCAAATGAATTTTAATACACCTCTTATTCCTTCTCTGCTCTGTTCTGAACTGATCTCAGGAGAGCAGGGGCTCGATAGTCTACTTGCATTTTTTTCCTAACACACAAAAACAGCCACACGCGGGGCACCTGGGTGGCTCAGTGAGTTAAAGCCTCTGCCTTCGGCTCGGGTCATGATTCCAAGGTCCTGGGGTCAAGCCCCACATCTCCCCACATTGGGCTCTATGCTCAGCAGGGAGCCTACTTCCTCCTCTCTCTCTCTCTGCCTGCCTCTCTGCCTACTTGTGATTTCTGTCTGTCAAAGAAATAAATAAAATCTTAAAAAACAAAAACAAAAACAGACACATGCAACGATGCAAAGTTGAAAGTAGGTTTGGGTCTCTACTACCTGAAGCCGCTTTGCCAAGGACTCGCAACGCTCATACTGCTTTTTGGGATATACGATTTTATTGTTGGCTAAGTTTTTTCACAAATAAAATGATGAATGTGAGCAGTTTTTAAAAATTGTGCCTTTCTATCTGTGAATGAGGCCCTGTTAGTCTTCATTATATCCTCCTGACAGCCTTTGAGATATTAAAAATAGCACTGTTTCTAATTAATTAGAATAGAGCCCCTTGGGGGTCTAATTTTTTGTAACTGTCTCTCTTTTTGGTATCTGCTTTAGGTCATGGGTCAGTTTCATGCCTAAAACTTCATTTAAGTAGAAACCAGATTTCTCATTAAGAACTTTAAAAATATGAATACCTTTTGACCCATTCATTGCATTCCAGAGAATTTATAAGAAGGAAATACTTGGGAAGAGAGATCAGAGTTGACATATAAAAATATCTGAGGCAAGGCTCTGTGCAAATATGAGAAATGTGAATCCACCCAAATCTATAATAACAGAGTGGCTAATTTGATTAGGATGTATACTGGATTTAATGAAAGATTTGTAAGTATTATATTAGCATGTATATTCAGGTCAATAAAAGTTTATAAGATCAAGAATCCTAAATGGCTCTAATGATTAGTGGATTCTAGTCTTCATGATTCTACCACTTAGCACAGGGCTTGACATGGGTTACATTCTCAAAAATATTTGCTGGAGGTTGAATGATCTATTCAAATGCTAGCCACAGAATTTATAACAACATGAAACCCACTTACCATTAAGTAAGAAAAAAACCAGAGTACAATATTAAACATAAAATATTGTCACTTCTCTATTAAAATACCCATTGGCCTTGTATGTACAAAAAAAAGGGGGGGTTTAGTGAAATGTGTTGGTCATTCTGGGTATAGAATATTCTGCAGCCACTAAAATGATGTTTGCACATAACATTCGCCATATGAGAAACTGTCTATGATGGCATGTTAAATTAAAAAAAAAGTGATGTACAAATCCACATGCATTATAATTCTAATTTGTGTGCCTACGTATATAATTATAACACTACATTATGTGTGATTAGTTATAATTATGTTACACTTATAATATTATAAATACTGTAAAATGGCAAATATTAGATTTATTATTACATAAATAAACGTTAAATGTGTATTTCATGATATATTTGATATATACGTCTGTGTATTACATATTTTATGTGTGTGTGCATATATGTATATACACACACACACGCACACACACGCACGCACACACACATACACATATACACATTCATAAGGCTGGCAATGACCCAACATATTAACAGGGTTTGTTTTTTTTTTTTAGGTAGTGAGACTGGCAAAAGTTCTTTTTCTACCTTCCATGGTTCATCTTTTCCAATTTCCCAAAAATCCTCCTAAAGGAGCATGCTTTACTTTTGTCATCTAGACAAAAGAATCACCCCTAGGACGGTTTGGACACAAGGAGGCAGGGGGAGCCCAGGCTCTTTCGCCCAGGCGAGGCCGGCAGCCTTGAGGAATGCTCCAGGAGGAAGGTCTGTGGTCACATCGCATCAGCGGGTGTGGCCTGATTCTGCCTGGGTCCGGCTCCATGGGCGCGTCTTGGCAGGAACTCGTGGCATTGACCGCCTGCTGCCACAGTTTCCTTGCAGGGCCGGCTTCGTGCAACAGCAGCCCAGGGGCCTGGCTGAACTCTTCTGGAGGAATGCCTTCCCCTAATTTGCCAGGGCCCTCCAGTTGCTAAGAATGATCGACAGTAATTAAAACTAAGCTAATAACCTCCTCACTCTTGACATTTCTATGGGGTTTTGTTCACCATTATCTACATATAGATTAAAAATTGTAATTGGACTGGCGATCGGGTTAGGAAAATCAGCCACCTTCCAACTTGTCGTTTGCCAGGGACTGACACTTTGAAATTTTATTTAATCTGAGAAAATTGAGTTGAACTCTGGCACCCTTGGAGGTGGGGATAAAAAAAAAGAAAAGAAAAGAAAACACACACACACACACACACACACACACACACCCCAGCATTTATCCTTAAGGATGGATGCTAGCTAAGACAATATTCATGCTCCCTGCAGAAAGAAGTGGGGTCTGGGCCAGAGGGTGCTGGAGCACCACCGACTGGGGTGTATGGTGGGGGGCTTCTAAGAAGCAGCCACAAGAGGGGGACACTGGGCCTACTAGGCCCTGTATGAGGGAGGTTTAGGGGGACCAATGCTGCCTCCCCAAGAGGATTTGTGTGACTTCATAGGAGCTTGGGCTGCCTGACCCCATAGAGTCCTCCTGTGCTGGTGAAGAGAGATGTTCTTGGTTTCTTATTCTGTGCTTTCAGGCCTCTGCAATGTTGTGATTCTAGAGCTCCACCTTATATTCTTCTGGCCTCTGCAAGACTGAGGTGCTGTGCCCTCCTTTCCCTTGGCCTCTGAGTCAGGGTTTCCCCATTTCTATGAGTCTATGCTTCTGGGAAGCATAGGGAATTAGGAGTCTAAGAGTCAGGGAATGTAATATGGACTTCAAAAGGTGGGAAATTGTCAGACCTGCCCAGCTGCCCCTCCCATGAAGTCATTAATCTGTCTAAATTGAAACATTTAAGCTGATATTAATTCTTAGCTTGCTTCCCCAAGGTGATGGGCTAGCTGAAGATTTCTTTCTAATACACAGTGTGGTCATGTCATGCTCCTGCTTAATATACTCCTGCGGGGTCTCACGGCCCCATTTGGCTCAAGTATGGTCTCCTTATGATGGCTTAAAGCCATTCTGGGTTTGCCTCTCCACAGTTGGCCTCCTGGATCCTCACACACATTCCTCCAATATGCTGGTTGATGCCATCTGTCTGTCTGTCTCTGACTACACACCACTTCTCTCCACTTAGCCTGCAGATCTTTGCATAGTGTTCCCTCTGCCTGAAATTACCCCACCTCTCCATTCCAGTACCATCCCCCTAGGTTTGCCTCCTTCACTCACCTATTTTCCATTTATCTATCACTTCTGATCTTGGGCTTCTTCTGCAGGAAGTGTTTGCTCTCTTCCCAAATTGGGTCCTCTGCTCCCTTACCCACCACGTCCCCATGCTCACTCTGGGCCAGCTCTGTCTGTGACTCCACCATCTTCTCCCATCAAACCAGGATCATCATCATCATCTTCTTCTTCTCCTTCTTTTTTTTTTTTTTTTTTTTAAAGATTTTATTTATTTATTTGACACACAGAGAGATCACAGGTAGGCAGAGAAGCAGGCAGAGAGAAGGGGGGAAGCAGAGCAGAGAGCCCAATGTGGGGCTCGATCCCAGGACCCTGAGATCATGACCTTAAGGCAGAAGCTTAACCCACTGAGCCACCCAGGCCCCCCAAACCAGGATCTTCTTGAAGGCATGAATACTTTCTTGTTTACTGTTATGTCTCCCGGCCCATGGTGCAGTATGCCAAAAGGAAAGAATGAATGAATCTGTGTGTAAAGACAGGAAGTCGTGACTTCTTGACTCTTGGAATAACAAATACTAATTTATTTCTTCATTACAGAAGTATTGGTGGACTATCTACTTTGTGCCTTGTGCTGCGCTCAGCCGTGGGGATATATTATGAGCAAGACAAATACATCCTTATTGTCCACGGTGCTCATGCGGGGGAAGTAGAGTAGAAAGATCCATTGGGGTGAAGGAGTTAGGGGAAGAATATTCTAGGTGGGGGAAATACGTGTGGAAGATCTTGAGGAAAGAAAGGGAGAGACTGTGTGAAACAGAGCAGCCCAGTGGGGGCTGTGGCACCGTAAGATGAGGAGAGGGTCCAAAATGAGCCCAGAGATGTGGGTAGGACCCAAATCATGACGACCTTGCAGAGTTTCCAGCCTGGAGCTACAGGATCAGTTTTGCACTGTGAAAAGATAGTTTGTTAAAAGTTCAGTCCGTGTGTAAGCTACAGACAAAACTTCCTCCCTCTGTTCTGAGGCTGATCATTCTCAGTCCTTCACGCTTGTTGCTTTCATCTTTCCAGCGCATACTCACCTCCTAGAGTGGATTGCCGAACTTTATCTGCCTAGAAAGCTCTCTGGAAACAGATTTTGCTTGCGCAAGCCGCAGAAGTGTTCCCACACCCAGGGGAGACCACAGGCAACATCCAGGCTCTCTGGTGATAGTGATTGGTGCAGGAAGCGAGCACGTGACCCAAGCAGAGCCAATCAGAGACTTTCTCTGGGATGCCTCTATGGGCTTGGTAGGAGGGAGCTGCTTCTCCACTGAGGTTTTCAGAGCAGGTACCAGTCACAAAGAAGATGCTTCTCGACAAAGATAACATATACAGCAAATAAGAAAATTTCCTTTGAATCTTGAACTACCTAGTATCCCAATGAATGTTGAGTATCGATGATTCTCCCCTGTTCTCATTCAGCTAGTTTACGTTTATGTTGATAGTCTGCTGCTTACATCCAAGTGAATCCCAACTCATTTGTGCCGTGTCTGATTCCCGTACCTCTCTGGGATGTAGTCAAAGAAGGCATCTTGTCCTCATTTTATAAGGAGAAACCTGGGGCTCAGAAAATTGCCTGAGCTTATGTATAAAGTTAGTGGTAGAGTGGGAATCAGTTATCCCACCCACCCCTCCTTCTATCCATCAGTAGGTATGTATCATGCCATTGGGATTTACTGGACCAGCTCTGATTTCAGATGCTCTGTTCCAGTGTCTTTCCAATATCACAATAAATAAATAGAAAAATTTATCACAATAGATAAATATCACAATAAATAAATATCATCAAAAATATCATCAGACCACCACCTGAATGGCTCACTAATTTGAAACCACTTTTCCTTACATGTTTTTCCAGGTCCAAAAATAGTAAAAAAAAAAAAGTATTAAAACAACATTTTTTGATTTTTAATTTGGAAGTCACTGTGATAACTCAGTTCTGTGCTGGTATATGTTTAACATTTAACATGTGTAGTTCTGACATGAATCTTGGTTGATGCTTTTGTTTACATTGGCTAGGGAGACAAAACAAAACAACACAAGCATATGTTGGAATTTCACTTGCTCATCAGTGAAGCGAGCAACTTCTTCCAGTTTTCAAATACCGGAAGAATACTTTCTCCATTGTTTGTGCTATTCACAAAAGAATGGCTGGCTATGGGCACATCAGACCTTTAAGTTTCATCTACTTTATTAACATTTTGTACACCATTCTTTTAAATCTAGACAATCAACAAAACTAATAAATCGAGCCCTGGTTTAGAGCATTTGCCAGTATCTGTGGTCTTAATATTCCCATTGCGGCTGACTCTAAGTCACCAACATGATGTCTTTGATAACGGAGTTGGGAAGACGCACAGATACCATTCTACGGGTTTCTAATATGGGTGCAATGGATGTAAATAACTTTAAGAGTGTAGGATAAAAATAAAATGTGGTCAGGTCATTAGGAAGTGATGAGTATGATTTTTAATGTAACTTATTTGATCGCAAGTTTATACCATTTGGCTTTTAATAATGGCTGCATTTCACAACCAGCCCACAAGATTCCTGAAAATGTAACCATTGGCTCTCATGAGCTAGTATGAGCTGTATCCAGCATGCTGGCACAGAACACTGTATCCATGTATTCCCTGCTCGCTGAGTGTGGGACAGCAGAAATCCCCTGCCACCATGCAGTTGACCTTTTTTCTTCTTTCATGTGGAATGAGTATATCCGGGAGGTTCCTTCTAAGAGCATCCTTGTGGTTCAGCTAGAGCAGGACCCTCCCCGTCTTCTCTTTCCCTTATCACAGTTTGTAATGATGTGTATGCTTGGCTGTGTGTTGATTTATATTCATTTCCCAAGCAGACTGTGAGCTCTGTGAGGGCAGGGCAGTGTCTGTCTCCCTCATTGTGCTATTTCCTGGGCCTGACTCCATGTGTGGTCCAGGAGAGTCATTGTGAGAGGGCTTTGCTGGGGGCACTAAAGAACTGTTGCAACCAAATACGTTTGGGAGAGGAGGGAGGCAGTTATGACAACATCTCAAAAGTTTCTAGGCTGTATCTGTGTTCATGAGGCATTATTCACAATAGCCAAAAGGCGATGATGTTCCCACTGTCCACCCACAGGGGAATGGGTAAGCACAATGTGTTCAAACCAAGCAGTAGTATCTGATTCATCCTTAAGAAGAAGGACATTGTGGCACCAGCTACTACATGAATGAACCTTGAGGGCACTATGTTAAGGGGAATAAGCCACTCGTAACAGGACAAAATCCTATACTACAGGTGCCTAAAGCGAAAGTCAAATCCACACAGACACAAAGTGGAATGATAGTCTCCAGGGACTGGTAGGAGGAAGAAATGGGGAGTTAGTGTCTAATGGGTACAGAGTTGGACGAGTTCTGGATGTGGATGATGGTGGTGGTAGCCTAATAGTGTGGATGGTTCCAGCCCTTGAACGCCTAAAAATGATTAAAATGGTAAATTTCACGTCACATATATTTTACTACAATAAACAAATATTGTCAAAAGGTTTCCAGGCTTCCCAGATCCTGTTCATGGTGTGGAGTGAGTGCTTGTTTCCGTTTCTGGTTAGAGGAGAGGTTGCATTGGAACAGAGTCGTGATTATGATGATGGTGACGATGCTTGTATGAGGATGTGGGTTTGATTCAAAGGGTTTCTCAAGCACCATTGCTCTACAGTCTTTCCGCAAATGTGGAAAATGAGTCTCAGAGAGGTTAAGTGACTTGCCCACAATCACACAGCTTCAATCCAAGGCAGGTTGACTCTGAAGCACATGCTCCCAGCACCTTCTCTCCAAGCCCTTATTTTGTTTGGGAGAGACAACTTGGATGGGAGGCAGGCATGGGACCCCGTTAAGCTGACAATCCCTTGCTCATTCCCTTCCCAGGGTAGCCTTCCAGCTGCAGAGGCATACAAACCTACTCCCTTTGCCGCCTTGCGCATTCGCCAAGCTTGGCCAACCCGGCACTAAGACTGAGTTGTCAACAAGGAGATAGAAAGAAAGAAAAAGCAATTTCTTCCATTTCTTGGCTCAATCCTATGCAGTCAATACTGTTAACAGTAAATCAAATATCAGGGCTGCATTGACCCAGGAAAAGGCCAAGGAGAAAAAAAATTCCAGAGCAGAATCCAAAAAGTAGAAAATAAAGTTCAGCCTGAAGCATAAATCATACCTGGGGAGCTGAACCTGCCGTGATATGAGCCCGAACCACCCCAGCAAGCTGGCTTCCCAGGCCTCCTGCTCTGCTGTTTGAATTTCTAGGTCCCCTGTTCCAGGTACATCCAGGCAACGAAAGATGACCAGAGGCAGAGTTGAGGATTTCTGACTATAGGTCCTTTGGATTTGGGGTCTCACCCCATAACCCTTGGCTCAGTTGGGAAGGGATATCTGCAGAAAATGGCTTTGGGGGAAAGCCCCTACACCCTCTACCCCTCTTTGTACACTTGTCCTTTTGATTTCACAGCTGAGCCTTGGCTCCAAAAAGAGGCTCCAAGTTTTAGGCATGTCTGAGCCCTGTTGCCTCCTCTCATTAATGTGCCCAGCTGACAAACTTTTATTAAGCACCCACTGTGTGCCAGGCAAAATTCAAAGGCCCTGGGGTTTCAGTTGTGGACAAAACAGGCACACATTCCTGACTTCATAGAAGCTTCATTCTAATAAGTGACTGGGTGAGGATAAGATAGTTAAGATTTTCGGGGCATCTGGCTGGCTCAGTTGATGGATCATGTGACTTTTGATCTCGGGGTTGTAAGTTCAAGCCCCATGTTGGATGTAAAATTTACTTGAAAATAGGGGCTCCTGGGTGGCTCAGGGGTAAAAGCCTCTGCCTTCTGCTCAGGTAATGATCTCAGGGTCCTGGGATCGAGCCCCACATCTGGGTTTCTGCTCAGCAGGGAGCCTGCCTCCCGCCCGCCTGCCTGCCTCTTTGCCTACCTGTGATCTCTGCCCGTCAAATAAACAAATAGAATCTTAAAAAAAAAGATTACTTGAAAATTTAAAAAAACGTAAAAAAATGATTTTTTTATAGTATGTTGGAGGGTACTGGATGCTATGAAGAAAAAGAAACAAAGGGAGTATGGAGTGTTTTGGGGGAGAGAAGTCAAGTTTAATTAAGGTAAAGGGACATTTGAGGAAAGACCTAAAGCAGGTGAGGATATGAGCCCTTCAGATATCTGGGAAAGAGATGTTCTAGGCAGCAGGTGCAAAGGTCCTGAGGCAGAGTGTCCAGGGGTATTCAAGAAACAATGAGGTATGGCTGGAAGGGAGCAGGGGTGATGATGACAGGATGGCAGGACTGAGCTTGGGGAGATGGCCAAGGGCCAGATCAGGGAGGCCTTCTGGACAATCGGGACCTTAGCTTTCTTCTGGGTGAGGTGGGGTCATTGGGAATATTTGGAGTGGGGTGAGACTCTAAACTTGGGTTTTAAATTCTTGTCAGTCCCTCATCCCCACACCCTGATCAATTAAGTTGATAAAAAACTAGATTGATTGCAATTTATACACCACGAGAACCCATCTTTCTAAAAATCATCTTTAATATCCTTGCAAAATCTGAGCACATAATAAACACTCAAACCTGTTACCTGAGTGTAGAAAGACATTGGATGGATGTTCAGCCAGGAGTTAATGGTACATCCTTCATAGATGAGCAGGAATGGGTTAACAAGTAGAGGAGGATTTCCTCTTGTATTTCTTAATCTATTTGTATTGCCTGATAATTTCTTACAGTTTCTTTTCTTTCTTTCTTTCCCTCTTCCTTCCTTCCTTCCTTCCTTTCTTCTTTCTTTCTTTCTTTCTTTCTTTCTTTCTTTCTTTCTTTCTTTCTTTCTTTCTTTCTTTCTTTCTTTCTTTCTTTTTTTCTTTCTTTCTTCTTTCTTCCTGGCTTTTGTTTTGTTTTAAAATGTGTAGAGTGGATGGATAAAGATTGGGAGCTCTGTTTTGAGTTGCGTGACATTGGGTATGCCATGCGTTCTCAAGTGACCATTTGCCTGTTTTGATTACGGGCAGTGCGCTAATACCTGCTCCTGAGGCTTTTCGTGATGCGGTGATGTTCATGGAGCACCCGTTACAGTGCCTGGTTCTCAGGAGGTCCTCAGTAAATGCTGATTGTAATTGTTCAGGAGCCACATAAGGAGAGACAGGATGGGGAAACATCTGGACTTTAGGAAGAGCGATCCACAGCATTGTCCATGCTAACCTCTCACTGCTGCTCCGAGCAAACCTGGCCTTTCAGGCCTCCTGCACAGGAGGAGCCAGCCGGCCATTCCCATTACCCCTGCCTCCCTATCTCAGCTTAGCCTCTCTGTGCCTTCCCTGGGGAAAGCCGGCCACCTGTCCCAACAACCGAAGGACTTCCCGAGACCTAGGAAAGAAGCAGCATCACCCAGTAGACCTCAGTAGCATCTTCCAGGCCAATTTCAGAGGCTTGTAAGGACTTTGTCTCCAAAGGAGCCTGGAGACCCATCTCATGTTCTGTGTCAGAACTTTCCACACAGGGTCCTACCACAAGACCCCTGAAGTGAACCCCTGTTGGTTTTGTCTGTTTAGCATCTGTTCCCTTTTCTGGTCCCATTTTTCTCAAGGAGTCCTCTGCTATGCCCAGTCCCTCAGTTTGAATGGGGCTGACTGCTCCTTCCTCTGGTTGGAGATGGGCACTTCACACAGACCTGAGCCAATCAGAGCACTCTTGCCCTCTGCCTCCAGTGACTGGTTCAGTGATGACCCAATCTAGCCAGTGAGAGTCAGACCGAACATTTTGGTTTTAGCTGCTGGTGTAATAGTCAGAATGGGGTGGGATTTGCTGTGATAACACGCAGCCCTTTCCTCTTAATTAGGGTGGATCAAGTCTTGTAGCACCAAATGACAAAGGCGGATTTCTTATTCAGGCTCCAAGTGCACCTCGGGCTGATGGGAGCTCTGCTCCTGTCTCCCTCATTCAGGGAAGTCCCATCCTGAGCATCATCAGACATCACGGCAGGGGAAAGGGAACACGGAATCAGATGAGTCTGGCTTTAAATCTTTATTTTTCTGTTTAAAATAGGACCTGCCTAACCTGCCTGCTACATAGCTATTGTTCAGAGATTATCAATTTCTCATTGTCCAATTTCTCCATTTGTTGTGTGTCCATATTGGATTTTCAAAGCAGGGCTCAAATGTCTGCCTCTCCATGAGGACGTCTCAGCCTACCTCGCTGCTCCCCGCCTCTCTGTCATCTTTGCACAGAGGGAAGCACATAGTAGCAGGTGCCGTCCATGTCCCATCAGCTGGTGTCTAGCAAAGGCCCAAGCACTTAGTAGGTGCTATTTTCAGTATTCTTAGTGCCATGTGCAGTGCTTTATCATGTCGGGCGCATAGTAGGGATTAATATTTGTATCATCCACAACACGTGTCCAGTGTCAAGCACATAGTGTGTTTTTGCCTTGTGTCCCCTCCTGCAGCACTGCCAGCAGCATATTTTCCCAACATTGTCCCCCCAACACCAGTCCCCAGCCCCTAGCCTCTGGTACCTTGAGACCTAGAGTTTGTGACCAGGAACAGTCACTAAACTATAATCTGCTGAAATGGGGGTGGGGTGGGGTGGGGGCCTCGAAGGGATGATCCAGGGCTGCACTGCCCTGTGGGGGTCATCAGGGGTCAGTGAGCAGAGACTTGGCTTATGAATTTCCTCCCCTGGCCCCAGACAAAGAAGGAAGTCACTGTTGGCAATGTGGTTACCTTGGCAACTCTTTGTGCTGGAGAATGGGAGAGGGGGAGGAGGGAGGCTGGGAGAAGGGGGGCAGCTGCTGGGGCGGGGCAGGAGCTGAAGGGGAAATTCCCCCTTCAAATGGGGAGTGACTCCCTTCTGCCTCCTGGGCAAAGTGAAGGGGAGTTTTCCCACTGCAGGATGGAGGCTGGTCTGCGTGGGAAGTCCTGCCTCTCCTCTTCTCTCTAGAAAGTCTTGCGGCTGGTCTCAAAACATCTAGGGAGCTGGGTTGGAGTTCTAGCCATTCTTTTAAGTTGCTGTGTGACCTTGTGCAAGCTTCTCTCCCTCTCTGAGACTCAGGGTCCTCTCCTAGAAAACGGGGACAATAATTCCTGCAGGTCGGTACTGGATCCCTGCTATGTGTGAATGACCTGGGGGCTGTTTTTCATCTGGTTGCCTCTCACTTGCTGGGTAAGTGACTACCATAACATAAAGGTGGGCCTTTCTGTCACGTGCATGGAGTGAAGAGGGTGAGCCTGGTAACCATGGTTATTGGTATTCCTGCCAGATTCTTGACATTGGGAGCGGGGGAGGTGGGCGATTCATTACTGCTGAGAGTTATGGGTCATCACCACGTAGCGGGGAAACTGAGGTCCGGAGCGGGTAAGAGTCTGAGGTGCCCTTGAGGGAAAAGCTGGGGAGAGGTGACTCTGCGTTCTGTGTTCCTGCCCCATGCCCCCACTCACCCGCACTGCGCATGCCCAGGAGCCAGCTTCTCTTCCAGGCCCACCTGAGCTGCTAAGATCGAGGAAGGTGGGCAGAAGGCTGAGTGGGGTAGGGTGGAAACCCTGGCTTCCTGAGAGCAGGAATGGTGGAATAGGGGCTCCTCTGCCAGGGTGGGGTGGCCTCATGGCATCGGCTCGCAGCCTGCCCTGACCGAGGAGCCCCACACATCCACTCCCTGAGGCACCCCACCCCCCCAACCTCGGGCCATCTGAAGGGCAGAAAGATGCCCTTCTCTGTCCACTGTTAGCTTGTTTATAGGTCTGGTAGGGGACGGGGAAGACGGAGGGGTTTGTATTTAATGTGGTGGGAAATCTGGCTATGCCTCTCCAACAGCACAAAACCTTCTATGGCTCCCTAGCACCCTTGCCAAAGTCACAAATTCTCACCAGGGTTTCAAGGTCACATATGGTCTGGTCCTGCTCACCTCAGCAGCTTCATCACTGTGCTGGTACAGGGTCATTTCAGCCCCCGCAGACATCCAGTCTCCCTCTGGTCCTTTTGTCTCATGATTCCTTCTTGCTGGAGGATGCTGCTTCTCTCTGGTGTATGACTCATCCGATGCATTCTTTTAGGCTCAGCTTAAATGTCACCTCCTCCAGGAGGCCTTCCTTGGTCTTTCAGGTCAGCCTTGGTCAGGTGCCTCCTCTGAGTGCTTTCCCCATCACTCTGCTTTGCTGAGCAGTCGCCTCTTCCCTGCCTGGAACTGTGAGCTCCAGGAGGGGGAAGAGCCTTCATTTGTTCACGTCTGTATGCTCATCATGGAATTCTCAGTGCCAAGAATGGTCGGTGCCAGTGCAGAGCAGACACCCACTAGACATTTATTGAATAAGTGAACGAGGCCGGAAACTGGTGAAATTTTGGTGGGAAGAGCAAATTGGCAGAACTTGGCTGGTGGTGTAGGATCTGGGGCAGATAATCCTGATTCAGACAGGATGTTATCCCCCTATGCCTCAGAGCCCCCAAACTGGGGCTGCAGGGACCTTAGAGTTACTTCGCTGGCCCATTGTCTCCCAGGGGCACTAATTTCTGGAATTTTTTTTTTTTTTTTTTGAGAGAGAGCTAGTGTGGAGGAGGTGCAGAAGGAGAGGGAGTGAGAATCTCCAGCTGAATTTTGCTGAGCACAGAACCCAACCTGGGGCTCGAACCCATAACCTTGAGATCATGACCTGAGCCAAAGTCAAGAGTCAGACGCTCAATTGACTGAGCCACCCAGGCATCCCAATTTCTAGACACAATATTAATAGAAATCTCTCCAATTATCTTAATTTCCAGGAGGAATTAGCATCTTCAAAGGGCTCTTTTGCCCCAGAAGTTGGACATATTGCCTATACTCAGGGCCTGCTCTCTGTTCCCTTCACCAGGACTTTGGTGACCATCAGGAAGACCACCAATAATTGAGCTGAGTGCTTCCCATGGATGGTTTCTTTTTACTGTGCCTCAATTTTCTCATCTGCAGAATGGGCACAATATCGTCATCTACTTCACGGAATTATTGTGACGAGCTGACAGCTGAGAAAAAGAGTTGAGAAAAGTATCTGGCAGGGGGCCATGTACACAGTGCTCAGTAATGTTAGCAATTCAGATTAATGCAACAAATCTTTTTAGGTGCTTACTGGATCCTGGGGATACAGCAAGGAAGCTAAGGAGACTCCATCCCTCCTTTAGGTACTTACATTTTGGTTCTTGTGGGACCACAAAGTGTCAGATAATAATCTCTGAGCCTAGAGCTACTGTGTACACAGCCACCCAGTAAACAAATACAAGTTGAGGACCTACTATGTGCTAGGAATAAGATGCTGCCTCTCCCCTTAGGTGGAGGACAGGCTGGAGGTGGGAGGTTGAGAAGAAGCAGGCAATGAGAGCTCCAGGGAAGCAGGTCAGGGGGATTATGAATGGGGGAGGAGGGAATCTGGGAGAATCTTCAGCAGACTCAGTCGTGGAGGATGGACAGGAGTTCGTCAGGGAGGGAAGGGTGATCTAGATGCAGGGCACAGCATATGCAAAGGCATAGGGCAGTTGTCTCGCTGACTCACATTAAACCTAGAGGCTGTTGAACTCCTATTGCTTCTGGCCATTTCTTCTCTACACTCTGCAAATAGAGTGTGAACGTAGAGACTTTAACTATTATTGGCTGTGACCTTGATTGTCTTTAAATTCTTTGACACAAATCATCCAATTTAATGTGCACAACGATCCCATTGGTATTGTTATACAGGCATAGGGACAGACTATAACTTTCTGTATTTTCAGCACAGAGACGAAGGGCTGTTTTTGAAGTCACCCAGTTAGACGGTTGCCAGATTCACAGAAACAAAACGAAGCAGTGTGCCCAGTTACATGTGAATTCTGGATAACCAATGGATGATTAAAAAAAAAAGTAAAAATATGTCTCATGAGATATTTGGGATATACTTATCCTAAATATGCTGTTTCTCTAAAATCCAGATTTAACAGAATATCTTGTACTTTATCTGGCAACCCTACCTAGTGTTTGAACTTGGTTGCGTTCGTCTCTCCCCGTGAAGATAAAGGTAATGATAATCACCATCTGGATTTCACGAGGACCTACCAAGGCTTTGTGCTAAATGAACTTACTAAGGGTTTTTGAGCTCTGAGCAGTGCTCTGGGCTCTGCTGGCCCCGGCGGCGGGTGGCGCGCAGTTCCGCGCGTAGCCACGAGGTGTCGCCCTCCGCCCACGATACCCGGGCGGCGGCGGGGGCGGCCGGGACCGCGCGCGGCCCATTCATCACGGCGCGGCCGTGGCGCGCAGACAATGCGGGGAGCGGCCCTTACCCGCGCCCGCGCGGCTGTCGGTACAAAGGAAGCGCTGTTAACACGTGTACGGTAATGGGCTCCCCCACGGCCTCTTCCCGGTCGCCCGCTCCCAGCCTGACGGATGGCCCGAGCCATCCATCTAAATTATGTCATGGGCTATGAGCATCCTCCTCTGTCCAGTCTGTCCTGCCGCCAGGGCCAGGCTGGGCCTCCTGTGGCCGTGCCTCCTGCCTCCGCGATGGGGTGGCCTCATACTCTGGGGAGAGAGGAACACCTACTGTGTGAGGGGCTCCAGCCACAGCCTTCTTGATTTGCATGCAAGGCGGTGCAGTGTCTTAGCCCATTTTGCAGGAGGGGAAACTGAGGTCTAGAGCTGCAGGAAAGTCTTTATTCTAAAGGTCACACGGCCCTGGGGTTTGCCAGAGATGGACTTTTTTTCCTTATTAGGATGTAATTCATATGCCGTAAACTCACGTGCATTTGAAATACACATTTCAATGTTTTTAAGTATAGTCACAGCCTTGTCCAGCTATTAACAGAGTCCAATTTTAGAACATTTTAATTACCCTGAAGATATCCTATCTGTTTTAGCACCCTCAGTTCCTCTCTCCTCCTAACCACTCATCCACTTTCTGTCTCCACAGAGTTGCCTATTCAGGGCATTTCATGTTAATGGCCTCATACACTATATGACCTTCGGGGACTGGCTTCTCTCACTTAGCAGAGTGCCTTCAAGGTTGTCTCTATTGTAGCACAGATCAGTACCTCATTCCTTTTCATGGATGAATGATATTCCACTGTGTGGATGTACCACATTGTGTTCATCCTCTCACCTGCTGATGGACATTTGGGGTTTTTCGGCTGTTTGACTGTTGTGAATAACTCTGCTGTGAACATTTGTGTTTTTGTGTGGCAATGTGTTTTCCAGTCTCTTGGGGATCTACCTAGGGGGGAAATTGCTGGGACATATGGTAACATAATGTCCAACCATCTAGAAACCACTAGAACATTTGCAAAGCAGCTGTACCATTTTACAGTCCCTGCCAGTGGGGGATGAGGATTTTGGTTTTGTCACATTGTAGCCAACACTTGCTACTATCTGACTTTTTGATTTGAGTCAAGTGGTATCTCATTGTGGTTTTGATTTGCATTTCCCTGAAGGCTAATGCTATGGAGCATCTTTCTTGGCCCTTTGTGTAACTTCTTTGGGGCAGGGTGCAGGGGATGTCTATTGGTTGTTTATTACTGAGTTATAAGAGTTCTTATGCATTCTGGCTATAAATGCTTTATCTGGTGTATGATTTGCAAGTATTTTCTCCCATTTTGCGAGTTGTCTTTCCACTTCCTTTATGGTATTCTTTGCAGCATGGAAGTTTTAAATTTTGGTGGTGGTCCAATGTCTATTTTTCCTTTTGTTGCTTGTGCTTTCAGTGTTAGTTATTAAGACTCAGCCCAGGGGTGCCTGGGGGGCTCAGTCAATTAAGCAACCTACGGACTCTTGGTTTCAGCTCAGGTCATGATCTCAGGGTTGTGGGATCAAGCCCTGAGTTGGGCTCTACGTTCAGTATGGAGCCGGCTTCAGATTCTTTCTCCTTCTTCTTCTGCCCCTCCCTGCTCTCTTGGGCACACACACACACACACACACTCTCTCTCTCTCTCTCCCTAAAATGAATAAATAAAATCTTAAAAAAAAAAAAAAAAAGACTCAAAACCCAGCTCTATGTTGGTCTGAAGTTGGGGCTTTTTTTTTGGGTGCACGGAGGGGAGGACACTTGGCCTCCCATGTGGATTGCGGGAGGAGCTGGGCAGGATTTGGTGGGGGGTGGTCACCTCAGGCTGGGGAGGGTATGGAGCTGTGGCAGAAGATCAACAAACTTAGAATCAAAATAATTTGGGTTCCTGGCTGGGTTCTGCTTTCTTTCCCTCGTGACTTGGGTGGGTCATTCAGGGCTTTTGCATAGGAAGTTACTCATCTGCTCAAAGGAGATGATCACACCTGCCCACGAGGTTGCTATGATATGAAATGAGAGAACGTGAGCATGTAAAAGATGTTTGCTAAGCATAGTTGTGATACCAAGGGCCTTTGGCTTCCCCAGGAAGGGCCTCCAGCTTCCTATGCTCCCAGCACAGTGCAGGGCTGTGGACACAGAGATACCTAGCACCCGGATGCCGGGATCAGGACACACGAACTGGGAGTCCCTGAGCCTTGGTCCAAAGGAACTTATTTTCTGGAGCTTGAACATGGTTTCCCTTTGTCACCTGGGCCTGCCCTGGATCCCACAGCCATTCTGACTGCCATGGTTTCTATGAGGGAGTTCAGAGAGGTGGGAAGATCCCAGGTGGACTGGGTCCAGAGACTCCAGTTACTCTCTGAACCTCGGTCCCTCTTTCTGTGCAATAGGGATACTTGTTCCTGCCTAGAGGGTTGCTTGAAGATAAAAGGAGAGCTCAGATGAAATGAGAACCAACCCGGGAGGTGCTGAAGATGGACATGGCCCTTGGTGGGAGCTTGGTAATTGAGATGATCCCTGTGATTTGCAGGAATTCAGATGAGAACTTTGCTATAGATACAGGCTGAAGATTCATACTGGGAAGACTGGAGAGTGGGGGGAATTAATCTGCCTGGGCTCTGCCTCCTGGACCCCCAGGCTCAGGCTGGAGCTGATGTTTCCAGGGCTGTGGGAAGCCCAGGGCACTGCCCATGGCTGGGGGTGGTGGGGGGATGGAGGGGGAGAGAGAGGATTCTAGCCCAGAGGCCCAGGTGGCAGGGCAATTACAGAAAGCAGAGCCACCAGCGATGAGAACACCCGGGGTCACAGCTCTGCTGGCCTCACGCAGGGGCTGGAGCAGTCTCTCCAGCTGGCTGGCCCACCAGGCCCCATCCGAAAGCTGGGCTGCAGGGTCCGGGAGTCCCAGGAGAGCTGGTCCATGTCCGCCCCTCCAGACGGACAGGCAAGCAGGACAGGCCCACGTCCAGCTCTCCGGGGGAGCATCAACTACTTCTCCTTGGTGCTGCCTCCTAGTTCCCCAGCATCCTTCCGTAAATTTCCTTTCCAGGCTCTTCTCCCCGTGATCTCCAGGGCCTGGCTCCTTGCAGGCACTCTGTGAATGCTTGCTGGCAGGACGAATCAGTGCTGTCTGGTCAGAGATGAGAATGGAATTTTTAAACTTGGCTCACCGGCCACCTCCCTAGGCTGTGGCTGTGTTCCGTGTGAGGATACCGGCGTCCTGGGACTCTGCCATGTATCGTGGGGCCCGTGGCTTCCTGTGGAGATGCTGGACATGGGGCGATGGCGGGGTCAGGGTGGCAGGCTCCGAGACTGGATGTGACACCACAACTTCCTTGCCAGATCAAGGGGCTTGGCCTCTTTGAGCCTCAGTTCCTATCTCTGTCAAATGGGGTAATCATTCCTGCTTTGCAGTGTTTTCATGAGGTCCATGAGATTCATACAAGAGGGTAGCCATGTCTTGCCCCTGGTAAGAGAGTGGTGATGACCAGGCTTTGCTGTTCCCGTGGAGGAGGTGGGGTTTCATGGCGCGCAGGTGGCCATAGGACTCAGCCTGCTCCAGAGCAGCCACAGGGATCAAGGTCTGCCTAGTGGTGTGACTACAGGCAGGTCACTCCCCAGAGCTTCAGCTTCCTCCTCTGTAAAAGGGGGCCTCTTCCAGGATCTCCTTGATGGGGCTGCTGTGAGGATTAGGGAGCTGGGAATGTACAGGGTGAGGAAATGCCTGGCCCAGAGGTCAGTAAACTGCTGCTTTTGAAGGAGATGGAGAGGGGGGAGAGGAGGGGAAAGGGGAGGGGGAGAGAAAGCGGAGGGGAGAGAAGCCGAGGGAGGGAGGAAGGGGGGGAAGGAAGGCCAGAGGGGAGAGGAAGCAGAATGGGCAGGGGAAGGAGGAAGGGAGAGGAAGGACGGGGCGGGGAACCGAGGGAGGCAGTGGGAGGCAGTGGGAGGAAGGGAGGAGGAAGGGGGAGATGGCGGAGGAGAGGGGAGAGGAGGGGAGGGAGGCGGGATGGTGTGGAGAGAAGGGGAGAGGGGGAAGAGGAAGTGGAGGGGGAGGAAGTGGAGGCAGAGGGGAGGTGGAAGAGGGAAAGGGGAGAGAAAAGAGGAGAGAGGACTGGAGTCAGCCCGTGAGGCGGGGGTCGCACGCTGGGAAAGAGCCGTAGACTCCAGTTCCATTTGTGCCCCCAGCTCATTCGGTAACGTTGGGCCAGTTGTTCTGTCCTCTTGCCACAGCTTCCGTGTGGGTCAGTGAAGGAGCGGAACAAAAATTGACATGGGGACAGGAGGCAGCTGAGTCACTCAAGCCCATGGGCCGGAGCTGCCTCGTGGGATCAGCCCTCGGCCTTAGTCTGTTTCCTGGGCCATGGAGCTGGAAAAAGCATGGGTGCCACTTACTGAACACCTGCCATGCGCAGGGCCCTGATCGCAGGACCCACACGTGTGTTAGTCCCGGGTCATGCTCACCGACCCCATGACATGGGAATAGTGATGAATACATTCTCCAGCTATGGAAAGTGGGGTCACACTACTGGGAAATGGCCTACATACTACCTGGCCTTGAACTTGCAAGCCAGGAATCTTCATGACAGACCTCTGTGTCTCCCTGTGGTTAAGCCAGGGCCAGCCTGCTTAGCTCCCCGGAATGTGAGCTCATCCCTGCCTATCCCTCTGACATTTGGTGATGCAAAGGCAGGGTGCCCCTCTGTGAAACCCCAGATTGTGAGTGCCCCCCAGACAGGGGCTTCTTCTGTCTTGGGGAGCATCTTCTCCCTCATCAGGCTCAGTGCCTGGTACAAAGCAGGTACTTGGGGAACCACTAACTAGGTAAATGAGTGCCTGTCTTCCTTCCTCCTCTGCATCCCCTCACCGAGGGTCTTGTATGCAGCAAGCACACGTGCAGGAGAATTGCTCTGTCGCCCGAGCAGGGCTGGGTGGAGTACTGGAGTGCGCCTCGCCTGCTTTGCAGATGCTGTCGGTCTTAGTCTAGGCAGCTGTAGCAAATACTGTAGAATGGGTGGCTTAAAAAACATGCATTTGTTTCTCATGGTCCTAGAAGTTGGGAAGTCCAAGATCAAGGTGCCTGTGGATTTGGGGTCACAGGAGGGCCCACCCCCGAGCTTAGCATGGGCTGCCTTCTTGCTGTGTCCTTACATGGTGGAGAGAACGATCATCTCTCTAATGACTTCTTGTAAGGATGTTAACTAATCCCATTCATGGGGGCTCAGCGCTCATGACCTCATCATCTCCCAGAAGCCCCAACTCCAAATACCATTACGTTGGGGATGAGGGCTTTGGTGTATACGTTTTCAGAGGACACAGACATACAAACATTCAGTCTATAACAGGGACACTGAGCCTGAGGGAGAGGGACTTATCCAAGGACACACAGCTAGGTCATGTAGAGCCAGGCCCGGGCCCCGATCTAGTGCTCCTTCATCTCCTCTGTGATGGCTGGGTGGGTTGCTGTCATCTGCCCAGTGAGATCTGGCCCACTGCTCTCCTGCCTTCTGGGGGCCTTGGGGATTCCTTGGCTTATAGATGGCCCCCTTTGCCTTCATGTCCCCTTCCTGCCATGTACGCCTGCCTCTATGTCCAAAGTCCCCGTTTGATAAAGCCATGGTCACACTGGTTTAGGGCCCACCTGAATGACCTCATCTTAACTTGATCATCTGCACAGACCCTACTTCCACATAAGATCCCACTGGCAGGTACCAAGCTCTGGGATTTCCACATATTTCAGGGGAAAAGATGCCATCCAAAACTGGCCTGTAGCGGAATATACATTGTGCAGTGTTTTTTGAGTGCTGACTCTATAGCTGTCCTGTGGTGCCCTGCGAATGAGGGAGGGAAGTCAGGTGGGGGTGGGCGGAGAACTAATTTTTAGAGCAGGGGTGTGGAGGGAGCATGGTAGGAGGTGAGATCTGTCTCTGGGCCTGCAGGGGGCGGCCTGGGGGTTAAGCCGAGAAGGCGTAGCTGATAGTAACTGCACCGAGTCAGGTGCCTGAGTTGGTAATTGAAGCCCTAAGACCTTATCAGGGGTGAACAGGAATGTCCGACCGGTGAACTCAAGAGCTGGGGAAAAAAAATGCGTATTTTGTTTGTTTGGAGCAGAAAAGTCTGGGTTTTGGAGCCCAACTCACCTCTGTGTCCACAGGGAAAGAATCTGAGGTCCCGAACAGGGTAGTGACTCTGCCAGGGTCATCCAGCCAGCAGGGACCAGAAGCAGCCCTGGAACTTGGATCTTCTTGCTTCCAAGTCTGTGGTGCACACATCCCAGTGTGCGGTTATGAAAATGCTTATTCAAAACACAACAGCCGTTACCGATGACAATAGAAGCCATTTGCCTGGTTTCGCTCGTCTCTGTCTCCAGGGGTTAGTAAATTTGCAGCCAATTTTCAGGGGTTTCAAATTGAATTTCTAGGTAGGTTCCATTGAGACACAGAGAAATGATTCTTAGTTCCCACGTTATCCTAGAAGGGGCTGGGCTGAATATTTATTCATCTAGTGAGTATTTACTGACTACCTACTCTGTGCCAGCTCCTTCCCCTCCCCAGTACCAGGGTGGGAATTCAGAGGTTTAAAAAAGAAAAGTTCTTTTGAAATCCTCTTGTTGCCTCAGGCTCATGGGACTACTCAGTGTTAACAGTGGACAGACTCAAGCATGGATAATTGGAATCCAGGTAGCATGACTGGAGCAAGCCTAGGGGTTAGTGAAGGGCTTAAGGGGGAGGGGGAGGGTGTCTGACCTGGGCGGGGGGAGGAGGGCTTCCTGAAGGAGGTGATGAGGGAGCTGAGTCTTAAGAAAGAAGTTGAAATTTACCAAATGGGAGAGAGGAACAGGTGGGCATCCCAGGCAGGGAGAGTGGCCTGTGCAAAGGCTCAGAAGAATAAGGGTTTTATAGGGAACCATTAAGTGCATGGCCATGGGGCTGGAGAAGTACAGGGAGCAGAGGAGAGGTAAGCAAAATCCTTAGAAGTCATGGGAAGAAGCTCGGGTTTTATGTAGAAGGTAATAGGGATCTATGGAAGACTTTAGAACAGATGAGTAACCTAGCAGCATTGGCCTTTCTGGAGAGATCCTTCTGGTTGTCATGAGAGGAACAGGTGGGAACATAAACACAGAGGCTAATAAAGAGATGAAGGCAGTATGCAAGTATGGGATATTTAATTCGGGATAATAATCATGACTATATATCGTGTATTGTGTACCAAGCACTGTTCTAAGCATTTACATGCTTTCACTCAGTCCATCCTCAAGCATCCCTGTGAGCTGAAGTGTTTATCAACACACTTACCCTCAGAGCCTTGTGTATCATTAAGTATCAGCAGATTATTTACATAGTATCAGGAATCTATGTGTACTGATGACCCCATTTGGCAAGTGACCACGGAGGTTCAGACTTTACACAACTGCCTTTATTGGATTCCTAGATGCACAGCCCAGATTCACTTTTCAAAAAGAATGACATTTCTTTACTGCCCAGAGTGGTGCCTTCTTTGGAGGCTGCCACACCCAAGGCCACGACCTTCTGGGAATAGCAAGCATCGATGCTTGATTGGTGTGGAAGGATAAGGATCTTGTCCTAACTTGAGATGGTTTTGAAGGGCCACCCAAGCTCCCAAGCGCCCCATGGGGTCTGCTGAGACCTTTGTTGGACCTTCATCGTGGCTCAGCATCTACCTGTTCCCTTTGTTGCTTCCTTCTCTCTTCCATGGATTTTGGTCCCAAGAGCATGTCCTACAGAACATTCCACATGTTCAATTCTGTCTCAGGGTCTGCTTGCTGGGGACGGACCTGTGATTCTTGCCCAAGAGAGCACTGCCAGTAATCAGCATAGTTAGTGTATTGGTCAATGTTTTGAAGAGAAACAGAACCAATAGGAGATAGATAGATAGATAGATAGATAGATATTATGGAAGCTGGGAAGTCCCACAGTTGGGTGTCTGTAAATCAGAGGCTCAGCAAAGTCAGCAGGGCAGTTCCAATGCAAACCCAAGGGACTGAGAACCAGGGGAGTCAATGGTGTAACTCCTGGTCTGAGTCCAAAGGCCCGAGAACCGTAAGTGCTGATGCCCAAGGGCATGAGAAGATGGATATCCCAGCTCAAGCAGAGAGAGGGAATTTGCTCTTCTCCTATCTTTTCGTCCTGCTTCTCCCTCTCCCTCTGTCCCTCTCCCTCTTTATGCTCTTTCTCTGTCTCTCAAATAAATAAAAAGAATCTTTAGGGGTGCCTGGGTGACTCAGTCATGAAGCATCTGCCTTTGGCTCAGGCCATGATCGCAGCATCGTGGGATCCGGCCCTGCTTCAGGCTACCTGTTCAGCGGGGAGCCTGCTTCTCCCTCTCCAGCTCCCCCTACTTGTGTTCCCTCTCTCACTATCTCTCTGTCATAAACAAATAAAATTATTAAAAATAAATAAAAAAATAAAATCTTTAATAAAGAAAAGAAAGCTTAATTTTCCACTCACGTTATGTGTCCATCATTTACACAACCATTGTGTACATCACTTTCCACGTTGGTTGCAGGTCCTGCTTCAAATGGTTTTTGCCTGTGATTCAGGTCACTGGAACCACCTCTGGCACGCGGCGTCTGGGGTGACCCAGGAAAAAGAGATTCAGAGAAGCCTCAGGAGGCAGGATCATGTCTGCTCTCATCTTGTTGGCCAGAACAAGTCATGTGACCAAGGCCAAAGGGAATGGAATGGGATGGTAGAATCCTGCCTTTGGGGAAAGGGATCTGGGATATCTGGATGCTGCCTGGAGGAGGCGATCTAAAACGTCTTGGGTGGCAGTTAAATGCTTCTTTCCAGAGCCGGGGATCCCTGTCTCCACATCAGCAGTGCTCCGCCATGCTAATGATTTGAAACAGTGGCTAATTTGACAAGCCAATTGGAGTCCCCATGATTGCATTTGACTTTCTGACTAATGACAAGAGATGAACTCCCTTTCCTTAGTGCAGCCTACAGTTGGATAGCCTTGGGCCATCGCCCGATCCCAGCCGTTCAAAATGTTGCCTTGTAAATTGTCTAATAAAGTAATAAAGAAAGGGACTTGATACATGATTTGTCTTTTAACCATTGTAATGGGATTTTTGGGGGTAACATTGTTTTATGTTGGAATGCCAAAATTATCATACGTAATTAGAATGATTTCAATTCAAGTCTCTGCCAGCCCCCTGACATATTCCACGGCTTGCACCACGTCGAGCACGTCGGCTTGTAAAACCTCATCAAATAAAATTTTAAAATGCAGTCAGATCTGGAGTGGCACAGCGGAGCGCAGAACGGGAGGCTGCCTGAGTCAGCTTTGCCTGCGAGGGAGGAGAAAGAAGGTGTGCGGGGGGAACAGGAGGAAATAAACAAAAGGATGGCATAAGAGAAAAGATGATCAAGTCTAGGCAGCAGTCCTTAGGGCTGCTTTCTGCGAGGGCAGTCTGGGATCCCACTGGCCACGGGTCACCCTCTATGCTCTCAATTACTGGTCCTTCAGTCCCGCTCAGATTCGACCTTTGTGCTCCAGGTTTCATTTCATCCAGGCCGATCAGATCCCTGCCTTGCATCTTCTTAATATTTAATCCTAATCATGCAGACATATGTATGGATCTATTTATCCACAAAGCTGCCGTATAAATGTTTAACCAGATTGGGCACACAGCAACTCAGATCATCTGACGGACGAGCTTTTCCGGGGGCGCAAGGAGAGGTGGGCTGTCTCACTCGCGGGAAAGGATATTTACCGAGAAATATGTCCCTGGTTCCCCAAATGTCCAGGTCAGGTCTCGGGGGTGGGGGTTAGCAAAATGTTGCTTTGTTCAGTTGGCTTCAGTGAGAAGCTGCTTGCCTCTGACTGGGCTCCAGGTGGAGAGTGAAGGTGCTAGGGGGAGTGCAGGTTCCCTAATTGTCCCATGGCATCCCTATGCACTGATGACAGCCCACTGGGGCCCGGAGTCTAGTTCTAGGGAGGAGGGGCACGTGCCCGGGCTTGGGACATGTGGGCAGCATCCGAAAATCATGGTGGAACAAGTGCCATGCTATAGAATTATCGCACTGTAAAGGGGAAGGGATGCCATCGGGGAATGGTCACAGAGCTCATGAATATTCTGGGCACTTGTACCCACAGCCAGCACCGGGCCTGGCTTCTGATTCATCAATATTACAAATCGGCACTGTGGCAAGCAAGCTGTCAGCAATTTTAATATTTGCGTCTAGCCCAAGGAATTATAGTGCAAGTATCTCCCAGGGACACCTGGCAAGAATGCAGGGCAATACCTTCTTCTGTGGTCAGAGCCTGGGGCTGGGCTTTTGAAGCCCTGGGATTTAGACTGAGGGGCCTCACCAAAGTTTTATGTACTCTTGGGCAAGACCTCAGCCCCCTCCTCGCCCCCACACCGTCCTAGGGAGATGAGAAGAAATTACGTGAGCACCTACTATGTGCCAGCAACCACAATGTGGCAACTCTGTAGGAAAGAGTAGATTGGGCCCCATTTTACAGATGAGGAAAACTGAGGCTCAGAGTGGGGAGAGCAGTTGCCTACCAGGGGATGATGATGCCAAGTCTGGAGTCTAGTTTGAATTGTAAGTATGCAGAGAATAATGGCTACCTTAGAAGGAGTATTAGGAGGATAAGAGTAGAACCGAGCTTGGGGTTACTTTGGATTTAGCATGAATCCCCAGAGGAAGAGCATCCAGAATCCTGGGAGAGGCATTCCTCACAAAAGCATAGCCTGCTGTGGTGACCTTTTGCCTCCTCTGTGCCTATTTCATGTCTTCAAGGGGGAAGGAGCATGATGTCCCTCTTATAGGTGAAAAGACTGAGGCTTGGAGAAATGAACTGCCTTGTCCAAAGCTCCACAGCTTGAAAGTGGCAAGGTCATGGTTGAAGGTCACAGTCAAGGGTCTTTACCAAAGTAAGGAGGGTAGTTGCTATGTACCCATTTTACAGATCAGAAATGGGAGGCCATAGGCAGAAAGCTGAAGGGTTTGCCTTTCTGCAGAAGTGGGAATTTTTTTAAAAGGGGGAAGGAAAGATGACTTCATTGTCACAGACTCTCTCTTCATGTCTGTCTGGTATTTTAACTAAAAATAAAGTGGGGGACAATCCTCCCTCCCTCCCTCCTTCCCTTCCTCCCTTTCTTCCTTCCTTTTCTCCCTCTCTGTCCCTCTCCCTCTCTCCTTTCTCACTTTCCTTGCTCTGTTTTAATGCATTAGGAAGTCAGAACCCCTTCTAGGTATTTCAAGCAGGAAGGGTTTTAATACCGGGTATTTGATGCATAGGAACTTGATGCATAGGTTAGGAGGTCAGGGAGCTGCTGCGGTGTTTGGGACAGCAGAGTGTACAGCCATCCCAGGGCATTACTGATGGTCTCAGCTGTCCCTGATGGCTTATCAGAGGTTACCCAGAAGACACTGCAAAAAATACCTCATGTTTCCCTTTCGCCAAAGTCCATGCATTTGCTCACTTGTTGGTAGAACAAGCATACTTTCTCCTCTCCTGGCTTACAAATCTCATGTGAACACATTCCCATGGGGGGGAACCTGACCTGGGTCTCTGCTGCCAAGGAAGTAGGGGGAATACAGTCTCTAGGCTTCCAGTCCCTGTGATGCAGGGAATGTGGAGGGAGTGGTTTCAGAGCTGAGATACCAACTCCTGGCTCACTGTCTGATGGTCGTTTCACATTCCCAGTGGTTTCCCAGCTGTGCTTGGGGACTCCCAGGAATGTGAGGTCTACCAAGGAGGGGGCTCACTACAAGGTGCACAGAAGGACTTCAAGTTCACTTCCTACTGTTGCACTGAGCCACTCTGTCCCTTTCACTTATATGGTTTTATTTGAAAAAAACATGCCACATGCACTAAGTTTGACTCTCACTGTATCATAGTGCACCACTGCCAAAGAAAAAACTTATTCTGACACTTGTTAAAATGGTAAGCGAGACTTTATTCAGGACTGTGAAGGTGGGGGAGAGAGATGAACTCTGAAAACAACAGGAATGCATTGAGATTTTTTAGCCAAGGAGCAGGTTAAGGTTAGTGGCTGGAGGGGAACAATTACTAAGATATCAAGAGTAGGGGGGTTCTTGCTGTTGACCTAACAGGATTTTTTTTTTTTTTAAAGAGAGACAGACAGAAGTGAGGTGTGGGAGGGGTGGAGAAAGAGGGAGACAGAGTGGGCTCCACACCCAGTGGAGGCTGACACAGGGTTCAATCTCATAACACCAAGATCATGACCTGAGCCGAAAATAAGAGTTGGACGCTTAACTGACTGAGCCACCCAGGTGCCCTGACCTGACAGGATTCTTGCTGAAGGCAGGCCAGGGTGATCTGATAGCAAAGGTGAAGAATCCTATCTAAACTGACTTAGCAGGATTCTAACTACAACTGGACTATGCAGGCCAAGCAAGAATGGAGACCAAGGTAGTTGAGAAGAGGGCTCAGAGAAGCCCAACTAGAGCTTGGTTAGGTAGAGACACTTTGTCAAGAGTAAGTATGTCTTCATAAAGAGGATTGTGGGGACCCTCTGCTGGAGTGATAGGAACCAGAGGAGTCAGAGAGCACCTTGCCTTATCTTCCATCTTTCTGGATCCCAAGCACAGAACTTAGTCCTCTTCTAGCCCACAGCACTCATGCTTAGCAACTTATGCAAATCACTGCCTGAGGGTAGAGCAGACCCAACATACCAAATTTCTGCTCAGGCTCAGCTGGGATCTATAGTTCTGTGGTTTTTCATGATACATTGATTTTTTAATATTCTTTGATGCTTTAGCACTCAGTCTCAACATCTGTAGGGTTTGATTTTGCATTTCTTTGATTTTAGACACGATGATCCTGGGATGTGGACTTTCTGGCTCAATTGTTCCAAGGATGGAGTTTTCTGAGTCAATGTGTCCAAGTCCTGTGAGACACTGTGAGACACTGGTCCATACCAAGGCGGGGCACCAGGGTTGGGAGTATGATGGGGGAGATGCGGCCTGAGATGTTGTCTCATGTCCCAGGTCAAAACCATAGCATCCATACCGGCCATCAGGTCTGAGGGACCATTGTGTCACCAGAGGAGGGAGATGATGCCAAGTGATTAAGAGCTGGGTGTATGAAAAATGGAAATGGAGGTGAGAAATGATGGAAATGAAACAATCATCAACCCATTTGATTAGGAGAAGAAAAGGATGCTCTGACACTACCGGGTTTGGCCAGATGCTATGGTTTTCTGTGATAAACCATTTATGTCTCCTTTCCCCTCTAAATCAACCTGCCACAGCATCACCTGCTCCCTACCTGGGATCCAGACAAAGCAATCCACATATTCTATGTGGTCATTTAGTCAGTTAACACTTCTATTTGAATTTGGATGGGGGGTATTTTAGACATAACACAATAATAATGACTGATGAATTAGTCAGGAGAAACTGGTCTGCTGTAATGAAAAATCAAAAGCAAAGTTTATTGTTCACACGTGTAATGCCCACCGTCGCTCTGGACAACTGTGCTCCATTCAGTGACTCAGTGATCCAGGCTCCTTACATCTCAGCTTCTGCATTTCAGTGTGAGGTCCCTTCTTGAACTGTCTCAGCTTGGGAAGGGTGCTCATCAGCTCCACTCACAGAACCAGTCATGGTAGTTCCCCATGTGTCTCGGAAGGAAGAATATGGAAGAGCATTTGGTGAACACATAATACCATTTCTGTAGCAACTATCTTGTCTTCTTTTTTAGTAATGACTATAAGATCATTACCTTACATTAACTTATTGAATTGATTTATTGAAATCATTAGAGATCCCTATAGATGGGGAAACTGAGGCCCATAGAGGTTGAATAACTAGCCTAAAATTAGACAGATAATGGCAGATCCAGAATTTAAACCCAGGTTGGCATGCATCTGAGATCTGTGTCTTTTACTGCTCATGTGGCAGACCTTCAGACTCCAGAGGAACTGGTGGGGTGACTACATTTATACTCAAGTGACAGCATACACACCACTGCCTGGTCTGCCCATGGCACCTGGATCCAATGGTGACTTGCTGACTTGGAAACCCCACAAAATGGATGTGACACCTCGCAAAAGACAATCAATGGCTCCTGACAATTTTTTTCACTTAGGCATGAAATATGGAAAACATATTTTGATCTTTGATTTTCTTCCATTTCCCATCTGTTCTTCATTAGGAGTTCAAACTTAATAACCTTCTAGAGTCGGTATCAAATTCAGAAGCTGACACTCCTTGGAGAGGTTATTTGTTGCAAGAGGATGGATTGGATCAGTTGGATTTTTTTTTTTCTCCTGCTGCTCTGTCTGTAAGTCCGTTTGTTTCTCTCCCTGCCCTGGATTTGAACCTCCTCATTCAAAAAGTCAAACTGACTTGTGGATGAAGCATGAGATCTCCTAGATATAATTTCAGGAGCATTTGATTGGTCCAACAACCCTTCAGTTCTTCTCTCACTTGTGTCCAAGATCCCACCATTCAAGGACCTGCTCTTTAGCTTAAGAGGACACTTTTCTCTTGCCAAGAGGCATGAGAAAGGAAACTGTGCCACATTATCACACCTTTTCAGTAGTGGGGGAAAATTTTTGAAGAAAGCAGATTTCAGAGGGGGAAAGAAGGAACACAGGACACAGGGACACAGGGGAGTGGTGTAGTTATAGCAAGAGCGTTGAGTTGGGGTTGAGTCTCACATATGCCACCAGACCTTGGATATGGGTCGAGCAAGCCATCCAACCTCTCTGACCCTTTGTTTCTTCATCTAGAAACTGGAGATATATCAGATATTTCTTCCAGGGTCATCAGTGAGAATCAGCAGAGACACCACAGACAACTTCCATTAACACCGTGCTTTATGGAATGGCAGGAAAATATTTCGAAATATTAACTGAAGTTTCTCTCTGTCTCTCTCTTTCTCTTCTCTTTTTAAAATTCTTTGCATTTATTTATGTCCTGTGGCCAGTCTCGTCATTCAGGCAGCAGCCAGGCCATGCAACATTCATTGCCTCTGGGAAAGGATGACACAGCAGAACGCAGATAAGGAAGAAGTTGAATTCTTGGCTTTTGAATTTTAAAAGCCAGCCAAGGACTGGGCATATGACAAAGGATTTGGAAGAATGTAAAAGAGAAGCAATCCTGTATCTAAAACTAAGAAAGATTCCCTGGACTGTGGAACAGACTTAGGTGGGGAGTGAAGGGAACATACACATGTCTTAAGAAAGGACAGAGGGGGCTTGAGATCAGTGGGGAATGAACTAGGGTGTCTGTAAGGTGCCATGGGCCACACATGAACAAAGGCATCTCTGCAGAAGCTGGTACAATAATTACACTGCCAAGAACCAGATGACCCTCATTCCTGACATCCTTGGGGTGGCTGGATTCCAAGATGGGCCCTAGTGAGTCTCACCTCATGCATTTTCTTTCTTCATTAAATCAGGACTGTCTGTGTGATCAGTATTGTGCAGGAGAAGTGACTTCTGAGGTGAAGTCAAAAGGGCTTGGTGTCTTCCACCTCATTCTCTTGAATCTCAGCTTTGAGAGAAGCCATATCAGGAGGACCCTGCACAGCTCTGTGGAGAGGCCCATGTAGAAATATGGGAGGCCCCCTGCTGACAACCAGCACCAACATGTAAACCACATGAGTGAGCCCCCTTGGAATTGGAACCTTCAGCCCCAGTTAAGCCTTCAGATGAGCCTGCAGCCCCAACTTATACCTGACTGTACCCTCATGGGATACCTGGAGCTTGACCACCTAGCTCATGAATTTCCAACCACCTGACATACTAAATGTTTATTATCCTTTTAAACCAATTCCTTTTTTGGGGTGGGGGGGATTGGATGCAGCAATTTGTAACTGGTGCATCCAAGCTGGCATACCATAATCTCTCTGGAATTTAGACACAGTTCCAGAGAAAAGCAGCTGATGACCCTAACTGGATAATGCTTGCCTTTCTGCCACCTGGCACAACACGGTCTTGGATAAAAATCAAACTGAACTGCAGAAGAGTACACTTCTATGTCTAGACTACCTGAGTTCTCAAATTTACCCGTATTGCTGCAACTCATTCCAAAGGACTTCCATGGGTCTTTTCAGGACTGTGGGAGTCTGGGGAAGCCAGGATAAGCAACACCCGATCTTTGGGACAGGGATGCCTTTTTTCCCTAAATAGGCAAATAGGGTCATAAAGAGACAGAATCCACTCTCCCCAGTTCTGAGATTTGGGGGCCACTCAGTGTGTGCGTGTGTCTCCTCTGAGCCTCCTTTCCTCCTCACTGCATCCCCTCCTGTGAGCACATGTGAGTTTGGCTTGACACACAAGCCCTTCAGTTTGTCTCGTTAGAAAACCCTTGTATTAAAGAGACCATTAAAAAAAGAGGGAAAGATAAATTGCCTGAAGCTTCAAGGCCCAGGAGGAAAGGGGAGAGCAGGTGATGGAAAACAGGCCTGTGATTACAGGGCAGGGGGTGGCCCAGGAGCCAGGGCAGGCAAAAACTTCCACTGGAGATGTCAAAATATTTGAAAATCCTCTTCCTTTGGTGAATTGAGTTACCAAAATATACATTTCTCCCCCTTTTTTTTCACACAGAGTAGAATCTGGAAGAGGGGTTAAGAGCACAGTTTTCAGAGTCAGGCAGAGCTCAGCTCTGTCCCTTTATAGCTGCTGTCTGACCTCAGGCAAGTCTCTGAACCTCTCTGACCCTCAGTTTCCTCATCTAGAAAGAGGAATAATGATAAGCCTATAAAAATGGCCTGCAATCTTCCCTGACTTTGTATTTATGTCCTTTGCACTGTGATTTCACATCTCCACCTATCTTGAGGTAGACTTTTTTTCCCCACACCTCTTGATCCTGGGCTGTTCATTTGACTTATTTTGGTTGATAGAACATGGGGGGAGAGAGGGTATGCCAGTCCTAAGCCCAGATCTCAAGAAGCTTTGTTCACTCTGTCCTCTGATCCCCATAAGGAGAAGCTCAGGCAAGCCTTCTGATGAATGAGATGCCCCATGCAACAGACATGGGTTGTCCCCACTGAGGCCATTCCAAAACACCTGGCACCCAGGTGATATCCTCCAGGACAGACCTAGAAAAGCAGAAGAGCCAACAGACTCATAAACTCATGGGCAACAATGGATAAATGCACATCGGTTGAAGCTACTAGGGTTTGGGATTTTTTGTTACACAGCCACATCTAACAGATACAACTCTCAAGGAGTTGCGACTGGGAGAAAGGATGATCGCTAAAATAGCAGCCATCAGCTGAGTGCTGACTGTCTGGCCCCATGCTCAGGATTGACATGTGTCAAGACTTGCAGACAGAAGAGTAACAGCCGGTATGCTAGGTGCTGGCTTATAGTACCTGCTCCATGCACATTAACTGTTGGATGCCACGGCAGCTGGGACCCTTGACTGAGGTTTCTAATTTAGTGCTGGAGTGTGCACTTTAGCCTTGGTGAGCACTGAGCCAGGGGAAGAGTAGGAGGCAGCAACTTTGAGTACAGGGGTGCTACAGGCAATGAAATTGGGTCATCACCCGGGGTGCTCCACACTCTCCCTTCGCCAGCGTGGCCCCTGGACCAGCATCATCGGCATCCACCCAGCCCTTGCTGAAAACACCGACTCTCAGGTCCCACCCCAACCTACTGATTCAGAATCCACGTTTTTAACAAGATCTCCCGGGGATTTGGAGTTTGATGAGATGTTAATGTTCGTCTAGAACATTGCTTTCTAGGTTACCTGCATGGAGGGCCCCATATATTTTTCTTAAATCCCATTTCATTGCAGAATGATGTTTTTGTAAAATACAGTACAAAATGACTTTTAATAGAAAAATTAAATAAAAAATAAAATGCAAAAAATTTCCAAGCCCCACATTTTTATCATTATATTTGACAGATATAAAATTGCCATCTGTCAAAACTACTACAAAAGTTTCTAAAAACTTACTCTTTTTCTATGTATCACAGTGTGAACGGGTGACAATCAGTTTGTGACCTGACACAGTCTGCGGACCCACACTCTGAGTAGTGGGATTCTGGAGTTAGCCATGATAAAGGTAAGAATACAATGTGATCACACAATTGTGGGCTGGACAGCAAAAGGACTTATAAGCCTATGTACCTTGGAATCCCTTTGGCAACCTGTGGGGTGAGTACATGGGTTTATCTTCACTTTCCAGATGAGGCAGTTGAGGCCCAGAGAGGCTAACTGACTTGCCCAAGGTCACACAGCATGTAAGTGGGGTAAGCAGAGCCCACCTGTTTAGCCACTATAAGGCAGGAGGAGGGGGAGGAAGGCACCACCAGTGAGAGGTGCAAGGACATTATCCCTGACTCCCCATGTGAATGACAGCTGTCAAAGAGCCAGGCATGTGGCACTCGCTGTCTTGGGGTCTGATCTGATGAGCTGTCTGCCAGCCCAGGGCTGGGAGAATCTCCCTCCTGCTGAGTTTCTGGGTGCTGCCTGCGGAGAAGGAGTCCAGCCCCTGGCACCACCCTAGCCTGCCCGGCGATGACAAGGGGTGGGGACTGAGTTGCTTGCAGACAGCTTCTTGCTCTTGCTTTCTCTTTCCCCTGGAGCCATGAGGGCCGGAGAGGGGCCAGGCTGAGGAGGGGTCTGGCAGGCTGGGTGATGGCTAGTTATCGACAGGTTGATGAGTGCCACAGAAGACTGCCCGAGGACATTGAGGCGGGAGCTGCTTCTGAGGCCCGCTGCTCCTGCAGAGCTGGCTGCCAGCATCTCTGCCCAGGGCTCGGTGCTTCCCCTCACCATCTCATTAATCCTGATTTACAGAAAAAGGCAGCAGGCAGGGGCCCTCTTAACAGGCCGAGCGGGCGACTGATTTGCCTTCACTGAAGACAATAGTGCCCAGGAGACCCGGCATTGCTGAATTATTCAAATCAGCCCAGTGGCAGGAAATCTGAGGACACAGAGTGGCGGGGGTCCCTGGCCCCCAGACAGCCTTTTGTGCCTGCCCCCAGGATGGGTGGTGCCCCACGGCGTGGAGTG
The DNA here is from genome assembly GCF_009829155.1 of Mustela erminea. Taxonomy (NCBI): domain Eukaryota; kingdom Metazoa; phylum Chordata; class Mammalia; order Carnivora; family Mustelidae; genus Mustela; species Mustela erminea. The sequence continues at coordinate 72,710,831 of NC_045626.1, read as the reverse complement.
GTCGACACAGGTCCCCTTGCCTGAGACAGGAGCAGCCCTAGCCACCCACCCTCCCTACCCGCCCCGGCTGGACGGGAGCCACAATTGGTGTTGATGGCCTCTAAGCACCTTAAACCTCTAGTAATGGCTCCAAAATGACATTTCCCACCTGCTAGTCCCGGGGGGTGGGGGGGATATTCTAACAAGGACTTCAGGGTGAACATGGGATGGGGGCGGGAGGATGAAGGAAGCAGCAGACGACTATTCTGCCTAGGGGTGTGTGTGTGTGTGTCTATTTCAAAGAAGTGGAGGACATGGCGTGAGCCCCCACTTGCAAACCCTGGTTTCCACTCCTGGAAAAAAAAAAAAAAAAGAATGGGCAATTATGCTATTTGGAGAATTTGTGGAGATTCCGGATTAAAGATGCTCAGACTCGGTGCTGACATGGGGTGCTGATGAAGGAGGCCACAGTGTGGTGGGCTTCCAGCAAGGAGGGGGCCTTTGGAGAACAGGGGGGTAAACTGAGGCCCAGAGAGGGGCAGGGACTTGCCCAGGGTCATCGGTCAGTTTGTGTCCAAACCGAGATGGAAAGTACTAGAGTCTGACTTGCAGTCAGGAGCGATTTGTTGACAATATTCTCCACCCTTTACAGAGTGCAGACGGCATGCCAGGCTCGAGTTGAGGGCTTTGTTGTGTATTATTTCTGTTATAACCTTGTTATAATCCTGTGAGGTTGATGGGACTAGCATTCCCGTCCTCCTGAGATTCAACCGCCAGTCTGGCTAGGAAGTGACAGATCCGGGATGGGGAAGGTTGGGTCTGAGGTTGGGTCCTTAACTGAGGTTGGGTCCTTAACTGCTATGCTTTGGTGTGGGGTAAGAGGCACCGGATTCCAGCTCCCTCCAGTACGTGTCTCCTTGCCAAGGCCACGTATGGTACCTGCCCCGTCTCCTTGTGATGGCTTCCGTGGGTCAAGCATTGCCACCTGCCTGTTGTCTCCCATGGGGAAGGGCAGAGAGAAGGTTCAATCCTTCTCAAAAAGACTAACTTGACAGCATCTGAAAGAGTCTGCCTTGAGCCCAGGGAAAGCTTGCAAGGAGGGGGTGTCTGGCTGTGGGGGGGGGAGAAAATTTATTAATGAAGGGGTTCAGGATCTCGGGGTACCAAATCCATGTCTTTGGGAAGCCAGTGGTTTCTTCTGTGTGGATCTGACCCTCAGCAGGATGCCTTTTTCCAGCAGATGCAGAAGCTGCAGACAGGTGGGCCACACCACCTATGCGTGTTCGTGGGAGAGGGTCCCCTATGGTGGGTAAATGAGTAACACCATCTGCTCTTCTGCCTCAGTCAGATAACCACAGCAACAATGACAATAACACTACTGTCGGGGGTGGGAGTGGCAACCTTTATTGAGATTATGCGCCGTGCCAAGCCCTTTCTTTAAATGTAGAAACGTATTTAGTCCTCGAGACCGTTTTATGAGGTCAGCATCTATGAGGTCAGCAGCGTGTCTGGTCTGAGGCTCAGCAATGAAGCAGGTGCTGGGTTTGAAAAGAAGTTAGGATTTGAACTCAGAGCTTGTGATGCAAACATGTGGCCTCTAGGGGACGCTGTGCACACACCCTCCCCCCTTCTCTGGCCAGCTTGAAGCCCCTCTCCGGCCAGCAGCAGACTCCCTCCCACCCCCACCCCACACGATGCTCCCATTGCTGCCAGAGTGTGTGGGGGGGGTGCAGTGAGGGTTTGAAAGCTCAAATGCACCTTGGTCATCCTACCTTTATAAACCCTCTTTTCTCAGGAAACCTGCTTTTCCCAGGGAATGTCAGCTCTCTCCCGCCCTCAGATCAGCTTCCATCTGGAATAATCAGCATCAGCATTAGCTGAGGTCTCCAGCATCTGTGAGGTGCAGCACGCAGGCCTCCCAGGATCCCACCCCCCCACCCCCTGCGGAAAAACCAAACTAAGAGAGATTTATCTCCTGGGTCAGATAAAGGTGACTAAATGCAAACTGGCCTATTCCTTTCTGCAAACAGTTCCCTGGGGAGGGCTCCTACAAGGAGGAGAAGAGCCAATCGATCAGGGAAATGCTTCGGGGTGACTTACAGGGGAGGCTTAAAGGAAAGAGCTCTCGTGTTTTTACAACCTTCCTCAATTCATTCGGCTGGTAAAACTCTGCAGACCAGAGACCGCGAACCCAACCCTACGGGATGGGGCAGTACGGGGGTTGAGCAGTGCCTCATTTGCCAAGCAGGCAAAGGTGGGAACTCTGCAAAGCTCAACCTCTGAGACCTCCAGCTGTGTTCTTCATTCATCTACCATGCATTTATTGAGTGCCTACTGTGTGCCTGCTAAGCATGTTACTCCTCTCTCTGTTCCCAGACTCAGAGATATTCCTTACGATCTGGGGGAAACAATGTATCTGGGAGATGGGGACACCCTTGGAATCTCCAGGTTCACCAACTGGCTCTTCTCCCATGGTCACCTCTCCCTCTTTTCATTAAGGTAACAAGTTTTGTGCTGGGTTGGGTAACTTGGTCCTGCAAACTTTTCCTGCAAACAGGCAGACAACAGGTATTTCAGGTTTTGTGAGCTATCTGAACTTAACTACTGACTCATCTGTTGCCGTGGAAAGACAACATGTATATCAATGGGCATGGCCATGTTCCAATAAAACTTTATTCACAAACGCAGGCCACGGGCGGGACCCGGTCTTGCTTGGCCCATCATTTTGCTGCCCCTGGAGCACAGGATAAAAGATCCGGTTTTGGAGTCACACAGACCTGAGGTCTCTCCCCAAGGCCACTTCTGCTTTTTTGCTGTGTGACCTGGGGTGGGCTGCTTCCTCTCTCTGAGCTCTGTTTCCCTTCTGTAAACTAGGATAATGATAGTACCTGCTTCATGGGCCATTGCTGGAATGAAATGAGTAATGTTAAATGCAGCAGGCGGCTCATAGCTGGTGTGCAAACTGGTAGCTGTTACTATAATAATTAATGACTTTAAACCTTCTGAAAAAAGCGCCCCTCCCTCTCTTGTTCTGGGGTAGGGGGAAGCTGGTGTGCTGCTGTTCTGATATTTGGTGGCTCATTATGCTGATAAGATTTCCATTCTTTTCAAGTTAGCACACTTGCATTTTAATGATTTGAAAAGGATACAGAATGTGTCTCCTTAGGGACAGAACCAGCTGTCTGTCTGGCTTTTCTCAGGGCGATGGTCAGTGAAACTCCAGATGTCCCCTGAGCCCCTAGAGGCCAGCCTCTGGTTCCCTTTCCTGGTGCCCAGAAGGACTGGCTGAGTGGGTCCGGCAGCCGGGTGATCCTCTAGTTGAGGGCTGATCACAAGTGGCCAATTAATCTATTACTTGCAGATACATTTTCCATTAGCCATGGTGGAATCGCTGACTTTGAAGCAATTAGTCAGCGTAATGAACTTGAATCCGGGCAAACAGAAGGGAAAGGTTAACCCCTTGGTTCCCAGAGGAGGCTGTGATGGTGAGAAAGCAGGAAGACTATTTGGACAAGAGGGAGGTGCTGTGAGGGAGAAGCTTCTGTGAGTACACTCAGGTCCTCAGGTAGTAGGACATGGAGACTTGGAGACACAGGGCTTGAGCTTAGAGCCAGGAAAGGTGTCTTTTCTGGTCACATAGACCCTACTGATTCATTTTAACCTGACTTTTCTCTCCTGCATGCTGGATGGGGGTCGTCTTAGGACAGACCTCAGAGGAACATCGTGAGAACCCAATGAAAGAAGGTGCACACAGCTCCGTGTCTGTTCCATGGCAAATTCCCAGTGGCTGCTGGTCTCCCGACTGACCTCCCCTACCTTGCCGTGGGGCATGAGGAGACAAACAAGGGACTTCTTGACTTAGGACTGAAGGTAAGAGAAACTTCTTGCTAAAATTGCCTTAGCTCAGATCCACCATCAAATGTGTCACAGAAGTGAGGATTCCAACAGGTGTCTTTGCTGGAGGCAAAAAGAATCCTTCCAAGTTTCCCAGACCTATGAGAAGGAGACCATTTTTCCCTCCTCATCTCAGAGCACCTCCCAGACTGGGAGTTTGGTTGTAAAAATAATGGATAAATGATGCATTTGCCAGATTTCACCGGTGGTGAGTCCATCTCCCTGCCAGGCTCTCCTGGTCTACATAGTCAACCAGGTGGAGGGGACCAGAAGGAGTCAGATCCTGGGAGCTTCTTGAAGATGGAATCCATAAGAGCTCCGGAAGGTCTCAGGTGAGCAACAGGAAACTGCAGACGCCTCGTTGCTTGATTGGAAAAGCTGGAGCCCAGGCCCACCCAGCACTTCTGAGCAGGCAGAGAGGGGAATCCCGTCTCTCCATTTCTCCACTGGAAGTCATTCTGCAAGCTGTCCTGGGTGAACCTACCCACTGTCTTGGCCTGAATTTGCCCCACCCCAAGAGGTCTGAGTTCTCTCTCATCCCCTAGACACCGACAGCCAGCCCCAGGAGGACTGGATGTTCCGTCTGCCGTGGCAGCAGGGACGGATGGTTCATCAGCATCCCGGTGCCTGGAAAGCCATTCTGTACCTTCTTTTGGCTGCCACCCCCTGCCAGGGAGTGTGCGTGGTGTGTATATTAGCAGGTAAACTGCCCCCCATAATGGAGATGGATGGAAGCCCAATGTTGTAATAGAGAACCTTTCATTAAGGAAACCACTGCCTTTGGATGATCTAAAGGCGCTAATGGACCAGCCCCAGCTTGGGACTTAATTATATTACTGCTAACGAGCTGTAGCTCCCAGCTTGCTGGTGCATCTCACCACCACATCTACTTGGCAACTGGGCTCTTTTCTCCCACTGTGGGTCTCAGGTGACACTGTCAGAGATTGTAGGGGATGTGGTGGATGGGAGGGTCAGCATCAGAGCGACTTCCTAAGAAGAGTCTCAGTCTCCCTAAAGACCCAGTAGAGGGGCGCCTGGGTGCCTCAATCGGTTAAGCTGCTGCCTTTGACTCAGGTCATGATCCCAAGGTCCTGTGACCGAACCTCACATCGGGCTCCCTGCTCAGTGGGGAGCCTGCTTCTCCCTCTCCCTCTGCCTGCTGCTCTGCCTATTTGTGCTATCTCTCTGTCAAGTAAATAAACAAAACCTTAAAAAAAATAAAGACTCCATAGAGGTGCCCAAAGCACTTTCTGATGGGGGAGGCTTGGAAAATGCTTATGTAAGGGCCCTAAATCTTAGCAATGTCCAACTCCATCTCCAGGACCCCGGACCCTCCCAGAGCTGGGCTGGGATCAGAAAGGTCTGGGTGGGTGGATGAGAGGGAGTCAGGGCTACAGATGTATGACGCACAGCAGTGTCTGCTACATATTAGGACTTGCTGTCCTCCCAGCTGGCTGCTTGGCGAATGCCGGCAGTCCTCAGGGGATCTGCTGCTCCACAGGGAGCCCAGTCTAGACCATATTCTTTAAAATTGGAAGGCTCCCTCCCTGTCTCCTCAGCACATCGCCCCCCTTGATAGCCTTCCCAGCTCATCACCATCTATAATTATCTTGTTTATTAATGCATTTACTTGTTTACTGTCTGGCTCCTGCATTCCTGTCACCTCGGGGCCAGCAGGGGTCTTTGTCTTTTTTCCTTCTATACCCAGTGCTTGGAACTGTGTCTTGTGTGCTGTTGGTGCTTCAGAGATGTTCGTGGAATGAACGAAGGAAGGAGCTTCTGAGCATTTGTAAGATACACACAGAGCTCAGAGTAGCACGGGGCACTTCTTTCTAAATTTTCTTTATTGTGTTCAAACATACATAACACAACATTTGCTGTGTTAACCACGTCTAAGTGTCTCATTCGGCGTCATTAAGTACATTCATTCTTCCCCAGAACTTTTTCCTTTCCTCCCAGAGGGAGACTCTGTCCCTAAGATGGGCTAACTCCCATCTGGCCATCACTGCCCCCAGCTCCTGATACCCTCTGGTCTGCTTTCCTACACTAGTCATCTCATCCAAGCAGAAGCCTATGGTGTGTCCTTCTGTCCCTGGCTTATGTCACTCAGCATCACGTCCTCAGGGTTCATCTACATTGTGATATGTGTCAGGACCTTCTTGCTTTCTGATGGCTGAATGGCAATCCATTGGATGCCAGACCGTATTCTTTTATCCATTCACTTGTGGGTCGGTTCATGTTTGAGGGAAGGTGTGTTAGGGGGTGCCAAGTGGGAAATCAGGTATTATTGCTTCTTTGCAAACTGGAAAATAAGAGAGGTTTCCCATCCCACCTCCCCCGCTGTCTAGTGGTTTGTGCTCCAGTGATGCCAAATTGCTTCACGCCTCCGTGCCTTTGCCTGTGCTGTTCTTTCTGCTCCAAGTGCCCTTTTTTGCTGCCCTTGGCTGGCCTGGACAAGACTCATTTCATAGATTTTAGGGTCAGTGAGAGCAGGGACCTCATTGGTTTTATTTGCCTCTATTTCCAGCCTGTTAGACACACACAGTGTATGCACATGATTCACTCATTCACAACCACGTGCCTCCCAAGGGTCCTCCTTGATTATATGTGATGTTTTGTAGCTACTTTTGGCTACTTTTTAGTTGTCACCATCATGGAATAATGCTACATCTGTCTGTTCTCCTGGACCGTGTGCTCCTTGAGGGAGGAACCTGTGTCTTCCTCATCTTTGTGTCCCTCCCTTAGCACCTGACGACCCCAGAGTAGATGTCTCCTGAATAATGATGAAAGTTGTACACAGACATCTGCTGTTCAGGTTCCCTGCCCTGTCTCACCCCAGCTACCTGGCTTCAGGCAGGCTTGTCTTCATCTCAGCAGGTGCTGGAAGACCATAGGACACTTGCCCGACCTTATGCTCTGTAAATGGCCGTGCAGTGATACGGCACAGAAATTTCCCATTAAAACTGTCACACAACCTCTTACAGGTTTGTGCAGCTGGGACGTTCATTAGCTTGCATGAGGCTCCAACAACCCTCTGGGCCCTGAGAAGAGATTCGTATGTTCATTTTACAGGACAGGAAACTGAGGCTCGGGTAGGTGTGGGCTTTTTGCTAAATTGCACAGAGCTAGTTAGTAGCAGGTTGTATCAGCTCGTAGAATTCCTGCCTCTCAGGTCCTGACTGTTTCTTTTTCTTCCATTCCAGGTGAACTGCTTTTATTAAATGCTTAAAACTTGTCATCGAAAGCCTAAAACTGAATTGATTGAATGCTTAAAACTTATCACTAACAACAAAAACAACATGAATGACAGCTAGATTTTGCTGAGTTAAAATTCTTGTCGGAATTTTGACCATTGTAGAATAGGCTCTTGGCATGGAGCCGTTTCCCAAACATCTGCTTTTGAAGAAATTGAAACCAACAGGGATTTGACTTATGCCTCCTTTGGATCAGAGTGACATATAGGACTTGGGGAAGATGAGACCATGCTTCTTCCCTGGCCCCCATTCAAGCCAATGCATCCGTCCCTCCAGGACTCTATTATCCCCACCTGTAAAATGGATGAAATTTACATTCCAGGCCTTCTCAGAGCTGACTTGCCATCACCTCATCAGGAGTATGCTCTCCCCCTCCTCAAGTGTGACTTTCTCCTCATGAAGATGGATTCTGGAGTCAGTGGTGGGGACTCTGCTTCCCTCCCTAGAAACCCTGGACCATCAGCTGAGTGGGGAAACACTAACAACACAAGAAAGCCACACGTGCCACATTCTTCAATGGCAGCAATTTTCCGTGTAATTAAGTTTATTCATCATGTATATTAAGGGGAAAATGGAGACGCATGATCATCACAGCCCATTTGCCAACGACATCCATCTCTCAAGCATCGCTTCTGTGTTCCCAAGACCAACTGCCATGATAGATGCAGGGCCCGAGAGAGCCATCTGGCGTGAGGTGCGCTGGGAGCTCAGCAACTCTCGGGACCCAGGGCTCAGCCACCTGGGTGAGACACTTCTGTGGAAACCGGCCCTGCCTTCAAGGGGCTCACAGCCTAGGAGTCTGGGATGATGTTGACTGTGACTTTAAGTTGCCTTCTTCCAGCAGAGCACTGGCCATGTTATTTCCAGACGAGGACATGGAAATGTAGTGTTGATTTAATGTCACTCTTCTCTCAAACAGGCCTTCTTCCTTTAAATGTACAGGGGAGCCTCAGCCTGCCTCCTTGCACAAAGATGGGGGCTTATTCACCTACCAACTTCACTTGTCTGTTTGGGTACTTACCCAGGGGCAGACACCATTCCTGGCTTTGGGGGTCGAGCAGTGAACAGCACAATAATTCTGGGGTTCCTGAAGCTTACTTGGTGAATATTTTGGGATAAAAGAGTGGCCGAATGAGTAAGCACACGGGAATCCTTTCACTCATTCAGTGAACACTGATGGCCAACTATGACTAGCACTGTGCTAAGCACATATAATTAAAATGGGTCCAAACAATGTGTCTTTGGCCCCTACAGGGCTTCTATTCTGGTGGAGAAGGAATGTGTAAATCAAAGAATCACACAAACCAACTGAGTAACTCATTAGAAACTGGGATAAAGTGCTTTGAGGGAAAGAGATGTGGTTTTCCAAAAGGTGTGAGGGGGGCTTGCTCTAGGTGTGTGTTGGGGGAGGGGATTCAGGAAGCTTAGAGGGAGGGATGCTTAGAAGTAGGAGTTTGCTCAGGGTAAGAAAAGAGCAGAGTACAATGGGGGTAGAAGCCCATGGCTCTGTTTCTGAGGCTGGCCCAGGATGCCAACATCTGAAGACCCAAAGGAAAATGATTTAAATGATAGGACAATTTATTATCTTGTGTAACAAGAAGTGCAGAGGTAGGTACATTCAGGCCTCAGTGGTCTCACCAAAGGACCCAAATTCTTTCCATATGTTCCATGCTTCCATATGTTCACTCTGCTTTTCTGAGTGCCGGCTTATGTTTTATTTCTTCATGGTCACAAAATGGCTGCTGCAGATCACCCTCACACAGTAGCATCCAAAGCTAGCAGAGAAACTTCCATTCCTCAGACTCTTTTGAAAGAAAGACAAAACCTTTCTGCAGATTCCTCCCAGGAGATTTCTCATTGGTGAGAATTGTGTTGCTATGCTGGTGCTGCTGGGATGGTGGGGATGCTGTGGTGTGAACAAGAACATCCTGTCTAGGAAGCCAGGGGAACCTGAGCCGGAGTTCCTGGGTTCTGAAGTCAATTTGCTGTGTGATCTTGGGTAAGTCTCTTTCCTTCTCTGGGTCCTAAGCTCCCAATCTGAAACAACTGATTATCCCAAGGGTCTTTCCATGTGTGAGGTTTAGGATTTTTTTTTTCTTTTAAAGATTTTATTTATTTGAGAGAGAGAGAGAGAGAGAGAGAGGAGGGGGGAGAGGCAGAGAGAACAGCCTTCCGCTGAGCAGAGAGCCTGAAGTGGGACTCGATTCCAAGACCCTGGGATCATGACCTGAACTAAAGGCAGACACTTAACTGACTGAGCCACCAGGGGCCTCAGGTTTTAGGATTCTAAACGGGTCCTTGTTATTACATACTGCCTCCACAGTTTGTCTTTCTCGTTCCCTTGAGGGTGGTGGGTCCATGTGATAAATTCCAGACCAAGAGCCGAAGCATGTTCCTTTCTAGGTTGGGACATTCAATAGCTGGTTGGAGACTCTTGGAATTTTTCTTTCTTTCTTGTGCCACCACAGATAACATATAAGAAGGAGACTGAGCCCATCTACCTGAGTCCCTGAGTGACTGATGAGAACCACCCTCCTCATGCCAGTGTGAGAGACAGGTAGCACCAGCATGAGATGCCCCTGTGGAAAGATTTGGGGGTTACTTGTTATGTAGCATCACCTATCCCGTCCTGACTGATATGAAGTTGAGGAGGAGGAGGCTGACACAAAAGGTGAATTGACTGTGGGCCAGGCACCACATGAGGCCCTTTGCTTCCCTCTTACTACTCAATTCTCACAGCACCTGTGAAGGGAAGGGCATAACTAGCATCCCTATTTTCAAGACAAGGCACAAGGGTCTCAGACAGTGAAAGTCAGTAGCTCAAGGTCATGCAACTGGGAAGGGGCAGAGCTGGGGTGGAACGCAGGTGTGCCTGACTCTGAGGAATTAATCCCAGCACGATCCGGATTGATGAAGCTTGGTGGCGCTTTTGCTCAGGGCTAAAGAATGAGCTTGAAGAGCAATGTGCTTGTGAGGTTCAGGTTCTCTCTGGCCCAGGCTTTGGTGCAGTGAGGCCCTTGGTGGTGGGTGGTGGTGGGGCTGGGTGGGGGGGGGGGGATAGGATAGGGCATTCCTAAAGCAGGGGAGATCCCTGGTCCTGCCCAGGTCTCTGTCTGCAGCTACCTCCTCCCCTCCTTTGCAGCTTCCTCTGCCCCAAGCTCCCTGCCGGCCCTGAGCTAGCACGGCCTTTTAAGAGATCTAATTAAGCCCTGGTGAGGAGGTGGGGAGCACGCTTCCGCAGGCAGCTCCCTGGAGTGCAGAAGGGTGGTGGGGGGGTAGCTGTGGGTCCTGAGGAAGGTGGCAGAGAGACAACAATGCAACTAGCAGTGTCCACGGCAGCACCTGGCTAGCCCTTAGTGAGAGCTGTAAACTGAAGCTGCCATTATCACCGTGATTATCACCACTATTATGAGGATGAGCATTGCCTGGTTCTGGGCTATAATTAGCATTTATGGAGCATTTTTGGATCACGTTAAGATCTCCCTGAGAGATGAGATCCTCTCCTCCCTGCCCCATCCACACCCAACTGCCTTATCAGTAGCTGTGGGGTAGAGGGCCCTCTGCAAGAGCCTGAGCCTTCGGTGGACTTCTTGCCCCATTTTACAGACAGGGAGCCTGAGGCCTGGACAGGCTATGTGTAAGGCCCATCAGAGCCTGGATGAGAGGGGTCTGGTATAAGGCTGGTAGGCCCTGGTCCCTCTTGGGGCCCTTCAGGACCGTGGGGCAGTCTCTCAGTGAGGATGGGGAGATGAAGCCCAGAGGGAGGCTGGTCTCCCCAGAGGACACTCTGGGGCTGTGGTGGCCCTGGGCTGCCGGAGGGCACCGGGTCATGGCGGGCCACCGTCCTGCTGACAAAGCAGCCTCGGCGAGGGGCCTTGGAGCCCAGCCCCAAGGCTTCGACTCCGTGACCTGCTCCCGGCAGCCACTGCCTCAGGGAAAGCAGGCTTATTAGTGCAGCCGCCTGCAGGCCCTGGGTGCAGCCGGGGGCGGAAAAGGCCTCATTTACCCCAGCACAGGACCCCGCACGCAGTAGCCACACGCACCCCGTGGGTGGCTCACAGAGGCCCGTGGGTGCCGCCACACACAAATCTCGGGCCCTGGCTAGGCACAGGCGCGGGTACAGAGGCTGCGCGGCCCGACTGGTACGCGGGTGTAGACACCAGCACACAAAACCACAGGCCTGCAGTGACAGGCACAGGGCTCAGACGCGCACGTGCAGGCGGGCAGCCCTCACGCATGCGCACGTGTGTGCGCACACAGGCACGCCCGTCCCTCCCTGTCCTCGCTTCTTTGCGCACACGCAGGTGCTGGACAGGTGCCCACGTACACAGGAACGCAGATACACGGAGGCACCAACACGGTCGTGTGCACCTGTCAGTTCACCCAGACCCAGCCAGGCGGGGACACACATAAGCTCTCGAAACACACATGGGAAGTTCTTCCAATGCAGACGCTACCGGATCCACGAGCGCACACGGGCGTGCCCTTCTGTGCACACCGCTTCTCACAGCCACGGCCACTCTGGTATCCGGGGGACACACGGATCTTTCTGCCACCCGCACATGTGTGCGGTCTATGCATTTATCCGTCTGTCTCCGTTATTCCTGAGTCTGCAGCTAAGGTCTACCATCTGAAGCCATTTTGTCCTGTAACAGAACCTCATTTGTTGCTGGTTTCTGTGGGCCAGGCTTTCTCTGTCCCCATTCTACAGATGAGGAAACCGAGTTTCAAATGGTACAAGGGACTTCCCGGAGGTCGGCAGGCCAGAAAGTGACAGAGCAGGCAGTCACGCCCAGACGTCCTGAGCACATCCTGACGCGGGTGGTGGCGTGGGGAATGGAGCACAGGCCTGCTTTTGAATCCTTGCTTGCCGGCTGTGTGATCTTGGGTGGGTCTTCTCACCTCTTGGAGCGTTTGTCCTCGCTTGTCAGGATGGAGAAAGGGCAGCAGCTGCTTCAGGATGCTGTGTGGGGGCTCCAGGGAAGAAGGGATGCAGGGGCTACAGGTGAGGTGTGGGGGTAACTGTGAGAGGTTAGCAGATGTCATGTATCTATGATCACCGTTAGGTGCACAGAGGGGAGGTAATGAGAAGACACGGAGGGAAGCCTGCCATCTACAAGCCAAGGAGAGAGGTCTGGGGCAGATCCTCCACACACAGTCCTTGGAAGGATCCAACCACCCTGACACCTTGATTCTGCACTTCTGTCCTCCAGAACCTTGGGTGATACATTTCTATGGTTTAAGCTGTCCAGTTGTGGGACGTGGCTAGGGCAGCCCTGGCATCGTCCCCATGCCCCTGTGGGTCTTGGGCAAGGGGCACCAATCATCTCCAGAGGAATGGGACGCGTACCTGCCCACGAGGAACAGGGAAGCCGGATCCCCCAGCATGGGTGTTGCCGCCGCCGACAGCCGGCCCGTTGTAACAGTGACTTAGAGAGGATATAACAGCCCTCGTATTCTTTTAGTGAGGCCTCAAAGCGCTATTAAATGGGATATTGAGATAAGGCGGTGGGAGCAGAAAAGGTTAGACACTATTTATTCAGGTTTTCATGGGGCACTAAAATATCCTCCCTGCTGCTGCTCTGGGCCCCTCCCTGCTTCCTCCTCCTTCCTCCTCCCTCCTCCCTCCTCTTTCTGTCCTCCCCTCATTCCTCCTCCCTCCTTCCCTCCTCCCTCCTCTTTCTGTCCTCCCCTCACTCCTCCTCCCTCCTCCCTCCTCTTTCTGTCCTCCCCTCACTCCTCCTCCCTCCTCCCTCCTCCCTCCTCTTCCTCGCTTTTCCTACCTTCCCTCTCTCCTCTTTCTCTTCTCCGCCCTTTTCCTCTCCATTCTTTTCCCTTCCACTTTCCTTCCTCTTTCCCTCCCTTCTATACTTCCCTCCTCCCCTTCCTCTTCCTCCCTCTTTCCCCCTTCCTCTTCCTCATCTTTCCTCCTCTTCCTTTCCTCCCTCCTCCTTCTTCCCAGGCCCATGGCTGGCTCTTCCAGCGCACAGGGGTACTGGGCTCCTGTGCTATCTCCCTGGGAGGCGGTCTGGGGCTGGAAATTGCCTGGATTCTGGGCGGGAGTGCCTGGGACTGAATCCCACTGTAGCCTGCAGACCTGCAGTAAACAGAGCTTGTGTGCCTGGACAGTGGTGGGGAAGCAAGGTCAGGTGGTATATGGTGGTGGCTTCACTGTCTCTACAGAAACCTGCCAGGACAGGAGGCCTGTCCTGAGGGACTGCCCACTGCATTCTCCCTCCAACTAGAGGGGACCCCATAGCCACCAAATACTTTGTGTTCCAATGTTCGAATCCTGGCCAGATGGCTGCCCACCCCTCCATCCGTACATCTCCATGATCACGGGAAACACATCACCTTCTGCCTATTTCCTCAAGGTGGAAGTTTATCTTTTGACCAGCTTTCCCCAAGGGGGGACCCAAGTTCTGGATTTTAAACTCTGGGGGAAATTTTCTTCTTCTTTCTCCCTTGAGCTCCCTGGGGAGAGAAATGTCCCAGAAAGGTTGGCAGGTTGTCAGTTCTAGGAAGGCAGGGCCTGTCCAGTTGTACCCACTGCTGTATCACCAGCACTTAGCAGAGGGCCCAGCACCTCGTACGGCCACCTGGAGTGTGTGTGGTAGGAGGAGCAGGAAAGAAGTTCCAGGATCCTTACCATCCTGTGCTGAGTATCCACATTCACTAGCTCAAACGACACAACCACCCTGGGAGGTTGGAACTACCAGCACACCCATTTTACGGATGGATAAACTGAGGCCTAGTGGGGAGAGGAAGGTTCCTACAGCTAGTATGGGAGGAGCAGGGTTCAGAGCCCATGATTTTAAATCTGTACTGAGTTTTAGAAGGTAAGCAAGCTGGTGGGTGTGGTGATAGTGTAAACAAGACCACATGCTTATGGGTCAGAGGCTAAGTGTTGTTAGAGATCAGCTAGCCTTATTTCATGGTGACCTCGATGAGGGACGGTCTGTGGCCCCACCCCCTCCACAGATGAGGAGGACAAGCTGGGAGAGCAGCAACTTTTCCACTGGGAGAGTAGGTGCTGTGGGTCAGGAGACCACAGGCTCCGCTGAAACGTTCTATCTGTTCCACTTTGGAAAGATGCTGGTTGGCTTCACAGAGATGCTGGCTACAGAATCAGATATTGAAGGATGGGAAAGATTCACTCCCTACCACCCCTGTCCCTCCTCCCTCTGCTCCTCCTGCCCTGTCCTCCCTCCTTCCGTCTTTCCTTCCTTCCATACCTTCTTGAGTGTCTCTTACGTGCCAGGAATGCAGCAACAGATAAGAACATGCTCCCTGCCCTCCTGGGGCTCCCATTTTTGCCCACAATGGGCCCATCTTTATCCCCATTTAACAGACAGGGCAACTAAGGCTTCATTCCATGACTTGGTGGGTGAAGGACTGAGACCCAGCGGTCTGACCCCATGCTCATCGTTCTGTCTCAGAGGGCCGTCTGCAGGAACCCATGCAGGGACCCGAGAAGGGGTGAAGCCCCCAAGCAAGGGCACACAGAGTGGGCACCCATGATACATATCTGACATTCCCAAGAGAGCTGCTGTGGGGGTCGGGGTAAGAAGGAGGAGGACAGATGGCAGGGTCATCTCTGCATTTGGAGGGGCCTTGGACATGGGGTTAGCCAACATTCTGCCTGCTTGTGAGGTCCCACTCCAGACTCCTTTCCAGGAGGTGAATGATCCCAATCTGTCTCCACACCCTCCCTACATGGAAGGAATTTGCCAGGAAGTTGTAACGGCCAATGGGACAGGCAGATCTTAGTTCAAACCCTAGTCCTCCCTCTTCCTAGCCAAGTGATTCTGGGCAAGTGACTTCACACCTCAGATTTCTCATCAATAAAGTGGGCATGCTTGCGTGCTTTCCAGTGTGGTCAGAGGTGTGGGGACTTAGGATGTAGACATTCTTTGTCAACTATAAAGTGATATCTGAGGTGAGGTTTTGGCCATTAGCTGTTTCTGGGTCTGTCTTCACCAAGGACTCAGCATCCTGAGAGCAGGGTCCTTTTCTGATTTCAATCCTGTAAACAATTGGTGCTCAATCAAAGGCATGATCTGTTGGGTGGATTATAGGTTTTTTTTTTTTTTGCCTGCTTTGTTCTGGTGTATTCCTTTTTTTTTTTTTTTTTTAAAGATTTTATTTATTTATTTGACAGAGAGAGAGAGATCACAAGTAAACAGAGAGGCAGGAAGAAGGACATGGGGAAATAGGCTCCCCGCTGAGCAGAGAGCATGATGTGGGGCTCGATCCCAGGACCCTGAGACTGTGACCTGAGCCAAAGGCAGAGGCTTAACCCACTGAGCCACCCAGCTGCCCCCGATGTACTCCTTTTGTAAGTGGGTAGGGGACTGTGAGCTCCTCCAGGACCAATGGATGCTTCAAAGATGACAATGATCATGATTATTCCTAGTAACAATGACAGCAGCTCATTTTATTGAGCACTTGCTGTGTGCTTGGCTCATTTGATCCTCTCTGCAACCTTATGGGACATGTACTGCTTACCTTACAGATGGGGAAAGGAAGGCTCAGCGATGTTGTGTTACTTGTCTAAGGTCACACAGCACAGAAGTAGGGAAGTGAGGACCAGAGCCCAGGTCTGGGTTCTTCTGAATCCAAAGCCAGGCCACCCCGGTGATGGGGGGACTCTGTCTCCGAAGGTTCCTTTCCTGGAGCCTGGGCAGAAGACAGAAAAATGTGGAGTCTGTCACTAGTTGGGCACTCACATCCACTAATAATACAGTCAATTGCTCCTTTCAAATTACTGTAAATGTTTCCCCCTTGAACAAATCATTTACCGCAGCTGCAGAAAGAGTGTCCTGTTTACACGCAGAGCCAAAGGAATTCCAATCTGAGTCTAATTATTGATGCTGCAGCTTCTATGGCCTTGGGAGAGGCCTGCCTTAATTGCACCAATTAATACTTGCCACTCGTGTGGTCTCTGTCGGGCCTGAGGTTTGGTTTCCTTCCTCCACGGGTACGCGGAGGAGGTGGGTCCATGCAACCGCCCTGGGTGCTCACCTCCAGGCCACAGGCTGCGTGAAGCAGGCTCTTTGCTTTCAAGGCACTGTCACTTTTTGGTGGGGCAGCTCTCATGGGGGCCACTCAGGAGCCCTATCAGACCACACCCAGGCAGGGGCTGCCTCCTCCCTTCTTCCTCCTTTGAGCTTCAAGTCCCTGTCCTGCTTCGGACTGGACCTGAGATCCCTGGCAGGGCAGGTCTCCAGCCCAAGCCTCTGTTTCTCCAGGCAGAAAACAGACTTTACCCCAGTTTAGGTGTTCCCGGGAGGATTTAATGGATCAAATCGACAAGCTCAGTGACTGTGTGAACTCGAAGGCGTTAGGCTGAAGGCATTTTTGCTAAAAGCGAGAGACCTGGGGTCTAGTCGTGGGTCTGACTCTTGCTTCACTGTGGGCTGTGGGAGAGTGCCTTTACCTCCCTGGGCCTCAGCTTCCCCAGCTGCACAAGGCGAGTGAGTCCATCTTCCCTGTTGAAACTGTACTGGGGACTGATTGGGTGGCCAGTGGGGTGCTAGGGTCGGGGAGTGGAGAGGCAGGGGGAAAGTCACAGTTTCAGATGAAATTGAGCTGGCTTCCAGTTTTACCTCCAACCCTTCTGAGTTGTGTGGTTTTGGTAAATGTAGTCAAACAGCAATGATTGCCTCATGCTGGCGATACATCCATTTCTGTGTGACACGCTTCTCATGTCTGATCCCATGAAACCCTCCAAGGGGTAGGTAATTTATTTTTAATACCCATATTACAGATGAGGAATCTGAGGCTCAGAGAGGTCAAGATCACACAGCCAGGGATTGTCTGAACCAGGATTTAGATCTGGTTCTCTGTGATGTCAGAGCTGATGCCTACAGCACCCATGCCTTCCTGGCCTCAGTTTCCCTATTTGTACAAGGGACCAAAGTTAACATCTTCTGAGCAAAAATGCTGGCAGCATTGGGCAAGGTCAATTCGGTGAGATGTAAGGCCCATGGAAAGGCACGTGGAGAGTCACACGGCCCACAGAAGCCAGGATGCTGAATGTGTGGGTTGGAAGACTCTTTGGCCATTGTGTGATCTTCCCACTTGCCCTAACTTCATGAGGCCTGGTGGGATGTCTGGCTGCTGCAAGAGAGGGTGTTGAGTAGGTTTTGTGTCCTCTTGTCCTCCCAGCCCTTCTTTGCTGGAGGTTCCCTATCTTTGGTTTTCTCGGAACCCCTGGGACTTGTGGTCCCACCTGAGTGCACGTGGAGCTGTGTTTTCTGATGTGACACATTGTCACCATGCTTTATGTGTCATCAGCCCCGCAAAGCCGTGACACCAGTGCCTGATGCCACACGATCGACAAAAACGATGTGGAGCCCCTGGGGGTCTCGGGCCTTGACAGAAGCCCTGTGGTGCCTCCCTCTGCCCCCGCCTTCTCCATGGAGCCCCTCTGCTGCTTGTTGGCAGAACCTGCAAGGCCCCGAGGGGGTGGGGCTCTGCCAGCAGGGCCTCAGCTCACGTGGGGATGAGCTTGATGTCCCAGTGCCTGACACATGCCTCGTATGAGGTCCCCAAATTAAAAGAAACAAAGCTTCCCAGTCAAAGGCAGCCCGGGCCTGGTGGGGAGATGTGGCAGGGCTTGGGAGTGCAGTGATGGACTGATTTCCCCTAATTACCAGTGGTTTAATATTTATAGGGTTGGTGCCAGAGGGCTGCAAGGGAGGCGTTCAGCTTGAATGGCTGCTGTTGGGGGGAGGCCCTGGCAGGGGGCACTGAGCAGGCAGGAGTAGGCCTGTGTTTAGGGTCCTGGCTGGCCAGACCCAGCTGGTCTGCCCCTTGTGCCTTCCTGAGGCAGAGACCATCCATTTATGTCCCACTAAGTGCTGGGCATGGGGCTCCAACCCTGATAGCCTAGAGGTTCCTGTAACCCTGTTGTTCAAAGTGGTGGCTGCAGAGGCTCCGAAGTCAAATGCACCCGGGTTTCTTACTCAAAGTTGATGTTTTCCTGGCTGTGTGCCCTTGGGCCAGTGACCACCCCTCTCTGAGCTTCAGTTCCTTTGTCTGTAAGATGGTGGTAATAATATGCTTCCCTCCTTTGCTTGTTGCAGAGATCCAATAAGGTAAAACCTGCCAGGTGTTTAATACAGTGCCTGGCACACAGCTGTGCTCAAAAAATAGTAGCCATATCTATGCATTTGTAGACATGGCTTTGAGGCATCGAAGTCTCCTATATTAGTTAGCTATGGACTCAGCAATGCTATGTAGCAAAAGGGCCTCCAAACCTGGTGGCTTGAGACAGCAGTCATTTACACCCACAGCATTCTGAGGTGGTTGCGCTTGGTTCTCTGTCCCCATGGATCTCTCCTCCTCTGCGGTTGCGTGCTCCTCTCTGGGCAGTGGCAGAGGCATGCAAGATCGTTATCTTTTGCTTTACACTCCTGTGAAATGGGAATTATTATCTCCACTTTCCCAATGGGGAAAGTAAGATTCAGAGACAAGAATTTGCTAATGGTGGAGCTAAAATCAGAACATTTCAAAGACCGTGTTCTTTTCAAGCACGCAATCCCCCAAGCCACCTCTAATCGCCATAGCAGGTACTGTGTATTATACACCTGTTATGTGCCAAGGGCTTTGCATGAGTTAACGTTAATCCAGAACAACCTTTGGGTGTAGGTATTCATATCCTCATTTTATAGATGAGGAAGCCAGACTCAGAGTAAAGTAAGTTGTCCAGGCTTTCATAACGAACAAGCTGATGAACTCAGGATTGGAACACAGGGCTTTCTAACTTCATACCAACATGCCTTGTATCTGATGCTTCCTGTGCCTGGTCTGCTTGTTTTCTCTCTCCTCCTCTCTCGGTCTTTCTGGAACCAGCCTCTATGTCTGTCAAAATAATAAGTATTCAGTGAATTATAATAAATAATAGGTACTATGAACTAAGGTGGTGCCATCCCCATTTTAAGGAGGGGGAAACAGGGTGGTGGAGATAATGGAGCCAGAAGAAGTTTTGCAGAACCAAGAACTGAGAACCAAGGACCGGTATTTGAACTTTGGGTTGCCTGCTACCCAAACTGGGGTTTTGGGTTTTTGCAATGTGAGAAATATTGTTGCTTTTTGTTGGGTAGGATTGACAGCCTCTGACCCCTCTCTCTTCTCCTCCTCCCAGCAGCCCCCACTTCTCATCTGATGACCTTTTTGCACTGGGGTGTCTGCAGCCAGCAGCCTGCCCTGTGCCCACATCTTTCACTCTTCAATTAAAACCTTGCTACTGGACTTGCTGGGGATAGGAGCTCATCTCGTGAGCTAATGGGGGCCACCTGGCACGTTAGGCAGAGGATGGCATTCCTCACAGCCTCTACTCCTGATCCCTCTGGGCTGACCTGTGTGGACACTGTCTGACTCCCTGAGCCTCAGTTTGCTCACCTGCAAAATGGGGAGTGTCATACATGCTCAGAGGGCTGCTCTCCAGATCAGATGTGCTTATATCTGGTTTCAGCATGTTACCTGGCAAAGAGTTAGCGCTCAATAAATGTAAGCTATTGTTATTGTCATTCAGGCCCTACGATTTTTTTTTCACTTGGAGGAAAAAAAAGATGAAAATTATGGAAGCCAGCCGACGTAGGATCCTGAGCCATCATTCTGCAGACAGAGAAATTATGTAAACTCTATCACAGACTCCAGGAGAGCAGAAAAGGAAGGGGGAGGTGTTCTGCAGGGTTCCAGCTGTTGCCAAGGAGGGGTGAGGAGGGAGTGGGCATGCAGTGGTGACAGTGTTCTGTCCAAAGCCCTAATTTTATAGTCCGAAGACTTGGAAGGGCCCAGGATGCTGTTGTGTCTCCACGGCCAGCTGCGGAGGGCAGAGGATGCTCTTCAGCTGCTTCTCTGTGCTCCCTGCCCCCAGACTCCGGGCCTCTCTGGGCAGCAGTTGGGGCTCGGTGGGGTGTCACAGAGAATAGCAGCAACACTCTTCCTGTGTGGGGAGAGAGGGAGAGAAGGCTGCCAAAGCAATTCTCAGCGAAATCCCTAGGGGTTTGTGTCAAGGACAAAATAGTGTGTCCCATGGGAAAATATAGTTAACACAGCTGCAAAACAGAATTTATTTCTTGTTTGAGATATCATTTTTAAAGTATGGCATAGGGAAAGCTTTAAAAATGAAATTATAGCAGGCAATAAAAAACCTCATAGGCACTGTATTCAAATTATGCTACAGTAATAGGCCAAGTTCATAAATAAACATCTCCAGTTAACCCTTTCCTGAACTGTGTGGGCAGACCCATGGTGACTCAGTTAGGAAAGGAGGTTTTAAACCCCAGTGGGAGGAAAGAGGATCACTTTCTTGGTGCTCCTCAGCTTCCCTGACCACCCTGCATCCCAGACTTCTCTGCCTGGTCTATCCATCCTTGTGTTAAGTATCCACAGATGGACCTGCTAAAGGGAGGGGCTGGGGTGTGTCTACTGGGCTTGCAGAAATGTGCCATGCACCCTCCTGAGCCGGGAGTATTTTAGGGTCTGGATTTGGGTAGGTCTGTCCCAAAGCTCCACCTCCTCTAAAGAATGTATGATATGATATGATATTATTATTACTATTCTCTTTCTTGTTACACTTTACACTTTACTATAGTGGTTCTAACCACTGCCAGGGGCAGTGAACATGTAGCAATGTCTAGAAGCATTTTTGGTTGATGGAATTGGGAGGTGCCCCTGGCATCTAGAGAATGAGGCCCCAGACACCCCTGTGCTGAAACCTGCAAGGCACAGGACAGCCCCCACCACAACGAATGGCCCAGCCCTAAAAGTCCATAGTGGCGAGATTGAGAAATCCAGCGTGGTTGTCATTCCTTCCTTGCTCAGTTCAGGGATTTGCTAAAATGATGAATGAATGAAGGCAACCTCTCCCTATCCCTTCTTTCCTTGATGGACTCTGACCTCTCCTTCCATACTTAGCTTGGAGATTGCTTTCTCCAAGAAGTCTCCCCGGGGACCCCCTCTCCAAGGTTGCTGACCCACCACCTTCCCATTAGACATTCCCAGATGCTCCTTGTTTCTCATCTTTGGATTTACTTATTCATTGTTCTCCTTTTCAGTCAAATGTCACCGCCTCAAAGCAGTCATCATGACCGCCTTCGCTAAAGTGACCTCTCTCTCGCCACCGTCTCATTCAGCTGCTTCATTCCCATCATGACATTTATCAGTAGCAGAAATCATCTTCCTTATTATGGGCTGCAACTTGGCTGCCACTGGGTCCCGAGTGCCCAGCGTATCCCTGGACCAGAGGGGTGCACGGTGAACAGTTTGAATATGTCAGTGGGGGTCAGAGACTGGAGAAATCCTCCCCGCCCCCGCCAGAGACATCCCCTCTCCTTCCTTGGAATCTTCTTGAATCAGGTTCTCCTTCCTTTGGAAGGAACATCATGTGGAACTGAGAAGCCTTTGATTCCCTCTGCCCCCTCCCCCCTGCCATAACTCCCTGGGAGGACCTGGCAGGTCACTGCTCTTCCTTCGTGGCAAAATGAAGGTCCTGTAATATATCCATGGTTTGGAACTGTGTGTGTGTGTGTGTCTGTGTATGTGTGTGTGTGTGTGTGTGTGTGTGTGTGTGAATCATCTGGCGCTTTCCTAAGAGATAAAGTCCTACTCCATATACCTACAGAGCCGGCTCCTCTGTAAGAGCTGTGCCCTGCTCTGTGCTTTTGGGAGAACTCCCTGGGTCATCCAGGTTCAGGGCAAGGTTAAGAGCCAGGAAATGGGGGGAGGGGGTGCCCTCTGGAGTGCCTTTCAGCCCCGGCATCTGACATCTCCATGATTTTAAGATGCCCAGCCTGGGCCATTTATCTGAGTGACTCACTTCCCAGGCTCCCCTGGCACTTTTGCTAATTTAATAGCATTTAATTTAATTTTGAAATGATTTCTTAAAAAAGGCTGTTGCTGCAGAAGCTCCAACCACCTCACCCCTCTTTCTCACTAAGGCTGAAATACATTTTGTGGCTGAAGCCAGACTTCTGGCCACAGATGTCCCTTGGCGGGCCCACAGCCTTTTTGTGAAAAATGCTGAGTTTGCACTCCACCCTTTGGGCATAATTACCTTTCTCCTCTCTAGAGCCCCCTACGTGTTCTAACCTGAGGAGGAAAGAAAAGGCTGGAAAACCAGACCAAGTTAGAGACTGACTCATGAGCACTTGTCTCAAACAAAGAGATCGGCATAACCCAAC
Source organism: Mustela erminea (assembly GCF_009829155.1). NCBI lineage: Eukaryota > Metazoa > Chordata > Mammalia > Carnivora > Mustelidae > Mustela > Mustela erminea. Next base: position 72,688,510 of record NC_045626.1, on the reverse strand, counting down.
GTGTGCACAAACATGTGTGTATCGCCCCCCCCACCACATGCACATGGACACTTTTTTCATATTCTTTAGGACTGAGTGGCTATAGCTGGGGGCTATGTTTAGCTCTGGGCTCTCTTGAACTTTCCAGATTTTCTTTTTGCCTGGACTTCCGTGGACTTTCTCCCAGGAATATGCCACATCCATTTCTTTGCTCCTTATAATTATTTTTTTAAACCTGACTTTACATGGGCTTGATCATTATAACTCATCTTAGATTAATCTCTTCGTGTGGTCAATGTGAATACAGATGCAACGGTGAGCCACAGACTTGACCCTGTCCTCGAGGAGGCTAGAGCCTGCCTAGGAGGAGAGATAGATGAAGGGAGGAAGTTCTTAGGGGTAAAGATGGAAAGGGAATGTGGAAAAAGGGGGATGGGCAGGTAATCCTACAAGTCTTGGGGGAAGTTCCTCCAAGAGAATAATTATGCTTTTTGTCAGAATGACCAACCTTATGTGAAAAAACAGAATGGGGAAGGTGAAGCGTCTTGGTACATGCTGACAAGTTGAGGTTCTTCTCCCGCCTATGGTGGACATTGTTCGCTCCTAGCACAGACAGCCTAGACCATCACACAGCTTGGGCCCATCTCCCAGTCTTCCTTGCAGTAGGCGTGTCCGTGAGAACAAATTCCAGTTGAATGTGAGTGGAGCGATGTTTCACACCCAGAGCTGGTCCATCAACATTCCCAGGTGTGATCCTTCATTCTCTCTCCTTTCCACTGATAGGACTCAGACCGTGTGAGCTAGAGATTCCCTCACTGAGGGTGGAGGGAGCCATGATGTGGTAAGAACCTGGATCTCTAGTACCTCTTGGCGGGAAGTTAACCTGGAGAGTTGCCCGACTGAAAATGTCTTCACTTGGACTTTGCAAGAGCTAGAAATAGATGCCCACCATGGCATATTTTTGGATTTGTTCATTACATCGGCTGACATTGCCTTTTTCTCCACGCAACTGACATTGCCTTAACCCCGAGCCCAAACCCTTTCATTGCCTGTGTCTGGAAAGTAAGTTTTGTTGGAACACAAACTCTAATCTTTGTTGGAAAGTCTCTGGCTACTTTTACACTATAGCAGCAGAGTTGAGTAGGTGGGACAGAGATGTATGGCCTGCAAAGTTTAAAATATTTACTATCTGGCCCTTTACAGAAAGTGTTTGTAGATCCTGGCCTTAATGAATACCCCAAGCATCTGGCCAGGGCCAGAAACAGTCTAGATTCTTCTCTTGCTCTCCAATATGGGTTTCTCTGAAGAGACTAGTCTTGGTTGTTCTGGTTTTCTGCTCTGACTTGGTCCTGGTTTCTTCCACTATTTTGACTCCATTCCTTGAAGTAACTAGGTTTTGTGAATTGGACCCAAAGACAAAAAGAATGGTTAAAGGTAACCATTCTTCAACCTTTTCAACTGTTAGCTCTGACCTTCTGAATCATCTAGACTAACTCCCTGAATGTTCAGAGAGAGGGGAGTAGACTTTCCCAGGGTCACCCAGCCAGCGAGTGGCTGAGATGTTTTGCAGATAGAGCTGCAGGGCAAATGAACTGCTTCCCAGATAAAAACAGCTAGTGTTTATTGAGTACTGGCTATGAGCTAGGGGCACACTCACTCCTTCCAGCAAACTTCAAGGTGGATACCACTACTCTCACTAACATCACACCCATTTTACAGATGGAGAAACTGAGGCACAGAGGGAAGTTAATTTGCCCAAGATTCATTTTGTCGATGAAGCTGAGAATTGAACACAACAATGTGAGCTCAGAGTCCGTGTTCTTGCCTGTGGCGCCATATTGGATCTGTCATCCTCACCCACACTGAGTCTTGAAACTTTCCTCTGATCAGCACTGATGGGAAGAATAGACTGGGGTGTACAGGGCAGTTCTTTCCTAGCCCGTCCCCTCCCATCCCACCTCCCTCTGATCTTCAAAGCCTAGAACGGTTCATCAATTTTGTTTGCATATCCAACTTGAGACTGTCATTTCATTAACTCAAGTGAGGGGCTCTTCATACAAGACTGAGCTTCAATAATTCTCTTTAAAGTTACAGAGAAATGTATGCTTAATTATATTTGCATATGAAAAATAGGGTCTAATTAGTTTGATTGATTATTATTTTAACCCTAATGGCATTTTGAGTATCTGTCCCAACTAATAGCAAGTGTATCGCTAATAAATCATTGAATTTTTATGGCATGGTCTATTGAGCTGGCTTATGAAATATATTTTATTAATATCCCGGAATGTATTGAAACAGATACAAGTCAAACAACTGCTCATTTATTAAACTGTTTAAATGTCAGTTTTATACAAGAGTAATAATACAGGAAATATGTTCGTTCAGGAGACATCAGTAGGCCACGGGTACTCAAAATATTAGTTATCTTGGAAAAATATATTATGGAAATAAAAGTCTAATTATGTCATTTATTGCATTAAATAAATCTATATTGACTAACATAAATGTTGCACATTAGCAGATGCACTTTCTTTCAAACTTTTTAATTCTCTGGGATTGTGCTCAAGGGCATTGGGGATTCTGGGTTCTCTGGGACAAAGGAGTCCTTTGAAGGCTGAGGTCCGTTCTCATCTTGGTCTGAGGCTGTCTTGTGCACTAACGGTCCCCAGCATATCCTTCCTTAAGGGTTGCACTTCTAGAATATGCCCAAGGACTAGAGTTTGGATCCGTGTGCTTCTGGGAGCATGATGTCATCCTTCCTTCATTTGTTCATCTGATGCGTATTTCTGGGGTGCGCACTGTATGTCACAGGCCGCACCATGGGGGGCGCTGTGGTGCACCAGAAAGGTAGCTATCTTGCTTCCATGGAGGTGACAGTCTGGTTACCCTCATTCTGGGGGTAAATTGAGAAAAAGAAAACCAACGAAAATACCCACAAACCCTCTTTCTCTGCCATTATGGCACATACAAATGAAAGGAAAAAACTTTTTGTTTATTTTTCTATCCTTCACAACACCTCTGATATATATTTATGGGTATTCCCCCATACCAACCAGTTCTCTTTCTGGACACCAACGGGGAGTCCTATCATTCAGCTCTGACATCAACTACGTGAAGTTAGTGTAGACCCCACTGATGAAGGACTCAGTCCTGCAAGACTGTTCCCCATTTCAGACACCCAACACAAGCCACCTGCACTTCTGATTGACTGGGTATAAATCTGGGGTTCCTGTGAACCCCCTCTTCGAGTGTGATAATTTTCTAGAACAGCTCACACAACTCAGGAAAGCACTTCACTTACTATCACCTGTTTGTTAATAAAAGATACAACTCAGGAACAGCCAAATGGTGGAGACACCTAGGACCAGGGATAGGAGGAGGGGTACAGAGCTCCCATGCCCAGTCGGTGTGGAGCAACCTGGAAGCTCTCTGAACACCACTGTGGAGGGTTTTCATGGAAGGCTTCGTTACCCGCGGCCCCACTGATTAAATCATTGACCACTGGTGACTGAACTCAGTCTCCAGTCCCTCTCCCCTCCCCAGAGGCTGGGGGGTTGGACTGAAAGTTTCAACCCTCTAATCACATGATTGGTTCCCCTGGCAACCAGCCCCCCTTCTCTGGGGCTTTCCAAAAGTCACCTCATTAGCATAAACTCAGGTATGGTTGAAAGGGACTTATGAATAACAAAAGACGCTCCTATCACCTCCTCACTCACGAAATTCCAAGGGTTTTAGGAGCTCTGCGCCCGGAGCTGGGAACAAAGACCAAATATATATTTCTTGCTATATCACATCACAGGGAGAGACAACGGGACGAAAGAAAAATGAGATAATTTTCAGGTGCTGATCCGCGCTACGAAGGGAACAAGTCAGGCTGTCAGGGTGGGGATGCCCTGGGCAGGGCTCCGTTGGATGGGAGAGCCGAGGACAATGGCAGGAAGGAGACAGGCAGGTCAAACAGGCAGGGGCCCTGACTTCCAGTCGGAAGGAAGGAGATGGCAGGAGCCAGTGCTGGAGGTTAGAGTGAACGTGTCTTGTTCTGAGGACAGAGTGCAGGTTGGTGGGGCAGAAGCCCGATGTGCTAAGAGGGAGGTCAAGGGGAGGTGGGGAGCCCCAGCTCACGAAGGGTCTCATAATCCACAAGAGAAGGAGTGTGGGGTCTGATTCTAGGAGTGATGAATCCCCTGGGTTGGTGAGACTCTCGGGAGAGGGTAGACGGTCAGATTTATATTTTGTCAAGGTCACTAGAGTGCTGAGGGGGAGCTGGGTGGAGAACGGACTGTAGGGGGCACGTCTGGCCCTGGGGACACGGGCGGGTGCAGTCATTACGGGCAGGACAGTGGGGAGGAGAGAAGTCGAAGCTTCAGGATGTATGTGGAGGTCCAGCTGACAGGATACCCTGATGGATTAGATACCGAGAGACAGGGAGAGAGCAACCAAGGACACTTCCAGTGTTTGATCTGAGCATCTGGGTACCACTTACAGTGCTAGGGAGGAGGACACAGGAAGGAATGGTTTGAGAAGAAACATCAAGCGGTCAAGAGTGTATTTTTCATCACATCAGGGGGTGTGGGGGCCAGTGTGAATCATCGAGTCTGGTTGTTCCCCCAAAGAATGGTGGATCAGCTTTACTGGGCATGTTGGTTGCCAGCGAGAGTCCTGGACCTTGGACTCAGAGATTGAGATTCTTCAGGTCTGGGACAGGGGACAGCCATGAGGGTTTCATGAGGCTACCCCCTGGTGATTCCAACGTGCAGCTATGTTGGAGGACCACTTTTTCTATCCCCTCATTTTGCAGAGGGGGAATCCAAGCCCGGGGGTGGAGACAGGATTTATAAATTGGTGGCAGAATTAGGATGTAGATATGGGAAGCCTGGTTCTTGGCTTTCCACTCCTCCCATGGCTTGGGGCTGCTTTTTTCATTAGGAAAGAAGCCCCAAAGCATATTCAAGTGCCCTGGGTAGGCAAAGCCCCAACATTCCAGCTCAACCGAGCTCAGAAATATTCAGGGGAGAAGTGAAGTGTAGAAAGTTTTGGAGTTAGGAAGAAGCAGGGGGGAATGGTTTAGTATTTGTCATCTTGCTGTGCAACACTGTGTAGTTCACATAACCTCTCTGATCCTTAGTTTCTCTGAGTTTAATTGGACATAAGAATGATGCCTTCTTCAAGGATGTTGTGAGGACCAAATGGGATTCTCAAGTGAAAGGCTCAGCACAGCGTGTGGCACGTGGTAAGCCCTAAAAACACATGAACTATAATCTGAATACAAATTCTATGAATCCCCACCGTGACCTGTAGAGGCAGCTGGAGTAGTGGTAAGAACACAGACTTGAGGATCAGACAAATCTGGGTTCAAATCCCAAGTCTTTGCTCTGGGAACCTGGACATGCATTCTACCTCCCTGAGTCTGTTTCCTCAGCCATAAAATGGAAGAGCCCGAGTTACAATGCCCATGTGTAGGGTTGGTTTGTGGATCTGAGAAAAAAGGTACATGGAATTTCTGGCTCAGAGCCTAGTGCTTAAGGACTGGGAGTTATCGGAATTATTATGCCAATTTCAATTCACTGACCCAAATCCCTCGCAATCACAGCTCCTGCAGAAGCCGCCACCTGCCGCCTGGGGCCTCCCAGTGGGTGGCCATGGAGGAGAGTCTGGGGTCTTCTCCCATGCTGTGTGACCTTGAATGAGCCCCTCACCCTCTCTGGCCTCTGTTGCCTCATGTGTGAAATGAGCAGGCTGGTCTAGTTAATCTCCAAGGTCTTTTTCACAGCCTTTAAAAAAATCGATGATTGTAAAGGTCTGTGATTAGTGAGAAACCATCTGCCCCAGGCAAAGACCAGACCCTCCCCAACCTTTCTGGGAGAATAAAACAATAAGCAGCCGGCTTAGCAAATTGCCACCTCACAGGCCTTAAAAACGAATATCTGCTTTTGTATCAGCCTTGATTGAAATTCTTATGCTATGGCGGCCGTCCCTGCCATCAATGCCTTAATTAGAAATTAGGACAGTCACATTGGCATAAATTAAATCAGACTAAAGATGATTAACAAAGTAATGCAAGAAATCATTAAATTAAACCATTGTGCCAAGTCCTCTGCTGATCTATCACAAATTTGGGCTGCTAATGAGGTCTTAATTAGTAAGTTAGGTCGAAATAATTCATGTCATTCACTTCAAAGACAGCCCTCTTTCTTTCTTTTTCTTTTTTTTCTCTCTCTCTCTTTTTGAATCTAGTCCCCAATGCAAATTTATCATGGGCTGCGGAAGGGGTATGTGGACATCATCAAGAAATAACAGCATCCCCCAGATTCTCAAAGCCAGCTTGGCACCGAATGTGTGTGTTGGGAAGCCCATTCTGACGTCCGGTTAGCCTGAAGGGGGGTAAAATGCTGAAGGTCCTTAGCTGAAGTGTGGCAGGAGGGTAAGAAATGGTCTGCAAGTTTGTCCCCTCGTGATCAAGATAGAAAAGCTGAGGAGCCCCATGAGGGAAGGGTCACAGAGTGGGTTTGGGGCAAACCTGGGGGCCTGGCGTCCTAAGGAAGGATTGCCTCTTCTTTTCATTGCTTTGTGAGGTTTCCTTTTTGATCAGAAGGTGAAAGCGCTCTGGAATTCATTGGAGGGAGGCTCTCCCCTGTTGGGTGGAGTCTGACACCTTCTTGATCCGCCCAGGGTTGGTTTCAGGGCTGGATTTCAAGAATTGTAGCAAGTATTCCCTGGACACCTGCTACACACTAGTCTCTGCACTGAGTACTTCCATGACTCTCCTTGTTTCACTTGCAAATAGTACTCTATCCTGTTCCCCCTGTGACTGACAAGGAAGCAGAGGCTCAGAGAGGTGGATGGGTTTGTTCCAGGTCACACAGCGAGGAAGAGGCCAAGCTGGAATTTGACTCTGAAGTATCAGTGTATGAATGCTTAACTGCACTGCTTTCTTGCCTCCATAAGTAACCACTGGAGAGCTGGGTGGCTGGTAGCAGCTGTCGGAAGGGCGAGTGAAGAACAAACCAACCACACAGACTAACGGGTTGACTTGGCATCCTCAGCAGAGAGCGGGGCTATTGGAAGCCCGATGGCTTTGGGGTCAGGCAGGCCTGAGGCTGACACCTGATTCCCCAAACTCCCAGCCATGTGGTCTCAAGCCAGTTGCTTCCCCTGTCTGAGGCTCAGTTTCCTTGTCTGCAATATGGGTACGATGAAAGCCTAACGCAAGGAATTCATGAAGGTCCAATGAGATCGCATGAGAAACGTGCCTGGCACACAGTATGTGGTCAATAAATGTTCCCTCTTCTCCCCTTCTCAATGGTTGTCTGGTGACTCAGTGAGCTTTTGCTGTGTAACAAGCTAGGAAACACAGTGGCTTAAACCAAGAATGGGTTATTTAACTCAGGATCCCATGAGTTGGCAATTGGAACTGGGTGCTGTGGGACAGCAGGGAGGCTCTGCCACTGTGGGTTGGTTGGCTGCTGGCTGGGGTGACAGAGGTCATGGAGCCACAAATCTCTCATTTTCCAGAAGGCTGGTCTGAGCTCGCGTGCTTGGTGATGATGTAAAATCTCCCCCACAGTTAGCCCTGTGGTGCAAACTCTTCATGAGCCTTTCCCTGGGTCACATTTGCTAAAATCTCATTGGTTGCTGTAGACTGAATTATGTACGCTCCCTCTCCCTCCTCAGGTGCTCAGGTCCTCATCCCAGGATTTTATGAACATGTCACCTTCTATGGCAAAAGGGACTCTGCAGGTGTGATTAAGTGAAGGCTCTTGAGATGGGGAGATGATCCTACAGCACAGGGTGGGCGTGGCATAATCACAAAGGTCTTTATGAGAAGGAAACCGAGTGGGTACTATGGAAAAGAAGGTCAGGGATGATGGAAGCAGGGATTAGAGGAATAGCCTTAAAGGATGGAGGGAGAGGCCACATGCCAAGAAGCCCAGGTGGCCACGGGAATCTGAAAAAGGAGACACTGACCCACACTTTAGGACTTCCTGCCAGAACCAGCCTTGCCAACCCCTAGACTTCTGCCCTTAGGGCTTGCCTCAGACTTTTGACCTCTAATAATGTAAGATAATAAAATGTGTTGTTTTAAACCATGACTTTTGTGGTTAACTTAGAAGCTGGGAGCAGCCATGCACAGCTAAAGGCGTCCAGTGAAGTGAGTCACGTGGCCAAGCCCAGATTCGAGGTGGGGGAAATAGACCCTGTCTCTTGAGGAAGCTGCCCAGGTCTCTTCGGAAAGGTGTGCATGCTTGTAGGGATAGGAAGAATATTTGGTCATATTTTGCAGTCTGCATGAATATGTCACTTCATCCTGGTGATTTCAGAATAATAATAGTAATATGAATACAATATATGATTAATAATAGAATAAATATGAGTAGTCACAATTAAAATGCATGTTGAACGAGCACTTTCTGGAAGCTAGGCAGTGTCAAGCACCCAGAATACCTTATTTTTCTTCTTCTTTTCTGAAAAGATTTTATTTATTTATTTATGTGGGATGGGGGGGCGAGGGAGGGACAAAGCAGAGTTGGCACTGAGCATGGAGCCCAGCACAGGGCTTCATCCCCTGGCCCTGGCGGGCATGCTGGCCACCTTTCTCTCCGTCTTGTCTCTCATGGCAGGTGCTGAGCCTCCGGGGTCTTAGTACCCACAGCGCACTCCCCGTTCACTGAAGCCCCCTCCCCGCCTCCCCCACCACGCTGCCCAAAGCCATCCATTTATTTCTCATAGTCGAGTTGGCTCCCCATCCAGTCAGGGCCAAAACAATCACTTTGCCATTGATTCTGCATTAATTAATTAAAAAATCCATCCAACCACTCCACAGTTTGATGGACTTTGAGGATTCAGAAGGAAATAAATAAATGAGTCGTGGGGTAGGGGAGGAAGTGAAGCACTGGGAAAGTGAGCAGGTGGGGAGGCTCAGATCTGAGCATTCAGCTCTGGGACTCACACCTCTCAGGAGACCCTCCGTAGGAAGCAGGGCCCTGGGTCTGGTGGTTATATTATTAGTAGTTTTCTTAATAATAGTTAGGTTTTATTGATGCACACTTTGCATGTGATTCATACACATTATCCCATTAATAACCTCTCACAGCGGTTCTTTGTGCTAGGTGAGGCTCAGAGAGGTCGAACCACTTTTCTGAGGCAACACAGCTAGAATGTCGGAGGAGGATCTCCTTTCTTGGTCCTCTCATGCTGCTTTTTTTGGTGAGTGTTTTCTGACTTGCCCAGTGTGGGGCCATGAGGGAACAGGGCAGGGGTTGGTCTCCATGCCTGGGGAATTATCTTTGGGGGCCGGTAGGACAGGCACAGAATCCCTGGGATCTTATCTCAAGCCAGAGGGGACTTTCCAGATCATCTGCTTCGATGGTTTGCAAACTATTTTTAGCCTTGCAGAACCCAGTGTAGAAAGTGAAGTCTCGTGTAGATTTATTAAAGGAAAACCACAAACAAAGCTGCTTGGTTGAATAGTAAAAATAATGCTAAGAGCAATAATAGATGGCCCCTCGGAGCTGAAGCCAGCGCACACCGGTTCACTAGAGCTGATTGTTAAATATTCAGGAGTTTTGTAAGCCAGTTGTTAAACCACTGGCTTGAAATCAGTCACGATGGAAACATTTGCACCATGGAAATTGGCCGGTGGGATAAATCAGCGTCCCTCCTCCCTGCCACCCCCCAGAGCTGGTTTACCAGCACACCACTGATAATAACCATTTCATGAATATTTGCTGAGCACAGACACTGTGCTAAGCACTTTATGAAAAAAAAATACACTGTTTCAATTTCAGCCACATTGTAAAGCAGATCGTATTCATATCCCCATCTCCTAAATGGGGACATTGAGTCTTAGAGAGAGGTACAGGTGACTACTTGTACAACGTCATACCCGCAAATGTTAGTGCCTGTCCCATTCCAAATCCTGCATTCTGTCTGATGTCCACTGGAGGGGTTTTTAAAAATCACCGAGTCCCAGAGTGGGGAGTGCACCTGCTCAAGGTCACACAGGGCACCCGGCGAGGAGGTTGGAGGGAAGGTGAGGCCCAGAACCCAGTGTCCAGGATGCCACCCTGCAACTTGTTCTGGGTGAACAGCCAGCAGCTGGGGCTGTTTTCGGTGGGATGCTGAGATAAAGAGTGACCAGGTGTCTGTTCCAGCTTCCCACTCAGCAGCAGGTGTGTTCTTGGGGTATCAAAACCCTTGTGCTTCTTATTTCCACAGCTTTGTGAGCAAGGATGGATGCTGGGCAAGAGACCAATGGGGTCCTTGGATACTGGAGGTCCAGGTGAGGTGTATGCATAGCGGTGGGAAAAGTCGTTGGTCCTATTTTGCAACTGACCACAGTGGGAAATCCTTACCTCACGCCAGAAGCCAGCCCATGAGGTGGTCACCATTCTAGGGACGGGTTGGAGATCCTGCTTGAGGCTTGGCCAGGAAACCCTTCACCTGCTCCCTGTGGAAGCAAGCAGGGTCCCAGGGCTCAGCCAGCAAGCCAGGTTCCCAGGAGAGAAAGGAGGATCGTATCTTTCAAGTATGTGCCTAATGACTTGGCACTCACCAGATCTCAAAGGGTGATCCTCGTTTTACAGACGGGGACACTAAGGCTCGGAGAGGGCCAGCAGCTTGCCCAAGTTTACACAGCCAGGTAGTAGCTGAACTCGGAAACAAGTTTCAAAAAGGCAGACAGTTTAGTGTAGTTACCTAGCACGGTGCTGCCTGGTAGAAATGTAATGGGCAGTGCAAATGTGAGCCACAGATGTGATTTTAGATTTTCTAGTAGCCTCATGAAAAAAAGTAGAAAGGAACGGGTGAAATTAATTTTAATAGCATTTTGTTGAACCTATCTATCAAAATTATCATTGCAATACGTAATCAATAGGAAGGATTACTAATGAGATTTTTAAAAAAGATTTTATTTATTTGAGAGAGAGGGAGAGAGAGAGAGAGCGCATGAGTGGGGGGAGAGGCCGATGCAGAAGGAGAAGCAGACACCCTGTTGAGCAGGGAGCCCGATGTGGGGCGCAATCCCAGGACCCCAGGATCATGACCTGAGCCAAAGGCAGACGCTAAATGACTGATCCACCCAGGCGCCCCACTAATGAGACTTTTAACCTTTGTTCTTATTCTGAGGGCATTTTACACTCACACTTAATAGCACAGCTTCATTCTGATAAGGCACGATTCAAGTGCTTAAGGGTCACACGTAGTTCATGGCTCCCTTACGGGACAGCACAGCTGCCGAGAGAGAGACAAGGGCTTGGAAGTTGGAGCAGATGAGCGAGTCTCATATTTTCTCTCTCACACTCACTTCCCCTCTCCCCCATAGCACATATCACACCTGTGCCTTTAGCTAAGATGTAATATTATAATAACATGATTATTTCTTATGGGCCAGGACCTGGGCTGTTTGGCCCCCCTTCTGCAGCTAAGGAAACCGAGCCCAGGGAGGGGAGGTTACTGCCCCAAATCACACAGCTTGTACAAGTCACAGTCAGGTGTAAACCAAGGGCCTGACTCCACGCCTGGGTTGTTGACTACCGAGCCTGGGCAGGGACTGACTTCTCCGAATCCCGGCTCTCCCGACTGAGCTTCGTGCTCTCACTACGAGACAGTTTGAAGCCACGAAAGAGCCGTCAGAAGTGGGTGGCCCTGTGGTGGCTCCCTGTACTGGCTTCTCCAGGGTTCCCTAGGGCCAGCGGCCTTGTAAAGACAAAGGGTCATTGTCTTCACTGTGTTCTAGAAGCACTTTAGAAATCGGTATGTTCCAGGGCGCCTAGGTGGCTCAGTGGGTTAAGCCTCTGCCTTCGGCTCAGGTCATGGTCTCAGAGTCCTGAGGAGCCCCACATCGGACTCTCTGCTCAGCTGGGAGCCTGCTTTCCCCTCTCTCTGCCTGCCTCTCTGTCTACTTGTGATCTCTTTCTGTCAGATAAATATCTTAAAAAAAAAAAAAAAAAGAAATCGGTGTGTTCCGAAGTCACATTACCAGGTACAGATTCCTGCTTCTATGCTTCTTGGTTGTGTGGGCTTGAGCAAGTTACCTCCCCTCTGTGGGAACCCGTCTCCTCTAGTCTGACAGTGGTCTTTGCCCTACCCTCATCACAGGATGAAACCAGACATCAAGCAGAGAGCTTGTCTCCTGACACAGGAAGGCTGCTGGGGAACAACTGGGCTCTCCTTCTTCCCATTTTGTGGATGAGAAAACAGAAGCTCAGGCAGGCCAAGAGGCTTAGCTGTGGTCTTCTGGGTAGGAATGACAGTGTCGGGACAGAACTGAGGCCTCCCAAGCCCATGTACCTTATTTTTAAAAGACTCCCCAGACCTGGACGTTTGGAAGCAAAGACACGGGTCCAGGGGCTTGATTTCCAAGCTGCCATTTTTACTACGTTGTCTGTTTTCTCTCTCCAGTGTCAGCTCAGGCTTTGAATCTGAAAATTACTGATTCTGGCTCTCATGGTGGATATTAGGTGAGATAGGCTGCCTGTCACAAAAAGATTTATCTGGGAATCGGAGGGAGTAAGTGACAGAGCTGGGCACGCAAAGAAACCACAAGTCTATTTTCCTCCGTGGAGGGGTCAGACCACACGCTAGGGTTGGTTTTTTTTTGTCTGTTTGTTTTAATCCCCTCCAAACAAGCAGTTTTAGCTGAGAAGAATGATGTTCCATGCACTATTTTGTACTAATGGAGCACCAACTACATGTAAGATCTTGAGATAGACGTGTGTGTGTGTGTGTGTGTGTGTGTGAGAGAGAGAGAGAGAGAGAGAGAGACAGACAGAGGCTTGGCTTCACCCAACAGGCATCTCTCGAAATCCAGCCAGCGTCTGAGGTTACTGACCACTGGAAGAAAGGCCAGGTCCCATGCCAAAGCTGTGGAGCTCAGGGATATCTAATACTTGGGCTCCACCTGCAAATCTCACTGCCTTTACGGGGGACTGACATCACACTATGGGCCAATTAATACTGTGCTGTTTCTTACCAGAGACATGTACAAAAAAGCTGCAGCAATGAAGGTATGAAGCACAACGGGGCATTTCACTTGGGTTCTGAGGGGTGAGTAGGAGTTTGCTAGGCAGAGAAGGGCATTGTAGGAAGTAGGAATACCATGAGAAATGTAGAGGAGGAAGTATGTATCCAAAGGTAAAGTGTTTAACTAGCACATGGGGTCTCTTTGGGGATAACTCTTTGAGTGTGTGTGTGTGTGTGTGTGTGTGTGTGTGTGTGCAGTGGGGAGTGGTGCTGGTGGTAATGAGGTGAATCACTGAAAATGTAGTTTGGGGCAAATTATCAAGAATCATGCTCAGGGTGTGCCTGGGTGGCTCAGTTGGTTAGGCGGCCGACTCTTGATTATGGCTCACATCGTGATTTTAGGGTCATGGGATCAAGCCCCATGTCAGGCTCTGCACTCAGCACAGAGTCTGGGATGTTCTCTTCCTCTGCCCCTCTCCCTTCTCTCTCTCTCTGAAATAAAATAAAGAAACCATGCTCAGGTGATTCAATTTTGCTTACTTAGCATGGGGATGGGGGCAGCAGAGATTTTTTATGTAAGGGCAGAACTATCAGTCCCACGTATTTTTAAAAAAAAATGGTGTTGGCTGAATTTGAGATCATGCCCTATTCAGGGTCTTACAGAGAACTGAGTATATGAGGTAGGTTCCTTGCTGACCCCAGAAAACACAGCTAGCTGGGACTCCAGCAGCTCTGAGACTTAGTTTGTGTCCTGCCTCTTCCAGGCAGGCTTCTCTGATTATTTCTTCTCCAGTTGGTACAGTTGATTGGTAAGAGTAGTTGGGGGGTGGGGTGGTCAGCTGCACCTAAATTTAAATTTTCATTCTTACTGACCAGCTCTGGCTCTTGAAAAACACTTCATCCCCAGGAGTTTCATTTTCTTTCCCTGAAAAAGGAGCATGATAATGATTATATTAGCTTGGTAGGTCTCTTCTGAAAATCAAATGAGATCATGGATGGGGAGGTGCTTACTGCTGGGTCTCCTCCCTGACAAGAGGGCTTGGGGAATGAATCTGCTGAGCCTTTCTCAGATCGCTCAAATCAAACACTCTGGAAGTTTCTGGCCCATTGCTCCCTCCCTCCCGGAGACGTGCGTTCCGATACCGTTAGTTTTATTTCTAGAATGGAGGATCAGGGACAAAGCGAACCCTCTTAGTGCCAGGAGTGCTCATAAATTACGGGGAGATGAGAATATTTTAATACAAACCAAAGAATCTCAAGTACAAAGAACTGTTCTGAGAAGTGGTTTTTTTTTTTTCTTTTTTTTCTCCTTTCTCTCCCTTTCTGTTCCCCTGATATTTGGAGCTGAGACGACTCCTCGGGGAATTTATAACGAGTGGAATATTTAAGTGTAGGGAGCCAGAGGTCTTTTTGGTGTTCTCCTTTCAAGGGAAGTCACCTCGGAGTGTCTGGTACGTGCCTGAGTGACATGAAAGGAAAGCCGTGTGGGGAGAAGGGGAGAATATGCCAAGAATTGTCAATTATGCAAAAAAAAAAAAATTGCTTGTCCAAAAGAGTGATGTGTCTGGCTGTATTCCCCAGACGGAGTTCAGCATTCTGGCCAAAGCCTTCACCAGACTCCGAGATTTTCTGGAAGCATCTTGGGGCTTGGCTTTTCCATTGCACCTGTGACGATGGGTCACTGGGTCAGCTGGTGGTCACTTTCCACCTGCTCCATTGGAGACAGCTGTAGAACTTACGCTTTGACCCTTTCTTTAAGAGCCCCTGATGTGCTGAATCCTCTGGTTGGGAGCTGATTTCCCGGGGAAATTGGTGGTTTTGCTGCCCTCCTGCCAAGACAGGAGGGAAACCTGCTAGCCACTGCCACTTTTATGATGAGTCATAAATGGCAACAAAGTCTCAGAAGTATACACCAACTAACTTTGAGTGTTTGTTGCTTTCTCGAAGGTTACCTGGATAGTTCTGTTGATCTGAGCCAGGCGTGGCTGATCCCAGCTGGGTTCACTCCTGCAAACTGGTGAGCTGGGGGAGGCTGGCTGATCTAAGCTGGCATCACTCCCATGTTCTGAGGTCAACTGGCCGCTGCCTGGGGTGGTAGAGGCAACCGGACCACATGTCTGGTGCCTCCCATCGGGCTAGCCCTGACTTGCTTGCCTGCTCGCTAGCAGGGTTTTAAGGAGAAAAAGGAAGCTATAGGGCTTCTTAGGACCCAAGCTCGGAACTGGCATAGTGTCACTTCTATGTCACTTTGGTCACCTGCTATCAGCCGAAGCAAATCACATTGCCGGTCCAGATGCAGGAAGCGGGAAGAAGTCTCCATCCTTTGATGGGAAGAACTTCCAAGTCACATCGCAAGGGCTACGGATCCAGGGAGAGCAGGGAATTGGAGCCTTTTTGCCATCAGTCTATTAGGATAAATGAAAAGAAATAGTTTCCCTTACAATTATTCCCAGTGCCTCTGTCTTGGGTCCTCTGCTGGGTGCTGGGGCAAGAAATGAATATGGGACATTCTCATTGTTTCATTCTGGGGGTAAGAAACAGACATAGAAATAGCCGATTACGACCCAGTGTAAGTGCTGCCATGGGGGAGCTCGGAGGAGACACCGAACACTCCCTGGAGATCAAGGAAGGCTCTCTGGAGGAGGTTACTCCTAATCGACGTTTTGACATTTGAGTGGGAGCTCGCAGGGTGAAGGAGGTGCTGAACAGGGTGACGGCAGGAGGAGAAACCACTCCGGGAGGAGGACAGTGTGTGCAAAGGCATGAATGCAATTCATGCAAAGGCATGAATGCACAGTGTGTGCAAAGGCATGAATGCAAGGGACCACCTGTGGGGCGGCCTTCAGTCATGATGGCCAGGAGCAGGTGAGGGCAGAAGTGGCTCAAGGTGAGGCTGGCGTGGAATCAGTGATCCCAGAGGCCAGACCTCCCACCCAGCTCCTAGAGGGCTGCCATGGGGGCACCAGTTCAACAGAGAGACTGGGACACAGGAACCAAGGAGGAGGCGTGGGATCTATGTGACCTGGTAAGGGCACGCTGTAACCCCCAGCCTGGGTTTCACATTGACTGGAATTAGTAGGTTATTTCCTTGAGATCATCAGCAAGCCTGGATGGGGTTTCCAAGGAAGCTCTGATACAGGAACGCAGGAAACAATAAGAACATGAGTGATAACGACAGCCCTCCACGCATCTTTCCAGAAACACTGAGCTTCACCTGCCAGGTCTTGTGCTGGGCGCTGGGCACTCAAGTCTGGTGTCATTCCTGCCCCCGAAGACCTCATTGGATCTGAGATAAGCTTAAGTTCCCTTGTTTTCCAGGGTCTGCATACGGGGCTAAGAATGTTCCCCCCACCCCAATAGCCCACTTCTGCCACCCCACAGACCCCATTGCCCTGCTTCATTTCCTTCTCAGTGACGGAGTATAGCTGAGGTTGTTCTGCTTGTCTCTTTACCCACTTGGGACCTCTCTACCTCCTCCACTCGGAAATGGAAAGCTTCAGCAAAGCAGCCATCCCATGTTTTTTGTCCACATCTCTATCCCTAGCACCCCGCTCCGTGACTGGACATAGGGCAGCATGAACTGTGGTGGCTGAGTCACTGACAGGCCAGCTCACTGTGAGATGCTGAGCAAACCATTTGCCTGCTCTGAGCTTTAGTTTTTTTTACATCTGTAAATTGGGGATGTTGGACAACAGCCAGCCTTTCCGCCGGGGCTGGGTATACAGGGATGTGTCTGACCCGTGGACTTGCTTGCCTGTGGACAACATCTGGGCTGTCCACCTCTTAGAAGGGATGTGGGGATGGATTAGGGAAAAGAAATAAGACAGGTGGCAAGGAACTGTACAAATGGGAGGTCTTTCAGTCCCCCTTCCCATTCCCCATAAACTGGGCTTTTAAAAGCTTTCTCCACCCCAAGGGGGATCCCAAGGTCACCCACGCTCAAGAAGAAGGTGGTGTAAAAAAATCAACACCTGGAATTATTTTGCAAACAGCGTGATTGACGCGCTCTCTTCTTCCCCATCCTCATCTTCACTCGGGTGCTTTTTAAAAACGATGTCAGATCCCCACATTCTCCCTGGAGCTTTGCTTGTGTATGCCTTTTATTTGAGTCCAGGGAACTGGCTGAACACAAAGCCATCAAAACCCAAGTGGCTTGAGATGTCCAGCTGGCCCAAATTGGCCAGAAAATGAGTATTTCCTGGCTGTCAAAAGGGGCTCTGTCTGACCCTGGGTCCTGAAACCTCTGTCCCCCCCTCTCCCCAGGAGCAGCTGGCTTGGGTCACTCTCCCAAATTCCTAGCCTGGCAGTGGTTAAAATGTGATCCCTTTTATTCGAGTAATAGAGACGAAGTTCCCGGGCCTTCGAGGAGCATCAATCCCGAGATTTATTAACCAATTTAAAATACTATTGTCTTTCACTTCAGAGCAAGATTGAGGGGTGTTGTTGTAGGAATGTAAAGGCACAGTGACTGAGCCTCAGAGCCAGGAGGTGTCTGTACCTGGGACTCAATAGATATTCATGAACATTCCCGTATTTAGTGAAGGAAATAACTTAATACCGACAGTGGGATGGAGTAATAGCTATTTCCTGGCTGACTTGCAGGCCTCAGAAAATGAGGTTGTGGCGGCTTCATTTTTCTTGTCTTTTCCTGCGCGCTCCCTGCCGGAGAAGGCGGCTCTGCTGGGATTCTCTCTGCATTTCCAATGAGCTCGGGCCTCCCGCCCCCCTCTCCCAGCCCTGCTGCGTCCCTTACTACCCCCTCTCCCTACCATGACCTTGGCCTGAGCTTCCTAGAGAGGTCACCCTGGACCCTCGTTAGTCATTCAGGTGGGAGGGAAGGTAGTTCAACATTTATTCTGGTAGAGGGGTGGGCAGACTGGTCTATTTGGGATGGTTGCAACATTGGTTGGTCCATCCGTCCATCCATCCATCCATCCATCCTTCCATCCATGCATCCAGTCTGCCATGCCCAGGATGCTGACAATGCAGATATGAATGCTCTCAGGCACTTCTGTCTTGGAGCTTACAGTGCCCTGAAGGAGATGAACTGAAGACATTGCTGGGGCTCCCAGAGTGGTCCACACAAGGCTCCATGAGGCTCAAAGAAATGTAGGGTCCCGACCACTAGAGGGACAGATGGTCAAGAATGGCATTGGGAACTATTTGTCTCTTAAAAATTGCCTATGGCATGATTCGAGTGATCCCGTTTACGAGCGGTATTTCATTCGAACCTCGTTGCAACTTCATGATAGATATAGGCTTTTTTTTTTCTTTTCCTTTTCTCAACGAGGATGGGATTAGATATAGGCTTTTTTCCTTCCCATTTTACAGGTAGAATAGTGAGGTTCAACCAGATGAATCGGCTTTCCTCAGGTGCTGCCAGCTGGGAAGGACCCCAGGGCTCTAGGCTCTGCACTACTTCTCTGTCCTGTGGCTTTTGTCCAGGTTGTGTGTGTGGAGGGGGAATTCTGGGTGGTGGGAACAGCCCAGGCAAAGGCACAGAGATGTGAAATGCCCTGATGCTTTTGGGGAACCTGAGAAGAGGCTTAGGGCTTGAGGGTAAGATGGGGTGGGTACTGGAGCAGAGCTAGGGTGGGAACAGGTGTAGGGGGGGTGGGGCTGGGACATCCTGGGAGTTTGGACCTTTGCTTGTGGGTAAAGGGGAGCTGGTGGCTGATTTCAGCCTGGAGATGGAGGCAGGGAATGGGAGGGGCAAGTCTACACAAGAATCTCTTTTGTTTGAGCCTCCAGTTGGATCTCTGTCCTTCATCGTCTTGCCCTGACTCGGGCACATCAGCAGATTCCTATGCCCTGTGAGCTTGGCTGGGTGCAGCCCTGAGGATCCTGGCAGGAGATGAGAGAGCAGCAGAGAGGGAGGTTTGAAGGTCCATCATGTGGCTTCCCAGGGTTGGCTGTGGCCTTCAACAGAAGGTCAGTGGGGCAGGGGATGCTCTAACACCACCTTCTCTCCTCCAGATCATAGCGGCCTCTTTGTCCTCCATCCAGTCCCAGGACTGGCAGAAGCCCTGGGACTTTCCACCTGCCCTTTGAGCAAGTCCCTTTATACATAAACTCTCTTCAAAAGATCTCACCTGGATGGAACCACCTCTTTCAAGCCAGGACCCTGACTGACCCAGCTCCTTTGGGCCATTTCACATTCAGATCAAAAGCCCTAAAATCCAGGGGTCAGCAGGGCTGCATTCTTTCAGAGGCTCCAGCAGAAAATGAGTTCCCTTGTCTTTTTTTTTTTTTTAGCTTCCAGAGGCCACCTGTATTCCTGGGCTCATGATCCCTTCCTTTATCTTCCAAAAGCCAGCAACATAGCATCTTCCATTCTCTGTCTCTGTCTCTCTCTGTCTGCCTGAACATGCCTCTTCCCCCATCTGACCCTCCCCTTGAACCTCCTGCATCCCTTTTACAAGGATTCTTATGATTATATTGGTCCCACTTGGATAATCCAGGATAATCTCCCCATCTCAAGATCTCTAATTCAATCACACCCACAAAGTCCCTTTTGCCAGAGAAGGTGATATTCTGGGGATTAGGTGTGAGCATCTTTGGGGGGTCAGTATTCAGCCCACTACAGCGGGGAGGCTTGGACTCAGAAATCATGCTGGGCCCATATCACAAGTAGAGATGCTCTTCCACTCAGCCCTGGAAAATGAGCATATATGGCTGTGGCTGCAAGGGTATTTCCTAGTCCTGAGTGGCCTTGTAAAAATCACCCAACCTTTCTGAGTCTCAGTTTTCCACCAGTAAAATAAGAGACTTGCCTTGGTAAATCTGAGCTCAACTTCTTAAGCAGCTTTTATAGGAGAATAATATATACTCTCAGAGAATCACTATCCATCGCAATCTATTTGGATAGAAAGAGATAGCCATCCCCGGTTCCCCCAACCCCTGAAGCTACATTCCTGGCTTGGAGACCAGAACAAGTCTTAACGCACTGGAGCCCATCTCCCTGTGCTCCCTGGCTACTGAGAGGCAGATAGGAAACAAGGAGACCACAGTGTTATGTAGTGGTGAGAGTTACGAAGAAAAACCAAGTAAGAAGTGGGCTGGAGAGAGATAGGGGTCCTCTGTAGTTGGGGAAGTCAGGGAGGACCTCTCTGAGGAGGTGACATTTCATCAGAGATGTAGTGAGTGGGTAATGAGGGATGTGGCAAGAATAATCCAGGCAGAAGGAACCAGTGCAAAGGCCCTCTGGCAGCAGGGTCATGATGAGTCCAAGGGAAGAGAGGAGAGATGTGGGAAGCAGGAGAGGTGGGCAGATCATGCAGGGTTTCGAGGCCAGGGTCAGGAATTGCTCTGTCTCAGGAACATGGGGAAGCACAGAACAGTCTCAAGTCTCGTGACACATGGGTTTGGTTTTGACATGATCTCTCCTGGTGGGCGAAGGGAATGGAAAGGAGAGCGAATGTGGGCATTCCATTTGGAGAGGGTGGTTGTCAAGTGTGGCTTGGAAGGACTGCTGGGAGCAGGAAAGCTAGAGGGCAGTGGGCAGCCAGTGACAGATGGGGAGGGGAGAAGAGGCCTTTCCAGCTGGTTCCAGCAACCCCCCCCCCCACCAGCCATGAAGCCAAAGGCACCATTTGCATAGCCAGTTCCGCAGTATCCAGGAAATACTATTGCCTATTGGAGATGACTAGGGTAGGACGCTTCAACATGTAGGAAGACACACAGAAATTTCCTGGTTAGTAGATTGGCCTCAGGTCTTCAAGGAAAATTCCCAGCACCTGGATAGGAGTGGGGGTGAGGGTGGGGACGGGGGACTGCTTTCAGGGTTTGTAAGAATACCACCCGAAGGTGGAAAATAACCTTTTTCTTCCCCAATGTGTGTTTCAAGGGTAGGATTATCATCCTCATTTTCAAATCCAGGACAATCAGAGAGGATGGTGACTTCACTGAGGCCACACAGCGTGCTGGAGCCCGTGTTGCACTGAGGATCCAAGTCCTCTCTATGCTGAATGTTTTCCACGGTGTGTGGTCCCAAGAACGCCCACCCCCTCACAGGGTCTCTCTTCCCTCCTCTCTAAAATGGCGGTAATTCCCACACCTGCCTCCAGGGGGCGCCCCGAGTTTTAAGCGCAAAGGCCATGGGGTGCATTGTCCTCTGGGCTGGACAGGGGCAGTGCGGGGTTATTGTGGGCTGGGCTCTGCTGGCTTCCCTGGAATTCCTTCCCAAGGCTTTAGAACCAGTTGTCTCCTTCCCTCTCAGGGCTGCTAAAATGGCACCTCTTCAGCGAAGTCTTCCCTTGCTGTTCAACTGAGAAGACTCTCCTGGTTTATTGTCCAGCTCACCTCTTTTCATTCCTTTCACGGCACTAATGACCACAAAGGCCAACACATTCATTAACGTGCTTGTTAATGAACTGTGTATGGTGAGCTCTCAGGGCAGGGACCACGTCTGTGGCACTGGCTGGGGTGAACGTTATGGAGTCCTTATTATGTGCTGTGCCGTCTTATAAAAACTTTGCCTGGATTAATTGAACTCAGGTGACCCCGTGTCTCCCATTTTATCGGTGGCACACAGAACTAAGGTAACATTCTCAAGTTCACCGACCTAGGAGGTGCCCACACTGGTATTTGAACCCAGACCGTGTCTGGTCTGGAGCATTCAGATAGATATTCTTTGCAAGTGTAAACCAGTGGCTGAGCTCTTACCAGACACTGTCCTGGGCTCAACACATCTGTTATTTCATTGAAATCACACAGTGAACATTCTTCGAGGGAATAATTATGCCCATTTCAGAGGTGGGGAAAACTGAGCCACGGAGAGGTTGGCTAGCTCCCTCAAGAGCATGAGAGAGTCAATGGCAAAGCTCGTGTCTGTCTGAAAGTTTGCGTCATCATCACAGAAAGTTCTAAAAGGGCACTCTTCAGCTGCGCTGAGGATGAGTTCCACATGGCAGTGAATCTGTCACTGTGTCAAGATATATGTGGGACTGGAGCAGGGGCAGTTGATGGGACAGAGAGATTTGGGTGACACAGATGGATTCTTGTTAGACTTATGTCTCCAAAGTGGGAGCGAAGAGTGGGGGCAGAGGAAGGGCCAGCTCCTTGTCTTCACACTTGAACGTCTGGGCAAAGCTGGCGTGACTGCTGTTGGGGAAGATACCAAGGCTCTTTATGGGCTGGGGACCATCATTCCCAGTCCTGAATGCAGGTGGCAGGTGATGAAGTATCTGCCCAGTAATGAGCTCAGTGGGAAGTTAATAAACACCATTATCGTCAGAGAGTAATTGCAGGCTTGACCATGGAATAGGAAGCATAGCCAAGGGATGGCAGGACCCCTAAGCTGGGGAACAACTGTGAGCACCCCCACACCTGCCCGATGTCAGAAGGAGCTACACAGTTTGACACCCCCGCTGCTTGGCAGTGGCTTGGCTGCTCCCAGTTGCGTGACCTCGGGCCAGACACTTCGCTGTCTGTCTCAGCCCCGGTGGCCTCCTCTGTAAAATGGGGCTAATGAGAATTCAAATAACAGCTACAGGGAGACATGCTCAAGCCCAGGGCTCTGTTCAGGGCTGATAAACAGGGCAGCCATCAAAGCCAGGAGCACTTCCACTGTGAGTGAAGAACTGGAGGCTTTATTGATTCAACCCACGGATGTTTACTGAGTTCCTGCAACATCTGGGATCTGGGCTCGGCGCTGGGTAGACAGGTCTGCCTGGGCCTTACGTTCAAATGAAGGGACACGGGAAATAAAAATTAACGAGGATTGTACAGTATGTTGCTGCAGCAGTGGAGGAGGGGAAGAGGGTCCGGGAGACATGGGGAGCCCCTTTTTAACAGAGGGGGCTAAGGGAGGATGCTCTGATAAGAGGACATTGGAACAGAGTCCTCAAGACAGTGAGGGAACAAGGCATGGAAATAGCTGGGGGAAACACTGTCTAGGTGGAGAGACCAGCAAGAGCAAAGGCCCTGAGGTGGGATTGTGCGGTCGTGTTTGAGGAAGGAGGAGGTCAGGGTGGCCAGCATGGGGGAGGTGAATCAAGCTCAGAGAGGTAATGAGGAGCAGGGTGGGCGGGGACTTTGTCAGGACTCTTCTGGGGGTGGGGGAGGGCTCGTGGCCACAGTGACTGAAGACTGATTGTGGCTATCATCTGTCTCCCCTGTCTTGGACGGCTTAGCTGCAGAGAGCCACCTTGCCATCCTTGCTATTTCTGTCCATCGACTGACAACGGCATGGGTATGAGGGTCTGGCCGTTTTCACCTGACATGGCCCACTCCAATGGGCCATTCTCCCTCCCAGGCCCTCCAGGGGCCTGCATCTGTGCCTGGCTTCTCACTCCACCCAGATATCACCCCTTCCCTCCCTTCTCCTCCCCTCCCCTCACTCTCTTCTCCCCTCCCCTCCCTTTCCACTGGCTTCCATCACACGGGCTCATGCTTCGCTGTATCTCAGTTTCTCCTTTCAGAAGATGGAATTGATGAACCCAGAGCATCTGCCAACCCAACATTCCAGATTGCGTGATAAAAGACCATTTTGGTGGGTTGGGCTGGGGGAGTAGGGGTGCTCTTGGGGCCTTTTTCTTTCCCAGACCCAACCTGTGACAGTCTTGCAGGGCATTTTGAAGACTCGGGTTTTTAGTGGGATGGGGAACTCTGGAGGTTTTTGCCAGAGAAGGGATATGATTTCCTCTGCCTTCTGGAAGGATCGCTCTGACTGCTGTGCAGAGGAGGAGGACTAGGGCAGACTCTGGGAAGCTGGGAGGAGGTTTTCCCAGGGGCTCAGGAGCAAGACAACAGGTTTCCTGGCCAGAGACTCCCAGCTAGAAATATAGTCCCTGTGCTTGTTACTGCTATTATTACTACTGACAGTACGTTTAGCTGGGGGGGGGGGGGAAATCTTGGAAAAGACGGGAGCAGAGGCACCTTGTTATTTGGTGCTCAGAGGGGCCTTCTGGGACATAATCTCCCCCAAACTCTTGGGATTCCCAATACTGCTCCAAGTATGTTGGGGGGCCATTTTTTATCTGTATGTCCTGTGTGCCAGACCTGGTTCTGGGCATCAGGGATCCAGCCATAATCCACGACAGTCCTGCCTTGGAGGCGTTGACAGTCTGGTGGGGGCAATGAAAACGTCCACGCGAGATGGCAAATCAGAAAAAAAAAAAAAAAGACTATGATGGGGACTAGAGGGGCCTGGGGACACAATGGGGAGGTGCTTAATGAATTTGGGGGATGGAGAAAGGGTAGGTTGCCTGTAGGAGCAGAAGCATGAGTAGGGCATAGCCAGGCAGTGTGGCTGGGGAGAAATGGGGTCCCAGACAGAGGGAACAGCCCAGGCAATGGCCTGGAGGTGAAGGTGGGGCTTGTTCCTAGCAGTTCCCGTGTTTGCAAGTGGCCGGGTGCAGAGCATGAGAGAGGAGGCTGGAGGCGGAAGTCCTGGCAGGAATCGCATCCAGAGAGGCTCGGTCCACGGTTAAGACTCTCCTCTTAGTCAAGGCTGCCCTTCTTCAGTGCCAAGCCTGCTCACAGAAGTGATTGGCGGTTCCAGCTCTGGCAGTCATGGTTAAAAAGAGGGGCCTTCCCTCCCCCAGGGATGGTCTTTGTCACACAATCCACAATGCTGAGATGGAAGTATGAAGGCCTGCAATTTTGCTTTGTAAATGGAGAAACTGAGTCTCAGGCCAGAAATGATTCACCCAAGGACACACAGCGCAAAGCTGGCCTCAGTGTAAGACTGGGTTTTTTCCCCATCTCACATAGGAAGGGTTTGTTCCTAGGGTTTGTTCCTGCATTTGGCAAAAGGGGCTAAATCTTGGCAAAAGCGCCCCCCCACCCCCCACCGCATAGAGCTGGCATAGAGTACCTGGTTAATATCAGCTGTCTTTCCATTTCCTCTCACCAGTCCTAGCTCTGCTGCCAAGCCCTGGTTTGTGCAACCTCTGGACAAGACCTTGCCCTCTTTGGGACTCCTCTGCTTCATGGGAAAATGGTATGAGGAGCCACCTGGGGCATCTCCTAGGGCTGGCATTCTGAGAATAGAAAGGGGCAATCATTCAGCTGCTGGGATGATCCCCTGATTCCATTCTAGCTGAGATTTCTGCCTCTTAGAGTAGCCTGGGACATTTTGCTTTGTCTACAGGCCTGGGTGTGAATTGGAAACAGGGGCAGGGGGCCAAAGGAGAGAATCCGCAAAAGGCTGGGGTGGCCCCACAGTGTATGTTTGGTTTCGGGTTTCATCTCTGCAGGGGAGTCATTTCCGGGCCGGCAGCTGCCCATTCCCTTCGAAGAGCCTTTGAAACAGCCGCCATCCATCACAGGCTTGGCATGACTATTAAGTACCAGTTCTCGGTGCCGAGGGCTGCAAGAGAGGACTCTGAGAGGGGTCAGCCCAGGGCCAGGGAATTAGAAAGAGGCGATCAAAATAGAGGGACTGGAGCAAACTGGTTAACGCACAGGCTGTGAGCGAGGCGGAGCTGGGTCAAACCTTGTGTGGTGGGTGACAGCAGCTTGGCTGCTTCATTCCAGTTGGTGGGTTTTGATAACAGATTCTTGTTCTTCCCTTGTAGGAATGGTCTTCTCCTACACCCCAAGCCCCTCCCAGCCTCAGGGGTGGGCTTGCGACCTTTGCCACCTTGTTACCCTGGCTTGAGCAATAGCACATTCTAATCCTTCTGTCCACAGACAGCAGGTTAGAAGGTCACATAATTCTGAGTTGGTCCAATGATACTTGGGTTTCTGCTGTGGTTGCTAAGGAAGTTGGAATACACTCAGAGCTGTTTCTGGTCATCTTACCTCCCTAAGGGAGAGTTTGTCTAAGGGTAAAAATATCCCCAAAAAAGCACACTGAGGGATGGAGAAAGATCGCTGAGTGGCTGGATCAAGCCATGCCTGATGCTGTGCCCTTACACATTTTTTGCTACATGAGCCTATAAACTCCTTTCATTGGCTTAAAATGTTCTTTTTTCCCCCTTGAGTTGGTTTTATGTTAAAAGAAGTAATAAGTCCCCACTATGACACACATTAGACAGGTGGTTTCACATCTCTGGACCTGTTTTCTTACCTGTGGATTGGGAATGACAATAACACCTTGTTGGTCTATTATTTATGTTTGAAATAATGTATGTAAAGCACTCATCACAGTGTCTGGCTATAATAAATGCCCAATTCAGCAATGACTCAGCCATGCCCATCCTTTTAAGTTACATGAAACCCTTTCTTCGTCACGTGTTCTCACGTGAAGAGCTCCACACCAGGAATCATGAATGTAAAACCCTACCGTGGAGTCTGGTGCATTCAGGTGCAGCTGCTCAGTGATCTTCAGCTAGGAAATTCTGGAAGTTCAGATAACTGAGGAGCAGACGAATGCAGAACACAGCAGAGAGGGAGGACAGAAGGCCAGGAGAGGTTCTGGGGAGGACACACCATCCACTTTGGGGAGCAGTTGCGAGGCCATCTTGACAGGCGGCACTGCAGCCCCCCTGCTCAGCACCGAGCACAGAGCCTGAGGCCCACTCAGAAGTGAGTGTGAGGACGTGAAAGGCCGAAGGAAAGTTTTGGCCTTAGATGTGACCTTGACTCAGTCTCACAGGTGAGGGGAGTGATGTGAGTTCTTGGGCGGGACCCATAGGAAAGCATCGATGACAGCAGATTTCTCTGTAGCTTGAAGGTGCTGGTGGGAGGTGGAGGGCCAGGGAGCGGAGTGTGACCAGACTTGTCAGGGTCAGGATGGTGATGGAAGCCCCAGGGATATAGACAGACCAAGTGACAGGAGGGAGAGGACCCTGATTCAACTGAGTGCAGGACTGTGTGTGAGGGTGTGTGTGTGAGTGGGAGTATCTATGTGAGTATGCGTGATTGTGAGTGTATGCGTGCGATTGTGAGCTTATGTGTGTGAGTGTATGCGTGTAAGCACGTCAGAGTATGTTTGTGAATGTGTGCAGGGGCATGTGTTCTTGAGCTAATGTATTGTGTGTGTATAAGTACATAGGCATGTGTGTTGTGGGCAAGTTTATGTGTGTTTTAATTGTGTAAGTGCATGCATGAGCGTGTTTGTCAGTGGTGACTTTATGTGTTTTTAAGAATGTGTTGAATGTGTGTTGGTGAGCTTATGTGTGTTGAGTATAAGTGTGTGAACGCATGTATGTGCTGGTGGTGAGCTTATGTGTGGTTAGTGTGTATGAATATGTATAAGTGTGTGTTGGTGGTGAGCTCATATATGTTGATTATGCTGAATGAAAGTGGCTGTGTGAGTTGAGTGTGTGTGCAAGCAGGTTGGCAAGTGTAGCAGTGTGTGAGCTGAGTGGAAGGCTCTGAGAGTGTGAAAGTGGACATGTTGGTCCCCGGCTAGGGAGAAGAGGTAAGTGCAGTTGCCGAATGTGTGTGAGTGGGGGTGTGAACTGAGTGGAAGCACATCTGAGTACGAGTGCACGTGTGCCGTGCATGTTTGCTGGAAGCGCCAGGTGCACTGCTCTTCTTCCTGGGGCTGAGCTCTGGCCCTGCTGTCACTGGTATCCTCCATGTATCTGCCTGTGTCCCCACCAAGCCCTTGAAGGTAAAGGCGGGTCTGCTGGAGCCCAGCAGCCTCGGAACCTCCAGGTCATCCCACTGTTAAATGTGGGACAAGGGAGTGACCCCGGGTACCCAGGAGCTGTGGCTAGTTTCGCAGGAACACCGGCATTCCCATGCAAGGAGTATTGGCTGCTGTGCGGATCGGAAAGTTTCCGCATGATTATCAGACATAATCCTTGCAGCAAGGCTAATTAGATCTATATCTATATATCGCTATCTATATTAATAACATTCCTACTGCTTAAAGAACTGTATTCTGATTACAAATGCAATGCATGCTCATTGCAGTAAATTGGGAAATTAAAAAAAAAAAAAGAAAGAAAACCCATCTATAATCCCATCCTTTGGAGATAATTACTATTCTCGTTTTTATGTATATCTTTCCAGACTCTTTTAAAACACATCCACATGTATGTTATTATTACTTTTTTACATCATTAGGACCCATGTGGTAATATCAATTATAACTCACCCAGTCCCTCCTGAACAATCCCCATGTTATAGATTATTCTTTGTTAATGTTATTTTGACCGGCTCTCTTGACTCCCATGATTAAAAAAAAAAAAAAATTCTGTGTTTTGGCCATTTCCTTCCCAATCTTTGACCATCCTAAATGATGTTTCTGGAATGCGCTAGGTTCTTCCCTTTCTGGGTCCTCACATAGATCTTCCCACGTGGAGATCACTCCTCTCATCTTTTCTTAATCTGAGTCACCCTTGAGGTTATAGCCTAGATGTGCCTCCTCCAGGAAGTCCTCCCTGATGTGCCAGTTCTGGATTGGCGCCCCTCCTTCTGCAGACCCTTCTTTTCCTTCAGTCACAGTGTGTGATAAGGATGTGTATCAACAGCCTGCTCCTAGCTGGACCAGGAGTTCCTAGGATCCCAGGGTGGCATTTTACTCATGGCAGTAACTAGTAGAGTGCAGTGCAAAGAGGGCTGTGTGTAAATATTGGATATATGTTGAATAAACACTGAGACACACAACCTTGGATCATCTTGGGGCAAGCGCTGCTACCCCACTGATAGATGATAAGCATCAGACTCCAAAAGGCAGATAAGCTGAAACGACACAGGGCTGCGCTCAGAACCCAGTTTCCTCTGATTGCAAAGTACTGCTCCTGTCTTGCTCCACATTCTCCATCCCAGCACCTGCCAGCGCCGCTCCCGTCACGTACTCACAGCTTCTCAGCTCCTGGAAAAGGCCAGAGACAGAATGAAAGAAACTGGGGAAAGGGCTCTGTACCTGGGGAACAGAAGGCGTCACCTGCTCCAGCAGGAAAGGAGCCGGGAACACTCACATGATGCCAGCCTTTCCCGTTATTTTGTTCTGGAGGAGAACTTGGCCGCCTTCCCTTGTGCTGGGGACTCACAAAATCTGATTTGAAATCTACTCAAGTGTACATCAACCAACTTCCTCTTGGCACAGGCTGGGGAGCCTATAATTAGAGCAGACACCATACCATTTAGTGGGTTTCATTCACACGAACAGAAAGTGCGCTTGCGAGAGGGGATGGCTTGAGAAGCAAACTCGGGAACATTCTCTGGATGGCTTGCATTTGCTGAGCGCCAAGAAGATGCCTTTCTAAGTTCAGAGATGGTGGCTGGCGGAATGTGGGCGAGGACGCCACCCCTGGGGAAGAAGTGGTGCCGTCTACTCCTTAGACACTGTTCTTGGGAACAAGCGCTCATTTTCAGATCTTAGCCCCAATGCTTGGGTAAGCAATTCAGCTCTCCTGATAGTTGTTTCCCAGTGGGGCTATCGGGACCTCATCACCAGCCTCACAGAGGTGTGCTGTCAAGGTCTGCATGAGACGGTGTATAAAGAAAACCAGATCCTGTGCTCCATCATTATAATGTTGATTATGATGAAAACCACTGCCGTCACCAAAATAACGTAATAGCATTTAACTGAGCATTTATCATGTCCTGGGCTCTGCTCTAACCCATTACTCGTGTGAACTCAGTTTCACAGCATGTGGTACACCCTATGCATATCTTTGTTATATACCTGAGGAATCTGAGGCCCAGAGAAGCCCTGCCAGGTGCACTAGACCCCACATGATAGGGGGATTTTTACTACCGTTCCGAGGTGTGGAGGAGAGAATGGCAGTAGAAGACAGTGTGTGGGGTTGTCTCATGGAACATAGGAACTCATCGATGCTTGGATCTACACTTTCCTTATTTGGATCTGGGGACCCAGAAAGGGGAGAGAGTTGGAGGTAGACTTATTTATTGGGTATATCTAGTAGGATCTAGGTGCTTTTACAGGTATTAGTCTATTATGTTCTTTCCCCAGGGAGATTGCAGGTGTGAAAGAATAGACTCAGAGAATGTGGTATCTTGTCCAAGGTCATGCAGAGCCATGATTAAAACCATGGTCAAGTCCAATTATAAGTGAACAGCTCTTTTTCTAGGACTGCAGGATCACCTGAGCCAGTCTGGACTCCTTAGGATGCCAGGGCTTGCTTAAAGGGAAAAGGAAAATCTGTTGGGTCATCTGATTGAAAACTCTAGAAGTAGGCCTTCAGGCATGGTTGAATCCAGGTGCCTGAATGAAGCATAGACCTTTACCTTTCAGCCTCTCTTTCCTCTGTGATGGTTTCAGCCTCAAGAAGTCCTTCTGAAATCTGCACTGACCTTTTGGTATCTGGTACTAGCTGTCTCCCACCCCCACCCTCCTCAATCCCTTGAATCCGGCTTCATTATCTCACCCCAAGCTAGAAGACTGAGTGACTGGTCCCAAAGGGTCAGCCTGCTGGGACTCAAGCAGAGCAGGGAAGGAAGAAGAATGGACTTGGTATGAGCAACAAAAGGAGGAGAACCAAAACTCCTTCCCTCTCCCCACATCCAGGCTCCAGTCTTGGTTCCTTGTTAAGCTACAGATTTTCTGTCCAAACTGGATACTGTCCTAGAGCTCAGTCTTTGTTTTAGGGACTGAATGTTCTTTACCCTCCCAGGCACATACTGGGCCCTCCTCCTGATGGGCCCTCAGGAGGGAGCATGAAAACCCTCTCCCTCAGCCTTGGGATCTCTCTGTCAAAGCCCAGTGCCCCACCCCTGATGCCCGAGTCACTTCTTGCCCACATTCAGGGAACCCAACAACTTCCTTGGGCGCCATTTCTTTCCTGTTTCTGCCCTAGCAGCTGCTCTTTCTTAGCCCATCCGCACCCATTTCCTAACCCCCTGCCGCAAGCCTTGTCCCAGTAGACCTCTCTGTCCTTCTCCCACCGCTTCCCAAGATAACACTGGGCACCAGCCTTACTCATTCCTTCTCTGCTTCGTTGGCTCTTGCCCAGGAGGGGTCACCACTCACCCACGGCGTGACTGAGGACCAATTACTTTCTGCGGGTCTCAGTCTTCTCAGCTGCAGAAATGGGATGATTCTTTCTGATCGGCTGGCAGCAATGGAAGCCTGAGTCAGCAATTGTATTTATAGTAGCGTGAGCACAATATGTGAGGAATTATCAGGAGGGTCCAGGCTGCCGCGAGGCTGGATTTGTACTGATATCGCCCCATTATGAGGTGTCATGTTGCATTTGCAGGAGGTGGCTGTAGGAATTCCACTCCCTTGCACTGTATGAAATATTCACCCGCCTCCTCTGGAAGGGACGAGGGCTTCCTCTCTGCTTCCTGGCTGCTCCTACGCCGAGGGACGCCAGGCCCCAGGCTGTGACTAATACAGGATGGCACGGGGACCCAAAGCAGAGCCTTGGGCTTAGCACAGAGGGATGAGGCTGGTGGGTGGTGCAGAATGGAGGGAGGGGACACGACGTCTGCCATGGGTCAGGGTCCATGAGAGCCTCACCACTCGCCTGCTCTCTAGACACAGAGATGCATGGCACTGGAAGGAGTAGTAGGAATTGTGTCTTCCCACCCCCAGTCCAAATTCCTCTGTTGAAGTCCTAAACCTCAGTGCCCCAGAAAGGGACATTACTTAGAAACGGGATCATTGCAGCTGTCATTACTTAAGATGAGGTCATGCTGATGTAGGGTAGGCTCCCCACCCAATATGTCTGCTGTTCTTACAAGAAGGGGAGCTTGGAGACAGACACACACACAGGGAGAACTCCATGTAGAGAATTGGAGTTACGCTGCCACAAGCCATGGAACCTACCAGAAGCTTGGAGAGAAGCCTGGAGTGGGTCCTTCTTCCATAGAGCCTTTGAAGGGAGCAGGGCCCTGCTGACAACTTGACTTCAGACTTCTGACCTCCAGAGCTGTGAGACCATGAGTTTCTGTTGTTCTAAGTCACCCAGTTTGCAGCCGTAGGAAAATAACAGAAGGAAATTTCCAGGTCACCGGAGGACCCAAGGGCATCACATGGACAGGAGCTAGACGGTGCCCTTCAGGGTCCGTCAGAATGGTCTTTGAGAGAAGGGTATCCCATGTCAGAATCAGCGCTCTGGACGCAGAGTGTGCACCCGCTGTATGATAGCGGCTGACTCCTCTAACTTCCCTTAGCCTTAGTGCTCTGATCCATAACATAGGGACAACGTGCTTCTGAGTATTTCTGGGAGGTGAAGGGAGAGAACGCCCCATGGTCACCTCACCCATGCCCTAGCACACACACAGACCAGCGGCCTCTCTGTTTTGCACGCCCATTTCTTCTTGAAGCTCCGAGTAGGTATGATAAAAGCGCAGGTGGGTGTGACCGGGTGAGGGTGCTCACCTGGCCTCGCTCTGCTTCCACAATCGCCTCTTCCCCTCTGTGTCCTCAGAAAGGAAGCAGCTCCTAACATTCCCTGCTTTTTAACTTCTGGTGGCTCTCCACTGCACTTGGAGAAAATCCCCAAAGCCCTGGCCTGGCGGACGAGGGTCCACCTGACTCAGACTCCTTTTCTGACCCCATCTGGGGCCGTTCCACCCTCACCCAGCTCACTCCCTATGGAAGGTCTCCTTTCATGTCTGCAGACAGACCATCCCTAGGGTATCCTGGGGTCCCCCTGTGCTTGTCCTTCAGTCTGGATGTCACATGGCTGCAAGCTTGCACTCTTTGGGGCTTGAAAAGCTCACCTCTTTCCAGGAGCTCACTCTGTGTCTCCTAGGTGGGTTGGTTCCGACCCCCACCTATTACCCTCCTTCACTGCACCTGCTCATTTCCACCCCCGCCCCCCGGCACCAATGGCCTTGCTACGTTTATACTTATACCCGTTTGATGAATGCCTCTCGTTCTCAGCAGACTGAAGGCTCCAGGGAGGAAAAACCAATGCATTGTTTTATTCTCAGTTGGCCCCTTGGTACCTGGTAGGGACCCAATAACTGTCTTTGGAATAGTTGAAATGTAAACGTAAGTTTGGGTCTGGGGCGTGTGTCAGGTGGGACGTGATGGCCTCTCTCAGGGGACAGACAGATGTATCAGGTTTGTCCCTCTGAGATGACAAACTGGTGAGTGACCAGAATCTTGTCCCTAAAGAAACAATTAAAGAAACCGTATGTGCTAAACCTCGCAAGGATTTGGGGACTGTGCGATGTGTCCATGTCCCTAATGAAGACAAGGATTGTTCCTGATCACTGTTCTGTCCCCAGAATCTAGCCCAGCCTGACCCACAATACAGACTTCAGTGATTATGGGCTCAGTGGAGGTCTGAGGAGGGAAGAATACTTAAGACAAATGAGGTTCATTTTGTGGGGACACATGACTTGTCTCAGCCAAAGAAGACCACGTCTCATGTTTGGAGCTGTCCGGAGCTGTTTAGAGCTTGAGGAATAGTGAGTGGCCTTTAAGTTCCTTCCAGCTCTGAGACTTACACTCTGAGAACTTTCCCTGGCTGGGCAGAAATGGACAGAAGACAGAGTAGCTTTCTATCCCTTTGTAGGGAGTACAGTGCGGGAGGGGTGGAAACACATGGGCACTTCTCTCCTTGATCAGAGTCTGGTCCTGTGTGTCTTAGACCTGGACCTGGAAGCAGCAGGACACTCCTTGGGAAGGGACATCATCCCGCCTTCTTCCTCCTTCTGTGCTCTAGCACAAGTCCTGAGCAAACCTGGTTGCCTGTGTACTTGCTTAATCATTTCCCCAGGACTCAGAATTCTCATTATTGAAGTCACAACAAACAATCAGGGGCTTCCTAATTAAAAGCCAGGCTTAGGTCTCTCTGGTTGGAACTGGAGTTTGGCATCACCTGTATTCCAGAAAAACAAAACAAAACAATAACAACAACAAAAAACAAAAAACAAAAAAAAACAAAACTGGTCAGCAGAGGCCCAGGAAATCAGGAAAGAGCCACTTTGGAGGGGTAGAAGAGACCGGGCATTTTCCCTGAGGTCAATGGGGTTTATCAGGATAGGTTGTATGTTCCAAAGGGCACTCAAGTGGCAGCCAAGAGTAGTGGAAATAATTTGGACTCAAACAGCTAGGGTTTAGGGTGTCTGTTCCTCTGGGTGGCCTTGAATGAGTTACTTTATTTCCTTGGGCTTCAGTTTTCTCCTCTGCAAACTGGGGATAGCCATGGTATTTACCTCCCACAATTGCTAGGAGAAGTGAGTAAGTAAAGTGGTGAATGAGGAAGGTTCTGGAAGGATGGCAGCTTGCCTTATGGGAGGCAAAAGTATATTTCTTATGCTGAGGGTCTTACATTCTTGAATTTCTCTGGCTCACTCCCTGTAGTTGCTTAACAGTGGAGAAATCCTTTTTTGGCCATCTTAAGTAAGAAATGTGGTGACTGATTTTACTCCTTAAAAAGAAAAAAAAAAAAGCTGGCTTGAGGAATTTCTGAAAGTCAGCAGGAGGGATGGATGGCCTCAGAATCCATTTGAGTTAATTCCCTCAATTTGAAGGCATGGTACCTGAGAACCAGAGAGGGAAAGATGCTTGCTCACAGTCACACAGCCTGGGAACGCAGAACCAGGAGTAGGTTTGCCCTCTTACGTTTTCTAGTTGTTCATGGCAGTGCGGCAGTTGGCCACAGTCTAAGCTCCACTGGCGAGAGTAGAAGCAGCTTCCCTTTGTCACTAAAGCCAGGATCCTGGACACGCTATTCCACCCAATGCTTGTGTAAGGCCATGTCTCAACACAGAAATGTGCACATAAAAAAACCACAGGCTGACAGCCTTGTGTGCGCAAACACAGCGATGGGGGAGGTGAAGGAGAAGTAAGTGCTCTCTTGACTTCTGAAAGGAAAACAATTTTCTTTCTTGGTAACTGCAATTACTTGAAAACCATGTCAAAACAGCAGTGTTTCTTCAATAGCATCTCTCTGTCTCTTCTTCTCCCTCCTCCCTTCCCAGTCCTTCCTTCCTTTCTCACCAGTGTTCAAGGGGCAGAAGAAACTACAGGGCCATTGGCAGCAGAGATCTCACCCCCAACCCCCTCAGCTGAGCTGATGAGCCTTACTCCAAATGGGGTCTCTAAGATGCAGGGATTTTTGGTTCCATTTCTTTATAAGATGGTGAGCTCCGTACTGATGGATGTTTCTGTGAAGCTCAGATGTCCCTTGTCTCGCAGGAACATCCTAGAAAGGTTGTTGGCATGAAGTGAGAGTTGCTGCTCATTCTAATCACGGACAGTCCTTCCAACTTCAAGCCTTTTTTGAATAATAAATAGAGAATACGACTTAGAAAAACAAAGGATGAGTCATTCACAAAACCGCAGACCACAGTCACTGGCAACTTTGGGGTAGTTGAGTTCCATGACTGGACTGCTTGGACAACTGTGTGTGTGTACCCTAAAACACCCAAATACTGGCCATATTCCTACTGTTTGATTTTGCACGACCTGGAGGAGAGCTCCCAGGTTCCAGCTCAAAGATACCTCTTTTTTAGGTTCTATTCAAACAATTATTTGAACACATTACTATATCAATTTGGCACAGGAATAATTGTGTGAAGACAAAGTCCCTCCCAGGCTAAGAGAATAGGGGACTAACCTATGTATCAGGGATTTAATTTCCACTTCTGCCTCAATCAAACTTATTTCAAGTCCACACTTGGGACCTATTTGGAGTTTGTGTCTCTGTTATTCCTAATTCTAGAAGTCCTGTCTGGTGGGTGTGGCAGGCAGTAACCCAAATCGTATCTACCTCTTGAGATTCTAGGACTCTTGAGTACAAAGGACTGACCTCACTAGCCCACAGGGTAAGTGTTCAGGGAGCAGATGAGGAATGAATGGATGGATTTTAAAAGGAAAATAGAAATTAAGCTCAATTAGGGCAGGGATGTATGTCTTTTATTTTTAAATTTTTCCTCTTGAGGGGCGCCTGGGTGGCTCAGTGGGTTAAAGGCCTCTGCCTTCGGCTCAGGTCATGATCCCAGAGTCCCGGGATTGAGCCCCTCATCGGGCTCTCTGCTCCGTGGGGAGCCTGCTTCCTCCTCTCTCTCTCTGCCTGCCTCTCTGCCTACTTGTGATATCTGTCAAATAAATAAATAAAATCTTAAAAAAAGAAAGAGCAAGTCCTGTCCTTGCAATAAAAAAAAAAAAATTTTTTTTTCCTCTTGAATACCCAACATCTAGAACTATGCTTGGTATGTAGTACTTACAGCACATCCTAACCATTTATTGCATGTGGGAGAGTGGGAGAGGGGTAAATGAATGAATATGAAAACAAGGGCTCCCTTTCCTTGCTAATTGTGTGAGCAAGAGAGAGCAATTCATCTTTTTTTTTTTTAATAGACGAGGAATGGAGGCTCAGATGAAATGATTTATAAGAAGTTGCTTGATGAAGTGAAGTGTGAAATGATATACAAATGTGTATTGGTTACAGATTGGGGTAATAACGCTGGGGGAAGTACACAAGAAGGTGCTCAATGTCGCTAATCGTCAGAGGAATGCAAATCAAAGCCGTAATGAGATATCACTCTACCCCTATCAGAATGGCTAAAGTCAAAACCTCAAGCAACAACAAGTGTGGGTGAGGATGTGGAGAAATCTTGCACTGTTAGTGGGGTTGCAAACTGGTGCAGCCACTGTGGAAAACAAGATGGAGTTTCTAAAAAAAGATTAAAAAAAAAAAAGAACTACCTTATGATCCAGCAATTGCACTTCTGAGTATTTACCCAAAGAAAATGAATGGGCTATCTTGTGAAGGTATCTACACTCCCATGCTCACTGCAGTGTTCCTCGCAAGAGCCGAGTCATGGAAACAACTAAGTATCCATTGATGGATACATGGATAAAAACGTTGGGACACACACACACACATAGAGGAATATCATTCAGCCATGAGAAAGAAAGGAGAACCTGCCATTTGCAGTGACACAGATAAACCTCCAGGGGATGATCCCAAGTGAAAGAAATCAGACAGAGAAAGACAAATACTGTCTGATGTCTCTTACAGAATCTGAAAAAGCAAACTCAGAGAAATACAGAGTAGACTGGTGGTTACCAAGGGTTGGGGTTGAGGGTGGGGGAAATGTCAGTCAAAGGGTGCAAACTTCCAGTTTGAATATATCCTGGGGATCTAATGTACAGCATGGTGATTATAGTTAGTAATATTGCATTACATACTTGAAAGTGGTTAAGAGAGTAGATCTTAAGTGTTTTCACCACAAAAAAGAAATGGTAATTATACAAGGAGACAGAGGTATTAGCTAGTGCTATGGAGGTAATTATTTTGCAGTATATGTCTATTAAATAAACACATTGCACACCTTAAACTCACACAATGTTACATGTCAGTAGCATGTATATATACCTCAATAAAACCTCTGCAAAACTTTCCAAACATGAGTGGTGTATAGCAATGTTTAGGGCTCTGGCAAACTGGGCTAGGCTGGGTGGTCCTTTTGGTCTTGGCCAAGCTTGTTCACGGGCTGGCTATGTGCTGTTCGGGTTGACCCCTGCTGAGATGGTTGGCGGTAAGTCTAGCAAGTTAGCCCACCCAAGTCCCAATTTGCTAGCATCCAGATGGCCAAAGAAAGTCAAACAGACCTGAGCTCAGAATCACTGTGCTAGGACACTTCAACATGACAATGTAAAGGACATGGATACATTTACTGTTTTTGCAGCCCACCACAGAATGCAGAGGACTTTAAGTTCTTCCTCAGCAGGGAAGACCTGCTATATGGTAGACATAATCAAGTATTAGTTTGAAAAACCAAACATCTCAGGGGCAGAGAATCTTAGAGGATACAAGTGCCTGGCATACAGCGGGGTTCACAGGCCTATGGATTGGCTGACTGACAGTTGGGTTACCAGTCTTGGTCCAATCAGGTCAAAGCACCTTCTAGGGATGGTCAGGGGTCATGTGGTACAAAAGATGGCTGCCTGCAGTCTAATTTCTCAGTCCCAAGACTATGGTCCTTTTTCCTACCTTGGGCCAGAAAGAATCCCCGGAATCTAGGTGGGGTAAAGCGGGATTAGTTTCCTTCTCTGCCCCTATTGGAGCAGATGCTCTGGAAGAAGTATTAGCTGAGGCTGCCCAGCCCCTGTCTTCCCACATGTTCACCAGTGCCTTGAAGATCACCATTAGCTTGACAGCCCTTCCAGTCCTCTTCTTGGTAGAAACTTCTCCCCCTCTTTTATAGTGGCCAATAAAATGGGTCAACTCCCCATGAGTGGAGACAGATTTAAAATCTTAAAAGAGAAATTG
This sequence comes from Mustela erminea, assembly GCF_009829155.1. Taxonomy (NCBI): domain Eukaryota; kingdom Metazoa; phylum Chordata; class Mammalia; order Carnivora; family Mustelidae; genus Mustela; species Mustela erminea. Next base: position 72,650,519 of record NC_045626.1, on the reverse strand, counting down.
AGAGAGCAGGTCTCATCAAAGGCAAGATAAAGGGGTGCCTGCCTGGGTGGCTCAGTGGGTTAAGCCTCTGCCTTCTGCTCAGGTCATGATCTGAGGGTCCTGGGATCAAGCCCCGCATCAGGCTCTCTGCTTGGCGGGGAGCCTGTTTCCCCTCTCTGCCTGCCTCTCTGCCTATTTGTGGTCTCTGTCTGTCAAATAAATAAATAAAAATTTAAAAAACAATAAAAGGCAAGATGAAGAAGACACCTAGACCTCTCTGCCTCCTCCTCCCCCATAAAGTTGGGAGGGCTAAAATCTTAGCAGTAATCTAATTTAACCCACTCATTTAAGGATTAAGAAACCTGAGGCTCAGAGAGGGTTCAGAGAGGATTAGGTATTCACCCAAAGGCGCACAGCATGTGACTTGCTGCATAGGGACTTGTACCAGGGTTTCTTAATTGCTCTTCTGCTTTTTCTCCCCCCTTGGCATCATACTCTTTCTAGTTTGGGGGCCCTTAAAATCACCAGCTAAAGGAAGGCAGCAGATTTATGGGTTAATAAACATTTACAATGAGCTGCTGAAAAAACAGACTCAGGTAGACAGGAATTATTCATTCAAATTAACTATAAATTAAGATCAACCTAATTTAGGCCTATTAAAATGGAAAGCATATTATCTCTCATTCAAAGGAATTTGTATTTGATGCAAATAGAGCAAGTTCCTAAACTTTAGAAATGTTCTTGGATTTTTCATCTGCGCAGTTAACCAATGGAGAATGGGCCCCCCATTTAAAAACAGGGGAACATAAGGAACAATAATTAGTTATGTAAATAATGTGGCATTCTTGTTTATAATTAGTTCAAGAATAAAATAAAATTCACGCATGTCACAGGACTAATTTTCGTATGCAAATGAACAATCAAAATTATAAACGGTAATAATGCAGTTTGGGAGATGTGACATTCTCAATTTATTAGCAGAGGTGCCAGTTACAGCTGATGACGGCTGACGTTGGGAGATTTCAAAGGTTCCCAGATCTGGAAAATTCTCACCCATCAAAGGGAAAAAAATCTAACTGAAATATTTTCATCTGTTTTGTGTTGTTGATGGTCAGAGGGCCCCGAAGGCTTCAGCATGGCTGGAGAGAGAGGGGCCACACTGGGGCGCAGGGACTCTGGGAGAATCCCTGAACACATTGCTTTGGAATCTGGCTGATTGAAGAAGCCAAGAGAAGTCACCCTAGCCTGGATTCTGAACTATGTGTGTGATCTTGGGCAAACCACCTGCCCTTTCTGGGTCTCCATGTCCCCATTTGAGATGGAGGTTTTGCTAAAGAGAAGGTGGGAGTTTTGGAATCAAACAGATCTGGGTTGGAACCTTGGTTCTACCACTTGCTAACTGCAGGGCTTTCTTCCTCACCTATCTGCACTTATGTTTCCTTGTCCGTAAAATTGCAGTAATATTCCCTGTCTGCAGGCAGTGCTGAATCACCTCAAAGAAGGACTAAGTGCATGTTTAGGGCGCCAGAAAAGCACAGTAGCAGATGAAGCCTAGAAAAGGGATATTTAAATTTTGGCCCTCATGAGAGCTTTGTGTCACTCTGAGAAATAATTTAAAAGTATCTAATACTTTAAATTGAGAATTATAGATAGAATGCATGCACGTGCATTATGTATAGAACAGGTCTTGCTTCTCAGAATGCTGTGAGAGTGAATGGGATTACACGTAAGAAATAATGAACACAGTACCTAGAAGTTAAAGCTCTTTAAATCATTGTGGTAGTTAGTGCTCAACAAGTGGTTTGGATTCATTAATCCTTGAGATCTTTTTATCTCCAACTTTCTAGGATTCTACGTGGGGTGGAGGACATTCACGTGCAGATAAGAACTGCATCTGGACCCACAGGGGCTGATGGGAATTTCCCAAGGAGGATGCTGCAATGCCTGTTGGAAAGTGGTGACAGAATCCGCTGGGAGCATCAGTGAAGTTGGTGGTGTGGTGAGGCACAGTGTGACTCTGGGAGTTCTAGAATATCTCTCTCAGGAGCCACAGTACCTGACATCTTGCAACCAGAAATCCATTTCTGCTAGCTCTTAAGACTGGGAATATATATTCTTGATGTCACCAGGAAGATGTGCATCATGTTACTCAAGATTTACCTATCCATCCGTCCATCCGTCCATCCATCCGTCCATCCATCCATCCATCCAAACATTAAGGTTAACTGGGCATCAGAAAGTGGATAAAGACCCTTGTCCCCTTTAACTGGTTTGGGACACCAGTTTGGGATGGAAATTAGATATTAAGCAACATTTTTGTGCCAGGTTCCACCTAGAAGCTTTAGTTACATTATCTCGTTTAGTGCTAAAAGCTATGGATAACACTTCCAAAATAATAATAGCTACCATTTATTGAGTGTTAACTACGTACCAGGCACCAATTAGCCCTTCATATGAATCTCACTTAATGATCCGACACTTCTGAGAAGGAGATAATCTTATATTCCATTATTGTCCCAATTCCGAGAGTTTAAGTGACTTGCCCAAGGTCACACAGTCACACAGCACATTAAAGATCAAGCCAAGCCTTATCCCCTGGTCTTTGGACTTCCAGGTGGGCTAGTGTCTTCTTAATGTTTCTTCGGGTGACTGATCTTCTTTTTGAAGGCCTCTCTAGACAGTTGTGGGACGAAGGAAGACAAATGTTCTCCTCGAGTTTTCTTTTCACTTCTTGCCCCAGGAAGGCACCCCCTCTTGGGCTCCCTGCCAGGCCAGCCTGTACTAAGAGCAGCCTGGGCGGGCCCTCTGTGCCAACACACACAGCTGTCAGGCTTCCAGGAGTTTCTGCTTCCCAAGAGCAGTGGGGGACCCTGCAGGATTAATTGCTTCTTCATCTCCCAGCAGGGAGGCATGGGGCCAAGACAGCTTAGCTTGGTTAAGGGGAAGGCACACAGGTGGCAGAGAACAGGCCTCCTAAGTTCAGGGGGCTCTACTTTGTGGGTTGAAAGGAAACTATGTGGGCAGAGAAAGGTTTATGGCAGGTAGGGAAGACCATGGGGGGGCCTCACTTCCTTGGGGGGTAAGGTGTCAGACCCCAGGGTCTTCTTCCCCCAAGCAGACCCAGAATTACACAACTGGACGAGGTTCCTCAGGAAAACCTGTTTCTGCCCTTTGTTCTTCTCATGTGGCATTCCTCTACGTTCTTCTTTCTATTGTTCTTTCCCAGTTATTTTTGGGCACCTGTTGTTTATACGCTCAGGGAATAGCAAGATGATGCAGGCAGACTCTTCCCTTGACCACACAGAACTGGGAGTTTAGTGAGGAAGATGGATATCATCAAATATTGGCACAAGTGAAGACACATTATAAACTGGGCTCAGTATTAAGGAGCCACAGGTCTGTCTGGAGCATTTTGTGGGGCATTGGCCAGGATAGGCTTTCCTGAGGGGATGGCACTCTCAGGACCAGTAGATAACTTGGTGAGGATTCACTTCACCTCTCCAAGCCTCAGTTTTCTTGTCAATAAAATGGGATAACAGGAACACCTACATTCTAGAATATTTGTAAGGATGAGATGAGTTGAGATTGAGGAAGATGCATAGCATAGAGCCAGTACATAGTGAGTGCTGAACATGTCATAGTTACAGTCATATTCCCTTTCTTAGAGTGGAAGGCCCATTGTTGATCTAGGGACTGCTGACCAAGGGACAAAAAGGATGCAAACCTACCATAGGAAATGCTTTGATGGTGAAGCATACAGTAGAAGAAAATTTTCACCCCTGGTGTGTGTGTGTGTGAGAGAGAGAGAGAAAGAGACAGACAGACAGACAGACAGAAAGACAGAAAGAGAGAGAGAGAGGTATGAAGAGGGTTGCACAGAAAAGGTGGTACCTGGGCCAAGTCCCAAGTGGTTAATGCAAGTTTACAAAAGAATGAAGGAGGGAAGAGTGTTGGAGGTAGAAGGAACAGCAGGTGCAAAGTGACACAAGTATAAGAATAAATGTCATCTGTCCTGTTACCTGATACCTGGAGAAATTCAGATGAGCACAAGGGGCAGATCTCCAAACAAAACAAGCTTTAATAACAGTATACTACTATTCCTGATAATGATAACAATAAACATAATACTAACAGTGACCACAAAAGCAATAGCAACCACCATGCAGAGGGAGATTATATTTTGCCGGACATTATAGTTGATGTGTTAAAAATATGTCCTGCTCATTCTTTTATGTGTTACTTGGCTTGATGCCCAACATTGTGTGGGCTACTCACACAGGTAAGGAACTGAGGTTAGAGCATGAAAGAATTTTCTGTTGGACTCAGAAGGGTGAAGGGCTATATTAGGCAACATGAGAAGTCTAGACACTTTCTTCCTTTTTTTTTTTGGAAGGTCAAATTAAAATGGAAATATTAAGAAGGCAGGTTTAGCCCAGTCAAAGATGATTGTGCAATGGCCTACAGAAATCCCTGTCATGAGGATATTCGATTGGAACCTGGCTAGTTCCTTGCTGGAGATGTTCTGAAGGCACCCAAAGGAGGAGAAGTGTGGGGAATTGTACCAGGAGACTCCTGAAACCCCGTCACTTCTGACATACTGTGATTTTAGGAAGGGAAGAAGAAATTCCTTCTGTGAAAGGTTTTTACAACAGTAGAAAACACTACTGTCTTTCCAATTTTGTCTGGAGGACAAATTTTGTCATGAGCCACATGCCTGGAGGGGCTTGGATGCCTTACTCTGTCAGCTCCTTTCCACCCCCCAAGAATCATGGTGGTCTCTGCTTGCAGCACCATCTGAAACTGTAGCAGAGCCACTCCCCTCCCCCCCACCATTCCCCCTGCAAACTGCTGTCAGGACTTCCTAATGTTCTCCCAGCATTCTTTTCACCCTGCTCTAATCTATCCTCCACCCAGCAGCTAGAGCCATCATTTAAATGGAAAATCCAGTGTCATTTCTCCCTGCAGTTTCAACTCCTGACCATGGCCCCTCACAACACAACTGGATCTCCTTCTCCATCCTCCCCCACCTAATATGGACAAGCCATACTTCCTTCTTCTGTGACTGTCAAACACTCAGGGTCTTCACACCTTTTTTTCCCTAGAGCCTTCTTTCTAAGACTGTAGAAGGCAGGTTCCTTGTTATCATTAATTTCCTAGTTCAACCATCACGCCAGAGAGGTCTTTCTGACCCTTCCCCAGTCACTATTGCCTTTTCAGTTTTTCCTTTTAGTATTTAGCAATACTTCTTTGTAATTCCTCTTACTAGTTGACATGTTCATGGTTTCTGCCCACTACTAAAACACAAGCTTCTTGAGAACAGAACTTGGTTTTTTTGCTCATTGCTCTCATATCTCTAGTGCTGAGGACAGTCTGGCACAGAGTCAACCATAAGAAATATGAGTTGACTGAATGAATATTTGCATGGGGACAGCATTTGGCTATGTGTGAAAGATCATATGTTACATTCAGAAGTCTTTTAAAAAAATTTTTAATTTTTTTAATAAACATATAATGTATTATTAGTCTCAGGGGTACGGGTCTGTGAATTGCCAGTTTTACACACTTCACAGCACTCACCATAGCACATACCCTCCCCAATGTCCATAATCCTGCCACCCTCTCCCTACCACCCTCCCCCCTCAGTTTGTTTTGTGACATTAAGAGTCTCTTATGGTTTGTCTCCCTCCCAATCCCATCTTGTTTCATTTATTCTTTTCCTACCCCCCAAACTCCCCATGTTGCATCTCCACTTCCTCATATCAGGGAGATAATATGATAGTTGTCTTTCTCCGATTGACTTATTTCGCTAAGCATGATACCCTCTAGTTCCATCCACGTCACCGCCAATGGCAAGATTTCATTTCTTTTGATGGCTGCATAGTATTCCATTGTATATATATACCACATCTTCTTTATCCATTCATCTGTTGATGGTCATCTAGGTTCTTTCCATAGTTTGGCTATTGTGGACATTGCTGCTATAAACATTCAGGTGCAAGTGCCCCTTTGGATCACTACGTTTGTATCTTTAGGATAAATACCCAGTAATGCAAATGCTGGGTCATAGGGTAGCTCTATTTTCAACTTTTTGAGGAACCTCCATGCTGTTTTCCAGAGTGGTTGCACCAGCTTGTATTCTCACCAACAGTGTAGGAGGGTTCCCCTTTCTCTGCATCCTTACCAGCATCTGTCACTTCCTGACTTGTTGATTTTAGCCATTCTGACTGGTGTGAGGTGGTATCTCATTGTGGTTTTGATTTGTATTTCCCTGATGCCGAGTGATGTGGAGCACTTTTTCAGGTGTCTGTTGGCCATCTGGATGTCTTCTTTGCAGAAATGTCAGTTCATGTCCTCTGCCCATTTCTTAATTGGAGTATTTGTTCTTTGGGTGTTGAGTTTGCTAAGCTCTTTATAGATTTTGGATACTAGCCCTTTATCTGATATGTCGTTTGCAAATATCTTCTCCCATTCTGTCAGTTGTCTTTTGGTTTTGTTAACTGTTTCCTTTGCTGTGCAAAAGCTTTTGATCTTGATGAAAGCCCAATAGTTCATTTTTGCCCTTGCTTCCCTTGCCTTTGGCGATGTTCCTAGGAAGAAGTTGCTGTGGCTGAGGTCGAAGAGGTCGTTGCCTGTGTTCTCCTCAAAGATTTTGATGGATTCTTTTCTTACATTGAGGTCCTTCATCCATTTTGAGTCTATTTTTGTGTGTGGTGTAAGGAAATGGTCCAATTTCATTTTTCTGTATGTGGCTGTCCAATTTTCCCAGCACCATTTGTTGAAGAGGCTGTCTTTTTTCTATTGGACATTCTTTCCTGCTTTGTTGAAGAGAAGTTGACCATAGAGTTGAGGGTCTATTTCTGGGCTCTCAATTCTGTTCCATTGATCTATGTGTCTGTTTCTGTGCCAGTACCATACACATATGGAAGTCTTTTAAATACATCATCTACTATTGGATTTCCTCATTTTAGGCATGTGAAATTAGAATAGTTAGACTGCCAGGTCAAGTTAGATTTTGTGCCATTAGGGTTCCTTCACTCAACAAATATATGTAGGGGCCTAAAACTTTAAAACATTAAATTTAAATGTTTAAAATGTTAAAAAAAAAACCCTTTAAAACATTAAACTTAAGATTAAAATTGAGAATGTCTGTTCATTGAAAAGCACCTTTGAGAGAGTGTATGGTAAGGAAGAGAATGATAGAAGATATCTAAAATCCATATACATGACCAATCACTCATATCTAGACTGTATAAAGGACTCTCGGAGTCAACATAAGAAAAGCAGATAATCCTACAGAGAAATGGGCAAAAGACTTGAATAGGTACTTCACCAAAATGGGTATCAAAATGACGAATAAATGCACATGCTCAGTTTCAGGAGTCCATAGAAAAATGCAGATTAAAATTACAATGTGATATCACTGCATAAAGAACCATGATAGTTAGAATATTTAAAAGGCTAGGAAACCCCCAGTGTTGGTAAGAATGTGGAATATCTGGAACTATTTTATGTTGCTTGTGGGAAACTAAGTTAATCTGATTGTTCGGGAAATCTATTTGCCATCACTCTGAAAGCCAAATTTATGCATATCCTCTGGCCCAGTAATTCCACTTATTGGTATAAATACAGCAGGAATATATACACATGGGCACTAAAAGGCTTACAAAAGAAAGTTTATAGTAGCAAGATTTGTATTAGTCTCAACTAGAAATAACCCAAATCCTCACAATGGAAGCATGGCAAAATAAATTGTGGTACAGTTGCACAGTAGAAAACTAAGCATCCATGACTGTGAACAAACCGCAGATACTTCTAAAAACATGAACAGAACTCAGAAACAAAATTTAGAGTGAAAGGAAGCAGACACAAAGAAATACACAGCAAGGAAGTCAACCTACACCAAGTTTCAAAGCAAAGTAGTCTATGTGTTAGAAGTTAGAAGGGTGGTATTCTTTCATGGAGAATTTGAGAATCTACTGGGGATTGGGGACGTGATGGGAGAGGCTGGGTATTTTGTGTGTATTGAGCCCAGTGCTTAGGTTATACACATATTTTTTGGCGGTGGGGAATTCATTGAGCTGCACATTAAGACTTATTCACCTTTCTCCAGTCATGTTATGTATTAATAGAGTTTATTAAAAATAGTTAAGAGGTCCCTCAAGGACAAACTGGGCTTGAGTCCAGGAACCATCAAAATCAAGACAGAGAGATTACCTGTGCCATCATGAAATGGAATTTTCTGCATTCTAGTGATGCTCAAGACTTGCTAGGTAGCCTCAGGTAAGAGATCTCATTTCCCTTATCTTTGAATTGAGACTCCTGGCTCCTTCTCCCCATCAAACCCAGCTGCTGAGTCCCTTCTTCACTGCTCCCATCTCCCTCAAAGAGACAAACCCTCCTCACCATATGTCTCTTTGTTTATTTCTACTCACAGCTACCTTTCAAATCCTGGCCTGAAAGGCAAGACAAGGAGGAGCCCCAGCTCCACCTCTGTGAATCCCACAGCCCTCCTCCTGAGATCTGCAGGGGGAGTATGAAATATTTAAAAGCTCAAATTGAAATCCTGTTAGCTCCAGGTCTGGTAGAGCCAGGTTCTCCAACCTCAGAACATCAGTATCTGTTTGCTGGTGTCATTTAGGGACCCCGGCTTTCCAAACCATTGACTGAACCTTTCTGTCAATCCAACACTTTTAGGGTAATTTAACTTAATAATACCTTTGTCGGCACCGGCGCCTGTATCTGAAGGGTGATTACCATAGAAGTTATTTTAGGTTGTTTAATGGAATGTAGTAAATTCTCAATTGACAGGGCAGAGCCTCAGAATGGCTTTTCAAAGTGTTTACCTTTCAAAGCTTCCCCCCCTTCGCTTTACCAAACTTACTACTTTGAGCCGGTGAAGACTTCATAAATTATTAGCAATTGTTCTCCCCTCGTGTTCACATGCATCATTAATTCTTTGTAAAAAGTTCAAACTGTCCGGGGCTTAATTGTTATCACTGGGAGAATGGCTGGAAATGGATGCGGGCTCTATTATTTCTGTCAGAAATTTTGACTTATTGCACTTGGTATTTTACCCATCACATCATATTCAAAAGACAGAGAGAGACAGCAAAAAGAAGAGGGGAGGGTAAAAAAAAAAAAAAAGAACATAAATGCTTCTCCTTGAAACAAATAATAATAATAATAGTAATAATAATAATAATATAATAAATATATTTCTGGGGGAGAAATTCAAGGATCCAGATGACAAAATAATAGCTCCAATCCTCCCAAAGAGAGAGAAGGAGGACAGTATTTAGGGGAAATTTATGTTGTAAATTTTGTTGGCTTTAGCTGTATTTTTATTCTAAGGTTTGAAAGTTCTGTAATTCTAGGAATCTGATATTTAATGATTCTGAGATGTTGAAACACTTGGTGTCCAAGTTCCCAAGGTGTTTGACTTTTAGGATAAATTAATCCAACAGGCCAATAATCAGGATTGCCAAGAAGTATAGTATGTCCAGATTAGAATGATATTGGCAATAATCATAGAAATAGCTAACATTTGTTGGGAGCTTACTCTGTGCAGGTACTGTGCTAGATGCTTCATGTCACCGGAAATTAAGTACTATTATTAACCTCATTTAATGGATAGATAAACTGAGGCACAGAGTGGTTGAGTAACTTGTCTAGGGACACTCAGTGGCAGAGTTAAGCTTTGAAGTCAGGCAGTCTAGATCTGGACCTCTATGTTTGGAGTCTAAGTATATTGTTTCCTGTATCAAGATACTGTCAATGGTTCTTTTGCCCACCTGGCATGCTGTGGATCAAGAAGTATATGGAAGCTCAAGAGACCACACTGGAATGAGAGTCTACTGCCAGACCATCTCCCAGGTGACCCAGCCCCAGTGTGTCATTTGCTTTTGTGGACACTGCTTTTTCAGTCTAGCAGATCTTCCCTTTCCATTCATCCCACAAGTTCACCTCCTCCAAGAAGCCTTTGATCCTGCTCTGCCAAAGTCATTGCTCCAGTCTTTGAAACTTTACAGCTGTTAGTATCAAGGAATACCAGATGGGAGGCATCTGGTAGACAAGCATGGATCATGGGGTGGGAGGTTCTCAGGTTGGAATCTTACTTCTCCTACTAGATCAATGCATTGAGCTTGAGTTAGGGATTAAGGCTCAGCTTAATCAGTTAAGCCTCAGCCTTCTCATCTTTAAAATGGGTATAGCAACCCCTGCCTCAAAGGGGTGTTGCAAGGATTAAAGGGGGGTATTCAAAAGGAGCTTAGTGAATAGCCTCATACACAGCTGGTGCTCAGTAGATGTATTACCTATTTTTTGGCTTATATTATAGTCACTTGTGAGAATGCCCTACCTCTCATACTGAGTGTTCTGTGGCTCAGAGCATGAAGATCAATATCTTTGGAGGAATATACTGTGGGGTCAGTCTCTGCTGAAAGCTTTGTATTTGTGACATTATTTAACCCTTATAACTGTTCCCTTGAGCCCATGAATAACCTACTCTGTAAATGAGGAGACTGAGTCTTACAGAGGTCAGCCATCCTGCTTATGGTCACAGGGCTGTTGTGTGTGTGTTCTGGGGCTCAAACTGAGATGGGAAAGCCAGGGTTTGTCTGCTTTGCTACACTGCCAAGGAAAGAGGACCATGTTTTTTCTCTTCTCTGTGTCCTTCACCAGAAGTTCAAGGGGAAATGTTTGGGAAGAGTTTCCTGACAGGACAATGTCTTATCTTAGAACTTCAGACAGCATGGTAGGGTCACTGTCAGGACAGATCAGGCAGAAAAATAGCAACTTTTCTCAGTTGATTCTTCTTGTGAGTTGCTTTACTTCTGCATTTCCTCCTATTTCTTCCTTCTTTGCTGGTCCTTATGGTCTTCTGACTAATGAGGCAGAAGGATAGATGGACCCTATGTCCCAACAATGGTGGGGTGGGTGGGAAGACTTGGGCCAGGAGGACACAGGAGTTTGAATTCTGATCTCTGTCATCTATATGACTTTGGGTACATCCTTTTCTCTCCTTGGATGTCCATTCCCACAACTGCAAAATTGTGTGAGTTGGACTAACCCTTCAGTGGCTTCCATACTATTTTCTGGTTCTAAAGCAATAAAACCAGATGCTCAGATGAACTCCTTATGGAGTTCTGTCTTACACTCAAGTCAGATAAGAGGGGCTCTTCTGTGGATAGAGAGGGAGTGGGGGTATTGATTCTACCCAAAGCAACTGTAATGAAAACCAGTGTGCCAGAGAGCATAGTCTGAAAAGAGATGACCAAATAGTTCCTAAGGCTATTCTTTCTTCCAACATTCTGTTTCTTGCCATCTTAAACAATTTGTCCCAAGGTTAGGACTTCTCAGTAGAGCAAGGTAAACTAGTCCAATGTCCTGGAAGTTTGAGCACAGGGAGAGTACAGTGATCCTGGCCATTTATTTCTATCTAGCTTTGGAATATGGATCTATAATTTCTTCTATGTCATAAGCTTGCCTGTGCTTTAAGTTTTGTGGGTCCTCTGCCAGGTCACTATGTAACCACCTCTCCAGATGCCTGCTTGCTTGTTTGATGAAAAAGGCAGTGTCATTATCAACAAAAGGAGTGAGATCATAGCAAATCTTAGCATATCAGGGATTGTCTAGGCTAGTGGTCTACAGGATGGGGTCTCTGTGGCTTTCATGGTGGGTGTAGGGGAAGGAAGGACAAGGGGTCCACCACCACCCTGTTTTAGAGAACACTTACACTCTCATTTCTTTCCATGTTGTATGTGTGCTTTTATATTTATAATATTTTACTTTTATTTTCTCCTATTTCACACAGCAGGCAGTGGAGGCTAATACAGCGCTATGCTGGAGCCCATTCCTTCTGTCTCTTAAGAACCTATTGTGTGCCTCTCTTCCAAAATCTGTAATCAGCAAAGTTACATCGATAGCTTGAAATTGGCCATGGTGGGAGTATTTACACCATGAAAATTGGCCAACACTACAAATCAAGGTTTTCTCTAGGAAAGCTAGTTGCTAAACATTTACCAGCACACCACTAGGCTAATATAACAAATATTTATGTACCCCCTACCCAGCTTTGGTAAATCTTGACATTTTGCTATATTTGTTTCAGACCTTTCATTTTTCTTTTAGGAGATAAAATAATACAAAAACAGTTGGCTCCATCTGTATTACTCTTCACAATCTCATTCATTTGCTTCCTGAGCCAAAAATATAGTCCCATCCTAAACTCAGTGTTTATCATGTTTTAAAAATATTTTTACTACATATGTGTCCATAAATAATACATGGTATTGTTTTGCATATTCTTAGATTTATATCCATCGTATTATGCCATATGTATCATTCCACAACTTTTATTTTTAAATACATTTTATGTTTTTTTAAAGGTTTATACATGTTGATATATGTAATTCTAGTTCATTCATTTTAATTTCTATATGGTGTTCCATTGTATAAATATACCAACATTAATTTATTCTTTTTTCCACTGATGGACATGTAGGCTGTTTCCAATTTTTGTACACATCTCCTGGTGCACATATGCAAGAGTTTTTAAGGTATATACTTAGAAGTAAAATTTCTAGGTGCAAGGATATGCATATCTTAATCCCTACTAGGAATTGCCAAGTTGCTCCCCCAAATGGTTGTTCAAATTTACACCCCACCCCCCAGCAGTGAATGGGTTCTTGCCAACAATTGGCATTGTCAGATGGCTTAATATTTTCCAATCTGATGGGTGTAAAATGATATCTCTTTGTGAGTTTAATTTGCATTTTATGATTACTAGTGAGATTGTGCATCTTTACATATGTTCATTGGCCATTTATTTTTCTCTTTTGTGAATTACCTATTCATTTTTTCTGCCATTTTCCCCCTACAGTGTGGTTTGTTTATCTTTTTTTTATAAACCAGTTAAAGATATATTCTATTTACTAATACTTTGCAATTATATAAAGTGAAAACTTTTCTGCCAGGATATATATTGTCTTTCAATAGTGTATGGGATATTTTTTGCTCTGTAGATATTTTAAAGTTTAAGCTAATCACATTTATTAATCTTTTACTTTATGATTTGTGCTTTTGTGCCCAGTTTAACATAGATAGTCTACCCTGGGGTTATACAATATCTTCCTAGCATGTATCATACAATGTTTATTTTTCCCTGTTAGATCTTTAATCGACCTAGAAATTATTTTTGGGCAATATGTTAGGTGGGAATCTGATTTTACTTATTCTACATGTATGTCCCCACAATTCACCACAATTTAATAAATAGCTCATCTTTTCATTTCATTTTTTTAAAAAGATTTTATTTATTTATTTGACAGAGAGAGATCACAAGTAGGTAGAGAGGCAGGCAGAGAGAGAGAGGGAAGCAGGCTCCCCGCTGAGCAGAGAGCCCGATATGGAACTCAATCCTAGGACCGTGAGATCATGACCTGAGCCGAAGGCAGCGGCTTAACCCACTGAGCCACCCAGGCGCCCCCATCTTTTCATTTCTGATTCTAAATACTGGTTTGTAGTTTTTAGTGTAATGAACTTTCTCATTGTTTATTAGATTGATTTGTAGGTATTTGAAGCATTTTATACTATTATAATTTCTTAAAATTTATTTTAAATTCTTAAATTTTAATTTCTATTTGTTCATTTCTTTGGATAGAGAAATAAATCGATCTTTGTAGATTGGCCTTGTATCCAATGACATTGTTAAACTAATATATCAATGCTATATCAATGTTAATAATTCATAGGTTCTCTCGGATCTTCTACATACACAATCATGTCACTAGTGAATAAAGACAATTTCATTTCTTCACTCAACCTTTAAGCCTTTAACTTTTTTTTTTCTTTCCTATTGCTCTGGCTGGGATCCTAGTATGATGTGAAATAGAGTTGATGATAACAGGCAGTCTTTTTTTAAAAATTAAATTTATTTTTTTATTTTTAAAAAGATTTTACTCATTTATTTGACATAGAGAGAGAGATCACAGAAAAGGGGAGCAGGAGAGGGGGGAGCAGACTCCCCACTGAGCAGGGAACCAGATATGGGGTTCGATCCCAGGACCCTGGGATCATGACCTGAGCTGAAGGCAGAGGCTTAACCAACTGAGCCACCCAGGTGCCCCAATACCAGGCAGTCTTATCTAGTTCTTGATTTCACAGGAAAACTTTCAATTCTTCACCATTTAGAATGATGTTTGCTGTATTTAAATTTAAATAATCAAATTGAAGAAGATCTCTTCTATTCCTCATTAAAAGTGTTATCACAAATGTACATTGAGTTTTATCAAAAGATTATCTCATCTGTTAAGGTAATCATACAGTTGTTATCTTTTTTCTATTAAAGTAGAAAATTATGTTAATTTATTTGTACCATTGTATTCCTACAATAAATATCAATTGGTCATGATGTCTTACCACTTTTATTAATCACTGGATTTGATTTGCAAAACTTTGGGATTTTTGCATGTAAGTATGTGAGGGAGATACCACTTATTGTAGAGATTTTCCTCATTGAGTTGTTCTGGGATTGCTGTTGAAAATCAATTCACCATATATGTGTGATTCTAGACCCTATTCCCACCTCCCATCCCGTTTTATTAAGATATAATTGAGACATAATGCTGTGTAAGTTGAAAGTGTACAATATGTTGATTTGATATGTTTATAAATTGCAAAATGATTACCACCATTGTATTAATTACCACCTCCATCCATCACATAGTTACCATTCTTTATTGTGATGAGAACATTTAAATATCTGTATTTTCTGGACCTGTCTCCTTGTTCATAAAGTGGGGAATATAGAACCAACCCTAGGGATGTTTTGAGGATAAATATTTAGCAAGTCTCTCTAAGGCACTTAACACTGTGTCTGATGTATAATCAAGGGTTAATAAATATCTACCATAATTTTTTTTTTCCCTGAGTTCCCTTGTTCAGCACTTTGTTTTTGCAGGTTGGGGACACTGCCTCTGTGGACCAGAAAGAGTCATAAATCTCTTCTAGATCTCTTGTGGAAGAACATCCTCTTTGGCCCTGATTTCATTGGCATGTTTACCAGATAGCCACCATTTGTCTGGTATTTTACCGTGGTTCCTTGTTAAAACAAACGTGGGAACAATTGCTCTGAAGTAAGTATGAGTTTATATGCTTAAGGAATTAGGATCACCACAACCATTAGGGCATCCTCTGTTTGCCAGGCCGGGCCGGTATGGAACCAAAAACACATGATCCTTGTCCCCAAGGAACTTACAGTTTAGCAGAGAAGACGATGCAGAGAGGAGGATGAAGGGAGCGAACTCTGAGTAAGGACTTCTGCTGTGGCGGCCGCATGGGCCAGGCCGTGAATGGTCACGAAGGCAGGTGGGGTGGTCTGGGCTGCCTCTGGCCACACCCTTCCCTCTCTGAGTCTCTGTAGCAATGATCATGACACAGACCTCACTGATGGCTGAGTGAATTCACTTAGATACTCACCAGGTCCCTAACTTAACAGGAGATGCCAAGTCCCTATCCGCCCCTTCTTCCTCACTTAATGGGTCCCTGTGTACCTAGGTGATACCCCCCGAACACACACGCACACACACATACCCCTGCATATTTATAAAGCACAGATAAGACCTTGTGAGCAAAACAGAGTCAATAAGAGCTCTAGGCTCAGAAGACATCTCTCACTTTCCAGAGCAATGCCCATTCCATGAGTCATGGAGGATACATTCATCTGATTCCACATTCCACTATGAGAGACACACATTCCATCATCTGAGCTACTGGACAAATCCTCAGTGCTGTCAGACACACAAATGGCCCCGTCTGAACAGTTTGGCCACCACCTTCTCTTCGGGTGCCAGGATGCCTCAGTTCGGGGCTCATGTCTAAGTCACATTTGCCGAACTGGGCTGCCAGGACAGCTGGTTCCAAAGTCAATCGCCTCTCCCGCCAAGGAGCTGGGGCTGAATTCTTCTTCATTACAGCCTGGCTGTGGGTTAGGCATTATAAATAACATGGTGCAGACAGCCAGATGGACAGCGTGTCTAACTGGGTGATGGTTCATCTGTCCCAATAGAGACAGCTCTGAAAATAGAATCTGAGGGATTGGGCAGGACCCATGGAGTCACTGTGTCCTTCCCTCGAGTCTAGTGGGAACCTCCTCAGCTCATCTCAGACAGGAAGGTGCCTACCTGTTTCCTTTCTTATAAGACTCCACAGAGAGAGGAAACTCTACTCAGACCTCCTCTACTTTTTTCTTTTGGCAGTGATTAGTGCAGTGTGAAAGCTTTACTGCAGCAGGACCTGGGCTCAAATCCTGGTCGAGTCACTTAGAAGCTATGTGACCCTCAGCAAGTTACCAAACCTCTCTGAGCCTCAGTTCCTTCACCATTAAAATGAAAGATGAAAACAATGCCCAGTTCAAAGGTCGATGTGGGTTTTGGATGGGATGAGGATCACACTAAATACTTCAGAACGGGAAATATAATTTTAAGGGGGCCTCAGGTTGCCAAGAACAAATACTCAGTCACCTCTTTCAGTATGCATCAGAATGGTGGGAGCTGCCTGTTATCATTCAGGCAGGCCCAGCGTTTCCTGGATCTGGGGGCTAAATAAGACCCCCTGTGAAGGGCCACTCCAGTGCCAGTGAACCCATATCCTGGTCCTTTATTATTATCCAGGAGGAGGAGAAACATGATGGGAGGTCACAGTCTGGGCGTGAGGTCTCAAGTCCTGGTTGGTGACCTTAGTACATCAGTGGTTGCTGCAGGGAACACCGAGGTGCCTCTGGGGCTCTATTCACCCCCCATGCTCAGTCACAGGGACATCTCCTGACATCTGATTTTGTGTCTTTTTTTTTTTTTAAGATTTTATTTATTTATTTGAGAGAGAGAAAGAATGAGTGGGGGTGAGGGGCAGAGGAAGAAGCAGACTCCCCACTGAGCATGGAACCCAATGCAGGGCTCAATCCCAGGACCCTGAGATCATGACCTGAGCCAAAGGCAGACTTTTAACAAACAGCCACCCAGATGCCCCCTGATTTTGTTTCTTAAACATCATCAAAATAGATTTATGCTCCGAGAAAGAAAAACCTGACCATTGCTGCAGTAGCCAATGGTTTCTTGGTTTACTCATAGGGCTGTGGTCTGCCTCCAATGACATCATTCTTAGAACACATCTGGAGGTGAAACTCCTTCTTCCATGGCTTCCTGTGTCTGCAATGTTCAGTCCAAGCACCGTTCCTTGGCATTCAGGGCCTCCCCAACCTGACGTTGCCCTCCACTCCTGGAAGCTCCCGCCCACATTTCTCCCAGTCCTTGGTCCCCTAAGTATTAAGCTCCAGGACATGTTCTGAATCTGTTTTATGGACTGAAGCACATTTATCTGTGCTCACTGCTGTTCCCTCACCTAGAATGCTACTTATCTGCTTCTCTGTGTAACCCCAGGCTATGCTTATTCTTCCAGGCCACACTAAATTGTCTCTCTCCTAGCAAAATGTCTCTATTTTGATCCCTTCCAGTAGAGGTAAGCAATTATTCATATATCCCACAATGATTGAATGCTTGCTAGGGTGCCAGGCATGGGCGTAAAGGGTAAACAAAAAAAAAGGACACAGTCTCTACCTTCGTGGAGCTTGCAGTCCAGTTGGAAAGAGAGACACCAAGTAGATATATACATGGTTGGGCATAGATTTAGGAAATGAAATCAGTGCCACTAATGAAAAAAAAAAAAACAAACCCAAACAGGTTCTAGGAGAATGTATTACAAAGGAATCTGACGCAGTTATCAGAAAGGGCTTCCCTGAGAAAGTAATTCTGAAGCATCAGGACAGTCAGGTGAGTGGGGAGAAGAGCAAGTGCAAAGGCCCTGTGACAGGACCAATGATACATGGTGATCACATATTCCCCTCTGTCTTAGGCTGTCCCAGTTGTTCTGGGTTATTTATTGTTAGCAGTCTCTTTTTCTTTCTGAAGTAGCCTGGTTTGGAAGATAAATTACACGGTTGCTTTAGGATTGTGGCCTGTTTGGGGAAAGGAAGCTCAAGGTATCAGGAAGAGCCGAGGCTGGAGAAGCTGGCTGGGACAGAACCACGTGGACCTTGAAGGCTGGGGAAGGAGTTCATTTTCTATCAGCAGCAATAGAAAACCTTTGAAGGATTTCAGGCAGGGTATGCCAAGAACTGGTTTCCTTGTGAAAAAGTCTTTCTCCTTTCTGTTCTCCCAAATGCTTTGGCCCCTCCTCACTTGAAAGTCCATCCACATATGATAGACTGTGACTTCCACCTTTCTTCTCCTCTTGGACTCTGAGGTTCCAGAGAGACAAAGAGGAACTTTCTGTGAACCTCTTTCCGCACTCATTTCTTCTCTTCTAACTAGATGTGAGGTGCCCAGGGCTGTTTTGAGAGTAGTGACAGAGCCTCCAACAACATGAGTGGAGCAAAGTCTCACCCCCACTGCTCTTCCTTGAGCCAACCTGGAACCCCGCTGGCTGGTTTATGTGAGCAAGAAACCAAACTCTATTGTGCTGAGCCATTATAAATATTGGGATTCAATCTTGGAAATTGTCAAAGGGAGAATACCAGCTACGGTGCATTGAGTTCATGACCTGAGTCAGGCTCCTTATACTTTATATGCCTTGTTTCATTTAATTCTTAGAGGAAACACTTTATGGATAAAGAAACTAAAGCTCAGAGAGGGGAAGTGACTTGTCTAAAGTCTCACCGTTAATAAGCAGATGAGCTGGGATTTTAACCCAGGAATGTCTGATTCCAAAGCCAAAGACCAACTATGGAATTACCGCCCCCAACTTCTCTCTTCACTGGCTGGAGCAGTGAGAGTCTCCACACCCCAAAGATCCAGAGTTCAGGCAGGCCACTTCCCCCTCCAGGCAGAGCTTCCTCAGAACAGACCCCGGCCTGAGGGACATGAACGGGAAACGCGCAGAGTGTCCCACACCCGTGGCGACAGCCTCCAGCCCCATCTCTACATCAAGTACCCATCTCAGGAAGGAGCTGGTGGTATTTCTTTCACCCGCCTGTAGGTTGGCAGTTTCTTCGAAGAGAAATGTTCTTAGGTTCATTTAAAAGTCTAAGCAGGGACAGCACAAATTATTAGTGTTTGAAATATTTATAAAGTCTCTTGTTTGCCATGGCACGGGAGGCGATGGACCACAAATAAAAAGAAAGCTACAGATGCACATGAGCAGTGCAGACAGGAGAAAGGAAAGGGAGATGGTCTGTTCGCAGCCACCTGGTTTTCCAAGGGGCACTAAACCACGTGAGTGTTTAAGCTAACTTCCTGTCTCCTGCTTCTGCCTCATCTCCACCCAGAAGATCGTCCCCCAGACATGTCAGTAGAAGGCTTCAGAAACCACAAGCCATGAACATTCAGGAAAGCTGTGTGAAAGGTATTTGTGAACTCTCTGTGCTATTGTTTTTATAAAAATCTCTTCTGGTTGCCTAAAATTGTTTCAAAATGAAAAACAAACAAACAAACCAGGGACTTATACCATGTTTGGCTTAAAGAGAACACAAGACAGAAGTGTTGTTTTTCTCATTTGATAGATGGAAACACTGAGCTCCCAGATGGAGATCTGAAGTTACCCAGTGGGTTCAAGGCAAGAAACGAGATCTTCTGACTCCTGATCCAGACCTCCAGCTTCGTTGACCTTATATCATTGTGATACACAAGCCAGAAATTCAGAGAGGAGATCTTCTGGTCCTATTCTGAGACCACAAGGCTCTAATTCAATCACTATGTATGTGTGTGCACATGTAGATACGAATTTACTCATTCATTCTTGCGTTCATTCACTAACTCAACAAATATGGCGATATGTGAGCATGGCAGAGATGGCCCTACCTTTGATGCCCAGGGAAAAAATGTGATTGAGTTGAAGTCATCCTCCAGGTGACCCCACAAGGAGTTCAGGAGCATGACTAGCACTCTAGAGTTGTTTGTCTTACAGCAAGGAGGCTGACCTTTGGTGTCCTGGTACCAGGGACTCATGGGCAATGGGACATTCCTGGAGGGAGGGTGAATCCTTGAAGGTGTTTTCAGGTAAGGCAGCCCTTGTTAGCTGAAGGCAATTCTTAGCTATGGGGTGCAGCTGTGAGTAAGGGCAGTAAACAACTACAAGAGCTGGGATCTGACCATTGGTCTTTCGAAGGGGTCTGAGCCAGCCACCAACCATATTTGCTTTTGAGATAATTAGGGGTTTATCCCACTGGGAAACTGGGGGAGGTATTACAGAACTCACGCCTCCATGGGAAGGACCTAGGTTATTTACTCCCTATCCCTCATTAGCTGTCATCAGAGAGTGGTCAGTCGCCACCAATGAATGAGCACAGCCTGACTGGTATGCAGCCTTGGAGAGTTCTAGCAGAGAGAGGAAGTGTTTGGGCAATGAGGCTGATACGCAAGAGTGTGGAAGTTGGACAGATGTGGCCAGAAATGGGAAGTGTTGAGGAAATGAGGGTGTGTGAAAACCAAGGTTATTTGCTGCAGATGACCTTCACCAATCACATTTATCCCTCAGACAGGTGGACTTGGGGAGCTGGTGGAAGCATGGGGCCTGTTGGCTGGAGCCCTAGAGCAAGAAAATCAGGGAGTCACAGCTGGGGTGGTCATCATGACTTTCTGCATGAGAGGCTGGAAAGTCAGAGCAGGGTATGGCTGACCTGGGAACCCTCCGGGCTTTTGATCATCCATCCATCCACCCATCCATCCATCCATCCATCCATCCATCCATCCATCCATCCATCCTACAGATACTTATTGAGGGCCTAGAGTGTGCCATTATACCCATGGTATATAACATCACAATTTGGCGCAGGGATAAATGGATAAATAAGACATAGTCCTTGCCCGCTTGGAGCTTATGGGGCGTGTGTATGTGTGTGTGTGTGTGTGTGTGCGCGTTAAGTATAGGGTAACTAAAAAAATAAGCGAGATGATTTCGGACACAGTTATATTTAGTAAAGGAAACCTATAAGTTGCTGAATGGAGCATGTCTGATGGTGAGGGGTACTTTGGACCGGGCAACTATAGAGAGACTCTCTGATTATACCCATTTTACAGATGAGGAGACAGGCTGTGAGAGGCTAAGTAATCTGCCCACATGCATCCAGCTGGTAGGTTCTCCCACTTTAGTTCCCATGCCTACCCATCCCGTGGTGTTTCTATTCCTAGGCTCTGATTATATTGAACTGACTCCCATCAGGCCCTCTTTCTTCTTTCCCTTTAGTCATTTGTGATTTGGGGACAAGGACCTGACCCTCCTGAATCCCCACACAGAGTCTTCAGGCAGTGTCCTGGCCCTGGAGTAAGCAGTGACCCATAGATTTGGAGCCAACCTCACCTGAGAAGGTATCAGGATCCAGGAGAGCAGACTCTGGCTCTGGAGATGGGGAGGCTGGCCCTGGCCCCTACACTGGCTCCCCATGGGACCTCAGATGAGTGGCCTTACTTCTCCCAGCCTCAGTCCCCTCCTCTGTCAAATGCCAATACCAATTGTTTCACCTCCTGGCATGATGGAGAAGCTCAAATGAGCTAAAGCATGGGTGAGACTCGGCACCGAGCCCTGCACAGAGAAAAGGCTCACGTTGATCTTGGTGTGGCAGCTGCTCACCCTGAGTATTCTGATCCCTTGTTGGGTATCTGCTGGGCAGGCAGGAGGAGAGCAGGGATCTTCAGCCCTGGCCTTCTTGGCCTTCAGCCTCCAGGTGACCCCGAGCTGGGGCCAGGGTAAAGAAGAGAGGATTTTTCAGACTCTGGGTGGGGACTGCCAAAGCCAATTAGGGGCGTCAGACAGACGGCAGAGTCCAGCAACCCAGCAAACCGACACGGTGGCCAATGGAGGGGCCGGCTTCTCTTGACCTTAAACCTGAATGCTCCTGCCCACATCTGCAGCTAAATAAACCAAGTAAATCATGCTGGCAGATAGATAATTAAATAATTATCAGGCACTTAATAACAAGGAGTGGGTGTTCTGAATTACCATATTAGACAGTGTCTTTGCGGACTAATTGTTGCATTACATCAGAGTTACTCATTCATTATTCTTGTCATTTCGGGTGATAATTTGCACTTTAGGAGACAGCGACAATTTTAGCAGGCAATTAGAGACGTGTCAGGCCTGGCCCCGTGAGTTACTGTCACAATTATTGCCTTTTTTCCAGTGTCCTCATTTGCAGCCGTGTATTTAAGGGGATTTGGGTAATTCCAGGCCTGGGCAAAACAACCAACCCACGGGATCGTGGCGGGGCGAGGACACGGCCGCCACCACTGTCAGAACAAGGGACTGCTTCTTATAAGTGGAGGTGCCAGTGCTCGTCCAGCGGGATAAACTGAGTGCAGCTTCTGCCAGAAACCACCTACAGTCTCTGAAAACTAGGGCTGCTCTCCCCAGTACTCCAGAGGAGAAGGAGGCCTCCTGCTCCTCCCCAGGGCTCCTCATCACCCGCCTGCCCCAGCCCTTTGTCACCGCTCCCCTGACCCTTTGTGATGGGTTCTTCTGTAGGCTTTGGGGAGGTAGAGGACACGAGAGAGAAGAGGAACATCTTAATGGTGTTTTTCATCTTCTGTGTTTGCGGGTGCTTTGTCAGTCTTCAGGCCTTGTGGACCCAGAGAGGGACTGCCCCTCCCAGAGTTAGCTAATTCCTAGCAAGAGCAAACAACTTGCCTGGAGCATGCCTTTGGCCTTGATAGGCAGACGGACCAATCTGAAGTCCATAGCCCCATCCGCCTGGTTTTATCAGGCTCCTGTGGTCCAGGACTAGTTCCCTGCCTGGATCACCCCAGAGTCAGCTGTCACAAGACTGAGGACCAGCCCGAAAGCCCAGGGTCTGCCGAAATGAATCAAATCAGTAATCCTAAATGGACTTACTCTTCCTTCTCACTGAAACCACAGTCAGGTCCCTCGCCTGTGGTCTTGGGTGGCTCCTTCTGCCTCCCTGACCTACCCCTGGTGCCTCCCTCCTCTTGGGGACTGTGAGCAGTGACCTCTGTCTTCAATGGCAGCCGCCTGTTGGTCTGTGGACCTCAGCATGCCTAAGGAAACAAAATCTGGGGTGAATTTTAAAGCAGAAGGGAAGGCAGGAGAGAGGGAAGAGAACTGAGGAAGGAGGAAGGAAAAAAAGAGAAGGGAATGAGAAGAGGGAGAGATTAAGGAGAGGAGGAAGAAGAAAAGAAGAGGAAGAGAAAGGGAGAAATCCGGTGGGAGGGCGGGAGGGCGGGAGGGCGGCTGAGTGGGGGAAGAACAGCGGAAGGGAACCGGCCCATGAATGTTCTATCTGAAAGTAACCCCCCCCCCCCAGCGGAAGGGAACCGGCCCATGAATGTTCTATCTGAAAGTAACACCCCCCCCAGCGGAAGGGAACCGGCCCATGAATGTTCTATCTGAAAGTAACACCCCCCCCCAGCGGAAGGGAACCGGCCCATGAATGTTCTATCTGAAAGTAACACCCCCCCCCCAGCGGAAGGGAACCGGCCCATGAATGTTCTATCTGAAAGTAACCCCCCCCCCCCCCCCCCCATGGCTCAGACTGTTTACTTTTTGGTGAAATCCAATGTCTGGGTTCATTTAGCTACGGTCGAGTCTCTTGACCCTGGACAACTTGAGAACAGACAGTGTGCATCAGTGACTCCGAAAGAGGCTTTCAGAAAATATTTTTCACTGGCTACATGGTGGGAGTCAAGAAAAAAAGAAAGCACTATTCAACCCACACACAGGACACGGTAGGCAAAAGGCAGGTTTCAACCTCAAACTGGCTGCTTCTCAGCTCTGTCCTTAGCAATTAGGGAACAGACACTGACGTGGCCAGGTTGGGCATCCCTGTTCCTTGGGTTGGCTTTGGAAAGAGCTATCAGCCCAGGACACACTGGCCTCCAGGAGGGAGGGCCCCCCTCCAATGGATGTGTCAGGTCATCCGCCCCCCTCCAGAAGCAGGCAGATTCAGTGGGTTTGGAGTCTGGGCTCAGCCACTTGCTAACTGCGTGACCTTGGGAAGGTGGCATCTCTGAAATCTTAATTTTCTCACATTAAAGTTTCGAGGGTAGTAGTCATGGCTGAGCTCTAACAAAATGAAACTAAGGATGGAGCATAGAAACTGGGATATAGCAGCAAGGAATGACTCACCAGCGGGGGCTACACTTTTCATTTTAATTATTTTAAAATTGAATTATTATGTGGTCCTCTAGCCCTGCATGGCTTTGATCTGGACCCATCATCTCCCTGGACCTCTAGGGTTGTAAGACTATTCTCTTATCTGGACTGGCTCCCACTGGTGCCAGGTAGAGCCTTCCTGAGATGGTTCCTCTGAGGTCCCCATGTTGCCCTGACCTCACCCCTTAGGGCATCCTGTTACATGTCCCTTCCCCAACTGGGAAGAAGAAAGGAGCATCCACCAGAGGTGCCCAATAGTCTCTGCAGGTCAAGCCCTTAATGTTCAACAAATTTCATCAAAAGTTCATGGGAACTTCTGAAGTAGCTTAAATGATTCCCATTTTACAGATGAAGATACAGAGGCTGAACCAGCCTGAGTGGGCTCCTCAGGGTGATACAGCCAGCAAATGGCAGAGCCATGCCATGAACTTGACTCGCCACTTTTTTGCAGCCCTTCCCACTCGCTGGGACACAGTATCATGAGCATGTGCTGTCATCCCACAGAAAAGCAGCTCCAGGAGCACAGCTTTGGACATATTTCTGCAGCAAGACTGGCTTTATGCAACCAAGCGCTTTCTTCAAGGATCTTACAAATTCCCTTTGGAGGAAAACACAAACAATTGAAAAGCAAAAGCAATTGGAGACAATGCATCTATCTATCTATCTACCCATTTATCTAAATATAAAACATACACACACATATATAAAATACATACACACACTACAGTTGACCCTCAGACAACACTGGCTTGAACTCTGTGGGTCCCCTCCAAAGCACGAGTTTTTCAATAAATACAGTAGAGCACAGTAAATGTGTTTTCTATTCCTTATGTTTTTCTTAAAAACATTTTCTCTAGCTTACTTTAAGAATACAGTATATAATACATACAACACATAAAATATGTGTTAGTTGATTATCTATGGTGTTGCTAAGGCTTCTAGTCAACAGTAGGCTAAGAGTAGTTAGGTTTTTTGGAAGTCAAACCTATACATGGATTTCCGACTGTGCAGGGGGTCGGTGCCCCTCAACCCGGTATTGTTCAAGGTCAACTGAGATGTATACTTGGGTGTACATATATGCACAGGCTAAATGGAGTTAATTAAGTGAAAATAGCAGTAAATCTGACAGCCTCAGATTAACACAATGGTCCAAACTGTAGGAAATATAGTATTTTGAAAAAGAATAAATCCAGCCAATTATAGATTTATGTTGATGCCAGCACAGTTACCACAGTTTTACAATAATCATTGATCAATCACGGTTTTATGACAAAACTGTAATTTTCATGTGTTGCTCCCTCACCTCAAATTTTCCTCGTTTGCTTAATTCCCAGAATGAGATTCCGTAAATCTTTCCCTCCACGATATTAAGGAGATAATAAGAACGCCATGTAAGATTTGCTTATGGTTTAAACCACAGTTGCAAATGATTTATAATTAGGGCCAAATCTAAGACAAAACATTATTAAAGTCAAAACCTGCTGTAAATTGGCCCGGTCTGCTTGGGCCTTTAGCAATTTATTGGGGTTTAATGACAGTATTTCCTCTGGTGAGATCCAAGGGGTCAGCTGATATCAAGGGGAGATATTTATGAGTAGGGGGATGCTATGGAAATCATGGGGGTGTCCCTGGTGCCATCAGCCCGGAGGAGACATCACTCCATGGACCATCTTCAAAGGCAAAACCCTCAGTGTGGGATCTTCAGGCAAGGTGCCCAGAGATGAAGGGCCCAGAGTCTACCATGTTCTTCCTGTGGGCTGATGGCCTTAGAGTTTTCAGTTTGAGAAGGTATTTGGAATAAGTCCAGACATTAGCGAGTCATTTGTGCAACATGTGTTTACTGAGCACCTACTATGTGCCTGATATTGGGGGTACAGTGATTAGCAGTGAATGCAGAGGCCTGGAGAGGACAGTGTCCCCAGCAGGATCCCAGTGTGATGGAAGCAAAATGAGCAAGGGGAAGAGAAGAGGAGTCAGGCCCAACTAATGCACTGGGAGGACCTTGGCTTTCACAACAGTGGGGAGGCCCCCAGAAAGCCTAGCATTTTAAGAATGATTTTTCAGGCTGCAGTCTGGAGAACAGACTGTAGGGGGTAGAGGGGAAAAAGAAAGGTGATATGCGAGGGTTTCCTGTCCTCCAGGTGTGAAAGGAAGGTGGCTCCAACCAGGGGGTCATGGTAGAGATGAGAGAGACAGTTGCATCTGAAATAATTTTTGTAGTTGCCTTGACAGGTCTTGTTGACAAATTGGATATTGAGTGTGACGGGAAGACAGGAGTCTAGTCTGAGTCTTAGGTTCTTGGGTTGAGCAGCTGGGTGTGCAATGGTGCCATTTCCCGAAACAGGGAAGACTGGGTTGCCATGACAGGTTGGAGAATGGTGGTACAGCATCAAGACTTTGGTGATGGATGTGTGAAGCTTGAGATGCCATTAGCTTGTCCCCATGGGGATGTCAAGACAGCAGGCAGATATATGAGTCTGGAGTTTAGGAGAGAGGTCAGGCTGGAGATATAAATTTTGAAGGCATGAGCCCAAGGATGGTTTTAAAGCCATGAGATCACCAGGAACTGGGGACAGATATAAAAGGAGATCTGTGGGCTGAGTCCTAGAGACTGCAACATTCAGATGCTGGGAGAAAGAAGAAACATCCAGTATGGGACATTGAGAAACTGGTGTCAGGGACACAAGAAGAAATCCAAGAGAATGTGATGTCCTAAGAGTGGAGTCAAACGTAGGGTGAAGCCATCAGGTATATCAAAGACTACCTAGAGGTCAACAAAATGGACGATGGAAGCTGACCACTGCCTTTAGAAACATCGTGGTCATCAATGACCTTGACATCAAGAGTTTTGGAATTCTTGGATCACACTTTGGCATTTCATCAACCTTCACGCAGACATTCCAAGAACCAGTGGCATGGAAATCGCATCCTTTCTTGGAGATATGCCTTGAAGGAACGTCTTCCCCTGCTTCACAGCTGCCTGCATGGGCACCCATGGGTGGTATTTTTTCTAGAGAAGCACCAAGGAAACCTGCTTCTTTTGAGCAACTGAATTTTTTATCTCTAAACATCTGGAATCTGATTTTCTTCTTTGTTTGGCCACCAGTAGCCCTGCACCTGCACAGTGACAGTGTTTTTATGTGTCAAACTGACTCTTGGCTCTGTTTTATTTTTTTATTCTCATTTTCCCTTTGCCCTGGTTACTTTGTCTACATTATTTTGATCCTCCTCTAATGTACATATTTTTCTTTAACATGTAATTTTGGTGTGTAATCACTGCAAATCTTTCTGGAATCATAACAGGAGAGCACACGCCAAATGTTATGACTGTTTCATAGATACCACTGGACCTTATGAACCCGCATGCATTATGATGGAGAGAAATGTACCAGGGCATGGAGCCAGGGGACATTTATTCTAGTTCTGGCTCTACCATTAAATAGCTACATGACTCTGGCAAATCAGTTCCCCTCTCTGAGCTTCAGCTTCTCCAACAATCAAACATGTGGTTATATTTACGGTTAACAAACATGAGGCATATATACACTGGCCATCACCTAGCTACATAGCAGACATCACTAATCAATAAGGCAGTCTTTGGCATTGAGTTATACAAGACATCAGAATCCTTCTTAACACCATACTTCAGGCTAGAGCTACCAAATAATAGAAGTGGCTAGCTGAATGAGGTCTTCTTGCATTATAGGATGAAAAATTGTCTGGGAATGAAAACGACTGCAGCCCTTGAACTGGGACAGTAGGAATATCCCCTCCTCCCAACTGAGAGTTTGCATGATGCCACTTTTTACAAAAGAACTATGTTTGTACACATTTTTGCTAACCAAGAGAAACCTCAAGAAGGATTTCACTTTTATGAAATGATAATTGCTTTTTTTGCCTTACATCATTTTGGATGATGGGAGGTTCTGTAAGAATGTTCTACTTTCAGGTAGTGGAGGGGGGGCTATGTTTGTAGTTACATTCCATTGCCCCCCAAGAAAAAAATTTCCAAGGCAGAGGGGGTAGGAAGGCTCTACAATAATTATAGGGTACACTTTGTTTATCCTAGCATTTGCCATCTGATATCTTACCAAGAATTTTTGGACCATACCTTCTACCTATTTCAGATGAGATCTCAGGACATAAGGTTCTGCACATATCTCGTGCTTATTCCCAATGGCAGTGATTTGTCTTCTAAAAAGATAATTTCATTATATTTTTCTTCAAAATAAAAATAAGGAAATAACCAAAGGTTTTTGCTTAGTTGGCCCTTCATATATCTAGGGGGGAATCCTTTTTTAAATGGACAATCTGGGTAATTAATTTTTTATGAATTAATTGATTAAGAAAATTCCCAGTCACGTCTATACAACTGAGTCCACGTCTGCCTCTGTTGTTTCTCCTGGATTCAGGGAACCCCTACCCCGTGGTTCACACAGCCCTAAGATTTTTCTAATTCAATAGCGCTACCCGTTAACTAATGTCAGGATTCCCATTTCACAGCTGAGAAAATGGAGGCTCAAAGAGGTGAAGGGACAAGACCAAAGTATTCTTGAAAATCTTCTTCCACAACATCTCTGATGTTGTGAAGTTCTAATCATAAAGTTCTTGTAAGAATTCTGGTTCCCTACCTTTGTTTCTGAAATACCAGTCAGAACTTGCTGATGGCTTCAGCAGAAGGTACACGAAGGTGTCAGAGAGAAGGTGAAACTTCCTACATTTATCCACTTCCTTATTTAATCACAGGGCAACCAGTGAGGTAGGCACCGTCGTGATACCCCTTCTACAGATGGGAAGACAAAAGTCTGTCTTGTCCAAGGCAGGGATTTGAACCCTGTGTGGAGGACACCTCAAATTCTTTCTTCGGTGATAAACCACGGCTTGGGATGGAACACAAGGAGTCATCACTCCTTTTTAGACATGAAAATGAAAGGATAAGCTGGTTTTGGGGATTTCCAAATGTGGACCCTTTTAAAATTCACAGGCACAGATGCTGGGGGTGGAGGGAGGGAGCCGGCCAGAGGGAAAGACATGGTGTCAGACGGCTGTTTGCATATGAGGATCTTGGCCTCCTGGAGCTGGTGACAAGTGGGTCACCAGGCTCTGCAGACAAAACTGCTTTTGAGGGGATACACTCTGGGCTGGGCACTATTGACAATACATCTTGCTTGAATGAACAAATGAATGAATGAATGAATGAATAACTGTTTTGTTACTGCTTGTTTCCCACTCCATATTGTCAGACCAAACTCTAGTTAAGTATCCTGTATGCTGCATCTTTCAGAAACTTCTTTGCAAGATAGTGCCTTAAACATTGTGCCTACTCTTCCCTCCAGAGCTCTAAAGGTGCCAATAACCAACACCCACCCCTCCCATATCTCCACCCATTTCTGCCTCTGGAGCTGTATCCAAGGGATTTGCTGCAGCAGCAGGAACTGGCTGACAACACAATTCTTCCTGTTTCCTGGGAAAGCCTTTATTTTGCTTTGTTCTGCACTTGAAAGTGAGCATGCACAAAACTGTCAAGAAAGGTTCCTTCAGTCTGGGCTGTTTGGGACACAAGGCATGTTGGGCTGGGTGGGGGAGAGGGAAGGAAGCCAGCTGTGGGTGCGAAGAGGCTGGATTTAAGTCTGTCCTCACTGTGTGACCTTGGATATGTCAATGGCACCCTTGAAATCCAGGGTAGACTATTTCTCAAATCAGGGAGCCTGCATGAGATGCTCCTGGGATCTTTTCTAGGTTAAAAGCATGCATCTTTGTAAATTCACAAAGAGTGCCGTGCACGGAGCAGCAGCAGAATAAATTCTTGCCGGTCTCGATTTCCCAAACAAGCCAACCCATCCCTGATCCTTTCCTGAGTGCATCTTTTGGGAGAGGCAGGAGAGAGGCCACTGGGTCCCTCAGTTTACGATTGGGGAGGTGAAGGTGCTGTAAGGTGACAGAAGAAGGACTTCAAGATAATGAGAGATTGCATCAACTTTCCCCAGAGCTGTTTCTGGTTCTGGAAGCTAGCAAAACTAAAGCGGTGGGGTGGGGGTGGGGGTGGCGGAAAAAAGAGGTATTTATTTTAGAACTGTATGGGAAGCAGGAGGAGTGTCCACTGGCTGAAATGCCGCCTTCTCCTGCGGGCTAACAGTGTGGGCGACAGCCCTCACATCCAAATGAGGGAGCGATTAGACCGCTTGCCTCTGAAGATGGATTTCTTTGGTTGGGGGAGCCGGTTGGGGGCTGGGCTGGTGTAGAGGGGACGGCAACATTAGGCTTTGGCAAGTTAATTAGGGTTCAGGAGTCCAGCCAGCGGGGAGAGAGGCTTGATTTGCATAAAGCTCATTTACATAATGTTCTTCACAAATTGTGCAGCCAGAAGGCTGCGGGGCTGGCAGGGAGGGGGAGGCGGTTAGCGCCTGAGGCGGCAGCAGCCTAAGGGGGAAGGGCGAGGCCCCAGAGTTGGGGGGGCACACTCCCTCCTAACCCCCTTGCCTCTGGGCGCTGCTAGCAGTCTCCACCTTTGCCCACCCTGCATCCTCTTTCCTTGTGGCCTCCCTGCTCCACTGTGTACCTGCCCATGCCACCTGCCCCATCCCACCTCTAAAGTGTCTCTATGATCCCCTGCTGCTGTCTCTTGCTTAAAACCTTTCCATACCACCCTCGGGATTAAGTTCTAACCCCTTGGCCAGCCTGGTGGTCTAGCCCCTTCCTGACCCCGTCTTTCTCTTGTTCCCTCTCCCCACCTAAAGGGAAGGGGTCCTGGGTCCCTGCATTTGGCTTTGCTCTTGGAAGTTTTTGCTCTTGCTGTTACATGTCTTGAAATACTCTGCCCACAAAGGCCAGCCTCTTTGTGGCATCCTCCTGCCCCCCTGTTCCAAGCCCCCTGCTCTTGGGGACATTTTCTCCCATCGCTGCGTCCTCCTCAAGTGGACTGAAGCCCCTTTTTGTGTGGCCAGAACTTGTCACACGATATAGATGTAGACTCCAGGGAGGGTCTCTTTCCTCATCCGTCTCTGACTTCTCCAGAAAAGAGATTTGCTTGACACATCCCGGTATCCCGCTGGGCAGGGACAAGCAAACAGCAGGTGCACAATAAATGTTGACCTGGATGAATGAAATTGGCCATCTCAGAGATTGGAAGCAGGTTCCCTCTTTTCTGCCTGAAAAGAGCCAGGCTCGCCCTTTGAATTTCTCTTTCCATGTTCTTTCTTGCCTTAACCATTAGCCACTGCTGTGTCTGAGCTGCAGCGGACAAGAAGGCACCCAGCAGAGTGTGGTGGTCTCTGAGCCAGACCCTTCACTGATGGTGGGATCATAAAAGTTGGATAGATGGGGAAAGGGGCATCCCAGGCTGGGCGAAGGGCACATGCCAAGGCAGGGAGGTAGGAAAGTGCACAGAATGTTTTGGAACATGGTAAGGGAGTTCAGGGGTTGGGGCTGCAGCTGAAACAAGAAAAATTTGGTGAGCCTCAAATTCTGAGTTGAAGTAACAGTAACTGCTCTAGTTTTGTAAGCCTCTGATAATGTGCGATGCAGGACGAGAGAGAAAACTGTGTGTCTCCCAAGCACCTACTCCCTGTGCCACTGAACACATGACTTCCTTTGACAGCCTCGCACTGGAGGTAGTATTCTCCCCAGAATTACCAGTTTGGTGGAGAGGCAGACTAGAGGCACTTGCCTGAGCTCTCCAGGCTGGTAAGTGGTAAAGCGAGAATTTTTTTTTTTTTTAAGAATTTTATATGTTTATTTGACAGAGACACAGGGAGAGAGGGAACACAAGCAGGGGAAGTAGGTGAGGGAGAAGCAGGCTTCCCGGCCAGTAGGGAGCCTGATGTGGGGCTCATTCCTAGGACCCTGGGATTACGACCTGATCTGAAGGGAGCTGCTTAGTGACTGAGCCACCCAGGCGCCTGGTAAAGCAAGACTTTTGAATCCAGTTTCAAATCTGGGCCAGCCTTTTGAATTGGATTTACTTGTGTTTTAGAGAAATAACGTAAAAGAGGAGAGAAAGAAGAGAGGGGCAGTGAGGGAGGCAGGTAGATTGGCAGAGAGAGAAAGTTGGTAAGGGAGGGGGAGAGGGAGAGGGAGAGAGAGGTGGGGGGAGGGAAGGGAAGGAGGAGGCATCAAAGGGGGGATGGCTCCGAAGATCAAAAGGAGGAAAGTCACAGGTGTCCATGGCCCCAGAGCACTCTAGGGATGCTTCTTGCTCTAAGACAGCTAGCTGTCTGATAGAACTTTCTGTGATGATCTAGAGCTGCCGTTGGAGGAGACAGTCACTAGCCTTATGTGGCTACCGAACACTTGAAATGTGGCCAGTGCATCCGAGGAACTGAATTTTAATTGCATTTAAATTTAAATTTGAATAACCATGTATTTAAATTCATTACCCTAAATTTAAATGTGAATAGCCATCTGAAGGTAGTGGCCACAGGATGGGAGAGTGCATTTTTTAAGAATAGTCTTTATTTATTTTTTTTTTTTAAATCAAAGTCCTGGCTTGGGTTTTCTTCCGGTCCTTCTGGCCTCCCAGGCTGAATCAGGCACCCCTAACGTTTCTCTGTCTCATGTTCCTGGACATCCCACCCACACCGAGGTTTAATTTTAGCTGATTCTCTCTCAAGGACAAAGTATATATTTTTATTTAAATTTATGTTGCCTGAACCATTTCCAAGTTTCACTTTTAGAACCTGTCAATATTAGTGACATGTGGCATTTTAGGTACTTTTCTGCTGGTGGGGCCTAAATTTATTGTCATTTTATGTCAGTCGGCAAAATGCACAAAATGCCAGAAGTGTTATAAACAGAGACGATTTATGTTCAGGTTGGGGTGAGGTTAAGAGAATGAATATAATCCGTTTTTTTTTTTTCCCCCAGAGACTTTTATGTGAGTGTGCAAGGCCAGCAGGTGCAGATTTGATACTCAGTGGGAAGTCTTTTCCCAGCAACAGGAGATGGCAGATGGAGACAGGGGCCCAATTACAGCGTCTCTGGACCGATCACGCCATGTCCTGCTGCGTGGATACTAGCTTCTGGTCCCAGGCACTCAGCATGGGGCTGTGCACACTGTAGGTGTTCAGTGAAAGCTCGTGGAAGAAAGGATGGAGACAGGGAAGGAGACATCGATGGGCATCCTAAAGACTCCCCCAGTCAGTCTTTTGGAACTTTGTCACACCTTGGCTCAAAACCTTCAATGCCTCTCTAGCACCTTTGAGTTCTGGCTTGCTAGGTCCTTCAAGATCTGGCACCTGCAGGTGTCTCTGGCCTCATCTTCTCAGCAAGTTTCATGTTCCTTCTCCTGCTTGCCTTTGCATGTGCTGTTCCTATAGCTGGAAGGGCTCCCTAGTTTTCTCCTCTGTTGTTCTTCAGTAGCTGGCTCAGAGTCCTCTGTCCTTTCCGACCCTCACCCCTCTATCCCCGCCAAGGGTGGATTGCTCCCTCTCTGAGAAATCTCCTGGACTATAGCTATGCCTTTCCTGGAGGACTTTTCATGTTGCCTTGTCTGCTTTGCTTCTTTGTCGCCCCCAAAAGATCACGTGCTACTTGAGGGCATGGTCTGGGGAGTCCTGTTCCTCTTATCCTGGGCCCATATGAAGAAGCTGACGACAAATGAAAGGTAACTGGGTGATGGAACCAGTGGGTGCCGGGTGGGCGGGTTCTCAGTGTCCCCACTGATGCCTTAGGATTCCACTGTACTGAATCTACTGTCAGTTACCACTGTGCATGTGCTTCCCAGTTTCCAGACAACACAGCTCTTGCCTTTTGCCTCCTGTTCTTCGTCCTTGCAAGTCTATGCCTTTACAGATTTCCCTCATCGTCATTTTATTGGGTTTTATGCCATCGTCACTGGATGTCAGTAACAAATGAAAGGCTAGTCCTCTGTTAGACTTGGAGCAAACTGCTTCCCTCTCTCGGGTGTCTTATTCTTCTTCTGTGAAATGAGGGTGGTGGGCTGGATGAGTCCTAGGATCCAGCCAAAGTCCAAGAGGGTGACAGTGCTGGTCACACATGTCAGGGGATCCATGAGCAGGGGTTTAGATTTTACATGACAGCAGCTACTCCCTGTGGTCCTCCATTCCCACCAACTCCCCTCTCCTGCAAATTCTCTTTCTGCTGTCTGTGTCCTTCCACCCAAACTCTACTGTGGGTGGAAGGTTCTGAGGTTTCTTCTTGTCCAATCCATGGTGATAGCATCTGACACTTGTCCAGTTCTGAATCTTATCTAGGACTCTCTTCCTGACTGGTAGTCTTTTGGCAATGCAGTGAGACCTTGAATCTCATTTTATAGGCAACAAGGCTAAGAAAAAAGAAGAGACTTGCCTGGGGTCATGGGGTAAGTCAATAAGGAGCCAAGTGGTGATCTTGGTCTGGCTGACCTTCACCCTGGTGTATCCAGCATCCCGCCCCCGGTGGATGCTCAGTCCACATTTATCCGCCGCAGGAGGCGATGGCCCTTGAATGGGGTCATTCAGGAGCACAGATGTGGCCATAAGGCAAGAACCGTCGAATAAAAAAATGAATTAAATGTTTTCAAGACCCATCTATATTCCATACAGCACGTATTAGTAGTTCGTGCCTTTTTATGGGTGAATCATATTCCACTGGACAGACAGACCACTCTTTGTACGTTCATCTGTTGGTGGATGTTTGCATTATTTCTGCTTTCTGGCCCTTGGGAATAATGTTGCCACGAACATTCGTGTACTAGTATTCAACTGAGGCTCAGTGAGAGTGACCAGACACAGAAGGTTGCCTATTGTATAATCCCATTTATAGGAAATATCCAGAATAAGTAAGTCCATAGAGACAGGAAACAGGCCAGTAGTTGCCAGGGTCTAAGGGGAGGAAGGAACAGGAGTGACTTTTTTTTTTTTTTAATCATTTTAAAAATAATATTTTATTTATTTGTTTGAAAGAGAGAGAAGAAGAGGGAGCACGAATAGGAGATGGGGCAGAGGGTGAAGCAGACTCCTTGCTGGGATCATGACTTGCACCAAAGGCAGGCGGCTTAACCAACTGAGCCATCCAGGTACCAGGTACGGCCAAATGACTGTTTACTAGTGCATGAGCTTTCTTTTTGGGGGTGGTGAAGTTGGCTACTCCATAGAGGTGGTGTTTGCATAACACTGGAAATGTGCCAAATGCCCCTGGATCAGACACATAAAAATGGTTACTTTTATGTTATGTGAGTTTCACCTCAGTAAGACAATTCATTAGGAAAGGCCTCAGGCAAGCACCTTCCCTCCCCGCTCCAGGTCTCCCTCCTTCTCTCTCCCTCCAGCCTTCCCTCCCGGCCTGTCCCTGACTCTGGGAGTCCCTCCCCTCTTGCACTCTCTGAATTGATTTTTCTCACTCATCTTGGCAGGTTAGTGATCACCGTTCTCAGCAGAAACTCCTTCCATTTCATTACCCCTGGTGAGAAATGCAGGGCCGTGGGGGGGGGGGTGGGTAAGGACCTTGTTTTCCTCCCTCTCTTCTCTGTATCAGGTGGGACCAGGGAGTTTCCGCACTCGGCGCCTGGAGGAGGGACGTCAGTGGAGCCAAACCGGGGGAGACCTCTTCTTTGTTCTTTTGGGGCTGCAGGGTCCTGGCCCAGGGCAGCTTTCCAGCCCCCTCCCTTTCTCTACCCTCAATCAACCCGGCATCTTGAGGGCCTCCCGTGACTTGCAGAGCCCATTTCTATGCATTGCTCCATTTACTCTTCACACCACTTCTAACAGGTTGGGACTGCCACCTCCCTCTTACAGGTGAAGAAGTGAGGCTGGGAGATACGGAGCCACTTGTGAGACACCTGGGAATGAGAAGCAGGTCCATAGTTTCTGGCAAGATTTTCTCAGACTGGGTCAGACTTGCTTAATTAAGGGTGGTTCCATCTGTCTTCCTGCCCTGGTGTGGTCCTGGCAGAAAGAGCTTGGCATTAGTGATGCTATGGACTTGGGTGCCGATCCCAGCTCTGCTGCTTACAGGCCATGCTGCTCTGGGCAAATTGCACTATCTCCCTGGCTGAGCCGTCCATCTGAGAGGGGACAGAGCTGGCTGAGAACGAGCTCCTAAGACTGGGAAGCTTTGTAATGCAACCCAGGACTTCTCTGTTGCCAGCAGGGGGACCCAGGGGAGGATGTGTCTCTTCTTTGGGGCCTTCCTTATTCCCCACCCTCAAAGCATGCTTAGGGATAACACCTGTCTCTCTGTATTATTGCAAGACTCATGATCTAGCCCCCCAAGCAGTTTTGAATACATGCCTGGCATGTGAGCAAGTGTTTAATAAAATACCCTCAAATGTAACAATATCATTACATTTCACTGGCTCTAGGATGCTCCCACAAAGGTAAGATGTGACCTGAATTCACAGATGCTAACATGGGGGGAAGAAAGAGTACTTAGAATCAAAAACACCCTCCAAGAGTGTGGTGGTCGTTCTGTGTGAGGCAGAGGGCTAAATGCCTAAGGTACTTTCTCCTATTGAATCCTGATAGTATTCCTAAAATGTCAGGGTCTATCTGCACATTAGATAGGGGGAAAATCTGAGGCTTAGGGAGGTTGAGGTCACTTCCTCTCTGTTATATAGTTTGTAAGAGGTGAGGCTAGGATCAAATCATGTCTGTCCACTACCAGAGCCAAAGTGCCAATAAAAAAAACAAATGTGATGTGATCATGCTCTGCAAACTACATAGTTACAGCCCTATGTAGGGCGAAAGACAAAATAATAATAACAACAGTACCAATAATAATAATAATAATAATAATGTCTACTATGTGGGTGATTTGGTTTAATCCTGGCAACAGCTCTGTTATAATCCTTACTTTATACACAAGAAAACTGAGGCTCAGAGAGGTGAAGCAACTTACCTTAGGTCACACAGCCAGGAAATGGTGATCCTTAGGAGCTCCGGAGTGGACTTCCTCACACATCACCTGAAACTGGGTGCAAGGAGATTAACTGGAAGGATCTTCTCAACGCGGTGTCCTCCCGACAGACCCCTGCCCCACCCAGACTCTAAGCTGTGAGTCCACTGGACTCCCACCCACTTTTCTGTGACTTTTCTGCCCTCCGTCACTCTCCCTGCCTGTTGGGACTGGGGCTGGGGCGGCGGGTAGGGGGAGAGAGTGCGCCGTATGCAGATTGCTCCATTAAAATTTTATGTGGATTCAAAAATTCAGTGTTGATTCCAGTGACGCAAATAGGTATGAAAATTCTGAGGAAGGCACACTCATTGTTACCGAAATCAAATGGTTGAACGGCCACTAATGAGGCAGACAAGGAGCCTTGCTCAGCCTCTGAGGGTTGGGGGAGACAAGAGGAGCAATCGCGCTACATTATTCATACCCTCTTGTTTGAGCTTCAAATCTCAAGGAGGCTCTGGAAGGGGAAGGGAGAGAGGGCAGAGGCGGTGGAGGGAGGGGTGGGAAGAAGGCCGGTGACTAATTGACAACCACTCACAAAACCCCCTCCCCAGGGCACTCCTCTTCCAGCTCATTTTCAGCTCCGGCCCGAAAGCACCTGCCACAGCGCCTGGATGTTCCCCATGTCCCTGTGTGTGAGTCTGAGATGCTGAAGGACAGCAGGGACCTGGCTTCGGGGGCTGGCTCTGTGAGCTTGGGCTGGTACCTAAACCTCTCTGAGTCTCAGTTTCTTCCCCTGCAACATGGGGCGGCCAACCCACGGCTCTTCTTACCTACTCTGAGGGGAAGGGGGATCTCTGAGGTTCAAATGCTCCATTGCAGTGTTCTCAAATGTGACGCATATAGGAATCACTCAGGGGTCTTGCTGGAATCGGCGTTCTGATCAAGCAAGTCCGGGGGGGCTGAGATTCTGCATTTCCAGCCAGCTCTCAGGCAAGGCAGGTGACGGATGACAGACCACCTTTCAAGAAGCCAGTAAAGCCATCAAAATAGGAAAGTGCTTTGTAGAGTCGATCTGCTGGTCCAAAGTCTTTTTGTGCATTAGTATCTCTGAGGTGTTTATAAAAACTCAATGTCCATCCTCATCCCTCTAGGGCCAAGTTTAACTGGCTGTGGTTTTAAGCACCACACCCCTTGATTCTTAGATGCAACCCAGACTGTTGCCATCCTTATTACTAATACTCTTCTACTGTTTAGCCCCCTCATATTTCCTGCCCATTTTGCAAGACCCTCTCTCCCCCAATTCCCCTACAGCATTCAATCCCACCACGCATGAATGCTTAAGGGAAGGCATTTCTCCCTTTTCATCGAGCAAAACTGTTGGCAAGAATAAGCTTGAAGAACCAATCCCTCTCTCTGAAAGGGATGAGATGTTGCTCCCCATGGGATTGACCTCCCTCCAGGTTCGAAAGATGCACTTCGGGCTCACTCTCCGAAGGGGTACGTCAAGTTTGAATGGTGGGTCCCTTGGGCAGTTGCCCCTTCTGTTCTTTTGGAGACTACTGGCCCATCACAAAGACGACACGTACTCTAGCAGAAACAGTCCAGAGGAGCCATGGAGGAAAAGCCAGCTCACAAGGGAAGGGATTGATCTCTGCCAGTGAAACCTGTGTAGAATGTGCAATCCCACCATTGACCACACACCCGGCATAACGAATAAACAGGTTCCTGAGTACTCCCTGCATTTCGTAATTATTACTTGGCTATAAAAATCCCTTCTCCTTCCTGCCAACGTTATCTTAGTAAACGTTATGAGCGCTCACGAGGTTAATGCAGGGCTGTAAATCCGCGATGGGTCGAACAAGTGA
The DNA here is from genome assembly GCF_009829155.1 of Mustela erminea. Lineage (NCBI taxonomy): Eukaryota > Metazoa > Chordata > Mammalia > Carnivora > Mustelidae > Mustela > Mustela erminea. The sequence goes on along the minus strand of NC_045626.1, from coordinate 72,611,691 downwards.
GACTTGAAGAACTGTTCATAAATCTACAGGAATGGCTCCGGTTTGTTTATTTAATAAAATGTCATTTCCTAGAGATGCACAGGGCACTGTGGGGTTCACACCTTGGAGGGCGCTCAGGGAGGGAGCGAGGTGAGGTCTGCAGAGGACAGCAGGTGCTTGCACGTGGGTGTGTGCACGGTCAGTGTGCACGGGCAGTGCCAAGGCAGCAGTGAGGTCTGTCCTTGCACCAGCCATTCTGAAGTTCAGCTCCTGTGCCACTTAAGGCAGCCTGTTCTCTCGGAATTATTTAATGGGCCTCGTCTATATTTGAAACGGTGCATCAAAGCCCAGGACATGTGTAATGCTGTTTGCACAACATGAGCACCTCTCCAAGACAATCTTCTGGGATTTGTTAGGGGCGTTTTGCCCACGCTGGGCTGTTAAATCAACAAGAAGTCAGTCTTCCCACATGGTATGGAATAAAATGCTAAAAGCATGGGTATTGGAGTAAACAGACATGGGTTCGAAAAGCGGATTCATCCCTTACCCTTGGTGTTCAACTCTCTGGTCTTAGTTTCCTTCTCTGGACTCTGGAGATTGTCACCTGTGTTTTAGGGAGACATCTGAAATGCAGAGAGACAGAGTGGGCACCAAGATGGTTCTCTTTCGTCTTTCTTTCAACTGTGAGGCCACAGCACTGCAGTAACACTGAGGAGCCTTTGTTAATTAATTTTGGCTTAAGGTCATCTACAGGGCCCTCATTCTTTTCTTTTTAATGGACTTGTCCCCAGCCTGGAAATACAGAACAGGAGGGTGGGATGAATGGAAATGGCAAAGATGCTGCAGAACCAGGAATAGCATTCCTCCCTGCTGGGGATTAGCATCCCTGAGCCTTGGTGCTAGGCATCAAGTCACTCACTGAAGGAAACAGACATGTGGTCTATTGGTAAGGATCGCAGAGTCTGGGGACCTGGGTCCAAGTCCTGACTCAAATGTTTAACCAGATGAATGACCTCTGTGGTCAGGTAATTTAACCTCTGGATTCCTGTGAAATGATTTTGACATCTGTCCTCTTAAGGTTCTGAGCATCATGTGAGCTACTCTGGGCAACGTGTTTGTATAGGCTTGGCATATTGTATAAGCTCAATAAATAACGGATTGATGCAGAGTGGAGGAAACAAGAGAGAGGCAGAAATGAGGGTGACCAGGCTGTCTTAAACACTCTTAAGTCTTAAATTGGTGCCAGTCTTACAACAGAAATGTCCCATATCCTGGGGATTCCCTTTGTCTGGGAAAAATAGACGGTTGGTTGCCCTAGCCGAAATGGATAAGTCAATGCTTGAAGCACTCTTAACTCTGGGTTTAATTTGGCCGCAGCTATTGATGATTTAATAACAGCTGGCCGATTATGGAGGCTTCATCTAAAAGACTCTAATTCCCCAAGGCTAATTGCTGAGCGTTTGATTAACCCACTGGCTCTCATTAGAATCACCTGAAGAGCTTTCCAAACATACCAATGACTGGGCCTCACCCCAGACCAGGGTTTCTCCAGCTTACTATGACTGACATATTGGGCTGGATTATTCTTTGCAGTGGGGGCTGCCGTGTGCCGTATGGGATACTGAGCAGTTTCCCCGGCCTCCACTCTTAAGATGGCAGTGGTGTTCGTCTCGTGACCACCAAAAATGGCTCCTGGGGTGAGAATATCACCCCCATTTGAAAACCTCCCTGGACCAGTTCAAGAATCTGGGTGGGGGTAGGAACTGAGCTTTGGCATTTTGTATGAAGTTCCCTGTCCCCAGCTGACCATACCTTTCACCCACGTTGTGAATGTGGGTGGATGTTGATATGTAAGATAAACTTCCAAAGGGGCTGGAGATGACCTGGGGTTCAGCTCAAGAGAACCATGGAAAGAGGAGGGAGGCAGAGACTTTATGTGACAAGACAGGTACTGAATTCCAGACCCCAAGCGTGCCCTCTTCCACCTGCTACACAGCGTAAATCTCGTCATTATACACAGATTCTTCTAGGAAGAAATGTCCGTTTGAGTTCTCTTTATGATACTTCTGGAAGGCAGTACATGACACTGTTAGGAGTCACTCATGGCTTCTTCAGGGTGGAAGCTGAGCTAGTTTGCAAAACATTTTGACACTCTGAATCATTTGATTCTCACAACTCTCAGGGGGCAGTGCAGACATATTTGTACACATTGCAGAAAATTACCTTCAGAGAGGTTAAACAGTTTTCTCAGAGTGGCACAGCTGGTTGGCTGCATAGCAGAAAGCCAAACTCAGGAAAAGTTACTGATTTCTAGTGACTAGCTGACCCTCTGTTTGGTTCCTCCTGTCCCTCAGAGGGCCAGATGCTGGTTGAAAACTGTGAAAACCCGTGTTCCATTTTGGCCAAGAAGGAAGCATTCATTGAGTGCTGCTTATAGATTAAGGCTTGTACTCATATTATGTCCTTGAATAATCCCAATGTCTCCAAGCAGAAATTGCTATAATTCTCCCTTTTGGGGAGAAGAAAACTAAGGTCTGGAGAGATAAAACAATTTGCCCAAAGTTGTGCATTTGGTAGTAAGTGAAGGAGTAAGGACTCCAAACCAGGCTTTGGGGATAGCATTCTAAAGGGATTGCTGACTATAGAGAATAAATGAAAATTTTTATATTTATTCAAGTTTGTCAGCCCTTGAAATGACAGGCACTCCATTTTTTGGTAACATTCTCAGAATTATTTAGCTCTGAGTGGAAGTGGTCACGAATCAGATGTGCCTCCCTGGCATTCTGATTAAACATTAGAGCAATCATGTATTCTCTTCTTTTTCTTTTTTATTAACATATAATGTATTATTTGCTTCAGGGCTACAGGTCTGTGAATCATCAGTCTTACACAATTCATAGCACTCACCATAGCACATACCCTCCCCAATGTCCATAACCCAGTCACCATATCCCTCCCCCACCCTCTACCCCCCAGAAACCCTAGTTTGTTTCCTGAGATTAAGAGTCTCTTATGGTTTATCTCCCTCCCGATCTCATCTTGTTTCATTTTTCCCCTCCCTTCCCCCCACAGCCCCCACCCTGCTTCTCAAATTCCTCATATCAGAGAGATCATATGATAGTTCTCTTTCTCTGATTACTTTACTTCATTTAACATAATATCCTCTAGTTCCATCCACATTGTTGCAAATTGCAAGATTTCATTTTTGATGGCTGCATAGTATTCCTGTGTGTGTGTGTGTGTGTGTGTGTGTGTGTGTGTGTGTGTGTGTACCACTTCTTCTTTATCCATTCACCTGTTGATGGACATCTAGGTTCTTTCCATAGTTTGGCTATTGTGGACATTGTTACTATAAACATTTGGGTTCATGTGCCCCTTCAGATCACTACATTTGTATCTTTAGGATAAATACCCAATAGTGCGATTGCTGGGTCATAGGATAGCTCTATTTTCAACTTTTTGAGGAAGCTCCATACTGTTTTCCAGAGTGACTGCCCCAGTTTGCATTCCCACCAGCAGTGTAGGAGGTTCCCTTTCTCCGCAGCCTTGCCAACATCTGTCATTTCCTGACTTGTTAATTTTAGTCATTCTGACTGGTGTGAGGTGGTATCTCACTGTGCTTTTCTTATGCATTTCCCTGATGCTGAGTGATGTGGAGCACTTTTTCATGTGTCTTTTGGCCATTTGGATGTCTTCTTTGCTGAAATGTCTGTTCATGTCTTCTATTTCTTGATTGGATTATTTGTTCTCTAGGTATTATATTTGATAAGTTCTTTACAGATTTTGGATACTAGAACTTTATTTGATATGTCATTTACAAATATCGTCTCCCACTTTGCCGGTTGTCTTTTGAATTTGTTGACTGTTTCCTTTGGTGTGCAAAAGGTTTTGAGCTTGATGAACTCCCAATAGTTCATTTTTGCCCTTGCTTCCCTTGCCTTTGGCAATGTTTCTAGGAAGACATTGCTGTGGCTGAGGTCAAAGAGTTTGCTTCCTGTGTTCTCCTCGAAGATTTTGATGGATTCCTGTCTCACATTGAGGTCTTTCACCCATTTTGAGTCTATTTTTGTGTGTGGTATAAGGAAATGGTCCAGCTTCATTCTTCTGCATGTGGCTGTCCAATTTTCCCAACACCATTTGTTGAAGAGACTGTCTTTTCTCTATTGGACATTCTTTCCTGCTTTGTTGAAGGTTAGTTGGCCATAGAGTTGAGGGTCTATTTCTGGGCTCTCTATTCTGTTTCATTGATCTATGTGTCTATTTTTATGCCAGTGCCATACTGTCTTGATGATTACAGCTTTGTAATAGAGCTTGAAGTCTGGAATTGTGATGCTGTCAACTTTAGTTTTCTTTTTGAACATTCCTCTGGCTATTCTGGGTCTTTTCTGGTTCCATATAAATTTGAGGATTATTTGTTCCATTTCTTTAAAAAAAATGATGGTATTTTGATAGGGATTGCATTAAGTGTGTAGATTGCTTTAGGTAGCATAGACACTTTTACAATATTTGTTCTTCCAGTCCATAAGCATGGAATGTTTTTCCATTTCTTTGTGTCTTCCTCAATTTCTTTCCTGAGTACTTTATAGTTTTCTGAGTACAGATTTTTTGCCTCTTTGGTTAAGTTTATTCCTAGGTATCTTATAGTTTTGGGTGCAATTGTAAATGGAATTGACTCCTTAATTTCACTTTCTTCTATCTTGCTGTTGGTGTATAGAAATGCAACTGATTTCTGTACATTGATTTTACATCTTATCACTCTACTGAATTCCCATATGAGTTCTAGCAGTTTTGGAGTGGAGTTTTTTTGGGTTTTCCACATAAAGTATCATATCATCTGCAAAGAGTGAGAGTTTAACTTCTTTGCCAATTCGGATGCCTTTTATTTCTTTTTGTTGTTTGATTGCTGAGGTTAGGACTTCTAGTACTGTGTTGAATGGCAGTGGTGGTAGTAGACAGCCTTGCTGTATTCCTAACCTTAGGAGAAAAGCCCTTAATTTCTCCCCATTGAGAATGATATTTGCTATGCATTTTTCATAGATGGCTTTTATGATATTGAGATATATACCCTCTATCCCTACACTGTGAAGAGTTTTGATTAAGAAAGGATGCTGTACTTTGTCAAATGCTTCCTCAGCATCTATTGACAGTATCATACGGTTCTTGTTCTTTCTTTTATTAATGTATCACATTGATTGATTTGCAGATGTTGAGCCCGTCTTGCAGCCCAGGAATAAATCCCCCTTGGTTGTGGTGAATAATACTTTTAATGTACTGTTGAATCATATTGGCTAGTATTTTGGTGAGCATTTTTGCATCCATGTTCATCAAGGATATTGGTCTGTGATTCTCCTTTTTGATGGGGTCTTTGTCTGGTTTTGGATCAAGGTCATGTTGGCCTCATAAAATGAGTTTGGAAGTTTTCCTTTCATTTCTATTTTTTGGAACAGTTTCAGGAAAATAGGTATTAATTCTTCTTTAAATGTTTGGTTGAATTATCCTGGGAAGCCATCTGGCCCTGGGCTCTTGTTTGTTGGGAGATTTTTGATGACTGCTTAAATCACCTTACTGGTTATGGGTCTGTTCAGGTTTTTTATTTCTTCCTGGTCCAGTTTTGGTAGTTTATATTTCTCTAGGAATGCATCCATTTCTTCCAGATTGTCAAATTTGCTGATTGTCAAATTTGCTGGTGTATAGTTGCTTATAATATGTTTTTATAATTGTTTGTATTTCTTTGGTGTTGGTTGTGATCTCTCCTCTTTCATTAATGATTTTATTATTTTAGGTCCTTTCTCTTTTCTTTTTGATAAGTCTGGACAGGAATTTATCAATCTTATTAATGCTTTCAAAGAAACACCTCGTAGTTTCGTTGATTTGTTCTACTGTTCTTTTGGTTTCTATTTCATTGATTTCTGCCCTGATCTTTATTATTTCTCTTCTCCTGTTGGGTTTAGGCTTTCTTTGCTGTCATTTCTCCAGTTCCTTTACGTGTAGCTCCTTTGAGGCCTTTCTTATTTATTGGAAAAGACTTGTATTGCTATATACTTCCCTCTCAAGACTGCCTTTCCTGTGTCCCAAAGATTTTGAACAGTTGTGTTTTCATTTTCATGAATTTTTTAAAAATTCTTCTTTAATTTCCTGGTTGACACCTTCATTCTTTAGTAGGATGCTCTTTAGCCTCATGTATTTGAGTTCTTTCCAACTTTCCTCTTGTGGTGGAGTTCCAGTTTCAAAGCATTCTGGTATGACAATGTGCAGGGAATGATCCTATTCTTTTGGTACCAGTTGAGATCTGATCTGTGACCCAGGATATGATCTATTCTGGAGAATGTTCCATGTGCACTAGAGAAGAATGTGTATCCTGTTGCTTTGGGATGGAGTGTTCTGAATACATCTGTGATGTCCATCTGGCCCAGTGTGTCATTTAAAGACTCTATTTTCTTGTTGATCTTTTGCTTAGATGATCTGTCCATTTCAGTGAGAGGGATGTTAAAGTCCCTTACTATTATTGTATTATTGTTAATGTGTTTCTTTGATTTTGTTATTAATTGGCTTATATATTGGGCTGCTCCCATGTTAGGGGCATAGATATTTAAAACTGTTAGATCTTCTTGTTGGGCAGACCCTTTAAGTATGATATAGTGTCCTTCCTCATCTCTTATTATAATCTTTGTCTTAAAATCTAATTTGTCTGATATAAGGATTGCCACCCCAGCTTTCTTTTGATGTCCCTTAACATGGTAAATTGCCCCCCCAACTTCAAATGTGGAGGTGTCTTTGGGTCTAAAATGAGTTTCTTGCAGACAGCGTATTGATGGGTCTTGTTTTTTCTTTTTATCCATTCTGATACCTTGTGTCTTTGATTGGGGCAGTAAGCCCATTAACATTCAGGGTAACTATTGAGAGATATGAATTTAGTGCCATTGTATTGTCTGTAAGGTGACTGTTACTGTATATTGTCTCTCTTCCTCTCTGGTCTGTAACTTTTTAGGCTCTCTCTTTGCTTAGAGAACCCCTTTCAGTATTTCCTGCAGGGCTGGTTTGGTGTTTGCAAATTCTTTCAGTTTTTGTTTGTCCTGGAAGCTTTTTATGTCTCCTTCTATTTTCAATGACATCCTAGCTGGATATAGTATTCTTGGCTGCATATTTTTCTCATTTAGTGCTCTGAATATATCATGCCAGTCCTTTCTGGTCTGCCAGGTCTTTGTGGGTCAGTCTGCTGCCAATCTAATATTTCTACCATTGTATGTTACAGACCTCTTGTCCCAAGCTGCTTTTAGGATTTTCTTTTTGTCACTGAGACTTGTAAGTTTTACTATTAGATGACAGGGTGTGGACCTATTTTTATTGATTTTGAGGGGGGTTCTCTGTAACCTCCTGGATATTGATGCTTATTCCCTTTTCCAAATTAGGGAAATTCGCTGCTATAATTTGCTCCAATATACCCTCTGCCCCCCCCCTTTTTTTTTCCTTCTGGGATACCAATTATTCTAATGTAGTTTCATTATGGTATCACTTGTCTCTCGAATTCTCCCCTCATGGTCCAGTAGTTGTTTATCTCTCCTTTTCTATGGTTCTTTATTTTCCATCATTTGGTCTTCTATATCACTAATGCTCTCTTCTGCCTCATTCATCCCACCATTAAGAACATCTATTTTTTTTTTTTCTGGTTGAGATGCATTTTTTTTTATTTTTATTTTTTTAATTTTTTATTTTTTATAAACATATATTTTTATCCCCAGGGGTGTAGGTCTGTGAATCACCAGGTTTACACACTTCACAGCACTCTAGAGCATATCATGCTTAGCGAAATAAGTCAAGCAGAGAAAGACAACTATCATATGATCTCCCTGATATGAGGAAGTGGTGATGCAACATGGGGGCTTAAGTGGGTAGAAGAAGAATCAATGAAACAAGATGGAATTGGGAGGGAGACAAACCATAAGTGACTCTTAATCTCACAAAACAAACTGAGGGTTGCTGGGGGGAGGGGGGTTGGGAGAAGGGGGTGGAATTATGGACATTGGGGAGGGTATGTGCTTTGGTGAGTGCTGTGAAGAACATCCATTTTTGATTGCACCTCATTAATACCTTTTATTTCAGCTTGGTTAGATTTTAGTTCTTTTGTTTCTCCAGAAAGGGATTTGATTTCTCAAGAAAGGGATTCCCTAGTATCTTCCATGCTTTTTTTGAGCTCAGCTAGCACCTTGATAATCATCATTCTGAACTCTAGTTCTGATATCTTACTAATCTCCATATTGATTAGCCATCCATATTGCCTCTTGTTCTTTTTTTTTGTGGTGAGTTTTTCCACCTTGTCATTTTATCCAGGTAAGAATAGATGAATGAGAGAACAAAACACTAAAAGGGTAACAATGACCCCAGAAAAATATACACTAACTAAATCAGAAGAGACCTAAGACCTGGGGGAGAAGAAAGGAGGGAAATATATATATTTATACACTAGACTGGTGAATAGAACAGAGCCACACACTTTATTTTGGGTGTATTTTGGTCTGTTAGAAGAAACTGCCTCCCAAATTAAAAAAAATATATATTTTATTTATTTGACAGACAGAGAACACAAGTAGGCAGAGAGGCAGGCAGAGTGAGAGGAAGAAGCAGGCTCCCTGTGGAGCAGAGAGCCTGATGTGGGGCTCGAGTCCAGGGCCCTGGTGGGATCATGACCTGAGCTGAAGGCAGAAGCTTAACCCACCGAGCCACCCAGGCACCCTGCCTCCCAAAATTTTAAAGAAAGAAAAACATATATATACAAAAATAAGGTAAACATGATGAAAGGATGGAATATGATGGTAAAGATGAAAATTAAAAAAGATTCTAAAAAAGGAATTGGTAAGATAAGAAGTTGGTTGAAAAAAGAAAAAAAAGAGGAAAGAATGTGATCAGGCTGGAGACTAGAACAAAGCCACACACTAGATTTAGGGTATATTTTGATATGTTAGAAGAAAGTGTATCCCAAAATTTTAAAGAAAGAAAAACTCATATGTATACAAAAAATAAGATTTAATACAATGAAGGGATAGACTGTGACTATAAGAATGAAAATTTAAAAAGATTTTTTTAAAAGGTACTGATAAGACAAATCATTAAAAAACAAAATAGGAAAGAGGAAGAACTTGAAAAAAAGGAAAAGAAAAAAATAAAATTTATAAAATTTAACTTTGAAAGATTAAGGAATCATGTGAAAAAAGCCATGAATTCTGTGTGCTGTATTCCTGTAGCTCTGAAGTTTTGTGGTTCTTATTGATTGGTGAACTTGATCTTGGCTGGATGTTCCTGCTGATATTCTGGGGTAGGGGGCTGTTGCAGTGATTCTCAATTGTCTTTGCCTGACGTGGAATTGCACCACCCTTGCCAGGAGCCAGGCTAAGTAATCTGCTTGGCTTTGCCCTCTGTTGTTTTTGTTCCCTGAATGCTTTCCCTACCACTGTGGAGGATGGGAATGAAGATGGCAGCTTCCCAGTCTCCCGTCCATAGGAGCCAAGAGCTCAGGGCCCCACTCTTCAGTGTGCCCTCAGAGGAAAGCAGTTAATGCTCCCCGTCTTCCTGGTCTCTGGCCGCACTCCATCCTCATGCAGCCTGTGACCAAGTGTTTCTATCTCTGGCACAGGGTCCCGTTTGGAGTCTCCAAACCCAGCAGATTCCTGCAGTACACTTCTGCACCTCTTCTCCCAGAGGAGGAAGGTGGATCTCACTGGATCTGCCACTTGTGGGGTCCCTGCTTGAAGAGCATTGGCCTGCGTGTGCCTCAGATCATGGTTTAAGATAACCGTGAGCTGAGAGCCCATTCCTTGGCTCCATCTCTGCAGCTAGCTTCCCTGCTCTGATACCTGGGAACTCTGCCACACTCAGGCACCTCTGGTCTTTCTGTGACCCTGTGGGTCCTGAGACCACATTTTCCCTGCAAAGCCTCCACCCCCGCTTAACCTCTGGAGTGATGTCCCTCAGTGGAGCAGACTTCTAAAAGTTCCGATTTTGTGCTCCGCTGCTCTACCGCTTGCCTGGAGCGAGCCCCCCCCCCCCGCGGTCTGTTTTCCCATGTGTTGCCTTGGATTCACTTCTCCACACGTCCTATCTTCCAGAAAGTGGTCAATTTTCTGTTTCTAGAATTGCTGCTCTTCTCTTTGATCTCCTGTTGAGTTTGTAGGTGTTCAGAATTGTTTGATAACTATCCAGCTGATCTCCTAGAACCCTACTCCTCTGCCATTTTGCTATTCCCTTTTTTTTTTTTTAGATGAAATGAGATAGGACAGAGGAAAAACAGAAAATGAAGGCTGTGTGTGTGTGGGGGGTGGGGGTGAGCTGGGGTAGTATAAGGTCTTCTTTGATTCATGAGAACAGCCATTTTCACTTTCTTTAAAAAAAAAAAAAAGGTTTTGTCTTTAAGTGTTTAACCTGGAAGGGCTCAGCCCAACTCTGTTGTGATTGGCTCTCATCTATAGGAAGCAGCTACAGGTCTTGGAGTTGAGACAGGAAGTGACTCGGAGTGAGGTCAGCAGATCTCAACTTTCTCAACATCAAGGTGAAGGGTAGTGACAATGTAATTGTGGAAAGTGATTACAAGGATCATAATAGTACAAATTGAGGGTGAGTTTTCTGACTGCGAGGAGAGGAAACATTTTAGGATTTGTTTCCTGAGAGAAATCCATCATTTTGATTTTAACTCTGGTGGTTAACACAACGTTCACTCTAATTTTAGAAATGTTCTGAGACAGGAATTGGTTGTCAGGCAGTAGGTAACTCACATTTTCTGAGTCTAAGAGTGGATACTGGCTAAAAAAGTTGTATTCAGGGAAGTCAACATCTTTAGAACCATACTAGAAATTTCTACCATAAGCACAGAAGATTCTTAACAAGAGGATCTGTGTATTAGTTGAAATATTTAGAAGTGAGAGAGAAGGGAAAAGTGGGGTTAACAGGAACCACATCTCTCTTGAGTCATAGAGGAGGCTTGGAGAATAAGATGGAGTCCATTAGCTGGAGTCAATGTTTTGGTCATGGTGGCCAGAACAGCACATGCAAAGCTGCTCTAATGTGGGACTAGAAGAAGGAGTCTAGAGTAGGGATAAAACAGATTGGATTCAATTTCTGGCTCTGCCTCTTCCTAATGGTCAGATGATATTGGATATGTTCTGACCCTGATCTGGGTCTCAGTTTTCCATTCTTGTGTTGGGTATCGGGGGAAGATGACCCATAAGCATGCTGTCAGCTGTGGTCCCTCTTGGAGATTCGGAGTGTGTGTGTGTGTGTGTGTGTGTGTGTGTGTGACTTCCATGGCACACCAAAGGCCCTTGGAGTGGTTTACGGTAAATGTGGTTTTTTACATCATCACCTTGGGAAGAGACTTTCTCAAGCCTCAGAACTGATGGTTGTTACTCTGATGCTCTTCCTTCTTTCTCCAGGGACTATGGCCTAGATTCCTGAGCAGGGAAGCAAGGTCAAGGGGCATTCAGAAGCTAGAGGCCAAGTCAACTGGTCTCTGCTATGGTCAGTCTAGGTTTGGGACACATCAGCTCCTCCCTGAACTCACAAAGCAGATCAACAGCTAAACATATAAATATTGGTTTCATCAGCCAAATTGATCCCCGAGGCCTCCTGGTGCAGTGGAAAGGCTTGGCTTTTGCAGCCAAACAGAGATATGTTTAAATGGTGGCTGTACTACTTGCTTGTGAGCAAATTGTTTAACCTCTGTAAGCCTTAGTTTACTCACCTGACAAATGGAGATTATAATAGGCAACATTAGATAACAATAGAGCCAACTCATAAGATTATTATGAGAATCAATGTATTAATTCATGTAAAATAATATAATTGGTATGACTTACAGGAGACATGAGAGTGTGGGAAGTTTTTTTTAAAGATTTTACTTAGAGAGAGAGAGAGAGAGAGCGATCGAGCGAGCAAGTGAACACAGGTAGGGGGAGGGGAAGAGGGAGAGGATGAAGCAAACTCTTCGCTGAACAGGGAGCCCAACGTGGGACTCCATCCCAGGAGGGAGAGATCACGACCTGGCCAAAGGCAGGTGCTTAACCAACTGAGCCATCCAGGCACCCTGGAAGCATGAGGAGTATTAACCCTACTGAGGAGAGAGGTGTGACAATCATAGAAAACTTCCCATAGGAGGTAATAGCTAAAGTGCTTTAATGGATGTAATGTTATAAAAAGTTTAGCAGAATGCCTGATTTGAATTATGTGCTCAGAAAGAAAAAAGGAGAGAAGAAGAAATGGGGTTTGCTGAGGTTGATTGGGAGTCCAGGACTCCTCCCAGCCCCCTACTGAGTCTGATCCACCTTGGTCTTGTCTTGAATCTTCTCCTCTTCCTGCTTCTTCCTTCTGCCCCATCACTGCACTCATGATGGGTGCTGGCTCCTTGCCCTGAATCCTACTGCAGGGGCAACCAGCAGGCACAGACTTGACAGGAAAGAGAGAGAAGCAAGCTGGAAAGAGAGGCTTGAAGAAGATTGATGGCGGCATTGTTGTCATGGCAACAACAGGATGGTCTTGAGACCCCACTGCCTGAAGCATTTCCTCTAGCTCTTCCTGGATTCCAGAGCCTCTCAAAGGAGGCCAGAGGCCTGGGTAGGGCCCCTAAGAACACAGGTGGAGCCTCAGGATGACATCCAGGGAGATGGGAGACCCCACGACCTAGGATGCTCTTCTGGCAGCACCTGCTGAAATCAGTGGACATTTAAAGAAGATATGTTCAACCCCCTAAATTAGAAGATAGGTAAACTGAGCAGTAAGGAAGGGAGTGATCAGAACACATATTTTCTGAACACCTACTACATACCTGGTACTTTCAACGAGCTTCTACTTACTTGTGTCTCTTTTCCACCAGACTTTGTGATCTGGGGGAACAAGGTGGCAACTGAGATAAAGCCTAGAGGTCAGATCTGTGTTCAAAGTCTTTCTTTGCACTTACAAGGCAGGTGGCAGTGCATAATACCTTTGCCCTATAAGTCTCAGTTTCCTTATCTGCAAAATAGATAAGTTTATGGCATATAATATTATCTGCCTCATAGACCGGCTGAGATATTTTGAATGGCATAATTGATATAAAATGCTTCATGTGGTGCTTGGTAAAGCATAAATGCTCAATAAATGTCACAAGTAATACTATTACAAGGCCATTCAGAAAAAAAGAAATTTGCATTTATTGGCTAAAAACCCTCAGTATTTTTGTAGCTGCAGGAAGTTTGGTATCTAGTTTATGTCTTGAACCATCTGGTTTTGTCCCTTTGCCTGAATTGCATTTATATCTATATTTTTCTGCCTCTTAGGGAGCAGTGCCCTATGGGCTAATGGGAGCACATAGGTCAGTAGTCAAGAGACATAGGTTAATAATAATAATAGTTCTCATTTATTGGGAACTTAGATGTGTCAGACTCCTAGCTCAGCTTCTGACACAAATTCTTCCAATGGCTCTTTAAGTTAGGTGCTCTTATTATCCTGGTTTATGAGAGGAAACTGAGGCTCAGAGAGGTTACAGATGTTATTCAAGGTCACACTGCTGGTAAATGTCAGAGATGGGACCTCATCCATGGAGTTTTTTACTGATGTTGGCCGGGGAAGAGTATCGATGCTGCTGACCTTGGTCCTGAAACATTAGCGCCAGGCGGGGCGGAGCTGTTCCCTTAGAATATGTGCTCATCAGTGCCTCCTGTTCTGACTTCCACAGGAAACAGGTGAGGAAAGAGGCAGAGGGAAAGGCACAGAAAGGAGAACACAGGGAGAGGGTGAGAGAGGATCAGGATCCTCTGGAAGTACAAAGCCTCTGGAAGGTCGCTAAGGAGAAACAAAAGGGAATAGATTTGATATATTTTGGATAACAGTGTTACTTTGGAAAGTGCTTTAGGGGACATTTAGTCCCCTTTCTCCTTGTCACTAGTGGTTAGTAGCCCGTTTTCCTCACAAATGGGGTCTCTTCATCCCTACCTCACAGATATGTTTTGGAGAGTCAAAGAGAGAATAGTGAAAAACACAAGCGTGTTGCCCAGCACATATGAGCAGTAGGTACATTCCCTTTAGCCCCTTCTGATCTTACCATTAGCCTTCTGCCCGTATTTGCTCTGGCTCAGGCAGAATATTAGCCAACCAGTCCCTGCCTAGAATATGGGTTCCCTGGGAAGAATTTCTGCCGCCCAGCCACCCAAGTTCATTTGTAATTCGAGCTTTCCCTGCCATAAAGCTCCAAGCTGCTTGGAAGAGTCAGGAACCACATTTCCTTGCATTAAAAAGTGCCTCAAGTGAGGATCATGTTGCAATGGTGGCATGTAAATGCCTCTTTCAAGAGGGGAAATTGCTTTGAAGTTACTAGTTCCCTGGCTTTGATAATAATCTGCTTAATGTCTTGTGTCAAACTAATTACAGCATAATTACCTTTTTTAATAACAGGTACTTTTAATTGGTGCAGGGTTAAGCAATTCTGTTGTAAAAATCAGTTGTTTTACATTCATGGCTATAGTTTACAAAGAACTGGGACAACCTTGTAATATTAAACAGTACATGAAGCTGGGAGGGGGTGTGAATGAGGATGCCTCCATGCCTCATCTCCATGACATTGGACCTCTCTTCTTGCCTTACCTGCTCATAGACAGAACTTCTTGTGCCAAACTCTTGGAAGAGGAAAAGAAGGATGTTTAGGGTTACATGTGTTCACATATAGCAGCCTGCTTCATTTGTATCTGTACATGCACCAAAGCATGTGAAAAAAGTATTGTTATCTTCATCATATGGATGGATAAACTGAGGCTCAGAAAGGTTAAACAACTTACTTCAGGTCACAGTGTCATATGACTGAATCAGACTTTGAACTCATGCCCCTTGCTTCCAAATCCAGAATTTTGTAAAGTGGTATAATTGAGTGACTAAGAGCTTGGTGGTGGGTCTGGAATCCAAAATACCTAGGCTTGATCCCAGCTCTGTAACATTATTGCTATGTGACTCAGGGTAATTTTATACCCTCTCTGGGCCCAAATCTTCATCTGTAAAAGTGAGAGGTTAAGTGGTATCTCTCTCATGGGACTAATGAAAAAACATAAACTAACATAGACTAAGTGTTTAACATAGTAGGTGTCTGCGTAGTGGTAATTCCTCCTACCCCTCTGAGCATTGCTCCAACTCTGACTTTCTTCTCCCAGATTCTTTCCTTGTAGAACCCTGAGAACCTCATAGATGTATTTCCTCACGTCTTGGCTGAAAAAGTGCACACACTCATCTCATTACTGCGGCTTTTTGCATTTCATTAAAAAATCTGACAGGCCATTTCATAATAATTTATTAGCACAGAGTCGATTTTTATTAATTACAATCATTAATTTATCAGTGTTCCCGTCATCTGAAGTTTGGTCAAAAGTGAAAGGCGAGAAGTGCAGAGAGAAAAATGGGGGAAAGTGGGAGTTGCAGGAATAACAGGATCCAATTGGGTGGAGGTAGGGGTGAGGGTGGTGTGGAAGGGGCTGGTAGACTCAGGGGAATGGGAGACACCATCCTGAGTGGGGAGACTGGGAGAGGGGCATTGGAGATCAGGAGTCTGACCATCGAATGATGCTTCCTTCACTAATGCAGGAACAAAGGAAGTATATGAGTGACATGTGGCAGGGCTTCACTGACCTTAGGAACAAAATGCTCTAAGTTCTGGCTCTGTCCTCCAACTCAGCTCCTCCCCTGCTCCTGTTTGCTCACTTCGCTTGGGTTTTCATTTTTCTAGTTGATGTCTGCCTCTCCTTCTAGGTTGTAAGCTCCTTGTGAGAGGTGACCTTGGCCATCACTTGGTCTCTAGAACCTAGGGGAGAACTCAACAAATATTTGCTTAATGGATTAACAAATGAATAATCTACCCTCCCCTGCCTGTTTTAGGGAAGCCGAAGCTAAAGCCCAGAGAGGACATCTGAACCACCCAAGATCACAGAGCTAATTGGTAGCTAAATCAGAACTAGAATGAAAACTGCTGGCCTTTCCATACCTCTCCTTTTTGTGTTTTGGCTTTTCTTCCAGTTCAGCCTTTGCCCGTGCTTCTTTCTTCCTTCCTTCCTTCCTTCCTTCCTTTCTTTCTTTCTTTCTTTCTTTCTTTCTTTCTTTCTTTCTTTCTTTCTTTCTTTCTTTCTCTCTTATCAGAAAAAGTAAAATGAAAAGCAAAAGTACAGATTGAGAACAAAGATGAAGCTACCCCTCAGTGAGGGGCAGAGTTTTTTTCTGTCTGTGTCCTAGACTTGCTTCAATGAATCTTGTCTCTGGAGCACACATCTGGGCTCAATGCTTATTCTTCTCTGATCCAGGACCTCTTCAAATGGTTTTTACTGCAGGATCACTAAGGTTGGTGGGGAAACACTCCAGGGCTGGAGCCACCCTGGATTTGTGACCCACATTGTTAATGCTGAGACTAAAGTATGGGAAAAGCTGCTCTTGGTCCTGATTGCACTGAGTCAACTCCATGGCCAGCTGCTTTTGCATGCCAGATCTGTGTGCTGTTGGTTCTCCTAGTCTCTCGCCTTTTTGCTTGTACACTCTGGGATGGGTTCTAGTGGCAGCATCTTTCCCCAGTCCTGTGCCCCAATCCTGGTATATCAGAGTAGACAAACATCCTATTTAAGAGCTGGGGCCCTGGGACCATGCAGACTTTGGTTTGACCCAGCCTAGGGCAGGTGCTCTTGCCTTATGGTGCCTGTTGTCCCATCTACAAATGGGTCTAGTAATAGTGTCCACTTCCATGAATTGTTAAGACTGAGTGTCAGTGCACATAACCCAACCTGGGATGAAGGTTGGTGGTAGGCATTGGAAGCTTTCTTCAGGAAATGGTACCAAAACATGGTCTTGATAGACGAGTGGTAATTAGCCAAGGCTCTGTTGGGGATGAGTGGGAGGACATTCCAGAAGAAAGTGATTCCATATACAGAGACCTGTGGATGAGAAACAGCATAGCATAGGCAGGAAACCTCAAGCTTCTTGATATGCCCTGAGTGTGAACTGCATGGCAGACAGAACTAGAGAGGATGACAGGGACCAGCGCATACTGGACCTCTGGCAGGCCAAGGCAAGGCAACTGGCTTTTGTATGAAGGCAGTGGGGAAATGCGGGAAAGTGTAAAGAAGGGAAGGTGGCATGAGTCTAAATTATACAATTCAAATATAAAAGAGATTTGAAGGTGAGGTGTAGAAACAGACACTGAGGAACCTGCAACAGCTATCCTAAAAGAGATTTGAAGGTGAGGTGTAGAAACAGACACTGAGGAACCTGCAACAGCTATCCTAAGTGTGAAAGGGTAATGGCTTGGTCAGATTGGGGGAGGGCTGGTAGCCACAGGGATAGGGAGGAGAAGTTGGATTCAGGAATTATTAAGAAGAAAAGTCCTTTGCTGAGGATCTTCTCTGTCTTAATCCCATCCTCAAAGGTCAAACCTAAAGCAGGATCTCTTGCATGAAGATGTTACAGGTCACCAGCCTTCCTGAGCAGGGGAAATCCTCCCCTGTGATCTCTGCAGCTCTCAGTTATGGCCTCATTAGATCATGATGAGGGATCATGATGTGTCTTGGTCTTGTTCCCTTGGGGAAGAGTCTGTGCTAACTATTCTGTTCTTCCACACTCAGCTCAGGGCTTGGCTACAGTTTGACATGAGATGAATAAACAGTGGATGGAAGAATCCAGTAAGTATTCCTGCTACTGTCTATACCCTGCTTCTTCCCGGAGCCCGAGATACAGAAACGTTCTGACGTATGTCATGTGTCACCCTTCAGAAACCTTCATGGTATTACCATTTCTCTTGCCGGGAGAGTAAAATTGAGCCTTTTTGACTCTATTGTTCTTTCTCTTGATGAGCAGCTAAAACAAACAAACAAACAAACAAACAAAAAACAAAACAAAACCCACCAAACCGACCAACCAACCAACCAACCAAACAAACAAAAAGCACCCCAGGAAACCTAGCTCAATTCATCCAATTACCCTATCTGAGCCTCAATTCACTTGTCTGAAATTGAGGACTCCTCAAACCAATCTTGCCAGGTGGTTGTTTTCTGAATTCCTTTAAAATGTGAGCATTCCTCTGGATTGAAGGGGAACTCCAAATAAGCAGGCTCTCCTTTCACAAATGATTGCAGCTCTTCAGGGCTGAGCTGTGAGATCCACCAGGATTGCAGCAGGAATTATGTGTCCAAGCTATTCTTGGCCGGGAAAGAGGCTAGAAAGGGAGTGATGCAAGATTAATAGCCTTGTTATGGGGACACTTTGTTCTGACCTGAGCACAGCCATCAGGATCTGGACTGGGGACAGGTAGCCACCTGTAGATTCAGACCCTATGGGATCTGTCATGGTATAGTGTTGTCAGCCAGGAGCAAGTTCAGTGAAGTGGCCTTTGAAGATTCCTTTGGGACCAGAGGGGGTCCAAGAGCTTCATGAGGCTCAAGGTTCCTTGGAGTCCAGGGAAAAAGCAGGGACTCTGAGGAGTGGAGTTGGCAAAGTCTGAACAATGGCACGTGCTTGGAAGCTGTGCACAGTGGCCAAGATCATGGGTTTTGTGTTGGATTTGTTGGCTGGATTCAAATTCTGGCTCTGTGGACTTGAACTCTGGAACTTTGGGCAAGGGATTTAATCTGATTTATCACAGGTCCCAGTAGTTTATAGGCTCTCAGCTCATAGCAATAGGCATGAAGCAACACATTCAGTGAGCCCAAGGTCACACACCAAGTTAAGAATGGTACCAATTTCTTGATTTTCCCTGGAGCATACCCATAAATTATGACTGTTCTGAGAGGCATTTAGCTTCTTGAATAGGTGGATCCTATTTAAGTGATGATGTCAGTGTAGGAGAAGGGAGAGAGAGGAAAGAGGTAGGACCCTCAGAATATTGATGTCAGAAGCCAGGACAGACATCTTCCTTTATCAGTAGATGGGATGACAGTGTGCTTTGTGCTTTAGGACAACAGCTGAACATTCTTTTCTTGACTACCCACTCATGGCTGCTGTCTTCTAGGAGCTGGGTGTACAGCCACTCATTACATCTGTTCCCTACTTTGGAGAAGTGTATCTGGATCTGACCTGAGAGATATAAATCTGTCCAGTTCCAAATGGTGCTGAAAGTGAGGATTAAATTATCTATGTTAAATGACATACACATGGGATACAGATATGCGCAGTCTACATCTTATCTCCATATCATCTCCTTTAGCACAGTGCCTCAAAAACTAAAAAGTACAAATCATGATTTTTGCTAGGAGGGGGCTCAGGTGCACAGAACTGAGAAGTCCCTCTCCGTAAGGACTCTTGTTTGAAATCACTCCCCTCTACCTTCCACCATGATGCTCTTCCTCTTGTCCACATGAGCACTCATTCTGGTTTTATGCCCCTCAACCCACAGTCTCGCCATTTGTATACATTTGCGTCTTTGAAAAATACATGACACCTGTGCTTTTTTAAGTAACAGAAGTGGTTTGGAATTCTCTTTCTGGCTCTTACTCTTCTTGCTCAGCATTGTTTTTGAAGTCTGCCCATGCTGCTGCGTATAGATCTGGCTCATTTCTTCTCATGGTTGCAGAATATTTCCTATTTCTCTCACCAGGTATGGCTCATCTGGTTCTCAAGTGATGGAATGCTGCAACTTTGTCAGCATAACAAGAATGATGTGAACACCCTTGGTGTATCTTCTTGCATGACCCTGAGTAAGGATTTCTCCAGGCTGTAGGGCCAACAATGGGTTTGCTGGGCTCTTGGATATCCACACACTTGACTCCACTGAGTCTGGCCAGACTATTCTCAGAAGCCTGCATCATTCATGCTCTCTCCAGCTGTGTGAGAATTCCTCTTTTACCACATTTTTGACAAGACATGATGCTATCTTTCTCCTTGACTTCCTTGCCAGTCAAATGAGGATAACATACTACTTCATGGTTATCTCAATTTCCATGTCACCCATCACTGATAATTTTTAACACATCTTTATATACTTATTAGTAACTTTTTCCCTTTTTCCCTCTATGAATTACTTATTAATATATTTGTCCATTTCACTATTGGATTTTCTAAGGGTCATTATTATTTTTTTTTTCTGATTTGTAGATTTCTGTGTTTCCAGCTAGCTATTCTTTCCAGATATCCTGTTTCACCACTTTGGCCTTGTGCTAACTTTGTCTGTGGTGTACAAGGGACAGGAATCTTTGATTCGAAAGTAACAAATTCCTTTCTTTATCACCGTCCTAATCTTTTATACTGGGGTGTCTTCAAGAAATCCCACCCCCTCCACTGAATTTCACAAAACTACTCTCCTCTGTTTTCTCTTTGCTTTCTAGTTTTTGCTTTTTATAATTAGGTATTTAAACTATCTGGATTTTATTTTTCTCTACGGTGTGAGGCAAGACTCCATCTTGATTTTCTCTCAGTGAGTGATTTAATTTTTTCAATAACATTTACTTGATAATTCATCATTTTCCCACTGTCATTCTCTCTCTCTCTCTCATTTATCTTTGTACTCTCCATTTTGCTCCATTTGTCTTTTAAAAATATATAAAAATAAATTGCACGAAATACATTTATACAAAATATGATATATATTAATGTATAATATATTAATATTGTTGTAATAAACAATAGCAAAAGCTGAGCATCTCAACAGGGTTATAGGAAATCAAGCCTGCAAAAAGACCTTAGAAATTACTTCATCTGATCACGTCGTATCACACAGGGGGCAATTAGGCTCAGAGGATGGAAGTTCCATGTTCAAGGACATAGTCAGAAATGGAATTCTTGTCTCCTGACCCCCGCCCCCACTGCATATTTGTTCCATTTCATGACACCTGAGGGTGTTTGGATGTGAGTGCCTTTTAGGGGCAAACACATTCCAAGCCTTAATGTTAGATTGAATACCAAATACCTTAACATTTGAAAAAATGACATTTATTATACCGAGTTGTAAACAGAGAAAAAATTACAATAGAACCCAGTGTAGATCTTACATAAACGGCACCCATTCGGTGTAATGACTCTGAGAATGTCAGTGCTAACAAGCACATAATTGGCACTGGGGAGATAATTTTTGCCACCTTATGCAGAGGGGAAACTGTTCTGCATAATGATTTTACCTAGGAATATTCTTTATTTAACAGACCCATTTGCATACCCTCCCAACTTTCTCGAGTTAACACAAAATGCTCTGGAGACATTGCCAAGTCTCTTCCAGAAGATGTCTGCTTCCCCCACCCCCCTTTCCTTTCTTTCTCTCTCTCTCTTCCTTTCTCCCTCCCCCCCATCCTCCCTACCTCTCGCCTCCCTCCCTCCCCTCCATCCCCTTCCTTCCTACCTTTCTTCCTCCCTTCCTCCTTCCTTTCCTTTCTTTCTTTTTTTTCCTTTCTTTTTAGTTTTTCTTGCCTTCCTCCAACTTTATTGAGGTATCATCAGCACATAATATTGTATAATTTGTGGTTCCTAAAATGAGCTTCCATTGCTCAAGTATGTGTTATGTACCTGGAGCTGTGCTAGAGAGTATAAATGTACATTATGTAGATTTATAGACAAGTATCTCAAGTTTGGACATTTCTGAAGGATGGGCTCTTTCCTGTCCTATCCATCACCATATTTCCAGAATCTAGCATAGGACACCCATGCTCAATGTCGTTGAATGACTATGTGAGTGAATGTCATAGCTATCCTATGAGGGAGTGGTTTTTGTCACTGTAAATCGAAATCACTTGTCTAAGATCAAAATGCCAGTAAGTGGCCAACTGGGATTTGAACACAGATCAGCTTGACTCTGGGTAATACTTATTTTATAAACATGGTCCCCCTTCTCTCGATGGAGCAGAGTATGTAGTCTTGTATTATGCAATATGCCAGCCACCAGCCACATGTGGCTCTTGAAATTTAAACTCTTGAAATTAAAATAAAAGTTAAAACTCACTTCTTCAGTCTTAAGAGCCACATGTGGGCTAGTGCGTTGGGCACGAAAGCACTAACACATTCTCATGACTGCAGGAAATTCTATTGGACAACAGTGCATTTATATCTACTCTTCTGAGTGTCAACATGTGTTAGGCTCTGTATTAGATCTGTGTATATGTACTGTCAGTAAGTACTAGTTCTTAAGCTCTGGGATCACACAGACCTGGATTCAAATCCTAATTCGGGATTTGACTTTAGGTGTGAGTCTTAACCTCTCAGAGTTTGGGTTTTCTGTTCCAGGAAGTAAAGATAATAATAGGCTTTAATTCATAAGGTTGTGTGAAGATTAAAGGTGAGGATGTACAGAGAACATTTAGTCTCTGCCTGTGAAGATTAAAGATAATGATCCCCATCCTGCAGCAAGAAAGCTGGCATTCAGAGAAATGGTTGGCATGGAGAAGGTTGCGGTGCCCTCATTTGGAGGTAGTGCAGAGACCACAGGAAGTGACTAAAGGGTCAAGAGATGTGCCCGTGGCAATGGAGCCTTCCTAACTACCCAAAGAATTCACTATTCCACACAGAAATTTAAAGAACATATTTTATTTAAAAAAAAAAAAAGCTTAGTCAAACAAAAGGTAACTTTTATTTTATATCAGGAAAAACTAGACCTGGTGAGGGGAAATGTGTGGCTCAGGACCAACTACCTGCTTAATCTAAGAACTGGTGTAAAATCTCCGATATTTTAACTCCCAGTTTAAAGCCCCATTTTTCCACATTTCAGTGCTGTCCAACAAAGAACTAGATTTGGGAAACTTTGCTTATTAATCGGGGGTCTAAATGCCAGGAATCCAAATGAAGCTGCCATCATCTAGAAAAGGAATGTATTGGTGTGTGTACATGGTAAGAGATTCAGGTACAGCTGGCTCTAGGTACCCAAACAATATCAGGAATATCTGTATTTTTATCCCTTTGGGTCTGCTTTTCTCTGAGTTGACTCCATTCCTGGGGAAGGAATTTCTCTCTGTGGATGGCCATAACAGTTGTAACTCCATTTGACTTACTTGCACTCCCCTCCCACTTCCAAAGAGTCTCTTTCCTGAGAGATGTAGTAAAAGTTTCAGGACTGGCTTTCATTAGATGGCTTGGGTCATATGCCCATTCTTAAACTGGTCACTGTGACCTGGAGGAACAAGACTCACTTCTGGAATCAGGGAGGAGAATCAGTGTAACCAGAGTCCAGGGACTGAGAATGGAGGAAGGGTGGCTTCCTAAAGGAATGTAAGCACCCTGTTCCCAGAAGACAGAGGCATGGATGTGGGAGGGTCAAGAATAACAGGGGTTTTCTGAACATTGTCCAGGTCACTGTTTACAGTCAACCTATCTGCAGGCTTGCCCAGTAGTGTCTGATTTGCCATCATTATAATCTTATCAACCTGAAGAATTTAAAGACTAATAAAAGGAAGTATTCAGTTCCTTTAACCTGTGATGATCAGCAAGGGCCTTGGGCAGTTGGACAGTCCTGAGCCCAGAGAAGTGTGGATGTGGAGAGGGACATCATGAAAAGTGTAATTGAGGAGCACCTGGGTGGCTCAGTTGGTTGAGCATCTGACTTTTTTTCTTTTTAAAGGATTTTTATTTATTTATTTGACAGATAGAGATCACAAATAGGCAGAGAGGCAGGCAGAGAGAGAGAGAGAGAAGGGGTAAGCCGGCTCCCTGCTGAGTAGAAAGCCCGATGTGGGGCTCATGACCCCTGAGATCACGACCTGAGCCAAAGGCAGAGTCTTCACCCACTGAGCCACCCAGGCACCCCTGACTTTTGGTGTGGGCTCAGGTCATGATCTCAGGCTCACGGGATCGGAGCCCCATGTTAGGCTCTGCACTCAGTGGGGAATCTGTTGGAGATTCTATCTCCCTGTACTGCTCCCCCTGCTCTGTATCTCTCTCAAAATAAATAAAATCTTTTTGAAAAATTTCACTGACACCAGTCACAAGGAAAGCATCTCAGCTTCACTTAGGGCTCACTGGACTTATAGATGAAGCTGCCGGCTTCCCATCAGGTTGCTCAGCAGGAATCACGAGTCCCGTCTGGGAGATGTGGGCCACGAAGAAATCTTCTTGGTGTTGATGATGTGATGTGGGCTTTTAAGTATCAGTGGAACTGGCATGGACCAACTGGGGAGAAGAATGTTAGCCATGAGATGTAGTGGACTGTCCAGCAATGTACAATGTGCAGAGCAGGAAAATCAGAGATTCTGGGTGTTTTCTTCTCCACTCCCCTCCACTCTCTTCCTTCCCTTCTTTCCTCTAGGACTCAGGCTAACCCATTTGGCACCTTTGTGCAAAGTAGTAAAAGGCTTCAGGGTAGAGCCCACTCTTGACCAGCTTCAAAATGCAGGATGCATTGAATTGTTGCCTCTATTTGGCCTGCCGGCTGAGCATCCTTGAACAAGCAATGACTTGGACAACTGTCTCCAACAGTGTCCTCTTTCTGTCTCCCCTTTCCTTCCTTTTTCCCTTCCCTCCTCTTCTACACCTCCCACTCCGATTATGCATGTCCTGCCAATCAAATCTGGCATTTTTCACCTTTGGCTGTCCAGTTGTCTCTCCCCTGCAATATCACGGACCATGTTAGCAGTCACTGCCATGGCAGGGAAACTTTGACCTCCTTTTCCTTCCTCTGAGAGTCCCCCTTTCTGAGGCTACCTGAGCCCCCCTCCCTATATTCCACCCCTGACCAAATCTACCTCCAATTCCTCCCTGGCTGAAGGGCTTTAACTCATAGGCTCAACACCCCCCTGCCTCCCTGCCCCCGACAGGCTTGATTTGGCTCCCTGCACATCTGGGCCTCCCATCTGGCCCCCACACACTGCCTGTGCGGGTTGCTTTATGGATATAATAAATATTACTTCCTTAATATGATTTCGCTTAGGTTCCCAGTGACTCACTCAAGCAAATCTTCCATTTAACACATGACTTTCTCTTCAGAGGGAGCAGAGAAAATATTGTTATTGGAAGAGGCACAGCCATGAGGGGATGGGGAGGAACGTGTCCACCTAACCTCAAAGTTTGCTGCTGCCCACAGGCCTGGCACTGGCAAGACTTCAGCACACCAAGACACCAGGTTACCTGTGGGCTGGAAGATTTCAAGAAATGTTCCAGCCACAGCTGGTAGGGATAGCCACAGAAGTACTTCGAATGTCACACGCTGCCCAGTGCCACCCTGGATCTCACCTCTACCACTTGGTGTATGGACTGGGGCCAAGTCTTATGTCATTGGTCTGGATGGGGGAAAGGACCGAGGTCATCACACAGTTAGTTTTTCAGAGGAACACTGAGGCACCCTTACTTTCAACAGAAATTTTAAAAATTATACAATTTGAATATAGGTTTCTCTTATCTGAGGCTGAAAGTGCGAATGAATGGACCAGCCAAGTTATTTAAAAAAAAAAAAAAAAAAAAGGTGTGTGTGGTTTGTTAGCGACACCTACTGGTTGAGTCGGATAGAGCAACCCAGCTCTACAGGTCTTAACTACCTTAGTGAGGCAGAAAAAGTCCACACACACAATTACCAGATCCTCACATCTGTTTTAAAAGTCAGGTTTACTGAGGCAGGACATACTTGTGGTAATGTATCCTTTTAAAACTGTACAGTTGGGGCTAAGCTATAACAAATGTATACAGTAGTGTGACCACCAACATTATCAGGATACACAATATTTTCATCTCACCTTAAAAATTCCTCATATCATGTTGCAATCGATCCCTTACTCCCAGCCTCAGCTTCCAGCAAGAACTGACTAGATTTCTGTCTTCTAGTTTTTCCTGTAAGAATTGGTTTGATTTCCATCTTCTAGTTTTGCCTTTCCTAGAATGTCATGGAATAGAATCACACAGTATGTCATTTTTTGTATCTGGCTTTTTTCATTTTGCATAATGTGTTACTTCTACATGGTTGAAATGTGTCAGTGGGTCACATTTTTTAAAAATTGTGTAGCAGTTTTCCATTTTATGGATACATCATAGTTTGTGTATCCATTCTCCTGTTGATATCACACTTTACTTTTGCAGTAATCTATTATCACCATTTTAAGGAGAAAGAAGTTGAAGCTCAAGGAAGTGAGGACAGTGAAGGAAACCCAGTGTTACTCAGTTAAAAAGGAGCTATCATAGACCTGATCCCAAGTTCTGGGAGTGGTTATAATGTTCACATTTCTGTCCCTCCTAGTCTGCTTAATGACTTCACATCAAGAATACATGACTTCCAGGCACCTGGGTGGCTCAGTGGGTTAAAGCCTCTGACTTCAGCTCAGGTCATGATCCCAGAACCCTGGGATCCAGCCCCACATCAGGCTCTCTGCTCAATGGGAGGCCTGCTTCCCCCTCTCTCTCTGCCTACCTCTCTACCTACTTGTGATCTTTCTCTCTCTGTCAAATTAAAAAAAAAGAACTTGAAAAAAATGTGACTTCCATAAAGCTTCATTTCCTCCTCCTCCTCCTTTCTCAGTAGATGCTTGGTAACTAAGTAGGGAAGGACCACCAAGACTGGGAAGGATCTACCTTCATTTGGCTGAGGGCTGTGCTGGAGGGAGTGAACTAACCAACATTTCAGCAACAATATATGATATATGCAGATATATGCAGAAGGGGAGCTGGTTGCAAGATTCACACCTTGGAGTAGGAGGTCAAGTTACATAGACTCTAATGTCCCTTCTTTCTTGAATTTTGTAGAAGAGTACTCAGGGTTGAAGGGGCCGGGTGGGGCACAGAGGAAAACCCTGAGTACAGATTCTGTTCTGTGTAACATCATTAATTCTTTTCCCTGATCTTCAGTTTTCCCATCTGCACAATGGACATATTCGCTCTCCTTCATTTGAGGTGACATGCAAATGCACTAGCACAGCACAGAGTATATGGACAAATTCTGTCCCCTGTCTTCCCCACTGAACTGTATTAAGGACAGAAAAATTCTTTCCACCTCACTTTCTTTGCCTGAGTGGCTTTTTCCTCCACGGTGCAGGACACATGCTCTCGGTTTTCTAGGAATTTGGAGGGTGTTGGGAATCTTTTCACAGACTTTGCCTTTCTCCCACACGGATGTCTACCTGGCAGATGAACAACAGATCAGTGTTGTGTGCATTAATTCTTCCAAGGTATTCACATTGGCCTGGGGCCATATTTCAGGACCAGAGAATGGCTCTATTCCTGTCTTATCACAACCACCTGGGCTTCCCAGTGTAGTGTGTACCCCACCTAATCTCTCTTTCCAGGCCCCACACTCCTCTCCACATCCCCTGTTGCACTGGCTGTCAGGTGCTATTCATCTTGCCCACAGAAAGTTCTGTTAGTTCAGGACCAGCTGAGCAGAGAAGCTGCATTCTGTCTCACCTGTCTTCTGCTTTCCTCCCAAGCCTTGTGGCAGGCTGGAGCTGCCCTCGTTTCTGGCCACTATGCCCCCTCTAGACTGTTGTACTCTGAGGACATATGAAGAAAATGAAAGGAGGGCTCAGAGGAAGAGAAAAAGGAGGAAACTAGTTCCAGTCTCATAGAAATATTGAATGAGACCAACTCTGGCCTTTGCTAGAAGTCCCTGGAAATGGGATGGTGGGCTGGACTCTAGCTGGTGTGGATCTAGAAGGGGAACAGAAGACTGATCATGGCCTGCCTTGGGGTGGATAGCGATGCCTCTGGAGCTGCCTTGACCTTTGGCTTCTTCACCTGTTTAAGCTGACATTTATCCCAGACCCTGGCATCCCAGGCTCACTGTGAGGATTCGATGAGGGACTGGACAGCCTTATAAAAGAGCAGCCTCACCGAGCCATGTAGAATATAGAATCCAAAGGCTCCAGGTCATGTCCTGAAGACATCGTGAGGGTCTCCATTTGCCCATCTGGACATTACTGCCTCCACAGACATCTGATGGCGAGTCAGTAGGCCACAGAATTCTTTGTTTGGCCAATGTTCTTGTAACACAGAGTCCAGTGGGGTAAGAGGGAAGCTGAGGCTTCAGGAGATGTTGGTTCTGTCTCAGATTGGTTCTGGACTCCACGTACAACCTCATGAAAGCCATTCCCTTGTAAGAACCCTCCCTGGATCCCCACTGGGACCAGAGGAAATCCAAAGCCCTTGCCTAATCTGTTCCCCGACCAGGGCAGTCATGAAACATTATGTCCATTTCCCTTCTGCTCCTCCCTCATCAATTTTGTTCCCACCTCACACCTCTGCCCTTGCAGCTCTCCTTCTGGGAATGTCCTTCCCCAAGTCTTCAAGAGCTCCCTCTTACACTTCCTATAGGTGCCGTTTCAGTGTCCCCATGTCACTGTCTTTGACCCCTCCACTAAAGAGGCACATTTCCCGATCTTAAGTTTTCTGGCTTGTTGGTTTCCTTGTTTACCTCTATTTTGCCATGAAGTCAAGGACCTTGCCTGTCTCCTGCATGGCTGTGCCCCCCAGGCCTTAGAAGAGTTGTCACTTGATTAGCTATGCGGTGCTCTAATTAATTAACAAGGTTCTCCCTCCTCTTGGCCTCTGGGGTCCCCTTCTGCAAAATCAGGAAGGGAGACTCCATTCCTTGGGAGGGGTCCCCACACTCTCTCCCCCATCACTCTGAATGGAGGGGGTGTGGTAGGCAGTGATGGGTTTTGGGTGGCCCAGAGCCTCCTGACGAATGAGGCTGAATCGGGCGTCGCGGCCCGTTATTGATCTGAGCAGGTTGTCAGTGAAGGGGAAGTTGTAATTGTTGCTGTAGTTTCATTGTACCACCAGCCCCGAAGGGAAATTAAACTTTGCAGCTAATGGGGCTATATGATCCTTCAACCTTTGATGTATTGAATCCAGCGTGGTCCCTGGAATACTGAGTGGCTGCTCAGAGCATCATTTTTAAGCAGAAAGCAGCCTCAAAGCTGGCGTTCTTTTTCAGCCTGGGGAGGAGGTGGAGCTGGAAGATTCTTGCATTCTTACATTCCGCCAGTTTCCCTAAGAGGCTTAGAAAATCTCTAAGAATCAAATAGGGAGGCTTTTGAGCAGAAAGGAACCTCAGGGCATAAACATCCACCTCCAGCCCCACCTCCTCTCATCCATCCTCCACACGGAAGCCAGACAAGCTCCTACAGCCTGATTTGACCCTGTCACATCCCTGTTTTAGAACCACCAGTGCAACCCCATTGCCTAGAACTCCATTCCTCAAAGTGGACCAGCAGCTTCAACTGCCCCTGTGAGCTGGTTGGAAATGCAGCCTGTGGTGCCCCCACTCCAGATCTGCTGACTCAGGAATCTGAGTCACAGACAAGTTTGGGAAGCACTGGAGTGCAGGATGAATTCTAAGCTAATGTTCATGACATGTAAGCAATTTTGATCTGAAGAGGTAATGGACTATTAAGAGATAAGGGCAGACTTTGGGTTAAACCCAGACTTGGCCTCTTACCAGCTGGGTGGCTCTGTGTAGTTTCCTTCCCTGAACTTGACAGGGCTATTGTGAAAATTAAATAAATTTTACATGCAAAGTGCTTGGAAGAGCATGATATGTAGTAAACAAATAGAGAGTCCTTTCAGCTCCTGCCATAAGCCTGTGTATAGACCCCTTATTCATACTAAAGTGTAAATGACTGATACGACCAATTAATAGTCAACATACTGATGATTCTTATACAGGACCATCTTTTAGAGAAATAAATGAAACTCAGAGACATGAAACAAATGGTAGGAAAGGAGTGGAGAGGAGATTTGATCACAAGATTGCCTGTCTCTAGAATCTAGGTGCTCAACTAGTGCATGCTTGACTTGATTTTCAACCAATTTCCTGGGAGGTAGATGTACAGATAGCAAAACAGAGGCCCAGAGGGAGGAAGCGGTATCTAAGATTCCCAGCTTATGGATGGTAGGGCTGGGAAATACTAACTTAGGGCTATCCATCCAACCTGAATTTACTGAACATATATGATCCTTCAGGCACCATTCTAGGCGCTAGCCTAGCCTACAGTGGCCAAGACAGGCTCATTTCCAGACTACAAGGGCTGTGGGTGGAGACCAAGTCCCCTTTCTACACATTGCAAAGGTGTTGGATTCACTTCCAGATGTGCCGGTGACTTAGAGAATTCTCCTCCTCATCCCATCCCTCTCACCTGCTTTATCCACCCCCCACCCCCGCCTCTGCCCCTCCACATGCCCGGTCCTAACACACTATGTCTCCTGGGCTTGCATCCAAGCTGAGTAGAAGACGGGATATATTTTATCCCGACACTGTTTCTCATCCTGTCATGGACTTACAGGAAATTACCATTCCTCCCCAGCCAGCTTTCTTCCCTTGTCATGTCTCTTGGGAGGGGGACTGTAGATGGGTTCTCCTGAGACTCCAGTGATGGGATGGCGGAGCTAATTTCTCTGGGGTTGATGGCCGCTGAGGTGTAAGGTCCTGGGAATGGGGATGCAGGCAAGATTAAGACAGAAATTAGGCCAGTTGGAAATTCACACAGCACTGGACCAGGAGGCAAGATCATTGGCTTTGCATTCTTGCTCTGCCATGCTATTTTTAATGATCTTGGACAAGTCATGGAATCTCTTTGGGCCTTTGAATCCTCACCTATGAGATGATGATCACCTAAAAAAGCACAAGGCGTAGAGATAACTCCTAGGTCCCCATTTGCAACAATTTCATATGCTTAGATATGTAAACCTCTTCGTAAACACATGCTTTGCAGGTGATGCATGCTACAGAAGGTCAGATGAGGAAGCAAGCATGATGGGCTGCGAGGATTAGGGACGTCTCCAGGAGGAGAGGGGACCTGAGCCTCTCCCACCCCACCCCTTCAGATTCCATTTGAGGACTTACAACATGCCTGGCATTGTGCACTGGCTGTCCTACATTCTGTCACATCCATTCCAGAGAGGCATCTCAGTGCCCTGGGTGTAGGGACAGTCCCAGGTAAAACTCTAGCCTGGCCATTGATGAGAAGGTAGCCTTCTGATGGGTCAAGGTCTCTCCACCTGTCAGTCTCCTCACCCCAAAAAACAATAGTATTTGTTTCTCATTGCTGCTGTGACAAAGGACCACAAACCCAATGGCTTAAAGCAACATGTGTTTATTGTCTTACAGTTATGGATGTCAGAAGTCTAAAAGCAAGGTGTCAGCAGGGCTACGATCCTTCTGGTGGCTGTGGAGGATATCTCATTTCTTGCCTTTTTCAGCTTCTAGAGGCCACCTGTGGTCCTCATCTCTGGGATCTTACCTTTGGTGAGATCACCCTCTGCTATTCTTGTCACATCTTCCACCACTCACTCTGAGCCTCTTGCCTCCCTCTTAGAAAGACCCTTGCAGTTACAGGATAATCTCTCCATCTCAAGATCCTTAACTTACACATGTCTGCAAAGTCTCCCATTGACATGTAGGGTACTATAGTCTCATGTTTTGAGGTTTAGGATGTGGGCATCTTGAGGGAGTCATCATTTGGTTCCCATACCAACCTTCACTGGTGGTACTTTTCATCTTTTGGAAACAGGGCCTGAGAGAGGGAAATGACTCTGCCACAAAAAGGTCAGCCATCATAAGTGACCAGAATGGGGTTTGCAGCTGGGACTGTTCCTATTCCTGGTACCCAGAGATGCCTCCCTAGGGAGGGTTTGATGGTGTAGTGGGATAGGGAGGAGAGAATATTGTAGATTAAGGCTGGATGGAGGATTCAGTCAGGGAAACCATTTCTCCCCCTTGTATCATGAGGAACATCTTCTCCGTGCATAGCACAGCACTTGGTACATAGGTACATAGTAGCTGCTCAATAAACATCTGATGAATGAATTAGCTTGCATGAAGCATTTGGCCAAAAGAAAGCAGTGACAAAATGGAGACCATAACCACAGTGTTGGACTGTGAAGGATCTTAAATGTCAGAATAAGGAGGTTCTTGGATGGGATGTCTTACTGTGAAGACAGCTGTGGACTACTGGCAATAGGAGATATGCATGTGGCATTTCAGAGATGTGAGTCTGGTATTGTTATGCAAGGAGACCAGAAGAGAAAGAGACTGAGGTCAGGAGAAAGGTTTAGTGGGTTGCTGGAGCAATCCAGTGTACTGGCAAAGCCAGGAAACTCTTGAAATAGCCAAGAAAATAAAAGCAAGGAGAGAAGAGGTAGTAGGAGATCTGCAATTGCATTGGAAAAAAAGAGAATTAATTTGATCACTGATTGGAAAAGTCATAGTTATAAAGGATTGAATGCCTACTATGTTTTATAAACTGGGCTAGGTCCTTTTGCATACATAATCTTATCAACAGTCATAAAATCTTATTTTAAAATACCTGCTTTATGGGTGACACCTCAGGAGCTCTGAGAGGGGAGGCAAGGTGCCAGTGTGGGTGCAGCTAGGATGTGGCAGTGCCAGGGCCAGTATTTGAATGTTTGTCCTTCTACAGGTAAAGTGGCTTGTACCTCTGTGACATTGTGTGATTGAGGGGTATACTGAGGGTGACAGGGTGAAGATATGAAATGGGCAGTTAGTCCAGTTGGGGCACATGGAAGATCTATGGTGAGTCTGACATGATGGCAGCTGGGGTGGGTCTTCTGTGGAGTAGAGGTGGGTGGGATGTTTGATATGACCTCACTGAGTTTGAGGGGCCCAGGGGGGTCCAGTTGAAGCTGATCAGCCCAAGTTGGGGAATTTCAGTCTGGAATTTGGGAGGAAGCTGTAGATGGAGATGAGAATCTGGGAGTTCTAGCAGACACAGTTGGTGTCCTCATCCATATCCCTGGGGCTTTACCTTTGTAGAGCTGGCTGGGCTAAATTCCAACAGCCTAAGGTCATTGCTGTTGGCTGGTACCTGCTCAGTTTGCACAAATACAGGCTGGAAGTGCCTGAGAATTAGCACTCTCCAGGAACAGCCTTCAACTAATGATTGGAGGGAGCTGGCGAATAAGTGGCCCCTGCTTCCTGGCTCCCCAACAAGCATGTTCCAAACTGATTCCCAACATTCTCCAGTGGGATCAAGCTCAGTGGCCCACAGTGGTGTCTGGCTTGATTTTGTACTTTTGATTGGCTGTCTTCCCTCCCCTCTGTCACTTCTGCATGTGCCTTCCCACTGTTTCTTGGGACTACTGAATAAACTACTTTACTCAAAACTTCAGCTCAGAATCTCTGCTTATGGGGGAACTCAAACCAAAATAGGAGTCCTCCTTCCCTCTTCCCCTCTGCCTTGAACCAGCCCCCGAAGCTAGGGGCTGGAGGCAAAAGAGAAGCAAGTTGGGAAACCAGAACCAAATCTTGGGGGTATGGGAACATTCAACACATGGAACTGAGAAAGAAGCTTAGAGGTAGAAAGAAAAGAGGAAAGGACAGGATTCTGGGAGTGAAGATGGAGAGAGACTTAGTCATTGGTCAGTAGTGGCCAAGTTACCCTAGAGGCTAAGGATGAAAACTGGAACCTTCTTACATGTAACAAGTTTATCAGTAATGATTATTTGTAAAACAGTTAAGGTATAATGAGATAAGAGCTAGATTTCTAGAAGTTGAAGGAGTTGGAAAAAATATAAGTGAATATAATTATTTCCTAATAAGTATTTGCTAAGCACATTTTATGTGTGGTGCACCTCTCCATTTTTAAAAATTTTTTATTTTTATTATTTTTTAAAGATTTTATTTATTTATTTGTCAGAGTGAGCACAGGCAGACAGAGTGGCAGGCAGAGGCAGACGGAGAAGCAGGCTCCCGCTGAGCAAGGAGCCTGATATGGGACTCGATCCCAGGATGCTGGGATCATGACGTGAGCCGAAGGCAGTGGCTCAACCAACTGAGCCACCCAGGTATCCCCACTTCTCCATTCTTATCACTGAGTCTTCAGGGTATTCCTAGAAATTAGGAATGACACTTATTTTATGGATGAGGAAAATGGAGCTTATGGTGGTTAGAGTGACAAGCAAAATCATTAGCCAAGGAAGGATGAGACATATGACAGAGATGGAGGAAAAATTGAGTTATAAACTTACTATTTATTGAATGTCTATCTTCTTTGTACTATCCTTGAAAATTACTAGCTATGTAACCTTGTGCTTATTATTTAACTTCTGTGTTCCTATATCTGGAAAATGGGGGCATTTACCATATAACCACATGAGATTTGTATGAGGACTTGATTATGTAAAATATTTAGAACAGTGCCTAGTAAAGGGTGAACACTTAATAAGTTAGTAATTTCTATTTTTATTATTAGTATTAATAGTGTTATTATCAGAGCTGCTGTGACCTATATATACTTTGTTGTTAATTTTTATAGCAGTTAAACTTAGGCATCATCTCCAGTTTACAGATGAGATAAAGGAACTTTGGAACATTGCCCAAGATCATGGGAGTAGACTAGATGGAGCATGTATTTCTCTGCCTGATTCCAAAGCCCACTGTCTTCCATTGTATCAGGGTGGGGCTGAGATTTTCCAAGTCAAAGTGTCTTATTATAGTTTAAAAGAAGAGGAGAGGGAAAAAAACTGAAGACAGAAGTGAGTAAGTGAAGAGTAGGTATGTGTACTATTGTAGGCTGGAGAGTGTGACTGGAAGGCAGATTTACAGATTTACCCTGGACCTTATAGACAAGAAAGAAGGAGGGAGAAGATGAATTTGGCATTTTGGCAACAGTGTATTGTGGATGAGAATTTTCCTGTTCAGAGTTTTTTTGTAGTCCTGAAAAAAATTAAGTATTGTGTTTTTGAACTGTGAAGGCAGCAGGAAGAGGGGCTGGTTAAAGAGCAGTGAAATCTGACCTGGTCATTATGCATATCATGGCCAATAATATAGAGAGGGGGGAAACCACGCAGGATCCCACAAGGACCAGGGGAATGACTCAACCCTCCTTTGGGATAGGTTAGCTGGGTCCTGCTCCTTGTTCCAATAAGTAACTAGGAAGTCGCAGCCACCAAGAAGCTGTCCGTGGTGCTGAAGCCTTTGGGTTGGAACGCCACACATTGTGGAAGGAAGCCCCACTCTGACTCTGGCTCATGGCTTCTACCTCTGAGAAATCCTCCTGATTTCTTGTCTCTATACAACCTGCATGTTATTACACATGTCTTATATGTTCCAGAATAACCTTTAATCATCTAACATCTAACATCCCTGAAGCTTATCTATTCTCATTCACCAATCATTCCCGTTCATTAGCTTTGCCTGGACAATGAGTGGGCAGTTTGAATTTCAGACTTGGTTCCCAACTTTTTTATTCCAAACTCTACAGGTATGCTCTATCAGCACCTATGTGAAAGACACCAAACCATATTTAAAGAGGGTTATATTCTGCACAGAAGAGAGGCATAGTATTGCAGAAATATCTGAATTGAATCATGGATTCAATATTGGCCAGATGTGTGTCTTGCACAAATTTTTAAATCTCTCTCTGAGTTTCAGCCTCCTCATCTGTACAATGGGGGAAGGTCATTGAGGAGGTAAGAAGATAGCTATGTATATCCTCCTGGGATGTACTCATCCTCCAGGGCTCCATAAATGAGGAAAACTAATGTTAATAACAAGGGATCTTTCAAGCCAAGCATTTCATTATCCCATTTTTCTCCCCTCAAACAGTGAATAATTTGTAGCTATGGGCAAATCAGTTAGCTTCCCAGTACCCCTATTCCCTCTTCCACCTTGGAGGTGATGGTGGTAGTTTTGGTGGAGAAAGTTTCTCTCACGACTTTAGAATTGTATGGAAGATTAAGTTTGTTGAAAAAAAAAATGGAGGAAGATGTAAAGTGTAAAGTGCTGAGTTTCCCTTGTCATGTTTCATTCTTCTTGGGGCAGCAAAGATTTATTTTCTTCATGAACACTGCCCATCAACTTCTGGCAAGCCATTAGTACAAAGTTCAACCCCCAATAAACCCTGTCTCTGTGCTCACTGTACATCTGTTTTTGCACCCATTTCCCCCCTCTGGTAGTAATTTGTGTTGCCACTGTCTGTTTCCCTAAAAACAAGACCATGTAATTCTTGAGGGTGGGATCCATACCTTAGCTATCTCCAGATTCTCAAGATACATGTTCTCTCTGTATTTATTCAGCCATGTAGTATTTATTTACTTATATTTAAATAAATGTTAAGTCAAATAAACCTGGATTCGATTGCAATCAAATAAATATGGCAGATTGAACATTGAGTGGGCAGTCCGGCTGATTTAGATTGATGTACTTCCATTCTGTTTTCACCTTGTTGGCATGGTTCTGGGAAGCCTTCTTTCCTTCTCTGAAGGCTCAGTTCTGCTTTCTGAAAGATGACAGGATTGTATTTGATGAATTTTAAGGGGACTTCCAGCTTTTTAAATCCAGCACACATTCAATAAGTATTTATTAAGCACCTATTGTGTGCTAAGCAGTGGGAAGCCTGATAAAGAACAGAACACGCTCTAGACCCCAGAAAGTTCTTATTTCAGTGATGGCAGGGAGGAAAATTGTCAGACAAGTACAATACCGCATGGATGTGGAAAGATCTAGGACTATAACTGGTGTTAGCACAAATGACTCTTTCTGCCCAGAAGACAGGTATTCAACCTAGCCTAGGGAGGTGAAGGATGGGAAGGCTTCCTGGAGGAGGAGTCTCCAAGATGATGACAAAGGAATAAGAGTTAGTTACTATGGACATTTAGAAGAAAGTTTGAGGATCAGTTCTAAGTGGCAAAAGAAGCACTTGCAGATGCCTGAGTATAAAGAACCAAGGCACATTCATGAGGCCCCTAGCTGAAGCATGGAGTGTGTGTGCAAGGGGAGAGTGTAGGTGGCAAAAGCCATGCCAAAGATGTAAGCAATGGCCAGAGGTCTACATGAAAGTGTTTGACAGTTACCTTGAGGGAATACAGAAGGGTTTCAATCAAGAGAATGCCTGTGTTCTCAGACTGCATTGTAGAAAGCACTCCAGTTGCAGGGTGAGTATTGATGGATGTTGGATGGGAGTTAGGCCAGGCTTGGGGACCAGTAGGGTCAATGTAGTAAGAATCTGGGTGCCAGGAGCTGGCAGCTGGGACTGGGATAGTGGGGGCAGGTTGGACCAAGGTGAATAAAATTGAGAGACATTTACAAAGTCCTATGTACTGACTGAGCACAGATGGCAATAGAAAAAGAATCAGGTTCTCTAGATTGGGAAACTAGATGTCTGGAGGGCTGCTTATTGAGCAGAGAGCATGGGAATGGAAACACATGGGACTGGGCATGTGCGTGATGCTTTCCATGTTGGGCATTTTGACTTTGAGGGGCCATGGGGAATTCAAATAAAGATACTGAAGTCCAGGGCTCAGGAAACTGGTTTTGATGAAGGTTAAAGATATAGTTAAGATACAAATGTCCTCTCCTTCTATTGTCTACCCCAAAGGATCTTTTCCTTCACTGAACTCTTTGAGCTTGTTGGTGCCACACAATTAGGCACTTAATTGTTTTCTAATTGATATGTGCCTTGGGCTGTCACACCCGATAAATTTGCAAGCTCCTTGAGGGCAGAGGGCTCCTTATAATGCCCTCTGAAGACTCTCCCTGGGCACCAAAGGAAATTTATGAGATATTTGAATGGGGGAGAGTCAGTCATCTATGGCCACTCAGGACCTCAGTGTCCCCATCTGTAGGATGGAAATCGCCAGGCTTTCCTTCAATCCTTCTGTGATCCCTTAAGATTCTAGCTTTGCTCATTCCTCAAAATGGTGGAGAGGGAGCAAAGGGATGAGACAGGAAGCAGCTCATTGGACCTTTAAATGCAGCCCCCTGGCCTGGTCCAATGTCAGGATGTCTAGGCAGGAAATAGAAATAACATTAAAAAAAAAATAAGAGGAGAGAAGCGAATTGTTTCTCTCCACTGGTAGCAGGCGCTCAGCAAAACAAACAAGCCTAACGGAATGCTTTGGCGATTATACAGACAAACAAATCACTTTCCCAAAGTGCTTCTTGGGGGAATTACGGCTCCTGGAAATGAAACACAAACAGATTATTAAAAAAGAGCTCCCCGTTGGGAGAGAAACAGTATTTACAAGAGAAGATGTGCCTAGCCGGACCTCTAATTGCCGTTCATTATCTCATATTGATTTAATTAGCTGTTGCACTCGGGTCTGAATTGCTTGCCGCCCGCAGCGGGGGACCAGCAGAGAGAGGGGGTTCGGACTGACCGAGCAGGCTCCCGCCACCTCTCCCCTCCTCCCCTCTTTCCCCTGGAACATGGGGGTCAGCGTGAGGGGTGGCATGGCAATGGCAGAGTGGCCGCCCGGCGGTTGGAGGCGGCCAGCCACGTCCGAGGCCTTGCAGGCTGCTCTGTCTCTCGTGCACCTCAACTGGGGTGGCTGCAAGGAGCTAATTAGCTGCAATAATTAGAGAGAGCGTCTTCATAATGTGGAATTAGGTGGCTTGGAGAAAGCACGGGAAGATATATGGTCCAGGTTAGCGGTGGGAATGGGGGAGAGAAACAGGCAGGGGGAAGATGAGGCAGCCTCCCATGAGGTCCTCTGGCCCCCGTGGGGTGACTTTTCTACCTCCTTTTCTAGGGTCGTCACTCCCATGTCAGGCTTTTCAGCCATTCCTGGCCTCTCCACCCCTCTGCGACCCAGAGACTCCAACTGAGCAGAGATTTCCAGATGAAGAAGGAAGGTTATTAGCATTTCTCTCTAGTGGGCGCCTGGGACCAATTGTTTTGAAGATTTGGGGTTTATAATTGCAAGTGATTAATGGAAGAGTTGGCAATCAGGTTTAAAAGGTTGCTAATTGCTCTTTTAACATAATTGTGTCCGAGTGAGAGCAATGTGTGTGCACGGGCTTGGCATGCAGAATGCACGGTGTTGGGCATTTAATGGTGTCAGTGCCTTTCCTCCCTCTGTCAGTCCATTCATCTAATCTTGACCAAGAGTCCATGAAGCTCCTGGCCCTGTGTGGGGTGCTGGGGACAGAGCTGCAAGAGACAGAGCCCATTCCCTCGAGTGGCTTACTGTCTGGTCGGCTGGGGGACAGAGTTCTCTCCTCTGGTCTGTTCATGCCCAAGCAACTGAAGCAACCCATGCTTGTTAGATGTTTCCTAGGAGCTTACCCTATTGCCCAGAAAAAGGAGGAGGGGGTAACAGACTCACTGGGAAGTGCTAAGTAGGACAACTGTACAGGAGTCCAGCACAGGCAAGAACCAGAGGAAGGTAAAATCAGTCTTGGACAGGCTGAAGAAAAATATTCCAAACCAACGATTTAAGTTCCTGGATTGCTAAGGGAAATCCTCAAACCTCCTCACTTTAAAGCCTATATTTACACCCAATTTTAACAAGCTTGGTAATCTCATTTTCCTCATTATAACAGGTAAAAAGGAGTGATGGATGTGTCTAGATAGACTGATCAATTGATTGACCACAACTTATAAAATAAGCCCCATCTGCCAGAAATTGAGGCATATGGAAGTGGGGGCTTACTCATGGGTACATAATCTATAAATTAGGTTCCAGTTTCCAATTCTTATATTCTTTGCATCAGGCTCATGGTGGGTCCCCACATTTCAGATATTAGGATCCTCTAGAGTTTACCATATCAAGCAGTAGCAAACAGGGTTTGTTTTGTTTACAATTTTGGCATTTCTTAGTAATGACTGCTTGGAATATTGCATTCAGAAAGCATTCTAAATGTGTATCTGGTCCCAGTGGTGGGGGGAACCCCAGTAATCAGTTAGTAATGTCTGCTCTGTCTCAGGGAGGGGGTGCAGTGGTAGAGATCCCACAGATCGGCCATTCTTGCTAAAATGTCATATTACCATTCAGATATGAAGCCAGAGTCTCAAAGAATGGGAATCACTTGAGTAAGAATTTATTCACTCACACCCCCAGGCCCAGTCCTGCAAGGAAAAGAGGAACCAGGCTTGGGCTCTTGAGGGGCATATAAGTTATTGGGAAGGGCAGCTATAGATAAATAGTATGTACAGAGAAAGAGTTCAGAGAAATGGCGCAGGCAGGATATCACAGAGGAGGACTCAAGTGATTTGAGCATCTAAAAAGGCTGAGAGGAGATAGGTTATGTGGGGACCTAGCAAGGGCAAAGACAGAGTCAGAGAAGGCATGCGTACATGACATACAGACATGAGAGTTAAGGGTGAGACCGGGTTGGAGTAGATGCAGAGTTAGAATGGGGGTGCAGAGATAAAACTATGTGTCCCATAAAGAAAGGGCATCTTTCATCACTTCCAGTCCCATAGTAATGATCAGTGTGTCTTGTACACAGTAGGTGCTCCATAGGTGTCAGGTCTGTCTCCAGTTCTCCCTTTCA
Organism: Mustela erminea; assembly: GCF_009829155.1. Lineage (NCBI taxonomy): Eukaryota > Metazoa > Chordata > Mammalia > Carnivora > Mustelidae > Mustela > Mustela erminea. The sequence continues at coordinate 72,571,610 of NC_045626.1, read as the reverse complement.
TGTCATTAATTCACTCAGCTAGCTTCAGTGGGTGCTTTGCATGTTCCAGATCCAGGATTGAGTCCTGGGGTCATGCTGAGAAACGAAAAAGACGTGACTTACCATCCGGCAGGAGAAGCCCTGCAGCCAGAGAAAGAGCTCTGGGCTGGGCATCACCAGACTTGGGCTCTGGGTTGGTGGAGCCACATGATTTGCATTGTTATTCTGAGAAAATCACTGGCCATGTCTGAGCTTCTTTCTGTCACACTTAGGAGTCAACACATTCAAAGGCTCACCCTGGTGTTCCTGTAAAACAAGGACCTGCCCACCATTCCCTCCTCATCTCCCATGACTGCCCACCCTGATCACTCAGCTCCAGGCTTCCTTCCACTCCCCTAACCTTCAAGCTCATTCCCATCTTCACCGGTGCCTCTTCTACCTTCCAGCTGGCTGACTCTTTCTCATCCTTCGGGTTTCACTACGAGGGCCACCTCTTCCAAGAAGCCTTCCCTGACTACCCTGGCAGGACCTCTCTGTCACAGCCCACTTTGCTCTACGCTGGACTTATTACACTTTGCAAGTGTCTGTCTCCTAGTTGGTTACCTCTTTTTTCTCTGTCATCCCTTGCTAGTCTGAGGGCAGGGATCCTGTTTGCCTTTTCCCCATTTTGTTCCCATTGCTTAGCCTGGCACCTGGCTCATAGTTATAAATATGTGTAAAATGCATAAATAAGTGAAGGTGTGGCTCTGATGGGTTAAAGCTGCCAGAGAGCTGATGTGGCTGGACCTTCCCAGAATCAGTGGTATAGAAATCTTCACATTCTGGGAAATGTGGATTGGTGTTCTCACATTCACCAGCTGTGTGACCTTGAATTGATTCCTTCACCTCTCTGGTCCTCAGTGTCTTCATCTGCAAAGGCAATAATCATTGTGCCTACTGCAGAGCATTGCCTGCGTGATGAAATGAGACAAAAGAGCCTGAAACTCCAAGTCTGATGCTCAGAGCTACCCAGTGTCAGGCTATTTATGCTTGCTGTGCTCAGTGTTTCCAAATAGTGGAGTAGGTTCTGTTGGGGGGTGCAGGAGTGGGCATGGTGGAAGGTCTAAGAACTTCAACTCTTGGATTGGGGGCAGGAGGTCAGAGCAGTCAGGTGCCACCCTGCCCTAAGCATCAGCCTCTCGCTGGTTCTGGGCTATAAAGAAGTCAGCCCCATGGAGCTTTGATTTAATTAGCTCCACGATATTGCCCTATCGATCACTCATTTCAAGTCTGCCAACTGGGGGATGAGTGGTTTGCCCATCACGCTCTTACTCATGGGAAGGAAGAGCAGGTATCGACTTGTTTATTCAAGCCCAGCTGGGGAGCCCCCTGAAGCACCCCACACCATTCTCCTTGCACACATGCCAGAGTTTGGATAAATCTCTCTTCTCTGTGCTCATCAGCAAGCCCTTTTTCCTTCTCCCAGGGCTTCCAATGTCCTCCCCACCTCCTCATGGCCTCTTCTCTGTTTGAATTAGCTTAATATCTTTTTGATGGAAAAAGTGTTTGCTTTATCTCCAGCGCTACCTGTCCTAATTGTTTCCTGTATCTTGAGTGATACCTCATTAATTGGTAACATGTCCTCCTCCACCTCTTCAGAGCGGCCTCTGTTTTGTGTGTGTGCTTGTCCTACTGCTGCTGATGCTGGATTTGGGGTTGGGGGACGCTGTCAACTTGAAGTTTACATGGGACTCGTCCTGTTCTTGTCCTTCCTGCCTGTCTGTTTCTCTTCATCCCTTCCCTTCCATTTTCTTTTCCTGCTCTTCCGTCCCCTCCCCCTCACTTCTCACCCCTCCCCTCCATCCTTTTCTCTCCCTCCTCTCTTTTTCTTTCTCCTCCCCCTCCCCCTTTTCATCCTTTCCCTTCCTTCCCCTCCTCCTTCCCTCCCTCCCTCCCCCTCTCCATTTCCCTCCCTCCCTCCCCCCTCCATTTCCCTCACTCAGCCTTTCCTCTCTTCCTGGAAACAGTTCAGATGAGGTCAAGCACGAGAGCCTGACGGGAAAAGGGAATGTGTCACTACAACCCAGAGGGGCAGCTGGGATCTAGGTGCTCTGCGACTGTCTCCATCACGGGCCATGTGTGATTTCTGGCTCCCTTCTCATCCTCTCCACAGCAGCCAGAGACGGGTGTTTTCCCATACATGTGACACTCCATGTAAGCCCAGGGATCCTTGGTCGGGGACAGGAAGAGAGGGGCTTGGAGTCTCATCAGCCGGGAAATGCTGCACAGTATGTAAAGGACTCTTGGGAAAAAAAAAAAAAATCACAGAACACACTGGGAAAGTAAAGGCTCTGGAAAGGCCTGCGGGAATGAAACCTATTGGATTTTGTTTCATCCAAAGATTTCTGACCTTATTCACTTTGTCAAGTGCTAGGAGGAGTTACCTGGCTTGGGAAGTATGAGCCTCGTGGACCAGCATTCTCTCCCCTCCTCCTGTAACAATCAAATCCTTACCGTGTTCTGCCTTCTCAGAGGCACTGGCTTCCTGAGGAGGAACTACTGACTCTCCATCTGCACCTAGAATAGGTGATTCTGAGACTGCCCAAAAATTAGGACAGTCACCTTTTCAGAGCTTGTCTCTGGTTGTGTGGCCCTGAAGGGCAGGCAGTCAGGGGGAGGAGACACTTGGCAGTCAGACACAAGTTCAAATCCCAGCTCTGCCCCTTGATGGCTGAGGCTTCCTGGGCTCGTTGCTAAAACTCTCCTGTCTTAGTTTACTCACCTATTAAATAGGATCATGACACCCCTACCATGAATACCACTGGGTCACACGAGAGACCATCAACATAATGTTCATAGAATGTGGACCTTCAAGGTGCTCAGTACATTAGTAGTACGTGCATGTTGTGTGTGTGTGTGTGTGTAGCCAAATTCCACATAACATAAGGTTAATCATTTTAAGGTTTGCCGTTCATGATGCTGCCTAGCTGCTGCCTCTAGCCCCAAGACATTGTCATCTCCCCAAAAGGAAATCATGTACCATTAAGCTGTCATTCTCTACTATCCCCTCCCCAGCTCCTCTTGACCAACACTCTGCCTTCTGTCCCCGTGGATTTCCCTCTTCTGGATGTTTCATATAAGTGGGATCATACAGGAGGTGAACTTTTTGGTCTGGCTTTTGTCACTGAGTCTGTTTTCGAGGTTCATCCATAGTGTGGCACGTATCAGTGCTGCACTCCTTTCATGGCAGAATCTTGTTCTAGCCTATATTTTGTTTATCTCTTAATCACTTGGCCAATATTTTTGGAATCCCTTCACTCCTCTTGGTAAAATGTCATGATCTACTCAAATGGACATGGAACGACACTGCGGTTAGAACTAAAAGTTAATAAGAGACAGTTGGCTGTGGTTGATAGAGCTTGGGACTGGAAGTCAGGAGGCCTGGGCCCTGCTTTTGACTTTGCTGTGTGACTTTGGAAATCCTCCTTCCTCTCTCTGGGTCTCAGTCTTCTCACCTATAGAACAGGCCGGTCAAGATGATTTCCTGCTCCAATGTCCTCCATGTCTTGACATCTCTGGGCTTTCCAATGGGGTCACCCCGTCTGCAGAAAACTTACCTTAGGAGTATTGGAAGCCTGGTTTGTCAGATTCTCCATTTATGTAACTGACCCTGGGTGATGCAGGTGGAAGGACCTCAGCGTTTCCATCTGTAAAGCCAGGAGGAAAAGTGTTGAATTAGGCTTCAGTTTTATGCTCCTGTGAATCCCATGCTAAGTGTAATGGAGCAGCATTTCTGTAGCTTTCCCTGACTGGCGTGATGATGGGGCTGGGATTAGTCACACTTGACTTGAAAAACCAACGCTCATGAATCGAATCCATTTGCCAGCAGTCTGGTCCACTGTTCTCCAGGAAAACGGTCCCACTGAATTTCATAGTGATACCCGTGAGCTCCCAGGATTTGAATTTTCTCTGTGGTAGCTCTTCGGCAAGACATATTTTGACAAACATTAAAAATGCCTGAGTTTATTTCTACTGAAGTGGAGCAATTGGTGAGTAGAAACTAATTAGAAATTAATGAGCACTCTAATATAGGGGCCCCACCCCTGACATGAGGACTCTGGTCACGAGATCAGTTGTGGAGAGAAGTAGCATTCATAAGAATCCACTGTACCCCCTCCCTGAGTTCAGGGATCTGGACTTAGAATAGAGACCCCCCAGCTGGGCATTAGAGGAAGGGTTTGCTGGCCAGCTGTTATCTGTGGACACACAGGAAACCCACACCTCCTGGGTGCTACACAGCCAATAGCTGCCTCCTTGGGAAAGTTATAGAAAGTAGCACTAGGGATTAGACTGTATACTCTAGGAGGAAAAGAACCATGTCATATCACTAATTTTGCCCACTGTTTTTTCTCTGATGTTAGTGAGGGGTTTCACCCATAGGAGGTGCTCAATAAATATTTGTAATTTGTCCTAGAGCTTTGAAGTTGAAATGTGATAAATGTGAACCCAAGCATACTTAGACCAGGATGTCTGGGCTTCCCACCTGGTACAAGCTTCCTTATCTAGCATGGATCACATAGTGTTGTCGTGGTCCTCTACTAGAGTATGGGATGTGTAAGGAGGAGTCCTTTCTTTGTCTTCATATCTCCAGTCTCCAGCACAATACAGGATCTACCTACAGTAGGTGCTCAACAAATGTTCATCATAGTAAGTTGGGTGAGATCTTGGTGAACTAGGACAATCTTTCTGTGGAAGGAGGAACCAGAGTTTTAGACAGAGAGTTAGAACCATTGGATATCCCAGGTCTCAGCCCAGAGACTGGCATACAGTCAGAGCTTAATATTGGTAGGCTAAACAGAAATGTACATATCAACTTTGTTCAATCCAAGAGAAGGAACCACACTACAGGAGAGACATTGAAAAATGTCACCATGAGATACATTGCTTGAGAGACAGTCATAGCGAGGGCATGCTCTCATTACCCCAGAGGGGTTCTGTTGGATTGGGTTGCTAGGAAACAGATCCTGAGATGGAAAGTTGTACATAGAAGAATTATAGGGGCATGATCTTAAAAGGTACATCTAGAAGGAAGGAAGGGAGGGAGGAAGGGAGGGAGGGAGGAATGGAGGAAATACTGGTAAAGATAAGACCTTGATCCATGATGCAATTTTTACTAAGGCCTCCCTCAGCTGATCATACAGGAAGCTCTGCAGCCAAAATAAATCTTCAGACTTGCCCCAAATTGAACTATGGGGCTGGGCCTTTGTGTGCCCACATAACCAGTCACGGTTATATAGGCCAGAGGTGTGACTTTGGTCAAGGTTGGTCCCAATGACGGAGGGCACCTCAGGGAGGTGCCATCAGCAGCCAGAGGTTGGCTGGTGCATCGGTCCTGAAGAGTGTGTCTCTGAAAGTGTCTCACCACAATAATTCCAGGGATGGTGACTTGCTGTGTCCCCCGGCTTCTAAGTGGCAGACCTGGGATGCAAACCCTGGTTTCTGTAGCCTGGGTATTGTCCTACTCCATCACTGGACTCATCCTGTGATAACCATACCAAGCAAACCTGTCCCTGTCCCCCTTGGGGAGGTTAAAGGGGAGTGGAATGACTGACAGGTGTCTGCTCTGGGAAGTGACCATTAGCAACTAAGGGACAAAGGCAAGTAAATGCTAACTTGATCAGAGTAAATGGGATGATCTCAGTTTCATAAACTAGAACTCAGACTTCCAAGCCTGCTACCTCAGAGCTTGCTCTATTATGTCATACCTTATGAAAAGGGGAGGGGGACTGATTGTACATCTACTATGTGCCAGGCACACTGTAAAATGTGTAACTGCCTTCCTCTTCTTCCTCCTCCCTTTCCTGTGCTTCCACCTTTTCTTCCTCCTTTTCTTCTCCCTCCTTCTCTTCCTCCTCCTCCTTCTTCCCTTCTTGCTTTTCCTTTTCCTGTCCCCTGCTCCTCCATCTTTGGTATGACTTTTCTCTTGTAATATCTTCACAGCCCTGGGAGGTAGCAATTATATATGCCCAATTTACAGAGGGAGACACTGAGGCTCTGAGAGTTGAGGGGTTTGTCCAAGGTTACACCTGTGGTGAGTAGAGAATGAGGAAGAAGGAAGGCCACAAAGCTACTTCCTTACCCAAAGTTTCAAAATTAAGAGTCAGGCCTTGGAATTTTAAGTTAAATTGCCAATATGCTACAAAGTACTGTGGATTCTTAGCTATCCATGACTCAGCCCTGGGGGAAGCCATAAAAAAATCCCATGATTTAAAAAAAAAAAAATCCCATGATCACCAACTGGATTTCTCTGCATACAGTTAGTGCTTCTCACAAATTCAGTACCAACTGATGACAATCAGGCCCTCATGGAGGGGGTGATGGTGGGTGGGTTTTTCCAAGACCTGCTCACAGTGGGGTTGCAGAACATTCTAAGAGGTGCTCCAAAGCTTGACACATCCTTCCTTGTGACTAAGATTTGCTTTATTCTGTCTTTATCTTCCTTCCCCAGCAAGGGAGATTTTTAGTCAATGGGATTGTGCAAGGAAACCAATGGCTGAAACATTACTAAGAAGTTGATTAGATATCAAGGGTGAGGGGATTCTTTGCCAAACTTGGGCTCGGCAGGCCAAGGATGAGGCCTCATTGAGAAGTGCCCTCAGAGGAGGCTGACTAGATTTGGTCCTGGATAGAGTCCTGGTCAGAGAGAGGTCCAAATTTCTTGGTAAGCAATTTGAGGCTCAGGGATGTCAGTCTAGAAGGTATCAGAGCAGGTTCACACCTCGTCTTTAACAATCTCCCTGCGTTCTGTTCACAGTCCTTGATGCCCCCTGCATAGAGAGGAAATGGAAGCAAATATTTCAATATATCTGATAAGGAAGCAGTATACAACATATAGAAAGATCTCATACAACTCAACAGAAAGAAAACACAAGTGATCTGATTGAAAAATGGGCAGAAGATTTGAATGGACAATTTCCTGAACAGACATATAGATGGCCACAGGTACATGAAAGATGCCCAATATTGTCAGGGAGATACAAATCAAAACCATGGTGAGATACCACCTCACACCTGTCAGAAGGGCTAGTATCAAAACCACAAGAAACAAGTGTTGGTGAGGATGTGGAGAAAAAGGAACTCGCATGCACTGTTGGTGGGATAGCAAACTGGTGTAGCCACTCTGGAAGACAGTATGGAGGTTCCTTAGAAATTTAAAAATAGAACTACCATGTGATCAGAAATTCCACTTCTGGATATTGATCCAAAGAAAATGAAAACACTGATTTGAAAAAATATAGGAATTCTTATGTTCACTGCAGCATTATGTACAATAGTCAAGATATGGAAACGATCTAAGTGTCCACTGATGGATGCATGATAAGGAAAATGCATTGTGTGTACACACACACACACACACACACACACACACACTGGATTATTACTCAGTTATAAAAAAGAGTGAAATCTTGACATTTGCAACAACATCTGTGGGGCCTATGAGGGCATTAAGTGAAGTAAGTCGGTCAGAGAAAGACAAATACCATGTGATCTCACTCATATGGAGAATCGAAAGCAACATATAAAAACAAACAAACAAAAAAACCTCTAAGTTCATAGATTCTTAGAATAGGTTACTGGTTGCCAGAGGTGAGGGTGGGGGATGTGGAAAATTAGTGAAGGGGGTCTAAAGGTACAAACTTCCAGTTATACAGAAATTAGTCATGGGGGTATCATACACAGTGCAGGGACATTGTTAACAATGCTGTATTGCACATTTGAAAAACTGCTAAGAGAATAAATCTTAAAAGTCCCATTACAGTAAAAAAGATTCTGTAACTATTTATGATGATGGATATTACCTAGACTCATAGTGGTGATCATTTCTCAACATAGACAAGTACTCAATTGTTGTACACCTGAAACTAATATAATGTCCTATGTCAATTATACCTCAATGGGAAAAAAATGCCACAATTCAAGAGAGGAGAGAAATCCTGGAAAGCTTCTGAGAGGTGGTGACTTTTCAGTTAGACTCAAACTCACAGAAGGTATCCTCATCTCTTCACTGAGGACTCTTCCCAGCTTCACTTTCATCCATTTATTCCATCACTATTCTTTAGAAAGAGCGCTAGAAGCTGAGGATACAGAGCAATGTTAGAGGAATGGCAACAGAGAGATAATTAATTAATTAATTAATTAATTAATTACACCCTCAGTGTGTAGGTGGTAGGGTCCAGGAAGAATAAGAACAGTTGATGAAAAAAAGAAAAGCGGGGTTGAGAGGGTGCATCTATTCTAAAAATTCTCATGCAGATGATTTCTCTTTCAGAGCCTCTTGGAAAGAGTCCTGCTTTGTGGAATATTCTTAAGAGAGAATTGAAGACACAATTTCTTTATCAGAAGGGAGCTGTCACATTCTCTGATTAGATGTTGGTGCATTTCTTTTGGCTGTAGTGTTAACAGTAATCACTGAAAAATGCTATTATTTGCTATACGCCAACAACTTGACTGTCTTCATCTCTTGGATCTTTACAGTCACCTGATAAGGCAGGTGTGACTATTGCTTTTGCTGTACAGATGCAGAAACTGAGGCTCAGAGATGTGACAGAAGCTCACATCTGAGTCCAACGTCCATGCTCTGGTCCCCAGTGCTCATGGTCACCCAGTAAGCAGGACCTTTTTCTTAGCAGGATGTGACTAGCAATGGCTTCAGATGGTGTGTGTTGGGGAGGGTAGGTAGTGGTAATGGCAGCAGATGACCAGACCCACAGCACTTGGTGACCCGAGAAAACTATTCAGTGCCATCTGTATGCCCACCCTGGTCAGGAAATATTTTAGGAGAGTGTGTCTTCAGAGAGGACTGACTTTCTTCCATCAGCTCCATGATCCCTCTAGGGAATCATGTATTCCAGTCAGCAAGCCACTATTTGCCTCAGGACAGGGGAACCTTTGTGTATTTCACAAAAGTTTCCTTTTGTAATGCATCCAGGCCCTAAATGCAGAAGGTTTTAGGAGAGGGAGTCTGAATTGCACAGTAGTTACAATCTGGGATGCTTGGGTCAGCAGACTTGAGTGTACTCCCTCTGGCTGTCCTCATTGTGTGACCCTGGTGCCTTCCCCACCAGGCATTTCAGTTCCCTTCTGTGTTAAATGGGGTCAGTACACTTAGTACACTTTAAATATAGGTGCACACACACAGCATCCGGCATACACTCCATTCTTTCTTTCCCTCCCTTCTTCCACTACTGCTGCAGTGAGACAAATGGGGTTCTTCTATTTTGTGTTTTGTGAGTGTGGAATATTTGGTTCCAAAGCCAGAGCCACATTCTTTTTTTTTTTTTTTTTTTAAGATTTTATTTATTTGAGGGAGAGAGACAGAGATAGAGGCAGAGCATGAGCAGGGGTGAGAGGCAGAGGGAGAGGGAGGAGCAGACTCCCCGCCAAGCAGGGAGCCCAAAGTGGGGCTCGATTCTAGGATCTTGAGATCATGACCTGAACTGAAGGCAGATGCTTAACTGAGCCACCCAGGCACCCCCAGAGCCACATTCTGAAAAAGGCTTCGAATACAGGCCTTTGCCTTATCCCCAAGAAAGCCTGACTACATGCCAATGTTGATTTAAGAACTCGATGTGCCTGTCACCTCTGAGGCACTACACATTCTGAAAAGTTCCTCCCAGTCCAGCCATTAATCACCCTCTGTAACTAAATAACACTGCAACCTGTAATTAGGGTATTGTTTGTCTGTTTGTTTACTCCTGGGTTCTCCCTCTAGCCTGTGAGCTCCGTGAGTGCAAGGACTATGCCCCCTTTTATTCAGAGTTGGGTCCCTAGTGCCTGCCCCAGTGTGTGGCACATTGAAGATTCTCAGTAAATATTCGTTGATAAAGGAATGCGTGGATGCAGGGGTTCATGGCCAGGTTTCTCCCAGGCACTGCACTAAGTGAGAGAGAGGGGTTGGCAGTTAGCAAGAGTAAGGGTAATGGTGAAGATAATGATGATGATGGTGACAATGTTTTTGGTGTCCTCGACCACGAGGATGTTGGTGATGGTGGTGATAACGTTGATGGTGATGACAGCAATGATGAAGATAATGATTATAGTGGAGACGATGGTGATGGTTGATGAAATCTCTGTGTGGTCAGTTTCACCGCTTAAATGAGTCACCTCTAAATTGCTTCTGGCTATAACAGTCAATGCCTCCCAAGTGGCAACATAAAGCGCTTTCTTCAAAAACTGACAAACAGGCATGACATCTACATGCCGGACTTCACTGTTGCTAAGACTGATGAGAAAGGGCCCCTTCCTCACTACGGTTTAGTCACCTGGCTCATCTTCCTGTCTGGTAAATACTCCATTCTCCGTCCTGTTTCAGGACCTTTGTGCTAGTGTTTCCTCTGCCTGGAACACACTTTACCCTCCCCTCAAAAGGGTGTCAGTTCAGCATCACCTTCAAGATAAGCCCTCTTGCCCATCCTGTCTAAAGCAGTGTAACCCCACACCCCATCATCATCCTGCGTTGTTCTCTTGTCTTTCCAGCTGGAATCACCTCATTGGCTTATCCTATTTTTTGCCTCCGTCACCAAAACACACCCCATGAAAGCTGGGTTGTGTCTGTCTTGGTTATTGAGTTATCCCCAATGACGGGATAAGTGACTGGCAAAAAACCAAGCATTCAATAACTATTAGTGGAACAAAGCACTGAACACATGAATTGTATCCCATGTTACATATGGATGCCCACATTTTTGCCCATGGACTCCGATTTTCTCAGTCTCAGACAGGAGCTGCCACATCCCATTTCCAGTCCCTTGAGTCACCAAGTGTCATGCCTGATAAATGACCATCATTGTGGGAAGGCACCAAACCTTCTTTCTAGGCTGGAGCTGACACCAGTGCCTTCTGCCAAACGTAGGCAAGGCAGCCGAGACTGCACTCCGAAGGACCAGCAGGAGGTGGGTGTCCCGGCCCGTGTTGTTTCTGGAAAAACAGTCCACTTTCTCTCTACTTGTGAAGTCTACTGTCACCCTTTTGTAAAGATGTCTGAGAAAGTGTAAAACCACATTTCTCGGGTCTGGGGACGCAATAGTTTGTGCAATTATAGCTCAACACATCACAGGAGTCAGATGGGCGCTTGTTGCCTGCATAATTCATCACTCCTTTTCCTGTCAGGGTCTAAGACCTTTCATATCTGGGAGACAAAAAAATTAAGTTTACATTGCTTGATTAAAAATTCAGAAGTTTAAGGGCAAGAAAAAAGGAGGATGTGAATTGTATCATCATTAAATAGACAGAGATAAATAAAGCATTTGGAAGAGGAAACATGGGGAAAAAAAAAACAACCTTGCTGGTAACTTGTCATTTCTCAGAGTTAAGAATGTCAGTAGAAACTTCATTAAATTCTTCTCTCTAATGGTCAAGATTCAGGGGCTATGACAGGATGGGAGGTGAGAGGTTTTGGGGTTCAGAGTGTATTCTAATCCTTCCTTCCTTCCTTCCCTTTCTCCCGCCCTCTCTCTTTCTCTCCTCCTTCCTTCCTTTCTCTCTCTCTTTCTCTTCCTTCCTTCCTTCCTTCCTTCCTTCCTTCCTTCCTTCCTTCCTTCCTTCCTTCCCTCCTTTCTCCTTCCAAATTTTATTAGAATTCCCACTCCTTACAAGCCACCCTGCAAAGCCCTAGGCATGTGACGTGAATAAACCAGTGTCCTATATTGATGAGGGACCTGAAGTTTATTTGGAGGAAAGTTCATTATAACCCAGAGGGATCAATGATGTGATGATAGAAGCAGAAGTAGATGTGGGTGCCCAGAGGGGGACACCTGATCCAGCCAGGGGACAATCTGGAAGGTTCTAAGATAAAGTGATGCTTGAATTTGTTTGTAAAGAAGGCATAAGTATGAGTCAAGTGATGGACGGGAGATGGAGTGACGAATGGCATTGCAGGGAGGCGCCAGCAGCGTGTGCAAGGCTCACTGGGATGATGAGGTATGGTGCCTTTTTGCAGAGTGTGCAGGCTGGGTGGGTGGAGGTGTGGCAAGGTGTGGGCAGGGCTCAGGTCCTTGAAGACCTTGTGAGCTGCAAGAAGGAGCCTGTACTTAGCTCTCACGAGACGGAAGGTCCCTCAAGGGGGATGAAGGGGACCACAATATTTTATAAAGGATGGTTGTTCAAGTGAGGATTCCATGATAAAGTGACTTTGAGCAGAGAACTGGGTGTTGTGAAGAGGGGACAGGTCAATTGGACGTCAAGGGGAGATTCTTCAGGCAGTGGGGACAGGTATGCCCTTAGGTGGCACTGCACTATGGGTTTATCTTTCTCAGCTAGGGGAAAATTCCTTTTCTTCCTCCCTCTGCCACTCCCTCATTCTTCCCTCCTTCTCTCCTTCCCTCTCTCCCTTTTCAACTCAGCATGTACTTTCTCGAGCACCTACTATGTGGTGGCATGGGTCAGATGGAGGGGGAGGTCATGTAGTCTACAGATTCAACATCTACCCTCAGGGGGTTCACAAGTTGGCAGGAGAGACAGACCCAACTGGACACAGCCTGATGGCCCCAGGTGGGTACAGAAAGGGCTAAATAAAATAGAAATGAGGGAACAAACTTGTGTGGTCAGGGAAGGATAAGCCCTGGGTTGAAAAGGTAGGTGGAATTTCCTTAGACTCTTTGTTTTAGTAGCATAAATACTTCATACAAGTGTACAGCCTGATAAATTCTCCCCAGATGAATGCCCCCGTGTAACCAGCATCCTGATCAAGAAACAGAATACGGCCAGCCCCCAGGAAGTCTCTTGAGACCCCTTCCAGCCTCTCCCAGGGAACCCCCAACCTGACTTCCAGCAGCATAGGTTAATTGTGCCCATTTTTATGTACAGTATGCCCTTCTTTGTGACTGGCTTCTCTTGCTTTAGATTATGTTTGTCAGACCCATCCGTGTTGTGTGTAAGCGTATCTCATTTATTCCCACTACTGTGCAGAATCCCAATGTGTGAATACGCCACAATTTTTTTTTTTCCCTTTGGCCTGTTCTGCTATTGCTGGAGCCTTGAGTTGTTTCCATTTTTGGCCATCCCAGGTGGTGCTGCTATGACATTCTGGTACATATCTTTGGGTGAACATATGCACGCATCTCTGTTGGGAATGATCTGGGAGTAAACTTGATGGGTCAAGGGGAGGGTATATGTTGAGCTTCTGCAGACACAGCCAGACAGCCTTCCAAAATGGTTGTACCAATTAACACTCCCACCAGAAGCATGTGAGTGTTTGAGCAACGTAGCCTTACTAACACTCCGTGTTTTCTGCCATTTTCATTTTACTTTATTTCGTGTTCATTCTTGTGGGGGTGGGATGGTATTCCATTGAGGTTTTAATCTGCATTGCCTCAATGGCTGATGTGGTTGAGCACGTTTTTGTGTGTTTATTGGCTATTTGTTCATCCTTTTGTGGTGAGGTGCTTCCCCCCACACCCACTGGGGTATCTACCTCTTTCTTATTGGTTAGCAGGTTAATATATTAAAAATATATTCTGGATATGAGTTCTTGATTCAATGTACTATTGGGAGGATCTCTCCCACTCCAGGGTGGTTTGCCTTCTCCTTCTCTTAATGGTCACATTTGATGGACAGATGTTCTTACTTTTAATGTAGTGCGTTTAATTTTTTTTTTTATAGCAGGATAGAATTTTTTTTAAGCTCATTAGGATGCAGAAAGTAGGTTTTTCCAGTGCAGGGAGGGTTTTGAGCAGAGGTGGGAGGTGGGAAGGTCAGAGCCTCGGAGGAAACAAGCACCATCCGCTGGTGTGCTTGACTCTTGGAAGGTGTAGGAGTCTGGGAATGGGGGTAAGACTAGAAGGGTTGTTGGGAGCTTATCATGTAGGCTTTCTAATGCCATGCTGTAGAGTTTGGACTACCTCAAGTCCACAGGGGGCTGAAATTCTGAGCAAGGGCTGCCAAGACCAGAGAGGGTATCAGCAATATTCATCCAACAACATCCAATGTGCCTGGTTGCAGGTGGTGGGGTGAGGGAGAGCTGGGGAAGTGGGCCTGGTTGGGGGTGGGGAGGGTACAACATGGACAGACTTCAGGCAGCTGTGTAGACAGGGTTTGGCATTCTTTCACTCCATATGGGGCTAGACTAAAGATGGGGGTATGGGGATACTTTCGTGGATGACATATCCTTAAAGATAATGTCACAGCTCTTTCAGGATCAGACTCAGTCTGGCACATTTGCTCTTGTGTAAAAACTCAGGGAAGAAGCAGACGATTCAGAGGGTCACAAACCAGTCCTCCATCTATCAGCCCTGAAAGCCTTGAAAAAGATGGGACAAGACTTCCTGTATTATGTCCTAGAAGGAACCTGGTTCCCTGAGGTGGAAGACAGGGCAGAAGAATTGGGGGACATGGACAGGAGTCCCAAGTATGCCTCAGCTCACTGCTGTGTGTCTTTGGGGAGGTCCCTTCCGTTCTTTGGGACTCACTTTCCTTGTCCACTGAGAGGGTTGTGAGACTCAGAGAGCTCATGGACGTGAAATTCTTGGTGGCTAATACTTCACAAATGTAAGGGATTACTGTGTCTCCCCATCCCCAGGGACTGTAAAGTTGAGAACTTGGTAAACCATGTTAACAATTAGTATGAATGGGTCTAAGGGGCCAATATTGCTGTATCTGACCCAGAATTAAAGACAACCATCCACTACCTGCCCTTTCTCACTTCCTAAGGGACCAGGACTTGGCCACCAATGCCAAACTCCCCTCTCTGGAATCTGAACATCATAAATCCCAGATACGGATATTAAAAATATAGCTTTCACTGTTAATGTATTCTTTAGTTCCTCTAAACATATTTAAGATGGCTGAAAATAATAATAACAACAACATCCCTTTAGTAGAGATGAGCACCATGCCTGCCACCTTGGTAAGAGATGAGCCTGGAGCCATAGGCAGAGCAGTGCCGTGAGCAGAAGCACAGGGTGGGAGATGGAGTGGGGGCTCAAAGGGACTGTGACAGTGAGTTGTATGTGTCAACTTGGGTAGCCTCTGGCACTTGGTTATTATATCAAACACTGAGATGTTGCTGTGAAGGTATTTTGTAGTTGTGCTGACATCTACCTGCAGTTGATTTTAGATAAAGGAAATTATCCTTGATAAACTGGGTGGGCCCCACCCAACCAGCTGAAAGTCTTTCAGCAGAACTAAGATTTCTCTGAGGAAGAAGTCCTGCTTCAAGACTAGAACATCAGGTCCTGCTCTTAGACTGACAAATTGTCCTAAAGATTTTGGACTTACCAGCCCCCACAATTGCATGGACCAAGACCTTGAGATAAATCTATTGCTATGTCTAGATCTACATGTAGAGATTAGTCTTGTTTCTCTGGAGACCCCTGATAGATACAGAGCCCCAAGTGAGAACTTAAGGCCGGGGTTGGAGGGGGAGCAGCAGGAGATGAGGACAGCCTCCTCAATCTTCTCTTGCCACTCCAACTCCAAAGACCTCTCTAGTCTTCAAATGTGCCAAACATGTTGTACCTACCAGAGCTTGACTCTTGCTCTTTCCTCCACATGGAAAACTCTTTCCCAAGGGACATGCATGCTCTGTGCCACCACTTTACCACTTCATCTCTTCCCAGGGACAATTTCCTGGAGAGGCTTTGCCTGACTATTCTAACCTAAAATAACCACTGTCCTCATCCTTCTTTTGTAGGATTAATTTTTGTCCCCAATGCCTATTGCTACATGTTATTTTATACATTTCTTTCAATTGTCTGTATTGCCCACTGGGATATGTGCTCCTGACACCAGAGACATTCCTTTTTCATTCCTGTGTTCCAGTTCCTAGCACAGTCTGGCATGTAGTGGGCAGCCAGTGCACTCCAAATTTTGGTGGGTTTTGGGTACTGTGCCAAGTCATTATAAGGGATTTAAACCAGTTTCCACCAACCAATCTCCTCTTGACAGTCATGGACTCCCAGAGAGATGCCATGGGGCGGGGGGGGGGGGGGGGGACACACAAATGCCAGTGAGAAACAGCTTGGAGGCACTTGACAATTTTCCCTTATCTCCTGTGATCCACGTTGCCTGGCCAAGTTGTTCATGAAGGAGGCCTTATGATGCATCTCAAAAAAGCAACCACGGCCTCTCAATCACTCAGCAAATTTTGGAAGGAAAAACAGATATCAAAAACGAAAGTGCACAACGGTAATATATGGTATCAGATCCGTCATTCTTTACAGCAACATGGACGATGGCGTTTGGCAAACAGCAGTTGCACCCAAAAGATAGACAGGCAGTTTTGACATGCCTTGCCAGAGAAGAATTACCCTCCCCACCCTCGGCCCCCCCACCCTCCTGGACCGATCACGAGGAATGACAGAATTACAAACAAATCAATCAGGCAGAGAACAGAAGCAGTGGAGACCGGGGTTTTGGGTGGTAATAACAAGATGGGTTTCCAGGGTACTAGGTATCAGTGTATCCTGGACCACAGGCAAATGAGTGGCTTGCCCAGGAGAGGGGTGCGGCCTGGGAGGACTCTCCATTTCCCCCTACTCGGGGTAGTGATCTGTCCCTGGTGCTGAATCCCACCATTCCGTGTTAATGAGTGTTGGGGAGAAGTAGTCAGAAGGGATTGTTATCAGCCATTTATTTCTGTCTGAGAATGAGTTTGTTGTGAACTTATGAAGCTGGAGCTGGAGGGGGGGCAGACATCCAGAAATCATAAACACATAAGCCTACAAAGTCCTGTTGATAATATAAATAAAAGAAATAAGTTGTAATACAATAGGGAGTGGTGGGGATTGTGATTAACCAAATGGCACCTATCCTCTCCAAACAGGAGAGCTGCCCCTGAGTTCCAAATGTTTGAGGCTATGTGTGAATGTGAGAACAGTGTTGACAATTGGAATATATAAGAGGAGCTATAAAACTCGTTTCTGTGCAATCTCCTGATTTTTTAAATGTTGGCAGCTAATTCAATAATATTCTAGAGTAGCCCCTTTATTTTAAGATGGAAGACTTGAGCTCCAGAGAGGGAAGAGGACTTTCTCAAAGAAGCTCAGTGAATTGGAAACAGGATAAGTCATAGAATCTCAGTGCTTGTTCCAACTCAGTTACTGTCCCTTTCCCTGTAGCCTGCTTTTCTGTTTGACAGAGCAGGCCTTCTATCTGAGCTCTGGATATAGGAAAGGCAGGTAAAAGAATGGAATATGGAAGAAGATGTTTGGTCAAATCAGTCCTAAATTTTGGAAAAGGATTAGATAGCCAAAATTATTTCAACACATCAGCTCAGCTGAAGTCCCAGACCTAGGAGAGAAAGGCTAAGGAAAGGGGTCAGCAAGATTGGAGGTCAGGGCTGCATTTGCAAAATGGGTGCCACTTCTGGACCACCTGTAGGGTTCTGGGTCATGCTTTGGGAACACTTCTGGTCTTAGTGCCAGACAATTCCCCTCTTCCTTTTATCCTAATCAAGCTTTACAAGAACAGATCCTGTTACTCTTGTTCTGAATCCCATTAGTATCAAGCTATCTTTGTAGGCATTCTGCACCAGACAAACCAGGCAGACCAAAGAGGGAAACAAGCCAGAGTGCATCTGGTCTAGCCCAGAGCCCCACCCCTCCTCCATTTCAGCCTCACCCTCCTCCCACTCCCTGGCTTGGGACCCCTGAAATCTCATCCCCCAAAGCTGGATGAATCTTTCTCCCTCAGTAATGCTGGGGACACAGTCTACATTAGGTGAATCAACAAGGCCATTTCAGAAGAGACCAAATAGGAAATAAGAGGCCCCATTGCCTAATGGGACTTATCAATTATGATCTAGGGCCATATTTCTTTGAGGGGTGATTGTTTCACGGAGTCTGACATCTCATATAGCTTTAAATTACTCACAACCGGGACGGCTTACAAGATAGCAGTAAAATCAGGAGAGGATTGGGCAATGTAATTATAGTATGGAAATGATGTTGATCACTCAAGCAGGGAGCAGACCTTGAATCGAAAACCCTGCTTTGTCTCCCCACCCCCTTCCTTCCACTGCTCCTGCTCAGGGCTATAGAACATACAACACCTGGGAAACATGGGGGTAGCCTCACTCCTGCTGGGAAGTTGGAAGTTGGCCAGGTCATGGTGTAGGGTGTAATGAGCCATGGGACAGGGGCAGAAAAAAAGAGCAGGACCAAGGACAGATCCCATAGGTCTTGGTCTTCAGAATCTAAAGGTCAGCAAGGCAAGAGTCTGTAGGAATTGTCCACTGCCTGAGTTTATGGAGGTAACAATTCCCCAAACTCTTAATATGTGTCAATATTTATATTAGCATCTTGGATTATAGAAAATTTACCTTCCTTCTCCTCTTCCTCCCTCCCTCCCTTTTTTCCTTCCTTCCCTTCCTTCCATTTTTGAGTACTGTCCCCAAATGACACACTATGTAAATCTTTGAGAATACAGAATGAATTATTTCAACTGTTTAATAAGCATATACTACATGTAGACATTGTGCTGGAATCCAGATAGAGAAAAACTTACTGCTTATCTATTTGAATACTTATTGATGATTAGCTAGTTTGCAGGATGGATAAGTTTCTTCTCAAATCTGTTTCCTCTTCTTCCTGAGCACACAGTTAGGTTGCATTTTCTGGCCTCCTTTGAATCTAATTTGACTGAATTCTAGCCAGTGGAATGTGAGAAGAAGTGATTTGGGTCTGGCTCATAAGATCTTCCTACCTGTTATCTTCCATAATCTTTTCCCAACCTGTCAGGTGGGTACCAACACCCAGGATGATCCTAGAAGGCCTCTTGTTGAAATTGGAAAAGCCATCAATATACTGGGTCCCTGAATGAACAAGTGAAGCCTAGTCCCTCCCCGACCCCCAGTTCTCTACTGAACTGAACCACTGTATCATCAGCTGAGCAAGATACACCTACACTTCTTGAGCTGCAAAAATAATGGGGTTTGTCATATATAGCGGTTAAGCTAAATGTTAAATATAGAATTAATTTTATAAACATTCATTAGGTAACTGGTATGTCCCAGTTTTGCTGTTAAACTCTGGAGATGCAAAGTTCATACAAACGTGAAATAAATTTCTCTTATTTGTTGGGCACTGGACCAGACATTTGGTAACTGAATATATACAGGATCCTTATCCTCACCATTTGATGGAAGATGCAGGTCATGGTGATGCACTGTGAAAAGTGCTAAAATAAAACTTTTTATGAGATTCTGAGGGAACACAGGAAATGATCTTTGCTTGGGGCTGAGGGAGAAGAAGAGGGAGCAGGGGGAACTACAAACACTTGGAAGTTTTAGATATGGGCTTTGAAGGATGAATATAGGTTTTCCAAGGCAGAGATTAGGTGGAAGGGAAATCTAGGCATAGGGAATAGCATGTTGCAAAAGTGGTGTGTCTTGTGGTCAGTGAAAAGTTTGGCATGAACAGAGTTCAGGAATATGTGGTAAGGACAGAATCAGGTGAATAGAGCTGCTGCATGAATCTGGGGCAGATGTTATTGTCTTTCTACCTGCTGAGTATATGTTATTGTAGCTGGGGCAAGTGTTGCCTGGAGACTGCATATTAATTCCATCTTGAACTGAAGTGAGAATAGACAGTCCTACGCTGCTCCCACCTGTATGGGCAGAGTCTGTTTTGTTCTCCCTTTCTGAATTATACTTTTAATAAGAATGCAACTTTATGACATATTTCACCTAATATTATCCCCTTTTTATGAGTGAGTAAACTGACAACCAGAAAGGTAAATTATCCACTCAAATCACATAACTGTCTGACCCTAAGGTTTGCATTTAAACCTCCAACTGAGGCCATATTCTCAATGTGTTAGTGGCCCTTGGCAGAGTGGGAAACAGGTTTTCAGTCCCAATCATGTAGAGGTTCTGAAACTCTTGGGGTTAATTGTCTATTTGGCAAAGGCCAAGGAGCTTCCCCTCCTGAAAGCTGATCAGAACTAGCTCAACACTGAGCTCATGTGCATGTGTGGTAAGGGGCAGAAGGGTGTGGGGAGTCTTAGCTGAGCCGGGACTAGCCTGAGCTATGCTGGGAAGAAATAAATCTCTTCATGAGCCAACATTAATACAAGCTTGGCAGGTTCTGGGCAGGCCCCTGCTGATTATGCCAATGGACGCTGGGGAGGGGAAGATTGAACTGCCGGGGATGGCGTGAATGCACATCACATAGGGTAATGCCTCGAAAATATATAGCATCCAAGCAGGCAGGCAGTTAAAGGCGGGGTGAAGGGAGATGGGGGGGGCAACATCTGTTTGCAATTACAATCACTAGAACCCACCAAACAAGGCTCTAAGAAAGGACGTCTAGGACATCTACTTTAGGTGATCTGTGGAGGTACCAATAATTCATTCAACATGTATTTATTGAGCACCTAATCAGTACCAGTCACCGGGGGTACAGGGCTGAACATCCAGACACAGTGCTGCCCTCATGGACCCCACAGTCTGGTAGGGCAGACTGAACCAAACAGGCCATCATACCAATTACATAAAAAGTACATGAAGGGGAAAACAAGCAGTGGTGAAGACCTCTAATGCTTGAGCAGAGGTCATGGAGGACTGCCTGGAAGAGGTGACATTTGGAATGAGAGCTGAAAGATGAGTTAGGGTTAACTTGGTCAAGTGTGCAGGTATTTAGCAGATGATAGAGGGCAGATGACAAACATATATGGAGGCCCTGAGACAATAGGATGTTTGGAACTTGTAAATGAAAGAAATGAAGCTAAGGTGTCTAGGGCATGGAGAATCAGGGCTCAGAAAGACTTGAGATGCAGCCAGAAGACAAACCTGGCTTGACCTTGTGGGCATTGTAAATGATTGAACTTCATCATAGATCAATAGAGAGCCACTGACACTTCTAAAGCAAAGGAGTTACTGATCAAATTCTCTTTCCCAAAGTCTCACATCCAATCTTCACTGCAACCTGGTGAGATAAATAATAATCCTCATTATACGGTTGAGAAAATGCAGCTCAGAGAGGTGAAGTGATTTGTCGGATGTCACACAGCAAAAGAATGGCACACTGTGCTTGTTGTATCCCAAAGATAGTAAGTGGTTCATACAGATTTCCTAACCCAATGTTGTAGACTTGTTTCTAAAAAAAAAGAAAGTTTGGACTCCAGGATGTGAAAAGAGAACTTCCATCCCTGGATGTACTTTGGTAGGGATTTGACAAGGTCAGGAGGCTCTGATCAGAATCTCGGAGCTAGGGATGGCTGTGTCCTGGAGAAAGAGTCCTTGTTCCCCCGTGACTGCCTAGAAATTTGGTTTGGGGATGGCCAAAGGCCTGCAAGAGGTCTGAGGATGCCAAGGGTCTGCAGAGAGCTAGACAGAGCAGAGAAGTTGCCAGAGTGAGCTATTTGCTTTAGGGTGTGGGAGGCTGAAAATCTTCCTTGAGTATTAAATCCACTGGAAAGTCAAAAGGAAAATAACAAAAGCCAAATAAAATCCAAGATCTTCTCCCCTGGAATTACCAGGCCAACTCCAGTTTGGAAAGAGCAATCCAATCTAGTTGCCATATCTTTGCAGGCTCAGAATCGGCCAGAATAATGGTAATCGTGGAGACTAGTAGCAACAATGCATTCATCTGACAAATAACTAGGCAGCTTCCATGAGCCTAACCCTGAACTAGGCATGGGGAATAGAACAGAGAAGAAGGTGGAGATGGAGCTTGCTCTGCTGGAGCTTGGAGTTTTGTCCATAGTAGTAGTAGTTATGCTTTGTTGAGAACCTTCTATGTGCCATCAAAACAAGATAAGTCATAAGCATCTCCTTCTTGAAACCTCAGAGCCACCTACCTATGGTGTAGTTACCTGTAGTAGACGTTGCAGTTCCTGTATACCTGGCCTGTACACCCAGTCCCCAGCTTCTATGAGTGCTGGTGGTTGATGGCTCAAACTTTCTCCCCTTCTGGAGACTTGCTCTAGAGCCACCTTGTTCAGAAATGTCTGGACAGTTATGCACACCCAGGAACAGTCTGTAGTCAATGGCTAACTCTTACAAGAGCTCCCTTGTTTTCCTGTAGGACCACATTTTGGCACCACTGATGCTCTAGAGCTCCCTGTGGGATTAGGCAGAAACTGGACCTTACCAGACACCACATCTCTGCTTGGCTTCTTCTTCATTGCTATCCAGCTCCTCCAACCCTCACTAATTTTTCTCTGGAGCTCTCCCACAATCAATTTCTTGCACAAGAGTCCTCATCAATTTCTTACACAAGTCCTCAGGGATGGGACCAGTGTGAGGCAAGCATGGCACTTAGCTCATAAAATTCAAGGAGGCCCTCACTCTCAAAGGCTGGCTTTGTGCTTGTATGAGTATGAGGATGAGCGTTTCTTTACATTTCACACTCTGGACATATGGATTGCCCCATCCTGGCCTCAGTCCCAGTCTTAGTCTCTCCTTTTAGGGAGCACATCTCAGGACAGTATCTTTATTGTATCTAATCCATAGTTGGAGGCATGAAGTGTGAAGACGAAGAAAGATATCCAAGGGACGCCTGGGTGGCTCAGTTGGTTAAGCAGCTGCCTTCGGCTCGGGTTGTGGTCCCAGAGTCCTGGGATTGAGTCCCACATCGGGCTCCTTGCTCAGCAGGGAACCTGCTTCTCCCTTAAATAGAATCTTAAAAAAAAAAAAAAAGATATCCAAGATATCACAGCTTGTAAGGGGGTAGGACTCAGACTGTTTGTAATCAAAGTTTATACATACTTTTCCTATGATTTTATTGTCTTTGAGAAAACATGCCCAGTTATCTGAGGAGCAGAGCCTCAAAGGTGATACAAATTGAGAAAAGAAGTCCCAGATCCTAAGAGAGACCTCCAGGTTCATATAGTAGAGTTTCTGCCTCCAGCATCTAAAATAGTTGCTATGACCATTTTCAGGATGAGATAAGCAAGATCCAGGAGTTCAAACATCCAGACCTAAGGCACTATGAGGACTTAACTCACTCTTCCAAAGACTCCCTGGCTGGAAAGGGACAGAATCAAGACTTGAATGCTGGAAATGTCTCTGACTTTTACATTCTGAGATCATCTTGAAGGGTGAGCTAGATCTGGGAGGCAGCAGATCTGGTGGGTGGTGGAGGCAGATTGTGCCACCAGACATGACTGGAATTTTTCAACAAGGGCAAACCTAGATCTGACCTAGACTCCAAAGGAATAGGGCCACTCTCTATATCTACAAGCCTGGGTATATGAGGGTGTGTGTTGGGGTGGGGTTTACTCTCTTCCCAGCATCTACCATGACCTCACAGCTGTCTCTCTGCTGAGTTCTGACACATTCAGTTCTCAAGGAAAACCAGCTCTCCTTTACAATTGTCTTTTCCCCAAACAGAACAGTTGACTGTGCTATTGTAATGATTGCTTAAGACATCCCCTCCTTTCTAGTTTACCTTCTAAGCTGGAGCATTGGTTATGCCCGCCATCTTGGAATTGTAAAAATCGAGACGCAAAAAGGGAGGATTCCAATGTGACATGGTAGGGCTGAATGCATGTGAACTTGGCCCAGTTTTGTCCCAGCCAAGTCTGCAGTTCCTTCCTGTGTGAATGAGTGAGAGGAGGGATCTGTCCAATCCTATTCCCTCTGTCCATTCTTCTAGATGACCCTACTTCCCACAACTATGCTCTTCCAGGTGTGCAATCAATGTGCACTAATGGCGAGGTACTAAGAAGGGGGCAGATCCTAGAATGTAAGCTCTGGCAACTGAGAAATTAAATGCATCAAATTATACAAGCCACTATCCAGGGATATTTTTAGTGTTGCTGAAGGGTTTCTCTGAATAAATTCCTCTCTGGATGTGCCCAACTTCCCCATTTACTGCTTCCCTACATTCTGACACCCCCCTATCCCCCAATGCTCTAGTCCCCTGTGCTCCAGTAACTGTTTCACTGGAAATGTACTGTCTAGGTCACTGACTCTTTTAAGGCACTATCTATGGCCCTTTGCTGAACTCACGCAAGAGAAGAGCTCCAAAATTATCCTATTCCTCAGAGTTTGGGTTCTGAACCACTTAATCCAAAATGTTCCTTACATTGCTCTGGACCAGCTTCTCCTTCCTCTAGGATTACTCCTCCATCCTGGTGGGTGTTTCTTATAGCCTGATTCTGCATAGATTCTTGATAAAGAAGACATGTTATCCTCTTTGAAAATCTATGTGTCTCTAGTGTTGTAGGTAGTCTGAAGACTAGGAGCCATATCTCTACACTGAACTGCTTCCTTGATATCACAGCACCTATAAAAGAAATATCCAAGTCTTTTAGCTGTATTACAGCTAGCGTCAGCAGATCTTGTCTGGGCTGTTTTCCCTAATCCCACACTGGAAGGCATGAGTCCTAATCAAAGTCCTAATCAAAGGTCAACAGCAAGTAAGAACTCCTTCTGAGTTTTGACGATAGGGCATGTAATTAGGAGTTTAGAGAGCTGCGGATTCCAGGAGAGGGAAGGCTGGGTAAGATTGTCATTTTCCCACTTTTATTTTCCTGTAACCCACATGGAGAATATAAAGCTTGCTGGGTGATGTTCAGGAAACCAGTTCTCCTCTCTGATCCTCAGCATCCCCCATCTGTTCGAGTGGGTGGGCCGGATGGGCTCAGAGCCAATGATTCTCCGAGATAAAGCATTATATGCTGCCTGCTGTGCCTTGCTCGGGTCTCATGGGGCAGAAGGGTTTTGAAAGCATTCATCGGTTAATGCATCACTTATTCATTAAAGATTCTTTCTGGACATACCCGCAGCTCTTACTTTTCCAGGCACTTGACCCCCAGCCCCCACTGGTGCTGACAAATTTCTGCTTCAAGTTTATGGTCCCAGAAGCCTTCTTAACATGTCCAGGAATGTAAGCATGGGGGGTGAGTAGGGAGCTTTGGGGAGGTGTTGGCTGGAAGCCACAGGCTGCAGCAATGGGAGGAGGGTACAGGGGATAGGGTGCAGGCAACCAAGATTGCTCAGGCGGCGAGGTGGTCAGTGGCGTCCTGACTTTGAAAGCAATCCAAAACAAGGTCTGCGTTCTAGTCTCCAGTGATGTCACAGCTAATCATTAGCCTGGTAATTACATTGAAAGCCTTCTGCGATCCTATCCTCAGCAGGGTCATTAATGCAAGGCAACCACACCAGTAAATGTCTCATTAGTCTTATTTTAGACTTATGTATTTTTCAGGACTACAGAATTTTAATAGTCTGCCCTCCCCCCAGCTCCCCCTCCTGTGACATTAATATCTATTCCACATGCCAGATTCTTCCAACTCTCCCCCCTTCCCTGTTCCCCCTGCTCTAAGTCCCCAGAGGAGGGCCCTGCAAGGAAGGAAGACTAGAGTGGGGAGTCCATCTGGGCTAGGTCTACCTCCCTTGTCAGCCCCAGGTCTGTTTCTGGCCTCAGTCTCTTTTCCATAATGATGACCTCTTCTTAGGTTTTCTGTTCTTCTCAGGAAGCTTCATTCTTTTTATTTTAACCCCCTTTGTCTTTATTACTAAAGAAATTCATGCTCATTGCAAAGACAGGAAGAAAGAATCACCATTAATCTCAGGCTCCAGGCAAAATGATCCCTTCCCCACCCCTTGCTTACCCATTCCTGCAGTGTTGGCTTTCCCTTTGTCCCTGGAATGAGCTCAAATTCTCCCCTCCTGAGACCTTTGAAAACTGTTGGTCTCTCTGGCTAGAGTGTTTTCCTTTCTTCTTCCTTGAGTGACTCCAACTCTCCTTTCAGGGTACAGCCGAAACACCCCTTCCTCCTGGAAGTCCTCCCTGTCCTCCTCCTCATTCCAATTTAGGATTGTACCCTTGACACTTGATGCCATTGCCGGTGTCCTGCATCACACATGTCACAATCAGCATTAGCTGCCTGTATGTGACATTATTTGTTGGATCACTGTCACCCTGACTAGGCAGATTGCTCCAGGTGGTCAGGGAATACTCTTATGTGGTTCATTAATTCTATAATCCCAATGGTCATCTCAGGGATGATAGATATAAAGAGGGATCAATAGGTACTCATTGAATGAATGGATGGGTGAATGGTGGGTGAGTGGATGAATATATTTATGTATACATGGATGGATGGATGGATCAATAGATAGATGGGTGTGTGGATGGGTGGATAGATGGATGGAGGGATGAATGGATCCAAGGGTATATCGACGGATAGATGGGTGGATGGGTGTGTGGTTGGATGGGTGCATGGCTGTAACAGATAGCTGAACTGATTTTGGAATATTCTCCTCCAATCTTTCCTTGGCAGATTTAGATACTGTTGAAATAATACAATGTATAATTTTGTGTCTGACTTCTTCATTCTGCATTTTTTTCTGTTGACAGCTGTCTATTATCAGCTTTATTTTTGATGGCTGTGCAGTATTCCATTGGGTGGATGTCTCCTCATTTACTCAATTAACTCCCTATTGCCATGCACTTGAGAAAGTGATATTTCCTGGAAGTGAAGGCTTTGGGCTCCAGCCCCAAGCACCAGAATTCAGATACTGCCATGCCACCACCTCACCATGCAGTTATGGACAAGTTATGTTAATCTCTGTGCTTCAGTTTCCTCATTTGTAAAACAAGGGTGTTTAACCTACGGGGTTATTATGAGAGCAAAATCGATCCAAGTAAAGAATGTAGAGCAGCCCTTGACACCCAATAAATGTTAGCTGTTATTTTCAGTTGTCGCCCATACATGATTTGGTCAGGGATGTCTGCGGGGTAGGGACGGAGTTTTATTTGTATCTGTAATCAGATTTCATTAAGGCAGCCGGGGTGTTCATTGCTGGAATCCTAAACTTTGGAATGCTCAGGGTAGGAGTTGAAACATCTTTTCCCTTCACGAACTCACAAGTTGGAGAGGCCTTTCTCCAAAGCATGTCTGCCAGCTACCTGAACTTTCATTTCCCTTTTCACTTGTCTGGTCTCTCCCCAGACATTTTCCCTCAACAGTGTGGTAGAAACAACAGGACTTTGGAGTGAGGGAAGCCCAGACTGGGACCACCACTCTGTCCTGTGTGAACCAGGAGACCTTTGGGAAGTAGCTTCCTGTTTGTGAGTCTGAGTGTCGTCTGTAAGTGGGGCCAAATGCACCCCACTTACTGGTTCCTGGGAAACTCAAATGAAGAAGTGTGAGTCCAGCATTTGGCCTGTGCTGGTGTCCCAGTCTTGGTGTTCACCATCTGGAGACATGCGTGTGGATGCCCTCTCTGGGGTAATGTGCCAAGTGTCTCCCATGGACCACACTTTAGGGGCTTTTCCTGCTCTATCTCAATGAATGAATGCAGAGAAAGGAAGGGAGAAATGGGAATGGTGATACACAGATGTTTGAGAGTTCCCAAGCACTTTAGCTACAATTAGAGCTACAATTAACTATATTCCAAGATGATTGGAAGCTTATCAAGTTTTAGCCTGTATTGGAGCTGCATGGTGCATAGGTCAAAATATCGTTATGTGACATTACATTAAGAGTCTTACAAAAATAAATAAAATAAAATCCATATTATGAAAGAAAAAAGTAATTTTGTTCACAAAAAAAGAAAGAAAGAAAGAAAGAAAAGAAAAGACAAGAAAAAGGAAATCGGAATGGAGAGATAGGTAGAATGCCAAAGATTCAGAACAGACTCTTGTTTCTTCTACATAAGTAGCAGCCCTACAATGTTCCCATTCTCACAGGGAGGTTTGGGGCAAACGACTTCATCCAAGGCTTCATTTGTGTAGGATCAAGAAGGAAGAGAAAGATGCCTCCAGGTTGGTGGTGATGATGTCATGAGATGACACATTTCCTGAGTGAGGTATTTTTTTTTTTTTTTCCTGGACAGTGGTAAGGGAAGTGCCAAAAGGAAAGGGCAAGTCACACGGTCAGAGTGATAGGGCTGAAGAAATCCTCAGAAGTCAGGTCTTCTTACTCTTGGGGCTGTGCTCCTTGCTCTGAGCCATGCTGTCTCTGGTCTCCATCATGTATGCTTAGTGGATTCATAAATGAGGGTCACTCTCATGTACCTCTCACCCCAAATCTCTTCTTTCTGTCTACTGGGACTGGAGGCTTTCCTACTGGCTATCAAGCTGGTTCATAGATATATGTCTTGAAGCCCGAGGGCCTTACCACTGGGGGGTCTGCACCATGGGCATAATCTGTGTTAGTCTTTTTTTGCCCCTGGATATCCAGAGACTAGCACAGTGCCTGCACACGGACACGTCTGAGCTTAATAAATTTCTGTCAAATGAATGAATGAATATGTTTTTACCTCGAGAAAGAGCTGCTACTCCAGAGACACTGGCTACCAAGCTTCCCTTCCTGGCTCCTTCCCTAGAACCTGTGATATTTAATTAATATGAGCCAAGCAGAGCCCACTTTATGGTGCTGGGCCACCCATAATTGAGAAATGATTGGAGGCACCTGCGACTTGACCTTGGTTAATGATGGATAGATGCACACGGAGATCAGGAGCCAAAGACCCTGATGGTGGGGGCATCCATCTAGAGAGCCCAGGTGGAAGGAAGGGGAAAGAGATGTCAGCATCCCTGACCTGTGATCTCAGAAATTCTGATGGTGACATTTCCCTGGGGGAAAGCAATCAGGTGTAGGAGGCTCACCAGTTGCTTGACTCTGGCGAGCACTTTACAGAGAGCCTCAGAATGGCAGCAGGTTCTCCAGTGTCCTGACATGATGGTAACTCAGTATCTATCTCTCAGAGGGGGAGTAAATAAGTGAAAGAATCCAGGGGCACTTTGGAGGGAAGCAGAATGGAAGGAGGGTTCTACCTGCTGTGGGGTAGTCTGGAATGTAGGACCCTGGGGTTCAGACAGGCATAGTCCTCCCCACTCTTGCCTTTGGGGCTGGGTGAAATTTTTGGGGTGAGGAGGAGCTCTATGGTGCTAAACCCAGTCTGAGGTCACCTCTGTTCCTCTGGCTTCAGTGTCTTATCCCTTAAAGATGCAGCCCCCTCATTTCCCTTCTAACGGGGAAAGGGCTCTAATAAAGGGAGACGCCGCTATTATTTCCAGCTCCAGGGACTGGTTACAGGACCAGGAGTATCCCCACATCTGTTCTGAGCCATGTTCTGGGTGCAATGCAGGGGACCCTTTCATGCCTTCTTGGGATACATTGCCGTTGCTAAGTGCATGAAGGACAGAAATGGAGTTCAGGTGGGAGGGCGGGCATTCGGCTCGGGTCAGAGGATAGAAAGGTAGCCCTACACTGACCAGGAGGTGCACAAAAAATGGCAATAGTGCAGAGAACAGCAATTTTGAGTTCACAGAGCATTTTCAGACCCAGCAGCGAGAGGAAGAAGAGGCAAGTAATGTTCCTATTTGATGGGGGTATTAGCTGCTTCGTGGATAGCAGGTGAACTAGCTCAGGGCCGTGAGCTGGGAAGTGTCAGCCTTGAGGCTCTCACTAGGGATTCCTGGCCAATTCCTTACCCTTGGCCCCCGGCCACCTCCCCACCCTCTCTGAACCCACAAGCTTGAGTGACAGTGTCCCACCTCTCCTTCTCTTTTTAAATTTTCATAAAATACGCACCCCATAAAATTCACCATCTTCACCATGGTGAAGGTCAGAGGCATTAAATACATTCCCAATGTTGCATACGCACCACCAAAATCCATCTCCCAAATTTTTCATCTTCCCAAACTGGAACTCTGTCTCCACTAAACACTAAGCCCCTGTCCTCCTCCCTCAGCCCCCGGTGGCCCCCTGTTCCCGTTTCTGCTCATGGATCTGACTACTCTAGATGCCTCACAGAAGCGGAACCGTCCTGTCTCTGTCCTTCTGTGAGTGGTTCCTTTCACTTAGCATCGTGAGTCCTCAGGGCTCATCTCAGCAGTGGTGTGTGTCAGAACTTCCTTTTTCAGGCTGAATGATATTTCATTGTGTGCATAGACCACATTTTGTTTATCCAACCATCCATCTGAGGACAGTTGCTTGCACATTTTAGCTGTTGTGGTAATGCTGCTGTGAATGGGCGTGCGTGAGCATTTCTTCAGTCTGTGCTTTACGTTCTTTTGGGTATCCACCCAGAAGTGGAATCATTGGGTCGCACGGTAATTCCCTTTTTATTTTTTTTAAAGATTTTATTTATTTATTTGATAAACAGAGATTGTAAGTAGGCAGAGAGGCAGGTAGATAGAGAAAGAGGAGGAAGCAGGCTTTCTGCTGAGCAGAGAGCCCGATGCGGGGCTCAATCCCAGGACTCTGGGATCATGACCTGAGCTGAAGGCAGAGGCTTTAACCCTCTGAGCCACCCAGGCGCCCCCCCCCCAACCCTTTTAAATTTTTTTGAGAAACACCTTACTATTTTCTGCAGTGGCCACAACATTTTATATGTCACTAGAAATTCACAAAGGGTCCAATATCTCCACTTCTTCATTGACACTTGTTATTTCCTGCTTTCTAAACAGAAAGTTTTTGGTAGAAACTGTCCTAATGGGTGTGAGGTGATACTTCATTGTAGTTTGGGTTTGCATTTATTTCTCTAATGATTGGTGATGTTGAGCATCTTTTTTATGTGCTCATTGGTCACAAGTATACCTCTTTTCCACGAGGCACAGAGAAAAGAGACTAGTTTTTTGGAGTCCAATAGGAACTTCTCAACTCTTTTATTGTGTGACTTTGGGCAAGTAGCTTCACCTCTCTGGACTCTAATTCCCTCATTGATGGAGTGGAGGAAATCATTCAGACCCCGGGAGGTTGACGTGAGGACCAGAGGAGGGTTCAGGGTTCTAGCTGCTAGCCTGCAGGCAGTCCTTAACTGTACTCATATACTTCCCCCATAGTTCATCATCCTATATTGAACTGGGGATGCTGGTGACCCAGAGCAGGGTTGTGGTACCTCTGCAAGCTGGCGTCAATGACTAGTTGGAACCATAGGCAAGCATTCCAGGAAGTAGAGATTCTGACCTGTGTCCTTGCTTTTCTAGACAGTGGGCTCAAGGATATCTCTAGTTCTAGCACTCCAGGACTCTGTTTGTGTCTTGCCTCCCAGAATGTGGGGTTCTTTGAGGGCTGGGTTTATGTCCAATTCATCTTCCTCTATCAGCCTATGATGCCGAGCACTGCAGAAACTAGCTAGTTGTTGCAAACCCATTCTCCATTCCTTCTGGGCGTGTCGCTAGACTGCAATTTTACCAGTGTCCCCTCTTTGGGATGGGTCGATTCTGTGCTAGCTGGTGGGATGAGAGTAGGAGTGTTGTTCACCACTTTCAGGCCATGGGAAGCCCCCCACCCCCTCTCCCCTCACTGCTGAGCTGGATCATGACCTAAGAGTGCTTGCTGATGGAGATGGAGCCTCAGTCTCATCCTGCTGCTGGTTGGAACCCAGGAGAGCAAGAAATGCACTTCTGCTGTGTGATGCCACTGAGACTGTGGACTCTCCTTGTTAGAGCAGCTGATGTCTTCCTAATACACTAGGGTCCCCAAGCTCCATGGGGTTAGGGACCTTGTGTATCTGGCTTTCAACTGGTTGCCTGGGGCTGCCATAATAAAGTACCGTGGATCAGATAGCTTAAAGAACAGAAATGTTTTCTCCCACAGTTCTGGAAAGTAGAGGTCCAATATCAAGGTATTGGCAGGGTTGATTCCTCCTAAGGGTGGAGGCAGACTCTGTTCCGTGCATCCTCCCTGGCCTCTTGTGGTTTGCAAGCCATTTTGGAGTTCCTTGGCTTGTGGAAGCATTATCTCCACATTTGCTTCCATCATCACTCATACAGTGTTCTCCCTGAGTGTGGTTGTTGGGTGAAGGGCAGGTGGGGAGTGGGCTCCCATTCTCTCACTGGCCACACAGACTTATAGCTGAAGCTCAGTCCTAGCTGATATCTGCCTCCATCCTACTTCTGACTCCCAGAACAATCCCACTCCCACAGGAGCAGCCTCTGCTCTCTGTCAAACTGCCCCCAAGCTCCTTACATGTCCCCCACCAGAAGAAGGTCTGTAGCTCAGTGGGTTTGAATCCCAGCCCGGCTACTGACTCAGTTGTGAACCTAAGCCCGAGTGCTCTCTGAGCTTGTTCTCCCCTTCATAAATAAGGACAAGTAAAATCCCTACCTCACCAGGTTGCTCTGAGGTTGGAAAAAATACTATGCATATTATGGTGAAAATAATGAAATTTCCTAGTAGACCTAATCGATGCCCAGAATATCGGCATCTGTTAGATGTGATCTTGGTGAATCACCGTGAAACACTGAGTCCCTAGTCATGTCAGAGTCAGCCTGGGACAGTAGGGTCAGCAAACTACTGACCACACACCAATTTCAATCCATTGTGTTTCTACAAATAAAGTTTTATTGCAACACAGCCATGCCTGTTTGTGTACCTATCTGCTGTGGTTTCTTTTACAATACAGTGGCAGAGTTGAGTCATTGCAACAGTGATCAGGTGCCCCCCACCACCCAGCCTAAAATATTTATTATCTCGCCCCTTACAGAAAGAGTTTGCTGATCCCTGACGCAGAACACCATGGCGCTGGTGCGTCTAAGGGCCAGAGTTCACAACTCAGCCTTCACCCTTCCTTGCTGTGTGATTGAGTATGTTACAGGAAATCACCATTTCTTATCTGCCAAACTGAAGTGATGACTCACGCCGCAGGATGATTGGGACATTGAGACGAGATGTTTGGTCTGAAGCTTCTCCCTGTGTCAGTGCACAAGAATAAAATGAACCTTTAGGCTAAGATGTCACTGTGTTCACCATCCCTGGTATGCAGTGGATGCTCAATATATTCTTATGGCCAAATACAAGGACTTTCCCCTGATGTCTCCGCATAGACAGGGATTGGGAGCCCTATCTCTTTGCCCACAGTGTCTGGAGTAGTTGCGGCACTGTGGGTACTTGGCGAACACACTTAATGAGGCCGCTCCGACTTTTGTGGCTCCAAGTGCAGCCCCCAATTCAGAACCTGTCCTCTGCTGTCCTTTACTGCGGGGAGCACTGTTCTGTCCTGGTGCCCCATACTCCACACTCAGCCCCCATCACACATTATGTAAGTGATGGAAGGAAGTCAGTCAGAGGAGAAAGACAGATTGAGTGCCTCCCTGGCCCTGGCATTTCCCTCCGGATCTCTAGATTTCCATATATTTGAAAACCTAATATAAACAACAGAGAAGAAATTTGCATTTCGGGCAGCAAGGAATGAAAAATTGAGGCGGCGTAATGTATTGCCGTGCGCAGAAGAGGGATGACCGTGGTGAGACCAACCTCTTACGACAGGCCCAATAGGCCGGTGGCAAACTCATTTCCTGGCAGAATATAGGGTTCATCTGCTGGAACATTTAACAGGCATCAAAGAAAGATCACTTCCACCTCTCCCCGCTGCCTGAGATGCTGCTCTCTTGCCTCTCTTTTTGCCGTTTTATTAAACCCCTTTATGCGGTTTTAATACAATATGTATGATCCACATGGAGACAAATAAATTCTTATGTACTTTTCAGGATTCGGAGTGTTCTAATGGTTATGTATGCTTTATTTATATTTTCTGAGAGACATTAAAAGGGCGATGTATAAAAATATGCAACCCAAACCAACGGTGATTTATGGTTATTCACGGAGCAACGGCGAAATGGGAAGTTATGAAGTTAATTTCCAGATGTGTGGAGGGAGGGGGCAGAGGCTGTGGCCCACAGTAGTGGCGAGGGGTGTATGACTTCCGGCAAAGGCTGAGTTTGGTGGCAAGTTTGTCACAGGGAGACTCCTGAGTCTGGGGCCATTTAAGGAAGTGGCATAGTAGAGCCAGTGGGGATGTTAAAGATGTTTTTGCTATGGATGGGACAGGGGATGCCTAGAGAAGTTATGTCAGTTTTCTAAAGTCACACAGCAAGCAAGAGGCAGAGTTAGGAGTCGAAGCACTTCTGTGGCTTCTCCTTGGGTCGCCACAAAGCTGTGAAAGAAGCTGTCACAGGTTTCTTGACTTCCCTGGTGGTCTCCACTTTGCAGGAAGACCTAAGATAACTCCCAAGTGAGCAACAAAAGCAAGCTCAAGCTTCCCTTTTTGGCCATCCAGTGGCATGGGGTGTCAGGGGAGAGCAGAACTTGGCATGTGCCAAACATCTTTTGGAGCTGAAATTTACACGAGTGGCTCTGGGAATCCACTCACTGGGGGATTGGGTACTTGGAAGCTGACAGTGCCATCCACTTTATGGTCCAGCTAGGCACAAAATTACATATGGTGTGTGGCTGGGGGTGTCGGCTTATCAGGAGTCTGGGGGGGCAGAGGGATTCTGAGCAATCACACTGGAACAAACTCCATGAGAATGCTTCCACCCATTCCCTGCGGGACTGCCCCAAACACTACCCTCCCAGTCTAATGACCATTCAGCCCTTAATTCCTGCGTCAGTGATTCCAGGGTGTGGATACAGCCTAGTGGTTAGAGCACAGGCTCTGGAGTCAGGACGCCTGGGTTCAAATCCCACCCTCACCACTTAGGGGTTTGGTCAAGTTGTGCTAACTGTTCCACTTCTCTGGGGTATCCTGTCCTACCATCTGTATAAAGGGGATGATGATACCTAACCAGGAGAAGTGTGGTGAACAGAGGATGGTCTTCTACTTGCCGGGTGTTTATCACAGCATGCAGCATCCCCAGATTTCAAAATTGTTGTGTGGTTTTTTTTTTTTTTAAATCACTGCTCTTATTCTACCTGCCTTATGTTGGGCAAGTTCTTACTCATCTCTGGGCCTCAGTTTCCCCCATCTGTACAATAAGGAAAACAAATAGCTGATCTGAAAATACCTGGACTGTGTCTTGATCTGAGAGGGACCATCCCTAAATCTGGCAACTCCAACATTCACTAATGCTTGTGGAATGATAGTTACAAGGGGGTCCCAGTCCCATCTACTTTTTGGCTCTATGTATCAAAAGCCATAAAAGTGTTCATTTCCTTTGGCTCAGCAACTTCTACTTCTGGAGCTTGTACCTTAGGGGATTAATCATGGGTGTATGCAAAACAGTAACTACAGGCATTTCTGTTGTGGTGTTCAAAATAGAGGGAGAACTGGAAGTGGCTCAAATGGAACCCATAGGGGATGGGTTAAGTAAACAGTGATATAGCAGCAGAATATCTGCAGCTAATTGAACACTGACTGTGTGCCCAGTCTAGGAGGAGCACTTGACACTTTGCATCCCATTTAATACCCCATTCACCCTGTTAGGTTGCAATTAGTTCTTCCAGTGTGGTCCCAGGGAATTGAGCTTGGAGAAAAGCAAATCACCCAAACATGTACAGCTGGCAGATGGCAGAGCTGGAAGTCACCTGGTTGTCTGACACCAAACCTGGCCCCTTTCCTACCACCCCACACTGCTCAGGCTGATGTCAGGAGGATACACCCGAGGAGAGAGGTTGCACCAATGACTGCTGGGCATGGACTGTCATCTGTGAGACAGTCCATGAGAGACTTGAGACTGTGGGAAGACATGGCTGCATGTACACCTGCTATCAAGCCACCATTCATGACTTGATGTCAACCCTTATTATTGTGAGTATTTATGAAGTTGCCCTGGATCACCTTGCTCTGGTTTTTCTCCTGTGTGTGTGGGGGGGGGGAATTCAGCTTTTGTTTATTCTGGTAGCAACTTCTGAGCTCCAAGATCTGGTGGCCCAAGATCAGGTTTTTGTTCCTACTCTGTACTTTGTCCATCCCTCTGAACATGCATGGTGTTCCTCCAACCACCCATGCTACCATTCATCCATCCACTACCCATCTATCTACACATCTGTGTTAGTTTCCTGTTACAGCTGTAGCAGATTATTATGAATTTAGTGGCTAAAAACAACACACATTTATTCTCTTATACTTCTGGAGGTCAGGAGATTTACAGTTCTGTGGTAACATGAAGGTGTGGGTAGGACTGGTTCTTCCTGGAGGCTCTAAGGGAAGAATTGATTTCCTTGCCTTTTTTTAGCTTCTAATGGCTTCCTGGATTCCTTATCTTGTGGCCCTTTCCTCCTTCCTCAAAGCACATCACTCCAATCTCTGCCATCACATCACTTTCTCCCCTGACTCTGCCCCTCCTGCCTCCCTCCTATAACAATATTGGGATTAAATAAGGCCCACCTGGAAAATCTGGGATAATCTCCCTATCTCAAGACCCTTAATTTAATCACATCTACATCCCTACATGATGTGACATTAACAGGTTCCAGATTAAAATGTTGACCTATCTGGGGGATTGCATTATTGAGTCTACTCTACCATTTATTCACTCATCTTCCTACCCATGCATTTACCCATCCAACCATCCACCTATCCATCCACACATCCATCCACCCACCTATCCATCCACTATTCTATTCACCCATCCATCCATTACCCATCCATCTGTCCATCCATCTCTCCGTCTGTCTGTCCATTCATCTTTACATTTATTCTTTCATCTATTGACTGGTTGGTTGATTGATTCATTTATTTGTTTTCATCCATTCATTCATTAAATCATCAAACATTTACCAAGTACCTTCTACATACTGGGCACTAGGCCAGGCGCCAAGGTAACATAACTAAACAAATTAGACACATTTTTCTTGAAGGAGATCACAGCAAGTAGGATCACTGAATAAGTAAGCAAATCATTGTGATCACTTCCTGGCCAAGAATGAGTTATATTATCTTGTAGTATGTTTCTTCATAGCACTTATCATGCCAGTACACTGTTATGTTTACTGTTTATAATCTATCTCCCCACATGCTAGCTCATTTTGTTCTGTGACCACTGCATCTCTCATTCTAGAAGAGTACCTGTTCAATTCACAGTTCCTCAATCAGTGAATAAATGAACACATGGTGTGGTTGAGGCTGATATTATCTTGGCTTCATAAGGTTATTATGTCATGGGGAGTTAGATGATAATAAAGTGTATCGAAATGTCAGGTCAATTTGAAGGGGACATGCAGCAAGTGTCAAGAGCCCACAATAGGAGATTTGGCTTGGTTTGGAAGTTTTAGGAAGGCTTCCTGGAGGAAGAGATACTTCAATGCTGTCCTGAAGGAGGGGTTAGAGTTTGCCAGGTGATAGGTTGGGGTGGGAGAGGACCTGGGAAATGACATGTCTGAGAACTTCAAGTAGCAAAAGAATTTTCAAAATAACCTAGTTCTACTCATGAACAGAGCACTCTCCAGGTGGTAAAAACCTTCTCCATTATCTCCTTGTGTGGTTACAGCCCATTTATGTAGCAGGGCAACCATTTTCCCCTATCATATTTGTAGGTATAGCAACTGAGGCCCCAGGGAAGACATGACCAGGAAGTGGCAGAACGAGGCCTCATGTCTTGACTTTGGGGCTGTTTGGCCACATGGTCCTGCCACTCAGCATTGTGGTCATTCAGTTGGGACTCTATAAAACCCACAGAAGGTGGGGACTTCACAGATTAGCCGAAATAACCATTAAATGCTTTGCGGACCTGTAGGTGAACTCTGCTTCTAGAGAAAGTGGTGGCAGTGTGAGTGCAGACTCTGGGGCCAGGAGGATGGGGTTCGAATTCCAATTCCATCCCTTCCCCTCTTTATGCTCAAGGTATGCTCATCTGGAAAGCAGAATGGAGACCCAATACTCATGAGTAAGTCCTCAGTAAATGTAATGTTTCCTTCAATAAACACTTGTGGATCCTACTCAATGCACCCTCTGTACTGTGATCTGGGCATCAGTGTTGACTAAGATGGGATATTACTGTTTACACACTGATAGGCTCTTTACAACACCTGTCTCCCAGATAGCTTTCAAGGCTGTTGTCTCCTTGTCCTTTTCATGTGGGAGCCTGCAATTATTGTGTTATTTAAGATAAATCACTGGGATACTTTAGACCTCAGTTTGCTTGTATTCTCAGTGATCTCTTCAAGTCAGACACTCAAGATCACCTGATTCCAAATGGCACTATGATGGTAGGGGACCCTGTGTTTTATGTGCTCACAAATTTCCAGAGCTCCTGAGGGTCAAGCCTACTTATGATCATGAAGTGATTTGGGGTGGGGCAGGGTGGGCTTCCTTCAGAAGCCTTTAATCCTATAAGGGCTGACTCCCAAAAGAGAGGTGACAAGGATGGGTTTACTTGTGACTCTCCCAAAAGAGAGAATAAAGCTGGTTTGTAGGCAATGTGCCCAGACATCTGAAAGCTCATTTGTAAGGGAGGCTTCCACAATGTCCATCTCCAAGATGCTACTTCCTGCAGGGGTCTCTGGAAAATCTGTGGCTCTCCATCTGGGCAAGAGATAGCCTTTCTCCCTGTAGGTTTGGGAGTCCACACAGCACACAGATATGAGCTCCTAGGGACCTCCCTATCATTACTGTGCATAACTTACAAAACTCTCTTTAGACTTCAAGTTGTTTGGAGCAAAGCTTTTCTTATGGAAATTCCAGTATTTTGGGAAAAGGAAGTTCTCTAAGAAACCCAGGAGTATAAAGAGAAGGCTTTCATCTGAGCTCAAGAAAATGACAGGTCTGGTGGGGCTGAACTGTGTGAATTGTTCCCCTTCCTTTGAACGTTAAATGAATCCATTAGCAGGTCCTATCAGTTCTGTCTGCAGATACATCTCTGCATTTCTCTGGAGTCTGACCACATCTGGCTACCTTCAGTGCTCCACCCTGGTCCAAGCCATCATCATCTCATCCTGGGAGGTGGAGAGAGCCTCCTACCTGTCCCCTATTTCTTCCACTCCTGCCCCTCCCCTGCCCCTGCCCCAATCTTCCATCCACTAGCACAGTGCAGCATTCTTCTAAGAAACTTAAGTCAAATCCTGTCTTCCCCTGTTGAAATGTTTCAGTGGCTCCACATGGATAAGGTTTTAACTCCTGTCCTTGACCCAGAGGCTCCTGACATCCCCTGACATCATTCCACTTCTCCTTCCCTATAGTTATAGGTGCTCTAGGATATGATCCTTCTTTGTTTCCTTGAACATGCCAATACCTTCCCTATCCCAGGTCCTCTCAAATGCTATTCACTCTGGGAGGGGATGTCCTCCACCCCAACTATTGGTTGCCACTCATCTTTCTGATCTCAGCTAACCATCACTCCTTCTAGAGACTTTCCGCAGCTACCTCCCCAAGTATTCCCTACATCAGCACCCAGTTCATGAATCTTTTATGGCATTTATCATGATTTAGAACAATCTTTTTGTTGACTTCTTTATCTTCTATTTTCCCCACTAGATTATAGGCTCCATGAAGGCAGGGATTATAATAGTTCTGCTCACTGCTATCTTCCCAACTCCAGTCCCTGAACCTTCATTTTCCATCTGTAGCACAGGAACAATGATGTCATGATCATCTGCATCATTATCATGGGAGTTACCCCAGGTAGAATCATGGATGTGGACATATCTTTGCAGACTGGAGAGGTGCATTGCAAGGAGAGGAGGTCCAGTTTGACTTTATGAGAACATAATTCCCTGTGATCCCTATTTGCTTGGGAAGTTCTGAGCTCAAGAAAGTGACTCAGGGGGCGCCTGGGTGGCTCAGTGGGTTAAAGCCTCTGCCTTTGGCTCAGGTCATGATCCCAGGGTCCTGGGATCAAGCCCCGTATCGGGCTCTCTGCTCAGCAGGGAGCCTGCTTCCTCCTCTCTCTCTGCCCGCCTCTCTGTCTACTTGTGATCTCTGTCTTTCAAATAAATAAATAAAATCTTAAAAAAAAAAAAAGAAAGTGACTCAGTCTGAGAAGAGCTGTGTCTTTGGAGTAGACAGACCTGGGTCAAATCTGTTTTTCCAGATGTCTCTTGTCAAAGGGCCTCATGTCACTGACCCCTATTTTCTCATGCACCTACATGGTGATCATAATGCCTACTTCAAGCTAAGATAGGTGTTGGAACTTTGTAACAGGCCATGAAACAATCTCAGTAGACATCAGTGCTCATGTCCTCTGGAGATCCTCACAAAGATTCCATATTTGATTCGATGAATGTGGTCTGACATCTGTGAGATCTTGCTAATCTCTTTCAGTTCTAAGATGTTTGAAAATCAGATTCATGGAAATCATACTAATAATCTGATTTCAAAGGACCCCAAGTCCAACCTAGAAGTCTCACAATGGGACAAAACACAATGTGCCTTCTCAACATGGATGAAGAATTTCATGAAGCCAGCCATGTTCTTCTTAACCTGTCCACTCTCCAAGCTGCCCCCTGTTGGCAGAGCAACCATCAACCTGCCATTCCCGGCTACATGAGAAGCCCATGGCAGAGGGCAGTTGATCCTAAGTGGCTGAGCCAGGTCTACCACTCCAGTGCTGTGTGAAGTACCACTTCAGTGGGGGTGAAAAGTGGTTCCTTCCGAAAATATGTCTTCCTGGAACCTCAAAATGTGAGACTACTCGGCATAAAGCTCTCTGCGGATCTCAAGATGAGATCATCCTGGATTGGGACAAACCCTAAATTTAGTGACAAGTAACTTAGAAGGGAAGGGAAAAGGAACAGACATGTAAAAATGAAAACCATGTGAATGTGAAGGTAGAGATGGTAGTGATGTGTCCATGAGACCAGGACTGCCAGCAACTAGAAGCTAGGAAAAGGGCACAGAACAGATGCTCCCTCAGAACCTGCAGAAGGAACCAACCCTGAGGACACCTCGGTTTCAGTCTTCTAACTTCCAGAATTATGAGATAATATATTTCTACTCATCTAAGTCACCCAGTTTGTTGTAATTTGTCATGGCAGCCCTAGGATATTGACACAGTGATTTTGGCCAGTTTAGTTAGATTTCAGAGCCTCAGTTTCCTCATCTGTAAAGTGGGTGTTTTTGTAGTATTTAGAGGCAATGGGAGAAAACAGACATGTAATTGCTGTAGACATTGTCTGGCACATGGTTGACACTCAAGAAATTGTAGTTGTTATT
The DNA here is from genome assembly GCF_009829155.1 of Mustela erminea. Lineage (NCBI taxonomy): Eukaryota > Metazoa > Chordata > Mammalia > Carnivora > Mustelidae > Mustela > Mustela erminea. The sequence goes on along the minus strand of NC_045626.1, from coordinate 72,530,881 downwards.
AACAGTTACTATTACAGAGGATCCATTCTTTGGGCTTCTCCCAGCGTATGCCAAGGCAGCTCTTTGATTCCCCCCAGCAGAAAGGCAGGCGACAAGAGGGAGGTGTAACTAACTTTCAAGATCACGGTACCAGTATAAGGCACCTGTCTCCCTCCTTGTTATGCAACACTGCCGCCTCTACCTCCATTGTTTCAACCGCCATCACAACCCCCTCTGTACCACTGGTATTTCCTTAATATTCTTTGGATGCATTCATTCTCAGGAGGAGAAACATTGTCTTCAAAAATAATACCAGGGAGCAGTTACAAAACTGCAGCTCCTGGTGATAAAGGTTAAGGACTCCTCTGCTCCCCCCAACCCCCATCTTCCTCTCTTTCTCTATCTCTCTATCCCTTCCTCCCTCCCTCTCCTTCTTCTTCCCTTCTCCCTCTTTTTATTGGAATGGCTATCTTTCAAATGTTTAACAGATTTGCAAAAATAATTCTTTCAAGAGGCATTTATTCCATTGGAATACGCAGAGGAGGGCGCACAAGCAGGGAGCAAAGCCATAAATTGAACATCGCCAGCCCGCGACACGCCAGCCCAGGGCGGGCCCAAAGTCATAACTTTCTCCCCATCCCTCCCTTCCTGCCAATGCCCAGGCTCCTACCCAACGCTATTCTATTTTCAGAAAGGCTCCCTTGACCCGTGGGTCCTTCAGCCACAACAGAGGTGGCGCCGGCTGGAATCCAGGCGTGAAATTATGAAAGAATGGGGCTGCCTCTGCCTCCAGTTGTGCACTGGCCTCAGATGTGAAATTGCCGTTTTTTCTCCCCCCTCGCACCGGCCTGTCGCATGCGGGGCGGAAAAGATTGTATTTATCACCTGTCAGGATCTGCCAGAACTGAGTTACGTGAGGCAGGACAGCATAAAATTATCATACACAAGCATGAAATTACAAAATCGCTCGGAACTGAACAACAAAATTATTTCATTTCGGAGGGAGGCCATCCCATTTTTTAGCTCTGACACCTTGACTGCCAAACTTTGAATTGAAATTGAGTGTGAGGGCCATGGAATAGAGACAGCAATAACAAGAAGTAGCATGTAAACTAGCCATGCAGACACACTACATTAATGGCCCCCGAAACCTCCCACCAGAGATATGTAACTAAATAAATGTCACATGTCCCAGTTGCTCACCTTGCCTTCCACAACTAGTAGTGACTTAAGCCAATGTCAGAGACCTGATCCAATGTCTGAGGGTTCCTGGGAGGGGTTGGCTCAGGGTTGGTTCTTCTAACCCGCAGAGTGATGCCCTGATGAAATAGAGAGCATGCAGGCTTTGGAGTCATGCGTGTGTACATTTGGATGCTGGCTCCAACCTTCATGAGCTGTGTGACATTGAGAAAGTTTCTTAGCTTCTCTGAGCCTCTGTTTTATTATCTGTAAAAGGAAGACAATCATCGGTTGTTGTGAGGACAAAAATATCTCATACATTGTGTCTCGCACGTTAAGTTTTTAATACAGAACTTGTGAGGTATGGGTTACCTCATTTCTTTCCTCTTCCAAAAAAATTTTTTTTTTCCACTTTTACTTTCTGAGGTGAAAGCATTTGTCTGAGAAGCTTTTATTAAGCACGGGGAAAAAAGATCTGTGACTATAACTTGTGTTTAGATGTAAACAGAATTAGGTTGGATTATTGATTGTTGTTCCTATTTTTTTCCACCTTTCCCTTCTACACATACCTTTGTCATATGACTTTACAGCTCCTTCCACTGGAGATGCGACTTATTTCTTCATCCAATTGTTACTAGACTTACAGTGTAACTTAGTTTGATCAATGGCCTATGTGCAGATGAGATATAAGCAGAGACTTTAAATACACTGTGTGGTTTGACTTGGTCTCTTGCTCTCCTGCTATGTGCTTGAGAAAGGCATGCCCAGGTAGATGCTGGTCTATGGAGGAAGAAAGTCAAGCAGAACAGCCTAGAGTCAAGTGCAGCCAATTTCTAGATCTGTGACCAAAAGAAATAAATCTTGTTAGCCATTGGGACTTAAGGGGTTGTTTGTTATACAGCAAAAACTGACTAATAAAGTAGCTAGACCAGTGATTACAAACAGAGGTTTGCCTTCAAGAGTGTTCTGTAGGATATTTAAAGCTCATAAAGGACTCAGGGCAATCATTATTGAGTGGGACTCTCTGTGAACTGCAGTATATCTAGAGTCTTGGCCTTCTGCCATTCTTCCCTTCCTCCTTCCCTCCCTCTTTTCCTTCCTTCCTCCTTCCCTCCCTCTTTTCCTTCCTTCCTCCTTCCCTCTCTTTTCCTTCCATTCTTCCTTCCTTCCATTCTTCCTTCCTTCCTTTCTTCCTTTCTTCCTTCCTCCCATCCTCCCATTCTTCCTTCCCCCCTTCCTCCTTCCTTCTTTCTTTCTTTTCAAATTTTTTGAAAGAGAGAGAGTGTATTGTGTGGGGGAAGGGCAGAGGAGAAGGAGAGAGAGAATCTCAAGAAGGCTCCACACCCAGTACAGAGCTCAACACGGGGCTTGGTCTCACAACCCCAAGCTCATAAGCTGAGCTGAAATCAGGAGTTGGACACTTAACCAACTGAGCCACCCAGCTGCCCCTGTCTTCTGCACTTTAAATGCCAATGTCCCCTTGTCAGTATGGGAACTAGTCTAGGATTGTGGGTCTCCACTCTAGTAGACCCAATATACTCTTTTCATTCCATATATTTTATAACACACACTTTACTATTCTGAAATGAAATTCATGCATTTCATCTTCATACACACGTAATTTCCAAAAAAATCAATATAATGCCCTAACTGTAATATAAAAGAGGAATAAAATGAAAGCAATTTATAATAAAATAATATCTATTTCAATATGTAAATTATCAGGGAACCACTATATGCCAGGAAACATAATGAAGCAGTCTGATGCTTGTACCTACTTATAATGAATAAGTTGAGATTTCAGACAAATATTCAGTTGAATATTGTCGACATTTTTTCTCTATATTTGACATTTTGAAATAAGAGCTAAATTAGTATATTCATATGTATGGGTGCCATCACCATGAGCGGGACCGTTGTAAATGTCGACCGACACAGGTGTGTTGTGGCAGCAGCTCACATTCCATGAGCAGCTTGGAGGCCAATGCCCGGATTTCCCAAAACGCGAAACAACTTTTGATAGAATTTTGGATAAGGCAAAGTACTGCCTTTCTCCAATTCACGATGCTGCTGCATTTCAGGAAAATCCTACATAAAGGAAAATGGTACAAAAAAAAAAAAAAAAAGATCTTGCCGTATTTAAGATGGGTATAAATTCTAGGCTCAGATAATTATTAAGCAGGAATTTTGCCTATATGAATGTCCAGAAAAGGCATTTGAAATCCTCAAAGGACTTGGGACTGTTCTAGGCATTTTATATCCAGTGTGGGTGATTTAATTCTTCTCAATCTGTATGACAGGCTTTCTCAACTTCGGTGTAATTGACATCTTGGGCTGGATAATCCTCCATTGGGGGTGGGGATGCCCTATGCATTGAAGGATGTTTATCCGTATGCCTGGCCCCTAGTGGCTAGATAGTAGCATCTCCCTCTCAAGATGTGACAACCAAAAATATTTCCAGATATTGCCAAGTGTCCCATGAGGGGGCAAAATGTCCCCCTGTGGAGAATCATTGGAGCAGGATAATAGAAAAGGCTGTCCCTATCATCATACCCTCCCATAACTGCCCTTGGAGATGGCACTACTGCCATTAAGAAACACCTACTCAGGAGGCCTTGGGTTCCATTGAGTCATTTCATTGCAAGGCCAGGCACTAAACACCTCCTATGTACCAGGTGTCGTGAGTATAGTGCTGGATGTGACAGTTCTTGAACTCAAAGAGCTCAGGTCCCAACCCGGAAGTCACCCCGGCTCCTCTCTGTATCTCTTGCCTTCGCCTCACACACCATTCCCCCAGCCTCATTCCATCCATTCTAACTGCAGATCTCAACTTGCATTGGTCCAGTTTTCTTCATTTCCACCCCCTCTTTTCCAGGCTTGCTTCTCTCCAACCTATTCACCCTGTGGCTGGAGTAATCATGTTGAATTACAGATTCAGAAATTTGATTCCATTTCCCTCCTCTCTAAAACTCTTTACTAGGGTCTGTTACATTTAGGAAGAAGTGAAATCAAAGAAGTCCCCACCATGATCGGCCAGGCCACCGGTCCAGCCCTGCTGCCTCCCCATTTCTGTCTGTCCCTGGGGATTGTGAATTGGGGCTGGGTTGTGGAAAGCCTTAATTGCCCAGCTAAGAAATGATCAAACCTCAAAGGTGGATGACCCTTTCAGAACATCTCGTCCTCTGATGGCCATGTCCAGCAAGGCTGCATCTTCTGAGGAGGATATTGTCTCCTGCAGATCTATTAGAAGGAAAAAAGGGGCCAGGCTTAGATTATTCTAAGATGAAATGAGAGAGTAGTGGGGCAGAGGAAGGGATACAGTCCTTACCTGAAGTCTGAGTAGCTTCTCCTGATTTCTTTTCCTCTGATGGGCTGTGATTTTTCCTATTTTATACCATTTTCTCCATGCCTGGCATGTTGTGTTATTCCAAGTTTACAGATGGTGCCACTGAGCCTCAAGAAGGGAAAGTTCATAGCCTAAGACCACTGAGCTGGTGTCATAGTTGAGATTTGAAGTAAATCCTCCGAGAACATAGTCAAATTGCCAGCTACTAATTTAATGACCACAGGAGTCTCCTCAGTGATTTCTTCAAGTCTGTTCTGGCCAACCCTACCTCCTTGTCCACTGTTCCACTGTCGAGGTATTTTAGAAAGTGAATATCTGATCAAGTTAGCGCATATCCTGTCCTTTCCATTGGTTTTAGAGCTATTAATCTGTAGAAGGACCCACAAAACCTCATTGAGATTTACCCCTGCCTACTTCTCCAAACCCATCTCTCTACCTTTTCCTCCCTTAGTCATTGAGATTCAGGCATATAAGTCATCTCTGACAACTTAATCCTGCCATAGGGCCTTTGCCTATGCTGTTCCCTATGCCTACTTCAGAGGCTTTTCCCCTTCTGGTCTTTCGAACCTCAGATCAAGTACTGTTTCTTCATGAAAAATTCTCCCCTTCCCCTGCATGTCTCTCTTGGTCTGAGTCCAGTCCATTCATTATCCGTGTGGCTCTCCTACTTCCATGGTTAGAGTTTAATCTCATCTCCTCTACGAGGATATAAACCCCATGAGCATAACAACTCAGCTGGCTTTGTTCATCTTAGATTCCACAGCATAGCACATAGTAGGTGTTCAATGAATGTTAGATCAATGAATGAATGAATGAGTGAATCCTGCGCTCACTCAGAGTCCTGAGCATGCTCATCCCACCTCCCATTCACTACCTCAACGTTTGATTGGTGCTGTCCTGAGGGGACTCACCCCTCCTCTTACCCCTTGGCCGGGCCCATGATAGTCCTTTTGGGGAGCACAGTGCCTGGAGCCCCAGAGCCAGTAGCTGGGGGCCTCCAGGTGTGCTGGGCTGCAGGCACCTGCGGGGGAGAATTGCAGGGTTGCAGCAGGCAACGCTGCTGTCATTTTGCAGAGTGCTAACAGCTACAGGTACTGGTCACAGGCCATTGCCCCCAGCCTTCGCCACGTAAATCCTCCACTAACGATTTGTATAAACTTCTGTTACACATGTTATTTATCACTGCAAATAACTTTGCAGTGGGTTGGACCACGTGCTTTATTCACTCACCTGCATGCCTCAGGGAAAGGCAAGGGCTGAGTGCGGGGAGAGGGTTCCTGCAGTTAGGTGCCTGTGTGGGGCTCCTGGCTTCCCCTTTCATTTATCAGCTCTGTGGCTTTGAACAAGACCCTATCCCTCTCTGCGCCTTGATTTGTTCTTTTGTTCAATAGAGATAATATAGTGCCCACCTCAAAGGGGTGCTGAGAGGATTAAAGGAGTGCAGATAAATCACTCATGTACAGCGGGACACATAGTAGGTGCTCAATGAAAGTTAGCTATTGCTATTGTCACCACCACCACCATCACCATCATCATCCCACAGAGGAAAGCTGGGGAACAGCATTCCATCCCACAAAGCTGTTAGTTCCAGAGAGAAGAGTCTCCATCTCATACTGAATCCCCAGCACATAGCCTGGCATATATGATGGCTCAGCCATCATTCTGTGTTAATTAAATGAGAAGAGACAGATTTGGTCTCAGATAACCACAGCACTGAGTTAGGTGCAGAGAAAGGCCAGACTCCCCTGTTCTGATGCCTAGTTTTCAGCTCATGCTGATGGTGGCCTCACCCTGACCAGATGAGAGGCCTTGGGTGAGTCACCTCCCCTCTCTGAGCTTTGGCTTCCTTATCTCTAGCATATGAAGGAGAGGGTGGCTTTCCTGCACTGTTCTTCTGGAGTCTGAAAGATTGAGTGAGATAATGAATGTGGAGCTCTTAGCTCAGGGCCTGGCATGCTGTGGTAACTCTGTAAATGGAGGGTTTGATCATTCATTCAATCAGTGGACTTCATTAGGTGCTGCTATGTGCCAGGCACAGTACTATGAATTGCAGCCATGTCAGTGATCCAAGCCCTGCCACTGGAGCTCTCATGCCAGTGAGGAGTGAGAAACATGAAACATATCAGGTCAGGAGGCAAAGCCACTTATTTAAAAAAGAGTGAGGTAAGGGGATCAGAGGTGATAAAGCAGAGAGACCTTTCAGTAGGCCGGCCAGGTGAGCACTCAAGAGAGATGCCATTCGAACAAAGATTTGAAGAAGGGGAGAGCGTGATATTTCCCAATATCAGTGGGAGAGGCATACAGGCAGTATCAACAGCATGTGCAAATGCCCTGAGGCAGGCATGTGCTTGTTTAAGAAACAGCAAGAAAGTCAGTGGATCTGGGTCAGTGAGTGGGAGGAGGAGCTGAGGTCAGCAAGTTAGCCTGAATCTGGATCATGCAGTCATAAAGACTTTGGCTTCCTGAAGGTATGGCGGCCATGGGGTAGGAGTTATTGAGTAAAGGGGTGACAAGATTGGGCTTATATTTTGAAAAAACAAAACAAAACAAAACAAAACACTCTGGCTGCTGTGTGGAGGATGCCCCTAAGGGGGCCAAAGGCAGAAGCAAATTAGTTAGGAGGTCATTGCAATGACCCAGGTGGGGGTCCCATGGAAGCTGGTGACACCTTGGCATGTCTGCCCCAAGGCTCATCATTGCAACACCTGTTGGGGGTCAGGAGCAAAGAAGCCTTTCTCTGACTGAGGGATTCAGTAGGTAGTGCTCAGTGAGGCTGGGGGATCCTTGTCCAGGTTGAAAATGGGCAACATGGTGTCCTGAAGATCTGTAGACCTCTAGGACACAGGGGATCTGTCCAGCCAGGCTGCAGGTCTGTCCGTCTCATGCTGGCTCTCCTCCCTGCCCTCCACTTGACCCGCCAGTCCCAGGCAATGCAGGCAGTTGCTGTGCACCTGGGCTGCCTTGCACCAGCGCCTCAGAGTTGCCCTCAGAGGCCAGCAGCTGACCTGGAGGAAAGTATGTCTGGGGGCTGATCCGCCTTGGTGGTTGTTTCAGGCTTTGGACCAGTTCCGTTGGCAGGGTGATGCTCCCTTCGCAGGCTCTAAGGAAGAATCCTTCCTTGCCTCTCTGAGCTTCTGGTGGTGGCTGGCAATCCTTGGCACTTCCTGACTTGTGCACATCACCCTAGTGCCTGCCTCTCTCTTCACATGGCTGTCTTTATTCTGTGTGTGTGTGTGTGTGTGTGTGTGTGTGTGTGTGTGTGCATCTGTGTGTGTCTCTGTATGCCTCCAAAACTCTCTCTCATTATAAGGTCCTTTGTTTTAGTCTCCATCCTAACACAGTATGACTTTGTAACCAGATGACATCTGCCAAGACCCTCTTTCCAAAGAAGGTCACATTCACAGATCCCAGGAGTTAGGACTTCTGCGAATCTTTTGGAGGGACACAATTCAACTCAGGCCACCAGCAGTTGCCATCCTCCTCTCTGGTCTCCCCACCTCAGCCTCTACCTGTCCCATCCACCCTTCTCCCTGTAGCCAGAGCTCTTTCTAAACATCTGGGAGGGCCACTTCCTTGCTTGACACCCATCCATGGCTCCCCAGTTCCTTCCCATAAGGTCCACACTCCTTAGCGTGTGTCTTAAGGCCCTGCTGCTCTAGTCCTCAAAGATGTCTCTCTTTTCTCTATTTGACCTCTTTGTTTTAGCTCAGTGGATCTCACTGCTGACCTTTGGAGACTTTCCAAAAATACCCATTTCTGGGCCCTTAGACTCATTATTCAGGAGCCCTGGGGGTAGAGGCTGGTTGTTGTGAGTTGTGGCTGCAATCCCTAGCTGGGCCTGGGAGGCAAAGCTGTACCCATGGTTCTCACTCTGAGAGATTTGGAATCCCTTGGGGGAGTTATACCACTCCTCTCCCCTGTGGAGTTTCTGATTCAGTGGGTAGGATAAGGGCCAAGGAATGTGCTTCCAGTAAGCTTCCAGCTGCTGTTGCTACCGTTGATTTGCCAGTTTCCCAATCTTGGCACTATTGACATTTGGACCAGTTAATTCTTTTTGTGGGGGCTATCTTATGCATTGTAACATATCCCCCAACACACTTGTGATAAACAAAAACATCTTCAGACATTGCTAAAGCTTCCCCTCATCAAGAATCAGTGGGCATATGAAACCATAGGTAATTCTTATAAGTGCCCCAGGGCCTTTGCACATCCTACTCCTTCTGTAGAAAATACTCTTCCTAAGTCTTTCTAGGATTACCTCTTGCTGACCTGTCCACTCTCGGCTTGGCCATCATTTCCCCAGAAAGACATTCCCTGACTACACCTGGCCTTACCTTGGCTTCCACATCTCTTTGGTGCTTCCCCAGCTTCTCTGTGGGTAAATCCCACAGAGATCAATGGGATTCGTGCAACTGATCCTAACAGCAACTCAAAAGGGATACCATAGAAATGAGCAAAGTGGTTGGTTGCTGCAGGAGGGTGTAAAGGAAAGTTCACTGTCATCAGGCCAGAATGGAAAGGTTTCTGGAAGGAGTGCAGCAGATTTGCAAAGGATGGCTAGGAATTGGCTAAGCCAAGAAGAACTGGGATGATGCTGCCCTCAGAGAACCTTGGGTGAGCACTGGAGTTGGAAAGCCAAGGATTTCTTCCTCATTTGCAAAATGGGGCCAATAATCATAGCCACTTTAAAGTGTTTCTGCAAAGAGCTGATGAGGTAGTCGGTCCATGTGATGTGGTATGTAGAAGTGGCCAAAAACGGTTGAGGGGATGACGATGGTTGTGGTGCGGGAAGCCTTCATTCTTCGAGTGCAGCGGGGAAGGGGCTGACAGGAGGGAACCACAGATGGGGCTGCAGAGGCTGCTCTGAGCTGATGCAGAAACATGGAGGGTGGGCAAACAGGTGGGCGAGCAGGACATGGAACGGGGTCTCCGGCAAGGCAAGACTGTCCGCAAGGCATGGCTGGGGTGGGGTGTGGAGGGAGGTGTAGCAGGGGAGGTCCTGGCAGCGACCTATCCACTGGCTCCTTTGAGGAGGACTCGTAAAGGAGCTGTTTCTAACCATGAGGTGGGATGTAGGGATGTCACAAAGGAACGGCCAGCCCGCAGCGGTTAGTGAGAGACGGGAGACTGAAGTGAGGGGTTTCTAGAACATCGAGATGAAGAGGCTGGATAAGGACTGGCTGGCAGGAGCTGGGCCGTCCTTGGTGGAAAGCAGCCAGCTCAGCATGCGTTTGCTGGAAGGGAGCACCCCAACCTCCCATCTGCCCATCTCCTTCTGGGCCTTCCCATTGGCTAGACCCAGAGGTCCTTTGATAGTGTCCACAGAGGTGGATCTCCGGTGCGGAGAGTGGGGCAGGGAAGGGCAAAGCAGGGGACTGATGGGAAAAATGGGAAAATGGGCAGCACAGTCTATCAGGGGAAGCAGGAAGGGTGGCCTTTGCTCTATTGGTAAGTGCCTGAGGCTGGGTGATCAGCCCTAGAGTGAAGTCTATGTGTGTTTGCACACGTCAGGGAGGGAGGGGTGGAAGGAGGTGGTGGCTCAGGGCAACGCAGACGTTGGAGCAGATGCTCTCCGTAACCTGGTCTCGGCTGGGGTGAAGGTCTCAGGCATGAAATGCGACTATCACCTTAGTCACAGACTACAGAACGTTGGTGTCGATGCTGTGAAGGTATCTATCATAGAAGGAGCTTCCTTAACCATGTGCCACATGCCTCCCATGCACGTGAACCTTGCCACCTTTAAAGGGGGCACCACATTCTCCATTTCAGGATGAGGTGAGTCTTAACCTTGTGCTCACAGCAGATGCCATACACGGATGCTTTCCTTGATCTGCCCAGTGGCCATCTGAGCAACTTGTCATTATTCTTTCCATTTTGCAGATGGGAAAACTGAGGCTTGGAGTGGTAGAGGGAAGCATCCATTGCCAGCCGAGGCCTGGCTGCCTCAAGGCAAAAAGTCTTCTCCAGGGTCATGGAGTCGGTAAGGTGCAGAACTGGGACGAAAACCCAGGTTGGACCTGCCTTAGTGCCCCCAATCATAGGACCTCCCCTGATACCTGGAAAAAGAAGCTGGGGAAGGGCGTGGCTAGTGAGGTACGGCCCACCACCTCCAGCCCCTGGTTTCAGGTCCCCCGGAGGAAGGACCACTTACATGAAGCCAGACAATCTAATACTTCTGTCTTTTACTGCCTCCAGTCCCTGGAGCTCCACTGCTACAGACTAAATGTTTGTGTCCCCCCAGAACTCACAGGTCAAAACCTAATCTCTAATGTGATGTTATTCAGAGGTAGGGTCTTTGGGTGGAATCCTCATGAATAGAATTAACACCTTTATAAGAGCCAGGAGAGAAATTGCCTCCCCTCTCTGCTCTTTGAGAAGTCTACAGCCCAGAAGAGGGCCCTTCCCAAACCTCCCTCCACTGTCCCCACTCATGCTGGCACCTTGAACTTAGACTCTCAGCCACTGCCCCTATATGATATCTCATTTATGCTACTTTATAACTCATTGTTTTGGTTGATATTTTCCTTCTGGCTCATGATCTGGCAAATTAAGGTTTCACTTATTTATTGTTTTTCTGGATCTCAAGACGTACTTCCAGCAACTCTCAGTGACTGGGGCTGTGAACAAGGAAGTATAAAATCAAATCAAACCAAACCAAAGCAATGCAGGGAAATGCTCTTTAATTGGGAGAGAACATCTCCAGCGCTGAGATTCTACCAAAAACCATGGACCTCAAGCCAGATCATGGCTGTGAATTTGAAGGGGAACAGCCTGATGTTCCATGACAGGGAGAGAAAACACAGCCTTTCCCATGTTCTGCATCCAGGCCAGAAGCCCCTCACAGATCCTCCACTGCGAGGCACTCCAGGCCACTCCAGGGAGTCTCTCTGTAGCTCCTTGCATATGGCGGCCAGAGCTGTTCACCCTGTAGGGAGTGGTCTGGGGTCCTGGTCCAGTCCCATTTTCCCCACAGACCCAGGGAGCCCTTGAGCCTCCCCTCCGACAGTTTAAGCAAGAAAAGAAGCCTGCAGGGTGACAGAGGGAGGGCCTGGCTGTGGGGTCCACAGTCTCCATTTTACAGGTGAGGAAACTGAGTGGTGGAAGGAAGCAGCTAACTCAACCCTGTGCCTGGCTGCCTCAGACTCAAGCATTGGCTTGTCATTGGCCTGAGAACCAAAGAGCTAGGTAAGCAAGGGGGTCTGGATGTGGCCTCCCACCTGGGGCATCATGGGTTTCTTGCCAGAGCATGGGTTGGGTTGGGGGCCTAGACTGGTACGTAGGCCAGGGAAGGGGACAGTGTTTCTGCTCTGGGGGACTTCCTTAGCGCTAGTGAGCCAAGTTGAGGGATAGTCCATTGTCATGCCATCCTATTCTGGAAGTGTGGGGGCTGTTCATCCCTGCCCAGAGAGGACAGGTTTGGCACCAATTTATCATGAATACTGCCTCTGTGGTGTGCTGTCCGAAGTTCCCTTTGTGCCCCAGGCTGAGCCCAGGTATCCCCAAAGCCCCTACAATGTAAGGACACGTGTATGGCTCTGCCCACCGTCCTGCCCTCCCCCCTCTTCTGTCCCGCCCCCCCCCAAGGCTCCCATCATACCACTTCATGCAGACCAGTTTCCTGCCCCTTTTAAAAGTATTTACTTAACCCTGCAGCACTTCTTAACTTTTTCTCTTTTTAAGTATAATTCATGTGCATTCTAGAAAACGTGCAGAAAAATTCCCTTACGTTCTTTCAGCAGCAATTCACGGTGTACCTATGGTGTGCACGTGCTTTCCAGAGGCTGGGGATAGAGGGTGCCAGCCCCGCTTGTGACTTCCAGGTTATAGAATTGGGGGAAATAAGTTTTTCAGAAAAATCCTCTTTTTCTACTTTCTGGAGAAAGCGACCATTAGCGTTTTGCTGCATGTGCCTCAGGGATCATTTCCCCATAAAATTTATACTTATACATATAAATACACGTTCAAATAGTGCATAGTTTTAAAATATAGCATCATACCATCCACAGTACTCTGTAACTTGCTCTTTTCACGTGATAATTTTTTCCCCTGCTCAAGAATTGATTGTGAGCACCGTGTCACGTCCATACATTTTTACTGTATGCCTCGCAAAATATAAAGAAGGACGGGGTGAAATTTTCCCAGGGCCAGTAACTGCTGCTCGGGGTGGGTGGGGATGGGTGGGTGTTGGGGAGACTGATGTGGGCAGCTGTGGTTGTGGGTGGGAACAGAGGGGAAGAGCTCTCGTGCTGGTTGAGACACAGCCCCTCCTCTTCAGGGTCTGCCCCTCTCACATTGGAAGGCTGTATTCACTCCTTTAAGGTGGGCTTTGTTATCCTCTGCGGGAGCATTTCTGACTTAACCAGGACTTGGAAGCTGAAAGTACAGATTCCCTTGGGATAGGTAACAACCCCAAGGAGGCAGCTGCTTGGATTACCAGCTGGTTCCCCAAGAGTCCAGCGTTTGAATCAGAGATTTAAGAAGCAGAGCCATGGAGTGTCAAAGTTGGGACCAGCTCCTGGACAAACCTGCCCATTTTATGGATGCGGTCACTGAGACCCAGAGAGGCTCACATGCTGTCTGAGCAAAGTCTCCAGGCCCCAGCTTAGTACTCCCTTCCTAGGGTGAATAGGGTGCAGGCGTTTCTTCTCCAAAAATAGGAATGTGTCATCATTATATCAGTACTTTAGAAAGTCACAGCATACATAGAAACCCAAGACAGGCACATTCCAGGAGGAATAAATTGCTGGAAGGCATGAGCCATTGAGGGAGACTGAATAGAGAGAAAGGAGTTGCATCCTTCCAAAGCTGTCTGACTTAGGGGACATCTTCCCCTGAGGTTGGGAGGGCTCACCAGAGGAAGTCTGTGTCCCTCCCCAGGAAAGGCACCTACAGACCATCATCCTTTCTCCACCCTCCACACAGAGGTGGTGAAGTCAAACCACCAACCTGGAATCTGTAACTTGTCTTCAGACCTGGGATCTGATGTTTCCTGGCTGTGTGACCTCAGGCAAGTGGCTTCACCTCTCTGATTCTCCGTTTTATTGTTTATGCAATGGGGTTGACAATGCCTCTCTGAAAGGGTAGTGTGAGCCTTGTAGATAAAATCTGAAAAATGATACCTATTTGGGAGGGGATCAGTTCAAATTAGATATGATATAGTTAACTACTAAGAGGCCATTTATCTTCATGTTTTATAAGAACACAGCCCTGGAAACAGGTGACCTGATTTCAATTCTCAGTTCCTGTGTGAACTTGGACAAATCTTGGACAAATGCTTATACTGATGGTGGTGTTTTAATTATTACTACCCTTTGGAAGCAGAGAAGACCACCCCATTCCCCGCTTCTAGCTGTTCACTCAGCTCATGTCTGGCCAGGGAGGCTGGTTAAAGGAACTGAATTCACTGAGCACTTGCTATTTGGCTGGTACCAAGCTAGGTGATTTCACAGGCTGTATTTCGTGTAATCTTTGTAAAGTTGTTGAAGTAGGGAATCCTCCCCTACACCATTATTGCAGAGAGAGAAAATGGGGCCCTGGAGAACTCGTCCAAAGTCATGGGTGGAGAAAGTAAAAGAGCTGGCATTTGAACCCAGACCGGCCTGACTGCAAAATCTTACCTCTCCCCTCTGCACTGGTGCAGAATTACAACATCTGTCTCCTCACAGAATTTGAGGTGACAGACAGTCCAGCTCTGGGGGCAGAAGAAGAAAGATGCGTGGAAATGCAAACAGAAGGTTAAGCATGGAAATTTCTATTGAACAAGAGCTGCAAACACCATCCACCACGAGGACGAGAGTGACTACTACAGCTACTTGTTGGTGAGAAACTTTGTGATTTGCAAAATCCAGTTGTATCCATTTGCGGTTTGAACACCTGGCTAGATGGGGATTTGAACCCTATTATACAGATCTGGAAACAGAGGCTCAAAGAGGTGAAGAGACTTACACAGGGCAAGTCTGGGGCATTTTTTTTTTTTCCTGCTTCTCTATGGAATTTGCAGAAAGGAGGTATCAGAAGCTAGGACACTTCTTCCCCTTGATAGGGAAATGTCTGCCACCCAGACATGCCTCACTTCCCCTCTTTGGCATCCTGACATCATTCTTTTTAAATTCCTTAGCGCTGGTGAATCTGGTGCAGCCAGCCTCCTGCTTCTGGTTTTTCTCTGTTCATTTTACCTCCCATACCAGCCACCAGAGAGCTCTGCCTTAGAGGCAAAACTGACCCAGTCATCTCCCTGCCTAGAACCTGCCATGGCTCCCTTTTCCTTTTAGGGTAAAATACAGGCTACACTATCAGAGCCTGGTGAGTCTTCAGGATCCAGGTCCTGCTGCTTGCTCAACACTGCCTGCTGCTGTCTGCCTCCTACCTGTGACCCTGGATGCTGTCTTCTGGGCGGTTGGTCCTTATTTCACATTTCTGTATCTCAGCAGTTACTACCTCCCTCCCCTGACACCTTTTTTGCTCTCACCTGCCTGATGGAGTATTTTTCTACCACCCCCCTGACATGGGGAGATCTGTGCCTGGTTAAGTATCTGTACGTGGTTGGGGGAGAGTAATGGGGGGGATCTAAAAGGACATTTGTCAAGAAATTTTTGAGTGATTATCCTTGGGAAGAGAGACTTTGGGGGTTTTATTTTCAATTTTGTAGTTTAAAATGATCATCATCATCGTGGCTATTATTTTAGTCCACTAACAGATATAACTTTTACAAAATGCATACAACTATAAGAAAGCCACATTCAACTGCGAATCCCTTTCAAGACCCTGTTTTCCCAGAATTAGGCACCCCTTCCCCCTAAGATGGAAGGGCGTGGCGGGCCACTTGAGAGTTGTCAGAGGACTAGGCGGGCAGCTCATCTGTCTCCGTCTCCAGTGACCTGTACAGAGCCCGGCCAGGACAGGATGGGCCTTGTAAATGTCTGTTTAATGAACAGAGGAAGGAAACTCATTATAATACCATGTATTGTCCCAGTTAAATAACAGAAAGGATTATTACAGCAATGATGCTGCAATGTACCCTCAATTAGCTACGGCCATGAGGAGTGTCGGGACAGCTAATGCCACCAAATAAGGGATCATCAAAAGGCAATTGGACCTTCTCTGGAGTGCCTTTCACTTTGCTGGTTTGTTTAGATTTTAGTTGTTTGAGATTTCCCACTTGCCCCGCTCCCCCTCCCCAACCAACACTTTCTTTTTTTTTCTTTTTAGGGCAGAAGTGCTGATTTGCATTGTGATTGTATTGGGTTGGAGTTCGTAGTTAGTCCAGTTGGTTTCTTAGCAGAAATGATGGCCCTACAGTGAGCAGCGGTTCTCAGTGGTCCCCAGAAGGTGTTAGAGCTGCAAATTTCTGCGTTCTATCCCAAACCACTGTATCTGAAACTTTGGGGTGGGGCCCAGAAGTTGTTGTTTCAGCATGGCCTTGGAGTGATTCTGATGCATGCTCAAGCCTGAGAATTACTGGCTGTGGATTCTAGTGCTTTAGTTCAAATGCTGGTGATTTCACTTACTGGCTGTGTGTCCTTGGGCAAGTCTCCTTACCTCTCTGTGCCTCCATGACCTTTTCTGTAATAGCAGGTAGCAATAGTGCCCATCCCATGGGTTATGAGGATGGGCTGAGATAAGGTGTGCTGAGTACTGGGGCAGTGCCTACACTTCCAAGGGAAAGCTACCAGTTACCAGTTTCATGGAGTAGAGGCTACCTTTGATTCTCAGATTCACCCAGATTTCAGATAGCAAATGCAGGGAGAAAATTTGTTTTTGAAGAGTGTTTGTCCAACTTTAATGTGCACACAACCTCCCTGGGATTTGGAATGTATATTCTGATTCACTAGGACTGAGGCCAAAGTTTCCACATTTCTAGCAAGCTCTCCAGTGGGAAGATGCTGCTGGTCCATGGACCAAACTTTGAGTATGGATTGAATCCAGTATCTGGGGCTCACACTGGGATCACATGATGAGCTGGTAATGGTCATGGGCTGGTCCTGGGTGACAGTGGTGGAGCAGGGTGTACGGCATTTTGCCCAATGGTCCCTGGCCAAAATTGCAGTGATGTTTGCAGTTGGAAGTGGAGAAATGGATCTGTGCCCCCTCACTGGTCTAGACCAACTTTCCTCCTGTCTGTACACTTAGTATCTCGTTTGTCATGTAGACCACTCGATGCCCATCCCCAGGGAAGGTGAAGAGAATCAAATATTTATTTTCTCAATGAGTGATTGATGACACATCTTTCTTTGGAATTAAGGATTTGCTAGAATTTTTAAAAAGTAAACTGACACAGGAATTTAAAGGAGTTAAGACAAGGCATTGCTAATGGAAATTGGCAGGTTATTACAATAGTAATATTAACAATGATAACAATGAGTTAATAATAATAATTGTTAATAATAATAATTATTATTATGATGATCAGTGTTATTGGTACAGGTGGTAAACCTTGTCCTGGGGCTCTCCCTCCAGGACCAGACCTGAGGATGGTCAGCTCTTCAGAGTCACACTGGAATGCTGGCTGCTCTGGGGGACAACTGTCAGGTGATTCTCCTGGGTGGCCTCAGGACACCGAGGGCTATGCAGAGGGAGCCCCAAAGCCTCAAAGCCTCACCACTAAAATTATCATTTTTGTGGGCACTCTCAGATCTCAAGGCACCACTCACCTCCAAAAGGAAATAACGGAGCTGGAGAAAGAAGGGGTCATGCATGTTAATTTCCAGAGTGAACAAAGAACACTTATGGGGGAAAGGAAAAATGCCTCTGGACCCCACCCCCACCCCATGACACACATGCACAGGAACACACACACACACACACACACACACACACATACACACACACATTGGCTGCCCCAGCCTGCCTGTCACCATCAATCAGCTTCCTCCCACTTGCTGTTTGCAGGCAGAGTTCCCTACAGATGTGCTCAGGGGCTGGGAGAAGGAGAAGAAGGTGGAGCTGGGGGCTGGGGAGGGAGGGGAGGCAGAGATATTCTCAAAGAGTTAAAACCTTGCCTTGCCAGACTGTGAATTCTCCTCAACTCTCCCCCACCCCCCTCAATCCAGCCAAACAACAGCTTGACATTTTCCATCCTTCACGAGAAAGACAAAGACGGGAAGATATTCCCATGATCCCTTTCTGCATGCCTAACCGTGAGCTCAGGTGCCGGAGCGTTTGCCCTGCGCCGGCCCCATCAACGTGAAGGGCGAACTCATCCCTCTGCATCTTTTTCTCGCCACTGCTTGATTAATTGGCTGACTACTACGCCAGCGGAATACCTAATGCTTCTCCTTCCCTATTCTTCCTTCGCAGGTTTTTTTTTTTCCTCCTTTGCTCCATTTACATATACTTTATATTCCATAATTTTCACCCAAAAAGAAAAAAAAAAAGGGAGCGGGCCCATCTCAGTAATTTGATGTAATGACGGCATGTCACCAAAAAGAGGAATTAGAAAAATCTGTAGGTATTTAATTTATTCTTGTTTTTTTCAAGTAGATCTCTCTGAGAGGAACATTAATATTCATAAGCAAGGGGAAAAAAGTATACTCAATAGGAAAATTCCAGATTTTTTTTAGGGGGGAGGGTGGCGGCTAAATTCAATGCATTTTTAAGCACCATTATTTAACTAATAGTGCTCGGGTCCCTCTGGTCCTGGTTCCTCCCCTTCAATGAAAATAAGTGGGTTTTAGTTTGCCTCCAAGGGCTGTGTGTGTTGGGCTCACACCCACGCTGCAGAAACAGAAAAAAGCCTGGGTTCCTTGTTTTCATCCCCTCCTGGGAAGACTCAAATAAAGAAGAAAAACATAAATAAAGGCCCTTTCAGAATCCCCAAGCTGGAGTTTTGATTCCCTCCAGTCTCCCTTGTCAGCTATAAGAGCATTCTGATGGCTCTGAAGGCAGAAAGACCTCCCCCAAGGTTTGCAAGGAGTCCATCCTCTTTCCCGTAACTTGGGTTCAGGTTTTGTGCTATTAATGAATTACTTGGTTATCAGAGTAAGCATTGAGTTCAACCATCATCATAAGAGTTGCAGATGACACTGGGGAAGAAACCCCAAATCATCAGAAAGATAACGTGGGTTGTGGAAACTGGGTGGGAACAGCTTCTCTCTCTGAGGGCCTCAGAGGAGTTGGCCTTCCCAGAGATGGTGCCGTTTGTGGGATCCCAGGACTAGAGGCAGTCTAGGAGGAAGGTGGGACATAGACGCTCGTCCCCATCTTAACAGGATTGGAAACGTGGTCTGAGTCTGCAGGCCCCGAGTCTGAGCCATTTGCCCATGGTGGTAATAATAATAATAATAATTATGATAAGCGAAGTCATGTACCATGATTTTTTCTTTTTATGTTTTAATTGTGGCAAACGTCACATACAGTAAGCTGCAGGAGTAGTAAGTATATTCAGTGTAATATTGGTATTTACCCAAGTTCATAGTGATCACGGTCAAGACATAGAACGTTCCCGACACCCACAGCCAATCTATGCACTCCTCTGCAAGGATAGCCACTCTTCTGACTTGTTAGATCATAGATTCGTTTTGCTTGTTCTTGAACTTCTTATAAGTGGAAGTGTACAGCATGCATGCGCGTGCGCGCGCGCGCGCGCGTGTGTGTGTGTGTGTGTGTGTGTGCACACGAGCACGCACGCACCCAGGCTTTATTTTCTTAAAACCTTAAAAGTTTTGGAGATTGGTCTATATTGTTCCTCGCAGAGGTAGGTGGTACATTCTTTTATTGCTACACTATCCCAATATGTAAATAAACCAAATCCCATTGTCCATTCCTCCATCGATGCTTGCTCGGCAGTGTCCAGTTTTAGCTATTTTGAAGGAAGCTGGTGTGTTCATTCTTGTACATGCCTTTTGGGGATTTAAGCCCTTCTTTCTCCTCGGAACATACCCAGGCACATGGACCACTTGGTCACAGGGTGAATGCAACTTTAGCTTTGCTCGAAGCTGCCAAACCATTTCAAATAGTGTTTTCATCCCAGTCTGCGCCCACTGACAATGCTCGAGGTTCTGGATGCTCCATATTTTCACCAGTTCTTAATATTGTTGTCATTCCTTTAAACCCAAGCCGTTTTCATGGTTGTGGGACAAGCAGAGACCCTGACAGACTCTAAGCAAGGAGAAAACAGAAGACAGCGAGACAAAGCAAGAGAATGGAGAGATGATGAGGGAGAGAAAGAGGGAAACAGAGGCAGGAAGAAGTGGAATGCAGGTGGAAAGCCAGCCAGAGAGAGAGAGCTGGAGGGAGGGGAGAGGTCCACGCACAGAGAGAAGAGAAGAAAGGCTGAAGCAAGACACAGAAGAGAAATGAAGGGAGAATGGGGGTGGGGAGGAGGCGGGAGTTGAGCAGGAAAGGGACGGAGGCTGCCAGAGGAGAGAAAAACAGGCAAGAGGAGGAGGGAGTGGAGAGCGACCCTGGGAGGCGGCCCTGGGAGGAGGGCAAGCGCTGAAATGGGTCTCTTGGTATTTTATGAAACATGTCCTTTTTAAAAAAAGTGCTTCTTGATATTTTTATGTTTATATGTTTTAACTTGGGCCCGGCTTCATGGAAAATGCATGAGGAGTAAGTGGTTTCTGGGAATGTTTTATACATGACCAGGGAGTTGGGAGGAAGCAGGGGGTGGGCAGGAGGGATGGAGGGCGTGGACCGCTCCCTCCTTGGGCATCCCTGGCAGGGCTCCTGTGGGCACAGGAGGCAAGCGGTCAGAGCCGAAGTCTCTTTTCTTGAGGTTACATGGAAGGCAACACGGGGTGGGGGATACATTGGTATGTCTGGGACCCATCAGCCCTGTGTTTCTGGCCAATCCACATCCTGGCCCCCCAGCCTGTTTCCCCCTCTGCAACATGGCATGTTGATAGGTGCCAGTCCAATCTGACCTGTGCCGGGGGAAAACCATCAGAGTGGACTTTATGAGCTACAGGAGTTTGCCAGGACATCAGTTGTCAAATGTGGCCCTGCACTAGAGGATCTCGGTAGCACACAGGTTTGCTGGTCTGGGGCGATATCTGATATTCTATATTTCTAATCAGCTGTCCAGGGAATGCTGCTGATCCCCAGACCACAGGACTCTAGGAACGCTTGGGTTATTGGGGTTTAAAGTAGAGCATAGACAGCAAAAGGGCATCTCTGGCATTAACAGGACCTAAGAGAAGTGCAACCTTGAGCATCAGTAATTCTTCTTGATGCGTCTACCAGATAGATCCCTTACCCGAACCAAAGGGAGCTAGGTGTTTAGGAGGTGGGCCCCATCTGCCCTCCTGCTTCCCTGCCTCCCCCTCTGCTCCACACATCCACCAGGACTTTCTTTTTCCAACCTACCACACACATTTATACCCCTTTGTATTTGCACATGCTCCCCTCTATGCTTGTAATGACTTTCTCTAGCTTCTGCAGCTAGAAACTCCTCCTCATTCAGTAAGACAGGGGTTCTTAAACTCTGAGAGGAAGAGGGAATTCAAATCCTTTTGGACAATTAGATGAAAAATTGCATGCTATCTTCTAAGGAACAAACACACATTCCCACCATTTTGTAGACAATCCCACTGGTTTCCAGGCTTCAGTGAGTCCCCATTCCTGTACACCAGTGTAAGTGTCTGTGCTTCAAGACCATGCTCTTAATGTCACTGCCTACATGGAAACATCTGTCCGGGTTTGCCTGAAACACTAGTCTGAGACTGTCTTCTCCAGGATGCAGGTCGTTGCTTCATCATGTCTACTGTTTGTGTCGTCTGTTTGTGTGTTTTTCTCTTTTGCTAGCATCTGGAGTCGGGAAGGAGGAGTGGTGCTTCCTTCTCTCCCCTAGAGCCCAAGTTGGGAGCTAGCCCCAGGGGTTAGGGGAGCTCAGGAAATGTAGAAGGCATGAGCATGCATGTGTCTTTTGGGAAACTCCACTGTCAGAGTGTCACAGTAACAGCAAAGGCAGAGAGGGAACCTGCTAGAGCTTTTCTTCTAGAAACTGGATGCATCTCTTTGCAAGGATGAAGGCAGCCTCCTTCCCAGGGAACCTAACATGTTGTTGTGTCCTGAGCATCCTTTCTGCGCAAAGTGGCAGGAGTAGCTGGACAGAGGTGGAAAGAACTGAATTCAGGGAGGTGAAAAGTGGGTCCCTGTTATGGGCTGAATTATGTGCCTTCCAAATTCCTGTGCTGAAACTCTAATCCCAAAAAGTGACTGTATTTGGAGAGGGGGCTTTTAAGAAGGTCATGAAGGTTAAAATGGGGTCGTAGGGTGGAATCTTGATCCCCCAGGATTGATGTCTTATAAGAAGAGCGAGAATTGGGTGCCTGGGTGGCTCAGTGGGTTAGGCCGCTGCCTTCGGCTCGGGTCATGATCTCTGGGTCCTGAGATCGAGTCCCGCATCGGGCTCTATGCTCGGCAGGGATCCTGCTTCCTCCTCTCTCTCTCTCTCTGTCTCTCTCTGTGCCTGCCTCTCCACCTACTTGTAATCTCTGTCTGTCAAATAAAATAAATAAAATATTAAAAAAAAAAAAAAAAGAAGAGTGAGAATCACCAGAATTTTGGGTTTCTCTCCATGACACACTCAGAAGATAGTCTGTAAAAGACACAGTGTGCAAGCCAGGAAGAGAGCTCTCAGCAGACATGAGTTCTGCCCGCACCTTAACCTTGGACTTCCAGGCTCCAAAACTGCAGGAAAATAAGTACCTTTCAGATCAGCCACCCAGACTGGCATTCTGTTATGGCGGCCCCATAGACTAGGACCTTTCCCACTCCCACTGTGTCGCTGGCCTCCTCTGTGGCCTGGGGCACGTCGTTTCACTCTCTGGTCCTCGGTATCCTCATCTGTAGATTGGGATTGTAGGGAAGAAGGGCAGGAAGGGGAGTCTTCAAGGTCTGAGAGTTTATGAGCTCAAAGGATGCTCTTCAGGAAGGCTCTGATTTATATCGCAGATGCGCAGGAGAAAAACAGTTGTGTTGGAATCAATTTTCTCTTGTAAATAGGATCCTTTTTAAAGCACTCCAGGGAGAAAAGAAGGAACAAACATTTCTAGAAGGCCTACTATGAGGCGGAAGGCTCTCCACGCAGACCAGGTTTCATCTAGCTCCTTACACTACAGTTTATTTACCTTGTAAATGTGTTAAATGCCTATTTTTTTTTTTTTAAAGAAAATGATGTTTTGTTTCACAAAGAAAGGAACTGCATGCTCCACAGGGAAAACAGGGGGAAAAAAAAAAACCCACAAAAAACCCAAACCAGACGTAAAGGAAAAATAGACTATCTACCCAATAGGTATTTATTGAACACCCACTATGTGCCAATCACTATACAAAAGAAAGTGGATTTCTACTCAGCTTTTATATATTTATGTGTGTGTACACACACACACACACACACACACACAGACATTCAGAAGCATAGATTCTATAAAATTTAAATTTGCGGTTTTATTTATTTTATTATTTTTTAAAGATTTTATTTATTTATTTGCCCGAGAGAGAGAGAGTGAGCACAGGCAGGCAGAGTGGCAGCAGAGGCAGAGGGAGAAGCAGGCTCCCCGATGAGCAAGGAGACTGATGTAGGACTAGATCCCAGGACGCTGGGATCATGACCTGAGCCAAAGGCAGCTGAGCCACCCAGGTGTCCCCAAATTTGCGGTTTTATTTAAATGTTATTTTCACTTCGATGTGATGTAGCTAGTTTTAATAAGTCCACCACTTCCAAGACTGCTTTCTTTCCCCTGATTTTAAAGGAACACATCTGTTTATTGAATAAACTGTGGACATTACAGCCACATAGAAAGAAAAAAGATACATCGAGACCTTCAACACACATGCCTAGAACCTGCTCCTACCTTCCTCCCTGGGACCTCTTACCTCCTATCCATCCTCTCAGCAAACTTACACACAATAGAACATAGAAAGCTACCGGAGGTCAGTCACTTCCGTCTATTTACATCACAGCTTTGTAATCAGCACCCAGGACAGTGCCTGGCACACAGTAGGTGCTCCATAAGTAGCGAATGTCCATGACGTAAATCCATGTAAAGAATGGAGAGATGGGTGGCAAATGTGATAATGGTGTAATGGAATGAGTAAATAATGTAAAGAATGTAAGTGTCACGTAAAGAATGTAAGTGTCACGTAAAGAATGAGTGACGACAGGATAGTGTGAAGAATGCAGGGGTATAATCTGCTTTTCAAAAAATGATCACAATGCCCTAAGTATTTTCTAGTATTATAAAATATTCTACTGCAGTATAACTGATGGCACTTTTATGATATTCCATTGTATAGATAAATCATAAATAATTTCTTCAGGTTCACCTTGTGGCTACCTAAATAGCATCTTCAGGAAGATCTGGGTAGTTGTTCTTTGCACAACCTTGTGATAATTTTCTTAGGAAAAATTTCCAGAAGTGATACTGGGGGGGCCAAAAAGCAGGAACATTCCATGGACTATTACTGAGCCATAAAAATGCATGAGGTGTTGATATATGTTGTCACGTGGATGAGCCTAGAAGACATGATGCTGAGTGAAAGAACCCAGACACTAAAGGTCACGGATTGCATGATTCCACTTATATGAAAATCCAGAATAGGTAAATTCAGAGAGACAGAAAGCAGGTTGGTGGGTGTCAGGCTGGAGGGGGTAGGGGGATTGGGAGTGGCTGCTTAGTGGGCAAGGGGTTTTCTTTTGGGGTTGATGAAAATGCTTTGTAGCTAGGTAGATGTCACGGTTGCACCATGTGGTGAATGTGCTGAATGCCACTGAATTACTCACTTTAAAATGCTTAATTTTGTGTTACGTGAATTTTGCTTCAGTTAAAAAAATAAAATGAGTATGATCTCAAGGCCAACCTACTGTACCCTTTTGTGTACCCAGTAGCAATGGATTTGAGTGACTGTTTCCTCAAAAATGCAGCACTGATTTTCTATAAACCCAGCCAGGTTTACAGGCAAGGTGTATTGATTATCAGTGATATCAACTTTATTTTTCTCCCTGAGCCAGTGCATATTTGCATCTCATTTACATATTCATGCCTGTCAATCATATGGGAGTGTTGGTCTTCCTGATTTGCGAGAATGCATTCTCACTGATGATACCAGTTTTTGTCATGTAGGTCTCAGATTCTACCCCGTTGGTTATTTTGCCTTTTTAATGTAATTCTAACTTTTCAGTTACTATTAATCTACAATTAGTGACTAGCACACCATTCTATAGTGAGTAATCTCCCTATTGACTGCCTACCAGACATTCAGTTTCAACTCCTACCTCTTCCTTCCTGATAGAGTCCAAGTCCACCATCCCGGTCTCGAGCCAGTCCCATCTCTAAGCTCATGGGTGGGCTCTGACTGATCATGCCAATCACAGTCAGCTCTCTTTCAGCGTTGGGTAAGACCTGGGCACACAACCCAACCCCAAGCAATGAGATATGAAAGAAAGTTTGCTGGGGGGCCAGTGGGGCTCTGGGAAAGTTTGTTTGACACTTACAAGGAAGCATTCCCGAGACAATGCTCCTGTTCTTTCTCTGGAGGTGACTGGATCTGGGAGTGATGGCAGGAGCTCTGTAACCATCTTGTGTCCATGAGAGAGCCATCCCAGGGACAAAGCCAGCATTCAGGGAAGGAGGCAGCAGAGCAGAAGCAGACCTCTGGAGCCTCTTATCAGGCAACTTCCCCCTGGGCTTCCCACAATGTGAGATAACAGACATCATGAGCCTGTTAGGTGTCCAAGTCAGGTTGCCTGTTCCTTGTGGCTGACAGTATCCTAAGCCACTAAACCCCATTAGGGACAGTTATTTCCTTCTTGGTTTTTCAAATTTATAAGCCAACTACTTCAATAAAAGCCTTTGTAAATAAAAATTTTTCCATAATCTGAGGCAGAGCCTCAGATAGATGCCCGGAAGTAGAATGACAGGATGAAAGGTTATTAATTTTTAAAGTTGCTTGATTCATATTTTCCCTTGCCTTCTTGTTGGCAGCTGTACAGGCTTAATCAGTCTCTTACCCAGAAAACAGGGGGACAGGGTTTGAACCAAGGTCTTCCGATATCACATCCAAAGCTAGATATTAAAAGGGAGCTGGACTTTAGCCTTGATTAAGTTCCTTCAAATCTGAAATTATGGGTAATGAATTCAGTTTGCCCTGAATAAAGCATGCCCTGGGGAGCCAAACCCACTGTCATGCTTTTCTCTGCCATACCCTCCATTATGTAGAACTCTAGACTGTCAGATTGGAGAGGACTTTAATGGTCTGAGTAGAGTGGGTTGGGTCAGAAACCCTATTGATAACCTGAGGAAATGTATGGATAATCTCTAGAAAATTCTATCCCCACCCATATTCCTGGCCTGGGCTGCTGTAACAAAGAACCACAAACTGGGTAGATTCGAAAAACAGAAATTCACTGTCTTCCAGTTCCAGAAAGCAGAAGACTGAAACTGAGGTGTCAGTAGAGTTGGCTCCTTGTGAGGGCCATGAGGAAGAATTGGTTCCAGGGCTATTCCCTGGCTTCAGCGGGACTCAGTGTTCCTCAGTGTTGTAGATGGCTTTCCTATGCTTTCACGTGATCTCCCCATTAGGTGCGTTTATCCCTGTGTCCAAATTTCCCCTTTGATAAGGACACAGTCATTTTGGATTAGGGCCACCCTAATGACTTCATTTTAACCTGGTCCTCTGTTTCCAAATAAGATCCCGTTCATGGGTCTAGGGTGTAGAACTTCAACATCTTTTGGGGGTACACAATCCATAACACCACCCAAACATACCAGATTGTGCATAGAATCTGGGGTCATGATCCCAGGGAACCCCAGGTCCCAGGAACCCCAAGATGAGATGCTACTCTATTCCAACCTCTTTACTTTGGAGTGAGAGATGAGAAAGAAGTGATGGGAAAACCAAGACCCAGAGAAGGAGAGGTGCATGTCCAGGTTCTCATAGCACACATGGGGGGTGTGCCGGGACTGGAACCTACATCTCCTGGGTTTTCACATAGCATTTCATGGGGATCCCGGCCCTCGAAGTGTAGGTACTCTGGCATCTGCTGAAGCTGAGCCTCCGAAGTAGCCAAACTGAACAAGGACAGGTGGCCAGTCTCCGAGGGAGGTGGAGAGAAGCTGGCGGGGCTTGGGGGACACCCCTTCCCTAGCAGGTGAGGATGTGAGAAGTCAGAAGGCAACAATACGGCACATCCCAGGGAGGCCAGAACTTGTGAATATCAACACAGATAATACAAAATGTGGGAGAGGGAGCTCGCTCCCACAGACTCTTCTGGATGATGGCAGGTGGGTTCTGGCTGCAGCCACCATTGGCCGATGTCCCTGGACATTTAAGGGGGCAGTCAGGAGGGGGTTGAGGAACCCTCCTCTCTGCTGCCTGTGCCAGCTGCCCATCCATAGGAAGCCAGCATGTCAGCTCTCCTGCCCACCTATGCCAGTCCAGACGTGCCAAGGCACCCGGCGCTGCAAAGCCAGCTGGCAGCTTACTTGAGAGCCAACGGCCCGACCAGCCAGCCCATCTGCTCCTCGCTGCCAGCTGCATGCCTGTGGGAGGTGGGTCGGCAGCCTATCCAAGTGGCCAAGGTGCCAGCCACTGGGTGCTCCGGGCCAGCTGGCAAGCTGGCGGGACTGGCCAGTATATCAATCTGCCAGCTGGTGCCAGATGAACGTACAGGGGAACTGGGCCCGGGGATCTCGGGGGGCCAGCCTGTCGGGAGTTCCAAGGCTTCTGAGCTCTGGCTCTCCCCTTCCTTCTGTCCCACACTCCCCCTTGAGCTCTCAGATGTTGCTGACAAAGGTCCTAAGCAGGAGGCCTGGGGAATTGCAGAAGGGCATGAATGGTTGGGAACATGGGGCTCCAGAATCTCACAGGTTGTGAGAAGCAGAGCATACTGGTGGTTAAGAACATGAGCTCTGGGCAGACTGCCTGGGTCCAGGTTCCAGCTCTGACACTAATTAGCTGCATGACTCTGGGCAGGCCGCTTAGTTGCCTAGAGCCTCAGTTTGTTCATCTATAAAATGGGAAAGCTGCTTCATTGGGTTAATGTAAGGATTAAAGAAGATAAGCACATAAGCACTCAATACAAGATTAGTATGATCAATTATATTATCAGCATCAGAAGATTTAGAGTGCTTTAGCTCAAATGAGCTCCATCTATCAAGTTGGGCTACCCTGATCCAGGTTGGAGAAAGGGCTTTTTTTCAGGTCACAAACAATCTGATAAAAATGAAAAAAAAAAAAAAAAGAAAGAAGAAGAAAAAGAACAGAGAAGGCAGGGAAGGGGAAGTAGGAGGTCAAAAGGTACAAACTTGCAGTTCTAGGAGAAACAAGTCCTAGCGATAGAACATACGGACATGAGGCCCATAGCGATACTGCTGTGTGACTCACAGGGACATTATTATGGGAGCAAATCCTAAGAGTTCTCATCCCAAGGAAAAATTTGTTTCTCTTTTTTACTTTTTTTTTTTTAATCATATCTCTATGAGATGATGGATGGTAACTAAACTTGCTACGGCAATCATTTCACAGCATATGTGATTCAAACCGTTATGCTGGGTGTCTTAAACTTCCACAGTGACGTATGTCAATTACATCTCAGGAAAACTGGAAAACACATAAAAATGTTGATTTGAAAAGCAAAATTTTTAGAGGACCACGATGGATGCAAATGAATACGATAAAGGCAGCAAATGAGAAAAAAAAATAAGGGTAGAAGATCAGAACAGGAATTTTTCCAAAGAAGACATACAAAAGGCAGACAGGTCCATGGGACGGTGCCTATTATCCCTCGTCATCTGGGAAATGCAAATCAAAGGCACAGTGAGATACTACCGCCCACCTTTCACAATGGCTAGAATCGAAAAGACAAGAAATAACAAGTGTTGGAGAGGATGTAGAGGAATGGGAAGGCCAGGACACTGTTGGAGGGAATGCAGACTGGTGCAGCTACCCTGGAGGTTCCTGAAAAAGTTAAAAAGAGAATAACCCAATGATCTGGCAATTCTTCTTTTGGGTATTTATCCAAAGAAAATAGAATTGCTATCTCAAAAAGATATCATCCTCTTTGCAGGATTATTTATACTAGACAAGACACGGAGACAACGCAAGTGTCCATTGGTAGATGAATCAATCAAGAAGATGTCTGTGCATACAATGGAACATTATTGTCCTAAAAAGAAAGGGAATTCTGTCATTTGTGACAACATGGATGGACCAGGAGGGCATTATGCTTAGTGAAATAAGTCCAACCGAAAAAGACAAATACTGTCTGATCTCACTTATATGTGCAGTCTTTTAAAAAACAAAACAAAACTGAACTCAAAGAGAGCAGATTGCTGGGGTTGCCAGAGGTGGAGGCTGGAGGGTTGGAGGAACCAGTGAAGTCAGAAGGTACAAACTTCCTGTTATAAAATAAATATGTTCCGGGATTTAATGGACAGTGTGGAGACTATAGTTAATAAGACCGTATTTTATATCTAGAAATTGCTAAGAGAGTAGCTCTTAAAAGTTCTCATCACAAGAAAAAAATTGTCACCGTCTGGTGATGACATTCATTTTGCAATACATCAATCATTATGCTGTACCCTTCACCTGTATATTAGGTCAATTATATCTCAATAAAAGAATGCAAAAAAAAAATCACAGTCGTGCAGAGAGTCATCTGCGATGCAGGGTCTAAGTCCCAGGTCTCCTGACACTCCCCTTGGTTCCTTGGCCGTGAAAAGCTCCGTTGAAATAGAGAAGGGGATAATGAGGTACCAAGGGACTCCCTGTCCTGCTCCAGCCCGACCAGATGCTCGGCGGCCCCACCTGACACTTAGCCTTTTGAGGCATTGCCTCATGTGTGAGTGTGTGTGTTTGCAGACACATACATGTGTGTATATGTGTTTCTGAGTGTTGGCATATACCCTTACGTATCCATTGGGTGTATCTTAAGGGAAGGTCCCATGTCTTATTCAGCAACACATCAGCCATTCATGGTTCATCTCTCCGGAAGCTAAAGCTATCCAGAAAGCTGCTGGCATCCCCTGAGTTGGTGTGCTGATAGTAACACCTGGCACATAGAACTCTATAAACCTGTGATGAACGAATGAAGGAAGGAAGGCAGGAGGGAAGGAAGGGAGGAAGGAGATGGAAACTTTGTTCAGCCTGGTCCAGCAATCTTTTAATTGGGTACCAGGACTCTTACTGTCCACCAAGCAGCCAATAAGAGGAAGGATCTTAAAGTTCTAAATCCTTCCTCTTAACCAGCAACACTTGACTCTCACTCAGAGCCTATTTACTCTGATTTTGTGCACAGTACTAACAAGAGCAGTTAGCTCAAGTTGACTGCTGGTTGGATGCAACAAAGGAAAGGGGAGAAGGAAGCAACCACCTGTAGGTAAAAACAGATAGAGGTGACTGTGATGCCTCCGTGGCTAGGGAGGAAGAGGGCTGTTGAGAGGAGGTCTCACTAATGTCACAACGTAAGTGGTCCAAGGCTGGCTTGTGAAGGGGCAGGTGCCCCTACCTATGCAGAGCCTTTCATCTCTCACTGGAAAATAAGTGATGCTCATAACGATAGACCTGAGATTTAGTTCAAGGGCCCCTGTCCAAACTATCAAAGAACAGAATGCATTTTGCAGAGATTTCTATCCAAAATGTAATTTTCAAAATGGTAATTAAAGAGAGGTGATCTTCCATCAACCAGAAAGCTTGGCTCTCTCAACTGACTCGGTCAGGGAAGGTTATGTGCTGCTGGGATCCACTGCTCTTTGTGTGGACAGAGCTGACAATTAGAGAACTTAAGCAAAGCAAAGGGAGAAGGGAAGGTGTGGGGGAGATCAATCAAGATGGCTTTTCATTCTGGACATGAATGTTAACACTCTCTTACTACGCGTGTATAGGGATGGGCAGTGCTCAAAACTATCTCACATCCATTATTCATCACCTCATTTATTGGACTTCTCATCTACCGAGGAGGGAACACACACACACACACACACACACACACACATACACGAATGTGCACCTATATGTAAGGACACACACTTTTACACATCCACATTTACACACACATATTCAGATGTGCACAATGCAACACACACAGACACAGACACACACACACACAAGCATGCATGCATTTACACACAGAGACACACCTGCACGCACAAATCCATGGACACACGCAGGCATGAACACACATTGCCATGTACACATACACATGAGGCACACATGCAGACCTACACACACGGATGCACACACACACACATGCACACACATTGCCAGTCTTTTCACTCCCCAAAATATTGCATCTGAAAGGATTTTTGGGGTCTGACTCTCTTGGATTGGATCTGACTCTCTCTTTGATTCTGGAATCATGATGATCTCCAAGAGATTAATGATACACTGTAGCTGCTACCATTGTGGGGAACACCTGGTATATTCCAGATCTCATGCCTGGTATTTTGTACCTCCTTTGCCAGCCTCTCTACCTTTTCCTTCCCCCTCCCTTCCTCCTTTTTTCTTTATTTCTCTATCTTTTGTTTTCTTTCTTCTTATTTTCCCCTCCATTTTTACAAATAGTAGATGGCCACATTCTCGTTGTAAAATACCAACACGGTACTGACAAAACAAACCTTCCCCTTCATAGTTCCTGCCTTTTAACCACTCAACTTCTTAGCAACAATGGCTGTGAACAATGGCAAGTGGAACCTGCATCCCCCAATTTCACATGCAGTTCGATGGCAGATACGGAAAACAGCCTAGATGCCCGTCAGCAGGATCAACAGGATAAAGGTTAAGCACATTCTGGAATACCAGGCAGCAGCTAAAAAGAAGCAAAATTGATTTTTGAAATAATATTAGACAGTGTCTACTGAGCTCTTACCAGGGGTCAGGTGGTCTTTCTGAAATCCATCTCTTAATTTTCTTAGTTATACCATGTGCACTATCAACACTCCCATTTTACAGACATGGATATTGAAGAAAATTGATAATTGGATGTTTGTCCAACCAGCAGGTTGCAGATCTGAGATTCAGACCAGGTGATATCTCCCTAAAGCCTGCATTCTTAAGCCCCAACAGTAAGATACACAAGAAGCAATGTAGAAGAGTATATTGCATATTGTATATGCAATATGTATATTAATATATATTCATAGGAAATGATCCTATTTACATAGAAAATGAAAACACATATGTAAGTGCATAAATGAATCCATAGCCTGTCACTCTTATGACAACTCCGTTATATGTTTGATGAGGAAATGGTGTGACACAGAAGTGGAGTTACTTTCCCACTTCCTGAGTTCAAGTCCTGTGAGCTGTGCACACAGTACTTTTCTTCTGCAGATAACAAAGTGAATGGAGGAGTTGGGAAGGAGATTGTCTTTTGAGGATTTGCTGAAAGAGCATTTTCTGGGGGAGAACCTCTGTTCCTTTTCACTGTCCCATGCTTCTAGAAGGGCATGGGTAGCTGCATGAGGTCAGAGAAGAAAGAATTCTGTAATGCATGAAGTGTGAGACCACCATGAAGTAGGACCCCTCCAGTGGTTGGCCTTTGGACAATGCCTCAAATGTCCCCATTACTGAGCTACATGGTCACCTGGTCTCGGGCTTGGGCCCCTCAAAAATCCTTCAAAGGTCTTAGCAAATTCCAAGTGCACAATGGGGCTGAGGAAAGTGAAAACCAGACTTCTGTTTCCATCTTATCTTCACACCTTGCTTGCTGTTTGCTTTTCCCTGCTCTGTTCTCAAGCTCTGTTTCTGCTCACTGAGAGCAGTTGGGCTTGGAGAGATGGTGGAGAACACAAAGATTTGGGATCAAAGACCCAGTGCCTGCCTTCCAAAATCTGTGACTGGAAGCAACCTGTCACCCCCAAGCTTTACTTCCCTTACCCACATAATATAAATAATGCCATGCATTAGGCTGCTGCCATATATGGGTTCATGGAGTATTCCAGGCAAAGGAAAATGCAAGTGCAAAAGCCCTGTGGCCCATACTTGGTGCTCAAGACCACCATCCCAGAGAGGAAGGCCCCAGCTGTGGGCCACCTCAACTTGATCACTCCATCTTAACTGATGAGGAAGCAGAGGACCAGAGTGACCACACAATAGTCTTTGAGGTTGCAGAGCTATCTCTGGGAGCATGGGAGGAAGTAAGCCAGGACTAGAGCAAGGCAAGATTTGGACACAAAGTTTAAGGGAGTACCAAAAAACTCAGTAGTGGAGATTAAAGAAACACTTCCATGAAATATCTGTTTCTAAATGAAAGCTGATGCAAACAAATCTCTGATGAGCAAAATAAGAAAATTTTAAACAAAGACACCGTCAGTATTACTGAGTTTCTCTTTTGCCTCAGGCTCTGATGTGACTGCAAGGCGCTTTAAGATTTTTGGACTTTGTTCACCCACGGGTTTTTGTTTGCATTAAATTAGAATTTTTAAAATACTGCATTAGAACATTCATCTTGATTACTGAGTTTTTTAGTGCCCCTTAAATTCTGTGCTGTCGGTGAGCACCTCACTTGTCTTCTTCCAGTCTCAGCCCTACAGGACCTGCTCTGCTAACTTGGACTCTTTGTTCCATCCGTTTGTCCATTCATTCATTCATGCGTACATTCATTTACATGTTCATTCAGTCATTCAGCAAATATTTTGGATGACAGCAGTTCCAGGAGCCAGGAAAATAGCAGTGAACAAGATAATTGTGGTTCTGCCTTCCTGGCACAGACAGTCTAAATGGAGGGACAGATAGGAGTCGAATGGCCACACATACAAATGCATAACTAGAAATGTGGCTGTTCTAGCAAAAAGGAAATAATGGGAGTGTTGATCAAGAGTGGCAACCAGGATAGGCTTCCCTGAGGAGGTGGTGTTTGGACGAGATGGAGGTGTGTGGATTGAAGGTGTGTGGCTGCAAGGACTCCAGGCAGAGAAATAGCTGGTGCAAGGGCCCTGTGGCAAAGTCAAGAGAGTGTATGTGTGTTTTGGGAGGGTGTGTGTCTAGGAACGCAAAAGGCCAATGTAGCAACATGTTAAAAGGCAAGGAGAGTGTGAAGCAAAAGGAGAACACAGAGATGGGCAGGGCCTGGAGAAACAGTGGGGAAGGATTTGATTTCCAGCCCAAGGGCGATAGGGAGTCACTGGAGGGTTTTGAACTGGAGACTGACTTGATTGGGTTGTTCTTTGCAGTGATCTTCCTGGTTGCTGGAGGGTATTATACACAGAACCCAGACTCCCTTGGTTTCTCGTCTGGCTTCCCCCTTTCTTGCTGTGTACTTAGGCACATCACACAGCCCTTGCCTTCTCTGTGTTTCAGGCACTCATTTGTAAAGTGGGACTCAGTCCTCTCTGTGTTGTCAAGATTTTTGACTCTACAGGAGGCCTGGCACAGAGTAAGCATTTTATAAACGTTGGCCATAATTATTATTACCAAGGATGGATTTTAGGGAGCAAAACTGAAGGCAATAAGAAAGCAAAACCTGCCCTCAGCCAGGGACAGCTCAGCCTGGGCTCCTCTGTCGGAAGCTCACGGCGCCCCTTGTTAGAAAGTGGCTTTTCTTTCTGCTGTGAGCTTTCTGGAGGAGGGGCATGGTGGAGGCTACAGGAGCGCTGTGAAGGTCTTAAGAGAAATTATAGCCTGCATAAAAATATTCACTCCAGTGGAGGGCCTTAAACCATTCCCCTGGGCATTGAACAGTGACTGAGAGTGTATTACTGTGCGCTTAAGGCAGTGGCAGCCACCCAAGGTCAGAGAGAACGGGGAGGCAAGCACTTAAGCATGGACGAGCCCCTAAAGAGAAGCATCCTTCCTTGAGCAGCCCTCTCTCTGACCTGCCACGTGCCAGGCTCTTGATCCCTTGTTGCCTCCATATCCACAGCACTACGAGTAAGAACAGAACCAGAGTTCCTTAGGCAGGTGAGGGAAGCAGAGAGGAAAGATGACAGCCCTGGGCTGGGGACAGCAGCGGGGCCAGATCTTACCCTGCTGTGACCTGGGAGGATACACTTAAAACCTTTGGCCTCAGTATCAGCATCTGTAAAATGGGAGGCAGTTTGCCTGCTTGGCTCTAATTTCTGTGAGGACCAACAGAGGAGCTCCAGCCTGGAAGGCCACACTGAAGGTGTTCAAAAATCACCATTTGTACTTCTTTGAGTTTCCCTTGTTCACAAGGTTTTTTTGGCTCTCTCTTTTTTTTTTTTTTTAAAGATTTTATTTATTTATTTGAGAGAGAGACAGTGAGAGAGAACATGAGCGAGGAGAAGGTCAGAGAGAGAAGCAGACTCCCCATGGAGCTGGGAGCCCGATGCGGGACTCGATCCCGGGACTCCGGGATCATGACCTGAGCCGAAGGCAGTCGTCCAACCAACTGAGCCACCCAGGCATCCCTGGCTCTCTTGAACTATAAATGAGTTCACTTGTTGGCAGGTTAAGGCACCTTCCCAAGCCTCAGTTTGCCCATCTGTAAAGTGGGTATAATATCAGACAGGATTTATAGGTTGCCTGTGAGAACTAGGGAAACACTCTGAGCCATTGCACCCTGAAATCAGGAAGATTGGGGTCTCACCCAAATGCCCTGTATTTCCTGCCCATGATCTCAGCAGTGCAGAATCATAGGTGGCCTTAATTCTGGACCTTAGTGGGCCCACAAATCCTCTGGAATTAAATACCCAGACTCATCATATCCTTCAAGAGGGTCCCAGCACCCCAAAACACTAAGGGGTGTTGTCTCACAGGCACAGGTGCTAGGGGTCTGGGTTCTGGACATGGGCTAACGCTGATTCAGGGAGATTAGCTTCCACAGGCATGTTGGACTCAGTTTTCTCATCTGTAAAGGGGAGGGGAACAAAATATGTACCACATAGTATTATCACGAGAGTTAGTGAAATTATACTTCTGAAGTGCTTGGCACATAGTAGGAACATAGTACCTATGTTCTTCTTTCCTTCCTTGTAGCAGAGCTCAGTGGGGTCATTCTCACCATTCAAAGTTCTCAAAAGGAACCAGCTTGTGAAACAGACATCACACTTCTACTTGCTCTACTTGCTTCTACTTGCTCTCAAACCAGTATGAACATGGGGGAAGGGAATCTCTTTTCATGAGAGAGACTATGAAAACCAAGAAAACTTATTCTTACTCTCTCACAGAAAGTCTTTTCACTACCAAGGAATATTTTTGGCAGCTGCAGGGACAAAAGGAGGGTTTGTGTGATTAAATAGGTTTGGCAAGCATTGTATTGATCAAATTAAATGGGTGTCTTTCCTGCAAGGTGGGTTGGGGCCCCTAGCTTGTGATGTGGACTTCGAAGCAGCAAAATGAACTCCAATTACTCAATGCTCCTTTAAGTTCACGGCCAGAGGATGCTTTGCTGGGCCGAACCTCTATGGGACACAATTTTTAGCAGGAGTCGTGGGGATTAAAACCTGCAATAGCCAATCTCTAGGGGCTTTTCTAGCATGAAAGTTGATGTCTCAATTTCACCTGTTTCATTTATTTTTTCTTTAAATAACTCCCCTCTGCAATGCTCTCTCTTCTCGCCCCTTTTTGGCTTGATGCCTTCCATAATTGGGGTTCTACCAGTATGGTCTCCTTGTTGCAAAATCACCACGTGTTCGTGATTTATTGAATGGTTATGTCTCAAGAAGCTGCTCCAACCTATGTCTGGATCAGGCCCTTTGCCCTGAGCCATGGGGGCAGGCCAGGGGGCAGGCTTGGCCTTGCCCTGGGAGCCTGCCGACAAGGGAGGCTCTCGGCTCTCCTGCCGCCGGCTGCCCCGTAGTGATTAGTTGGAATCCAAGACAGCAATACAAGAAGTGTCGTTGGTGGGCGTGATGGAGTGCCTGCTGAGTGGGCCGCAGATAAGCACTGTGATTTCAGAGGGCGCTTCATCATTTCGCCGTAAGAACATGTTAACGGGTGATTGTTTGAATGTCTCCAGCTAATAGGATATTATTCATAACACTCTGGCTAGTTGGAATGGAAGATGATAAGAAATTAAATCCTTAATGGCTTTCTTTAAAGCAGGACTTTTCCCAGGGGAATCCGGAACCCTGGGAATTTGTTCCATGTGCCCTGCCAATATCTCTGTGGGGGAAATTGGTTTCAAATGAACCTCCCAGGGAGAGGCAAGGGTAAAAGGAAAAAAACCAAAACCTGATCGGCCACTGTTTGGGCACCTACTATGTGCCGCGTACCTAGATATTTTATCCTTTGTCCTGGCAACATGTCTGTCATGACTGGGTGTTATGAAAGCCCATTTCGGAACTGGGAATCCGAGGCTCAGAATGCTGAATCGATTTTCTCAAGGTCTCGTTTCGGGTGCTGGAGTAAGGGTTTGTGTTCCAAAGCAGATCTCTTCCCCTGAAATGCGATTTATAGAGGTGTTGGTGGGGGCGGGGGGCTGGAAGAAAAGGAGGCCTTTCATGAACTCTAAAGTGGGGGAAGAAGGAGAAGCCAGAAGCCGCAGTAGTCAGAGGGACCTGCAAGCAGCTGCAAGGTGTTGGCACAGAGAAGGCATGGGTCCTGTGGGTGGTTTTGATGTCAACCTGGGGAACTTTCCACCCCCAGAATCCATACAGCTAATAATGTTCATGAATACTTCTTATGATTCCTGTGCTTCTGGAGTTTTGGGAAGCTTTCCTGGGCTTTGCCCTCTCTGTCTTTCCGGCAATTATGGAAGCTACTAACTCCCTAGATTAAATCCCTCCCTGCTTGAAATGCCTTGAGCAGTGGCCGAACCTTGACACAGTACCCTGCCAATCATTGTACCCATGCGCACACACACACACACACACACACACACACACACACACTCACGTTCAACTCACAAGGATAAATTCCCAAGAACAGCATTACAGGCCACACATTCTTGGGGGATGTGAGAATAAATCATCATCATTGCCATCATCATCATCATCTGTTTTGCAATACGGAAATCAATTTCTAGAAGCCTGGGAATGAAGAGCCCACGCTGCCTTTTGGTAAACAACTGCCTTTTTCTATGTAATTGAACCCTCCTTCTAGAGGAACAGGGCAGAAATGGCGGTGAAATTCTTCAGTGGGCCAAATTCACTTTCAGCGGGAACTCACCATAGCAGCTGGCTGTGGAAATTAAAAAGTGAATGTGTTTTTGTTTGTTTTCCTTTTTTTAGGGTACAAATATCCAACACATTCTCAGCCTTTCCACTCTTTTCCCTCTGCGTCTCCTCAGCTCCCACGGTGGAAGCTGGCTTGGTTTTCCATTTGCAAAGTTCACAATTCACCCAGCCATGAGCTGTGCCTTTAACCACTGCTAAATTGTTTCCTGACAGCCCTCGCTACAATTTTCTCCCCTGACATTTGATTTACATATGATCTTTAAGCACTGCCATGGCGGTAATAGCGATTTGGTTAATATTCCAAGCGCTCCCCCATGCCCCACACCTTGCAGGGCCATTTCATTGCTGCAGCGTGGCAAAATGCATGTACCAGATAAATGTATCACTAATGAAATAAACGGATTAGGGGGAAGAATCAATTGCCCTGCTGCCAGGATGAGGCACCAGGAGTTAATTTTGTCTGGATCTGCAAGGGTAGCTGTTAATAGAATAGGCTTTTTACCTAATTGGAGGGAAAGTAAATGAAGTACAGTAATATTCCATGATGTATTGGAAGAATTTACTTCATTTTCTCTTAGTCTTGCTTGATGAGTGTTTACCGCACAATAGAATTTATAGTTTCCCTCCTCTCTCCATTTGTCTTCTCTTTTCTTTCTCTAGTCCTCATTCTCTTGCTTTTCTTCCCTCGTACATCTCATTTTCTTCCTCTCATCCTCCATCCCTCCTTTCTGTCCTTCTTTACCTCCATCTATCCATTCTTTCTTCCATCCTGCATCCATCCATATATCTATCCATCCCTCCAACCATCTACCCAAACTTTAAACCATCCATCCATCCATCCATCCATCCATCTAAAAAACCAGGATCTCAAATACAAATATCTTTAGAGTCAGTGACCTAAGTTAGTAAATATTTGTTGGGCTTGTGACCAAATGGAACCATAAAGATGATCATCATCAAATATGCTGTGTATTAAATCTGTCCATCCTTCCTCCATTTTTCCCAATATTTTTTGAAGGCTTACAATGCTACTCAGACCTGATCCACCTCTGTGAATATGAAAAGGAAAAGTGTAGCCAAAGAGTTCACGTAACAACAATTTCTGTGTCTGTCTGATGTCCAAACTCCTACCCAGATCTTTTCACTCTTCTCCTGGTGGAAGCATTGAAGTTGTGTTGAAATAAATGCATCTTCTAAAGATTGGAACCAAGAGGTATTAGGAGAAGTTTGATCATACCGGCGGGACAAGTAGGGGAGAGCTGTATACGGCTGAAGAGAAGGATGTAAGCATATGAAGGAGGTTCAGAGCACGCTTTCTTACCATGAGGTCATGCTTAGGCGATCAGACACCAGGAAATAGACAGAATATGGTTTGCTGGATGAAGAAAGATCATGAGTTAGGGTGGGAAAAATAAACTTGTAGAATGAGATGCCGAAGTCCAGAGCAGCACCAGAGACAACTCCAAGGCCTTTCGCGTGGGCAAATCTGACCCACCCAGGTCATATGACTGGTAAGAGTAGGGCTAGGATTCTAACCCAAGACTGCAGAGCCCACAGGGATCCTCAACCTTTAGCATATCAGATCCTCTTAGGAGATTATTTGGCCTGCTAATTACTGAAGAGTGACAAAGACTTTCTTCTTTGACCAAACTTGGTCAAGCTCCTCTGAGTCTGCTTTCTGATTAGTCCCTGACCTTGGACTCTGTCCCAGGCCTTTTATTCCAGCTTTAACAAAAATCCTGCTGAGTCAGTTCAGCAAAAATGCCCCACACTTGATCTGATCACCCTTGATATCTAATCAAATTCCTCACCCCCTACCCCTGATATCTCATCACCATGGTCTGCCTTAAGCAAGAATCCTATTAGGTCAGTGTAGCAAAGAATTACCCTATCTTTTGTAATTTTCCATTTATAGATCCTCCTCCCCAGTTCTGCTCCTTACATATAAATTCTCACTTTTTCTTACTGTATTCTTTCAGAGTTGAGCCTGATGATAAAATATTGAAAAATCCCTATTGAAGTAGCCACCCCCAGCCCCCACAGAATAAAATCATCTGCACAATCTTTAACAAGTCTGAGGATACTTTTTTTTTTAAATCAGGAAGCCAAGGAATCTGCATTTATAATAAATTCCCCAAATGATTCTATTGCAGGTGTTTTATGGATCATTCTTTGAAACACCCCACATGAACATTTTGGGGCATGTTTAGAGGAGTCTTATTTTATTTCTTGAGCATTCCTCAGCCACTGAGTGTCAAGAGGGATGTGACAGGTGCTCAGGGGAGAATCAACATGGGGCTGAAGTACTGGTAGGGATAGCAGTTACTTGCACACGAATTTCACTGTTGTTTCTGTTTACTGAAGGCTTAGAGTTATATTTTAAAGGATGTGACTTCATCGATTTGAAAGGCGCAGTCCATCATCTGCCTCTTGAAACCCAAATCTCTGCATGAGTCCAGAACCTACAATTTGATTTCTAGTCAAATGCTCTGTCCAGGGCCAGTCATTTCCTAAGATCCTACTCTGTGTTAGGTACCATGCTGGCCACTGGGAATGCAGAAATGAATCAACCAAAATTCTTTCCTCCAGGAGCTCAATGTCAAAACCACAGCCACCCCTCCGTTCTGCATCTGTTGGGCTAGGACCCTATAAAGCATTAATCATCTCATTCAACTGTCCCCTCTTTCCCCCCTTTTCTTACTGCAGACTTCTGCTTGTGTAAACTTTGCTGCGAATTTGAGCAGAAATAGTAAATAATGAAGCTCCAGAGGGTTGCACTAATTTCCCAGACATTTAATCAATACGGAGCTGCCCTGTTCATTACAGCTGTCAAAAATATGCAAAATCGTCCATCTGGTCCTCTCAGGTACGAAGCTCTGAGCTCGAGTCACCAGTTGCTTGGCTAATTACCACGCCCCATTCCCTTCATTCCGAGGCCTCTCCATTAACCATGAGCTACCAGCTCAAGTAGAAAGGCAAACAATAAATATTTGAAATGGCGTTGCCTATGCTGGGGTCCTGCGCTGTGGTTGACTTGGGTCACTGCAGATGAGGAGTACAGGTGGGGTGTTGTGAAAGAGCAGCCACCCCCATCTTCTCCCACCCCCTCCCAAACTCTCCCCGGGCCCCAACCTCTTCCCTTCTGAGGCCCCTCCCTGCCCTTCAAATATTTAGACCTATTAAAAACCATTGGGGGGAAAAATGATCTATACAAAAGCTTTGCATAAAAAAGTGATCAATGCAAATTCCTCTGAGGAAATTGCTTCAGCAGATGGAAACGGCCCATTTGCAACAAATGCCGCTGGCTGTGCAGATGGTAATTATGGGATGTATGTAAACATGCAAGCTCCAGCAAGCAGAGCAAACTGCACTGCTGAACTCAGCCGCCATCGAGGATGCCTGCCCTGGCACTGCCCTGCCCTGCCTGGCCCGTAGGCCAGGGGCTCAAGAGGAATACAGGAAGAACTAAAGACTGGGTTTGGAATTCCAAGACCTATTAGTCTAGCCTCAGCTGAATTACAGATCGTTCTGAAATGGTCCCTGGGAGCAAACCACACATCTTCTAATCTCTTGGTAGGCCAAGGCTACTGCATGGCACTCTGGAAGAAAGAAATCAATATGTATTGGGTCCTCAAAGTATGCCAAGTACTGTGCCACTAGCCTTGAATGTATTTTTTTGCTTAATCTTCAAAAGACCTTGGTGGGCTGACATTATCATCATCATCATCACCACCACTATTTTGCAAATGGGGAAACTGAGGTTTGGAGAGATAAAGTGATTTACGAATATCAGAAGGCTAGGAAGTAAAAAAACAAAACAATACAAACCCCAAGATGAATCAGTTAGTTATTGCTCAGTAACAAATAGTTCCAAGCTCAGTGGGTTCAAATAATAGGCATTGATTATAGCTTTCAAATCTACAGATGAACTGGGTGGTTCTTCTTGTCTTGGCTGGGCTCAACCAATCGTGACTGGGCTTACTCATATATCCAGATGGTCTAGGCTGTTCTTGCTTAGGTCTGGTATTTGGCTGGCTGTTGGGCTGGGATGATGGGGTTTGTGAGCCATGTGTCTCTCATCCTTTAGCAGACTGAACCCCATGGTAGATGGGCAGACGTCTTGGATAATAGTGAGCTTGCTATCACTGGAGAGTCCTTGTTTGTTCTGGGTGTGAGTCCCAGATTCCCTTCAAGTAGGTATGGAAATGACCTGGAGGCTTTGATCTCAGAGGACTCAGAATTACCAGGAACTATCTGTGACATGAGTTTTATAACTTGTCTTACAATAGTCTTCTTAATGGTAATCACAGTAAAGTTTCACACTGAGCAAACACTGAATCATTCGTTCATTCAACAAACATGTTCTGAGCAGTTCCTCCGTATTAATCACGGGAGATATTTAGGGATTAGTTAGACAGGGTTCCTGCCTTAGCACTTGGCAGACTGCTGAGAAGACAGTCGTACAAATGGTGATGGTGACAATTCAGTGTGATAAACCCCAGCACAGTGGTGGGACTGCAAGGGATAAGAGCATAGAAAGGGCACTGAACACAGCTGGAGGGTCAGGGAGGGCTGTCTGGAGGAGGTGTGACCTGAGCTGCACCTTGAAGGAGAGTAGAAGTAAAGTCAAGGTAAAGTGGGGGGATGGGAAAGGATATTCTAGGTGGGACAAACCACTGAAGCAAAGTCATGGAGGTGGCAAAAAAGCATGTTATATTCTGGGAACTAAAATGAGTTCAGCAGAGATGTGGCTGGGTGTCTTTGAGGGCTCCTTCAGGCAACCTATAGTGGAGACAGTGTGGAGGGGTCAGAGGAGGGAGCAAGATGAATGAGGAAAGACACTGAAGCAGAACTGGGAGGTAGCAGCAATCAGACCCAGGGATATCAAGGAGGAAACCAATCAAATCCAAGGAATATTAAGGAGCATGACACCTGGGTATTGGAAAGCAAGGGAAGGAAGAGAGGGTGGTTGTCCAGGTTTCTGATCTGAGGGTGGAGAGGAGAAATACATTTGGGGAGGAGGAATGACAGGTTGTTATGGCAAGCTCTGGGACTGTGGAGCAGTCTACAACCTTTACTCCCATCCCGAGCACCCTCATGCATCTACCATAACCAATGCTCAGGGGCAAGCCCTGGTCGCTGCTTATTTTCTAGGCACTGGCTGAGGGGTGTGGGTGTGGGGGTCATTTACCCCTCATAACAATCCTCTGAGTAGAAACTGTTACTAGCTTTTTTTCACTCAAGGGAGGAAGCTGAAGCACAGAGAGTGAAGATAACTTGCTTGAGGTGACACAGTCACCAACAGCGCATAGCTGGGAAGTGAGCTCAGGCTGTCCTTTTTCAGAGCTGATAATTCTGTGCAAACATGCATGCAAATAGCCTAAAAGAGAGTGGCATGCTTTAACTGAGAGACCTCTCAACTCACAGGTACATTGGCCCAGAAAGGGTAAAAATTGGGGAATGCAGACTGTCTACAGCCAGTCAATGTGATTATTTTGCGCTTACCCAAGGTTGTGGAAATCCCACGAACTCACCTCCAAGTCCCCAAATTCTGCTCTTCTTGACACACTGGATCTGGTCACACCAGTCTAGCAACAGCATGGCAGCTGTTAGCAGGAGGGAAAGGTGGTGCTGCCTCCTTTCAATGAATCCTATCCTGCTCATTTGCTGTGGTCTCCACCATTCCCTACTACCCTCCATCTGGCCCAGCCCTCCCCACCCCATGTATGCATCTGTCTGGACCCTGCAGATATTTGGTTTTGCAAACTCCTGGTGGCCCCTCCAGCATTAAAATTCTCTGGGTCTTTTCAGTCTCAATAATCTCCTAAAGAAGAAGCATCATCATAATACCCATTTTACTGGTGAGGAGACTGAGGTTTAAAGAGTTGAAAGAATGTATTTAAAGCCTCAAGGCCCCTGAGTCTGAGCTGGAGACAGATCCCGGGTCTCTTGACATCCCACCTACCAAGGAAGACCAGAGGCCCAAGGTGGGACCCCAGTTTGGAGCTGTAACCTCTCCCAGGTCTGGTAGCTTATTCCCTAGTCTTGTTGAATCATCCAGTTGTCTCATCCTTCAGATGCTGCAGAGAAGCCAGATCCCTCTCCCCCGTGTCCTTAACTCCCCTCGTATTGATCTCCAGCTTTATGAGGGTGACAGGCCATACCTTTTAATTGCATTATTACATCTTTATGGCCTGCTCATTGAGCAGGTCTCCTCCGCTGGGCAGCTGGGCCCTGGAATTTATATGCGGAACTGAAACGTTTATTGGAATCTTATTGATAAAGGCATATTGTGAAAAGCCCGTGGCTCTCAGGAAGAGGTTGGGGTCCTCGGGAGGCAGGGGGAGAAGGCAGGTCAACATACTCCCAAGGAGAGAGTGGGTCACTCATGAGATATG
This sequence comes from Mustela erminea, assembly GCF_009829155.1. NCBI lineage: Eukaryota > Metazoa > Chordata > Mammalia > Carnivora > Mustelidae > Mustela > Mustela erminea. The sequence goes on along the minus strand of NC_045626.1, from coordinate 72,486,959 downwards.
AGGGTAGTGCTTCCCTCCTCACCCCGCTCAACCCTTAAATATTTCCTCTTTAATCACCCCAGGCAGAAAAGAGCAAGTTCTAGAAGAGTTGCAGGGAAATGGGCTAGGGGATTGCTGAAGAGAGATAACATTTTGGGGTCGTGGATCAGTTGACATTGAAGGTAGGGACTGCTCCTCCTGAGAAGGGAGAGGGCCCTTCGGGTGGAGGCTCTGTGTGAATAAAGATATACAACAGGGATCATGAGAGAACAAAGAGTGGATTTTCGTGGCATACAAGATCTGTGGGGGAAAGTCGTGGCCTGCTTGTCAACTCCATCTGAGCCAAATAAGCACTTCAAACTTGGTGTCCCTCAATCTGAATGGATCCCCCACCACTAATTTAATTCACAGATGTGTTCAGGGCGGGAATTGACAAACCCACCCGCCCAGGGTCTCAGGACACTTCGGAGTCATCTTGGATTCTTCTCTTGGGCTTACTTTCTACTCCATTGCAAACACCATGGACTCCCCTTTCCAAGTATTTTGAGACTCAGAACTCCTCTCGCACCTTCGCTGTGCATGGGGCTCTCCGTGGTCAGCTTCCATGGATCATTTCAGTAGTCTTGGAATAAAGTTTTTTTTTTTTTTTAAAGATTTTATGTATTTATTTGACAGAGAGAAATCACGAGTAGATGGAGAGGCAGGCAGAGAGAGAGAGGGAAGCAGGCTCCCTGCTGAGCAGAGAGCCCGATGCGGGACTCGATCCCAGGACCCTGAGATCATGACCTGAGCCGAAGGCAGAGGCTTAACCCACTGAGCCACCCAGGCGCCCCTGCAATAAAGTTTTGGTTCAACTTCTTCTTACTAGATCTCCTGTGAAAACCCTATGTTATTTATTTATATATTTTTAAAAGACTTCATTTATTAGAGAGAGACAGTGGGAAAGGGAAAAGGGAGAGGGAGAGAGAATCTCTAACAGATTCTGTACTGAGCCCAGAGCCCAACACAGGGCTTATTCTCACCACCCAGAGATCACGACCTGATCCGAAATAAAAAGTAAGATGCTTAATCAACTGAGCCACCCAGGTGACCATGAAAGCCCTATTTTAAATCCCAGTGCTTGCCACAGCACTGTTGTTGTCCAATCATACTTTGTTTTCCTGCTCATACTCTACTAATTTATTCTTACTGTTATCTGTCCCTTCCACCAGAATGTAAATTCCTTCAGGGTAGGTACTTTCATCTCTTTTATTCACTGCTGTATCTCCAGTGCTAAGAACAGTGTCTGGCATATAGTAGGTGACCAATAAATATTTATTTAATGAGTTCATGAGTGAAGTTGGTTGGAGCCAGGTCCTGGAGGGGGAGTCTTTGGTGCTTCTGCATGGGGTGGGGATTCGAGTTTGTGCCTTGAGCTCTGATTTCTACCCCGCATCAAACGGTGTGTTAGTGGAGCCCTCACCCACATCCAAGGTAATCGGTATGCCTTCTGGGAGCTGTGAATTAGTAATATCACGCGCCAAGGAGTCAACCTTAAATGGGGAATTTGGAAGAGGAATAGCTCAGGGGTTAATTTGAATGTATTTCTATGTCTCAAAATCAGCACATTCTAGGAAAACGGAATCTGCTTTGCATAGTAAATGGTATTTGATGCGTAGACTCCTTCTTCACGTATGACCTGGGTCATATGTCTTTTTGATTCTGAGAGGATTTTGGTGCCAAGAAGGACGGGTCTATGGTGCATTGCTAATTGGTGCAACTAATTGGACCTAGTTTATGAACTTTTCCAAGCCACAAGACACCCTATTGTAATAACCACTGTCCTTTTTAAAAACATTTTTACCTTTGATGAGAAACAGTGGCATATGGCCAAATGTCCCTCCAGGTATCTGTCCCTCAAGAAGGGTGGAGGAAATGGGTATTTTAGAGTTAGGATCTCCAGATGAATGGTCAAATGATAAACATTGGGCTAGACAGCTCTGTGATTGAAGCCTGGCTCAGCTATTCGCTAGCTGTGTGACCCTGTGTGAGTTCCTAACTTTGCCATGCCTCAGTTTTTTCCTTTGTATGATAGGGATGACAAAGCTTTATTTCCAGAATCCTTGGGGGACCCAGTGGAATGATCATGGGGAGGGAGACCAACTATGTTTTGTTTAACAGTGACTGTGGCTAAGCACAAATGAATGAATGATGTTCAGAAGTTATAGGAATAGACAGTGTGCCCAATAAAAAAAGGTGGTGGAATGGCTTGACCTTCTGGGCATTTAAAGTGTGAAGCTTGTTCGTGAAGAATTCTCAACTTGAAGAACCCTAAAGTTTCAAGGATTAAGGGCGATCTTGAAAGCCCTCACATTTTGAAGGTGAGTAGAATCAAGGCTCAGAGAAGTAAAGTGATGGGGTCACGGACACCCAGAGAGTGAAAGGTAGGGTTGCGTTAGAACAAAGCTTCCCTCCCCAATACAGAGTCCCTTTCATCCCCACCAATCTCTCCATTGGTGTTTTTCCTGGAACCCAATGGGGAGAACAGGACAGAGTCCAGACCCGTGGTTCAAACAGTGGGCTGAGAAGGAGAAAAAAAATAAACACTTTAAGGGCTCCTTCTGACATCAGCTATAGGCCCGGAACTCCCCACAACACAGAATGGACAAGGATGAACCTCATGAGGGGTCAAGAGAGGCAAGAACAGGAAGGCACTGTAATTAATTACCATCAGCAATGGATCGTGTTGGGGGTGAGCATCGAGATGCCGATTGATCAGAGAAGCAAACACAAATTGCAGCCAAATGTCCCTCTGGCCCTGGGTCAATATGCTTCCATACACAAAAAAACCAGGAGCTGTTGCCGATACTAGGGACATCTTAATTAGAGAGGCTGAGAGAGCTTGTGCCTTTCAGAGAGGTATCTGGATTGTGAGCTATTCTACTGTAGATCTTTCTCCCCTCCCTCTCTCCCCTCCCCACCCTACCATAACTTACCCGTCGTCCGTCTATTCCTTCCTTCCTTCCTTCCTTCCTTCCTTCCTTCCTTCCTTCCTTCCTTCCTTCAATATCCTCTAAATGCTTACTCCCTTTCAGGCTTCTTGGAGGCACTGGAATAGAGCAATGAACAAGAAGGCAATCCTTGGCCTGATGGGACTCACAGAATGGACAAAGTGACAAACAAGATAATTCTAGACAGTGATGAGAGCAGTGGAGGAGGGAGGCAGGTGGAAAATGGGTGGAGGAGGGTGACATCTTGCTGAGACTGGAAAATTGAGGAAGCCCTCTCTGAGAAGGTGACACCTGTGCTAAAATCCTAATGAAGAAAGGAGCCAGCCTGGTGAACACAGTGGAAAGGGTGCTCCAGGTGTAGGGAACAGCATTTGCAAAGGCCCTAGATGGGATTTTGGAGGAAAAGAAAGGTGATCAGAGGACAGTGGCAGCAGATGAGGTAAGAGAGGTGGGAAGGGGCTAGAATCACAGGAAGCTTTTCCAGAGTAAGGAGCTGGATTTTTTCTGAGTTGTGAGGCTGTTAGAGGGGGACCAGCCAACCTGTTTCAGTGTGGGCACCTGAGCACTGAGGCATTCACTTGGTATAAGGGATGGGCTCCTGGCCAGAGTCTGGTAGACCCAGCCTTGCTTGACCATGGAATCCTGAGCCACCTTCTCCTGCCATGGGACTTCCATTGGGCCCATGACCTTCCAGCTCTGTCATTCTGGCATTCTTTCAATGCTGTGTGATACAAATACACAACCTCTGCACATGTCATTCATCACATGTGGGAAAACCCTGGCCAGTAGGTCATGAGGCCCTGGTGACCACACTCTGTAGATGGCAGGTGTCCACACTGAAGGAAGGATGCTTAGAGGATATCAAGGGAACATCAGAAATCATCCTTGGGTTCAAGATCAGCCACCCTCTGAGCCCTGGGTCTCTCTTTGTCTGGTTTCCAGGTATCTCCAGTGCTTGGAGAAACCAGCTAGTCTGACCCACCCCACTTTGGGAGTTAAACTGTGGAGGCTTGGCCAGGACAGATCTGTGGCTCTTCTGGACAAAGAGTGAACTGAGCTCCATCCATCAGTCTCTGCGTCTGAGGGAGACAGGAGGTGGGGAGGAAGAGAAAAATTCAGAAAAGTACTTGCTTGAGAATGACCTGAGCTGCAGGGCACTCATGTGCAGGTCCGTGTTGGAGTGTGTAGGTGCCCGTGTGCATGTAAGACTCCATGTGCACGTGTGATGTAAATGCCAAGCAGGGGGGCGCTGCGTCTGTCTCGCGCACTGCTGAATTCCCGGCACCTGGTACATGGTGAGTGATCAATAAACATTTGTAGAGTGAATGAATAAATGTGTGCTCATGTGTAAAAGTTAGAGTTATCTGTTTTCTAACTCGACAATCTGTTATTTGAGCTTTCTGTCCAGGAAATACATTGAGAAAATACTTGGCATTGCTACATACACCCACTGTTTCTTTTTTTATTTATTTCAAAAATTTTTATCGACAAATGACATACATACAGAAAAGCATATACACGATCCATGTACATTTTCGTGACGTTTCATAGAATGAACACCCGTAGAGCCACCACCCAGATCAAGAGTCAGGTGTGCATGCCCCAGGCCCCCAAACTCTCACATGCCCCATTCAGTTACTATCCTTGCTGGGTAACTCTTAGCCTTTCTTCAGCAACGTGCAAAGTTTTGCCTGTCTTTGCGCTCCATGTAAATTCAATTATGCAACAGGTACGCATTCATGTCTGGCTTCTTGTATTCAATATTATGTTTGTGAAAATTGTCCACATTTCCCGGGGAACTCATAACTATTGTTTTCATTTTTCTATAGCAGGGGTTGGCAAATTTTGTTCTGAAAAGGGCCAGATAGTAAATACTTTGGGCTCTGCAGGCTATTCCATCTCGTAACTGCTAATCTTTGGTGTGGTAAGGCAAAAGATGGCACAGACGCTATGTAATGAATGGATGCGGCTGTGTCCCAATAAAACTTTATTTACAAAGCAGGATGTGGCCGGTTATAACTGGGGCCTGGATGTGCCAGTGCTGTCATATGACACACATTTCTGGGAATATGGCACAATTTATTGGTTTCAGCATTGATGGGGATTTGGGTATTTCTGTTTTAGGCTATTAAGAAGAGGACATGCACACACATACGTCTTCATATCTTGTTCTTGTGGGTGGATATCTACCTAAGTGTAGACCCTCTGGGTTATCGTTTTGGCGCATGTTTGGCTATGGGACATTCTACTGAACAAGTGATCACAGCATTGCTGGTTCTTAATTAGGTGAGCTCTTGTGTCTTAACCACCCTCCGCTTTGTACAAACACCCCTTACTTCTGTCACCAGGATCTGTCCTCAAAGGCTGCAGGGACCCCGAAACGTGGCTGATCCATGCCGCACCCTGGAACAGAGGGGCTGGCCACACAGTGACCAGGCACAGCTCCAAGTCTGATTGCGGTTTCTTCTAAGCTACACGTCTCTTGCTTTTCTTGTCACTTTATCTCCCCTCTTTCACCACAAACAAGCCAAAGCCTATGGCTAACAAAAGCAGACTCTGCCAAGCAGTGAAAGGAACTTTGGGTCTTTAAGAGGGCTGGTTGGAAGAAGCGTTCACCTCTGTTTCTAAACGGTGTGACCAGTTGAGTGACTATCACGTCCCCATGACTGTTGCCCTTTGAAGAGCTCCTACTGCAGCCCTTCTCCCCATTTAGCCCAGAGAGCCAACGGCTGTGACTGGGCTTCAGTAAGCACCTGCTGTCAGCATTCCTGGATCCTGGGAGGTAGCAATCTGCCATAGGGGGGCTGAACAAACATACCTGAATTCAAGGTCCTCCTGACTACCTACTCTGTGACTTTGGGCAGATTATCTCACCTTCTGTGACTCCACTATTATTCATGATCTCATCTAATTGTTCCCAAGAACAATGAGGGAGCAGGTATTATTACTATCTTCCCCTGACAGATCAGGAAGCAGAGGCTTGGAAATGTTAGGCCTGGCTTGAGGACATGTCCACATGTAAATCCTGAACTCTAAACTTCGAGACCATCTGCTGCTCTGAAGCTCTGGGCACCGTTAGGCACCAAAATGGTTTCCTTTGGAAAAGTTACCACGTGTGCGTGTAGAGCCCTGAGTCTGGCTAATCAGGAGCAATCTCCTTTTCTTAGAGAAATAATTCAATGTTGGATGGAACCATGGAAAAAGTGAGTTCCCTCCAAATCCTGGTAATGAGGCAGTCAGGGCTGAGGACAAAATAGTGAGGTCTTTTGAGGAGACGGTACCTCTTAGTAAGTGGAGATACATTTTTTTTTCTTCCCAGCAAAAAACCTGCTGTTTCAAATTTCCGACACTTGGCTCATTGTTCCATTCCGGCACGGAGTATGTTTTTTGTGCTACAGGTCATCTCTGCTTGGGTAAACTCTACCGGTTTTCAGCGTCGAGGCAGTCAGAAGTGAACCTAGTATTTTCTGATTAGAAGAGTAATAATACTCATGCCTGCTTTTTTTTTTTTTTTCAGCCTTTATTTTTAAGTGATCTCTATGCCAGGTGTGGGGCTTGAACTCACGACCCTGAGGTCAAGAGTTGCCTGCTCCACCGATTCAGTATTTTCAGGTGTATGTCCGCTTCCCTAGAAATGAAAGACGTTTGTTTGAAAAAATTAAAGTGGTTCAGTCTATTATTAAATATAAGAAGTAAAGCGTTGCTCATCCTCACTCAGCTTTCCACATTTGCATGATGGTGTTTTGCTCTGTCAGTAAATGCATCAGGTGTGCCCTGCACTTTAGCTATATCATCTAGCAAGTATTCTCATGGTACGTGCCTGCAGAAGTGGACAGGTAGACTTCTGGCTGGGCGTTTCATGAATTAACCTGGTTTAGATATTAAGGAGGAGCACCGGGTAGTATATGTAAACAATGAGTCATAGAACACTACATCAAAAACTAATGATGTACTGTAGGGTAACTAACATAACACAATTAAAAAAAATAATAATAAAAATAAAAAATGTCAAGAAGGGCTGGGTTCAAAGTCCCGTCAGAAGATGTCCATCTTTGAGCACTGAGGTCTTCCACATTGTCACTGAAGTAAAACCAAGATGGTACCTCCAGAGCCAGATGTGGCCATTCACATCCATGGGCTACTGAGGTTGGGAGTGGCATGTCATGGAGTGACTTGGATGGAGGTCAAGACCATAGCTCTGGAAGATCCAGAAACTATGGAGAGCAATGTGTGGATCCTAGATCATCAAGTGACCCCTTGTCGGAGATACTGAACCCAAGTATACAAGAGTGTCTTACCAGAGACCCACCATAGGGTAGACCCCACCTTCTCAGTATGGAGAGCGTAGATTTTAAGCAGGACCACTGTGGATGAGAGAATTCCTATTTCCACTTGTCATTTCCCAACTGGGACTTCATTCAGCAACATTTTCTTAATTACACATTTCTGACAGCGTTGCCGGCAAAGAGGTGGGCAAACCCTAACAGAATTGTCTTGTAGGCATTCGGGGGTGCTGTCGCAGAAAAGGGGCAGGGAGGCGTTGGCCAAGACACCCTGACGAAAGAGAACACGAAACAAATTATTTGTGGGGAACAGGAAGACAACGGCTCCAACAATCCACATGGGATAACCAAAGCTGCACCCTCAAACCCAGGCTCCGTCTGGCTCTTGACATGAACCCAAAGCAGCAACCCGTTGATTTCCCCAGCCCTCGGATCCACTGTCAGCCTGGGATCAGGCCTGGGGTAATCAGCAGCCTGGACGGCGAATAGGGTTTGGAGTCGAAATCCATCTGAGGCCTCTCTCCCTGCCAATGTGTACAGCTTAATAATTGCTTCCTCGTTCCTGCCGCATTCAGGTTCAAGAGAAGCACAAGCCCCTCCAGCGGCATTATGCAAATCGGGCCCACTGCGTTCCTGCGGCGGCATATAGAATATGTAAATTTATGGCAGTGGCGGCGGCGCAGGCTGCTTAAGACAGAAGATTTCTCAATGATGAAATTAGATTTTCTGGAAAGAGGCTTCCGAAGACCTGTCTCCGTTCCTCTGCCTCGTGCTATGCCGCCTAGCCACCAGACCGGTGCTCTGGGAAACAATTAAGTGAATTATAGGCTGTAACCTATTTAAAAAAAAAGAAAGAAAGAAAGAAAGAAAGAGAGGAAGAAAGAAGGGAGGAAAGAAGAAACAAACCAGATTTCGTGAGGTCACAACAAATCCATGCTTTCTGGAACATGTAAACAAGAATGGATGCTGGGAGGGTGGGTGGGAGGCGGGGGCGGGAGCAGTGGGCTCTGGTTGGCAGGAAGAATTGACGCAGGACAGAGAGCTTCAGCATCACCTTGGCCTTCACACTGGGGTCCATGGAGCTTCCAAGGGGGGGTGAGGGCAGGAAAGCAGACAGACCTCTGTTCTCAGCTTCAACTTAGGACAGCAGTTTTTATCTGCGATAGGTACCTGCCTTCTCCCGATCTCATCAGAAGAAAGCACTTATGTCCTTTAAAAAGGTTGAAAAATGATGCATCTAGACCAGAGGCTCTCAAACTTGAGCATGCATCAGACATACCAGGACAGCTTGTTAAACACGGACTGCTGGGTGCTATTCTCAGAGTTGCAGACTAAGTCGGTCTGGGGACACCTGGGGGTAGCACCTTCCTAACCAGCTCCGGGTGATGGCTTACGCTGCCGGGGCCAAGGGGACACTCCCTGAGAACCACTGCCTTGGGCTAGTCTTCATCTGACAGATGGGGGAGACTAGGGCCCAAAGAGTTTGGTGCCTTGTCAAAAGCCACACAGTGGAGTCTAGGGCAGGCCACAGATCTGGCTCTTTCCACCCCCCTCATCCTTATCATCTCACTGAGATCATCTTTGTTGCCATTGCCATTTCCTGAGCCCTTCCCATGTGCCAGGCACTTACACACGTCACTCGTGTAGACTTCACCACCGTGCTGGGCAGGAACACTGTCATCTCCAGTGAGGATACTGTTAGGGGCTGAACGTTTGCCTCCTTTGAAAATTCATAGGTTGATGTCCCCATTACCTACCCAACCCCTCTTTCTGGCCATCTCCCACCCATGCACACATGAAGAAGAGGTCGTGTGAACACAGAGTGAGAAGGGAAGGCCTTCTCCGAGAATTGTAACCTGCCAGCACTTTGACCTTGGATTCCCAGTCTCTGGAATTGTGCATGCTATTTCAACCCCTGTCTACGGTATTTGTTACAGCAGCCCGAGCTGGCTTAGGCAGTCCCCGAGACTCCCCTTCAAGCTGCCTCACTGCCTCATCCTCAGGTTTCTCATCTGTAAAATGGGACATTCTGAGCCTTGAGAATGTTGGGAGGGTTCCATGAGGTTTTACTGTGCTGAGCTCAGAGTCTCGCCCACAGTGGTTAGATCATAGGAATTACCATTACTCTTGTCATTATTGTTATTAATTGAATTGGGACCAATTGAATCTGGGGACACAGAGCAGAGTTGTGAAATGAGCTTAGGGTTAGTAGTGTTAGGATCTCAGTTCTGAGCCCGAGCTCTAAGTCCACCTGCTGTGAGACTTGGGGACATGTCATCATCCTCTGGAAGACCTGATTTTTGCAGGAGTGGATGGAACTTGGTGGCCCCAGAACACCCAGTTGTATGAGCTCCTATAATTCCAAGAGTGGGGCCGTTTGTCATTCCCATGTTACCTGAGCGGGTGGCATTCAGCTTCTCCTGGACTGCAGCTCAGCCTCCTCCTGACCTCACTGCCTCCGGTCTTGCCCCAGCCACTCCACCTTTCGAGAATTCTCAGATGGCCACCAGATTCAGTGTTTCCCTGCTCAACTTTTCTGTGCCTCTCTGTTTCCCTTCCTCGGGTCAAGGTTAAGCCTGTCAGCTTGGCACCCGGTCTCCTTCATGTTCTCTCAGTCCCTCCCTCCCCATCTCTCTCTCTTCCCGTCTATTTTCCAATAACACACACAAGTACCTGTAGGTCCTGGTCCTTGGGTTCTGTGCTGTTTCCTGACTTCTTGTTCTTGCTGTGCCTTCTGCCTATTAGTCCATCCATGTCCTTCCTCTCTATCTACTTGACCTTCAGTGCTCAGCTCAGGTATTTTGTGCCCTGAGACTCTTCCCCTTGCTGACCTTCTCCCTGCCCCCAACCCCATGCTGCATGAGGCACTTCCTCTAAGCTGCATGTATGTATCTCACACTTGTCCTTAACACTTCTATTGTAACGGTCTCCTGAATTTCTCGTCTTTTCCATCACACGGTGACTAGTTTAAAGGAAGAGAAACCTTCTTCATCAGGCTTTTTGGAAATGTTCTGCTTTGTTGTTTGCTTTATCTGCTGCCTATATATAAGCCTCACACATGGAGGGGCTGTATATCTATTGTGCTTGCCACTGTAATTGCCATACGTTTTTCTACATTTGGCACATAAGGAATGCTCAATCCTTGAATTAATAAATTTAAATCTCTGCCCATTTCCACGGTTTCTTAGTAACCATCATATCCCCATTGCCTAGCAAAATGTCCGGCACGGAAGTGTTTGGGAAATAGTTCCTGAATGAAGGAATAGATGAATAAAACAAGTGACTTCATATATAAGTGTATCAGTCAGCTCTTGCTGCATAACAAACAGACATGGAATCCCAGTTGCACACAACAATAGACATTTATTTCTCATCTAGCTTTATTCTGTGAGTCAGGTGGGACAACTTTGAGCTGCAGGCTGTGTCTGGCTCAGCTCCACATGCCTACCATCCTCCATGGGCTGGCAGTGTCACCAGAACACATTCTTCTCCTGGTGAAGGCAGAGGTACAAGAGAAAAAGTGGAAGCACACAAGATTTCTTAAGGTCTCATCCCAGAACTAGCACCCTGCTCCTTCCATTCCTTTAACCCTGGCCAAAGCCAGGCATGTACACAGTCAGGCTCAAAGTCTGTGCAGAAGGATGTGTGCTCTAGGGGGAGAGGCTGCAAAGTCCCATGGCAATAGTCATGGATACAGAGAGGGGTAAAGGATCAGGAACAATAATTAAGTCTACTCCAATGACCAGTCCCAGCTATCTCGTCCCAAGCTTATGGCATAGGGTAACAACTTGCTATGACCGCTGAGACAAAGTGGCTGTGGCGCCCCTCCCATGTTCAAGACACTAGAATGTCTTTGTACTTTCTGCATTTTATGCCCTCCTTCATCTCCCACCCTGCAATTTTCAATGATTTTCCGGTGCTTGCATTAAACAATCTCCAGGTCTCTGCCCACAGGCATTGCTGTGCTGGGGCATGTCACAAGCGTGCCCCCCCAGCTTGTCCTTCTCCCAGCCCACAGTGCATGTTGTGAGGGTCCCCCTGATGTTTAATGCATGAGCCCACATCCTCCCAGCAGCCGCCGCAGACAGATTCTCCCAGCATGGGAACGGCCATGAAATCAGATGACTGTACAGGAAGCCGTCGGCCCCCGCCCCCCACCCCCCGCCTACCAATTGTTGTGAGGTTGCCCTGCTTTGAGTCAATTCCAGTTTTGTAATCTCTTTTATTAATGTGCCGGAGGCAGAGAAAAATGCATTTGTAATTTCCCCTTAATGGCTGGTGGAACTTCTTTTTGCTTTCTTTGTGAGCATTTGTTTGTGGTACACACACACACACACACACACACACACTCACACTTTTTGGGTCAGGATGAATTGAGTGGCAAGACAGTGGATGTCAAAGCACAGACACAGAGCCTTGGAATATTTCAGCAGGAAGGGTCTGAGCTCAATGGCTGCCACATTGTGTTCCCAGAGCACCGGGCTCCCTCAAATTAGCATTAGGAGATACCGCAGGGTGAGAAGAAGTGGGGTGAATTGGCAGCTTCCTACTTCTGCCCTCACTTCAATCAGAGCATCTCTGTTTTAACCTGCTTTGTATACTAGGGCTCTCCACAGGCTTGTTAGGAATGAACGGTGTCATTGCTGTACCAAATATGCAACGACCCTTATTTCCTCTCCCCTGGTTTCACAGAAAAGAAAACCAAGTCTCAGAGAGCTGGTGACTAATTCCACGTCACAAGATGAACTGGGGGTGAGGGTACTTGGGGACGGGGCTCCCTGTCTCCTGATTCCAAACTTGATATTCCTGTCTACAAATAGGTTATACTTCAGAATGCTAAGTGTCTTCACTAAAATGGTTTGATATGTATTTTTTTTCATCTTCTGAACATGTGACCATGGATGCTTGTACTGAAGGAAAAAAAGCCATGGTGGGGAAATCTCCTTTTCCTTGCTGTAAAGGAAATGGATATTTACCGAGCATCTAGAATATTCCAGACACTGGACTGCATATACTTTTGATACTTACTATGTAACCAAAACCTTACCCCCAGGTGGGAATTACTATTTTCTGTTATAGATGAGGACACTGAGGTTCAGAATGAGTAAAGGACTTCTTTAAGGACACATGGCCAGGACATGGTGGAAATGGGATTCCAAATTGGGTTAAAGAAAGAGTAAAGTTTTAAAGTACTTAGCTCTTTGTGGATTTTAAGAGTCAAAATCATTCAAACAGTGATGTATGATGACAGTGACCACAGCTGCTGCCAGACATTGAGTGCTTACCTTGAGTCTGGTGCTTACTGATGGCTTTACATTTAGGGCTGCCAGGTATAGTTGTGTAGGGTGTGTACTGCAGAAGAGCTCCCAGCCAAAGGGATGGGAGAGAGCTGAACTCAATCTTTAAGTTGCTCAGCAGACCCTTAGATAAGGCTGCATGCCCCTGGAGGATGGAGGTATGTTCTCTAATCACCCTGCCAGAAGTGGTTGCTTTTTCCCACTTCTGTCAAAGGCACTCTGGGCAAGCTGCTCTTTTGTTTTCACACCAGATCTCCTACAGTAAGCAGGGTAACATTGTGACTATCCTCATTCTAAAGATGAAGAAACAGAAACACAGGGAATTTAGATTTCTTGGCCAGCATTTGGTTGCAGAACCAAAATTCAAACCCAAGGTCGTGAATCTCCAAGGCTAGAAGAGGTAGGAATTTGCAGCTGTATCCACTCATACTCCCATCCTCCCCAAAGACTGTTGGGTTTCACAGGGTTTTAAAGATAGTGTTTGGAGATTCAAGACTGGAGGGCTTCTTGGAGGAGGTGTTCTCTGTCATATGTAATAGGAATCATGAGAGATTCCGAGATAGCAAATGACACTTAAGGATCAATCCAGTTGGGCTTATTCAAACAGTTTCTTTTGGATCATGTGTTTGAACTCTTGTCCTTCACTCCTTTCTCTATAGGAGAGCCCATGGAGTGGGCAGAAGACCTCCAGATCGTGTGGGTCTGATCTCTACCTACCATATACCCTTTTTCCTGGAACAGCCTCGAGCTGGGAGACTTCCTGGAGAAAAAATCTCCACTCAAAGCTAATTGCCATGCAATGTCCCAGAGCCAGTTACTTATTCTGAGGGACCCTGAGGTGGCTTGAGGACTTGACAAATAAAGAGGAAATAATTTGCAATGTGCTGTTTACACATAATCAGAGTGTACTAAGGGGAAAAAAATAGTGTCACAGCCTACAGCTTCCCACGTTTTATTTTGATCTTCTCCTAAATCATTACATAAGTAGAGAGGCAGCTGGAGACTAATTTTTTTTTTGGGAGGGTGGGGGCATGTTTGTGTGTTTGGCCAAAGAAAAGAAGAACTTTCTGCAAATACAAATGCATGGCCAAAGAAGGCTGAATGAGACCATGTCCCCCATCACTCCGAGAAGGAGGCAGTAAATGACAGGTACTCAGCACTCTTGCTTGATGCCTGAGGCAGACACTCAATAAGACTTATGGCTGTGGGTCCTCCCATCTATCCCCAGAGGTGGGTTCTATCACTGGCTCCACTTCACAGGTGGGGAAATTGAGGCCCTAAGACACAAAGCCTCCTGTCCAAGGATATGTGACTTGCCCAAGCTCAACCCAGTACTAGCCACCCAGATCAGGCTGATGTTGGGGTCTGGGGATTATTTTTTCACTTCACTTCACCATTTAGCCTCCAAGTCAGTTTCCCTGAATTTTGATGTCAGTCATTTATTTTAGGGGCCTTAAAACAGGGGTTCTTTTCTCCAGGGGAGAGTCTTGGGGAGGTAGTGCTGTTTCTGGTTCTAGTCATCTTGATCTCTTCCACTGCACATGACTAATAAAGTGGGGCAAGGGGGTCACTGGAGACAAAGGAGACTCAGGCAGGAGACCTCAGGGAGCTTGCACAGGGACAGGGGATGTTGCTTGGGATTTAGAGGGAAGACCCCACTCAGGGATGGCCCAGCTCTGGATTTTCTCTGAACATTTCTTGAAATCCTCCTTTCCCTTTCCTGGTCCCCTTGAGAAATTGGGCATCTGTGCCTCTACCTACCCTCCTTCTCTCTCACCTCTCCTGACTTTAAGGAGCCAAGATACCTTCTTAGAACTTCAGAGTTGTTCATCCTTCTATGTTGGGACTCACCTTCCCCTCTCACTGACCTAGGATCTTGGAGCCACAAGGGACCTCAAAAGGAACTCTAGTCCAGCCTCAGAGTCAAGGTTGGTGAAGTGACCTCAGCCTCATTTTATAGACAAGTCCTTGGAGACCAAGTGCTCACTTCAGAGCCCAAAGCCGAAGAGACAGGACCCCGTCTACCAGGTTGCTTCTGTAGGGGAGCCTGCCCCTCTCTTTGTTCTCCACCCGCCCCTGTGTCTCTGAGCCGTGTGCAATTTACATCTACACGCGCCCAGATTTGCATGAAACACACAGACACACACACAGGACTGCTCCTGGCTTGAACAACAAGGGATGCCAAATGCCGTTCACATCTTTCTGGGGAGGAGCGCATCCATCCCGATTCTGTGTTTGCCAAAGCGCCATACGTACCAGACGTACATATATTCCGCGTGAATTTCCTTAATCTCCCTCACAGCTGTCCCTCTCCACGGCCTCTGCTAGAGCATTCCCAAATTACTTGTCTCTTGGCTGGTATAGCAGCCTGTTCCCTGACTCCCTGCATCCCTTTAAAAACAACAAGAACAGCAACAAAAGTGACGATAATAATGAGTGCTATTAATGTAGCCCCTACTACGTGCTGGGTGTCGGGATACATGACATATGTGTTGCAACCGTGGGATGGAAACATTATTATCCCATTTTACAGGAGGGAAAAATGAGGCTCCAAGTTGACGTGCCTCACCAAAGGCTGGGGGTTGAGCTATTGAACTGTGGCTGGCTCTGAGACATGGGCTGTTGATCCCTGTGCAACTGCCCTCTGATCTCTCCATCTAGCTGAGCCGGCTGCTGTGATGACCACAGCACAGGGCAGAGTCCTTGTTCTGGAGGTCCCACAGGGTAGAAGCTGAGGGAGTGCACCGTTTCAACCTCTGATGTCACTTAACCCCTCGGATTCAATGTCCACTCCTGTAAAATACTAAGCACCAGAGTATTTCACCATATAATATAACTATAGGAATTGATAAGATCATTACAAGGGAAGCACCATGCATAGTTCTCAGCATCCAATCTATGATGGGTAATTTAAATATTATGTCATAATGAGATAATTTTTATGTCTGACACTCAAAGCTCTCTTGGGTCAGGCTCTGCTTTCCTTTGACCATTAAAGTTTACCACCACAGTTTTGCTTCCCACTCTTGGTCTAGAAGGAGAGCCTCATTGGTCTTCACAAACTCCCCACTCTTTCTCTCCTCCATGAATTTGCACACATGGTTCTATCTGTCCATCTGCCTTTTACCCTTTCTGCAGACCCAGAATTGGTTTGCCCTCAATGCCCAGCTCAGAGACCAACTCCTACCTGGTGTCTTGTCTTTCCTTCATATTGAAGGCCACCTCTCCATTCTCTAGACATAGCTTTGGGTCCTAGTATGTATTAGTTCTGATGTCTTATCATGCACCAGGTTAAAGATACAGCTACCTCAGTAGGACATGGTCCTTATTTTTCTCCATTATACTTTTTTAAAGACGTTATTTATTTATTTTAGAGAAGGGGGAGAGGCAGAGTGGGAGGGAGAGGGACAGTAAGAAAGAATCTAAAGCAGAGTCTGCACTCATTGTGGAACCTTAAGTGGGGCTTGATCCCATGACTGCAAGATCATGATCTGAGCCCAAACCAAGTGTCTAATGCTTAACCAACTGAGCCACCTAGGTGACCCCTTCTTTTTTTTTTTTAAGATTTTATTTATTATTTGACAGACAGAGATCACAAGTAGGCAAAGAGGCAGACAGAGAGATGGGGGGTGGGGGGGGAAGCGGGCTCCCTCCTGAGCAGAGAGCCTGATGTGGGGGCTCAATCCCAGGACCCTGGGATCATGACTGGAGCCAAAGGCAGAGGCTTTAACCCACTGAGCCACCCAGGCACCACTGTGCCCCCCTTCTTATACTTTAAATGCCACTGGATGGAAGGAATCCTGGGTACCTGAATGACTGTATGGAGCAATGGTACACCTCCTAAAAACCCACATTAGACTGTGCTCTGAGCAAGAAACAAACCTTTGTTATGCTGAGCCATTGAGAATTGGAGGTTCTTTGTTATGGCAACTCCACTGCCCTAATGAATCTACCTAACTAAAATCTACGTTTCTTCTCTATCCCCATCTTGTTTCAGAAAGAACTTAGTCACTTAACGGTATATTTTAAGAATAGAATGGAAGACAAATACCTGTAAGAACATAAAATAGCACCAGTTATAACACCCAGAAATCTGTACTCTGAAAATCAACACTTCTGCTATGTATGGATCCAAAATTTAGTTCTGAGCTTCCTAGGAGCCAAGGCAAAAAGGGACACATGTTCAGTCACACACTGCCCAGATTGTTTTTTTTTTTTTTAAGATCTTATTTATTTATTTGACAGAGAGAGACAGACAGAGTGCAAAAACATAAGCAGGAAGAAGGGGAGAGGGAGATGCAGCTGAAGGCAAGATGTCTAACTGATGGAGACACCCAGGTTCCCCTCTCCAGATTCTTTGTGATAAAATACCATTGTGAAAGATAAATACAGCGGGAGTAACAGGATGGTTTTTCCTTGGCATATTTATTAAAAAGACCACTGATTGGTTACAGCTCAACTCAGTACTGTCCAGCACTTATCCTGGGTATTGAGCTTGTCCCATGTCTTTCCTTGTGGAAACACAAACATAAATGGTGTTGAAAGACTCTTTTGGTGGATCTCACAGGGAAGTACTCAGACTTCTCTATAGGCCCGGGGTATCCTGGAGGGAAGAGACTCAAGCTTCTTCATTTCTGTGTTTTTATGTCTTGGTATAAAGTCTAGTCCATGAGGCAAACACTCAGTGAACATTGCTATGGATACTAGATATGTGAGTGTATGTGTGTATTACAGTGTGCTGTGTGTGTTGTATGTATGTTGAGCACATGTGTTGTGTACTGAGGTGTGTTGCATGCACATAGGTTTTGTGTGCATTGCACATATGTTGTGTGGGTGGTGTAGGAGATCCTGTGAGCATTGTCTGTGTGGCTTGTGTTTTCTGTGGGTGCCGTGTGGGTGATATGGGTGCTCTGTGTGCACTGTGTGTTGTGGGGGTGGTTTGGATGGTATGGGTCTTATGTTTTTTGTATGTGTGTCACGATGTGCTGTGTTGTGTATGCGGTGTGCGTGTGTGTGTGTGTGTGTGTGTGTGTGTGTGTGTGTGAAAGCATATCCTCAGTGTCCCAGGTGTCCTGCATATGTCTTGTGGGATTGCTGCACATTCTCTCTGTGTGACTTTGGGCCATTGTGTATCTGTTTTACGAGCATGGGGTATGCTCCTTGGTGCTGCCTGTGGGCCTCTGGGTTTGTACCCCTGCCCAACGCAGGCTCCTTGCATGCATCTAAGAGTGTGCCCTGTGAGTCATTGTGGATACATCTAGAAGGTGGTGACTATTGTCTTCAAACAGAGAACAGCCATTAACACATTCATTAATTAGGATCATGTTGACACTTCTATTGCTGACTAAAAACATCTGTTTGTTTAATCAGTCTTCTTAATTCCTTACACTTATTCCCTCCGTGAGGAGATGGGCTTACTCTCCCATGTGCGTACACTGGGGTTTTATAAGGTGGTGGCACAAACTCTGTCAATATTGTCACAGGGTGACAGCTCTTGGGACAGCCCCACGGGCTTCCTAACAAATGAATATCCCTTTCAATGGTGCACGAGGAGGCATCCATGTTTCATTTGCCAGTGGCTTGTCCTTGTTTATTGACACAGACTGAACGACACATTACAGATCAGGTGTAAGAACTCCTCCATGGCACTCCGTCAAAACACCACAGGGTGTGATGTGATGTGGTCCTGGGTACACCAACCACTCCATTCGCTTTCTTTCCCACCTGGGTTTGTACCCTAAACCTGGCGACAAGCAGCCGGTAACCTCGACTGCATCCGTTTCCCCAAAGCCTTGGTTTTCTTACACATACAATGGGATGCTAAAACGACAAAAGTAAAGATTAAGAGAAAACATAATTAAAGGAAAAACCAGCATAGCACCAGGAACTTAGGATGCCTAAAAAAGTTGCTTCTGTCCTCAAAGCCCTCCACAGCCCCCCACGGATTCACTAGGGTTGGGGAAGGACAGCTGAGAAACAGACTCAAGGTCAAGGACTGACGCTGGTAACAGCCCCCACCAAGCACACCATTGGACATCCAGTGCATGTCCGTTTCATCCCTCCTCTGTGCTGGGTGGGGCTGGGTGCTGAGAACACAGTCCCTGCCCTGGAGAATCCAGCAAGACCAGATGAGAGAGATGTTGCCACAGAGGCTGACTGGAATCTCACTGAAGAATGTGGGGAAAAAGGGGTCTCCCAGAAGAGGGGATACAAGGAGCATAGGCTCCAAAGCTGAGGTAGGGAGGAGGAAACCTCTTAGAGCTGGGAGCGTGGAGGAGAGATGCAGGGGTGGAGTTGAAAGGGAGGTGATGAATAGTGGAGGGGTTTTTTGTTTGTTTGTTTTTTGCCTTTGGGTCCCCCCCCCTTGGTGGTGTTCTCCATTATGCCTCATTTATTAATACATTTGGATATTTTTACAATGAATGCAAATAGTCCTACATCATCTTTAAAAATAATTGATAGTTTCTTATACATGATGTCTCTTATTTTAAAATCTGGGCTACACCGATGGACCCACAGGTGTTTGGGGATATCCATGTGATTTCTCCAGGGAATTTTCTTAGCAAAGGGTCAAAGAATATGTGCATATGGGCTCATATGGGTTTTAAAGCTTTAAAGATAATTTTTTTTACTATTTTTTAATTGTGGTAAATATATATACAACATAAAAATTGCAGTTCATACCAAAATTGAGTAGTGAGATCTCTGTTTTCCTCTTTAAGCATACTTGGCTTCCAGCACTGCTGCTTTTCACCTTAAAATGGAACCCAAGCTTTTCTTAAAAGGATCATAAGAGGATTCAATAAGGAGCTACACAGAAAGGCTTGCTTTGTGCCTGGTACATGCCTCCCTCTTGGGAGGCATTATTTTGGGGGTATTGGCAAGGCACTGGGCTTTGGTGTCCAGACCCTGGACTCAGGCTTGCAGGCAGTGCGACCACACCTCTAAACTTCAGGATGCTCAGAATTGTGAAAATGGCATAAGATAATACAGATAAAGTGGATAGTGTCATTCAGATGTGCAACAAGCTATACCTTATCTTCCGAACATCATTATTACCTTTTGTTAATTCTGTACTTGAAGAAAAATAGTTACCTCAGATAAGCTCTATGAATATTTGTTTTGCGGCTTTGGTCCAGATGATGCTGTCATGCATCTTCTTTTCTACTCAAGGGCATCCTAGCAGATCCAGTTTGCTCTTGCAAATGGTGGTGATACTAAGTGGTATGTCTCTGAAGGATGGTTTCACTTCCTTTTAGAGCAAAGCGAGATTCCAAGTAAGAGGAAGGACCAAGGCATAGTTTGTGCTCCCTAAGAGCTAGATACTTAGTATCTTAGGTAATCCTCACAACAAACCCTTTGAGGGTGGCACTATACCCATTTTACAGATGAGGAAACTGAGTTTCAAGAAGCTTAGGCAGTTTTTCCAGGATTACACAGCTAGTAGATAGTTGGACTTTGAATCTAACTATATCTGTGCTTTTGCTTTGACATTAAACAGCTCATTTTTTAGATGAGTGGATTAAAATAAACAAAAGCAAAAACAAACAAACCTAATGGATTTGCCAGGACCTTTTTATTTATGGAGATGAAAACTCCATTCAAACTAATTTAGGCAAAAGAGGGAATTTACAGGTTCTCATAAACTAAAAGCCTCACCTTGATTGCTGTGGGGCTGAATTCAGAGGTCCATCGAAGTCATCAGGAAAAGTCCATTTCTCCATGATGACAAGATAGTCCCCAGCAGCTTCAGGTTTTGGTTGTTCAAGCCTGACAACCCCAGCTAAGAGAGGGGCAGTTCTGGAGAAAGTCCCAGAATTGACCCCAGTTGACTTATCTTGGGTTAGATGTGTATGCACCAGCCAATCCTCAGGTCTTGAGAATGAATGAGACGTTTTTATTGGCTGGATGTGATCTGCGTGACCATCTCGGATTGTGGAGGTCAAATCCATTCCCCTTGAACCCAGTGACACTGAGGTGGAGATTTTCCCCCAGGGAAGTCTGTAAGCTTGATTTAAAGATAGAGATGTGGCAGCTGGGTAGAGAATTAGGAACTGACCTGCTCTAGCCAGTTTGGGATTATGCAGAAAGGCATTGGAAGGGTCTTAAAAGGCGCTTCAGCAAGTCTAAAAATGGCAGCATTTCTCTCCAGCCAGCCTCGAGGCAGGGGACAGACCACATGACTTTACTGAAGTCCCCTCCCAGCCAGCCTTTTGGGAAGACTCCAACCAGGACTCATTGTTCTGGCAAGTCCCCCAAAGCCTTGGGAATCAAAAAGCGAAGGAAAATGCAGGACCATCTGCTAGGGGCCTTGCCTTTCTTCCTCCTCCTCGTCTTCTTCTTCGTCGTCATTTAATTATGAAATGTCTATTGCTGGATTATTGATCTCCTGCTAGTAAGAGCTCCTGGGGTGATATATGGCACATGAGCCCACTCCTTTAATTCTGCAGCACGATTGAATATTGCCTTCGATGAAGCGCTTATTAGTCATGCATTGGAGAAGAAGTGGCATAGCCGTAGTGCTGACAGAGGGCCTTTGGGGGAGGACTGTCAGTGGTGGGGGAGGAGTGGAGGACAGACAGTTGTCTCAGGGCAGAGGGACAGTTTGTCCCTATTAAAACCTTCCACCCCTGGATAAGTCACCACTCCCAGTCTTTCACTCAAAAATGTATTATCCCCTCTTTCTTGACAACCTACCTAAAGTTCCACCACTAATTAGGCTGTTCTTGGGCTTAAGAAGTTTCTCATAGGGACGCCTGGGTGGCTCAGTGGGTTAAAGCCTCTGCCTTCGGCTCAGGTCATGATCCCAGGGTCCTGGGATCGAGTCCCGCATCGGGCTCTCTGCTCGGTGGGGAGCCTGCTTTCTCCTCTCTCTGTCTGCCTCTCTGCCTCCTTGTGATTTCTGTCTGTCAAATAAATAAATCTTTAAAAAAAAAAAAAGAAGTTACTCATAAAGGCCACTGTTAACATGGATATGAATTTTAAAACCATGATTACAACCATGCTAGTTTCCATTTGTTGAGCAATAACCCTTCCTTCCTTCCTTCCTTCCTTTCTTCCCTCCCTCCCTCCCTCCCTCCTTCTCCTTTTTTCTTTTCTTTTCTTGTCTTGTCTTTCTTTTAAAGAAAGAGTTTTAGAGAAACCAAGTGCCAATAAATGACTATAAGTGCCAGGGCTGGACCTATTTGGATGAACACTGATCTCTGAGCCCATAGGCTGGACAATACGCTCCCTCTAAGATGACACACAAATCCATTAGTACAGACTTTTAGGGGACTGGGAAGAAACAGAGCAGGGAATAACTGCCTGGGATCAGGAGGGAGCAGACAGATTTTAATTTGTTTAATTAATTACTTCAACCCTCCCTGCCTTGATTTCCTTATCTGAAAAGTGGAAAGGCTCATGGTATTGTGGTAAGGATTTAAGGAGATAATTCATGTAAAGCCCTAGCAAGGGGACTGACTCTCAGCAAATGTTCAATAAATGTTGAAAGTTCTTGATATTAGTATTCATATTAGCTACTTCAGGGGTCAGTTTATGTGGGTATCGTGTACAATAGGCATTCCATAAATGCTTATGGGATTAATCTACTTGTCCTGACCCCCATGGAAAAAGTCTTGAACTAGACCAATAGGGATGTTTTAATCCCTGTCTTGCTTTCATCCTTATGACAGTTGGAGTCACCCAGAAAGACACCAATTGTGATCATAGCGGTGATGGTGATAATTATCATTTCCAAAGAAGGGCCTTCGATTTGGGTTTTGTGTAAGGGGTTAGGTAAGTTAGAATTGCTGAAGCCCTGGTGGGGGGTGGAGGTGGGAAGAAAAGGAGGAAGATTCCATCTGTTAAAGAACCTCTAGTGGTGCCTGGGTGGCTCAGTTGTTAAGCATCTGCATTCAGCTCAGGTCATGATCCCAGGGTCCTGGGTTTGAGCTCAGCAGGGGGCCTGCTTCTTCCTCTCCCACCCCTCCTGCTTGTGTTCCCTCTCTTGCTGTGTCTCTCTCTGTCAAATAAATTTAAAAAATCTTAAAAAAAAATAAAGAAATAATTTCTAAATCTAAGGCACCATCTACAGAATGGTCTATGCCCTCATGTCCATTCTCTCCCACCTCACTACACTCAGGGACCAATGACCATTGGTGAATCAGGTGTCAGGTAAGCCTGAGCCCATGATATAAAAGTAAAAGAATCTCTGTTCTGTAGCCTCTGAGGGCATTGAAGGTCTAGCCCCAGAATCATCGACTTCATGTCATGGTCTGCTTTCCCTTGTTCTTCCCGTTCTGGCTACATAAACCTTCTTTCTGTTAATTGACTATATCAAGTTCTTTCCAGCTACAGGGCCTTTTCACTTGCTGAGCCCTCCACCTCAAATCCTTTTCCACAGGTTCTTTGTATGGCTGATTCTGTCTCATCTTTCTTACGTTTTAGTTTAAATGTCACTTCTTCAGTGATACCTTCCATAATCTTTCAACAAAATGCAGCGCCATTCCACCCCAGTCACCTTCAATCCCAGCGTTTTGTCTATCATCTTGATATCAAAGAGTTAAAATCAGTGCCCAAATTCTTTGCTTGTTTTCTCTCTCCCTTACCATAAAAAAGGGAGAAGGGATGAGACTACTTTCATTCATACCGTTTCCCAAAATGTAGCACGCAGTAGGTGTTCAGCATGAGGTTTTTTGGTCGAAGGAAGATGTCCCCATTGTGGGGGAAGGTTCTGTGGAGCCTTGATCTACTGGATTATGGAAAGCTACCTTCCCTAGTGGTGAGGTTTTAGGGTTTCTCTGCAGTGGGAAATTGAAAGGAAGGTGGTTCTGAATCTGGTTCTGAATCCCCAAACAGGGCCACAGGGAGAAACTGGACATCTCTAAGGGTTAGGTACAGGAATTAAAGGAGAATTTGGGGTGGATTGTTTGCCTTTGGGAAGACAGCCAGAGAGAGAGGAGTGGGCTGGGCAAGAAAGTCAAGTTAAGGGTGCTGATGGGAGCAACCTGGAAAATGGAGGTTGGGGCAAAGAAAGAGGGAAGGGTACCAAGAAGGAATTGATCTATGGGAAGAGAGAAATGAGGAGAAAGAAAATCATGGAGCGAGAGAAAGGTAGAAAGGAAATAAGAGAAAACTGTCTTTTATGAGGGAAGCTGCCTTTATAAGAGTGAGGGAGTGACAGCCCAGTGCATGCACCAGCCTCAGGCCAGAGCGCAGCGACCTCTCATTTCAGCACTCTGGACAGAGACCCTCCAAGGTTGACCCTAGACCCTATCACTAACCAGCCTTGTGACCTTGGGCAGATCATTTCCTTGTCTGGGCCTCATTTCTTAACAGTCAGATGGAGCTACTTACACCAGCCACCCAGAGGTATTGCTCAAGGGATGATGTAGAGCAATTGTCAGTTAGAGTCACCTGAGGAGTCTTAAAGAATTTTGATGCCTGAACCCAGTCTCCAGGTGTTTTTACTTAATTGTTTTGGGACAGGACCTGCGCATTGACATTTTTAAGAAACATCCCCAAGAAATTCCAATGTACAGACAGTACTGAGAGGCGCTGGTCATTGTAAGTGCTTTGTGGCTGGAGAAAGTCGACACTGTTTTTCCTCAGTTCCAATGTATCTGTTGTACTGATAGAAAAAATGGGGTCCAGAGAGAGAGGTGATCTGGCCATACAGCCAGTGGGACAGGTGTCTTGGATGGTAAGAAAACTTGTAAGGGACTCTGTGCTGGTCCAACGGTTTAGCAATGTCTCCTCCATCTCCCTGCCCAGGGGCCTCCCTGTCATAAAGCCAGCTGACACGCCTAGACCCATGAGAAATCTGGAGACTCAACTGACTTCCCACATGGATTACCCCCAGTCACGGAGGAACCCAAACACATTAAATTCCCCTTCTTCATTTGTTCCCTGACCCATTTCACATCTGAATGCTCCTCAGCAAACCCACCTGCCATCCTCCGTCCCAGCAAGGGAGAAGCAGGATGAATCAAATCTGGCTCCTGAGATGTCAACCAAATGCCTCATGCTTGGGGTCAAATGTGACTCTCGGGATTGTGAAACCAATAAGCACATCAGTGAGAAAAATCATCTTCAGCCTTTGCTGATGGTCTCATCAGTGGCCAAGTCCTGTGTGGGAGGAGGGTGAGGCAGGGGTTGAGGTCGGAAATGCTCTCCGACCACCCAATCCCAAATGCTGGTTGCCTCTCTGGGGACTTCATGTTTTCCCAGGACAAACCAATAAATCTTTCCAACTCTGAGTTTTATCGTCTGGATAATAAGGTAATAAGACCTTCCTCCTAAGCTTTTTATACACTTTTTTTGAAGTAAGTCTTGAATATGGTATAAATGCTTAACAAATGAAAAAGGAAGGAGAAAGAGAAAGAAGAGGAGGAGGAAGAGGAGATAGAGGAGGAGAAGGAGGAGGAGGAAAAGGTAATGATGATGATGATGGTGGTGGTGGTCATGTAATGTTTTATCTTCCTGATGATTTCAGTGACTTGTTATGACTCATCATAGATCCAGTAACTAAAGAGAAGTAGCATAGAGAGGGAAGTGGCTTCTGTGGGTCCACATAGCAAGCTAGCAAGAAAGCATAAACAAAACAAACTCTCCTTGTTCCATCCAATATGATCTGAGAAGATGATCTCTTTAGGAGACTGTCAGGAAAACCTGTTTCCCTTGGAGTTGTCTGCAGCCCTGTGGATGGGTTTGCTCTGACCCTCCCACCACTCTCAGCATCTTCATGGAAGTGAAGGTTGTCATGCATAGAGAACAGAATTCCAGCTCTGCACCAGAAGGCTGTGCTTCTCTGAGCAAGTCACTCCCCCTCCCCAAGCCTCAGTTTCCCCTCTGTTCAATGGTAAGATGGCTGGGCCTGGTGACCACTGAGGCTCCTGAAGAACTGATGTCTTAGGGCTCTGTGAGCTGCCGCCTGTGATCAGTATTTTGCAGGAGGTCCCAGAGCTTGGGGATTCTCTGGGGGCATTTAAGAGCTTCTGAATTTTACTGTGGAGGATTCTACTGATGTCTGGGGAGTTTTCTGGTGGAAAAGCATATTTCAGTGGATGCAGACTCAAGGGGTAGGTTCTCTGGAGACAAAGGAGCTTTGCAGGATGAAGTTAAGAGGAAACCTCTGGGGCTTTGTGGGTCCTGAAGGCTGCAGAGAGGAAAGCCATGGAAGTGTGTGTATCTCTTGAGCCTGCTTGACAAACCATTTAGTGTTAGAGAATTTACCTGGGTGCTTTTAGAGAATGCTCCAACCACCCCCCCCCCCAAACGACACAGATGGGAGACTGTGAGCTGAGGGACTCACCTGGACACCATCTCTAGGAGGTGGGGAAGCCAGGTGTCTAGACTCAAGGTCCAGCACACGCTACTGGTGTCATTGTTTTTTCCATAGGTGGAGCCCAGCCTTGTGCAGGGTTCTCTGGGCAGGGCCATGAGATAATGACAGGAGCTGGTCCTGTTCTGTGGAGCCTGACAGTGAAGTCTGCAAGAAGAGGCACCATGACAATTGGGTCAAGGACCTGGCACTCATTATGTTAGAGGAAGAGGACCAGGCATGCAGAAACAGATCACCAAAAAATGCCAGAGACTGGCCATGTCTGGCCTGTCTTCATGCCCTAGCTCTGACACTAACTGTCCTTTGACTTTGGGAAGGTACTTGCTCTTTTGGGAGGCAACATAAGCTTCTTTAGTCATTTTTGTTTCAGCTACCCTGGCCTTTCCTGGGCTTTTTCAATGCGGGGGGGAAAGTTAGGTAAGAACTGAGGCATTTTTTTAAATTAATTTTTTAAGTGATAGGATGGGCGAAGGCTCAGGAGGAAAACAGATTTCCCGCTGTTCTTATTCCCTGGTCTCCTGTGGGCACCTAGTGTCTGCACTAGGTGTCACACACACACACACAAATACCAAGAACTAAGAAAGGGAGGTAAGGGGGCATTTGCCCCTCTTTGTTTTGGTTATTTAGGTTGTAGAATCTTTATTTCATCTGGTTAGTAGAATCAGGGGATCTGGGGTTAGACTCCCCAGGCTTGCTGTACCAGCTCCACAAAGTCACTTGTGACCTTGGACAAGTGTCTGAGCCTGAGCGTCCCCATCTGTAAAATTGGGATGACCACTTCTCCTTTGTGGGTGTCAGGTTCCCTTCCCCCTCTGTACTGGGAATCAGGAAGCATACTACTAATCACGGTTTACTTATGGATGGTTTCTCCATTAAGTAATAGTCAAATTACAAATAGTCACAATAGTCACAATAGCTAATGTGTATCCTGCACACACTGCATGCCAGATACTGTTCTAGGCTCTTTGCATGGATTAATTCACTTGATTGTTCTACAGCCCTATGAGTTATGTGTTGTTATTATGACAGCCACTTGACAAATGGAGAAATGGAACGTCTGAGAGATTCAGTCTCTGGGTCAAGGTCACCTATTATTAAAGTGGCAGAGGTGGAACTGGAGCAAGTTTTGTTAACTTCAGACTTGGAGATTTACACGTTTTTCCCTAGATCTTCTGACACCCAAGCCATGGCCCGGAAGTCTGGCTGCTGTGGGTACCCACTTGTCCCCCAGTTCCCCACCTGAGTTTGTCAGCAGAGCTCAGAGTCTCTTCCCCCCTCCATACACACTCCTCTCTCTAACCTCCCCCGCAACACACACACTGGCTGAGTGATCTTGCTGAGCCCTCGGCGGGGCACTGGCCAAGGTCCTGACTGATTATTGACAAATTAAAAATATAAGCTATTGACCAGACACTGGGATGGAGTCCCGGAGCTGAGGACCTGAATCTCAATGAGGCTGCTGAGCATGGAGGTCGATCCTGCAGGTGGAGGAGGAGGCAGACAAATTGCCCCATGCCTAAGACAGAGTCTGATGCTCTGGCTAATAACTGCCTGGTGCAGAGTGGGGGCAGACCTCTGCCTGAGTCCGCTCACTTGGCAAAGGCACCATGCTCTCCTCACCTGGTCCAGTGGCCTCACTGGTGCAGGAATCACTAATCCCATTTTACAGAGACACAGAGATGTTGCCTAAGGTCACGAACCATTAAGGGGTGGGCTTGGCATTTAAACCCAGACCCTCCTAACTACTAAGCTTGGAGCTCAGAGACTCAGGAAACCGTCATTTCAATCCTGACCTCATCTATTCCTCCTTCTCACATCCTCTTGCTGTGTGACTTTAGGAAAATCACTATACCTCTCTGAACCTCAGCTTCCTCTTGGATAGAGGTGGATAATACAATCTATCTTGCAGGACTGTTGTAGGGATGAAGTGAGAAGGTGAAGGACGGTGCTTTTTTTCTGGACATTTCTGCATGAGGCTCGATCCTCACCATCCTTCTCCATCTGTGGTTTAACCCAGGTAGCTGACTCATGTGGGTAGTATCAGTAGGATCCCTTGCTCTCTGGCTTCTTGTATGGTTGGGCTATGTCAGGAGATTGGAGGGCAGGAGGAAAGGGAGATTGGGATGCCTCTCTCCTTTGTTCCCTCCCTGCTTGGATCTGGCTAAGCAGTGGCTGGGCTCCCCTATCCAACACCTTCCTAGGTGTTGGGGAGTTTCCTCCCACAGCAGGAGCTGGGGCTCTCCAGGATCCAGTGTCAGTGTCTCATGTGGCCCCCGTAGGTCCAGGGATAGGCAGGCTCCCTCTTATTGCTATCCCACACCATCTGTATCATCCCTGTAGCTTTTCTTCCCCACCCTCTCTTTTGTAAGGATCTAATTCTTACACTCTCCTAGGCTACCCCCTGAGTGCACCATCTGTTTCTTGCCAAGAGCCTAATGATCCACTTTATAAACTCTAAAGTGTGGTCTGCATATAAAGGGCCATCCTTTAAGTCATTGGCATCACTGTTACCCCGATAGCTAAGAGTCTCTCTCTTCATTCACCCATGTTAACACTCTCTCACTCCTTGTTAACACCCAGCCTGCTGAACAAACATAGCTGTTTGTACAGTGACTGTCTCTGCTGGACCATGAGCTCCTCAGGGCAGAGCCTGGAGCCAGCACCGTCCCTGGCTGTGCATTCCTTAGAGCTGGACCAGGGAGCGAGGAAGCCCTCAGGGAGTGTTTTACAAACAAATGAGGAGCTTTAGATGACTTTCTCTAGGTCACACAGCAAGAGCCTGATGTGGGACTAGAACTTGGGTCTACCAGCTCCCTGCCCAGGATCTGAAAGCATTGATCGAATTAATGAATGAATGAACAGAAGCATAGATGAATGTGACCACCAGAGCCAATAGATTAATAGAGGGTCTTCCTTATCCTTGACTGCAATGGTTCTTACCCAGGGGTGAACTTTGACCCCGAGGGGACATTTGGCAATGACTGGAGATGTTTTTGTCTCTTATAATTTGGGAAGGGTGCTACTGGCATCTGGTGGGTAGTGGCCAGGGAAAGTGCCAAACATCCTATAATGCATAAGACAGTTCCCACCACAAAGAGTATTTGACCCAGAATGTCAAGAATGCCCAGGTTGAGAAACACTGCCTTCCCTGTACACATCTTTGAGCTCCTACCTATCTCCATGGCTCCAAATTGAGGGCAGCTTTTGAATTTTTTACTGGGTTGGCTTAAAATGTTTCTTTATTATAAAAACAATATGTTTATAATAGAGATTTACAGCATACAAAAATATAAGGAAGAAAATAGAACACTGTCCCTGATTCCCAACCTACCATTAATTTTATGGTGATTATCTTCTCACTAATATTTTTGCATTGACGTAGCGGCTCACAGATACATGCTCACACACATACCAAGGTCATTTTAACATGCGGTTTTGTGAAGGGCATTTTCACCGTATTACGCCATAATCATTAACCTTTAAAAGCTTCTCTAGGGGCTCCTGGGTGGCTCATCCTGTTAAGCGTCTGACTCTTCATTTCAGCTCAGGTCATGATCTCAGTGTTGTGGGATGGAACCCTGCATCGGGCTCCACACTGGGTGTGGAGCCTGCTTGAGATTCTCTCTCTCCCTCTTCCTTTACCCCTCCCCCTTTCCCCCAAAATAAATAAAAAATAAATAATAGCTTCCCTCAATGGCTGTAAAGAATTCTACTTTGTGTATGATCCATGGGTTACTGCCCAGATTCAAGGTGATTGGTTCTAGTCTCTGTGTCTACAATCTTCTGCAAGGATGAATCCCTAGAAGTGGGATTACTGAATTAGAAACTGAATTTTTAAGGCTCTTGATAAGTCAATAGGAGCCTTCCAGAAAAATGTCTCCCCTTCCAGAAGTGGTCAGAGGTCCTTTCTCACGTGGTCCTCCCAATGCAGTGAAATTTGTGCCAAACCGAGAGTGTTTCCCCAGTGAGAACAACCATACCGTCTCCCATGCGTTCATTCCTCATTTGCATTTTTTCTTCTGGGAATGGTCTGCTCGTTTCCTTTGACTCTTTTTCCCTTTTAGTGATTTTAATCTATGTGCAAGAGCCTTATAAAAGAAAATATTAAGGGCACTAACCATTTGCTTGCTGTAAGTGTTACCAATTTTTCTTCTGAGTTTGTCAGTCAGGTTTTAGTTCGTGTACGATGTCTTAAGTCACACCGATTGATGTTTTCAGTTTCTTCAGGTACACAGATCTATCCAATTTTCTCCCACCTGTGGGATCCATTTCTTTGTTTTCCTGCTTAAGAAATGGCTTTCCCCTCCCCAGTATGGTGAACTACCCATTTTTGCTCATTTGGACCCATTTTTGTCTTCAAATGTTTATTAATTTTTACACTTGACTCTGGATTTACAAAATCACTCCAGAATTTATTGTGTTGTATAAAGTGAGAGTCTAGGTTGATATTCCTCATCAGCCCCCTACCACCGCCCCATCCAAATACGGACCACTATTCTTGGGGGAGGATAAGTCATGTGATGCAAAGCATACTGCTCCATCTGCTAAAGCACAGGAGGGTCAGGAGGTTTTCTCTTCAGCTGTAAATAGCACGGTGACAGTCCCCTCGGGAGACCCCATCCTAGACTCCTCCCTGGTTTTCTCAGAGGCTAGGAAGGGTCCACCACCATAGGAGCCCCAGGAGATGAGACACACCCTGGCCTTCCTGCTCCAGGGGATCCTGAGGCCCGCCTCATAGCAGATCAGACCACCAAAAAACCGGTGGGCTAGATGCTTGCCCATCCTGTATATCTTCTTCAGCCCTGTCTATAGTCCTGTACCTTTTAAAGTTTCATCCTTGAGCTTAAACTGGATGCAGAAAACTTCCATGGTGAGATGCCTTCTGGGTTTTGCATAAAACTGCTCTGGCCACGTTCTTCATTACAGTGTCCTGTGTCACCAGGGTGAGGGGGTGGTGAGCAGCCTGGTGAATGGAAGGAGATCAAGCTGGGCTTGGGGGTCAGGCAGACTCCTCTCTGCCCCCCAAATACCTGCTACATGGGCTCAGGCAAGGCTCTCCCTGCGCCTTTGCTGAGTGCTGTGTGTTTTATAAGTTAAATGATGACTGTGCATCTCCCTAAAGGAATTATGAGCCTGGATGAAGTAGGGCATGAGGGTTGTTTTCTGCTGTGGCTGGAGTAATGGTAGATACAAACATCGTGCTGCTGTTTTCCATTGTCCAAGCAGGAACACTCCTGTCTCTTTCAAGGACCTGGTTTGCTTCTATTTATGAGATAAGGAGAAATACAGGACTCCCTGTGCATGACTTTCTGGGTTGGTTTGCAGAAACACATCGCCTGGGGAAGTGGTCAGTGAAGTGGCTAAGATAATGTTCTATCAGGAGCTCAGGATCTGGGGGCTCTGAAGTAGGACTCCATAGGTTCATATTGTCCCCAGGCCTCCTGCACTCCCTGACTGAGGCACCATACCCTGCCCTTTTCTCCCCACCCGCAAGCCTCAGTTTCCTCATCTGGAAATTACAAACAATAGTGCTACTCAATAGAGTCTCAAGGATTAAATAAGATAATCTATTTTCTTTTAAAGTTTATTCCAGTGGCTGGCATAGGGAAAGCACTCCATTTCATAGAACTTCATAGAGATCATTCATTCATTTATTTTTTTGGCCTGTGAATTCCCAGTGCCTGGTGCATGGTGGGGGCTCAATTAAATAGTGCTTGAATGAGTGAATGAGTGTGTAGAGCATTTATTATGTGTCAAGTTCTAGGCCATGTGACTCCAGCCAGTGGCTCAGGATTTAGGAGAGACAGACATAAAACAGATTATTTTAGTTACTAGTGTCACCAAAGACACATCCCTATGCCATGTGTCCAAATCCAAAGAGGATTGCAAAGGGGAAAGTGATCCCATCTGGGGGGAGCTTGTAGGAGCAGGTGACACCTAATGTGGGTTCTGAAACCTGGATTGTTGTGCAGGATTGTGCCTGTATTTGAGTGATCATTGTTCTGAGTCTTGGGTCAGCCTTGAGAGATGGGGAGTCATTAGCTTCCCATTGCATAGCCAGGAAGCCTGAGGTCCTGGGAGGTTATGTGACTTGTATTTAGTCACACAGATAGAAGTGGCTGAGACAGAGCTCAGCTGTTGGCCTTTGGAGCCAAGTTCTTTTTAGGAGCCTCCTTGCACCTTGTGTGGATATCCAGCTAGGGAGGCATGGGTTTCAAGCTACAAATAGAGGAAATATCCTCATCTAGTCTTTCCCCCCACAGATTACACTGGCTTCTTTCTGTTGTAAAAATCTTGTGATTTGTTCTTGAGTCATTCACATAAATGGCCTCAAATCTTTTGAAAATCTAACTTCCAAGTCCTATTTCTTCTCCCACCCAAAGTGCTCTTGGATCTTCCTGCCTTTCTCTCTCAGCTGCCACTCATTTTAGGCCAAGACACAGCAATGACCTTCTCATTTGGTGCCCCAGCTTCTGCTCCTGACCCCTCATGGTCTGCATGACAGTCAGAGAGATTACTCCAAAGGACAGATATGATCACCTCGTTGTCTCACGCCGTCCATGGTTCCCACTGTCCCCAGAATGGAGTCTGAACTCATGGGCCACAAAGACCTGGCTCCTGCTGAACTATCCAGGCCTCTCTCTGGTTGCCTCCTTCCTCTAACCCATATCCCCTAAGTTGTATCCCTGTATCCACTTCCTAAAGGCATTCTGCTCACTCTTGCCTCTGGGCCTTAGCAGATGCTCTTCCTTGTGCACCCTTCCTTTCCCTGTCATCATCTGTCTACTTCAGCTTCACCAGTTCAGAAGTCACTTCCTCCAAGAAGCTTTCCCTGAATGCCAAGTCTAGATTCAGCTCACCCTCAACCTCTGGGCTGCCTTCATTATGGTACATACCCCACTACAAGGCAATTTTCTGGTTGCCCTGGCTCTGTGTTTTTCAAAGTGTGTGCCATAGAACAGCTGTAACAGTATCACCCAGGAGCCTGTTAAAATGTAGATTCCTGAGCCCCACTCCAGGCCTTCCAAGTCAGTGTCTCTTGAAAGTGATTTTTTAGAAAATAAACTTGTTTAATGTTTTATTATCAAACTTTTCAAACACAGTCAAATGTAGAAAGAATAGTATAAAGCAGTGCTATTTATTCCAAATGCTGTTCAGAAGCAGAAGCAGCAGAATCCCCTGGGTGATCATTGGATTTGTGAAATCTGGCGCTGGACTCAAGACCTACTGAATGAGAGTCTACAGCGTGGGGGTGCCCAGAAGTCTGCATTTAGCAAACCTTCTGGAAGGTTCGATGCCCACTCAAGTCTGAGCTCCATGCTATAAAGAACCCCCATGTAACCATGGTCTAAATCAACTGTTGCAACTCACAGCTCATCTTGTTTATCTATATGCCTCCTCCCTCAGTCTGCCACTTCCTGTATTAACTTGGAGCAAATCTAGATACTCTGTCATTTCATACTTGGGTAATTCTGTGTCTACCTCTAGGAGATAAAGACTCCTTTAAAAATATTTTAAATGATAACCAGTATGTTATCACTTTGCATGGTTCTGACATACATTCATGCCTGAGATGCTGTCCTAGATGGTTTGTTAGCTCTGTGAAGCCAGGTTTGGGGCTGTCCTAGTCACTGTGGGCTCTTGCCAAAATCCTGCGGAAGGTCAGCAGTTTGGATTGGAAGTTGGAGTACCTAGGAGACGGGACACAGGAAGAGTTAAACTCTTCAGTGAAGGAAGGAGCTGGACTTCATTGTTGAAAAAGAATTTTTTCCCCTTTCTGCTTCTGCAGCCCCAAGCCTGGAGTTTGGCACTCTGGGGAAGGCACCAATCAGATTGTTGTCTGCATGTTGGAAAAAATTTATGTCACCTACCAAGCTGGGAGCACACTCAGCGGGTTTCCCGGGGCCTCCTGATAGACAAGGTCACATCCCAGCAGCTGGGAGGAAGGAGGCGTGCCAGCCTGGCAGCTGTACTTGGTGCTGGAGGCTGCCAGCAAGTGTGGCAGTGCACGTTAGAGGGGGACACACTTCTGTAACCCCCATTTTGGAGGCAGTGGATGTTGGGGGATCTCTGTTGTCAGAGACCGCTGTGGGGAGCCACAGGCCAGCTGGGAGGTGGTGGGGAGGCTGAGAAAGGAGAGGAAAGCATATGGATGAGAAGATGGATGGGGGACAACTATTAGAAGTCTAGCCTTTATGGGGGTTGGCCACCATGAAACGTGTCTTACAGGCTAACCCAATGAATCTTGATCATATCCCCTGAGATGGGCACTGTCATGCCCATGTTATAGATGAGGAAACTGAGTCTTTGGGAAAGCTGGTAGAACATGATACTGGGACTTCATCTCTCATTTATTTTTCTCAAACCCTACATAGCAGATATGCATCACTAAACCAAAGCTCCCATATGAAAAAACACAAAAATGAAAGTTAACTACCATTAACTGTCTGTCCATCCATCCATCCATCCATCCACCCATCCATCCAACTCTATCCCTCTAGCTGTTGCCAGCTAGATGTTGCCATTTATCTAGCTGTTGCCATTTATCAACTTGAATTCAAAAGTGGAGTTCCATTCTACAGAGTTGGAAAGAGCTCCAGTTTTGATCCCAAAAGACAGCAGCTCCCAGGGCTGAATATCTGTAAGCATAGGGACAGGATTCCAATGGCCAGATTTACATTCCTATCACTGCCATCAGGATGCATGTCCTGCTCAGTTAAGAGTCTGAGCTCTGGAGCCAGATGGCCTGACCTCGGTTCTTAGTTCTGCTCACTTACTCTGTGGTTTTGAGCAAGTTATTTTGTCTCCCTATGCCTCAGTTCTTCATCTGTAAAATGGAGATAACAGTAGAACATCTAGGATAAGACTGAGTGAATATTTATAAAATGCTTAATACAGAGTATAGAGAGAAATACAGATATATTTGATGTACATGGTGTCTAAAACTTCAACTGGAAGACTTGAAGGCTGGGAAAGGATTCATTTGGGATCTCACTCACTCCCATATTCAACTGTTGGTGAGGACTGTAAGCTGAGCACTTAGCTGGGACTAGAGCCTAGGACAGCCATACATGGCCTGTCATGGGACTTGAATTTTCTCACAGCATGGTGGCTGGTTTGAAGGCTGGGCTCCCTTAGTGAAAGAGCCAGAGAGAAGCTTGTCCTTTTTATGACCCAACCCCAGAAATCACATATCGTCACTATTAATGAATTTTGTCAGAGCAGTCACAGGCCCTCTTGGGTTCAAGGGAAAGAGGAATAGACTCTACTTCTTGATGGGATATGACAAGGCTGTGGAAGGGCAGATAGGATTGGGAATGTTGCCTTGGTTAATTGGGGGAAATACCATCTGCTACAGTCATGACTGTCTGTATTCAAACTAGAGGCATGGGGTTCTTGGGGCAGGAGGACTCAGGGTACCCCTATGGCCAGGATTACATCTCCCTTGGTGTACTCATAATCGTACCTTCCAAAGTCTTATTGCCACCCCAAGACTCAGGTCTCCACTTTTCCTACCATTCAGCCCCGAACTTCATTTTGGTCTTGAGGTATTTCTCCTGCATCCCTGCTACCCTCAAAAGCAAGATATTTCTCCTTCCTCCTTCAGGGCATCCTCTCATTTTAGGGGATCCCTGGGCTTACTTAGCTACCTCCTTTCTGAGGCATGGTGACAACCTGGGTCTGGCTCCTGGCTTAGATGGAGGAAGAAGAAAAGAAAGGAGAACAAACCCAGCAATATCCATGCTCTGATGCAGGTCCGGGCCCAGCCTAAGGAGGCAAGGAGTGGCCTACCCTTTTGTCTCTTCTGCCCATGGAGATTGAAGATGTGGAGGGGCAGAGAGTGTAAGCAAGGAAGCTGGAGCCTCAAGGAGGGTAGCAAAAACCTGAGGAAGTAGGTTCTGTTCCAACCAGGATTTCCATGGGTCATGTGGATGAACAGGATGCCTTAACTGTGAACAACAAAAGCACAAACAACTTCAAAATGTTTATAGACTTCATGTCCCCTCCTTCAAGGCTGTTAGCCCAGATGCAACTTTATAATCACCTGTGTGGTTATTTGGTTGGAAGTCTCCCCTTCCATCCTGTGAGTTTCCAAGGATCTGATGTCCTAAGAGGTAGGGGCTGTGCTTGTTTTTTTTCACCATTTATTTTGGTATCAGCATCTGACAAAAGTGACAGAGGATGTATTAGTGAATTAAAGAATTGATTCCATAAATCAATCTTCCTGAATGCTTATTATATGCTGAACAGTGTTCTAGGGCCCAGGGATAAAACTTCCAATGAAACTGGCAGGGGCCCTCCCTTCATGGGACTTCTTTCTAACAGAAAACAGTAGACACTAAACAGAATAAATACACATGATACAATGCCAGAGGGCAAGACATGAAATTAAAAAGGAGGATAAGGGATAAAGAGTGACAAGGAATTGCTAATTTATATCAAGAGTAACCAGAGACGATCTTTTGGAAGTAGTGAAATTTGAGAAGATACTTAGTGAAGGAAAGAAGCAAGCCTTGATGGTATCCAGGAAGGAGTGTTTCTGGCAGGGAATACAGCAGATGCAAAGGGTCTGGGGCATGTTTGAGAAACAGCAATATTAGAGTGAATGTAGTGGAGTAAGAGGAGAGAGTGGTAAGAGATGAGTTGAGGGGAAAGATGCTTGGTACCCTGTAGGCCACAGTAAGGATGCTGGATTTTATAATGAGCTGAATGTAAGGTCAAATGAATGAAAAATAAACGAAATAATAGAGAGATGGAATGATAAATTAGTGGATGGATGGAAGGATGGATGCATGGTAGATGGGTGGATGGATGCATAGGTGGGTGTGTGCAAAGACAGAAGGATGGATACATGGATGGATGAGTGGAAGGATGCATGGATAGAAAGGTGAACAGCTGGGTGAATAGATGGATGTAGGGAAGGATGAGTGGAAGGACAGATGGATGGAAGGATGGATGCATGGATGGATGGTTGCATGCGTGGATGCATGGACGAAAGGATGGATGCATGGATGGATTGATGAAGAGCTGGGTGGACGGATGCATGGAAGTGTGGATGGTTGGACAGATAGATGGGTAGATAGAAAAATGGGTGGCTGGGGGAGCCGGGGTGGGTCAGTCAGTTAAGTGTCCAAGTCTTGGTTTCGGCTCAAGTCATGATCTAAGGGTCATGAGATTAAGCCCCTTGTTGGTCTCTGCACTCAGCTCACAGAGTCTGCTTGAGCTTCTTTCCTCCTGTGCTCTCTCAAATAAATATAAAATCATAAAAAAAAGAAAAATGGATTGGTAGAAGGACAGACGGCTGGGTGAATGGGTAGATGGACAAGTCAGTCAATGGGCTGGTAAATGGATGGATGGATGGATGGTTGGATGGATGGGTGGATGGATGGATGGACAGACAGATGGAAGTTTGTCCCTAGGAACACACATACTAATTAAATATCTTCTGTTCTTTTTCAGCATGGCCTTGTCCTTTCCTGACTCACATTAGAGCCCTACCCCAATATGGAAATGCCTCCAAGAAGAGGGAAGCATGGCCCTGCTGATGCCCAGCTGCTCTCAGGGGCACAGGCTGAGCCTTAAATAATGCCTCCTCCATCTCAGGAAGAGCCGTTCTGGTGGCATAGGCACTGAGAGGCGATTGGGGCAGGCAGCCGTCACTAACAGATTCATTAAGCTCGCTCCAGAGCAACGATAAAAAATCAATTTAGTTCACCAGGCAGCTTGAACGGGTGCCAGGAGCAGGGGAGCCCTTCCAACCATGAGCTGGGGGCACAGAGGAGTGCTGTGGAGTTGGTTTGAACTGCAGTGTGGGAGTGCCCCTTTATCAGGGACCCCCTGCCACAGGGCCGCGGGATCTCTGACATGAAGGCCTGGGAGGGGGAGTGATGGGCCCAGAGTGGATTTCTTCGAAAATCCCAGGCAGCGCTGCGGACACACCTCACTTGCTGGGCTGCTGGGCTGACTCGTCAGTTTCTATTTTCACAGAGCCTGGGAGCAGACTAGGTGCAATGCACTGGTAAGGGGACATGTGAGGTGTAGGTACAGCCTCTGGGGAGCAAGCTTGGGTCCAGTGCGGGAGGTTGGGTGTGAGCACAGGAGCGAAGAGGTGTCGGAGAAGAGAAGAGGAGGGTAAGATGGCCATAGGGGTTCCGCTGAAGGGGGACACTTGCATTCAGAATTGCCATGGCAGGAAACAGGTAACCATGAATCAATGAAGGGAAGAGCAATCTAAGTGTGGACAAGGGTTAAGGGGAGCCCAGAAGAATGGTGAAGCTCCACTGGGCTGGCGACAGTGGGGAACCCTTAGAATTTCCTAGGCTTAGAGGAGAGAGAAGGGAGTGTTACTGGGACCTGGGGGAGGGGTCTAGCTGCAAGAGAAGGCTGTCCAGCAGGGCCTGGTGAGCGGTCGATGCTGCTGCCCACTGGCTGCTGGGAGGAGGAAGAGAGGACAAAGTCGCCGACCCACCTTGTCTCCCATACCCCAAGCCCTTTTGGGACCTGCATCAGGAAGCCAGGACTGAATGAGCTGCGAGATGGCCTGTGCAGAAGTCACAGTCACAGGACCCAGGGCAGGGGATCAGCAGGACACCGCTGAGGGACAGAAAAATGATACGCAGTGTAGCACAGCTGAGTCAGGACTGACATGGGTTTGTGGTGCTTTGCTGGGAGAAGCAGAAGACAAGGAATGGGCCAGAGAGGCAGGAGGTGGAGAGATGGACAGAGGGAGAGATGGATGCAAGGAGGGACAGAGGGAAGGTGAGGGTTTGGAGGGGGTGAGAGAGACAGAAACAGAGAGAGGGACCATGAGAGAGAGAAAGACACAGAGACAGACACAGCGACAAGGGGTAGAGATGGGAGAATGGAGAGATAGAGAAACAAAGAATAGCAGTGAAAAAATGTAACTTAAGAGACAGGGGAAAAAGAGAGTGAACATATTGGAGCCCAAGTTGCAGAGCTCAGAGAAGAAAAAGCAGGAGAACAAACACAATGGGGAAAATCCCCAGGAGCCCAGAGGACTGGCCAGAGGCAGGTCGGTTCTCCCGGACACAGAAAGTTTCAGGAGCAGGCTTGGTTCCTGGGCTCAGAGCCAGCAAACCTTTGCAGGCCTTTTAAGCTACTGGGCCTCAGTGTGTTCATCTGCGAAGAGGGGACAATGTTCTGTTTCGTGGATGGGTGTGTGTGTGAACTGAGTTATGACTAGAAAGTGCTTGGCATGGGGTCCTGCTGGTCTCTCAATAGAATGGCAGCTAAAATATCTGGAGAAAGACAAATGGACATGTGCGTATGTGGGGGAAGTTGCAGGAAGTCAGGGTCCAAGAGATATTCCTACATGGTTTCTCTTTCATTCCTTCTCTTTGATCTTGGAGCTAGGAGGTTCTCTACCTCATAGAGGTGGGGGAAGATAAGCACACCACACAATCCCCCCATATACACACACACCACAAAGCATACAACACGCACACACACACACCACACACCATATACAGACACCACATAACACACACATGCACACACACTTAGCACGCATGCACATGCCACTACAGGCACACACACCCAACGCAGCTCCAGCTCATGCAGAGGCCATCTGACAAGCCTGGAGGACACCAGGCTATGCCCTCATGGTCAGTGTGATGGTTGTCACCCCCTCAGACCCTGGCTTCCCATCTCCCCCACCCACCAAGGGGCCAGAGCGGGGGCCCAGGAGCCTAACTGGGGCTGGTGCAGAGAAAAGAAGAAAACAGTCATAGGAAGCAAGAGAGAAAAGGCCTCTGGGAGAGGAGCTGGAGCCAAGACAGGGCAAGTCAGGGCTGGTCGCCACGGCATCTGAGGCCAGTGAGACCCAGCGGAGCAGACAGACAGACAGGGAGGGTTGGAAGGCTGCTGGGGCCGGGGTCGTGCCGTGAGCCCCTGAGGCAGGCAGAGCACCAATATAGGGAAAGTCAGGGAGCAAGAGGCAGAAGGCTGGGGAAGCAGGCACGGGTTTGGGAAGTGACTTTGTCAAGGGCATCGAGCAGGCTTGTGGTCAGTTTCTGCATCAAGTTCTCGTCCAGCCCACCCCCTGCTTTCTTGGTTACGGCAAAAAACAAACTTGAAATCAGAACAGGGGAGAGATATAATTTCTCAAATATTGACTGTGTCAGACATTGAATTGACGCAGACTAGTGAATTCCTAGCAGCAAGGGTAGCATGTCTGTGTACTATTGCTATTTCCTTTACAGTTAGAGAAACTGAGGTTCAGAGAGATGACTCCAGCAGGAAGCAGCCAAGTCCAGGCTGAGACCCCAGTCCTTCTGGTGAAAGCTCTTCCCCGCACACCTCTGGGTTTACTGTGCGTTGCTCTGGATGCCGAAATGAAGAGGACCATGTGCGGACGGGGTGGAGGGGAGCGCTCCGTCATCTCTCCAGGTCTCCCTCTGCCAAGGAACTGAGCCAAAATTCCTTGGAATCCGCTGCTGTAAGTTACGAACAGGGGAGAACGGAATCAGACAGGGATGTTTATAATGGATTCCAAATGTCTGGCCACAGCTGCCTCCCCGACAGTGAGAGATGAGGAGGCCCAGGGTGGGGGAGGCCTGCTCCCCTCTCTCTCCACCACATGCTTTCCGGGGGATGCAGACACTTTTGGAGACCTGGGTGGAGGGAGGCCCTACTTCCGGGTACAAGTTAGGAAAGAAGGAACGAATGAAGGATACAGGGTGTAATTTTTCTCATCAGTAAGGTGGGGATAGTTACATCAAGATCAATTAATTACTCCTTCTGCTCTGTGAAGCCATTCCAAACATTAACCATATTGACGAAATCTCCCAAGGACCCAATGGGCACGGCCATTTGACAGATCATAAGACTGAGGTTAGAGGGAAGGCGCCGGCCCAAGCCCTGCAATGATCGAGGGAGAATGTGAATGTGGTCTTGCTCTTGTATCACAGCAGAAAGAGGGTAGGGGCCGCAGGGGCCAGGCACTTACTTAGTTAAAAAATATAGTGATGACAGTCTCCTAGGGGCCAGGGGTCAGTGGTAGGCACAGGTGAGGTCTCTGTGGGTCACACAGACGTGATCTCCGTGGAGCATGATGGCCTCACACGCATGTCATTGCGAGATGATGGATGGGAAACCCTGCCCATCACTGCCAGGCACAATGTAGGGGCTTTTCAATAGTATCAACAGTAATTATACAGAGAGTGCTTAGCCTTGTTTTGATAGTCTACTGGGTTCCAGACACAGAGTGCTCATTTACACCTCCCTCCAGCCCTAAGAGTTCAGTTTGAGCCCCATTTTACAGAAAGCATAGGAGGCTCAGAGAGGTTAAGTGACCCACAGAAGGTCAG
Source organism: Mustela erminea (assembly GCF_009829155.1). NCBI lineage: Eukaryota > Metazoa > Chordata > Mammalia > Carnivora > Mustelidae > Mustela > Mustela erminea. The sequence continues at coordinate 72,445,757 of NC_045626.1, read as the reverse complement.
ATAGTGAGGCAACGGCTGAGTTGAGAGCCTGACTTATTAACTCCAGGCTCTTTTGCGAACATACATGTGTAAAAACATGCCAGCCCGTACCTAGCACATAGGAGCATCTAAAAGATGCTCGCTTCCCCTTTGTTCCCTATGAGGAATTTAGATCGCTCTTCGCCATTCACAGATGGGGGTCTGAGGTCTGGGGGCAGGACAACATGCGGTACCCACCTGACCAGGTTCCCGATCCCAGAGAAAGGGGCTCAAAAGCATCTAACAGAGCCCCAGACCACCCCCAGCCCCACCTCTGCTCAAGGCCCCTGCACTGACCAAGACTCCTTCCCAAGAATCACATCTCTGTTAACATGGATTAATTATAATTTACATTTCATTCACACATACTTGGTTGGTGGTTGTCCCATTAGAAATACAAGAGGGATTTGTGGCAGAAAAAGATAGAAGATTCAAATTTCTTGCAATTCCCCAATTTGGAGAAGACGGTAGTTTGGCTTTTTTGTTACTTTTCCCTTCTTGGTGTAATTGCCGTCATTGCGAGCATTCAGAATACTCAGCTCTGCCTATATTGATTCTTTGCCCCTAAAGCCAAGTCTATAGTTTTCTGTGGATGAGAACAGTAAGTACAAAAGAAGAAGATGAAGGTCCTACTTAGGGAAAGGCAGCCTCTGTTAACATCTGGGCATTCGGCATTTACCCAGGGGGCATCACTCACACACATTATCCCACACCCAGACTTGAGGATTCGGTTCAGCCTTTGGGTCAGGCTCTCAGGCTCAAGCTTGGTGTCTCACCCTCGCTGGCAGAGGTGAGTGGGCACCAGGGCCAGGCGGGACTGAGCCAGCCGACCCTATGGACCCCGTGTACCCCACCCACAGGGACAGCTGTTAGCACTCTCCCCATGGCCGCTGCGCAGGAATGCAAGCCCAGGGTTACTGCGTGTTCCCGTTTTCCAAGAAACTCCAGTGATCAAGATTTTTTTGACGAAAACTTCCATTAAAAAAAAAAAAAAATTGGCAGCCAACTCCACTTCAGTAAAACGTACGTGGAGCAAAGAAGACCTGCTGTGGGGGAGCTGCCCTGAGCTTCCAACCTCTGTCCTCCATGACGTACCGATAGTCACCCCTGGACTTTTTATTTGGCCTATTTACCTGGCAGGCATTTTCTGGTGGAACTGGTTAATTGCACAATCTCTCCTGCATCTGCGATGTGGGTTCTGAACCAGAGAGGCACTTTTTCTTCTGATTTTCTTCCCTGTCTGTTAGCTTCTTCCTAGCCCCCTCCCCTCCTGCCAGCCCTTCCCCATCTTGGTCCCCCTCTCCGCCCCCCCCCCCCCCCCGCCAACAAACATTCAATTTTATTAATGGCCGGTTTTCTTTTTAAACTGTCCAGAGGCTGCTGGAAGCTCGACGGTTGCCAGTGACTGATCGATATCTTGGCGGGGGGTGCCGGGTGTGGAGGGAGTCATTTCATTAGCTAAGTGCCATGTAATCTACTTGGTAAATCCCATAGTCTCTTTTGGAGCTGGCCAGAGACAAGGCAAAGCAGAAGGCTAGCCAAACACGTAAATACGCAGCCCCAGTGGAACCGGGAAGAAATGTTTGGAGACCCCCCTCTTGAGGTTTGGTCTGGTCGTATGTGGTCCCCCGCACTGCTTTCATCCCAACCCCTCCCTCTCTGCCTGCAATCAATCACCATCGACATCTTCAAAGCACAGAAATAGTTAGAATATATAGTTAGAATTTCTCCATCTGCGATCAGGAAGCCCTCATCATGTTAAGTTGTCACAAGAACGTTACCTTGGGAGTGGGATGCTCAGTTCACAGAGGAGAACACGGAGGCACAGGGAGGCTCTGTGGTATTGCCACGGCTCCAGGTGGCAGAGGAGGAATTTGATACCAGGGCTGGCTGCCTCCTAGTCCAGTGCTCTTCCCACACAGAATCTGGCCCTGGAAGCCACAGGAAGGACTCCTGGGCCCCTGGCCCAGTCCCAGAGGACGTCTCCATGACCTTGCGAGCAACTTGACCACATTCTTCTGTTTTTTCTTGATGGGGACTAGCGGTCCCAGACGTTGTTCAATTACAGATTTATGGCCAACACCACAGCCAGTGAGCCCTGTTCTTCCATGGCTGGAAGAGCTTCGGGAGGGTACAGACGGCTTTCCTGCAGGTGGAGTCCCTCCGCCCCTGAACTGGGTTGGGTGCCCTTCAGAAGGCAGCTCTTAGCCCCGGGTCAGGATTTTCTTGTTATTAGAACGACTATTTCAGCATGAAGGGCAGGGAGGCTAAGCTGTGAGCAACCTGATACCAGAACCCATGATTTCCATGGATTTTCTCAGCAGGGCACCTGGGAACCTGGTTCCAAATAGTGACCCCACTGGGCAAACTAGGGGATACCCAACTGCCCTGGGAGACATGGTCTACTTGGAACTGGGGCATGTGGAAGGTCCAGGGGTCCAAGATGCTCACAGAAGGAGGAGAAGGGAATCCAAGTAGTGAAGACTGTGGCTTTGGAGCTGGACAAAGGGGTTGGTGTGTCCCAACTTGTCCACTTCCTCACCTGAGAACTGTGGATATGCTCCTTTGTCTCTCTACATCCTACAGGATGATGAGACTGGCTTCATGGAGTTGTCATGAGGAGGGAACGAGACAATGAGAGTCAAGTGCTTGTTTGAATGCAAGTTCATGCTCCATATTCTGCACGGATTGTCCTCATCGGGTCAGATACAATCACTAGGACTGAAGGAAGTGGGAATACTCAACAGCTGCTGTGTGCCAGGCCCTGGGTCCAGTCTTTTGTATACGTTGTGTCAAGTAATCCTCCAACTGGCGCATTTGCAAGATGAGGAAATGAAGGCTCAGAGAAGGGTCAAGCGGTCCATTGAAGCCAGATGCATTTGACCCTTCCAGCTCCACCATGGGACCTCGGTGACATTGGTGGGTGTGGCAGGTGGAGAGAGGGGGGCAGTCTGGAGGGGAAGGCAGGAGAGGCCATGTGAGTGAGCCCTGAGGTCTGGAGACCTGGAAGAGGCACCTGATCCTGGGTCACAGGCCATGTGTCTCCACCTGGGCTCCCCGCAGCAGAGGCAGGGAACCCCAGTCCTGGGGACTCTCCAAAGTCTGAAAGGAGCAGTGAATCTCCATGGCATTGTCTCCTGCACAGCAGGGATGGAGGGCATCAGAGTCTGGACTAACTGAGAGCAGGCTAGACTAGCATGGAATCCAAGCTCTGACTTACTCTGTGAGGCCTGGGACAAGAGGCCTGGCACCTCCCCGAGCCCCAGATCCCTGACACCTGAAACAAAGAACATGCCACACAGAGCTGCCATGGACCTTAAAAATGCAAATGCATGAAAGGCTATTGCAGACTGGGTCCCCACGATTCTGAATGCAGGGGCTTTGTTGAGGTGCAGTGTGCAGGGCCAACTCCTTGGCGGGGGTGGGGGGCAGGCAAGAGAGAAGGGTGAGGCCCAGAGAAGCTGGGGCGTGATTCAGTCTCACCAACGGCTTCTGCTGACCCCGCAGGGAGATCTGGAGCTGATGTGACTCTTCAAAGTCACCCTGCCTGGCGGCAAGGAGGCCGGACTGGTGTACCCCTCTCGTCTACCCGCCCCTGGAAGGAGGTTTGACCTTGGACAAGGCAGTTCTCTCTAGCTGAGGGCAGGTGCCGGGAGCAGGGGCTCAGCTGGGGGCTGTCAACACTCCCGGTAGCCGGGGTGATAGCAAGGCAGCACACCATAGCACCCAGCCAGGAGGCACTTGACACATCAGTTGCCTTTTCCTCTGCTTGGAGCCTGCCATGAAGCCACTGAGGGCAGGCAGCGGGGAAAGGAAGCTGGCTTCCAGGCAAGTAGGAAGCCAGGCTAGGGGAAAAGGTGTGACGGATGGCAACAGGGCATTCTGCCGGGCCCCTGATGTTTCATGGGGCTGAGGTCTTAGGTGAGCCCGTTGCACGGTGGTGATGGTGGCAGGGGTCGGGATGCTATGTCCCCTGCATTACACAGCTGGCAGCTTCAGGGTGAGCGAGGCGGGAGGCACTGGTCCCGGGATGGGGGAGAGCGGGTCACGCCATCCAAGTGGCCCCCCGCTTCCCCTGTCACCCTGTAGGGCCATGCCTTACAGCCGGCGCTCGACCCTGGAAAAAATTGACTGCCTGTTTCTGCCTGACTGCTCGAGAGTTACAGGCTGCAGGGGAGGGAGGAGGAGGGGGACGAGGGCGGGCGGCTGCCTCCTCATCAGGATGGATTTTTCTGCTTCTCTGCTTGTAGGAAGAGCAGGAACAGGATACGGGAGGCTGCTCAAGGAGTAATCACTGTGCCGGCGAGGGCATGTCAGGGCCGGGCTCTGTGATGGAGGTGGGAGGGAGGGAGGGGATTTTAGGCGGAGAGGGCTCCGGGAAGGCCGAGGCCCTGTGGCCTGTCAGGGAAGGTGGAACGAGGGTCTGCTGTCTGCAGCATGTATGTCCACCCTCCACCCTTCTGTCTAGCCATCTTTCCGTCCTCTCTTCCCTCCTTCTATCCTTCCCTCCTTCCCTACTTATTTCTTTATTCCCCCTCCCTTCTATCCACCCATCCACCCACCCATGCACCCACCACTCCACCTTCCTCCCTCCCTCCTCCGGCCACCTCCCTTCCTTCTCATCCATCCATCCATCCATCTGTCCACGCACACTTAACTTAAGCCCTCCCAAACCCCGCCATCTCTCCATTCTTTCCTGGCACCCATTTGCTCAGCACACATTCCTTGGGGACCTGCCATATGTCGGGCCTAGGATGGGACATGGCTGGTGACCAGGTCAGAGATTCTTCCCTCGTGGATTTCACTGCCTGATGAGGGGAAGAGATGGATCTTCAAAAAGAGGCTGTCGTTCTTGGTGGGTCAGAGCTCTTATTTGGGGGAACGCCCAAGGGGTAGCGGCGATATTGAAGACAAGTCAGAGAGGGCTTCCTGGAGGAGGAAGGGTTTGAAGTCAGCCTCAGAAAGGGAATAAGATAAGGAAAGAATGGATGCATGAGGGGAGCAGAGAGTGTCTGTGGCTTGGTGCATATTCGTGTAGCAGAGGCTGGGGTGCAGGGCTGGAAGACACAGGGCATGGGAAATGGCTTTGCTGAGACTGGAGAGATGGGTTGGATTGGAATCACCAAAGATATTGAAGAATTTGGGCTTTACTCTGCATCAAGTGTGGGTTGTTCTTATATAAGCAAAGGAATCCCTCCCTACATGAACTCTTTCATGGAATTTCAAGCAGCAAAAAAATATACAAGTGGCACTGATCTGGCTGAAGCAGGAGAGGCTCCAGAACATTATCTACTTAAAACTCTGCCTCTTCCCCACCATGGAGCTGCAAGAAACATCGACACAGAATCTCGGGGTTCCATGGAATACAGTTTGTAAACCACAGGAAGATTGTGGGGATTGCCCTGTGGATGTTGAAGAGACCCACTTGGTACGGGTTCTACCTCTTGGGCAATTAAGACCTAAAGATTTAGGAAGACCAAAAAGGCTGATTTACTCCAAATGGGCATCAAGTTCCAGCCCATAGTGGGGAAACAATGTTTTCCAGAATGTTCTAATCCCCCAGGTTCATCCCCACCACCATCAGCCCCTACTTTTCAGCCACATTCAATTACGTGTGGTTTCAAGAATGTGTGTGATCCAGCCACGTTTACCCAGAGCTGCTCTCCTGCCAGCATCTTTGCCTGGCCAGCTCCCCATCTCCCCAGTCTTGTCTTGGAGGCCCCCTCCACAAGCAAGCCCCCTGCCAACCATGACTATCTTTGGGGGTTGAGGGCGGACCCCAGCCTGAACATAGTTGGTCCTCAGTAATGCTTGATGAATGCCCCCACCAAGAAAGTCGTGAAGAACAATGTGGGCACACAAGTTCATAAATATCCATGTGAGCAAGGTCATGTGGAAGTCGTGGTGAGCATAGCAGGCATGGGGAAGAAGGGACACCATCCCAGCAGACAGTGGGTACTCAGAAAGTGCCAACACGGAGCATACCATGTCCTCAAGTGATGCTAGAGGTGTGAACCTCAACAGGCTTGGGGGTCTGAGCCATTCGTAATTGGTTGACGAAAACATCCCTCCAACGTCAGGGCACACTACCACCTGGCCCATTTTTGCCTGTCACCTTGAAGAGGGTGGTGGTCTCTGAACGTGTACCCCATTCCAACTGTTTACACCATTTATTCATATGGTCCAATTTGCATGTGTGCTCTAGCTCAATACTTTTATGATACAATTACTATTCAGAGATGAATTTTTTAGGAGTTTCCTTTTAATGTCTCTAGGGCCCTGTGTTCTTGTGGAAACTCCTTATGGAAGATGGCTGATTCTCTTAGAGAAGGGATTTAAAGCCCCGTGGCCCTCCTAGGCATGACTTACATGGCACCTCCTCCAGGCAGCCTTCTCTGGTTTCAGTGCCTGGGGAGGAAGGTTCCCCTATGTGATGGGCAGTGATGTAGGTTGGTGGTTGTGGTCAGCATAACCAGGATTTGGATTCCCACTCCAGCACTTAATAGCTGTGCAACCTTGAGCAAGTAGCTAAACTTCTCCAGGCCTCTGGACCTTCATCCTGTGAACAGGGATCAACAGTCATGTGGCTGCCTATCTTGCCTTGGAGTCAGAATGAGGTCTTTCATGCTAAAGAACAGGCATAAGGTTAGCACTCAAAATATCTGCTGTGATTATTATACTACGCCAGTATGATGGAGCAGCTGGCATCCATCCACTCAGATAAATTAACCTTCTTGGCCTTTGTAATTTATTTGGTGGGAAGGGAGAGAAAGGTGCAGTGATCGCTTGCCCCCAGAGAAATTCAAAGCGCATCTCTGGGGTTTAATGACCATGAGCTCGGATACACAGTCAGATTTTCTTTTTCCTGATGGTCCCCAGTGTTGATCAGTAGGTCTGTCGCAATAGGATGGAGGAGCGGGAGGAGACAGGGAGAGAGATTATCCCTCGTAACTGTTACGGCATCTTGGATTTGGATGTGCCCTCTGCAGTTTCCTAGCGTTTCCTGGACCTTCGGTTGAGAGTATCTTTGTCCCCCTTTGCAGATGTACCACTTGAGATCCAGAGAGGGGACCCACAGCTCCTCTTAGTACGGGGAGGTCTGTGTGCCCATCTCTGCACCTGTCACTGAACACTTCCTGTTCACCTGGAGTGTACCAGCCCAAAAGTCCCATCTTCAGGGGAGCTTTCTCTGAAGGGCACAAGGCAGAGTGGATTTCCTTTTCCAAATACTCACCAAACCACCAAACTTGTAAAGCCTTTTTCTTTTTCCCCTGTGCTTTATTCTGTATCTATCTATCTACCTATCTATCTATCCGTCCTCTCCTCTTACGCTTTGTCTGTCAATCTATTCACCTATCTTTTAAGTTTGCTTCACATTTTATTGGAAAAAAAAAAAAAAGCTGTACATTCAAGAAACAAAATGCTCAAACAGCGCTAGTAACCCTCTCCCCTCCTTGTACCCTAGTGCCCTAGCTTTCCCTGAGGCATCAGTTGTCCCCAACTCCCTGTGGACCCTCCCAGAGGCCCTACTGCTAGTACAAGTACATAAAAGCTTAGCCAAGGTCCCTGCACTTTCCAGTGCACACATAACGCAGGCACTATCCATGCCTGTTTTTGTTTGTTTGTTTGTTTGTTTTGTTTTGTTTTGTTTCTACTCAGAGGGTTGTTCTATGTCACCATCCAGAGATCTGCTTCATTTAAGGGGCACATGGTGTCCCATTCTATAATGAGCCAAACTGATTTAATTAATCTATTGATGGACCCTGTGGTTTTCCCCTATTCTTTGTCTATTACTACCTTTTGGATGTCTGTCTCCCTGATTTGAGTGTGCATTGTGTGAGGATAGAGGGGTCTGAGTCTGTTTTGTCTATTTTTGTATCTCAGATTATGGAGTGGGGAATGTGAGGCACAGTAGGTTCTTAATAAATAGTACTTGGATGGATGGATGGATGAATGGACAGAAGGATGGTCAATGGATGGCTGGTGGATGGATGGGGGGGTGGGTGGGTGGATGGACGGATATTGAGTGGGTGGATGGATAGATGGATGGTAGGAAGGAAGGAAGGAGGGAAGGAAGAGTAGATGGAAGGACGTATGGGTAGAGGAGACGGAAGATACAAGGTTACAGAAATTGCACTAGGTCTCTGGTTTTCCTACCCCTGTCCTCTGGCCTGAGAAATCCATCCCGTTGACTGTCTCCTACTGAGAGAGAACCCAGTGGGGAGTCCCTGTGTTTAGACAGAGCCTACAGTAGAGATGAGCACATGCTGTCCTGCTCTGTGAGGCTCTGTGAGCCTGTGAGCAAATAGCAGACTCCCCACCAAAACTCTCCCTTAGACATTCACAAACAGCAGTGACTTCCCAAAGCCTGCCAGTGCTGGGTGGAGTCGCACCACGTTATGGAAACTTCTATTTCTGCTTTATAAAAACAAAGTAGGAAAGGAAAGCTGGCTCTGCCAGAGACCCATGCTGGCCCTGTGAGTCATCTTTATCCAGGCAAGATGAGGAAACTCTCCTGAGATTGGGCCTCTCACTGAGCCATGGGCCAACACAATCACGCCCCTCCCTCTAGCATCCCACTGCCCTGCGCTCAAGGAGATCACAAACTCAGATGCCCCCAGGGGCCAGGCCAGAAACAAAGAATAAAAAGCAAAATGAAAGCACTTTCTCTTCTACACCAGGAACCTGGATTTTTGTGTGAAATCTTCTGATTTTTGGAATCTGGAGACCAATCCAGTTATTTTTTTAAATGCTATGTAGGCTATGCTAATCTGTGGGAGATCGGCTTGGGCTGGGGAAGGACTGGGTGCTCTTGTATAAGAGTTAGCAACACTCTGGGGAGGATTTGAATTCTTTCACTCCTTGTGGACAGGTGTCCTCTCTGTGTAGCTCTGTAACCCCAAGACCTCATATAGTGGGACCCTGCAGCCGTTGCATACCTTCTCTGCTTGTAATTGAAGCATTGGTTGTACAACTATGTCTCGATCCCTCATGTCTATGCAACTCTACATGATTTCTGCACATCTCCTTCCTCTTCCTTTTGTCCAGTTGGATCCTCGTGGCCCTAGCTCAGGTTTTAGTCTCAGATTGCATGGGCTGCAATCCTGACCCTGCTACTTATGAGCTGGGTGACTGTGGACAAGTGAACAAGTGATTTTGCTTTCTTTTTTTTTTTTTTTTTTTTTTATCCAAGCCTCAGTTTGCTCACTTGTGAAATGCGGGTCGTTGTAATCTCTCTTTCTTTCTCTCTCTCTGTCTATCAAAATTAAATGAGCTAATATATGGAAAGCATGTAGAACAGGGTCTGGCTCCTTGTTAAGCCCTTGAACCATGTGGTTATTAATCACCTATTTGCCATAAGCTGGTTAAACACTCACTTGGTGTTAAGCTTTATGCTCAGTGCCATGGTTTCAGTTATAAGCAAAGTGGGATCCACCTGGAGGAAGCCTATCCCGTTAAATTTTCAGGGAAGCCCCATTTTCCAGACGAGGCAAGCTGGGGAGGTGAAGTGAATGCTTGAATTCCCAAAGCTGGTCAGTGGCTGATATGGGCTTCCAATCTGGTATGTCTGTCCTTCCTTCCAGACCTGATGCTTCTCCTGGGGCGAAGGAGAGGGAAAGCCCCCCAGTAGAAGGATGGGCTGGCTTGAATCCATGATCCCAAATCCACATGCTCAGTGTACTCCTGGCCCTTGTTACTGGGCACCAGGCAGACATTTCCAGAAGCCTCTAACTTGTTTTCTCTTCTGGGCCTGGGCATTGTACATCATCTATGTGTGTCTCCATTTGCCCACTGAGGATGACCACAGATCCATAGAGTCCACCACTGAGGGTCATTTACCTTTCATTCTGGTGAGCTGACCTTTGGCAGGTGCTGTATCACCATTCTGCCATGAGTTTTGACCTCTGGACAACTCAGGGGACAAGCTTTAGTGAGCATATACTATCTGCCAAACCTTGTTCTAAGAGCTTCAAATGAAAAGATTCATCCAATCTGCATAGCCACCCCAGCAAAATAGAAACAAACTATGCTTACTCCCATTTTACAGATGAGAACACCAAGCAGAAGTCACTTGCTCAAGGTCACCATGTGAGTCAGTGTTAGACATCAAAATATGAGATCTCAGAGGCCTCAGGAGTAGACAGCGATCTTCCTGCCTCTATGCCTGGCACACAGGGGCACTAACCACCAGCTCTGTCTACTCACCCAGCCATCCTCTTGTGAATGACCTTGGGTCAATCAATTCACCTCTAGAGACCCACTTCTAAAAAGGGCGGACCAACCTGCCAGCACTTACCTCTCACAGGGATGAGGTCCAGAGCACTTGACTATCCATAGATGTGCTAGGCAAGCAAGAGTGTTGATAACCCTATTTCCGGTCCCCATCAGGCTCAGCTCTAGCCTGGGTCAGCCTCGAGGTATGGCCACCCAGCCACTTATCTTTGCTAGGGGCAGAGGCTGCCGTTCCTTTAGAAGACCTGCACCATGGTCATTAATTCAGGAAAGGTAAGGACGTCTGTCTTTGCTGGTCTGCCACTGTGTGACCTGGGGCAAGTCCCTTCTCTTCTCTCTTCCTAAAAGACTCTCCAGGGGCTTAAGCTCCATGACCTCTAGGAACCTTTCAGGTTCAAGCAGTTGATGGAAAATTGCAAAGACCCTGGAGCACCTCCCACATCCTGTCCATCTTTGCTCCCCTGCCCAGAAAAGCCAGTGGCAAAAATGCCGTCTCTCCTAATTTGTATCCGTCCATCCCTGGCACAAAGAAACCTCAGGACCAGGATCTGTTTCCACAATTTATGATATGATTGCTATCATTATGGCTCTTAGTATTAACTGCATTAACTGAACTCACTGAGAAGTATGGGCTGACCCCTTTATATGCACTGTCTTATTCCATCCTCGAAATGACCTCGGAACTGTGATGCCTTTCATGAACAGACCAGGAGGGGAGTGAAGCTCAGAGGGGTTGATGAAGGAGCTCAAGGTCGTTCTCAGTGCCAGGTCGAGGAGAAACCACAGACTGAACCTGGGAACTCCCAGTCTAGCTCTCGGCTGTGAGATGGCGGCAGGCCCTGCCGGTCAGAAAACAGACCTTCTTCCCCCCTGCCTGCAAACCTCCCTCACCTTGGCCACCAGGCTTGGAAATGTTCTGAATGCAGCCGGCCAAGCAAAGAGAAAGAAGAAAACGGGGAGAAAAGAGAAATGAAGAACTCTTTGTTCCTTGAACCATTCTCCATAAACACAGTCTCCGCCAGGTACATGACTTCACCACAGAGGTGACCCCCCGACCCCCCTGGCGGCGCCCAGCAACCCCCACCCCCGCAGGCGGGTGGTCACATGATGCCCAGACGGTCCTGGTTGCCATTCAGGCATGTCCGTGTGAAGCAGCTGCTGCCGCTCGCTCCCACAAGGGGGGCAGGCGGGAGCGGGAGTCGGCCTTGGACATGGCCCCGCAGCCCGCGTCAGAGGAGCCCTGTCAGTGCCTGTGCCCTTGCGAGGATACTGAGCACAGAGCCTGCTTCTCTGCCTCTGCCTGGGAAGCTCCGGGAGGACCAAAGAGCCACTGCAGGGTAACATAGCCACAGGGCACTTGTTTAGTGGGGCTTAGCCTGACCTACCTGCTTCATTCATTCACTCACTATTTCATCCATTCTTTCATGCACCATCCATCCATCCATCCATCCATCCACTAGATATGCACTGAGCAAATATAATGTGTCCATGGGGCCACAGCAGTGAGCAAAATAGATGGTACTTTGTGGAACCTCTGGTCTAGCAAGGTAGATAGCCATTAAACAATTAAATACTCAATTATTCAGTTGCAATTGTTCTAAGTTTCAGAAAGAAGGAGTCAAGCATATGATCACATAGAAGAGGGGCCCAGGCTTATCAGACAGCCAGTTATGAAAAAATAACTTATTCTCTCTCTCTCTTTCTCTTTCCTTGTTCCAAGAACTTAGAATCTTGCAGGCTTCAAAGTGTGAGGGCGTTGGAAGAAACACCAGAGATGATCCTGATCTTTGTGGCAAAGTCAGTGGAGTTGTATGGTCAGGGGCTCAGATCTTTGAGGTGGATTTCTGGGTATCGACTGTGGATCCTTGCACGAGTTCCTAGAGCAGTTTTCCTCAGAGGAATGGGGATATGCAGGGTTCTGGGGCTGGAAAGTGGGGGCAGATTAAATGAGATGTTATATGTAAACTGCTTAGCATGTGTCTTCCCCAGAACACAATGCAAGCTGGGGCACCCTTTGTGATGGTTTATCTGTGTTGAGCGCCAGAGCAGGGGAACCCCATGTCCCCAGGACCACCGCCCCAAGTCTCCCAAGCACGGATAAACCTTGGATACCCAGTGGAGGAGCTACCCTGTTCAACAGCCTGTCCTAAATACCCCAGAACCTGAACCCAAGATCGAGTCTGAAGACCCACATGCCCCGGTGGGTGCACAACCTTCTTCCAGGGCTCCATGGCTGCTGGGAGGGGAGAGAGAAGAAAGCATCCAACACAAAGCGTCGCCATGGCAGGAGCAGTAACTTCTCCTAATTATTTCGCAGCTCCTGGATTCATTAGCGACCCTGGTATTAATTCAGATTGCTGCATTTATCCCCATCTGTCCCATATTCTTCGTCGAGACACTGATGATGCAAACGTGGTGGATTTAGCTACGAAGGATCACTGCAGAGTGAAAGTTGCTGCTCTGAAGGGGGAAGGGTCCTGGCCATTGTCAGTTTAGAACGAGAAAGGAAAGCTCCCTACCAAATCCAGACACGCCACCTCGGGAGACCCCAAGCCCCCAAACCAGGCAGCCCACGGGCCCATGGGCAGATAACCTTCCACCCTGGCCTCAGCATCAGAGAAATTCCTTTTAAATGACTCTGCAGACTTCCCCACCCACCGAGTTCCCCTCTTTGGCTAACAGATGGGCTCAGCTAACCATTCCCAGCTTTCCGATAAAGCAGTGTCAGGCAGTGAGGCCCCCTCAGAAAGGCATGCTTGGATAATAAATTCCAAGGCACCCCCCGCCATCTGCAGGCTGCCAATCACAGGGGCGCCGGGCACACCAGGGCTCCCTGCCTGCTGCTGCGAAGGAGCTGGGGTGGGACCCCGCGGGTGGAAGCACAGCCCGCTCCTGCCCACGCTCGCCTGCCCCTGCTGCCCTGTCCTGCTCAGCCTGTGACCTGTCCCAGCTGAATGGGCCAGGGCCATTTCTGCCATGGCCCTCCATCTCTTCATGCAAGAACCAGCACACAGCCAGCACTGTGATTCAATGCAACAATTGTGAGCCTCCAAGGCAGACTGTCAGTCTGCTGCCATGTTTTGGCTCAGCAATGTTCCATGGCATCATCTCAGGCCAGTGAGCACCCCTGAGGAACCTCGATGTCCCCGTCTATAAAATGGGAGTTAAAGACATTCTCCCTTTCATAGATTCCATGTAAGGATGTAAGCAAATACATAGCACGATGCCTGGTCTGTGGGTCTAAGCAGTGGCTGCCACCAACGCCATCACTATCATTGCTTTTATTAGCATATGTCATATTTAGAAAGCCATTTAGTCTGAAAAATGGACTTTAGGGCTCCTGCTTCATATGACTCTTGCATCAGAGATGTGATAATAGGTATGTACATGTCTTCACCTAGCACATAGGAGGCATTCAGGATATGTTAGTTATCTCTGTGAATCTCCAATTCATTCATTCATTCATTCATTCATTCATTCATTCATATTTATAAGGGACATTTATTAAACACTATGCCAGCCTCCACTAGGCTTGGAGAAACAAAGAACAAGGTACACTGTTTCTATCTTCAAGTCACTCACAGTCTAGGGGGTGAAGGGAGTCATCCCAGCAAAGACACAGTATCTGAAAGTCCCAGAAGTTTGCCATCTGCTTGAGAAGAGGCTGGCTTCCCAGATGAGCCCTACTCATAACACCAGAGGCTATCTGTACCATATAGCTTGAAGTCTTTCTGATCGCTGAGACTTGCTGAGGCTATAGATCTAAAAGGTGCAGTATATGTGCTGTTATCTCCCATCTTGGACCAGGACAGACATCACTAATCAATAGCCACTCTCTTTTGTCTTGAATCTGAGACAGGACTCAGACCCAAGAAAGAGTTCTTACCCCTGGTAGTCATAGACGGTGGATTGGAACCAGTGCCCCAATTATGCAAACATCATCCCAGACTTGGGTTATGAATCAGCTGTGTTCAGCCATGTGGACTACATCTGACCCTCCACTTGCTTTTGTAAATAAAGTATTATTAGAATGCAGCCAGGCTCATTCATTCACATATTACCTATGTCTGTTTTTCCCACTATAAGAGCAGAGCTGAGCACGGGGTGACAGAGATCAAATGGCCTCAAAAGTCAAAGTATTTACCCTCTGGCCCTTTACAGAAAAGGTTGCTTTTACTGCAGGGGGTTAATATAAGGACGCACAGAGAACTGGGAAGCACCATTGTGACCTGAGACGATTAGCAGTTCACCATGTTCTGTCCATTCTTTTTTTTTTTTTTTTTTTTTTAAGATTTTATTTATTTATTTATTTGAGAGAGAGACAGTGAGAGAGAGCATGAGCGAGGAGAAGGTCAGAGAGCGAAGCAGACTCCCCATGGAGCTGGGAGCCCGATGCGGGACTCGATCTCGGGACTCCGGGATCATGACCTGAGCCGAAGGCAGTCGTCCAACCAACTGAGCCACCCAGGCGTCCCTGTTCTGTCCATTCTTACACTCGTGCCTGCTTGCTGTGAATGCTTGTGACCGTCTGCTTGTGGGTGTTGTTCTGGCCTTGGAAGCCGATTCAGCTGATCAGAAGGTAGGGTGGAGGAACCAGTTTTACCCCTGGAAGCAGCTCTGAATGGAGACAGGCCTGGAGTGGGGAACTATCTCAGGGCCTTAAACCCTGAGGCTGATAATGCCAAGGCAGACCACACAGTCTCCCAGCAGAGCTGAGCTCCAGTTACTTCCTATGGATCATGAAATCCATATACCTTTCATCTCCCCACTCCCTTTTCTAGGAATCCTGACCTCCGAGTCTGTCTCTAGGAGAACCAGACCAACGCACTGTCATTTCCTTCTTGGCCCTGGATCTTCTAGAACATCCTGGATGCTTTAAGGGGAAGGAATCAGTGACTGGTCCCATGGGGATGTCACAGCAGCTCTGGCAACCACTTCTCACTGTACATCTGATACACGTATTTCCTAAGAGAGGGCGGCTCTGATCAGGCCATGTTGTCACCATCCAGTGTGACAGAATTTTATGCCAAACCATCTGAGAAGGGCTTTCCTGTGGCTGTGTCACCCCTTGCTCGGGCTTTCCAGTGGCTGTGTCTGCACACAGTTCTGATAGCTAAACTCTTCACCTTGTCCCCCAAAGCAGATTTCCACTCTGAAATATCTCTTTCCCTGTCCGGGGCAGACATCGTCAATCAATCCCAACTCAACTTCCCCTTTGCATCTTTTGCAGGAAAGCACTCCCAGGCAGACACTCTCGATGGATGGGAACTGGCACACGAGATTAAACACATTCCATGGGGAAAGCTGAGTGGAAGGAAGTACGATGGTGAGTACGGCATAAACTAGCTCTTCAAAAGAGAAACAAAGCATGCCAGTGCACATGAGAAATGTGGGAAAGTGACATCTCGTAGATGTGTGTGTGTGTGTGTGTGTGTGTGTGTGTGTGTTGTGTGTATGTGGTTAGCCTTGCAATTTTCTTTTCATCTTTTGTATTGCCACTATGCTGAGTACTTTCTCATTTGACGCTTGTGTTTATTGAACACATATTATATCCCGGGCCTCTGTGAGGGGTGCATTGACAATCCAGACAAGTGTGTAATTGCCTAATTTAAAAGTAATTATGGTCCCACATGATAAGGCGGGGATGGGGCCCCTGGGGACATTGTTGGACTAGGTCTCAGCATCCCCGTGCTTCTTTCTAACGCCCACAGCAAACAGAATGCTGTAGTTACTTGCAAGATTGTGTGCTAAACTTTCCACTCAGATGTTCTCGCTTCCTGCCACACCCCCACCCTCTCCTCTCTCTCTTAGACCAGAAATTCCGTGAGGGGAGGCACGGCGTCTTTTTTGTTTCCTGTCACATCCCCAGTACCTGAAACAGTGCCTGGCAAAAATGGCTCGTGTTCCATCAACATTTCATACTGAAGCAGGTCCACTCCAGCTTTGTTGAAAAGTGGGAGGGTGAGTCTGGGGGGCAGGCTTGTAAAACGCACAAAGACATTTCCGCTTTGTTTTGAAGATAGTGAGAAGCCTGCTCAAGGTTTTCAATGTAATAAAGCCCAGGAAAACCAAAACAGTTTATTCTTTGTAAATGGACCCCAAAATGAACCTCTCTGGGGTGCCGGGGTGGCTCAGTCAGTTAAGCATCTGACTGTTGACTCCAGCTCAAGTCATGATCTCAGGGTCATGAGATTGAGCCGTTTATCAGGCTCTGTGCTCCGTGGAGCGTCTACTTGAGATTCTCTCTCTCCCTCTGCCCCTCCTCCACTCAGGTGCATGTGCGTGTGCGTGCGCGCTCTCTCTCTCTCAAATAAATAAATAAATAAATAAATCTTTTTAAAAAATAAACCCTCTCCTGCCCCCCACTCACCGCTAGTATGCAGCTCTGTTCTGAGCAGGCTTTGGCTGTCAGTTCCCACGCAGGCTGTGGTTGCTGAGAGTTTTTAGTGGAGGACACGGGACGGGCCACACAGACCCTGGTTGCTGGTAGAGAGGGTCGTGCTCCTGCAGGGTCCATATGTAATGCGCCATTTGTCCTCAGTGCTGTAGGGTCACCTTGATTGCTCCTCTTCAAGCAGGGAAGAATCTCCAAGGCACGGGTAGGGCCAAAGCGAAAGATGCCACTTGCAGCCCACGATGCTCAGGGTGCTGACACCCCTGGAGCCTTTATAGGGTGGGGTTGCCAGTGATGACTCCTGCAGGGCAGTCATGAGGGGTAGGGCGTCTGGTGCACACGGGGCTCTGGTCATTAAAGGTTGCACTGAAGGTGATATTAATGCTGATGGTGTTGGTGCCAGCAGACGTCCGGTTTTACAAGGAGGGAGGAGGGAAACTGAGGCCCAGACTGAGATGCGATTGGCTCGAGGTCACACAGGGAATCCCTATAGCATGGCTGGCACACCAGGGGCGTTTGCAAAAGCTGCTTCATCTGGTCTTTCCTCTGGGATTGCGTTTCCCAAACTGTATGCCGAGGCACCCTGCAGTGCTTCAGGAGAATTGCAGGAACCCTCAGGAGTAGCCTCAAGGATTTTTCATCATCCAGCAAACTGTCAGGGTACTTGACATCTCTCATACGACCCATGAACTACTGGCGTGAGGTCATTCACCACTCCATCAGGAGAGCACACCACATTCCTTTTGATGATGTCATGTCCTATCTCAGTGACCCCGGGTTTTTGGTGGTTGTGGTGATAAAAAGCAAGGTCGGAGCCCAAGTCAGTGTGGAACAGGAAATGAGGGTGGCAGATCCAATCCAATGCTGGGGTTTCAGAAGTTGTGCAGAACCCAACAGGCAAACACGTCTCAGTAATAAGTAACTGTCTATTTAAGACTAAAATAAAAATATTATTCTATCAACTTATGTTCTTTCAAATCGGTACTGAGTTGTTAGGACATAAATGTCTTTTAAGTTTGCACCTAGTAAATAGAACCATGAAGGCTTTCTTTTGATGAAACAATTCTGGAACACCAAGGGTACTGTGAACCCAGAAGGTTTGAGAACCTCCACTCTATGATCTAAAGGCTCCTGTTTGGAGAGAAGGAGGTAGGCAGCTCTCAGCCTGGAGGCAGGACAGAGACAGAAGGAAGAGGTTAATGCCTTGCAAACAAGACAGAACAGGCACAGGAAACCCGATCTCTCAGCTGCCAACAAGTCATTGTTTATTTAGAACCAGCAGTGTGAGTACATTGGAATCTGTGTCCTCCCAGTTCTCCAGCAAGACGGGCCACTCATTCATTCCGCAAACGCACACTCACTGTTTACTCTGTGTCAGACACTGTGCTGATACAGTGATAAATGAGGCACAGCCTCTGTCTTCAAAGGTAGGAGAAGGAAGAGAAGAGGGAGGATGGGAAGTAGGAAGGAAGATGGCACTATCCTTTTTTTTTTTTTTTTTTTTACAAATAAAGCTGTGAGAAACACAGCCTCAGAGAGGTTAAGTAAATGAGCCAGAGCCACACAGCATGAAAGAAGTTAGATCATGGCTCATGGTCATGGTCAAGACAATAACCCATAACACTGTGGTCTAATTTGGGAGATCTGACATGGCAGGACAAATAGTATTTAGAGACAGGATTTGACATCACTTACGAAGGGTATGATGGCATGGTACCAGCATAAGGATAGACATGTAGATCGAAGGAATAGAATGGAGTCTCCAAAAATAAACATCTATGGCCCATTGATTTCTGAGAAAGATGTCAAGACGATTAAATGAGGAAAATAGTATTTTCAACAAATAGTGCTAGGGACACATAGATATCCACATGCAAAAGGAAAAAAAAACTAACCTCTGTGGATCATGGGTCTACTTGTAAGACTTAACTTAGTTTCTTAGAACTGACACACAAGAGAAAGAGACAAGGAAAGAAATAGACAATTAAACTTCATCAAAACTAGACACTTTCATGCCTGCAAATGCCACCATCAAGAAAGTAGAAACATGAGGATGGATGGTAACCAGACTTACTGTGGGGATCATTTCACAAAGTGTGCAGACATTGAATCATTATGTTATACCCCTGAAACTAATAGAAAATCACCTGTCAGTTATATTCTGAGAAACCCAAGGAAATGCAGCAGAATAAACAAAGGGAAATGCTAACCCCCAGAATGGGAGAAAATTGCAAATTGTATGTCTAATAAAGAACTTGTATCTAGAAGATATGAAAGTTCTTAAAACTCAATCATCAAAAGACAACGCAATGAACAAGAGAGCAAAGCGCTTGCCTGGGCATTTTCTCAAAGAAAGTATACAAATGACCAGTAAGAACGTGAAAATGTTAGTCATTAGGAAAATCCAAGTCACAACCACCAGGATGGCTTGAATCAAAAAGACAGGTATTGATGATGACGTGGAGAAGAGGGAGTGCTTATACAGGGCTGGTGGGAATATGACATGGCACCCCACTTATAGAGCAGTCTGGCTGTTTCTCAAAAGGTCAGCCACACAGTTGTCATATGGTTCTGCCACTCTACCCCCAGGTATATACCCCACAGAAATGAAAATTAGGTCTAGCCAACACGTTGGACATTAAACAATCACTTTGCACGAGAGCCAAAACATGGAAATGATTCAGATGTCCAGCTGCTGAGGAACAGATAACCACTAGGTTCCAGATCTCATGTATTTTTGTTGTGGAATATCATTCAACCCTAAAAAGGAATGGGGTATGGACACATGCCAGAACATGCAGGAACCTTGACAACACGATGCTAAGGGAAAGAAGACAGTCACAAGAGGCCACATATCATGTGATTTCATCTAGAGTAAATGTCCAGAATATAGTTGATGTAGACATATGTTAACCCTCTTCTTCACTCAGCTCCACACCTTCTACAAGAGGTCCCTAGTAAGATTAGTTTCCAGGGGCCTATGGTGGGAACCCCATGGTGATGTCTTTTCCCTGGGGACCCACTTGCCCACTCCTGGACAGGTGCCTCCTCCATGCCAGGCACAAAGTACTAGGGCTAGGTAGGTGAGCAAGTTGGTGAGCTTTGGTTCTGTAGGGCGTCCCGGCTCATGGGGGAGACATTATCATGCATGAGAGTATCTAGACTATAGACATGCCCATTCCTGATGTCTGTTGCCTCTGAACCAGCATCTCCTTGCTTCCCCACGTCCCCTTCTTCAGACCAGTTTGCCCAAACCTGACTCATGCCATTGAAATCCAAGATTTCAAGCGGCAGCCTTACCTCTAGATTCTGATAACTTGACCAGGTCAATGGTACGAGTTACCACGGGTAGCAGAAGCTGGTGCAGAAGCCAAGGCAATGCCCAGAACCCAATTGGGTAGAAGTAGAGAGAGGAGCCATTCTCGCTTCCCTCCATCCTAAAACAAACAGCCCCTTCTGCTCCCCGTGCCCCAACTCCAGGCTAAAGCAATTAAGTCATTTGCTGCCGGGACCCAGAGGTGGCAGCATATAATCACAAACATAAACAATTTTATATGGTAATTATGAATTCTGCCTATTTTTTTTTAAATCAGCACAACCCAGACCAAAGATTATTTTCTGCTTGATCTAATTCTAATTTTGATCCAAACTCCCTTACCTCCATCCAACTTCAGAATGGATTAACATGGGTTTACTGGTGATAATTTGGGATAGGATAGACCAGAAGCTTATATTTTTGGGTCTTGGGTGACACGGGTTTGAACAAAGTTGATTTGGCACTGATGCTCCATCCCATGTTAGGTTAAACCTCCAAATGGTAACTGCGGGCTGTGTTGTGGCCTGTCTCAGCCCAGAACACTGTTAGGGCTTGTCTGGATTTCAGCAGTCCCTTGCCCACTGGCCTCCGGCACTCCAGTCCCATCCCTTTGACCGGAGCCAGTGGTTCTTTGCAAGAAAGTGACTCTTCCTACTTAACTGCTTCTCGAGGGCTGTTCACTGTCTTGTTTAAATGCACCACGATCATCCCAACCACACACCTGGGAGTCTGTGCATATTCTTATCAACTTCCCACAGGTACCCACAAATAGCCACGCTTCTCCACCTCCCTCACTATCACCCATTTCCAGGTCATCTTCTGTTACCCAGATGGCGGATGATGCTTCCTCCCTGGTCACCCAGTTTCCCCTCTTGGCCACCCCCCCCACAACCCCATAAGTCACTCTTTCTCTAGAAAGTCACTCTTTCTCTAAAAGATCAGCCAGATCTTTTAACACGTAGGTCAAATCATGCAATGATTTTCCATTGCACTTAGGAAAAACAAACAGTTTCCTTGCTGTGATCCTGTATGGCTCATCTCCACCTGTCATGATAAAATAACATCACCTTTGTATGTTGTACCCCAGTCATGCTGGCCTTCATCCTCTTTCTCAAGCTGGATAGACTCATTCATACCACAGGGCCTTTGCTCGTGTCCCTGACTCCAGCCCTGTTCGCATATGTCTTGGCAGAAGCAACTTCTACTTCTCCTTTATGTCTTAGCCCAAAGGCTAGTCCCAGTGAGATCTCCTCTGACCATATTTGCCCAAGTAAAGTCTTTCCCCACCCATGCTCGGCCATTTCATCATTCTGTTCTATGTTCTTCGGAGTCCCTTTCTAAAATTATTGTGTGCAAGTATGTATTTACTCATTTGTTCTCTGTCTCCTGCTAGAACATACACCCCACAAGGACAGGGACTTTGGTTTGCTCAGAGCTCTAGATCCAGGGCCTCATAGAAGACTTGGCACATAGTAGGTGCTCAGTAAGCAATTTCCAAGGGAGTGAATGAAGAGTGCCTTTCATGATGCCTTGAAAAGCCTTTCATGGGAGCCTGCCAGACTTCTTTTCTCCCGCGACTATGATTATATATTTATGAGGTAATCAGCAATGGAAAAGTTCCCTGTAATAGTAACTGGAGCTTAACATACAAATAAACCGAACCACCATTAAGGACGTTTTGTGGCCACTGGGGTGGATCAAGTGAGCTAATCGCCCAACTCCCAGCAATTAAGTCAATTAACCATTTAGACATATGCTGAGCCATTTCCCGCTCCAGTTTCCCGGGGGGCATCTGTGAAATTTGTGCAACTTATTTATAGTGTAAGATTCTGGTCTCGTTACTAACTGGTGCAACTGGGGAAAGCAAGAGGGATAGCTAGTTCAGTAAGAAAAAAGTCAGAACTGTGGCAAAGATGGGATAATCTGCATGTTTCCCTCCCTCCATAGACATCTTTCACTCCCTCCTTTCTGGCGTGCAGGAAGGATGAGAGACGCTACTGTTTCTTGCCTCTACTTATCCATCTAGTAAGTTTGAGCTGTCGGAACCCCTGTGTGAGTCACTGAAAGAAAGGAGAGAGGAGAAAAGCTGAGGGCTTAGACTCAGTCCCAGGTTCAAATCTTGACTTCCACTCGGTAGCTTAGCCTCAACGTCCTCATCTGGGTGAAGAATCAAGGAGAGGCAAGTTTGTCAGGTTTGTAAGGCTGTCTCCAGCACAGGGCATAGGGAAAGCAATATATCAGTGGTGATGATCACTATCTTTGCACTAGAAGGTAAAGAGAAGGAGGTAGAAAAAGCTTAGATAGTGGTGTTTGACACACCTGGTTGGAACGCCAAGTCGTCCTAGCACTCCTTTGCTTTATGCAACTAATTTCATCTCTTGGAGCCTCCATGTAACTCATCTGAGAAAGGGGCTCACAGTGCCAGGAGGGGTTTTAAGATCAAGTGGCCTGACCCTTGAAAGGCTCTGGCCTGGGGTCCTTCTAGCCCCGTGAGATTCTTCCCTACCTTTGCACAAAAAAGAATGGAAGGGGTCTATCCCAGATTCCAAAATGAGCGTTCCAGAAATGGAGCCCTGGTCTCTGATTCTTTTTTCAGAGCCACTTCTGCCTCGCCTTGTTTGGGCACTTTACAACCATATAAAACAAAGAAGTCCTTTCAAGGAGAGATATGTTCTTGGAGATAATTAGCATGTATCGATTGGATGCTTTCTTTTCCCCCCAAGCACTACACAAAGCCTTTCACAGATGTTATGTAATTTAAAGCGTCTGCAGAAAGGAAGTGTTAGTTTATGGACAAAGGAAGGGCTCAGAGAGGGCAGGAAACTCACTCCACGTAACACAGCCAGGAAGTGATACAGTCGGGATTTGAACCAGGTTCTGGCTGAGTCTGATGCTCTTCTCCACTGTGTTCCCCTGCCTGTGGCATGCCTACTGTGATTTTTTCCACATGGTACTCTGGTTTGCAAAGAAACAAAAGCATCCCTATTTCAAGATTAATCAATGGCTTTTGGAGATGGGCCCTTACCACCCTCCCCCCAGCCCCCAGCCCCAGCTGTCACCCTCCTCCCCTCCTTCTCTTACTTCCACCCTGCAGGCTCCCAGAAGGCAGCAGGTCCTTGGCTGAGGATGGAGAACAGCCAGATGGATGGGGCTCCTGAGATAGAAACTGAACCTCAACATCAGAGATGGTCCCTACACACTACATCCAGGGAGCCACGTTGGACCTGCCAACATCCCGGGCCTTCAGGCTCAGCACAGCGACATCCCTGCATGGGATTTTGGAAGGCACCGAAAACAGACATCTCCCCACCTAAAACGTATCTCTGATCTTCTGAGGCCAGGGCAGCAGGGTTGCCTGAGACTGTTTCTTCCTGGCAACCGTCAGCACCAGCCGGTGCTAGAAAGTGAAAGGAATAAATCCCCAGCTGAGAGCGTTGCTCAGGTTCCAGCAAGGGCTGAGGCACTGGTTGCTGACTACTGGCTCGCACTGACAGCGGGGCGAGATGGAGGGGAGTTCTTTCCACCTCCTCCTTATGGACCGCGCTTTGCAGTTTGTTATCTTCTTATTGGGATTTTTTATAATTTATTCAGCATGGCCATAAAACAATTACATATATATTTTTTTCCCTCACATGTGTATACATCAATATATCTACTGCTTTACCTATTTTTAATACAGATTCTCACGGACTCCAGCTTATAAGTCAAGAGACATGAAAAGAATTAGCTGTGCACTAACAGAAAGAAAGACAAGATAGTAGGTCAGTGATTATTAAACTTCAGCATATGCAAGAATTATCTGAGAACTTTATTTAAAATGTAGATTTCTGTTTCTAATACCAGAGAATTCAATGCAATAGGACTAGGTTGAGGCTCGGGAATCTAGATGTTGGAAATACCGCTGAACTCTATATTTTATACTGGTTAATTTTATGCTATGTAAACTTCATTTCAATTTTTTGAAAAAAAAAAAAAAAGTGCCCAGTGAATCACGTGCCATAGATTAGAATATTAGGCAAGGCTTCCTACAGAATGTGTTATCTGAATCTTCACTAGAGATTTCCAAGTGGGCAGGGCAGGGAAGGGCATTCCAGGCAACGGGCACAGCGTGGGAGACTTTGAAACAAGAGACAATAGGGGACTGTGGAGAATCAGAACAATTAAGGAGAGGGAGAGGATAAGGGCCAGGACACAGGGGACCTCACTGGTTAGGCCGACGGTCTCCCTGGTATCCCCAGGAGTCCTTGGAGTATGTTTGATGAGGATGTACTTAGAAACAGTCACCTGCTGACCTACGGGGGCTGGGTTGAGTGGGAAGACTTATAGGGCATAGAAACTAAATCTTGTGAAACAAAAAGTTACAAGTTAAATAATGCAAAAATCCAGGAGTCAAAAGAAAACACTCCCCTTAGCCACTCTCTTTTTTGAGGTCTTTGTAATACACATATTTAAATTCGTTGCCTAAGATAGACCATGATATATGGGCTGTCTAGAAATTGCTTTTTTCCCTTAACAATTTAACATGGTCATATTCCCATAGTCTGGGCATATCAAACTGTGTCATTCTTTTTAATGGCTGCGTAATATTCTATTACATAGATCTGTTTTGTTGAAACTGTAGATATGCATGGTTTTCACAATTTTACTTATCAAAATAACTATGTTGGTTTATTTAACCATTCCCTTTTTATGGATAATTAAATTGTTTTCAAATTTCTTCTATGCTCTTGTTTCTTTTTTTAGAAGTATAATTAGCATATGATGTTACATGAGTTTCAGGTATTTAACATAGCCATCTAAGGATTCTATACGTTGTTCAGTGCTCATCACATTAAGTGTAGTGACCATGTGACATTATTACAATATTGTTGTCTGTATTGCCTATGCTGTGCTTTTCAATTCTGTGACTTATTTTATTTTATTTTATGTATTTTAAAAAATATTTTATTTATTTATTTGACAGAGAGAGAGAAATCACAATTAGGCAGAGAAGCAGACAGAGAAAGAGAGGGGGAGGCAAGCTCCCTGCTGAGCAGAGAGCCTGATTAGGGGCTCGATCCCACGACCCTCAGATCATGACCTGAGCGGAAGACAGAGGCTTAGCCCATTGACCCACCCAGGCGCCCCAACTTATTTTATAGCTAGAAGCTAGTACCTCTTAGTCCCCTATTATCTATTTTACCCATCACCCTCTCCCACCTCTTCTATGCCTTTGTTAATAATGTCATAATGGTCCTCCTTGGAAATATGTCTCCAAGCTTCTGTGTAAATATTACCCTAAGATAGATTTCTGGAAATAAAATGTTGAGTCAAAAGGGGGGGCATATCCAAACTTTGAATGGGACCTACTAAGTGTTCTCTAATAAGAAAAAAAAAATGTCACCCAGTGTATACTCTCAATGAGAGGGAGCTGATGCAGAGTAACTGGGTCAAGACTCTATCTTTCAACACTTACACAAAGGTATTGTGTAATAAATGACCACAATACTTCAGGCATACAGTAAAAAATATTTACTCTTGTGTTCTCTAAAGATTGTACCCACAATGTTCAAGAATGCCTATTTTGCAACATCCTCATGAGCAGTGTGTGTTATCATTAAGGAAAAATGTGCTGATCTGATCATTTGAAACTGTTCTCATAAATTGTATTTTTTTTTTTAAATTGTGAGTGAAGTTTAGTTTGTGTTATGTGCTTATTTGGCCATTGCTATGCCTTCTTTGATTAATTCAAAACTCATATACCTATTTAATTTTATTTCCTGTTTACTTTTGTTCTTTGTTTTCTTAATAATATCCAGGAACTCTTCATACAGTGTATCTCTTAACCCTTTCCCTAGTGCAGGTGGAGCAAATAATTTTTCCCAGTATACTTTATACCTTTTATTTTTTTAATCCTGTAAATATTTTCATTTTTATGGGGTTTAATCAATCTTATGTTTTCTTTTATAGAGTATTATTTTGTTTTTATACTTAGAAACATTCTCACAGCCTGAGGTCATAAATTGTTAATCCCCATTTTCATCTGAGGGTCATAGAGTTTTATGCTAACCTGTTAACTCCAATCCATCGGGACTTGATTTTGCCAAATGGCTGTGAAGCAACAATTTAACTCTACCTTTGTTCTTTCATGCTTAAACAGTTGTCCCAATGCTCTTTGTTGAATAATCTTTCCCCAACTGAGTTGAAATGCTACCTTTATTACATGCAGATTTTTAAAAATCCTCAGGTCTGTTTCTAGACTGCCTTACTCTTATTTTTTATTTTGTAAAAATTTTATTAATTTATTTGAGACAGAACATGAGCAGGGGAAGGTCAGAGGGAGATGGAGCCGACTCCCTGCTGAGCAGTGAGAACTTTGTGGGGCTCGATCCCAAGACCCTGGGATCATAACCTGAGCCGAAAGCAGATCCTCAACTGACTGAGCCACCCGGGTGCCCCTAGATTGCCTTATTTTTAAAATCAGTGAACAAAAATGCTTCTAATCCTTCTCTGATTACATTTCCTAGGGCTCAGCTCTGCTTCTAAGAAAGTCTTTTCCCATGTTTTCTTCCTTCCTCCCTCCATTCCTTCCTTCCTTCTTTCCCTCTCTCTCTCTTTCTTTATTTCTTGCTTTCATCCGTCCATTCATACATCCATCTGGACCTCCACTCACTCATGCATTCATTCATTCCCTTACACTAGTTCTAAGCAGGTCATGGGGCCCCTGGAATGAATGAATGAGCACATGTTTTCTGGGTATTGGACACTAGGTGGTGTGTCCCGCTCCGCATCTTATTGACTTCTATCCACCTGTGAAGTAGGCATATTTTTAGGCTCACATTACCGATGAATAAACTGAGGCTCAGAAAGGCGGATTCACTTGTCCAGGCACTAAGCTCCAGAGGCGCTATTCAAACCCAGGTCAGCCAAATGCTGATTTTCTCTCTACCTCTGCTGCCCCTGTTGTAAAGTCATCGTTCATGGTTATTGCACATCTGCTGTGTGTGGAACGCTGTGCTGGTGGGCGTGAATCCCCACGTGGCCCGGACTGTCCCAGGCCAAAAGAGCTGGCAGACTGACGGAGGAGGCAGGTCATTGAGCAGACTATTATAACACACTCTGACTAAAGCTCAAATGAGAAGTTTGTGAGGGGGTCCCTAGTAAGGCAAGGGCTTCTGGCCTCTGGAAAGATGCTGCTGGTGTCAGTTTGGCATATGAAAAAGACCCTTTTACAGGTGAGACGTGAGAGTCCAGAGTCAGGAATTTCTGGCTCTATCTCCCATCCATTTGCGCTTCTGATGTAGTTACCATGCGGGGGAAGAAGGACCCTGGACAGCCTTTATGAGTGAGAGGGTCTGTAATAAGAAAAGTGAAGCCTGGTGGGCGGGGGGCGGGGGGTGTTAAGGAGGGCACGGATGGCACAGAGCACTGGGTGTGGTGCATAAACAATGAATCTTGGAACAGTGAAAAAGTAAAATTAAATAATAAAAAAAAAAGAAGCGAAGAAGGAAAAAAAGAAAAAAAAAAAAGAAAAAAAAATCAACACCCTTCAAATCGGCCTTCTGGGCCCCATAGCTTCTGAAAACCTCGCCATCTGTCCACATAAGCATGTTCCAAAGTTTTAAGTACCTCTTTTCATGAAGTCCGTTCAAGTTAACCTGGCCTCATAATATATGGGGGAAATGTGCTATAAATAGAGGTAAATAGAGATTGTAAAGATAAATAACAATACCGGCATGGGAGGACTGATAATGTCCTCTATTTATGGCCTGGCTCTAAAAAGGGATGGCCAGCGATCTGGCGTCTTTAATGACTTACTTTTGCCTTGGCAGCCTGTGCTCCCTGTTAGGGTGCTAAAGATTCAGTGACACAAAAAGCTTACAGATAATTAAATATTGATTTTTGTTTTCTAATCCTATATAAAAATTGTCCTGGGTCTCCCAATGGTGGTTTTATCTCACCAGGACATGGGGAGAGGGGAGGGCATCTGTTAACCCTCTTTGTGCCCCTGTTGTGTAACACTGGGGGGCCCCTTAGACAAGAGGGAGTGTCCAGGGCTGGCTTCACGGACATGTGACCTCTGCAGCCACACGAAGTCGGTGCCTAGAAGGCCCTGCGTCGGGGTTGGATGCTCTACTGGCACTCTCTCGAAATGCTGAATAATTTTCACACCAGGGAGATTTTGCATTTCCTTTTGTATGGTCCCACAATTATGCAGCTAGTCCTGGGGGCTGGTCTGACTGAGAAATTGGGCCAGCTCTTTCTGGACCCTTAGCAACCCCAATGCTGCCCAGGACCCCTGTCTTCCTCTTCTGCCCTGAATCTTGCTGGCTGTGCCAGAAACTTCGAATCTGGGAAGAAGGCCAGAGAGAAATTCGTGATGAGAACACTTCTTCTCCCACTCTCTGCTCCTCTCTCTCTCTCTGTCTCTTTAGGAAAAACAAAAAACAAAAAAACAAAACAAAACAAAAAAACCCAAAAACGCTTCTCATTGTCATTTTGCGTCTGGAGTGTGGTGCAGGACAGCTGGCAATGTGGCAGAGTTCTGGCTGGCTGGCTGACTGGCTGGCTGGCTGGCTGGGAGGGGGTGGCGTCTGTGGCCAGGTCAGGCTGTGGGCTCTGACAGCAGACAGAGTCTGGGAAGAGAGGGAGACAGAGTCAGAGAGCTGGGTCCTGAGCCAAATTCTGCCATGTGTTTGCTGTGTGGCCTTGGGCAAGTGGAAAACCCTTCTATGTCTAAGTTCTTTCTTCTGCAAAATGGTGATACTAATTCTGGCCCCTCTGCCTGCCCTTTCTTTCCCAGCAAGACTGCTGGGGAGAGCCTAAGTTTAAAAAAAAAAAAAAATGAAGATCTGCCAAACAGTAAAATGAATGGCTAATGTTTACCTGTTCCCTACTTGTACCAGGTGTGCTTCACCTAAATTCTTTGTCGATGCTAACTAGTGCATGCTTCCTGAAGACTTTGCCTATTCTCATTCATTTAGACTTCACAATGACCTCATGAAATAGGTGCTTTTATAAGCTTCCCATTTTGCAGATGGGGAAATCCAACCCAGAGGCCAAGCTTGCAGAGCCAGGAAATTGGAGAGCCACAGTCTGAACCGTGCAGAATCCTTGTCCTAAATCACCATGCGGGACTCTGCTTCCTTTGATGCCTCCTCCTACAGGAAGTGCAAACCAGGGGCCTGCGGGCCAAAAGTGGCTTCCTGATCGTTTTTGGTGGGTGTTGCCCCAAAGTGTCAGCCTGCACTGCATTTGAAATTGGAATCAGTTGCCAAAATAGAAAAAAAGAATCTCAAGATTTCTACATGGAAACAGATTTCCAGCATCTCGGACATGTTCTGGTAATGATGGGCTCCTGTATCTACATGGCAAAGATCCTCCATCTGCCACAGTCCCCACCGCTCCTGATTCTTTTCCTGACATGAATGCTCAGAGTCCAATTTCTCATTATTATATTGGATTTACCCATGCCTCACCTACATTATCTGCCTAATTCCTGGGGACTCTCTGCGTTTATTCCCTTCCCTGGTGTGGCAAGGATCTGCTCTGCCGGCAGAAAGCCCCCTCCTTGCTGTGGAGGCAGCAAGGCAGTGCCCCTTCTGTGGGTGGCACCATATGTGGAAGGAACAATTAATTTTCCTGGTGGAAGGGGTGGGACAAAGAAATTCAGAGGTGGCTTAAGCCCTGGAAAAGAGTGCAGAGCTCTGAGGTTCCCTTAAGTTTCTAGCTTCAAAGTTCCTCAGTTTTAGTAATTGCGAGAAGCTTCAGTTGGGGGATATGAAATTTGCAAACAAAGCTACAGATTATGAAACTCTGAGGCTTTATGATCTAAACAGTTTATTATTCTAAGATCCCTCCACCCACCCCACTCCACCCCCAAACCGATTCTAGTTCTCCGTGCCTCCGAAATTCAAACTCTTTATTGCAAAGATGCTCTGGTCCTAAAAATCTCATGACTCGAGTGTACTTGCTGCTTGGAAAATGCAGTACCATGAAGGAGGAGTGCTAGGGCACGGTGGCTCTCTGGTCCCAGCTGCTCATGATTCTACAGCCCCACACTTCTCAGCTCTATCAAGTCACCGAGAAGCTGGATGACAGTTAACTGAATGCAAGAGACAAATGGCGTGGTCTGGCCACAGCCCTGCTACCAGGTCGGGGGGGGGGGCAACAGGGTTGAAATTTTCCCTCCACCATTTAATCCGATGTGATCGTTCCTTCATTTTTCTAAGGAAATCCATGCCGCCAAAATGGGGATGTGGAAGTCCGTATCCCCGACTTTGAACCAAGCCAATATACAAAGCCCCAGAGTTAAGAGACAAACTGGGATTGTGTATCTGCTGAGCAAATTTAGCGGAGCCACGGAAGGAAGCCTGTGCACATCTCTTCATTGAGTTGTATTTAATGAGTGAAAACCCGCGGAGGATGTGAAGTCTGATTAGATTCAAGGCGGTTTGACCTCAGGATGGGGAATGTAGCTGGAGTGATTTGGGACGTGGGAGGATTTGAGCGGTTTCAGCTGGAAGAGGGAAGCTCATTAGTGCAGCCCTGGGGAGGTCGTGGTATCCAAGAGTTAGGCCAATGGGACATACATTTTCAGTTTCATCTGAACTTGGAGGTGACTCTTCCCGATGCCTTTAGACCTGGCATGGATGGGCCACAGAAGCAGCTGGCTAGGGATAGAGTGCCAGGCTGCGGACAGAGAAGGTCACAGGGTCAAAGGGAGACTGAAAGGAGCCACTTTGTGGTCCTAGGAGGGCATTTTGCACAATGCATTAGAGGGAGCAAATTTCATCAGCAATGCCATTGCAAAGATCTCACTCTTTGGTGCCAATACTGTCCTCTTTGTAATAGGGATGCTTCTTTGCAAGCGAGAAAAGGGATTCTGACACCAGGTCACCACGGCCCGCACAGGAGACACGAGTCAAAAATAGAAGTTCTTGCCCTTGACACTATTGGCATTTGGGGTCAGATAATTCTTGTTGAGGACCGTCCTCTACACTGTGGGGTATTTAGAAATACCCTCGGATCCCTGGTCTCCAACCAGAGATGCTAATAACACTTCATGCCTAATTTTTGATAATCAAAACTGTCTTCAGACATTGCTGCATGCAGAACTTAGGGAAATGACTCCAGATGACCCCTGAAGAGAGCCTGTGACTCTTAGCCACAACCAGAGAAGGATTTCCAACAGTGCCTAAACGTGGACATAATTAGCAATTCAATAGCAAAATTTTACTTGGTGCCCCTTGGAGTTTGTGGTGTGTAATTATGCTGGATATCGGCAGAGTTCTCTTTCCAGAGAGGATTCCATCATTCTCAAAGAACTCTTTGTGGTGACTTCACTGAGTCTCAGTTAAAGGATTCCTCTAGGTGCTAGAGTGAATCTGAGCAGGTAAAGCGGGTTTTGGGGACAAAAACAAATATAAAGTGACCCTAGTGGGAGATGGCCCGAACTGGGTGGCTTTCTCTTTGAAGATACTACATAGCAAGATTGTAGAATGCCTGACATGTAAAAAACACTCAAAAAACAGGAGAAAAAAATTAGCAAATAGTTTTTATGGGTCATATCTCAGAGATGGAAGTCACATTCCAGGGCGAGTTTGGAAAACAGATTCCATTTTACCTGCCAGTTCTGAGCCATGAATAGTACTGTCCTGAAGAGTGGTGCTAAGAAGGTTCCTGAGGATGTGTCAGTGCTCGGGAGAAATATGACTGCCAGGGGATGTCTGCTATGGGTAGGAGAGGGGCTTTGTCAGCCTAAAGGCTAGGAGTTCACCCCTTCCCAGCAGTATCCTGATGTGGTTATCCGAAAGATCATTCTAACTACTGAGGGGAGACGGGATTAGAAAGGGTGAGACCCAAAGTAACAAACGGAAACTCTACCTGGTACTCTATCTTTCTTGGGCTGAAAGAGCAAGCTGAGAGGTTGGCAAAGAAGGAAGACCAGACCTCGAGGATGGACCTGAATTGTGCTGGTGCTCCAGAGTTCTGGGGAGGAACTGGACAGAGCTTGGGCACCGACTTCAGAAGAGGGAAGGGGCTGGAGATCACTGGTAGGAAGATCTGGACAGGACCCACCTGTCACCCATGGGCTGGGGAATTTCTGCTGTGGTGGGGATGCTGACAAAAACTGCCTGCGAATGGGGACAGGAGCACATCCCTTCTCCTACAGCCTGTCTCAAGTCTCCTGCTAGTGCTCCCTATGGTCAGAGGTCGACACAGACCCCCATGGGCCCCCGCAAAAAAGCAGGGCACAGAATCCCAGCCCTAGGCCCAGGAAGGCATAGAATAGAAGGGCAGGTTTGGAGCTGAGAGACAATAGTTTAATAGCTTGTACAATTACAGAGGCTTGTAGAGATGAACCCCCTCTCCGGGAGACCATGTCCTTCTAACCCTGGTCCCCTGTCTCTGGGCTCCCAGTGATGCAGAGGTTTGCATGCTCTTGGTTAAAAGGGGTAGTGATCTTTATCTTCATACTCAGCAGTCCCAAGCATGCTTGAAAGTAGTCCTTTATCTCCCTTTGCCAGAAATAGGTAGATGTGAACAGTAAGTGCTTCCTAACTTCTGTTGGGGGTGCACCCACCACTCCTGGGATTGCAATTGCTTTGCCTTCAGATTGACTTTCCAAGTGGGTTAGGATGCACTGAGTGGGAATTGGGCAGGGATATTCATGCGAGGTGGTGTACCCACCGCCAAAGCCTCACAAGAACCTGCTCCCTCGGATTGTTTCCCCAAGATGCTGAGATGGCACATGCTCGGTGTGACTGGGTGTCTATTTATCTGGCAAGTTGAATCTCCTGAAAGAAGATATCCCTTTCCACTACCTCAGGGCTGGTGGAGAAAGAAGGTGATTCCTCCAACACACTGGGCAAAACTCCTCATGCAGGAGCCGCCGTCTCATCTGGAGCAGGCGCGCACATTATGCAGAAACATTAACTATTTTACTCGGGAGGAGAGAAAAAGGAGATTTCTTGCAAAGTGAATTTGCTTCTCATCTTTAGGGCTTCATCCGTGCTGAACCCTACACCTTCTTTTGTGAAGGCAGAGCGGGCGAAAACCCGGAGAATAAAAGTGGGACTTGATTTTATGCTAATGTATGTAAAGAATGTGACTATAGAGTCATAGGTAACACAATGAACTTAACTTTTTCTCCCCTCTCATTTTATTGAATTATAATGACTAGTTTCCATAGCAATTACTGCATCACCTTGTACATTACCAGGAAGATCTACTGCACTTTTCCCCAGTCATCCTTGTAAACATTTCTACTTCTTCTTCTTCTTCTTTTTTTTTTTTTTTTTTACAGTGTTCTAGGGGGGAAACACAGGCTCTTTCAGCTTGGCAGTAGTTGGGAGAGCGTATTTCAGGGGATTAATAAAGCCGACCGGGGTATTTTTATTTTCTAAGTTCTGTGCTTGTTTTTCCATCTCCGCCCTCACCAGCTACTTGTCAGGCAGACGATGAGGGCAGGAGGTGGGCAGAAGAGAACAGAGGTGATCCCATCGGGTAGGGAGAGGCACACGGAGTCAGGAGAGACTGGGAAAGAGCGTGCTTCAGGATCCCAAGTCTGCGTCTCTGTGGATTCTGGAATAGTCTGAGAGCCATCCCCTCCGAATGCAAACCTCTCTTATCACCCAGGAGGCTTGGAGGACAGAGGACATTTCTCAGCTCCCAGAAGATTGGGCATGTGATCCCTCCTTTGTAGCCTTGCTACTGAGGGTCTGAGACCTCCAGTTGCTGCCGGGGCAGCATGAGGGGATAGGGAGATGGACATCTGGACATCCCTCCATTCAAAGCCTGGCTTGCGCCAGCGGCTTCCTTTTATGAGCTTTTCATCTTGGCTTCCCACATTGTATTTCATTTCCAGAAAGCCCTCTGGAGCTGATGGCTATTTGCAGACACCTCTTTCCAGCTGAAGGATGAAGGAGGTGACACCTAACGAGGGATGGGTTGGCTGCAGCCGCTGCTGTGAGTTGGGAGTGTGGCCGGGGCTGGCAAGAGCTGCTGGGCATCAGGCTGGTACCATCACAGCCACTGCTGAAGGTCAGTGGCACAGGGGTCACTGTCACGGGTTCCGATGCTGAGCTGGAAGAATGCCATCTGGGGGTTCAAAGCTCCCAGCCCAAGAGAGAGGGAATGGCCCCATCTAAAGCCTTCAACATTTTATTTCATTTGATAGGGGACCTACTTTGCCCACATTTGTGCACCAGCCCACTGCCGCTGGAGGGATCCGAGGACACAGTGATACCCGGCATCGTGGAGAGAGCTCTGTAATGGGAGACTCATGCCCTGAAGTCTGGCCACCTGGGTTCCAGTTCCCTGGCTTGGCTGTGCCTCTCACACACTGTGTCTGCTGGCTGGTGATTTCCTTTGCAGGTTCCTCCTTGCTCTGAAATTCAAGGGTTTTTGGATTCTAACAGCATAGCTGGAGGGAGGGAAGAAGGAAGCGGGGGAGGGGCAGGTAGGGGGGCGGAGAAGGAGAAAGAGAGAAAGAGAGAGGGAGTGGGGGTGGGGGTAAGAGTTGGGGGGGTGAGGAGAGGGAGGCAGAGAGAGAAAGAGGAGAGAGAAGGGGAGGGAGAGAGAGAGAGAATATGTAAGAGCAGATGCTTTAAGCAGCAGAAAAAAAAAAAAAAATCCATAAGTGACAAGAAGCCCCGAGTTCACCAAAATGCTTAACCAAGATAAGAAGGATGTAACCGATGTTGGAAAGATTGTTATGAGATTAATAAAAATGATTAGGGGATTAAAACTTCTCAAAAGAGATAGTGATGAGACCACCAACAGGAAACCCCTCCTCACCTTCCGTACTCAGGCTCTGTCCTTGATTTGTAAGTCCCCGGGCATGCAGGCATCTAACAAAATGGTGTCGGCAGATGCACAAATGGGATCCTGCGTAAGCTCATCTTAGACATTTTGAAAGGTCCCCTGTGTCATTATATATATATATGCACACACACATGCACGCGCGCACATATACACATACATATGTAATCAAGTGACTGGGTATCCAGAGGAGCTTAAGGAACTCCTTGAGGGTGTGAGCTGAGATCAGGATTGATCAGCGCGACTGTCCTACTGAGCGCAGGACCCCTGGATGGAAAAGCCTTTGGGCTTCTTTGGCAAGTGGCCTGGATATGAAACAGGCATCATAAGGAAGTTGGGACACTTCCTTAGTGTTGGGATGGTGGCTACTCAGGAATCGAGAGATCCTGGTGCTGCCAGACTGCTGGCTGAGTCCCGGCTCCATCACCTGTCACCTGGAAATGCGGGTACGTCCCCTGTGTTGGGGCCGAAAGGCATGTGAATGGAACGTGTTCTGCAAAAGCTGGGCTTCCCTTGCAAGGTACTTTTCAGTGTCCTCACTGGAAGATGCTGGACTTTTCTGTGGTTCTAACATGTCAAACAGGAAGCTGGACTCAATGTCCCTTCCCTTCCCACCATAGGCTCTGAGGCAGGGGGTGTGGGCAGTCCCAGGGCTTTGGAAACCTGTCACTCCTCAGGATGAAACCCAATTCCCATCTTTTACCAGTCCTGTGAATACTCTGTTTCCTCATCTGGAAAGTAAATGGTGGTGATTTCACCGTCTCACAATCTTAGGAGACGCCCTGAGCCAGCACCACCTGGTGAAGCCCCTCCTGCAGTCCTGACCCCCAGAAACTCTGAGATAAGGGAGGAGGCTTGCTTTATGTTGCTCAGCATGGGGGTAACTTGTTAAATAGGAATAGTGAGTAATACACGTGGAAGAGCAGGCTTGCCGTAGCCTTTCTGCCGTTGATGCCAACAGAGCCATTGCATGAGAAATGAGAAACAACAAATGTGGTCTCGTGGTTTATTTCCCAAAGATCATCCCAGCTCCAGCCCCCTTCCTGCTCGACTCCAAAGGCTTTTGTCTTCCTTTAAGGATGTGTTAGGGGGTAAAGGATAAGCTCCATTTTATAGACCCATATACTGAGGTCTGGAGGCAAAGAATGGTTTGCTCAAAGCCACATGGCAAGGCAGAAGCAAAGCTGAATTTAAAAACCAGGCCTCCTCACATGACCTGTGTGCATTCTTTCAAACACTGAGTGGGTATTTATTGAGTACCTACTGTGTGCCTGGCTAGTGCTCTGTCCTAGGTGCTCTCCCCTCTGCCCTTCCTCAGGGAAGCTCAGTTCGGTTTTTAGGGCATGTGAGAAGAGGTGCTGTGCACCGGCTGGGGACAAGTTGTGTGTCTCCGGCTCTGTTCCAAGCAACAGCAGAGATAAAGGAGAAAAGTCCTCAGACCTGCAGGCCCTGTTATGAGCCCCCAGTGGCTGGCAGAGGCCAGGAGGTGCTCACGCTGAGTGGATGAGGAGACTCGATCTGGGGACCCTCCTACCCTGGAGGAAACCACTCCTCCATCCTCATGTGAGTCCCCAAGGAGCCACACCCTGGCCCCCAACCTTGATTGGGGGACAAGGAGGCCATCACATAGCCACTTGGGGCAATTTCCTAGCAGGTTCAGCCACTATGGCAGGTCCCAGTGAGAGAGAGGAGGCAAGAGCAGGAGCAGGAGATGACTGTGGTCACAGCAGAGGGATGGGCTAGCACAGTCCAGGCAGATACCCAGTTCCAAACAGAGTGGTCAGCACTGGGAGCTGGGGGATGCTTCCTGCATAAGCAGGCTGAGCACTGGGATCTAGGGCCCCTCTTCACTGCCCGGAGAGGGAAGCATTTAATTCATCCTGGACTTTTGGGCATTTAGGGTGACATTTAGGACCAAGTCATTCTTTGTAGTGGGGGCTGTGCAGTACATTGTGGGATGCATACGTCTCTGGCTTCTGCCAGCTAGGTGCCAGCAACAGCGCCACCCACAGAGCTGTGAAATTCAGAAATGTCTCCCAATATTCCTGAGGGGCCAGATGACCCGTGCTTAAGAACCAGACTTAGACCCACAGCTCTGTCTCCTTGGGCCCACACTCCCCAGACCGCCCTGTTCTATGGCTCTTCAGGATGAGAAGCCCTGAAAGTCCCCAAGAGCCCGGTGTCCACCAGCGGCTTCATTCATGCCTCACTGCCTGTCCCCAAACCACTGAGGTAGGAATGTGATCTCCATTTCACAGAATGGAACATGGGGACGTAGAAAGTAGGATTTGCACAGGCTCAGAGTAAAAGGAGGGCTCAAGCTTCATGTTCCTGGTTCTCAGCTTGGCCCTTGGTGTCCTGTTCTATGTTGTTCACTCAGTGGCATTTAATAACTAGTTTTGAATGAATGAATGAATGAGTGAGTGAATGAATGAGCAGAGTTTCTCCTAGCCCGCCTTGAGCAGAATGCTTAAGCCTGGGGACCTGCAGGGATCTGAGCTGGGAGAAGCTGGCTGATGGAAGAGAGGGCAGCAGGGGCGAGGTGCTGTGACAGGGAGGCCAGGCCTCTGTGGGGCATACTGTCCTTGGGAGAGAGAAAGAACAAAGGGCTGTGTTTGGCCTCCATCCTTTCCTATTGCTCCAGCCTCCACACTGGCCTTCCTGTCTCCAGCCTCTTTCTTTCTCTCTCTGGTATCTGTCTTAATCTCAGCAGCTGGAGCCATATTCAGAACAGGCCAACCTGATCGCGTCAAGCCCTCACGTGCAGACCTGCTATGGTTCCCTAGGGACTGTGGCTCAGAGAATCTTGTCTGTTTTGAAAATGCTTCACATTCTGGTCCAGATCAACATAACATGCATAAAATACGAACGGCAACCAAAATATGGAAAGGAAAGAATCCACATAGCAGCATGTGACTTATGGTCAGGTCTCAATCAATGGAAACGATCACCATCGTGATTCTTATGCTCCTAACAGTACTCAGCCTATTATGCTCTCAGGGAAGGGGCTGTGGTTGGGAGCCAGGCTGAGAGGTTTTGCAGCGTGTCCGACTCTCAGCCTCTGGGGTCAGATAGGCTTGGTTTGAATCCTAACTCTGCTGTGTGTCCTTGACCAGGTTACTCTACCTCTCTGAGTTTTGATTACGACTTTTCAATAATGGGGAGTAAAAAACCCCAACTTTCCACCTCGGCTCCGAAACAAAATGGAATATGCCAGATGTGTCGTCACAGTACGTGGTATATGGTAGGTGCCCACAAAGCACGGAATCCTCAGAATACTCTAGTCAGGAGGATATGGGTGTTATCCCAATGCCAAGACAAGGAAACTGAGGCTGGCGGGCAAAGGAAGTTGTCCAAGGCGTCCTGGCCCATCATGTGGACCCCGGGGCCACCTGACCACCCTGTCTACTACTCTGGAAGCCCATTCCTTGAGTCCCCAGGGGAAGCCAGATACCTGGAACATTATCCCGACAGGCTGTCCCAGAGCCCTGAGTTCAGCCAGCCAAGACAGCTTAACCAGTGGGGAACTTTGCAGTGCCCTCCAGGCCCCCTTGTGCCTGAGCTTATGTCTGAGCAAAGCTGAGTCAGGCAGAAAAGGAGGAACCCCTCTCGACATGGCCGCTGGGTGGGAAAAACAAAGTCCCCGCCAACCCGTGGGAGGTCTCTGGCACAGGTCTCCTCTGAGATGGAGCAAATGGGCCCAGACAGGGCAGCTGGGCCAGAGTCCTGCCACTTGGACAGAGATTTAGGGGCAGCAAGTGGGAAAGCCAGACTCACTGGCTGCTGAATTTACTGATCTTTTCAGCGAGGTCGGCAGGAGGGCCCTTCCGCGCCAGGCTCTGTCGCCAGTTGGGATCGCCGATGTGGTGGCGGTGTCCAGCGTCTCCCGGCACAACAGGGCTGCCTGGGGGAAGCCAACTTGCTTGTGTCCTGGAATCTTTGGGGCAATTCATGGTTATCGCTCCATGGAATTTCAAAGCATGGGCGTCTGCCAGGGATTCTGCTTGGGAAATTCAAAGCCAGGGGAGCCCCCATCCAAGTGTTTAATGATGCTCACTATGTACCAGGCAGAAATAACCAAGTTAACAGCCATGAAGGTGTTGCTGGCATTATTCTGTTTCACAGACATGGATGTCACCAAAATGGACTGGGTTTGTGTTGCGTGTCTGGGCTGCTGAACCCTCTCCAAGCTTGTTCATAAGAAATCAAGATTTTCCTAAACTCCTTTTTCTCTTCTGCAAAATGGGTCAGTTACTAATACTTACTCCATGGGTTGTTGAGGGCCTTACCCAAGATAATGTATGTAAAAATTCATTGCTCCAGGCATACAGCAAGTCCTTAATGATTGTTAAAAGTTGCTATTATTCCTGTTTTAATCAGAATGAAAGAAACAAAAACTTGAGTAGGGAGTTTTCCAGAGGAAACTGTTCAAACAGTCATTCATTCATTTAGGCAGCAATTCTTTCTTTTTTTTTTTTTTTTTAAGATTTTATTTATTTATTTGACAGAGAGAAATCACAAGTAGATGGAGAGGCAGGCAGAGAGAGAGAGAGAGGGAAGCAGGCTCCCTGCTGAGCAGAGAGCCCGATGAGGGACTCGATCCCAGGACCCTGAGATCATGACCTGAGCCGAAGGCAGCGGCTTAACCCACTGAGCCACCCAGGCGCCCCAGGCAGCAATTATTTCTTGAGCAATAGCTCTGTGTTAGGCTCTGTCCTAAGATGTAGGGTAGGGTTGTGGAAATGAATTAGGCATAGAATTGTCTTCATGACTATGAGGAATGAATTATTAAATAAATAGATTTTAATAGACTAGTCTACAAAGTGCTAGGAAAGTGAAGGAGGGTCCTGTGAGGATAAATGACAAGAGGCTTAGCCTGGGGAGTCAAAAAGAGTGAATCTCATAGAAAGTGGAAGTTTAAGATGGAGAGGATAATAGGTATAAAATTGGTAGAAGTAAAACATGTGTGTGTATTTAGAGATAGGTCTGAGTATTCCAGGCAAGTGA
Organism: Mustela erminea; assembly: GCF_009829155.1. Taxonomy (NCBI): domain Eukaryota; kingdom Metazoa; phylum Chordata; class Mammalia; order Carnivora; family Mustelidae; genus Mustela; species Mustela erminea. The sequence goes on along the minus strand of NC_045626.1, from coordinate 72,405,984 downwards.
AGAGAAACAGCAAGTGCAAATGTCCTGAGGTTGGACAAAATTTGATACACCTCAGAAATTCAAGGAAGGTCAGAATAAATGAGCTAGGAGAGCAAGGTGTAGGTGGGGTTGAGCTTGCAATGTCATCTCCCATACCTTTCACCACCCAAAATCTCCTTTCCTGGCCTCTGTGAGATGGGTCCCCATCCTTCCATAACCAGTACGTCTCTCTGTTCCAATGCTCATCATAGCTTTGGGTTAAGTATCAACCTCATGACCACATACCTGTGTCCCTGACCTGATACACCTCTCAGGAGACCCCGGATTTCTGCATGAGCCCCTTCAGTGTTGTGAAATGAGCCTGGCCATGGATCAGGATGATGCTTGTCATCTCTATCACACATGGATGGGTTTCCCCCGAGACAACAAAATGGCAGGCACACAGAGTTTCAAGTCCCCCTCAACCATACACTGGATGGTATGAACATTAAAAAATATTTTTTTCTGAATCAGTTATTTCTTTGTGCGGTGGCTAAAGACTGGCTTCCTGATTCAGCATCCTTCTCCTTAATTCCCTCTACGTTCTACAGCTGGCATTCTCCAGGGAAGTCGATCTTCCCTCCTCAACGGGGCTAGTGGTTGCTATGAAATGGTCTGAATTGTCTTTTATCTGCTTTGCCAGTGCAGTGACTATAAACTGACCTCACTTTAGCCATCTGTGCTGGATTATTTGCCCTAAAGTGAATGTGTCTGGAAGTACGGCATGATGAGAATCATGGTGATTTTTTTTTTCCAGATTTTATTTATTTATTTGAGGGAGAGAGTGAGAGAGAGCACGAGAGGGGAGAAGGTCAGAGGGAGAAGAAGACTCCCCATGGAGCTGGGAGTCCAATGTGGGACTCAATATCTGGACTCAGGGATTATGACCTGAGCCGAAGGCAGTCGATCAACCAGCTGAGCCACCCAGGCACCCTATCATGGTAATTCTTAGGGCAATGGCTCCAGAGAGTAGAAAAATGGGAAGGGACAGAAGAAGCATAGAATCAGAGATCTCAGAAGCTATAAAGTCTTTAAAGTCCCCCTTGGCTGATGTGAAATTGTCCTGTGGGCTGGCATGTTTGGCCACCATGAGAGGCACATGAATCATCTGGGGGTCCTGGGATCTGCATTTCTACCCCCCAGAATGCTTACACTGTGGGTTCACACACCACACTTTGAGTAGAACATTCTAACCAAGCCTCCCCCAACCTCTGCTTGGAGGTCTTTTGAACATGGTTTTTACAGGAGACACCATCTGGCTCCATCCACCATTCCAGCCACAGAATCAACATTTTAAATGATATTTTATGGATTAACAACCAAATCTACACTATGCATCTTATACAGATTGGCTCATTTTTACTGACATGTATATGTCTGATTCTATAGACAGAAAGAAGTAAGAATGTGATCATCTTCATAGTTATAAATTCTAAGTATCCTTCCGTTGAAGACTTTCTCTCCATGTCGCTCATATTTATTTCTCGATTCATGTACACAGCAACCTGTGTTCTCCACTTCCCTTCCCAAGAAAGTTCTGATTTCTTCTCCTGGGAGATGCTCAAACTGATCCTGGTTTACACCTGGAAACACTTCACTTTTTATAAAAGAAAAAGACAGCATATCCACTTCTTTGGAACAGTTGTTGTCTGAATCACTCTGTAAGCATGTTTGCAGAGAGTGCTTTTTGGAGGGACCCCAAGTGAAGCTTCTAACAATGAAGGCGGTAAGGCAGGAGGGCTTCAGGCACTGACATGAACATCCAGAAATCTGGGTGTTGGCCCCATTCTGCCATTTGCTTTGGTAACTTCCCAATCTTCTTCCATTCTGTTAGTCATTCAACAACTCTTACAGTACATCTACTGTGTGCTGGACTCTATCTGAGGGGGTCACAGTGAGGAACAAAGCAGACACACACTCCCCTCCCTGGTGGGGGTCATGCTCTGGATGGGCACACAGCATCAAGCTGTTGATAGATTTGCTAAGGGCTGGGGGACAGTGGTGTAGGTTGCTATGAGTTAAGGTCAAGGTGGGAGATGCTGATGGAGTGGAAGAGTTTGATGAGTAGGAGAGGAAGTGCAGCTGTCAAGGGGCACGGGTTGGACATGGCACATTCCATGACCCTTGAATGGCCTCCACCCTGCCCCATGGTGCTCAGTACCTGGGACAGTCACTCTGTGTCTTTGACAGCATCACTGCCCCAGGTTCATCAGCCACTGAAGAGCCAGCGACAGGTGGAGGGGGTAAGGAGTCTAATGTAAGGGCATTGATTCCTCCAGCTTCCTCCCTGCAAGGACACCATAAGGAAGCTGCTGGCAGAACATCTGTCAGGGACCCTCTCCAGGTCCTGGCAATGTCTCCCTCCCCTGCCTTTCCAGCCCTGGGGGTGGCAGCTCCTCACTGTGACTTGACCTTGTGGCTCTCCATCCTTGGAGATAGTCTCTTTATCGAAGTCTCTTGAACTGACCAATCCTGGGACCTTGCCTTCTATGGTCAAGAACATGCAGGGCTTGTGGACACTTATCCAATGAGTAGGGGAACTCTACAAACCATCTAGAGAGGGCAAGTAGTATCATCTAATCTGTATAAGTTTTATAGCTTGTATGTTGATATTATTTCATACTTTGAGAAAAGTTGCTATACTAGGACTAATCATGGGTTGAATTATATACCCTCCCCAAGAAGGGATATTGAAGTCCCACTCCCAGTCCCTCAGAATGCAACCTTATTTGGAAATAAGGTCTTTACAGAGGTAATTAAATTAAAATGAGGTCATTAAGGTGGGTCCCAATCCAACATGACCGGTGTCCACATGGAAAAGGGAAATCTGAACACAGGGCAGGCATCCACAGAGGAAAAAGGATATGCAGACACAAGGAGAGGCCGGGTACAAGCTGGGGTGATGTCGCCACCAGCCAGTGAACATCTGGGGACACCGGGAGCAAAGAAGGAGCCTCCTCTCCAGATTTCAGAGGGAGCTTGACCCTGCTGACTTCTGGATCTTGGACTTCTAGCCTCCAGAGTTGTGAGATAATACATTTCTATTGTGCCAAGCTGCCTGGTTGGTGTTACTATGTCATAGCAAAGTAGTCCCTAGGAAGCTAATACAAGTACAAAGTATTTCTGTTAATTTTTTACCAGATTCACCAAGTGTAAAACTTCTCTCATATTTCTTGAATTTCTCCTTAAATTTTTATATTCATATATATATGTATTTGTATAGATAGATTAGGTAGATGTACACTGTATATATCATGTATATTAAATATACATTTTATGTGTGTGTGTGTGTGTGTGTGTGTGTGTGTGTGTGTATTCTACCCCACCCCGGACCATTTGAGGTAAGTTGCAGTCCTGATGGCCCCTCTCCAGAGTAACCACTTGTACTGGTTTGCCTAAGATTTTCCTAGTTCTGGCACTGCGATCCCATACCCTGGGAAGCCTCTCAGAGTTGTGAGCAAACTGGCATGGTTGGTCACCCAGCTATTAAATAGTTCAGTGAATATATCCAGAGAACAAGAGCAATCTCATACCTAACCACAGTATAATGATCAAAATCGGGAAATCTGTTGATTTCCTGTAATATTACACACAGCCTGTAATATTACACACAGTCCCGATTCAAATTCCACCAGTTGCCTCAATAATGTCCTTCATAACTACTTCCCCATCCACATTTCCAGGGCTAGACCCAATTCAAGATTGTGCATTGCCTCTAGATGTTACGTTTCTTGAGTTCCTCCCAGGTGTCTGATTATTTTATCCTGAAGAGTTTCTCCATCTTTTTTTTTTCTTTCTTTCTGAACTTAGTAGTGGATTTTAGACCACAGACGAAACGAGAATCTATTCTGATAATCAACGGATGGACACACAGAGAAGGCACAGCTCTTTTCTACAGTGGGCAGCCAGTTAATATATGCAAAGAAATAATGTATTTAGAAAATCAGCGTTCTGCAGTCATCATGGATTAGCAGACTCAGGCAGCCACTGTGGACGAATGCTAAAAGCCGGGAAATAAAAGTGTGACGAGGATCAGGCTTTATAGATTGGAAGTTACCCTGGTGGAGATTTGGGTCAGGAATCCAGATCACAGTAGGTGTGGTTGCTTCCTCCGGTCTTGCCCCACCAGTCCGTGGGCTCCCTGGGCCGGTTGCTGTTCTCTTCAGCGCTGTTGTCCCAGCACCTGGCCGCACACCTGAGACATAACAGGTGCTCAGCAAATGCTTGTAGATGGAAGTATGAAGAATCGGGGACATCTCTTTGGGCAGGGGCTGATGAAAGAGGAGCTTTACTAGATCTCCTCCTCTTGCTTACAAGCATGTGTTTTCTTCTGTACCAGGTTCCAAGGCAGGAACGATGGTGGGCATCCGCTCTTTGAAATGTGAACAGTGTCATAAACATGAATCACCAAAGAGTGCTTTTAAAATAAGGTTAATGGAGCTGCGTTTATTCCATTTTGTTGTGTGGTTAACTAGATCTGAATAATTTCCAGCCCCATTTTTATGGATGCCCATTTTAAGGTTATTTTAAAGTAGCTTTGTGAGGTGGAGGCTTTGTTGCTTCTCTTGGTTTTATAGGCCAAGATGGAGTAGGACGTTCAGTAAAGGCCAGCTATAGAAGAGTGGCTGTTCCCGGGGCATGACTCGCCAATGCCTAGGTCCCCTGGGCAAGGCCCTCTCATTGCAAGTTGCACCATTCTTTCCAAATTCTGAACTAGTGGGTGTGGGAGCAAATTGTGGCCCCAGGATGTTTCAGAAAAGGCAAGGGACAGCTGACCTGCCACTGGTCACCTCCTTGCCAACATTATTGGCAACTGTTTGGAATTAGGGACCTCGGCAGCCCATCCCCCCTCCTGTTTCTCTGCAGTATGCAGAGCTGAGTGCTTAATTGACATTTGCATAAAATGCCATAAATCACAGAGTCTTAAAGCGGCAAGAAAGCTCAGAGGTCAACCTGTTCTCCAACAAAGAACAAGGAAGCCTGAATCGCAAGGGAAGCCACACCCTGTACAGTCGTTTCCTCATTTTAGGACCCCAAATTACCTGCTGGGGCCTAGAGTGTGATGCCCACTTGGCAGATAAGAAAACCAAGACACAGTGTGTCTGTCTGCTCCTCTGCATTCCCTTCATAAATATTGAGAGTAATGGTCAAGTGCACAGATTCAAGAATGGGTCCAGACTGACTTTGGCCACAGATGATCTGTATGGCTCCATGTATGTGACTTTTCGTCGTTATCACAGAGGTACAGACCATGCTTAATATGATGCATACACCTAGAGGCAAAGCCAGAGTTTTTTTCTATATAGACTGACCTTCATGTGAACACCACCAAGATCAGGGTGTGGAACACTTCTGATGTCCCGGATGCTCCCATGGACCTCCCAAACAATCCATCTGTCCCAGAGGTCATCACTGCTCTGACCCCTACTGTCATCTGCTTTTGAACTCCTGTGCTGATGGGGCCATATAGTAGGGTCTCTGTCTGTTGGGTTTCTCTCATACAGGGTTATATCTGTGAGATGCATCTGTGCTGTTGGGATGAGGGGGCTTTCATGCTCATTCTTTTTCATTGCTGTGTGCTATTCTACAGCATGATTTCACCAGTGTTCTTGTCCATTCTCCTGTGGATGGAATTTCGGTTGTCTCTCACTTTCAGCTCTCATGCAGGAAGACTTTAAGAACATTCTTATGCAAGTTTTTTTTTTTTTTAGATTTTATTTATTTATTAGAGAGAGAAAGTGCAAGGACGGGGAGGGGCAAAGGGTGAGGGAGAAACAGACTTCCTGCTGAGCAGGGAGCCCAATGCAGGGCTTGATCCCAGGATCCTGAGATCATGACTTGAGCTGAAGGCAGATGCTTAACTGACTGAATCACCCAGGCACCCCTAGTCTTACAAAAGTCATTTGTACCCCCAAAATGCTCATTGCTTTTGGGTATGAACTCAAGAGTAGAACTGCTGAGCCACTGTTTAGGCACCTGCTTAACCTTAGGATGTATAAATTCTAAGCATTTTATCCCCTCTGTGCTTCAGCTTCCTGACCTGTAAAAATGGCACCGGCCACCGAAGCCCATTGTGAGGATCAAATGTGATCATCTGTGTGCAGCAGGAAGAAAACAGCAAGATACAGAATGTGTTCACCCAGACACCATTCCTGAGGAGTTTAAAAATCTGTATGCACAACACGATGTCACATTTAAGGATGCAGAATCATGTAATCATCATTTAAAAGCATCTATTGGCATCATAAACTCCAAATTTAGGCTCCTGGTAGGAGGGTTGGAGATAAAACTGGGATCAAGGTAGGCGCACAAGGGACTCAGTTCTATCTGTAATGTCTCCTTCTGGAAGAAAATGATCGGCAGCAAGTACAGCATTAGGTTAAGATTTCTCAAAGCTGGTGTGTCCATTATATTTTCTGGATTTTTGTCCCTGTGTTTGAAGTACTTTTCATTAAGACAATGTACCTAATACTAAGTATCAGATATTAATCTACAGAATATTAATACTGAGTAACAATTTACCTAGGATAGAGGATGCAAATACATGTTAGCAATTATTATTGCTATTATTACCAAAAGCTCCTTATACAGTCAATATATCAAGTTCTAGGTGAATCATACCTGGAAAAGCAGATCTGGTGTGGACCCAGTTTTCACACAGCTGTGGGTAAATAGTAGGTCCTCAGTAAATCCCGACTCTTGAGATTTTCTTAAAATGATCAGAAGTGGCCAAGCGAGGTGGTTTGAGCTAAACATGTCTACCATCCTTGGTGACCAACTTTAACCACACCAGGAAACAAAGACCCCCAGGAAATCTGTGCATTGCAGAGATGATGGAATATATACTCTGCTCTTAGCTTAGAGAGAACATGGGCTGCGTGAATTATTCTGTTTTTCTCAAGACCCACACAGGGTACCCAGCAGTCAGGCTGATCTTGACAACAGGCTCCGGCTTTAACAAATGTGATGCTGGCAGTATTTATTTTCCAAACGTGGTTGAATTTCGACTCTTTGTGGAGATGCAGTTGGGAAAAATAATGACCAGGAAATACACACACACACACACACACACACACACACACACACGTGCATTCAAGCCCACATTCACACACAGAAAATAAGCCAATAGCAACCAACCTTCCCAGAAAAAAGATGGAAATAAACAAAAGATTTTTGTATCAATTTAATTAAGAGGAAGAAAATAGCATACAGACGTGTGTTTGTGTGCATGCGTGTGTGTGTGCATGTGTGCCTTCGCACTGAAAGGAGAGAAACTGAGTGGAGAACACGTGTGTGCCTAGCTTGGGAGACAGGAGGACTTCCTTGGCCCCAGTGCTTAATCCAGCCACCAAAAAGATGCTTCTTGATTTGCATTCCACCAGCTGGCTGGGCCGAACAAACACAAACCTAATTTTAATGTCTTAGGCAAGATCAAGGGTTCCTCAGCTCCAGGAAAGTGGATGCCCCTGCCCTAGCCTGGCATACAGGATCGAATGTGTTTCTGGGCTTGGTGTAAATGGAGCAGAGGAAGTGACTGTGTTGCTAATTGCTCTACCTTAGCTTGGTTTATGGTATTATTAATGCCCTGGCCTCCAGTAGGTCAGCATCATAAAACAAGAGAAATAGGAACACCGTTAGGACAAGAATGAGGAATCCCGGGGAGCAGGTGGAGGGAAGCTCTGTGCTTAGGTCAGCTTTGCCAGGTGAATTTCACTGGTGAAATCCTGGGCACCCTGAGGGGGCTTTCTTCTGAAGCAAAAGGCATTTGGAGCTTTGGGTTTTGAGATCCAGCTCTATCACTTCCAAACCATGTGCTGGCCCCCTCTGAAACTCAGTCTGCTTACCTGCCAAATGGAGCAACACCATCTGTCATCCGGCCTGGGTTGGGGCAACAATTACAATGAAGAATGTCTAGCACCGTGCCTGGCACGCCGCCATTAATGCTGACTGGGTCTGATTTTTAGAGCAAGGAAGGAATCAGACTCTCTGAAGGAAATCAGTCTGGTAGAGAAGACACAGTCTCAGACTGGGACCAAATGGAAAGAGACTCAGGATTGTGGCATGCTCAGTAAGAAAGGCAGCCTGGACCTGCTGCGGGGCTAGTCCGAAATGCAGCTGTAGCTGGTTCAAACTGCAAATCCTTCTGGCATCTGAACCTACCTGATTCCTCTCATCAGCAATGCTGACCACTTACGATGAAGAAAACCTCTTCGTTAATCTCCTTATAAGCACCTGCCACCTTGTATGTTCTTTGCATGAGCTGTCTCATGTAACGTTTTATCCGTATAATGATGCTCTTTCCCTCTCTGCTGGACATCTGTTGGTTTTACCAGCCTGGCTTCCATTCCTCCTTCTTCCTGCTAAAGATACATTGATTTTCTTCCAGAAGAAAAAGTCCCCATGTGCTTCTGACATGTTCTGCAATCCCCGTGTTCTCTGCTTGCTAAAGAGCAGGCAGGGGTCCAGCTCTGACTTGGGTCTGACCAATCAGCATTTTCTCTTCTCCTGGTGTCGGTGATTGATGGGGATGGGGATTTGATAGAAGCCAGAGATAAGGCTCAATTGTAGGACTTCAGCTGTAACTATTAAGAAAGGGATGTTCTTTCAATGACAATTGTTAAACTAGGAGGAGATAGGCTTGGAGCTATTGGCACTCTTTTTGTTCCTGTGAAGTGAGGTCCTGCCTAAGAATGAAACAAACACAAAGAAATTGCAATAGAGATAACAGAAGAGTCCTGAGAGCACTCTTTGACCACCTAGATCCAGCCATGCCTGAAGTTAGGCTCCTTAAACTTTACAGTTCCTCTCTCAAGGTATTTGAGTTGGGCTTCTGTCACTTGAATCTGAAAAGATCCTGATTCATTTAATTTTTTAAACAGATTGATTTATTTGAGAGAGAGAGAAAGAGTGGTGGGGAAGCGCAGAGGGAGAGAGAGTCTGAGGCAGACTCTGAGCTGAGCACAGAGCCCAATGCAGGGCTCAATCTCATGGCCCTGAGATTACTACCTGAGCCACAACCAAGAGTCAGAGGCTTAACCGACTGTGCCACCCAGGCACCCCTTACCCCACTTTTATATCAATAAAAAATCCTTCAGAGAAGCTAAGACCATAAACCTGCCTAAGGCCATGCAACAGTTTGGTAGAATGGGCAACATCAATTCAGATTTTCCTGGATCCTGATGCCATAATCTCAAGCCCTGGGCAATTCTGCTGTTGACATTAGCCTGAGAGGTATGTTGATTTTTTTTTTTTTTTAAAGACTTAGGGACAATTGGTCAACCGGGAAAACATGACCAATGATTGTTGGTGACACTTCTAGGACCCTCTGGCACTTGAGCTGATGATCACTAATTGTAGCTTTGTTGACAGTCCAGTGGGATGATGAATCACATTTTATGGTTCATCTGAATAATCCTCATCTTCCTCTCCACCCCCTCTAGGGCCCTCTAGACATTGGTTTTTAAAAAAAAAATTAAAAAAAAAATTTTGTTCTCAATGCTGTTTTATTGTAAAATAGTTAATGATTCATGAGGAGTTGTGGAACTAGTGACGATGATTCCTATGTATCTTTCACCCAGCGTCCCCCGGTGACGAGATCTTACGTAACTGTAATAAAATGGGCAAGGCCAGACAATTGACATTAGTGCAACACTATTAACTTGAACATGACCTAATGTGGATTTCATAGGTTTAATGTGAACTTGTTTTTCTTTTGGTGTATGGTTCTGTGAAATTCTGTCACATGTGTAGATTTGAGGGACCGTCACCATGCACAAGATACAGGCTGCTTCATCACCAAAGAAACTCCCTCCTTCACCCTAGATAGTCACTGCCTACTGCCATCCTAGTGCTTGACAGCCACCAATCTGTCCCGTCTAGCTCTACCTGTGTCACTTTGAGAATTTTCATACAGAACATTCTCTTCTTTAGTTTTGAATAGTCCTGTCATATAGCACATGAACCTTCAAGATTGGCTTTCTTTTTTCCTACTTTGAGCAATGCCTCTGAGGTCTGTCCAAGGTGATGCATGTGTCTGCAGTCTGCTCCTTTTTGTTGCTGAGTAATATTCCTTTGTATGGACGCACTGTTGTTTGCTGAACCACTCACCCACGGAGGGCCAAGTCATTTCCTGTTGGAGGCTATTACAAATAAAGCTGCTATGAATATCCATGTATGGGTGTTTATGTAAAGGTAAGTTTTCAGGAGCACCTGGGTGGCTCAGTTGTTAAGCGTCTGTCTTCAGCTCAGGTCATGATCCCGGGATCCCGGAATTGAGCCCTGCATCAGGCTCCCTGCTTGGCGGAGAGCCTGCTTCTCTCTCTGCCGCTCCCCCTGTTTGTGTTCCTCCTCTCACTGTGTATCTCTCTCTCTCAAATAAATAAATAAAATCTTTAAAAAAGATAAGTTTTCATTTTTCTATAATAAATACCCAGGATTTATTTAAGATTGCTAGATCATATGGTACATGTCAAGTTTCTAAGAAAAGTGTCCAGCTGTTTTCTAGGACAGTTTTCTAGAACATTTCCCCACAGAGGACTGGGGTGAAGGGGCACATGACCTTCTCATGCACTTCTGACAAGCAGCACCCCATTATGGGACGGTCACACTCTCCAACTCCTGTGAGCCTGCTTAGGAGCCAACATGAAGGGAGACCCCAAACTTACATTCAAAAGCAACCTCTTTTCTTTTTCTTTTTCTTTCTTTCCTTTTTTTTTTTTTTTGGATGATCAACACAATGCCTGGTCATGGCAAGAAATATTTGGAAAATTCATCAAAAGGCAAAGAAGAGACAAAAATTTCTCACAACATCATGCAGGCAAGAAATCTACCCTTGGGATTTCTATATTAGAGACGCAGGACTGGCTCTGAGAATCTTCCATAAATGTGCACACATTTCATCCATCCCTGGCTGGCGGATGCCACCTCTTCTCGTTCCCTTAATAAGAAGGGAACAGGAGACAAAACAAAAAAATTTAAAAATTGGAGGGGAAAATATGCCCTAGGCCTTGACTGCTTCTGTCTTATCGGCCTGCTCGTCATCGAGCTGGAGTTTGCTCTCACAGCCCTCAAGAATAGACACATCTCTCGCCTATTCCTGTCACGCGCCTCAAGGCTCCACAGCCCGGTCTTATCAGCAGAAGGCACCTGGTGCATTGTGGGAGAGCCGGCTGGGTGGGAGCCCTTTCCAGAAAGGTTCCCCCCGACTGGGCCCCGGGCCAGCCGCCCTGCTGACCCGGAGTCAATTTTTGCATCTCTTCGGCAGGCTTCTTCCCCACCTTTCCTGGCATACAGGAGGCTCTGAGCTGACTAGAAACGGCCCTCTTGTTATGCTAGCCCCAGAGAGACAGCCCAGTCTAGCCTGGGAGACTCTGCCCAGATGTCCGCAGAGGGCCCTGGGCAGGGGGACAGCAGGCTCCAGGGGAAAGGAGAATGTGCCCCTGTCCTCTTGGGCCAGGCAGGAGGGACTTCACATCTGGGACCATGTGACAATAAACAGCATCTGTTGCTTCAGAGCCTGGTGTTCTGACGACTACCATTTTTATGATATATGTATATATATATATATATATATATATATATACACATATATGTGTGTGTGTGTATGTGTATATATATATACACACACACACATATATTATATATATATATATATATATATATTTTTTTTTTTTTTTTTTTTTTTTTTTTTTTCCTATAGTTCGGGAAACATGTTCAAGTTTACGGTGACAATTCTAACCTTGCTAGTGTTTTTCCATTGGCAAAACACTCAGGCCCGGCCACTGTCATGTTCAATCCTCAAAAACGAACTTTTGCCATTATTACACCAGTTTTACAGAGGAGAAAGGACAGGTGGGCACAGAGAAATGAGCCTTGTCTCAGAGTCACACAGCCAGCAAGGGACAGAGCCAGGGTTCTGATCCGGCATGTCTGCCTCTGACTCCTGCTATTTCCCGTGTCCCCCTGGGCCTCAGTTTCCCCATCTGCACAGAATGGGCCTTCATCTAGATCCTCTCTGTGGCAATTTTGCCTTCGAACTTTGTATGACCCTGTTTAAGGAGCAAATATTTCCTAAATCTGGCTCAACAAGGGGTCCTGACTCCAGGGACTGAACACACGAACAGATCCAAGTATGAATTTGCCGAACTGGGAGAGCATGGCCTAGACCCAGTCCATCACGTGCTAGGGAGGTGTGGCAGGGGATTGCGGGCAATGGGACAGGAGACAGGGGGCAAAGTAGATGCCAGGCCAATGCATTTACAGTCACTCCATTGCTTCAGGGGAAAATCACAGTTAATATTAAAAATGCTAAGGAGAATGGATATTTCTGAGCAAAAGCAGCAGAAAAGTCTACTGCCTAGGAAGACCGCTCTTCATATTTGGCTGAAATTTTTCTAAACATCTCTCTGCATGCGTGCATTTCTAGATGAAGTATCAAGGTTTGCACACTTGTCTCCCGCTCCTGTCCCCAGAAAGCTGGATCCCTTCCCCATGTCATTGAATGACCACCTTTATGTTCATGGTTTCAGAATATTCTAGTACTTGACTACACAGCAGTGCGTGGAACTGGGGCCCTGATGATGGATCCTTAAGTAGTTTCCAAATATTTGTTATTAGGAGCAACCTAAAGCTGAAATGAGACCCAGATGAAAAATACTGCAGATGTAGACACATACACACGTATAGATAGGAATGTAGATACGGGGAAAGGCACAGACCCAGGTACTTGCGGTATCGGCATCTATCTGACAATGAAAACTTGCTTCTATTGAGTGGGGGGTGAATATCTTGATAGGTGATGAATTTGGAGTGGAAGGTAGAGCCCAGGGATCTCTCTTTTTCCCGGGAGGCCACACAGACCAAGCGGCAGACACCTAGCAAGTTCTCGGTCAATCACTTTCCCCTTCTCTCTTAACTCCAGCCTTGCTTAGGAGACAACAAAGAGGCAGCATTCACTGAATAATTCATTCAGAAATCCAAACAAGGACTTCACACCTCCCATGTGCCAGATTCTATGCTAGGCATTTGGGATGCCGCCATGGAAAAGGCAGGGACCTCACTTTCTGGGAGATCCAGGCGAGGGAGCAGCGCCCGGATGAACAGCATGGTGGGAAGGGTTTCCGCAGAGGCATGAGCATGGTCAAGAGGGATCCGTGCTGTCCTGGAGAAGCTCTGGGGGAGATGGGTGAGCATAGTCAGTGAATGCTTTCTGGCAGACGAGACACCCAAGCTGAGCTTGGGGGGGAAGGTGATGAAGATATTCAGGTGGGATGTGCACTTCTGAGAGAAAGAAGAAGACAGAAAGGCAGTGCATGGAGTCAAAGCGGGAGTGGTTGGCGTGTAGTGGTTTCCTTGTAAATGGCGGACGAATGGAACCCTTTTGACTCCTTACATTCAGTAACAGGGGTGGGGTAGAGGTAAGGTGCCTCTAGGGACATAGACAGGAACACAGGTGAAGGCGTGCAGAACAGGAGATGCTGTCCGGTCTCTAGGCCCTGTCTCTAGGTACCAGGCCCCAGGGGAGGATGGTGTCCTGTAAGAGTGTATGTCATATATGGACAGCTCGGAACATTTTTCAAGAGGAGGTAAAAGTTTTATTTTTCACATGAACCCCTCCGAATCTTTAAATGTTGCCAAGAGAGTCACCATAAAAACCAAATGAAAATCAACAACCAATAAAACAAATAAAAAAACAACCACCCACACCCAAATGCACTGCAGGCTAAACAGAAATGCATCCAGCTGACAAAATCCTGCCCAAAGGGCCCCCGTTGGCCAGCTTGCCATACAGGACACCTCTCCAGGAAGATGTGACCTTAAAAGACACACCACCCCCCAATTTGCATGCTTCAGAAAATATAACCCCCTGCTATGTGGCTGGATTTATTTTGAAAGCAAGGTTTCCTTGTCTGTGTTCAACTGGATGGGTGGAGAAAATAATTAGAATTGATTTCTCTGCACCCACTCAGGAATAGAATAGGAGGTGACTTTCGTCTCTCTACATAGGAGACGAGAAGAAAAAAAGAAAAATAAATTCCTTCCAATCCGTGTCTAATCCCACGGATAGTCTCCTCACTTTTTGGAGTGTTTTAGTGGTGTCTTTTGATTACAACATTGGTTTGAAGAGACACTAATTGTACCCTGCTTACAATGCTTGTAATTATGCGTATTACATTTTGATTCATTTCCATATGTCAACACCACTACGAGATGGGGGGGGGTGGCGGAGAACCGCTTTTATAATCGGTTATTGTCTATGAAAAAAAAATCTCCGCACAGATCGTGAGTGAAGTGTTCTTTGTTGAAATTGGAAATAAGATTATACATAAAAGTCGTCCTCTGACATCCAGAAAATGGACAGTTTAAAATAAATTGCCACCGCTGATCAACAAGATTGCCAGCTCCCCTCTTCCCTTTTACACTAACGAGGGAAATACCTTTCAAGGCTTTAATCGCAATATGTTCAGAGCGTCACTTCAATAGCTTTCTTCTTAATAAAAGATGACCCCAATACTCCCCCCTTAGCGGAAGACATTGTCCTACCTCCTGCATATTTGTGATTATGGGCTCCTTGTGGGGGGGGTGGGACACAGAGAGAGAGAGAGAGAAAGGAGAAGAGGGGTATTTGGGAGGTGGAAGGGGGGGGTGCCTAGTGACAATTGTCTCCTAAGCTTGCAAAATCCCTGTGACCCGGTGGCAAACAGAATGCGCACCCTTCTGGTCTGCAGAGCGATGACTTGGAACCAAATAATAAATATACAGAACAACAGCTTCAAAGCGGCTGTGAGGGGACCTCACATCCTCTGAAGACTTTTCTGTAGTGCAAACCCTCTGGGTGTCCACGCAGAGGCTGAAGCAGGTTATTTGAGTGTGACCACGGAGCTTGAAAGATGCAGAAGGTCATTGGCTCTGGACAGCAAACCTTGAAGGTCTGGGCGAGCCAAGGAGTAAATGCTTTGGAGCAGGACTGGCAAAGAGCTTGGGGTAGAGGCAAAGGGTAGGGTCTAGGGTGCCCCTTCCTCCACATCACCACTTAAAAGATGAAGACATGGGGGACAGAAGATGCCGCCCTGTTATATGTGCTGAATTGTGTCCCCCTTCTTGAAATTTGTATCTTGAAGCCCTAGCCACTAACCCCCTGACCACTAACTAGAAGCCTTAGCCACTAACCCCCTCCACCCTGCCCCATAGCCTCAGAATATGACTGTATTGGGAGGTAGTGATTAAGTTGAAATGAAGCCCTAATCCAATCTGCTTGGTGTCCTTACAAGAAGAGAAAATTTGGACGCACAGAGAGACACCGGCACGCATGCACACAGAAGAAAGGTCATGTGAGAACACAGTCAAGGAGAAACCAACCCCGTGCCACCTTGATGTTGGACTTCAGCTTCTAGAACCATGAGAGAATACATTCTGGGGTTGCAGAGTCATGATGGATGTGGGGACAGTGTCTCACTGAGCTCAAGTGTGGCAGTTTCTCGTTAAAAAGGGTAGAATTAACGTCACAGTAAAGAGACTCCCTCCAGGATGTAATGGTCGAAAGCAACGTTCCCTGGGTCTTTTGCCAGTGCTCTAAAAGGATGTCCTGATTTCATCTCTCCATCAGCTCCGTGAACTGGACAGCTCTTGTCCCTACCCAAGATGGAAAATCGTATGTGGCCAATCTGGATTTGAACCCATTTCAATGTTTACTGTCTCCTTGTGCCTTTGTATATCCTGGTCTTGCGGGGGGGGCAACCATTCAGACCCATTGTCTGGGAAAATGCCAATGAACGCCTCCTCTAGACACACTTCCCCCATCCCGCAGCCCACCTTCCATCTCCGGGGCTTTGGATGTCTTCCCTTCCTGGTCATCACAATGAGGATCAAACGTTTTTGCCCAGGCTGGAGGTTGGGTTTCAGGTTCTGAACAAAGATTAATTTCTGCTTTGCCATACTCCTGAGGGTTTTTCTTTTGCATGGCCTGGCTACACAGCCCAGTTCCACAGCGTGCTTGTGTGCTCCTTGGGGGCCCCTAACACTGCATTTTGTAATTCCATCATTTCATAGGACAGCCTTAGGCCCTGTCACTATATAGGACAGATTTGCTCCCTGGGATCGGCTGGCCCTGCTGTGACGATGGCTATCTGAGTGTTTATGGTAAGAGGGTACTGTCCCCCCCGCCCAGAGTGCTGTGCTTTGAAGTAAAGGAAGAGACACCCCCAAAGGTGGCCTGCAGGCTGTCAGAAGCAGTCCCAGCTCAGCTGAGCACCGGCGTCAGAATTTATTCTCAGCCTTCCAGCATATCTCCTGTGAGCCTTAGCCTATGGTTACCAACGTGAAGGAACAAGAACAGTTAGTTGTCACTGTTGGCAAGGTCCACTCCAAGACCCATGGCTCAGCAGAGCGTGTCATTGTCCCTGCTAGCCAGCATAGGGAGGTGAGGATCCCTGTTCTTCAGAGGAGGATGCTGAGGCTCAGGGAGGCACAGCAGTGTGCGGGGGTTTGCACGGGGAGCTCAGAGAGCCTGGTCAGGATCTGAACACAGGGCCCTCTGACTCCAGAGCCCGCGTACCAGACCTCTGACACTGCCTGCTGCTGCGGCTCTGCCCAGGACCCCCATGCAAACCCTGCCTTCTGGGTTGTTGTTGTTTTTGGCCCTGACTCGTGTGCCAGCTTCCCATTGATTTCAAGGTCATTTCCCAAGTGTCTATGCCCTCTCCTCGTGGCCGTGGCCTGGCAGATCCTGGCTTCTGCTCTTACCATCTGCCTCCCTGGTCATTATGTGTATGGTATACCCCTGGACCCCAGGGTCCTTCCAGATCCCCTCTGCAGGGGTCTGGCAGCATTCTCTACTTGTTTTTTGCCTCTGTGTTGGCTCCAGGTTTTTTCAACTTGTGTCCCCTCATATTTTGTTTTGTGTGTAGTTTTATGTTAATGTTCATTGGCTGGATTCCCCCATAGTCTCTGCCATCCCAGAGTGGCCCCGGCAATGCCGCGAGTCCCTCAGGTGTGGGGCCCCATCTCGCGTATCCCCGGGTATCCCTGCCTCAATAAATATTGAATATCCCTGTTCAATAAACGGTCACTAAGGTAGCGTGATGATTGTCTGTGCTTTCCTCCCGTGGGTGTGTATTAGGCACCCGCTATGTGCCAGACATTGGGTTAGATGCTATGGATTTAACAGGGACCCAAAGAGAAATCCAGGCATTCTATTGGAAGGATGGTGATAAGAAAGAAAAAGGAGGGGGCAGGGGAGGGGCAGGAGAAATAGGAACATAGAGTGGAGGAAGGGGAGGGGGGAGGAGGAAGAGAATAGAGAAAAGGAGAAGCAGAAGGGTTTATGCATGGGAATGTCTTAGAATATCAACATGCCAAAATATCAATAGAGGTTTCCTTTTTGTTGGATTATTCCTTTCTTCTATGACATTGCCTTGTTGTTCTCCTGTTCTCCACTAAGCCCATACAACTTTTTAATGATTTTTTTTAAAGATTTTATTTATTTATTTGACAGAGAGAGATCACAAGTAGACAGAGAGGCAGGCAGAGAGAGAGAGAGAGGAGGAAGCAGGCTCCCTGCTGAGCAGAGAGCCCGATGCGGGCCTCGATCCCAGGACCCTGAGATCATGACCTGAGCCAAAGGCAGCAGCTTAACCCACTGAGCCACCCGGGCGCCCTAATGATTTTTTTTTTTAAAATGAGAGTTTTTTGGATTTGAAAAGGTAGGAGACCATGGTCTGTCTGGTCCACCCTGTTTATTTTACTGATGGGGAAACTGAGGCACAGGCCAGAAGGTTGACTTGCCCAAGGGTCATGGTGCATGAAGGACAGACAGAGACTGGAATTCTGGGCAGCCCCTTTTTCCACAAAAAGATCCTTGGGGCGGAACCATCCATTGACACATGGGGCTGTGCAGTGCCTGAGCAGTGGTCCTAGCAGGCTGTGTCACACCCCTTAACTCACCTCCAATGGCAACGCGACTGTGGTGAGCAGTTCCAGGCAGCTTAGACTCGGCCACAACATCCATGTCAAGCACAGTGGTGAGGCCTTTTGCTTTCTGCTGGGACAGCAGTCCTGGCCCATGAGGCAGCCATTACCCCAAGGTCAACCCTCAGGAGTACAGTGCAGGACTCTGAGATCCTGAGGTCCCTGGGGCAATTAAGCCCCTGTTCACAGCAGTGACCATGACAACCACCCTTCAATGGGCCCTCCCTCATCGCCATCTTGCTGAACAGACATTACATAAGTAGATATTCTTAAATCAGCAGTGCATGTAGTATGCCAGATGGTGCTACCAGCAAAGGGTAAAGTGAAGCAGAGTTGGGGGGTGGACAGTGACAGGAGAGGGTGCCATGGAACAGAGACCTGAGAAGAGGGAGGGAGGGAGCGCCGGGGCTGTGTCTAGGAAGCTGAGGGGAAATGAGTGCAAACGCCCCCCAGAGGGAGGGTGTCTGGAAAAGAGCACTGTGGCTGGAGTAGCTGGAGCGAAATGAGCAAAGGAGAGATGAGGGGGGCCCGAGGCGATTTAGAGAGGGGAGCTCACTCCTCCAAGGTCCCACGGCAGGACTAGCTTCGGAGCCTGATTTTTCTGAGTCCCTCTTCTACATTATAACAAGCATGGCCCTCAAAAATATTGAATAGAAAAGGGTAGGAAGGAGGGAGGGGAGGCAGGGAGGCAAGATGGATGAATGGGTGCATAGATAGAGGGAAAGATGGAGAGAGGTAAGGAAGGGAAAAGAAAGATGGTGGTTGAATGGTAGGAAGGAAGGCAAAATGGACGGACAGATGAGCAGATGGATAAATGGATGAACAGATGAGTGGATGGACGGATAAATGGACGACGGCAGGAAGAAAAGAAAGAGAAAGAAGGGAAGAAAGAAGGAGAGAGAGAATATGTGGATGGAGGAATGATGAATCCACGGGTGGATGGCTGAGTGCGTGATGGATGTTAGGAAGGAGAGAAGGAGGAAGGAATGGAGGGCGGAGGAAGCGAGGGAGCGCAGAAGGATTTTTATGTGTTTGACCCCCATGCTTCCTGGGCTCTATCTGGCCCACCAGCGCGTCAGGGGCTGTTGCCTACACCCCCTCACACGCTCTGTGCTCTCCCCTACCACCCCCTGGCCATTCAGCTCCCTGAGCCCTCACCCCAGAAAGGTAATTCTACCCTCTAATTACAGCTCTTGTAAAAGTAAGAGAGGGGCTCATTCTTCAGAAATAAATCAATACAAGTTAAAAGGCCATCCTGTTTGTTTCTGTAACAATGCTCTTTAGAAAATTGGGTGCTGTTCCATTTGCTGACGGGTACCCCATCCGTCATCGGCAGCCAGAGTCACATCACATTATGTTGCCAAACATAATATAGCATGATCGGGATGATACATCAAATTGGAGATTGGCAGGGAAATGAATTTCAGCGGAGAGATCTTACTTGAGAAAATATATAAAGCCAAGAAAGAGGAAAAGCTTAGAGGGAGTTTTCATAAGCAGAGATGGGATTTAGAAAGCTCAATAGTGCAGGAATCCCCAAACCAGGAAAGAAAGAAAAAAAAATCACAGCACTGGCAAGATACAATCATAAAAACAAAGAAATACATTAATAATTAGAATAGGGAGGACAAAATTGTCAGCAGTGTTCCCTCCACGGAGACACACAACAACCTCACAGGACACGTTTTATTATTCCTATTTTATGACACAAGGAAACTGGGGCCCAGAGAGGTTAAATGAGTTCCCTGAAGTTGCACAGCCAATAAGCAGCACATCCAGGATTCAAACTTTGATCTGCTGGTGCAGAAGGAACACCCAGCATACATGGATTAACTGAAGCCAGTTTCCTAGTTAGATACACACGATGCACTTGATTTTCTGAACGGCTTGGAAGCTTCCCTGAAGCATCAGCCTACACAGATACATTCTCACCAAGGAGGGGTGGCTGGTCTGGGTAGCCTTCCAGCCCCATGATTTTCTGGGTCTATAAATAAGTGGCACCTAAGCTGTGTTGGTTCAAGGGAAGGCGATTGCCCTCATTCTGGGAAGAATGAGGTCTGCCTGCTGCTGGTTTATCTGTGAGTGCTAAGTAGGAGTTTGATTCTGTACCAAGGGCAGGGTTCAAGGTTAGTAAGATGCTCTCACACTTACAGCCCCACTGGGACCTCAACTCTCTTTAGACTGGAACTTGCGGCCCTTGTGGAAATGCAGATTTCTGGGCCTCACCCCCAGAGATCCTGGTCCTGGTGGTTTCCCAGACCACACCCGGAGAAACACTGCTCCTTGCAGACCCCAAGCAAGGGCCCAAAAGAGACAGAATTCTTTATGCCTCAGCAGCCACACCAGGGATTTGAAGCCCCTCCTAGACATTTCCCAAAGGAGGCACAGGCGTTTCAAGTCAGGAAGAAGGAGGAGGGAGCTCTAGATTTCACAGCAAGTACTCTGTGGAATCACAACGGCGTACTTTGCTGTGGAACCACAGGAGTACCTTATTAAAAAAAGATCAGTGGGGCCCTTGGAATTGATCATGAACTATTTCTGTCAATGTCGCACACAACCGTGTGTGGGGAAGTTCTCAGGCACATCGGCTCAATTGAAAGTCTTTGGGGTTTGAAAGTAAACAAATAATAAATAAATGAATATGTAATAAAATAAAGAGCGGGGCGAAAACCACACTTTGAGTCGGAAGACAAATTGAAGAGAAAGGAAAGTGATGTGTTGCATTTTGTGAGTGCCTGGTACCACGCTCTGAGTGTTCTGTGAATGATCAGTGAAGGAAGAAGGAATGATGGGTCACATTTTTCAAGGACAATCTGGAGACATCTGTGCCTAGAACAGGAGCTTGGAAAGGACTCTCTTTCCCATTCCTAGTGCTGGTTTTAGGAGTGGGGTGTTCCTCATTGTTAGGATGAATTGCAAGTTTGGGCAGCCTGTGGTACACCCCCGAGCAGCTGTTTGCTATTGGGAAAGAGAGATGTGATATCAAATAAGAAAACAGAGTCAAACAAGAGAATTCTCTTTGGCAGAACAGAAAGGGCCTTTGGAGGGCATCCATGAAGAAAGATCTGGAGAGGAGAAATTCTCACTGGAGGTCATACTGTCCTAGCCGCCAGACCAGGGCCAGAAACCAGGTATCCAAATGCTGATTCTAGTATTCTTTCTGCTTCATGCTGTGAAGGTCCAAAGTAGCGTCATGATCAGATCAAGTACCTGGGATCACCTGGGGACAATAGAAAACCAATAGGAGACATAGCTACTTGAGCTGGTTTTGGGTGTCAAGTAGGACAACATACAGATTGATCTTATGTTTGTTTGTTGGCACCTCAAAATATACAGTGAGGTGCTGTGCAATTACTATGATGGCTCTAAGTGGCCACATGTCATTAGCAGGTGCTGCTAGGTGCTCAGGCCGTGGGGAGCCACGCTGAGTACTGCTCTTGAGGCTTGACCTCTCCCACTTTCTTCCCTGGAGGATAGTCATCTTTTTTCTGATCCTTCCAGAGACCCTCCTTCTATGTGGAGTCTGTCCCACCTCTAATCTGTGGGCATCACAGGGGCTGGAATTCCACTGGGCCAATTGTTTCCAACAGCACTCAGTGTTTGGCTCATGGCAGGTGCTTGATGCAACTTTATGGTGTAAACAGCATGCAGAAGGTCACTTGTAATAAATTTGATTACAGACTACCTGCAAACCTCAGGAGGTGCTCCAAAAGCTTCCTTGCAC
Organism: Mustela erminea; assembly: GCF_009829155.1. NCBI lineage: Eukaryota > Metazoa > Chordata > Mammalia > Carnivora > Mustelidae > Mustela > Mustela erminea. The sequence goes on along the minus strand of NC_045626.1, from coordinate 72,384,278 downwards.
TGTCATGTGAGCAGTGCTGACCTCCATCCTGATAGATCGTCCACAGCGAGGGCTCAGGTGATGGAACAGAGAGCCATGGAGCTCACACTGTTGCCCAGCATCTTCTAATGCTATATCCCAGCCTCTACCAAAATGTAACCCATGAAATGTGGCTCGGGGAACAATGCAGACTTAGCTTGAGATACCAGAGCCTCCTTATTCCTTTCGGGGGGGGGCGTGGCTTTGGCACAGGCAGAAAGGGGTAGGCTCCTTCTCTCCAAAGATGACTGCCATTTTGCAGATGGGGAAACTGAGGCTCAGAGCGGTTACTTAACTTGCCCAGGGTCACATACTGAGGCAGTGATGGAACCAGGAGTCAACCCCTTATCTGTCTGAATCCAGACCTGAATTCTGTTGGCAAAGCTTAGCTGTGGGATTAGGTGGCCTGATGGTACCAGGCACTATGGAGGAGGACATGGAACCCTTTCAGCTGCTCTTCCCACTGCAGGCTTCAAATCACCACAGCAGTGTTTTCAAAGTTGCATGACCTCCTAGATACTTCCAGCACCCTGGCCTCTGGAATCCTTCTCATCTCCAGGAACTTCTCTCCCCATAGTGCAGACTCATACCCTCCCCCAGCCTACAAGGTCCTACAAGTCCTTGTCCTAAGGCCCTCCTCAGTACTGCCTTGCACCATAACCTTCCTGTGCACTGTGGGCCAGTCACAGCCTCTTAGGAGTTCTAGGAGAAAATTGTATTTCCTCTCCCTACTTGTCCTTGGCCTAAGGTGTTCCCCACTTGGAAAGTTCTTCCCTTCTTTTCCCATCTACTTGGCTCCCATACACCTCCCTAATCTTTCTTCAAATACCATTTTTCTCACTCTCCATAAGTCATATCTCCTTTTCTGCCCTCTCACTATATCACATTCCTCTCCTCAATATCATACTTACGTGTATAATTGTCTGATAGACCTGTCTCCTCCACTATACTATAAAAACTTTAAGGATAGAGACCAGATCTGTATTTGCAACAGGAACTCAATAAACATTTGTTGGATATCTGGGTAGGAGGATGGATGGATGGTTGGTTGGATGGATGGATGGATGGATGGATGGGAGGATGGATGGGTGGATGGATGGATGGGAGGATGGATGGTTGGATGGACGGATGGATGAGTGGATGGATGGATGGATGGATGGATGGTTGGATGGATGGGAGGATGGATGGATGGATGGATGAGTGGATGGATGGGTGGATGGTGGGATAAGTAGTCGAATGAAATCATGGCGGGATGGGTAGGTAAATGATGCTTTCTCCTTGGAATTCTTTAAAGTGAAGCACTTTGGATATTATTCTGATGTTTTATCCTCTTTTTAAAATTTTGTCAAATGGCCTTACATGTAAAATATGGATTTTACACTGGCCCAACTAGAGCTCTTTACAAAGTCTAGCATTTTATACTTACGTACCTAACACTCGGATAAATTAGGTAGACATCTGGTGTAGCACTTTAGATGGCAAGTTCTTCCACTAGTCTCACTGAGCTCATCACCTCACTGTCTCTTCATCTGTTGTAGAATATTGACTTATTTGTTTCAGATCTTGACTCCTCTGTAGTAGTGTAATATGTTCACAGCTTTCCAGGCCTTCATAGAGAGGTTACTCTTCCAACCCTTAGTCTGGACTTGACCATATGATTGGCTTTGGCTCGTGGGATGTTAGTATACAAGCATACGTGACATTGGCCTTTTGCCATAAGAAGTTGCTGGTCCAAGGAGAATGGGAGACATACGGAGCAGACCTGGAGCTGAGCCCCATCAAGTCCAGCCGAGATTGTCCCAGGCAACACATAGATGCCCAAGTAAGTAACCAATACTTTTTTTTTTTTTTTTTTTTTTTTTAGTAACCAATACTTTTTTGCCACTGAGATCTCTGTGGGTGGTTGTTACATAATAATACTGTGGCCATAGCTGGCTGATACACTAACTGTGTGTGATCTTTGGCAACTTATTTAAGCTTGTTATACCTCAGTTTCCTCATTAGTAAAATAGGGAATAATATACTATATCCTATAATCAATCTTCCAGAGTTCTTTTGAAAATTGTATGTAGTAACACGAGTAAAGAATTTAGAGCTGTGCCTAGTTGTAACAAGTGTCCAACAACTTTGGGAAAATTGATATCACCATCCCCATCCTTTTCCTCCTCCTCCTCCTCCTCATCATTCTATGTGATGTCATAAAAATTGATACTTTAGGGACACCTGGGTCGCTCAGTCGATTAAGCATCTGCTTTCAGCTCAGGTCATGATCCTAGGGTCCTAGGATCGAGTCCCACATCGGGATCCTTGCTTAGGGGGGAGCCTGCTTCTCCCTCTGCCTGCTGCTCCCCCTGTTTGTGTACTCTCTCTCTCTGTCAAATAAATAAATAAAATCTTTAAAAAATTGATATTTTGCATTGAAAGAAGAATTTGGGATAGATTTTGATCATGATCGAAGTCTAATAATACACCCGTTGAAGGGGTGAATTTTCTTTACTTTTGCAAAAAAATAACTTCATTCACTATGCCTTTTCCTTGTGCCAGCACTGAGCTAAGGACAATGCAAATTATCTTGCTGGATCCTCAAAACCTGTCTGTGAAATAGGCACTACTGTTAAGCCCATTTACGTGTAAAGGCTGAGGTTCAGAGAGCTAATTCACCCAGCGAGGAAGTGATGGAGTTGGGGTTGAATTGAAGACAAACCCCAGACTCCACATCCATAAGCTCTATGCTCTATACCTAAAGACTTCCACACACTGTATAGATGAGCAAATTAAGGCTCAGAGGGGGGAGGTGTCTTTCCTGAGATCACACAGCCCCTAAATGACAGAATCTGCTTTCAAATGACATTGTCAGCTCTGTGAGATCACACGAGATCTTAGGAGGTGACCCAGAGACAGAGGGAGGGTCTCTCTACCCCGTCTTCATTTCTGAGTGCCCAAGGATATATTCTTGAAGTTGAATACAGAGAAAGAAACTCCCCTTTCATTAAAGAGGCTGTGCCCTGCCAGGCAGTGTGTGCTGAGGCTAACTGGGCAGACATTCCTGGACAAACAGTTGGAAAATGTGCAAATGCAGGAATAGTTCCCCTGCAGAGCTGGGTGATGTGCAGATGGGAGCCGTCCAGCTGTGGAGCCCCGCAGAGCTCGTCAGCCGTGACTCACCCCCTCCATCAAGCTGGCCTGGTCATTGCGGGTGGGGATCAGAAGGACACAAAGTTGAATCTGATGTTTCTGCCTCTTAAAGAGCCCATCGAATCTGCCACGAAGACACCACTTCCTCCACCCCATCTTCTACTCAACTGAGTTTTTCAGAAACATGCTAGATAAGGCAGAGTGCTCGAAGGAATAATAGAATAACAGAGAAAGAAGAACATTGATAGAGTGCCTACTGCATGCCAGGCCCTGGCTGAGAAATTCCTGTGCGTTATGAACTCGTCTTCAAAAGTTGATCCCAGCGGCATGGCCATCCCCACAGAGCTTGTTAGAAATGCCAAATGTCGGGCTCTCTCATAAACCCACTGAGTCTCAGACTTCATTTTAACAATACTCCTGGCGACATGTGTGCTCATCAGCCCAGTTAAAAATGCTCATTTCCTCCCTTCTGTTAGCACATTGAACCCCACTTTACAAAGGGAAACTGAGTCTCAGAGTCATGAGACTTGCCAATGGTCTCCCAGGGAGGAAAAGGCTGCACGGCTATCTGCACGTGGCTCGCTCTGCCCCCAGAACCTGTGATCTTTGGGTTACCTTAGAAGCAAAGTGGCTGAGTTATGTGGTTTCGGGACCATCGTAAAGAGGGGGGGCATAAAGCGGAAATAGCTTTGTCAGAATCCACAGCTCAGATCTTAGCTCTTCCACTGCCTTACTAAGATGTCCCTTTAGGACTCAGTTTCCCCATCCATGAAATGGGAACAGAAAGGCATCACTTGGAGGCTGGGAAGTTTTGATTTGGGGACTCTGGGGATGGTGTCAGGAGCTTCTCTCATCTCAACGTGGGATTAAACTACACTCACCCTCCCACCCCATCCAGCCCCCCAGGGACCACTCCCACACCCCACAGCCATCCCAGGCACTCACTCTCTCTCCCCCCTAGTCAAACAGAACTGCCCAGCTGCCTCAACCACCACACAAAATCGCAGGCAACAGGGCAGAAAACCCAATTATTCTCAGCTGTTACACTGCTTAATTTAATATTTCCAACGAGTTCCTTGAGCTGCTCCTCAAGAATGAAATGCATATTTGGGTTCTGTCACAAAACATTACATTTTGTCAAGGCAATCCATTTTGCTGTGGTAATTTGTAAGTGTGCGCCGGCCCCCGTGAGGGCTGGGGGCTTTTACAGTGGTTTCTGGGAACAGAAGCAAGAAGCGGGGGATCTCTGCGGGGCCAGGAGGAGACAGTAGACCTGCAGGACCCGATGTGGTACCTGTCTTCAAAGCTGCAGAAAGAGTATTGGGAGAACCAATAGATGCGGCCCTTCCCTTGCCCTGGGGAGGATGACTCCAAGCTATCACACGGAATCTCTTGGTGCCTCAGTTTCTTCAAATGTAAAGTGGGAAATACACATGAGAGAGTGTATGTTCTAGGGATACATGAAATCCAAACTTTTCTTCATCATGAGACTTCTCATGGCTTTTGTTATAATAATGCCTATTATGAACGTCTACGAATAAAACTGGCTGGGCTCCTAGATGTTTATTACTTTTTACCAGAGCTGTCACTTCATGGGATGACTTTAAGGGACACTCCATCTAGCCAGCTTGATACCCATCCCCATATATAACCATCCACAACATTTATTGGGCACTTCATATATGCCAGGCAGTGTGCTAAACACTTTACAAATGTAGCATATTGTTTTAGCTTTGCGATCATCTCTGAATGAGTGGCTATGCTCTCAAGAAAATGTGAAAGGTGAAGCAGTGAGGTGTGTGTGTCATCCTGTGTCCCAGCAGCGAACAGACAGCCTGTGCAACAGGACGGTGGTGGTGGGGAGAGGAGAAGATGAGTTGCCTTAGGGCTTGTGAGAATGGGTGCTCTTCCCATCCTTCCATCTAAGGAGGCAAGGCCAGGAGCTAGTGCCAGGGTCCGGGAGGGAAAACTGTCAGAGAAAGCTGCTTGGCAGACTTTTGGTGGAGGGGCACAACCAGCCTGCATTCCAGCATAGAGGAATCCAGGGATTTGATACTCCAACCCCTTTCGCCTTGTGCCTCCCATCTCCTGTAGGTACCTCCCCCTGGCTGGACCTGCTAGGGAGTGGGAGGGCACGGCACAGGGTTCCCTTCAGGCAACTCAGCCTTCCCAGGCACAGAGCACGGAGCAGAGGGGTTGGGAGTGAGTGTGGAGGGGCAAATGGGAGACCTCTGCTACTCTGGAATGAGCTAGTGGAAGTCTTGAGTGAATGAGTGAGGGGTAAACTGTATAGGAAAGCAGCTGTCTCCTGTGACCCAGGCTCCCCCTCCCCAAAAGCCGCCCTGCCCTCCCTGCTCAAAGCACCACCCAGGACCCAGGCTGGGGGTCAAACCCTCCTTAGCTTCCCTCATTATCCCATCAGATTGGGGCTGTCATTAGCCCCCAGTGCTGAACAAAGGGTCCTCGCCCAGGCGGCCACATCCACGGGGCTAATTAATTGGATTAATGGTAGAGCAGCCCACACTGGGTCTGGCTCGGATAATTTCAATGAACGCTGAACACCAATCCCCAAAGTCATTGGAATATGGATGAGGCAAATTGAGTTAAAATTGAGGAGATTGCTGCATTCATTAGCCCGCCCACCCTCTGAAGTCGCTGGTTAATATGCAAACTATTAATATGCAAATCAGTGCAAATGGAAAAAAAAAGTGTGACACCCCCTCCCCCTTTTTTTGGAAACTCAGCTACACATGGGCAGCTGCTTTCTGTGAAAGAGAGCAAGGCGTGCCTGTGTGCAGGTCTCCGAGGCAAGAGAAGGGACTGGGAGCTTTCATGTCAGAAATTAATTAAAAGCAGCGGCAGGGACACAGCTCACCTTTATCAGCCTGCAAACACGTGTTACAGCGCGCGGGGCAAAGTCGGGGGAAGTGGGTTCCCTGGGGAAGGTTTGCTGTGCACCTGGGAGCCCCCGTGCCTGGCAGCCTCAGGGAAGTCTGTTTGGGTTGGGTTATTTAAAATTATTGTGCGTCCGCTTGTGTTTCATTTCAGCATTTATACATACATTCAATATTGTGTGTGTGTGTGTGTGTGTGTGTATATGTATATATATGTATTATTCTTTCCAACATGAGCAATACACACTTTCGTTACAGAAAAATTAGGAAATAGGTAGACTTCAAGCTTAGTTATCTAGGATTAAAATCAAATCAGGACCAAACGTTAAGTCAAATTAAAAAGTCAGTTAAAGCAAAGAATTTTTTTTTTTAAATGATGTGTTCGTACATTAAGTATTTTATTCGTTTTAAATTAGTTAGTTCCTCAATCAGGGATACAGTCGTGAGTGTCAAACTTCTCTTGGTTCAAAAAAAGAAAATAAAAAATAGGAGACAGAGTCCCTCGCTGTCAGTCGGAGGGACAGCATCCATCCCTCCTCCTGTGTCCTTGGCACCCAGATCTTTCCCAGAGGTGACAATGCCACGGGCCCTTAAGAATTCCTCCCCCAGTAGCTGTGGGCATATAAGCCTTACACTTAGGTATTTTTTCTTGCTTGCCAACAGAGGTGAACGGGTCGACCATTTTGCATGTTGCATTGTTCACTTAACAGAACATCTCAGACATTGTCCAGGAAGACCCTCCTTGCCCTATTTCTGTCCTCACGTGGAGCCACCCGTGGAAGGGTGATTGTTTCCTTCGGGATCATCCTACCCATGGACGTTTAGGGTTGCTTCCGATTCCTTTGGCAATTTCAGCCAAAGCATGATAAAAACCCTTCCGCGCATGACATGTTGAACAAACAGAAAGGTTCCCCGTAGGTGGACAGCGAGGGGGACAAGGGTAGGTGCGTGAGTAGTTCCGGTGACTGTGTCAGTGGCTCTGCAGGGAAGGTGTGCGGGGTCTGCTCACGCCAAGGACCACCGGGAATGCCAGTTTGCCCGCCGCCTCGTGCATGGAGCCGGATTTGAACTTTTGAGTCCGTGCCAACCTGAGAGGTGACACACGGTGTCTCCCTGTGTATTCAATTTGCATTTTTTTCCTAAAAAAATGAAGGCGAGTATTTTTTTTCATGTGGTTCAGCACTATTCGTATATTCTTTCCCTTAACTTTCTGTTCATTCTTTTCCCTCCTTTTTCATCAAGTGAATGGTTTCCTTTCCTATTGATGAGCTCTTTAAGGGCTAAGATATTAGCCCTTTCTCTGTAATAGGAAGTGCAACTACTTTCCTTCCACTTCCTGTTTGTCTTGGGACTTTATGATTATGGCTAAGACAACATAATATTATATTTTTACTCACAGCACATAATTATACATTTATTTGCTGAACTTTTAATGCTGGGCCATGGCTCTTCCTTTGAATTTAGCTTCTCTGCCTGAAGGTCATTTCCAGCCTCTTCCTTCATTGTACCCCTGGTCATAGTGCCTCTTCTCTCATTACCAAAGTCTGGATTTGATTTCTCTTTAGAGGAACAAGAGTTTAAAACATTTAAGAAGCCACCCGAGTGCAGGATTTTTCTCCATATTTTGTGGCTCCCCTCTGCCTTTGCCTTACAGTTTTCTCACCTGCTGTGCCTTCTCTCAAGTCTTCGATGGCTCCTCTTTGCCTTGGCTGGACATCCAAGGCCCAGGACACATCCCTTGTGCCCCACTGTCTCCAAGTTCCTGGTTGGAGCAGTGTTCCATCATACTGGGGGAAGGGAAGAAGGGAGAGAGGGAGGAAGGATGGATTTTCCTTTTGGTTACAAGTCACTTCTCTTTCCTCTCTGATTCGCCCCTTCCCCCATCCAGGTCTCTGTCCTTCACAAACTCTGTCCATCTTGCAACACTTATAAATAGGATCTACCCATGGATGCTTAAGCGTCTGTGTTGACGAGATGTCATCTCAGATGCTATAAAGTTCAAACTGTCAAGACAATGCATTTCCAGTGCCCCCCCCCGCCCCTGGCAACATAGGTAAAGACCAGGAGAGGGGCTGCTGACAAAGATTTTAGGGGCTTCTCACTGAGTCAGTCCACAAATACAGATTAAGCACTTGCCATATAGCAAGCTCAGTGCTTGGGGCACCTGGTTGTCTCAGTCGCTTGAGCGTCTGACTCTTGATTACAGCTCTGGTCATGATCTCAGGGTCCTTGGATGGAGCCCCATGTTGGGCTCTGTGCTCAGCAGAGTCTGCTTGAGATTCTCCCTCCCTCTTCCCCTGCCCCTCCCTCTCACTCTTTCTCTCTCTCAAATAAACAGCTACATCTCGCTCACTATATTCTGTTCACGCTTCCAAGGGCTTTACACATTTATGTTTAATCCTGAAAACACAATATGACCTAGGAACTGTTGCTCTCTACCTTTATAGGTGAGTAAATGGAGGCACAGAGGGCTGGGAGAATTTGCTAGAAGGTCCCACAGGCTGTAAGAAGAAGAGGAGCTAGTATTTACTGAGGTCCCGTTATGGGCAGGTAAGCAAACTTGATCCCTGTGTCAGCCCTATGTACGGCAAGCCTGTTGGCTTGCTGTGGGCGAGGAGCTGAGGGCCCTGGAGGTCAAGTGGTATCCTCAAAATCACACATTCACTTAGTAGCAGGGCATGGTTCTGTCATCTTTGGAGATAACAGGTACTTATTTACTGGCCAGCACTGAGCTAGAGGATGATCAGTCAGAGATAATGTTTCTGAAGAAGGCACAGTCTAATGGCAGAGGGGGGCAGAGAGCCAGGCAACCAGGATACTGGGGTTAAGTAGTCACGAGGGCTCCCCACACTGCCTGGACGTGATGGAGGGCTTTTTAGGAGTGGGGTATCTTTGTGGAGACAAGAAAAACCTGGAGTGAGGGTGGGGGGCAAGGCAGAACAGTCAGAGGGAGGAGCGTAGCAAAGACCTGACCCTTGGGTGGGAATTTAGGAGAGCACAGGGGGATGGGTCGATCATAAGAGCCATATTTACTGGGCACCTACTTTGTGCTGGGCTCTACGCTGGGGATTGTCAGAGTTCTCATCTAATCCTCACACGGCCTTCCAAAGTAAGAGCTCTGAATGTGTCCATTCCCCAGAATGGATGCTGAGGCTCAAACAGGGGAGGCTACTTCCCTGGATGTCCAGCCATTGCTCTCTGCTGCCTCCCTTTCGGGGAAACGTCTGTCACCCACGGGCAGAAGATGGGCAAGAAGAATAATACATCATTAGCCCACCCTTATTTAATACCGATGTGTGCCGGGCAGACTTCTAAGCACTTTTCACAAACAGTTTAATACCCATGCACTTGTTCCTTATGATGATCGTAATGATTCCCATTTTACAGATGAGTAAACAGAGGCTCAGAGAGAGAAGTGGCTAGTTCAGGTCGCATGGGTAGAAAGGAGCAAAACTACACTGTGAATCTAGGTAGGCTGGCTTCATGCCCCCCAACACACACATACTGAGCCACTCTGTGACAGCTCAGCTGTGTCCAGAGGAATCTCTCCCAAACAAGCCTGTCCTCGGCTGGGCTCCAAGCCCAACAGCAGCAGAGGCAGCCCAAAGAGGTGCTCAGGCCCCTCCCCAAAGCCAAGGGGCCTAATTGACATCGCTGCGGGTGGCCCAGACCTGTTTGTAAATAGAGTAAACTAGAGAATGCCACAGGGTTGTTTTGTCGAGTGACATCACGGCTCCACTATGATCCCGAAGTCTCCAAATGAAAGAGAAGGTAATTGACTATGTGTTCAGAGGGGCAGTTTCACAATTTCCCTCTCTGTGCCAGGTCCATGTGGCTGCTGTTGAGTTAGCTCATACTGGAAAGTTCCTCCGAGCCGTCGGAAGAGTCCTCACACCGGTGGGGCTGATTCATGGGCAGTTGCTTCCGGAGCCCAGAATGGACTGTGGCACTCCAAGCAGAGAGAAAAGGCCCCATTGAGCGGCCGTGGAGGGCTAGCAAGGAGAACTCAGGGTCCGCCCCAGACCTCATGCCTTTCCTGAGGCCGGGCTTCAGGATGCGGTGGGGGGTGGACAGGCAGGAAGCAGCAGACTCACATGCCTGAGCACCTACTCCCTGCCACACTTGTCTCACAGTATGTTCTCAAACAGCCCCACAAGCGAGCTGTTCATTCGTTTTTCTGTTCGACTTGTCTTTGAGCAGACATAATACTTAAGAATGCCCCATGCCATGCTAGCTTCAAGGGATGCACAGAGGAACAAAAACAAAGTTCTCGCTCTTAGGGGGTTCATAGTTCGTTGTGGAGACAGATATTGATCACCAAGGGCAAGGCATGCAAAGCACACACAAACACAGGCAAAATAGGGACTCTGACAAGTATGAGGGTGGGGGCCCCTCTTGCTCTGTAATTATGGTCACAAGCCCTGTGTTACAGGTAAGAAGACTGAAGTTCCTAAACATAACCTTGGAAGATGTCCTACAGCGTGAGCTCTCCTTCTACTCTATAGCCCTACCCTCTGCTTTCAACCTGCAGGAAACTGCCCTGCAGATTCCCCCTTGTACTCTGCTCTCTCCTGCCCCAGGCCTTCGCACAGGCTGCTGCATGTCCCTGGAATGCACTTCTTTGTTCGCGGCACCACCAGCCCCCAGTTTGCCCAGCTAACTTGCGCTCAGCTTAGGCACTGTCTCCAGGAAGATCCTTGGATGCTTAGTGTGGGTTGGGGGATGCTCTTCCCTGCTTCCCTACCCTGCCATAACCCATGTTACACACTCTTGGGATGGTCCTCTAAGCTCTTGAGAGAGAAACTGTCAGGATCACTATTGTAGCCTTAGCATCCTAGTGCATTGCGTAGGTGTGTGGTAACCACTGATGGTTACCACTGATGGTGAAGCTTGGTCAAATGTGCATTGAACTCTAGTCTGTCCTCTTTGAACATAAGTAGAGTGTGAGAACACAGGCTTTGAAGTCAGTTAGAACAAGGTCTGTATGCTGATTGTACCATTCAGTAGCTGGAGCCCTTTGGCAAGTTGTTTCCCTCCTGAGTCCTGGTATCTGGTTCCATAAAATGGGGATAATAAGGATACCCGCGCCCTAGGGTTGTGTCAGGACTAAGTGACCCAATTCCCGTTGTGGATTTAGCACGTCCTTATTGCACTTGTTCCTCTCCTCTCCTTCACAAACTGTAGGGATGCTTCTTAAATAAGAAGTGTGTCCTTTTCGTACCTGTACCCCTTTCCCATTCCAAGTTTCCAGTACTAGCAGAGTACCTGTTATATAATGGGAGATCAGGGTGTATTTGGAGAAGGGATGGATGGATGGATGGATGACTGGGAGGATGGATGAATGGATGAAAGGTCAGGTGATAGAGAGATGGATATGGATATATAGATGGATTGTGAGATTTGGAATGGGCAGGTGGATGGATAGATGGTTGGAAGAAAGTATTGTCAGGTAGGCAGATGGTTATATGATTGAATGGACAGATGAATAAGCAGGTGGACTAATTAATAGATGATTGGATTGATAGATGAATGGATAGATGAATGGTTGGATGGATGGTTGGGTAGATGCTATGTTTTTATTTATTTATTTTTATTTTTTGTTATCCTAGCATTACAAATCAATTGTTTGCTAATAATGCTAAGAAAATGGATAATGAAGTGAAAATAATATCCTGGGCTCTCAGATGCGTTATTATTTTTTTTTCATTCATATCCTCTATCACTATTTGTTGCTTAGGAATGCACAATATCATTTTTTTTAATCTTATTTATTTATTTGAGAGAGAAAGAGAGAGCGCAGGGAAAGGGATGGGGCAGGGGAGAGGGACAAGCAGACTCTGAGATCATGACTGGGCTAAAATCAAGAGTCAGACACTTAATCGACTGAGCCACCCAGGTGACCCTAGTATCAGTTTAAATGCTCTGATAAGTCCTGCAGTAAAGAACCATTTGACCTCATGTATCTCAGGGTTTACTGAGTATAATCAATGACAGATTGATTCTTTTCCCTGAGCACATTTTAACATAACCTGGATCTATTCCTCTATGGCATAACCATAACTTATATGGAATATAAGAATAAAACAACTTCAGAAATTTTGTACTTGGCAATAACTTACTTGAAATACTTTTAAGTGTGTGTGTGTGTGTGTGTGTGTGTGTTGCAGCTATGGGTTTGAAAGCACTATACTAAGAGAAGGAAGATGCTGCATGCCCACCTTGCTAACAACGGAACTTGCTATGTGATTATGGTGCCTCGCTTCTCTTCTGCTTCTCATCTATAAATGGAAAAACATGACGAACTTGGCCTCTCAATGCCCTTCCAGTTCCAGCCTGGCTCTGGGATTCTGCCTGCTTCCAAAGGATGCATTCTTGTATGGATCACCTACTAAGTGCCCTCCTCAGGTGTCCCTGGCTCCAGAGATGTCTACCCACCCCATTTATCTAGGAAACCAGACATGCCATAAATGGGTAAATTACCCTCAATGCATTTAGATACCTTAGTACTGTGACTTAATTTTCCATGCTCTCCCCAGGTCCTGGTATGGGGGCAGCATCGAGTTGCCTAACATAGCTCAGCCCTGCCAGGGTCTATCCGCTCCCAGTGCAGGCTGCTCTGCTCCCAGCTTGGTGCCTGCCCAGAGCAAACTAACACATTAACTGTGTTTTGGCTGCAACCACTTGCTTCTCCTGCACTAGTCCCTGCTCTGTCTCTCAGGAACCAGCTGTGGTAGCTGAGCCAGCAAAATGATCTCACCCCAGTTATTCCCCAAACCTCAGAGTGACGCCATCAGGATCGCCATCAGTGTACTCCCAGTGAAGGCTGCCGTAATCTGTCTGAGTCCTTTTGGGATCGGGGAGTTTAGGGAGTTTGGGGAAGGTATCTGAGTGCAGACTGAGGTTACAGCACCCGGACGGAGATTTAAAAACCCTGCCTTGAAGGCTCCTGAGAAACTCCTATTGGTCCTTACCATCCTCACCCTTGTGCCTCAAAGACAGATCCATGAGCAGCCCCTGGGCTGGAAACAGAGCCGGAGAGATGGAACACGATGAATGGAGCTGACCTCTAAAGTCCTCTCCCTGGGAACTCCCCAAGGATCTCAACTTGCTGGGGCCTCCTCCAGGGGTGAGGGGGGCAAAGCAGAGGAATGCCCAGCACACGCCCTCTTACACCTACTAGGTGCTCAGTAAGCCCCAAATTTCATTTCTGCCCCTCTGCTAACAAACAAAGCAAGCTACCCTTTAAGGTGTGGCACACCATCATTGTAGGATGAATTTCCATTTCAGAGACATTAGAATCTAAACCAGTGTATTTTGGAATCGACTGGCTATGACACCTAGTAAGCCAGAACACCGATGAGCCAATGGGGGGAGTCTGCCGACTGTTTGGTTTCTCTGTATTTCCAGACAGTGCTGCCCTTTGCTTTGTAACTCAGGGAAATCACTCTCCGCCCTGGGTCTTGGTTTCCTTACCATAATATGGACCCCATCCTCCTCTCTAACTACCCTATAGGGCTACGGTAGAAATCAAATAGGATCAGGCAGCAACACATCTCTATAAGCTGCAAGGAGATTTAAATATGAACCTGAGATGGTCAAACTAACAGTGAAGTCCTTGTCCTAGGACTGACTGTCACTGTATTTCCTCTCCCATCTCTCCTTCAGGAACAAAGATACACATCTCATAGGGCTCTTGGCAGCATCAGAGGAGACCCTGTTTACAAAGTGTTCCCCAGTGCCTTGCAGAGAGCTTGATCATTGAACAATCCAATGAATGAATGAATGAATATTCTTGGGTGTGTATGGTAGAACGAATTCCACAAACATAAGCTTTTTGTTCATTTCAGAGACAAAATGAGAAATTAATCAGCCTGGGGATCATGGGGATTCAAGCCCATCTCACAGAGGAGGAAACAGGCTCCGTAAGGTACAGAGCTTACCCAAGGCCATGCCACTCACAGATAGGTCTGGCCCAAGCCCCTGACTACCAGTCGCAGCCTCCCGCCTTCATTCTGCTAGCTCTCTGGCTCCTGTGAGCAGGGCAAGCTGTGGCCAGGTTGAGAGCACACACCGTTCTCCCCAGTGTGATAGCTGCCAAAGGAGGACTCGGTGGGGAGGGGGATGGCCATATAGCCTCCGAGGCCCCAGACCTGGGCCCATTATTATTCCTCTTGGGGTAATAAATACATTTTAAGAGAAACAGATGCCAGAACAGTTGGACAGGAAGGGCCCAGGCACAGGAAGAGGAATCTGGTTTGTGAAAATCTGTCTATTTGCCAGACGGTGAGCAATATGGTGCCGCCAGCCAGGTCTGGGTCCGGCTGCCAGGAGAGCTAATCAGGCCTCCCTCTGGTGTCCTGCTGGTTCTTTCGGGCCACCGTCCTCAGGTACTCAAAGGGGTGTGGTGTCCCCAAATGGGCCACAACGGTGACAGCCGTTCCTTACTAAGTTCAGCCGCTTGAACGGGGTGGGGACTCTCCTTGGGAGCCACAGCAGCCTGTGTTGATGGCAACAGGACAGAGAAGTCATCTTGTGACTCAGACCCAGCCATTTGTGATGTGTGGCTTTCCTGGTCCCCGTGGTAACCTCCATCTCTGATGGGGCTTGTTCCCTGCAAGTGCTCTGCAAGAGAAACACTTGCAGGTGAGAACCTCTGTCACACCCCCTACAGCACCTCAGGTGGGAGACATAAATCTTGATTTATTTACAAAAGATGTCCTGGCTGCTGCAGGTGCAGGGACCAGCTTCGGTGAGGCAGAGATGCCCAGAGCAGACATCTATCCTCCAGGATACGCACCCCTTCCCCCTGTTTCTTGGCCTGAGCTCACAGATCCTGCTGACTTTTGGCAGGAGAGCATGGCCTGCAGGCAGAGGCCAGGGAACAGAAGGCTCAATGTACAGCCTGGCCTTTTGCCCTCATTGCCTATCCAGCAGGGGAGAAGCGATTGACCCATTTTGTTGATGGGGAAGTGGAGGCCTTCAAGGGACAGGGATTTCTCCAAGGTCATGCAGCCCAGAGGAACTGGTGCTGGGTGTGGGGCCCATAGGGCTGCCTGACTCTGATCTCTCTCCCCTTTCTGCCCACCAGGATTCCCCTGCTTCCATTCTCCCAAAACCCTGGCTGGAGATGAAGGTATTCCATTGTCTCCCTCATCTTCTCTGTGGCCATAAGCGGAGTGGGGCATTCGTGTGGTGTGGGAACTAATACCTTTCTGTCTTGCTTCTGCATCCTGAGTCCCCAGAAGCAGCGTACTTGAAGCAAGTTCTTGATTCCAGCATAATTCCCACAGTGGCTGTCCAGGTGCCTCTGCTCTATCTGTTTCCGGGAGTTAGTCCAAGAGGTTCAACCTAGAACTTGCTCCTTCCATCCTTCCAGTGGTTCTCCAAACACCTCACTCCTGTGTTAAATCACAACGTGCTGAAAATACCTACATTCAATTTGATTTTGGGTTTTTTTTTTTTTTTTGGGTATAGAACTTAGACTGGTATGCTGTGTAACACTGAGGACACCTATTCCCTCCTCTGTGCCTCCCTCCTCTGTGCCATTTACAGAGTCACAGAGAGGCTGTGATGGAGAAGCAGAAGTAAAGGGGCTTTCTTGCCATAAAATGTTGCGTGGAAATTGTGGCTCAACGGAAACATACTCTATCTAAAAGGGAGCATGGGCCATGGCCTCTCTAGCAACTGACCCTATCCACCCTTCATTCTCAAACTCAGTACAGAACGGGGGATCCATCAGCTTGCCAGGACTTGGAGGGCAGCTGGGGAGGGAGCAAGGATGGGGTCTGGCTTGCAGCTCATGTCTGCTCATGAGCCCGTCACCTGTAACTACATCACCTGGTTCTTTCACCTGGGACCCTTGCCACGGACAGCACCGTGGAATCCTTGTCTTTCTATCAGTGGGGCGCCAACAGCATGAGAGGGCTAGGAGCTTAAGCCAGGTCAGAAACGGAGGTAGGACGAAGCAGGAGCACTCACTCCTGCCCAGGGTTCTTTTACTAGCCTGCGTTTCAGTTTTAAAGTCCAGGACAGTTCGGCCATAACACTCGCTCTGAAACCAGGGATTTGTTCCACCACGACTGATCTATCAGGGAACAATTTGAGTAAGGTGCAGATTCCATATTTGCACGTGTATGATTTTATTCACGAGAAATACTAGATAAATGCAGGAAACTCCGCCCAGTTGAACCTCAGGGCTTGGGAGCACAGGAAACACACCGCATATGCGCATGCGCACATGCGCGACCCTCCAGGGTCTAGCTGCTCAACCTGTTTACAGTGAGGGTGGGGAGCCACGTGCCCCATTCAGTTTCGGACAGCCTTCCTTCCACCTGTCATCCCAAGCCATCCCTCCCACACCTCCATCCGCAGCACACCTCGGGTCTTTGTGAAGGTACAGTGCCGTGTTTGTTGTGTTATCCCGGGATGTCTAACCCATCTAGCAGGCATAAAATCATGCTACTGATCCTTTTTTTTTTTTTTCCTTTTTATGTGTTCCTGGTAAATGTTTTGAGTTTTCTCGGCTGACCCTATTTCCCCATAAGCCTTGTGGTTTTTACTGTGTGAGTTTGCATAGCATGGGTAATGTCTAGCGATGCCCATGTTGTGTGTGTTATAGCAGAACAGACCATGTGGCCTGCTTGGCAGGATAGTGGCCAGAAAAGTACACGACAGCATCAGGATTTACTCACAGAGCCCCATGAGTAATGAGGCACATTATCCCCGAGGGTGGGCAACAATGAATCTGCCTGTTTTATCACGCCAGTAAGCCAACCTCCCATAGTGCTTCGGAGGGAAGCCTTTGAGTGCGTATTAGGGAATTGCTCTCTAAGGCTGTGTAGGGCTGACCTAGATCCCAAAGGTCAAGGCTGCAAGGACGCTTACTTCAACTCTAACAAATCACAGCCTTCCAAAAAGAAAAGGGACAAGTATGTAAGGTAGTGAGCATCCTGTCACAAGAGGTGTACAAGCAGACTGGCCATAAGCCCAGTTGGTGGGTGTGTTGTTAAGCGGATTTGTGTTTTGGGGAAAGTTCTACTAAATTAGGATTCCCAAGCCCACAGACTTGTGTGTGTGTTTCAAGCAAATTATTTTTTAGTCCGGTTTTAAGCTCATGGCAAAGTTGAGTTCAAAGTAAAGAGAATTCCCACACACGTCTTGCCTACACACACAACCTTCTACCCCAACAGTATGCCACAGCAGCGTGGAACATTGTTACAACCTTGGATCTATACTGACACGGCACTGTCCCAAAGCCCACAGTTTACAACAGAGCTCTCTCTTGGTGTGGTACATTCTGTGGGTTTTGATAAATGTATAATGACATGTGTCTCCCATCATATCATACATAATTTCACTGCCCTAAAAATGCCCTCTGCTGCCACTGAGCATTTTTAATTTTTTTTTTAATTTTAAGTAGGTTCCATGCCCAATGTGGGGCTTGAACTCAGCACCCTGAGATGCTCTACCAGGTACCCCTGCACTGAGTATTTTGAAAGTAAGGATTTGGGGGTTCCACTTCAAACCCATGAAACCTTATAGATAGAATCCAGGAATCTGCATTGTAATACCCCTTCTCCTATCTACCTCCATACACAAGGTAAATGTAGCCAGCCAACCTAGCCCTGATCTGTGTACAGAAACTTCCCAATGATAAAGTCATTACGGCCTCTTTTTTTTAATGTTGATGTTCTGCCTTCGATGGGAAACCCAGTCCCAGGTGACTTTAGGAAAAAACCAAGCAGATTTCTCTAAACTCCAGAGGCCTCCTGTGAGTAACCTGGGTTGAGAAAAGATCCCCCTCCCTGTATGTGGCTTTTCTGCCTACCAGGTGGGGAATTGGGCTCTTGGACCATTGCCTTTCCCCAGGAGACCCTCAGCAGAACCCTTCCTCAGCAGAATCCTTCAGCCTTCCTGGTATGTGATGGCCCACGTTTAGAAACGAACAAACAAAATAAACAAATAAGGGAAAAGGCAGACACACACGCATACACACATGCATACACACATACACAGAGAAATACATTTTCTGGAGTGAAGATCTTCCGTCTTTGCTCTAATAACTGAGATTTCTGAAATACTTGCAGCAATTTCCTTTACGCTGAAGAAAGCATCATTTTAGATTTTAGTGCATGTGACTCTTACCCTGTTTAAGTGGGAAAAAAATACCAATTGGATTAAGGATTGATGATTCTCAGGCACTTAGGGGTAAGCTCCTTGCCGGTCAGATGGTTTTATTATTTGTCTGTGCACCTGAAGAAGGTGCAGGGCTCGGGAACTGGCGTAGTGAGTAGTCTGCTGGATGGATGAAGGAAAGAATGAACGAAATAAATTAAATGGTAAACCAGAGAGAGTCTGCTACGGTACCTGGACCACAGTGGGCACTCCATGACCTATCCTTATTGTGAGCCCTGAACCAGGGGTCATGAGTCTGGATTATTAATCTAGTTTTACCTTTAATGTGCTGCTGAACACAGGGCCAATCTCATTCCCTCTTTAGAACTCAATGCCCCAATCTGTAAAAAAAGATCATATACTTTTTTTTAACCTAAAAACTGCAAACAAATATTTATATTGTGTTGCCAAAATGTTTGCTCATGATACATCAAAAAATAAGGTAGATTGATAGATGACAGAGGGTTGGATTAGATGGACGGATATGGTAAAGCAAGTGGGCCAATGCTAATGGTAGATTCCAGGTGGGGAAACTAAACTTTATAACCATTTCTGACTTTTCATAAACTTTCATTAAAATTTTGTTGTAAACTTCTTTGCAATTTTCTGTCTTTGCATTTTTTTGAATAATAAAATGGTGAAAAAAAAGGATCTGGAACCCATTTAAAAGTTTAAGACAGGGGCACCTGGGTGGCTCCGTTTTTAAGCATCTGACTCTTGATTTCAGCTCAGTTCTTAATCTCAGGGTCATGAGTTCAAGCCCCATGTTGGGTTCCATGCCAAAAAAAAAAAAAAAGTTTAGTACAAAATCCACTGGCTTCACCACTTTGATTTTTTTCAGACCAATGATATGAAAAAGGAATTAATTTTAGGAATTCCTAAGGTATATATATGGACTCATCTCCTACATATATTTTTCTGTTGCTGATCTCTGGGAAAAAGATCATGAAAACCTGAGTAAATTAGTTCTTATTTCTATATGATTAGTAATCATTAAAGATCCCCTGGGACTAACAGCACCAACTACCAACACAGGCTCCATTCACATGAAGCTGACGTCACGTTCACCTTAGGAGGTGTGTCTCTTCTGACTTAAACGAAGGAATGGATTGGGGCTGAGGCGTTTTGGATCCACAGGACAGGAGATCAAATCTGTTATTGAGATCTCAAAATCCATTTTTTAAAAAAGAAGTCTTAGAAATTTTGTGCCGTCTTCAGAAAAAGAAAGAAATGAAAAAAGAAAAAAGGAAGAAAACAAAACAAAGCAGAGCTGTCTCCCCCACTGGCCACCCACCTGCTAAAAAGCCCATCCAGGCACCTCCAGGCTTTCCCAGGCACGAGCGTGGGGCTTCTTGGCCCCTCCATCAGCTGGGAGAGGAGGGAAGGAGCGAGAAAGCTACTTTTGCCAGCTCTCCACACGGTTCTGCCCCACAAAGTCTTACTGCGTAGAAAGTGCCAGATCAGATTAGAGCCACCAGTTGCCACATTATCCTGTCTTGACTTCACTAACGCTCATTAAGCTCCGAAAATCCCTTTTACGGTGTTTAGGACACCTCCCGAGGAGTCTGCAGTGTAAATATTATTCCACCATTAAATCCTACTACAAGGCCGCCGTCAACAAGTGGGACTCGCCGAGGTTCTGCCGAGGGGGCCGCGCGGCCCCTGTGAAGTGCAGCCAAGGGGCTCCGCCAAGAAGCCAGTGCATGTGATAAAGCCCCTCGCTCTCCCGCCCAGGCCTCTTGCCACTTGGGCCTGCTCCACGGGTCGGGCTCTGGGGCGCGATTTGGGCTGAGGATCAAACACGCCGTGGGGAGCCACTTGGACCGGGGACCTGCTGTGGACGGCTGGCACTCGCGCTGAACCCACTTCATCTGGGGTCGGGCGGGGGAGGGGCGGCTTTTGGGCTGCAGTCCTCTTGGCTGAGGCTGGGGTCTGCACCCTGCATCTCCAACCTTGGCAGCAGACTTGGGCATCGTTCTCTGGAGAGGTGACTTTCTAGACTGGCCAGCGGCATCTTTGCCTTCGCAGTCCTTTTGTCTGCATGCGCCCCGCCCCTTTCTGTATTTATGTGTGCATTCGGAGGAGGGAAACCGCGCGATGATGAGCCATTGATTATTGTGGACAGATCACCCGTCTGACTCAGCGGAGGCTGCTTGGCGGGAGTGGGGCTCACTGCTTTTTGCTTTTATTTCTCTCCCTTAAAAAAAATTTTTTTTTTTTTAATTAATGTGTATTCTTTAAGCTGATTTGCAGGTTGCACTCCTGGTTTATAGTGATAGTTGATGGAGGGCTTGAATACGGAACTGCCTGGCGTTGGGTGGGCTTTCACTGCACCAGAGACGGATCTTGGAGCGCCTGACTCTGTGTGAGTGTGGGTACAGGTGCTGGGGACTCAGCAGCGAGCCGGACGTGTGCAGTCCCTGCCTCATGGAGCTCACAGCCTAGGGCTCTGGCAGTGCGGAATCCAGCACTCTGGA
Source organism: Mustela erminea (assembly GCF_009829155.1). Lineage (NCBI taxonomy): Eukaryota > Metazoa > Chordata > Mammalia > Carnivora > Mustelidae > Mustela > Mustela erminea. The sequence continues at coordinate 72,363,580 of NC_045626.1, read as the reverse complement.
TCTCAAGTGATAGGATGCTACGGGTCATTGGGAGTCCTGGGTCAGTCACTGTTGCAGCTAGGTGATGTTGAGATAATCCCTTCCCTCGTGGAGACTCAGTTTTCACCTCTGTGAAATGGGCTCCTGACAATATTTGTTCTGTTGAGCTGTTACAAGGGTGTGTTCATCCATACTGGGGTTTGCTTGACACATGGAACTGAGCACATACTGTGTGCTGGGTGTTGAGGGTTTTAGGTGTCAGGGAGACCTGGTGCCTGCCTCAAATAGGTCACAGTCCACAAACAGGTCCATTTGATGGCCTGTGGACAGTGCTGGGCAGGGTAACTCAGGGACCCCATGGAAATCTCAACAAAGGCCCCCTAAGGTATGTTGACTGGGGGACAGGTGACAAAGACCTCCTTAGAGTAGGGGGTCATTAAACTACACCTCCTCCCCCAGGTCAAATCTGGTCCACAGCCTGGTTCCTTGCTTGGGGACTAAGAATAGCTTTTACATTTTTAACACGATTTATTAGAAAGTCAAAATAATATTTCATACCACATGAAAATGATACGAAAGTCAAATGTCAGCGTCCACTGATAGAGCTGGATGGAAATATAGCTGTGCCATCAGTGCACAGATCGCCTGTGGCCATGTCCTCACCATGATGGTGGAGTTGAATCCGTTCCCAGTAACCGAGACCAGGTGTCACCCAAAACCCGAGATATTTACTATTTGGAGAATAAGTTTACCAACTGCTGTCTAGAGGAAGTGAGGGCCCAGCACAGAACTGAAGAGTGTGTGCCAAACTGGTCCTCTGGGGATGGTTGGAAGAGGCAAGCAGAGATCTGCTTTGCAGGTTGGAGAAAAATCCTGACATCTTCAAGGACGAAGCATGTACTACACAGTGAGCTGCAAAACGCCATGCCAGCTTGAGGGAGCATTGGGAACGGTGGAGGACAGGGCCATCGACAATCTGGTTAGACAAAGTACAATGCAAGTGCTAACACTCATTGATCTCATTGACGAAGTGCCTATTGGGTCCACTGCAGTGCCCTTAACGGTCTCACATTGAGTCCTCCAAACAGACCTGAGTGTTGAGATCACCAACCCGCTTCACAGGTGAGGAATCAGGAGCCCAGAGAGGTGAAAACACCTAGTCAAGGTCACACAGCAAAACACAGATCAGAATTCCAGTCTGTCTTCTTTCAAACGGCCTGCTCCAAACCCACACTAATAAACCCAGGCATTTAACTGTCGGTAGCCTGCAGTGTTAGAAGTTGGTGCATTTGGTAAAAAGACAAACTTTCAAAATGAAACTGAGCGGGGATCCAAAGTAGGATTCGTGTAGCCATCCTCCTCCCCCTAAACATACGCGTCCTCCATGTTGTTTTCCAGTCGTCATCCCCCTGCCTTGCCACCCTCCCAGGCTCCTCTGAAAGCCAGGCACGTGCTAGGAAGGAGAAAGGGAGGGGGAGAAGCTGGGCTTCTCAGAAACAGCTAGCAGAGGAGTAGTCTCTGAAATGGGTGGGGAGACATGTCCCCAAGGCTCGGCAGAGCTGGCAGCCTTGGCTCCCAGCAGCTGTTGGCTGCATTCAGAATAAACACAAGTGGATAGATGAGTTCGGGCTGGGAAGCCACCCCGCCTCGAGGGCTTCAGGCAAAACAGAGAGGCGCTGGGTGACAGGCCCGCCAGCTGACAGGAAGGGACTTGGGCTCAGGGTGTGTGCTTTTGGCTGCTTGGCGCAGGTCTGTGCAGTACAGGAGTGGTAGTGAGTGTGCTGGGAGGCTCTGAAGGTGGAAAGTCCTGGCACCTGCTGTCTGTGTGTCCTTGGGCAAGGTGGTCCATCCGAGTAAGCCTCTGCATTACAATCCGATCTGTAAGTGGAGATCATGGTACCTAGGACAGTAGGACAGTAGGACAAAGGACACTGCATGATACCTCCCAGAGCACCTTTCAAGGAAGGCTTCTTGGCTCCAGTGGTTGGAAGGGCTGTCATGGACAGACAGCCACAGCCCAGCTCAGGGACAGCCCTGCTCCAGAGACCCACTTCCTCAAGGTCACATGCAACGACTGAGGGCCTCAAGGTGGCCCAGCCCACGGGACTCTGAAGGGCCAGTCTAGCTCTGGGGCTGCCCGTGGAGCTGACCGGCTACTGTCCTGTCTTGTCTCCAGGTTCAGCTCCTCCCTCCAACCACTTTCCCTCTTCCCTCCCCACACAGGTGCTATTGCAAAGATTCTTGCTCATAAATGGCACACATGCTAAATCCCGTCTCACTCGGCAGTCTGGGTGCCCGATTGGGACTCCGTGCTCGAGAAATTATATTTGGAAAGTATCCACGGTGCAGTAGGCTTTTAGCACGTGGAGGGGAGGAAATGCAGACAGAACCTACTTCGATGTGTCCAAATTCCTCTTGATTTCAAAGACAGAAAACAAAGTAAATCACCAGAGCCTGCTGGGTTCTATAGCACCATCGGTGTCCACAGGGACATTTGCTCTGCTGAACTGTCACATACTGAAGCCCAGCCACGCACACAGGGCATGCATAAACAAGCAAGGAGAGAACATCATCCCCATTCGACAGATGTGAAGACTGAGGTTGAGAGAAATAAAATGATGTATCGACAACTTGACAGAGTGCCCCATGTGACCATTTACTCACCCACTGATAAAATATTGAGGGCTGGGCACTGGGGGTCCCTCAGAGCTCAGAGCAAGGGAGGGAGACCCAGGATAAGTCAAGCAGTGAGCATAACACCTGCCAGAGATGGTGGTGATTGACAAGTGCAGATTATGTTTGGGGGTGTCATGGGAGGACCTGAGGAGCCAGGAGAGTCACAGAGCAAGATTGCAGACCAAATCTTCAACTCTGCACCTGCGGCCGCCCAGCAAACCTCCATTTCAAGGGAGGCAAAGTGGAGAGCCTGAGTTCTGAGCTGCTTCCCATCTCTCCCCAACTGTGTGCTTAAGAGCAAGTCGAAAGTCTCCAAGAATCCCCACCCTTTCCACAATGAGGAACCCAAATCCCTCCCCCAGTGTTCCGCCCTGCAATTCAAGGCTGAGAAAACCCAGTTGCCTCTAAAGCAAGATGACCAAGTTTGGAAGAGACTTGGAGTCCTCTCTTCCTTCTGTGTGTCTTTCTGGTGAGGGGTCAGCCTCTCCGTCCAGGAATCAGAACCAAGGTTATCTTTCTGAATTGTTCTCTCTCTCTCTCTCATAAGGTGAAGTGTCTTGTCTGTCCCTTGCAGAGTTCTATCCTGTTCTCATGCACCCAACCTGGGGCTTTTTCCTGGCAGCACCGAGGAACTTTCCCAGCCTGGGAAGGCATCCAGGAGAGTCATGGCCCAGTGGCAGCTATTGGATTTCTGGAAAGGGCCAGCTCAGAGGGAGACCGGGACAGAGGGAGAACCCTCAAAGCCACACATGTGCAGTGGTGGGTGTGTTGGAAACAGTGGCCCCAACTTCGAAGCTGGAGCCTGCAAGAGCTTTCCCAAAGGACCCCAAGCACACTGGGCTTTCATGGCCCACAACACAACTCCCAGAGAGCCTGGCCCCTGCCTTGCGCTGCAGCCTCTGAACCCAGCACTCCACGTGAGCCTCCTAGGCTGCTCTGCTCCCCAGTCCCTAGCCATTGTTCCTTCTTTCCAGAATGCCACTCCTCCCATGGGCTAGCACCCACACATTCTTCCAGTCTTGGCTTGATGACACCTTCTCCAACATGCACTCCTGGCCAGCCTGGGTTTTGGTCGTCCCCCACCCCCACCCCGCCCTTCTCGACTTTTCTCCGTGTCAGAGAGCTCGTCACATGAATTATAATGGCATGTTGACCTGTCTCCTTCCGTCATCAGTCCTTGAGCCATTTGAGTCAGGGACCACCAGGTTTTACTCATCTTGGGGTCGCCAGAAGTTAACTCAGAGCCTGGCACATAGTAGGTGCTTTGGCACTGCCAGACTCCAGAGGGACTTCCCCTGTCTCTCTGTCACTTGGCTTCATTCTTATTTCCTCCCTAAGTGTTTATTTAATACATAGTGATGCGTGGTGGGTAGAGGGGCTTTAATACATGCTCACTGAATGAATAAATGAATGAGTGAGCAAATGATATGCATCAGCGAGTCAGTGAGTGAGCATGAGAGTGAGTGACTTTAGGGAAAATAGACTAAATCTGCTGAGTACTAAGATCCCAAAGGCTAAGACTGGTCTCCTAGGTACTAAGATCCCCAAATACTAAGACTGAGGTCCCCTGGATACTAAGATCCTAGAATACTAAGGCTGAGGTCCACTGAGCACTAAGATCCCTGAGTACTGTTTTTGCTCTCTCTGCCTGTTTCCAGCTGTGGGGCCTTCAGTAAACCCCTTTTCCTCTCTGGGCTTCAGTTTCCCTATCTGTAGAGTAGAAGGATTGTAGGCGTCCTTCCAGCTCTGAGAATGGAGGACTGGCTTGTCCCATCCCAGACTGCCCCAGGCCTGACTAGTGGGGGATTCTGATGATGTTGGCTTGTCCCCCAGGCCCTCTAGGACACTGCTTGATGATTCTTTTCCCTCCCACTGTTCCCAAGGTGTTCTCTGCCACACCTTCTTATCTGGTGCTTGCACACTAGAATTAATTCACGCACCTCAGTTAATCCAGGATGATGCCTTTTCTCCAAGTCTGGCTATGCAACTACTTGACCTGGTTAAAAGCAGAATCCTGCCCACTTCCCAAGACCTACTGAGTGAGCATCTCAGGGCTGGAGGGCCCTGGCACCTGCATTTCAGCAAGCTCCCTGGGGAGGCCAATTCTTCTTTTTTGGGAACTCCTGATGTCCTGATTTAGTACACAGTCTCTGGGACAGGTTGGCATCTCTGACTTGCTGTGTGGCTTTGGGGAACCACCTCCCTCTCTCTGATCCCCATTCCTCCCGATGAGAAAAGTGGAACCAACCAAAGGCCGCAGCTCATGGCAGGATGAGGCTTACATGAGCCACTGCATATAAAGCCGTCTGTAAACTCAGGCTACCCTTGGCACCCCCAGGCCAGAGTCGTGCCCACCACTCAGGAGTGTACGAGATGTCACGGCTTTTTATTTTCTACAAATCAACTTAATTTGTATTTCCGGCTCCCATCCCATTGGGCTGGAGGGAAACATGACTTTGGACAGATGTTCTGGAAGCCCAGGCCCAGCACATCCCAGGAAGCTGCGGCTCCCATGGAGCCCTTTGTTCAGCCTCTGCTCACCTCTAGATGATGACACCAGAGCTAGTGACCAGCTCGAACAAGAGGCGGTAGGCGGAAAAGATGGAATATTGCCCGAGAACGAAACACACACATACACCTGACAATTCAGATCCAAAACATCCATGTGCCTGTTTGATCTGGTCTCTCCTTCAATCACAGAATAAGGGTGTTTTATTGGGTGAACACTGTGAAAGGAGAATTTTTAAATAAAGGCAACATTGCAACTCCAGTGCAATTATAAAATGAATGCGCATCAAGGTTGTGTTTAACTCATTCATTAATGAGGGAGCCAAAGTGACGGCATAATCGATTCAAAGCAGATTTCAGACAACACACACACACACACACACACACACACACAGAGAGAGAGAGAGAGAGAGGCATTTGGAAATGCTGGGATTCATTTATAAGTAGGTGCAAAATTAGTCGATAACTTTAGGGCAATAATCGATTACATTCTACTGGACAAAATTCATTTGCATTTCTATGGCATGAATCATTTGCATTGCTATCAGTTGGATTTTTGTTGTTGTTGCTGTTTTTTTTTTTTAAACTTAGCATTATGATGTTCCATCTAGACAAAGAAAGACACAGAAGTCTGGAGGTCGGGATAAGGCATAGACATCCAGCAATCTTTTATGTGCTTCTTCTTATTCTTTTTTTTTTTTTTTGCTTCTATTGACGTTGTTTGCAAGGTTTCCTGACAGTATAATCCTGCCACCAACATCTCCGAAGAGTAGAGATGCTGTTTTGTGTGTTCTGAGCCTCGGTTTCTTAATCTGAAAAATGGGTTTGATAAGAGCCCTTGACAGCACAAGGTCGGGTCGGGAGCCCCTACTGCGACTCACCTGCAAGGGAAGCAGTGAAATCGTGACAGGAAGAGATTTCCCAAACCCCAATCAAACCCCCTTTCCTGACTTTGGTCCCATCTATGTTCTACCTTTTCAGAGTTACTCTTTCCTTTACAATAATTTTGATTTGATAAAAACCAGGAAATCAGAGAATGAGGTGCTAGTTCTCTCTCTATATTTTTTCCAAATACTTATGAAAATAGACATAGAGCCATTGAGATAAGAAAAGTAAGTTCATCCTCCTACCAACTAATCCAGTTCTTTGTGGGAAATGCTGGACCAGGAGACCAGGGGTGGGATTCAGTGGCAGCCATGCATACTTTCAGATCAACTCATAGCATCACCAACACGAGCCCTGTCCAAGGTGGTGCCTGGAGGAGGTGTCCCCATGGGGGCCACGACAGGCAGATCCCTACACCCCCTTGCAGCCCTCCCCCTGATGCCACAAGTCCCCCCTGCCCTTGCTCCATGCCTTCTGCAGCCCCCATTGGGCGGGGCCCCTCCTGTGATTCATCCTGCTGGAATGCCGGAGTTCTCCCATTGCTCCAGCTAAAGCCCTTTAATTCCCCTTCGGTGATGAATGCGCGAGGCTCTTGAATGAAATGTCCGGGCTCTGAATTCCTGTCCCCACCCCCTCCTCTCCCCTCTGCTTCACATAATTATTTCTGTACAGAACATGTCAAGTGCCCCGCTTCCCGGGAACTCGTTTCGCATGCAAACATTTGGTGATTAAGCGAGGCTTAATTAATTAAGCACTTTGTAATGACTCTTAAACCAAAGAAGGGTGGATTAGGAGTCCAATGCGTGCTGGCAGTGTGAAAGGCGCCTTCATATCGGGGGCGGCAGACAATGGTCCAGCGAGGGGAGCAGGGCAGGGAGTCCCACAACTGTGATAGAATCGTTCATTCTTTCCCTCGCTTGGCTTATTCATGGAGCAGGTCATGGATCCAGAGTACGTGGTGAATAATACCAATGATAATAGTGCCAGGCATTGTGCTCTTAAGTCAGAATGGCATTACGGTGAATAGGGACAGGTGATGGCTATTGAGAGCCGGCTCCGGTGAGCACGGCTGCCTTGGACAGAGATAAGAACAACAGTAATAAGAATGACCATAGGAGCCAACACCTGCAAAGCACCTGCTGTGTGCCTGTCACGACTGCAGGGATTTCACACATCCCGTTCTCTCCACGACCCTCTGACATACCTGCAACAGGGTATCATTCTCATTTTACAGATGGGAACACTGAGGCATGCGTGTGTCAAGCAGCCTGGCGGGAGAGTGGTTGAGCTGGATTGGGGCTTCCAAAGGACGAGCTCTGACCCCACTCTCTACCATCAAAGGGTTTAGCTCTTGTATCTCATAGAATCTCTGCAGTGGCCTGATGAGGAGATAGAGTGCTTATTGCCAGTTTCATGACAGTCAAGGGCAAAAGGGGCTCGGGAAGGTCGTGAGCTTGCCCAAGTTCACACAGCATAAAGCACGAGGAATTGGACTCCCTTCACCCAACTTCATTTTTGTTTATCTAGTTTGTGGTCGGATTCCCACATCTCCAGATACAACGATTTCCATGATGACTCCTGGTTGTTGCCTGGCTGATTTGTTTTGGCCCTTTATCCCCCGGAACTCTGCTGCAGGGCAATGGTTTCTGACCATTTCTGTAAGAAACACCCTCCCCCGCTTTGTCACTGTCTTCCCAGCTGAGTGCTTCTCACCCACCAGTGACTCAGCTTCCCCATCTGTAAAATGGGCATTTTGCTCTGGATCATCTCTGAGTCCTCATCTGACGTTTGAGGGTCTTTGGAGCCTAGAGGGTCTCCTCTGCTTTGGGGAGTCGTGGGGATGATGGTGGCAATTCAGGGGCTTTAGCTCTCGGGTATAATACTGCAAAAGGCTTCAGAGCCCAGCCCTGCATAACTCTCCAGCAGAGCAAGGTCGAGTCTCAGCCCTGATCGTCATAGGCTGTGTGACCTTCACTGAGGGGATTTCCTTCTCTGAAACAAGGTAACCCTTCTGCTGGGTTCCAGAACAGCAGTAAATGACCTCTATGAGCTCAAGGGCCCCCTTTTAAAGGGGGGCCCTTTTAAAATTGTCTGCCTGGTGGCAGAAGGAAGGCATTGTTTCCCAAACTCGGACCCACAAGTATAGCCCAAAGAGTCCACTTCTCTGTTTTTGTTTTCTCATTTATACTTGGAAAACTGCCTCTAACCTCCGTGATGATGTGACCATCTTCCGTGTGCCTCAGGTGCCCGGACTGGTGTGTGCCTTCACAGTTGCATGCCTGCTGAGTTAAAAGCAAACGGCTTCACTGTGCTGTTCCAGTGAAGATATTGCAGGCGTTCGGAAGGTGGGATGCAGGAGAGAAGCGGTCTCACCATGCGGGAGGCTAGAACACAGTGGTCTCCTGTGTCAGCTCCAGACTCACATGTGATTGGGTACAGAAATAAACTCCAGTTCTGCCATTCACTGGCAATGAGGGCGGTAGGAAATAGACAGCGGAGACCCCTTCTCTGTTCCTGATGCTGGCGGTCATTGTACTAGATGCTCATTTAATGATGATTTCCAAATATGATTCCTGCAAAGCAGACTGCCTTCTCATGTTCATAAGTGATGCTTTACTATGATTGGTAGTTAGACTGAGTTAAAGGTGAGTTCTGATGATCTCCTGAGCAGACAAGCAAAGATTTGTCACTATGCATGCCATTTTGAAGGACACCGCTACCTGAAAAAACATTCTCTGCTTTGGAATGATACAAGTTAGGAAACAGAACTAGAGCTGGCAGCTAAAAAGTTTTATTTCCCACCTCCCTTAGGTATAAAGTTACTAGTGCATCATAAACTGAGGTTGTTAGGTGGAATTTCTGAGCAGGCTCTTTAAAAAAAAAATGTAGCCGTACCTGGAATCTATGCTTCCTTCCTTCTACGTTCTTCTTGCAGGGAGCTAGATGTAATAGCTGGAGCCACAGGAACTATTTGTGACCATGAGGCATCTTGAACTAGGTGACTGTGTGCTAAGAATATTAGTACAGAAAAGATTAGGTATTTCTCGATTTCTGTGACACAAGAGGAAAAAAAAATCCCTTTATTTATTTAAACCATTGCCATTCTGGGTCTCTTTTATTTGTCCTCATTGCCATTCCTAAATGATACAGAGTTTATATATAGAAGCAGATCTAAAATACTGCCTTCCTATATTAAACATGGCATGGCTAGTTTAGATTCAAATAGCATTTTCTGTCATATTAAATTACGGTTGATAATTTGAATTTTATCATTTCATAATTATGTTAATAATAATGAGGTGGAGGGGCTTCCTACAAAAATGAGACATAAGGAATTCGTGTTGACTTACTTTGTAGAAATTCAAAGCTAATTGTAAAATGCACTGATTTAAGTAAATATTAGAAATCTTTTCATGTGCTCCTCAAAATAGCTCTACGTGTTATTTGAGCTTTAGAAAGGTGGGGCCTGGGACTTTTGGCCAAGACTCCTCTTCCTCACCCCCACTGGCTAGAGCTAAGAGGGAGAGTAAGGAATTTTCATTAGACTCCAGAGAGAAACCAGGGGGTCCTGGAAGTGAAGGTGGGGAGCGAAAGGAACACTTTCCACCCAAGACAAGACACTGTGACATCTGTCTTTTTGGTGTTTCCTGGTGCAGAGTAAGGCTGGAAAGCAGAAACTCTGAAACACTTTGTAAGAGGCTGTTTTCCTAGCATTCCCTGCAAGGGGCAGCCCAGGAAAGGCAGGGGCTCTGTGAGAAACCCCGCCTGATGAGATTTCCAGCTCCAGGCAGGTGGGGAGATGCTGGGACCGAGAACAAATTCATCACCCAACTTAGGCTTCCCAGAATGCTGGCCAGATCACGTCCGTGGGTGGCCCTAGTCTCTTCATCTGCGAAATGGGACTGTGGAGTCAGCCCAGCATCCAAAGGCCATCTTTGATCAAGGCAACACAATACGCTGTGTTTACACAGGAGAAATGCAAGGAGGCTGAGGCGTTGTATTAGAGTTGATTTTGTTTAAAGGACTTCTTTTCCTACCAAAGCGATATTTATTTTACTTTTTTAGGTTGCAGATGACATTCCCAGGCTCAGCATATCAGGGGCCCCAGTCCCACTGAGATAAATTAGAGCAAAATCTTGGACTACCGAGGGCCTGAGTGTAGACAAATTTTGTGACCAGGGCTGAGCCCTTAAACAAGCTCAGACGTGAAGAGGTCTTGAACCAGTGGAATCATGAGACATAGGATCCAAAACAAATCACTCCCACTAATCCTCAAAGTTAGGACAGAAGGCCTTTGTCTGGGGTTATGGGTGTGCAAAGCCATCTACCAAATCCAATAAGGTAAAGTTGAACAGGAATAAGCCCAAAGTTGTCTGGCAGGTCCAAAAAGTCAATGGTTCAGGTTGAAGTGGCTGCTTTTATTAATATTATTACAGCTAACATTGTGCAATTGCCATGCATCAGGTGCGTTGCTCAGTATCCATATGTATATTTTTCTCCAAAGAGGTGGTAGTTTCCCCCAGCCAGGGCCTCAGTGCCCCTAGGGGAAGAACCAGGGTGCCTAGGGAATTCTAGATGAGGGCTCAGTCCCCTGGAACAGCCCTTAGGGCACCCCTGGGATTATTTATTTCTTGTCTGTCTCTCCTGCTAGACTGTGAGCCCCATGAGGGCAGGGACTGTCTCTGACTAGTCCACCCTGGATCCGCTGCTTAGCACAATACCTGGCCTGTGTCTCTCCTGACCTCCTCTTTGTTGCAGGAATAAATGTGGGGGTGACTGACAGCCAGCCTCTCGGCAGGCATGCAGACCTTTAGGGACATACTCTCCTCTTCGATATTCCCAGTCCCACCTTGAATCAAACACATGGTGTGAATCAAAACCTAAAAACCCTTTCATCCAAGATGGCAGGCACATGAGCTAAGAGTATGGGTCCTTAGTGGTACTTTCTCTTGCTTTGAGTTTCCACGTGATCAATCTACTAGCAGGAAGATGGTGGGCATGCAGACCAAGCCTTGGGGTCCTCCGCTGCAAATGAGTATAGTCAAGTAAGGTATGTACGCAAAGCCTTTGGCACAGTTCTTGGTTCCTGAATGTGGCCTTCTGGGCTATTTTCATAGTTTTTATTATTCGTGGAGTTGGAATTTTGGACCTCACTCTAGGATGTTCATAGTTCTTTGCTCAATTTCCTCTTGCCAGATTCGGACCTTTTTCCGAGAGACGTTTGAGTGTTGTGGGTCTGTGCCCCATCATTTAGACATTCCATCACGGGTACCTGATATCCTCTCCCAAACCACCAAGAAAACATGTAGTGTCCGTGGATGAGGCCAAGTCACACGGCTTCTCCCGATGGAGTGGCTTCATGTCTACAAAGGCAAAAGCAGCGGGCTACACAAATCTAATGAAATTGGAGCTGGCCACACGTAGCAGGCAAAAAAGGAATTCCGATTTGATGCAAAAGTCCCCAGAGATTCTCAACTAATGGTCAGACTTGATCACATCCAGCTATGCACACCGCGCTAAGGATGTCAAGTACTTTATCTCCCTGAACCCTCGCAAGTCCCTGAGAGATGACTTCTACTATTGTCCCCATTTTAAGGACGTGAAACTGAGGCTTGCAAAACTGTAAGCCACTCTGGAAGTGGCGAAGGGGCATCTGAACACAGTTCTGTTAAGTCGAAGCTTTGAACCTAAGACTCAAACCTCAAAGGCTTTTATCAGATGTTGGCTATCACCCGGGCATCTGGAATCCCACCTGGGAACTCACCCGCCCGCGGCCGCTGCAGCTCCCCAGAGCTCTCCCTGCGCCATGGGCTGCCTTGGGAAACTGACATCCCAGCTGCACCACTCCCTGGCTTCAATCACATCCCTCTTATGTGGATGAAATGACAATCCCCTCCAGGGACCAGCGCAGCAATTTGTTTGGGCTGTGTTCAAAGCCAAGCTCGGGTGATGAGGGCCTAATTTCCCACCCTGCAGTGACTCAGAGCATCAGAGACAAAATGAAAGATTTCAGAGGAGCAGGGACAGAGACCTGCCTCCATACAGACGGGTGGCGCTGGGATTCCCCCCTCCCTCCCTGGCTTCTAAAGGTGAGACATGGAGGAAGCCTCTGAGCCTGACAACTGGGGCTTCATGAGACGCTATTTTATACCCATTTTAAATATAATTGCATTTGCTTATTCCATCTGTTATTGATCAATTTATTCAGCAAGTATTTATCAAGCCCCTACTATGTACAGGGCACTGGGCTTGATCCTAGTGAAACAACAGGAAGGCAGTGTCCCTGATCTGGGGGAGAGCCGGTCCATCGGAACGGCCTAGCAATTAGTGGGTAATTCCAACACGGAGGGGGCTGGAGCAAGTGCAGGTGGCCAGGCTATCCCAGGGCCTCCTCGCATGATTACTAGGTAAATCTTATTGCTCTGGGAAAATCCTGACGTGAAAACGTTAAGTGGAAAAGCAGGCTACAAAATTTCTCATGGAGCATAATTCCAACTTTATTATAAAAATATATGTGTATGTGAATAAGGAAAAAGACTCATAAGGAAATGAATAAAAATGTCAACAGTGGTTATCGCTGAGTAGTGGGTATTAAATATTCTTCCTTTTACCTTAATGCAAGGTTCCAGTTCTTAACCACAAGCAGGTATTCATTTCCTTTTATAGGTTTATATACATTTTAATTATAACGTAATTTATACTCATTGGAAAACTCCGAAGTCCCAAACTACCCACCCCTCCACTCAAAAATCTGTTATTTTAAAGTGGGCTATGATTCCTTTGGGACACACACACACACAAAACACGTGTGTGCCTGCTGTGCTCTTCCCCTATCGCTTTTATTTCTGTTTGGATCTGTATCCTATTTATAATATGGTTTATTTCTTAATTAAAGAAATACATAGTTACATATATGTTTACATATGCATGCTATGTACACATACTGTACACACACACACACGCACACACACACACACATAATTTCTGCAAGTTTCCCTTAATATAGTTTGATCATCTTTTTATAATGGTGCACATAGCTCTTCCCCCATTCTCGTTAACAACGGAAAGGTATTCCAAAGTACGACTGTAGCACACTATGTGTAATCGCCTCCCCCTACCCCCACCCAGTGACTGATGGAAGTTAAAGACTTAAATGAATGTCTTTGCATACCCGTGCAAACATTCTAGAGGCCAAGTTCCTGCAAATGGACTTCCTGGCTGGGGCCATGGATGTTATTTTATATATATATATATTTTAGATCAGTTGTTAAATTAGTTTTGAAATAGCAATCAGGCAGTCGGGGTGCGGAGAAGAATGGAGCTAACAATTCACAGCTGTATTTCTTGGTCCCATTCTACAGATGGAGGAGCCGAGACCCAGGGAGGACTGCTCCTGGTCAAGATCACGGGAAGAATGAGTGCCAAGGCCAAGTCCAAAAGTCAGGACTAACTCCCACCAGGACCTCTTTTCCCCGTTCAACCCCAGCTCTCCGCTCACCTGAGCCAGAGCCCCAGGGATTTCTCCCCGTCCCTCTCTCCGGGCTGCCTTTTCTCTGGCCACAGCTGGGTTATTGACAGCACTTTCAATGTGTGGCCTTGTGGGTGGAATTATTGGCCCTTAATTGAATTGAAAACAAAAGGAGATTGAGTTTTATGGGGAGCGGGAGGCCACTGGAGGGAGGAAATCAAATGCAGAGCAAGCATGAAAGGTTCTTGGAGGCAGATCAGCTGCAGGTGGGAGTGTGGGTTCCCCGGGCTGTTTATGGAGCTGCAAAACTTAAGGTCAGTGCCTCCCCTGGGCCGTCTGTGTTCGCTCCCCCGTTCCAGCCGGATGCTGTCCTCTCCGATGTTGCGTGCTGCAGATGCTGGGAAGGACCTGGACTCCTATGCTGTGGCTGAAACGGGGCACTGGTTCCTGGGGACTCTGGCACATGAGGGTGTGGCTGCCATGGCAAGCAAGGGATCCTCACTTCAGGAGCCTTGACCAGGCTTGAAGCAGGTCCGCATCGCCTGTCACCCCCACGCCTCCTTATAGGCCCTCTGTAAGAGGAAGGGACAGAGGGGGAGGAAGCAAGTCCCACCACCAGCTGGGAGCCTGCTAGGGACTAAACTGTGTCCCCCTAGAATCTGTATGTTAAAGCCTTAACCCTCAGTGTGACTGTATTTGGAGATGGGGCCTTAGAGGAGATAATTCAAGGCTAAGTGAGATCCTAAAGCTGTGGTCCTGATCCGACAGGATTTGTATCCTTCTAAGAAGAGACACTGGAGAGTTCTCTCTATCTCTTGCTCCGTGCACTCACAGTGAGGAAAGGCCATGTGAGCACATAGTAGGAAGGCGACCATCTTCAAGACAGGACTAGAGACCACATGGGAAACCAATCTGCCGTAACCTTGATCTTGGACTTCCAGCCCCTGAACAGTGAGAGAATTTTTATTATTTAAGCCACCCAGTTGATAGTATTTTGTTAGAGCACCCTGAGAAGACTAAAACACAGCCCATGGGGACACGCCCTCAGCTCCCAGTTGCCAAACACTGTGATTTTCTCTCTCCATTTTCATCCGTTCATCCCACCATGTGGCACGTGTTTCTATGTCTGTAGACTGACTTCCACCAAGGCTGGGCTCAGAGGTTATGGATTATTTATTTTTGTTTCCCAGGGCTCAGCTCTGTGCCTGGCATAGCCTCAGTCCTCAGGGAGCTTTGCTTAATGAATAGATGCATGTTTATAAAAGTGGATAAATATTCATGGAGCTGAGAATGTGGCTGGGGGTGGCCAGAGGATAGAGCAGCCTCTCCAATGAGTTCCTTGCTAGCAGAAGAGGAAGGTGTGAGCTCCAGCCATGGAGGTTGCAGAGGGAGGGGCGCTCCAGGCAGAGGACAGTGTGAGCAGAACCAAGAGGGCTGGAAACTCAGAGGCCGTTCCAGGGAAAATGGTGTGTGGCTTCTGACCAGCCAGAGAAGAGAGGCAGTGGATGAGAAGCACAGGTGGGCTGAGGCCGTATTGGGGAGCCCCTGTATGCCAAAGGGTCAGTGTATAGGATTTGATTTTCAAGTTTGAGAATTTGATTCTTCAACTCTTCTTACAGTCCCTCAAGGAACACATGGCATATTCTTGTGGGAACACCAAACCATGGAATAAACACAGTGCATCTTCCTGGAGAATTAATTAACTTTTTAGGATTAATTATTTTTCACTGTCACTGGTGGCCTTGCAGATAGATAAGCACCCACTCTGTGGAGTTACTCTCTGAGTTCAAATCTTGATTCAGATTCCTGACTGCTTGACCTCGGGCAAGCCATTGCATGCTTCTCTCTTCTCTCTGCAGCTGCTAAGTGTAGCCATCTACATAAAACCTGGTTATGGGAGTTTATCCCACTTTACTCATGATCATCCTGGACTGGAGACAACCCTGATATCCTTTAGCAGGTGAATGGCTGCGCAGTGGTATGTCCATTCGATGGAATACTATACAGCCATGAAAGGAACAAGCTAAGGATACCCACAGCTTAGTTGGATCTCAAGAACATTATGCTGAGTGAACAAAACCCCTCAAAGGTTACATTCTGTTTGATTCTATTTACATAATCTTCTAAAGGTGACAAACTCACAGTGATTAAAACCCATGAGTGATCTCCAGGGGTTGAGGTTGAAAGGAGTGTGCAACTTTATGGAACAGCCCAGGGAAGTATTTTTTTTTTTTTAATGGGGTCGGAGCTGTTCTATATACCATGTGTTGGCCACTTCTAACTTGTGTCTGTGATAGAATCGTATAGAACTCTCTCTCCATAGAGTGCGGGTGCAAAACTGATAAAATAAGGTGTATGCATTGTACCAAAGTCATCTCCCTGGTTTTGACAAGGCATGACAGCTACATAGAGACTACCTAAGATATTAGCACAATTGGGACCACTGGAGGAAGAATGCATGGGAAATTTCTTTATGATTTTGGCAATTTTTTATAAGTTTTAAACTTTTTAAAATTAAGAAAGATGAAGATAGTCACAGTGAGTACCCAGCACGCGGGTGACATAAGATAAAAAGCATTTGGTGCCCAGTAATTATTCTAAAAATGTGAGCTGGGGTTACTATTTATTTGCCTTTGGAAAGGGGGCAAAGTAAGACAGGAGTCTGGAGGCATCCCTGCAGTTAACAGGATTTCCTGATGAAAATTCTTAAGGGTCTGAAAGAGAATTCAGATTTAATTATAAGGAAGGAAGGAAGGAAGGAAGGAAGGAAAAAAGGGAGGAAGAGGGGAAGTGGAAAGGGGTAGCTCTTGGTTTGTGTATGAGCCCACGTTCTCCATCAAGCAAAGCTTCCAAATGCTTTGCAAGTTCCTTGCACAACATCTGCTAATCCTGTGATGTCAAGGCCCGAGCTTACTGAGCCTGGGAAATAGCTGCTGTGTTTTACTGACTTCCCCGCAGTTGGCAGTTTCTCTCGGAATCGTCGTGTTAATCAGAAACACGCCGTCCATATTGTCAACACTTTGTTTAACCACTTCTATAAATTCAGCATTAGTGTTGGAGCGGTCCCGAGTTGATGGATGAAATCGTCGGCAGCCCCAGACAGCCCAACCCCATAAAACAAAGTCCGGGGCGTGAGGCTCTAAAGCAGGAGACACTTGACATTCACTGGGACACGTGATGTGGTGATGACTCACCTCCAGGCTTGAAAGAATGGCGGGTCCCCTGAGGACCCAGCTCTAGGAGCAAGGGAGAAGTGAGAACACGCAGTCGCCTGATGGGATCCTGGCAGGGAGTTTATCAGAGGAGTCTTTGCCTGGCGGACTTGGGAGACACCTGGACTGAAGCCAGGGGACAAGAGGAAATGGGGGATCCTGGGGGAGAAGGAGTCCACAAGACAGAGCGACTGGTCTCCACAGACCAAAGAGCCCTTTCTTGTAAAGCAGATGGCTTTGATTGACAGTACACTGGCATTAATAAAGGTAGAGGGGATGCACTTATTCCAAGAATCTGAACTTCCACAGTCCTAAGAAGGGGTGGGAGAAGGTGTCGCCATCTCTCCAGTGGTCTGTTTGGTTTCTTCCTGGTGTCATGGGCTGATCACTGAATCTGAGCTCTGCCCTTACCTTTGGGCTGGTATGTGCCCCACTGGAAGCCTTGCTTGGGAGATATTTCCACTCACTGGAGCACCCACTGCGTATCAGGCCAGGTTCCAGGGACACAACAGTGAGCTAAATGAGTAGGATTTCTGTCCTAATGGCCTCAGAGTAGCTAAGGGAGACAGAATTTGAACAAGTAATTAATTCAGAAATCTAGAATAACATATGACAGAGTCCCTTGACTCAGTCTGGGCAATGGAGGAAGGTTCCCTGGAGGAGGTGATATTTAAATGATACCCGAAGGTTTAGCCAGAGGTGGATCAAGAGCAAAGAGAAGGTTCAAGGCAGAAGGAAAGGCCCTGAGCTGGGCAAGACTGTGGGACTTGAGGCTCTGAATGAGGATCAGAGAGGTTGGAGCCCAATGCATTAGGAGGAGAGTGGTGTGGGGGAGGGGAGAGGGACAGGCAAGCACTGGGCCACCCATGGACTTTCAAGACTCTTGATTCCAGGGGTAAATTGAGGTCCACAATGAGCCAGTGATGTTTAGACAGCATCCCCATGCCTTAGCCCTTGCCTTGTAAAGCTAACCAAGATGGCGGCTTGTATCCATGGCCCTTTCTTCTCCCATCATCCCTGCTCCAGTTGGGAAAGTCTGGCTGGCCAAGATGTAGTCCTCAAGAGTGAGCCAACAGGGATCTCAACCAACTCCTGTCTTCAGGCAGCCTCTCCTCTCAGACCCTAGGACAGGGGCCGGGCTCCTGAGTCTGAGCGCAGGAAGAGGCCTCACCGGACCACTGGCTCCTCTCCTCCCACCTCCTCTGTCCCCTGTTCCCCGGGCCAGCAGATCTCCGTTCCACATCCTGCCTGCCTCGTCCAACTCTTTCCAAGTGCCTGTTTTTCCAGAAACACGAGTTGAGCAAAACAGTCTCCCTCCCTGAACTTGAGTCTGAAATAATAACCCCAAGAAACACATGCTTTCTTGGAAAACCCTTCCGAGCCTCCCGCTGCCTTTGGACACGTCAAAGCTGGGTTTGTTAAAATAATAATCTTTAGGAACTCAAGTCTTTCTGCCGTCAAATGCCCTGCATAAGAGTATCACACCCTCCAACCCTGACCCAGAAAACTGGGCCATGAGCTAATGTGGCCCAGCGTCCAGAGTGAAATCCCGTCCTTTCTTTCCTTCTGCCCTTCTTTTGCTCTTATTTTCTTCCTTCCTCCCTTCTTTCCTTCCCTCTCTCTCTCTCCCTCCCTCCCTCCTTCTCCCTCCTCTCTCTCTCTTTTCTTTTTCTTTTCTTTTCTTCCCTTCCTTCCTTCCTTCCTTCCTTATGCAGATGGTTTTCCGAATCTTGCAAAGTCTGAGGCAGCTGGGTGATGTGTTTCTGGAGAATGGCTCTTCTGAACAGGGTTGCCGTTGCAGGGAAGGGGAGGGGATTGACCAGGTGAGAGGCTTTGGGAGCCTCCAGTCCAGCTGGCGAGCTGTGACCAAATCTCCCCCAGCATGTGCTTGGCAGCCTGGAGAGGCTGCTGTCTGCCCAGGGCAAAGCAGCTCCTTCAGCACCCTTATCAGAAGTGTGCAGGAGGAAATCCACACTTCCTAGCTCCACTGAGGGGGGCTGGACTCTTGGGCTCTGGAGCTGGGTCGTCTTGAGCTGGATCCCTGGCTCTGGTGCTGACCAGCTGTGTGACCTGAGCAAGGAACCTTGCCTTTCTGAGCTTCAATCCGCTCCTCTGTAAAGTGGCAAAGTTCAGAGGTGTTTGCTCGAGAATCATAGTTGAGATTCTGGAGGATGAGACCTGCAAATTGCTCAGCACAGAGGCTGCATGCCATCCCATTGGCTGACATGATGTTGAGGATGCTTGGATGGACACCCTGCTCTGGGTAGCAACTCGGGACGAGGAGGAAGAGGTCTGGGAGGGGAGGTAGCAGCGAAGATGTGAAGGTCCAAAGACAGGCTCAACTTGCCTTTCACATCTGACTTGCACAATGCCTGGGCTTCCACCATTGATAGCTTTTCTTCCCTCCATGCCAGGAACCCCTTGCAAGTTAGAAATTGTTCTGACATGGGCGGAATATTTATGAAGCATCAGTGACGCTGGAGAGTAAATTAAACTTTGACACTATTCTATCTGCAGACAATTCAAAGAAGCACATATTCTTCATGTCCCCATTTAGAGATGAGAAAACTGAGTCCCAGAGAGTTTATATCACTCAGTGAAAACCACACAGCTAGTGAAAGCCTGGGAATCAGTAAACTGATTCTAGAGCCCCAGGCTAAAGACTGACCTTCACTGCCTCCCATTGTGTCCTGGAACAAGTCAGATTCCCATAGTCCCTTTTGAGGAGGGGGCTGCCCCATATAAACTCTGGACCCAGTTCTGGGTCCTCATCCCAGCTCTGACCATTTCTTGCTGTGTGTCCTTGAGCTGGTTGCTTTTCCTTTCTGAGCCTGCACTCCCTCATCTTGCAAAGGGGGATAAAATGGTCTCTATCCCTTGGTGGGCGGGGGCGATCTGTGTAAAGCACCAGGCACTAGGGAGGTGCCATATACAGGATTCTAAGTAGTAATGCTCTTCTTTTTCCAGGCTGGGTGGATACGCTCCTGGCCTGTCCACTTAGAGAATACTTTTGCCCAACCCAATGGAGTCACCTCCTCCCTGATTTTCTTTTCAACCTTTGCTCGTACACTAAATCAAAGCTGAGTGCTGGTCCCTGACAGGCCTTGCCTTCAGCCAGCCACCAGGAGACGCCCAGCATGCTTTATGGGCCCTCGGCCTCTGCGTTTAGCACCCTGACCTCGGCGGAGTGTGCGGGCCTGAAGGACAGCCGGTGTCCTCTTCTTTTCTAGAACCCACTTCCTCTTCGGAGCAGAGGGAAGCCTGGGGTGCTTCTCTGGCCAACCAGGCACCCCGCTATCAGCTTTAGGGATGAGCACTGGGATGAATATGGGTGGTGAGTCACATCGTGCCCCTGGTTTTCAGCCTGAATTATTATTGTTGTTGTCATTGTTTTAGCAGAAGCATGTTTTTTAGTTCAATTCAATTCAGTTCAATCTTCTGTGGGATGCGGTGTAGATGGGCTGGTGTCCTGCCCAGGTCTGCTGGTCACTCCCAGAGGAAAGTGTCTGTGCTGTGGGTCAGGCCAGGGATGCTGGGGAGCTCATTTCTCCAGGAGCAGCCCTCAACCATGACCAGCAGACACCGGAGGAAAAATACTCCAGCAATCTTGTCTTGGGTGGGACAACTCCAAGGTGTGTACTGTTTGCACTCCCATTTTATAGATGGGACAACACGAGTCCAGAGAAGCCAAGGACCCTTGCCCACCTTGCCCAAGGTCACACAGGCAGGAAGTATCAGAGCTTCTCAATTGAAAGCAGGAGGAAGTCCATCTGCTGACCCCTGCCTTCACTCTCTGAGTTATCCCAGGTCCCTCCAGCGCTCACCTCCAGGATTCTATGAGCATTTATCCTGACATTGACTGACTGTGTACACCAAGGGAAGTCTCACACCCCATCTGAAATGGGACCAATGATCCCTCAGTTCATGAGGTTGATGGGAGGATCCAATACGATAGAGCTGGTGACATGCCTGGTCCGCCGTGTGTCCCAGCCCGGGAGCCTGTGTTCCGCCTTCTTGGGACACACTCCCCAGTGACCCTTCTTCTGTCTGTGCAGGAGGCTGTGAGGCAGCTGAGGTTTGGGATAGAACAAGTCTGTCTGGGCTTGAAGCTCCATGTAGCTGCGAATGAGTTGTATGATCTCAAGCAAGTCTGTGGGCTCAGTTTCCCTGTTTGTGAACTAAGAAAATAGTCACAGTAGAATGACAGAATCTAACCACGGATGTGGTGTAGGTATCAAGGAAGGGACCTCTGCAAGGCACTCAGGACAGCACTTGGGCTATGGACAGTCTAAGTCATAGCTCTTACAGTAGTCAACCTTGCATAATCCTAGAAGTCACAGCAGCAAAACAGGGACGCTGATGTCACCTATCAGCTTGAGTGCTTTAGGAAAATGAGTGATAATGAAAAGGACATGACTGGAATATAGTAGCTACTCAGTAAATGATACATTTTAATATTAGTATTAATTAGTTAATATTAATCAGTAATAGCAATTAATAGTAGCTCATTAATATTCATATTTAATGTTAAGTATCCTTGGTCCAGCTCTCACAGACTTGCTATTACCCGGTTCCAATCACTTTAAATGGAGTTAGGCACCCCAGGGTATGTGTGGACACATTTCACTTTATTGTTACAACTAACTGTTGGGGTTGCCAGAGAAAATACAGGACGTCCCATTAAATTGGGATTTTAGAGAAACAAAGAATAATTTTTCCATATGAGTGTATCCTGAATAGAGCATGGGATATACTTATGCTAAAATGTCATCATTTCTCTGACATTCAAATCTCACTGTGGTTTTCTGGGGTTTTGTTTTTGTTTTTGTTTTTGTTTTGTTGCGTTCACAGCTGTAAGAACCCATTTGACAGAGGAGGAGGAAACAGTGGCAGAAAGCTGAGGCGACTTGCCTGAGTCTGGAAGAGGCAGGCCCCAGCCAGGTCTGTTAGGCTGAGGACCCCTGGCCTTGTTTGCCTCCCGCATGGCTGTCTCTCGAGGGAGGGACGAGTTCTTTCAAAGGAAGCTGCTCTTATGATCAGCTGAACTAGGCTGTTTGGTCATCCATGATGGAGGACGGACTGCCAGAGTTTTGAGGTAAATTCTCCCATTATGTCACTTCCCCTGAAGAGGGGGGAGCCCTTCAGGACCCACTGCTGTCTCTGTACATTGCCCGTCCACTCCCCCCAGCACCAACACAGGCCATGGAGTCTGTGCACAGCTTGAGCTCACCTCCCTGGGGCCCAGCTGCGGAGGGAACAGGACCAAATTCAAGGCTGGCTGGTGTCAGGCAATGCAAGTGGAAAAGGGGGGGAAAATCCATCAATTACGTAATGCTTTCCTGGTGTCCAAATATTTCGCCTTGTGTGAACTGAGCACTGGGACTTGGCTGGGAAGGTGGGACAGCGCAGGGGCCGGGAGACATTTTCTGCGCAAATCTGGAGGGATGAAATTGCACTTTCAGGGCCAAGGAGGCGGAAATGGTGTCCCTCATCTGAGAATATCTTGAGGTCCAAGCCAGGGTCAAGAACAGGAGTTGGGTTCACCTGGAGTTGCTGGGCTCCCCCCCGGGCTGCCCTGACCAGCCCCAGCCTTAGGTTCCCTTTCTTTTTGCTGGGCTTCCAGCCTGACTTCCCTCCTGTTCCCTTACCTGTCTGGGTCTGTCTGCCCTGCCTTTGTCTGCAATGCATAGCCTCACCTGTTAAAGCGTCCTTCCTCTGTGAAATTGTCCCCAAGCCTCCCCAGGGAACCAGACACTCAGACTAGGCTGTGTGGTTGCAAATCCCACCTTACAGATACAGCTTCTCCCAGGTTCCTTCAGGATCTGTGAGCCGATCTCAGGACTCCAAGACCAGGGTGCTCTTTGTTGCCAAATGTTGTCTATTCAAAATTACAATGGTTTCAAAGGGGGGCCCTGCTTCTCACCTGCCAGGGGCACGTCTGGTACTCTGTTCTGAAGGTGCTATAAAAAAAACACTGGCTGAAAAGAAACAAGGCCCAAGTTTTTGTGCCAAAAATGATTCATTCCTTCTTTCTTTTCTCCCTTCTTTCTTTCTCTGCCTCTGTCACTCTCTGTGTCTCTCTGTCTCTGTCTCTTTCTTTCTCTCCTCATTCATTCGATAAACCCCTCTGGACATGTCTTTGTACTCTTGCTACCCTAGTGCCTAAGAACATGGAGTAAAGGAGGACCCCACCGAGTCTCAGAGGACGTCCCCATCCAGGGTGACAGGTAGACAAGCAAACAGACCCATAGGGCCTCTTAGTAGGGGCCCAGAGAGCTGTGATACAACAAAGAAGTTCCCCTTTCCCCAGCCCATAGACAGTTGGGGAAAGCCTTCCCAGGGTGCGACCTGGTAGAATGCAGACCTGAAAGATGAACAGGGATTATGTGGATAAAAAGCAAAAGGAAAGGAGTTTAAGGAGTAAGGAACAGCCTGTGCAGAGGACAGCTGGCTCCTTCTGGAATGTGTTTGGGATGTGTTCAGGATGAGCTTGGGAAGCGAGAAGGAGGTGAGAAAGGAATGGAGCAGGAGAGAGGGACAGAACCTGAGGGGTCTCGAGTGGCCGTCAATATTCCTGGGCCCCACCCAGAGGACACTGTGGCCCAGTTTTCTCACAAGAGCTTCACAGAGTCTCTGCTCTTCCAAACCAGTTTGGGCCAGATCAGAGTCTCCCGCCTGAGGGCCTCCAGTCTGAGATCCCTGGGCTAGACAAGCTCTAGGCGTCCTGCCACATAAACCATGAAGCTGAGTGGGAATGACATTGTATAGGGGCTGGCTTTGAGGAAGACTCTTCCACCTCCTTCTGTGTCAGTGGGGCCAGTAATTTCATAAACTGGAAAAAAGAAGCCACGTCTGATTCCTCCACTGGTTCTGGGCAGAGTCCTGAGCTTTTCTGTCTGCGGACTCAGAAGCTTTATCCCATCCTTTAGAACTACCGGTAACAGCCACCTGTTACCAGCACCCACACTGCCCGCATGATGTTCCCAGTGATGGCCTTGCAAGGATAGCAAAGTTCCATCTTCCAGGAGAGGAAATGAAGACTCAGAGAAGTGAAGAAGCCTGCCTGGGGTCACACAGCAAACAAAGAGCTCAGCAGGGATTAGAAGCCAGACCTGTCTTCTTCTGGAGCCACCAACTTTCCCCGAGTCATAGTGGTTCTTGAATAATGAACTTGGAAGATGCAATCAGCCCTGGTAATCTGAAGTTCTAGGGGGAGGTTTAAAGGCATCTAAATAATTCCGCAGCTGACGCTGAGACATGAATTATCTCCTCCCAAGGAGGAAGGACTCCTAGTTCCCTATAAACACCCTGGATTCATAATAAGCACCAAAGGCATGGTGCCAGCCACTGTCTGCTGTCCTAGCAAAATGCCAGAGATGATCCTGGACTGCAGGGGAGGAGCCCCTGGTGGAGGGATGCATGGGTGATGGGAAACTCCAGAGTTCCCTCTCCACGCACCCGCTCTCCCAGTTGCAGGACATTCTAGTGTTTCTAAAGGCGTTCCCTTACTGCATTCACATATTCATATGGGAGCCATGCATGATGGGTGTCTCTACATCATCCCCATTTCCCAGAAGAGGTAGCTGAGGCTCAACAAGGTTAAGGATTTGAGTGGTGGACCGGCGACAGGTGTTGTGGCTGAACACTGTTCCCTCTGCTGCGGCCCATCACATCATGAATCTTCAGAATGCAGGCATGTTGTCCTTGCCTCACCTCACCTCATGTCCAGCAACTCACCTGGATCTGAGAAAATCATTCAGGTGGCCCGCGCATGGGCAGAGACCTCATCTGTCTCATTCATGCCCAATCCAGAGCCTTGCACAGCACTTGGGGCAGAGTAGACTCATAGTAAATACTTACAGGGGTGAAATGATTTGCAGTTTCAGAAAGTTAGTGAAAGAATTAATGAATTAAAATATCTAATAAATAGGGGCACCTGGGTGGCTCAGTCAGTTAAGTGTCCAATTCTTGGTTTCAGCCCAGGTCATGATCTCAGGGTTGTGAGATCAAGTCCTGCATTGGGCGCCCCACTGGGTGTGGAGCCTGCTTGGGATTCTATCTCTCTCCCTCCCTCTGCCCCTCCTCCACTAGCATGCATGTGCAGAGGCATTCTCTCTCTCTCTCCAGATATCTATCTATCTATCTATAGATATCTGTATATATATATCTGTATATATATACAGATATCTATAGATATATCTGTATCTATCTATCTGTATATATACAGATTCACATTCATATCTAGCTACCTATCTGTAGCTAGATATGAATATGAAGATATCTGTATATATACAGATAGATAGGTAGATAGATATGAATAGGTTCATTAATAATGGCACTAAGATGTTTGGATACAATTAAAAGTATGCAGATGATAATGGGTGCATATGATATTGGTGGATAGTTGGACACATGAATGGATGAGTGGATTGATGGAGATGCAAATAGATGAGTATATAACCAGTAGAGAATGACTTACCAGATGACTGGGTTGAGGGATGGGTAAATGACTAGATGGGTGATGGTCCACATAGGTCAGCGATCAGCGTTTCATACCCTCTAGCTTCCCACAGAGAGCAGAGCAGCCCCAGTCTTCAGCCACGCAGCACCCGCCTGCCATCTCCATCAGAATCCCGCAGGCAGGCTATTTTTGTCCCTGCTGCCATGAGGGGGAATGACTTTTTTTGGGTGCAGCTTGTTAGAGGAGAAAGCATGAAGAGCCCTTCCTCCCACGGACACCTCTTTAGCTGTGCAAACCCCCACTCTGTCAGGCATCCAGGAATAAAACCAAACAGAAATCCACAGAAGTTGCAGGAAACCAAACACAGAAAGACAGAAAAGGGAGTTGGGCAAGCTTTCCTGCCCTCCCTGGGGAGACACAGATTCCCAAGTTTCTTGGGCTGAGCCTGAAATATTGGATCTCCCTTCACTTGTGCCATGGCTACTTAGTGAGCTCCACGTGTCAGCTTGGGGAACACAGCAGGGATGTGCAGAGACACAGCCACTGTCCTCATGGAGCTTTAGCCACTCAGTGGAGGGCTAAAACCAGTAAACAAAATATAATATGACATCAGAGTAAAGGAATCAAAACTGTATTAATTATCTACTGCTGCATAATGAATGACCCCAAATTTAGCAGCACCGTGACTTGGCTCAGAGTCTCCCAGGAGGATGTATAGAGGTGAGCCAGGGCTGCTGTCTTATCTGAAGGTATGACTGGGGCTGAAGGTTCCATTTCCAAGGTTGCTCCCAAGCTTGCCTGGCAAGTCAATGCTGGCTGTCACTGGGAGGCTTTTGCTCCTCTCCAGGCACACATCCCCAGAAGGTGTCCCGAGCATCCCTACAGTGTAGATAGAGTGTAGAATGGAGCTATTTCCACTCCTGGACATAATCTAAGAGAAGCCACAGGGAAGGTCCAATGCCTCTTAGGACCTGGCCTCAGGAGTTGCACACTGTCCCTTTTGCCACATTCTATTAATTTGGAGCCAGTCACCCTCAAGGGGGAGGGAAGTAGAACTTTGCCTTTGGAAGGGAGGATTGTCAGAGAATGGGAGGATGTGTTTTAAAACCACCACTGTGATTGCCTGGAGGCCTGAATGATGTGACATGTAGATGCTGTGAAAGTCTGCAGGAGGAGCCCCCCAAGGAGAGGATTAGCAAGGACAAAAGCCTGGGAGGGGGGGACAAGCTTGTCCTGTTTAGGAACAGGATGGTGTGTACCAGGCTGGAGCATATGCATGAGGAGCTGGGGTGCTTTGTAGATCCAGGTGTAGGTTCTAACCTGCAGGAGATCTTATGGAGTGTTTGCCTGTGCCACTTTGTGAACTGCTCAGGAACCTTATGCAGGGGTTCCTATTTTATTCCCAGAGTAGAAGACAGGATACTGAGGAACAGAGATGTAAAGAAAGGTCATACACCCACCTGTGACCCCACAGCTAGAAATAGAAAGGCAGGAAAGAGAGACTGATAGAGACAGAGAGAGAAAGAGAGGGTGAGAGACTGAGGTGTCTGGAGATACAATGGTGGAGAAAGATAGCAAGAGAGATAGAAGGGGATAAAGAACAGAAAATCTTTAGCCAGACAGACACAAGGAGGTGAAAGGAAAAATAAAGCAAGCAACAGAGATGTGGAAACAGGGAGGGGAGCCAGCATGCGTGTGTGTGCATGTGTGCAGTGTGTGCTGGGCTGTGCCACAACCCTGGCAACTCAGACCATCCATCGTGTCTGTCTCCCAGGAGAGTCAGGGGAGGGGGAAGAGCTGACAGGAGACAGTGGGATTCCAGTAATTCCAGATGAAATAGCAACCAGAATGCTTGCCAGGAAGTCGGGGTGGGGTGGCCAGGCAGAGGGAGGAAATGTCCAAAGAAAGTTTAACAAATAGCTGCATGAGTCCCTCCTCCACGCCCCTGCCAGCTACCCTTGATACAAGGGTGAAGATGGTGGTCCAAGTTTGGGGCTGGAGTAAGAACATCTGGGAGGGCAGTGGTGCCCTTGGACAGGGAGGACGTTTGTCTTCACTAGCCCATGCAGCAGTGTTGGCTCCTGGGAGTGGCATCCTTGCTGGGGACCATCGAGTGACAGGATGTGGCTTCAAGATGGTAGCTCACTATGTTCTCAGGACAGTGGGGTGTTGAGGGAGAAGGGGAAGGATCTGACCTTCACCAGTGCAGATGACAGGTTCATTTTTCCTTGGCTGAAAATGTGCCTGCACTCAGCTCTGCACAACATACGCACCTTATCTCATTCCCACCCCTTCTCTCAACCCCTGCAGTATTAGGTTCTCAGCTCTGTCCTCATCTGCAGATGAAGAAAGTGGAGTTCAGAGAGGGCCAGCCCCCAGCTCACTGTCATCCAGCTGGTCCAAGCTGCATGGAACCATGAAGCAGTGCCACCCCAAATGTCTTCATTGAGCCCCTTAAAGTCCAGTGATGCAGATAGCAACACCATCCCTCCTCAACCTTTATGTTCTATAAGTATCAAAATTGCAGAATAAGTTACAAGAACAGTGCCTGTGTATTCTTCAATTCCCTTCACTTCACGTTCTCATGTTTCCTTTTCTTTTCTTCCTTCTTGATGACATCCAGACCAATTGTGTTATAGAATGTCCCCCAATCTGTGGGTGTTCAGCTGTGTCCTCACTATCAGCTTTAGGCTAAAAGTTCTGGACATTTATTATTACAAAGGTACATGCTTCCCATTTCATCTTCTCCTAGGACACCTGAGGCCACTTGGTCCCTTTACTGGGGGTGTTAAGTTGGTCAGTTTGTTAAGACATTATCTTCCAAGTCTATACCATTTTTCTTGACACTTGGGAAAATATCCCCTTCTTCAGTAAACTTTCACCCAGGGGTTTTGCTATCCATTAAAGGTTCTTATCAGAACCAAGTATTGCAGGGGTGTTTGCAACATGGAGATGTTTGAAAAATATATCATTCTTTTTTTTACACTTATTGGTTAGTATGCTTTGGTGAAGAAGGGTTTCCCACGGCCCCTCTTTTTTATTTCATGTTACCCATTCGCATTTTTTTAATGCTCAAATTGTCCCAGATTTTGTCAGTGGGAGCCCCTTCAAGCTGGCCCTTAAATTCTTATGCACACATTTTTCTCATTCTTCGAGAACTTCCTTACTTCCTGATACAATAGAATGTTCTAGGCTCATCTTGTATTTTCATTGCTCCAAACGTAGAAGCTGCCATTTCTCTAGTATGTCCCGGTTGCTTTTCATAAAGAACAGTATTTAAGAACCAAGATGTGATCCCAAGATGTGCTTATTCCTGCTGGGGTGTCCCTGTTTCTAGGATCTTTCAAGAAGAGAAGGTACATGTACCTTATACCAATGTTTCAAATTTAAATTCAATATCATGAGGTTCTTCCTCATAGTCCCCATTTCCTACTCCTAGCTCCAAGATTCCACCATGAGAACCCCAGGTCCCCAAATATCAAAATATTTGCTCATTTAATCTACCTTCCAAGCCTATTTCAGGCTATTCTGAAACTATTTCAGAATCATACTATTCCAACTCCCAATGACTATGTGTCCATTAAAATTCAAGATTTCTTTGACATTCCTCTTGACTTTAGAATATATTCAGTTAAGAAAGTTCAGTTAAAGGGCTGCATTCAAAGATTGCTTGAACCGATTCCCTCTCTGTATAGTTTATAGTTTTGCATTATCTGTTGCCACTTAAGAAACCACTTAGAATGTAGTGGCTTAAAACAATTTTTATTATCTCAGAGTGTCTGTGGATCCTGGTGTGGCTTACCTGGCCCTCTGCTTCAGGGTCTCTCCCAGACTTTAGGTAAGCTCCTATAGCCAGATTTGGATCCCCCTAGAGGTAGAACTGGGGGAGTCCCCTTCCATACTCAATCACATGGTTGTTGGCAAGATTAGCTCCTTGAGGGAGCTATTGGGCTGGAGGTCCCAGTTCTTCTCTATTGGTCAGATGTCTCCCAGTCCTTGCCAGGTGACCTCCTCTCTCAAGATCAGAAGAGCCAAAAATAGAGAGTGCCAGCAAGACAGAAGTCACTTCTTTTATAACATAATTTCAGAAGTGACATCCCATCACCTTTAACATATTCCATTCATTTGAAGCAAGTTACTGGGACCAGTCACATTCAGGGAGAGATAATCGTACAAAGGCATGAGCAGGAGGTGAAGAATCTGGGGAGCCAGGTTAGAGGTCTGCCCGCCAGAGTTATCAATTTGGGATATAGTTAGGTTTATTTGTTTCCATTTGTGTTCAATTTTAGGGTTTGTGGCCTTTTTCAATATTTCTGATTGAATTTTATCTTTGAATCTATAAAATATCTATATGGTTCATGAGTATAAATTATAGGAAAAGAAGTCTCAGGGAAGTGTCTCTCCTATCCCACCATGGCATTGTTCTATCCCTCTCTCAAATGGTCACTTTCATTTACTTTAATAGGAAATGAATCTTGGTAGTTTTCCTTTTATAAATTTATATTCCCATTTTTATCTCCCATTTTAATTTGATAAAAGATAGCATAATATAGGTACTATGTTATACTTTGCATTTTCATTTACCAGTATATTCTAGAAGCAGCTTTCTTTTTCTGCATAGAAAGCATCTTGATTTTTTTTAGTTGCAATAGTACCCCATCCCATTGGAAGTGTCATAGTTTGTTCAGGCAGTTTGCAGTAGGTAGGCATTTAGGGCATCCCTGATATTTTGCTGTTACAAATAATGACTTAATGAATAACTGCATGCATGTGTTGTTCTAGGTTCGTATAGGCAAATCTTCAAGGTAAATTCCAAAACATGGAGTTGAGGGGTTAAAGGATCAACGTATGTGTGATGCACGGTTTATCGGTAAGCTAGTGCTGTGTAACAAACCACCCCTAAATTTACTAGCTTAAAATGACAAGCATTTACTTAGCTCAGTCTGGGGCCTCAGTGGGGTTTTTGTGGATCTGGGCTGGGCTTCCTGGTGTGTCTGTGATCAGCTGTAGGACAGCAAGGATGCTTTACTTCTAAGGGTTGGCTGGGGTGATGGGATTGGTGAGGAGACTTGGCCACATGTCTCTCATCCTCTGGCAGGCTAACTGGGGCTTATTGTCATGGCAACAGCAGGGTTCCATGTGTGCAAAGGCTTCTCCAGTCCTAGGCTTGGAACTGACACAGTGTTGCTCCTGATACTTTCCATTGATCCAAGTAAGTGCCATGGCCAGAGGAAATTCAAGGGGTGAAGGAATGGGCTCAGCTTTCGTTAGGAGGAGCCTCGGTGAGATGGAGGACCGGGACACTTGGAAAAGCAGTACCTTTAACAAATAGTAACCTAGCGTGTCCAATCACCTTACTACAAGGCCTGGTGAGGAATTTGGCTCTTTTTCTAAATCAAGGTTCTGTAAACTTTTCCTATAAAGGTCCAGATAATAAGTGTTTCAGATTTGGCAGATCCTACAGTCTTCGCCACAATGATACACCTCTGCTTTTGCAGCTTGAAAACAGCCATATAATAACCATAAACAAATGACCATGGCTGTTCTAATGAAAGTTTACTTACAAAAACAAGCAGCTGGCTGGATTCAACTGACAGGCTGATCTCCAGGCCTGGAAGCAGGGACACCATCAGGATGCTGCTGGAGATGTCAAGGAACAAGACAATGGTGGTCCCAGATGGGATGATGGCAGCTGGTGTGGGGAGGCTCTTTGCATTGGTGTCACATGCACAGGGAGAAGCCACTAAGCTTGCAGAGGAAAAGGCTGAGTGTGGGCAGTGAGGTAGCCAAAGGGTGCATCCAGGTACTGGGTGCAAGGTGATGCCATTAACTGGGTGGGGGGGGCATAGGAAGGGCTACAGAGAAGCTGAATTTAAAGACACTGTCCCTGCCTTTGAGGAGTTCATGTCCTAAGAGGAGGCTAAGAAGTCTGCGTCAGAGAAAGAAGGCCGTGTATACTGGAGAGGTGTAGCAGGGAAAACTGAAGCCCAGGGTGGCCAGAAGGACATCTTTGAGGTTAGACGACATTTGGCAATGAACCCCTGCACTAGGATCTTGTGTCCAAGGCTCATTCCCCTAGAACATCTCCTCCCTCCTCGGCTGCAGTTTGTCACCCAACTCCTCCAAGGGGAAAACGGGAGAAGGGCCTCCTCGGTGGATTTGTAAGCAAGCATGATGACTCAAGGGATAATTCACCTCCACCAGGCCTGATGGGTATCTGGCTCAGCCCTGAATAGGGTCTTCAGTTTCTGGAAGCTTATAAGAAAAAGCATTTCGAGCTCTGGTGTTTTAACATCACAAAGAAAAAAAGTCCCTCACAGAATTAGAGGATCAGATAAGTTCAGACAAAAATGGGATTGCATAATATAAAAATATCTATCTGGACATCTGTACCATCCACCCACCCCCCAGCTCCCAAGAAGAAATAGCAGGTCCTCAGTCTGATGAATGGCGTTTCCCCACCTGTTCGGATTCCAGGAGACCCTCGAGAACCTAGGGATGATATGAGCAGCTAAAGATGCAAGTCCAAAATGCAGTTTCCCCTCCTCAGCCTCCAGGAGCAATGTTCCATGCATAACCACATGGAAGTCCCAGCTTCCTGCACAGTGTGTGGAGTGTGGCTTGCAAACACTCAGAATGAAAGGACCAGCTTTGTCCCTTGGTTGCCAGCTTATTCACTGCACACTCTCATCCTAGGAACTAAAAGGCTGTGAGAGATGCACCCTAGGCTTTCCTGCTTGTGCCCAGCAGAAAGGAGGTACAGAGAAGTGTCCCCTCTGGGGTTATGGAGACTGGGATGAAGCCCGCCCCACCCCGCACCCCATATGATCTTGGGCAGGCCTCAAAGCCTCTGTTTTTTCATCTGGACAATGGGGATAATAATGGTGTGTATTTGCAGCATGTCTGGGGAAAATGAAGCAAAATAATGTGTATAAAATTGGGGACATAGAAGGGGAGCCAAACAATTCTTTTAAGCATCTTCTTCCCTAAAAGCGAATCATTGGAAAAGAACGAAGTGGGGAAAAAATGGAAAGTAACATTTACCAAGAGCCTATTGTATGCTAGACAGTCAAGGAAAAAAATGTGTGTTTTCAGGTTCTAGGTGTAATAAAGCAGGCGTAATAAAGATAAATAGACAAAGACTCCAAAACCCTAAAAACCCAAGACTTCTCAGGTAAAACCAGCCTCTGCTCTGGTGTCAAACTCAAAAAGTCTCCTAGACCAGGTGTCCGCAAGTCAAGGGCTAAGTGTATCCTGCTGCCTGCTTTGGTCAATCGGTTTTCTTTAGAATCCAGCCACGACCAATCATTTGTTTCTTGTCTGTGGTTCTGGGGCTGTAATGGCAGAATTGAATAGTTGTGACCAAGATGGCCTGGCCTCTAAAACTGGAAATATTGAGTATTTGGCCCCTTGGCAGTAAGTTTGCCCAGTGTGGAACAATCCTACTATGGAGGGAGCTTGCCAGGGGTCAGGCACCGTGTGGGCTCCACTGCCCTGCCGTGCACCGCCATGTTGAATCCTCCCGACCATCCTGGGAAATGGGGGAATTCATGATTCCCCCTTCTTAGGATGTGGCTGGGAAAGCAGAGAACTCCACAGGAAAGCAGAGAAAGCAGGGTGGGGTTCTCTGGGGGGGGGGGCGGCAAGATTTGACCCCACGCTCAAACTGATTTGAAGATCTCTCCCTTAACCCTTCGCAGAAGAAAACAGATTTAGGGTCTGGTGGACTCTGTCACAGCAAAAGGGCCAAGCTGTGATTCTCAACCCTCCCACTCATTAGAATCACCCAGGGAGCTTTAAAGCCTAGGATCCCTGCTTTCCTACAACCAGAGAGTCTGACTTAATTTTAATAGGTCTGGGATTGGGATGGATTGTTTTTTACAGCTCCCCAGGTGATTGTAATGGTCCACAGAGCCAGAGTCCCCCGAACTCATGATGACAGGGAGCTCAGCTGAGCCCTGAGCCCACTGGCATCACTGAGTATGCACCGCTTAGCATCTCAGCCTTCCCGTCATTGGTGATGACACAAGACTCAGGAAAGGACACATCAGTCCTGAGCCAGACCAGCCCCATGATGGTTCTGATTCCCTCCCCGCACACATATCGGCCTTGCATGGAGCTAATCAGTTGATATAAGGCCACCCCAAGGGACAGTGGGGAAAAAAAAAAAAATCACTCTTGAAGCCCAGCAGAATTCCCCAATATAGTTTCTGATGGGGGTCAAGAAACTCACTTCTTGGGACACCTGGGTGGTTCAGTTGGTTAAGCATCAGCCTTGGGGCTTGGATCATCATCTGGGGTTCAGGATCACTGGAATCAGGCTCCCTGATCAGGGGGTCTGCTTCTCCCTCTCACTCTGTTCCTCCTCTCTGCTCGCGTTCTCTCTCCTTCACAAATAAATAAATAGTCTTTCAAAACAAACAAATAAACAAACAAACAGAAACAGAACAAAGAGACTCACTTCAGTTTGCCAACAATGACATTCACCATACAAAGGGGTACCGAAAATCCTCCCTGGGCCGGTCCCTCGGGAAGCACCGTGTATTCTTTAATCTTCCAAGCTAGAAAGGAGGTTCCATTATTAACCACGTTTTCCCGATGGGGAAACTGAGGCCGGGAGAGGGTGGGGCCACGTGCCGAGCGTCCTATCCGGAGCAGAGCATTGGTGTCGGAACATGGGTCCCCCCACCCCCAGCCCTGAGGACATCCTTCCAGGAGGGGCCTCTTTAAATCGTGAGGCGCGCGAAATCTCCTTGGCTGGGGAAGAGCTTTGTTCTGGGAATACTTGCTGAAAAATAATAGTCCAGGGCATTTCTTTTCCCCCTTGATCGGGCCCTCGGCGTTCTCGGGCGGGAACTGAGCGATCAGGAGGAGGTTATTGTGGGCAGGCCCCCTCGCTGCCACAGGTCTAATAAAACAAAACCCCAGCCAAATTAGCAGCATATTTCATCTAATGGGAGGAGATCTATGTGGCATTTCTGCCTGGCGGTTGACCTGCTGCATTTATGCGCAGAGAGGGGGGTTCGATACATCATGGGGCAGTTATGCGCTGCTTAAGTGGCCTCTGGGGTGGGCGAGGGACGAGAAAAAAAATCTCAGGCGCGTGTCTCCGTTTGCTTGCATTTCCACTGCTCCTTGCTTTGGACCAGCACGTCCAGGGAGTGTGACAAGGCTCTGACGTTGGGGAAAGACACCTCCACCCCGCAATCAAAGCAAAGATCCGGTGATAGTGCCCACTGTTGCACGCGCTGGCTGTGTGTCCCTGGGCCAACGGTGCTGCCTCTCTGAGTCCGGATTTCTCCATCTGTGCCTTCCCAGTGGGCTCAGCGTGGGACGCCTAGGTGGATTAGGGAGTTGAGCATCCTGGCTCTTGGTTTTGGCTCAGGTGTGATCTCAAGGTTGTGGGATGGAGCCCCGCATTGGGCTCCACACTCAGTGGGGAGTCTGCTTCTCTCTTTCTCTCTTTCTTTCCCTCTGCCCTCACCCTCTAAAATAAATAGATAAATCTTTAAAACAAAAACAAAATCAGTAAAACCAAAGTGGGCTCAGCCATGGTACCAAATCTGGGGGCAAGGAGCTGATTTCTTTGATTTTTTTTTAAAAGATTTTATTTATTCATTTAAGAGAGAGAGAGCATGAGAGAGAGAGATAATGAGTGGGGGGGGGTGCATGGAGAGGTAGAGGGAGAAGCAGACTCCCCACTGAGCAGGGAGTCTGATGGGATCATGACCTTAGATGAAAGCAGACACTTAACTAACAGCCACTCAGGCACCCAAGGGGCTGATTTCTAAGCTAGCCTAGAGGGGCAAGCAGTACCCCAAAGGTGATGCCTGGGTCTTTCAGCTCTCTCTCTCTCTCTCTCTCTCTTTTTTAAAGATTTTATTTATTTATCTGACAGAGAGAGAGTGCACAAATGGGGGAGCAGCAGACAGAGGGAGAGGGAGCTGAGCAGGGAGCCTGATGCAGGGCTCGATCCCAGGACCCTGGGATCATGACCTGAGCCGGAGACGTCTGCTTAACCAACTGAGCCACGCAGGCGCCCTGTTTCAGCTCTTTCTTAACCATCTAGATCATGTTGCTGTGTCTGTATAACCCAGGATGTCCAACTATTGGAACTTAACCCCAGCAAATAAACACACACACACACACACACACACACACACACACACACGTGCATATCACGTGTATAAACATAAACATATTTATAAACATATTTATCATGTACTACTGTAGTCACAGATTATGTATTTTATAAAACAAGATACAAAATGTATCTTTTCTGTAAAGATACAAAAATGGAAATTTTTAAAGGAAAAGCTTAACTATCTATAGAAGTTCTATTAAAATTCCAACATCCTCTCCCACCCCCGGGACGCCCAATCTCTCCTGCCCTGATCTACTCGTGTCCTTCCTGGAGCACTTCCTACCTTCAAACAGATTCTGAAGTTAGCAGTTTACAACTTCTGCATTCTCCGGGGTGGGGAGATCAAGCTGGAGGAAGGGGAAGACCCAGCGACCGCCTCCCTGAGAGAGGGGTTCCTTCTCCTAAC
Organism: Mustela erminea; assembly: GCF_009829155.1. Classification (NCBI taxonomy): domain Eukaryota; kingdom Metazoa; phylum Chordata; class Mammalia; order Carnivora; family Mustelidae; genus Mustela; species Mustela erminea. Next base: position 72,327,841 of record NC_045626.1, on the reverse strand, counting down.
CCACGCGCTTCCCGGGTTTTAAACAGCTTCCTGTCAAGCTGGGGAAAAAAATACAAATGTATTAAGAGAATGTGCTGGGAGATGTTTATGGAATAATCTGGAGACATTAACCCAGCAATGGATTCTGTCCAAAGCTGTATATGGGTGATTGCATTGATCCCGTCAAACAAGCTTTAGAGCTTTAAAACATGTATTTAATGAGAGAGAGAGAGTATGCCAGAGCCTGTTAGGAGTGGTCGCAGCCCTTGTCTCACTTAATCCACATGGCTCCCGGAGGAGATGGGTCCTATAATATTCCCATCTTAGAGATGATGGCGTTGAGGCAAGACACCCAGTCAGGCAGAGTTTCAAACACAGGCCCGTCCAATTCCATGCTGTTGGTGTGTTGTGATATCTCTCGGTTGACATGAGCACAGCCAGGTGCCATGGGCCTCTGGCTGACCCAGGAGGGCACATCTTGGAGCAGACCATCCGTGGGTCTGGAGGCAGACGTGTTGGAGTGTGAGCTTCTGGGCTGCGGTATTGGCCGTGGTCCAGGCTCTGTGCCGACGGCAGCTGGATGGGTGAGAGCCCACTGATTTAGGGCCCATCTGGATGGACAGCCGACAGGAACTGGGCTGCTCCAGACGTTTGGGGAGAGTGATAAGCGCGACCTCTGGGTGCCCCTACATTCCTGGACAGTGATGTTATCGAGGAGGTGGTGGTGTGGAATGCCTCGGCAGGCAGGTCCCCCTCTTTCCCGCCCCTCCCTGCTGGCTGTGGCCTCCTAGGACCCCTAAAATCAGTGGTAACCCCTTGCTTCAGGGAGTGCTGACTCCTCCCACCCCAGACTCAAGGGGGCCTGGAGAGTGGGCCTAAGGTCTACTTATCAAGAAAGACCTAAGCTTCAGGGACACAGTCCCTGCCCAGGAATATGGGGACTGGACCCCCCCACCCAGGAGACATTGCTTAGTCACCTCTTACTTGTTTTCTGAAAGTGAGAACCAACCCCAAGCCCAATCTGTTTTCTATACTGCACAAAGCCTTTCTTAAGCCCTCATCCAACCATGTCTTTCCTCTGCCTATAGTCTTCTATAGCTCCCCACTGTCCTCAAATTAAGTCTAAATCCTTTCTCTTTTGGGCTGGAAGATTTGGCCCCTGTGGACCTCCCTCCCTCCCCCTTTCCTAACCGCCCCAGCCCCTACTCCTCTCATACGCACCCACCCACCCTTACTCTATTTATGCCATGAAAACACGTCCTCAAATGTGCCTTACTCACCACCAGGCTTTTGCACATGCAAGTACCACACCAGGCACCCTCTCCCTGCTCACCTTCTTCTGACTCTGTCCAGCCCAGCTCCAGTTCTTCCCTGCAGGAAACCTGGCCACATCCCTCCCCTGTCTGGCTCAGGGGCCTCCTCGGGGCTTCCCTCAGCAGCCCTGGTCCCCGGGAAGGCCAGAAGGGACGGGGATGGGATCCCCTGTTCACCAGGGATCTCCTCCCTTGCACACAGTGGACGGCCAATAAATATTTGTGGTTGGCAACAGATCGCAGAGACCTCGTTCCACTGGTGTCTGGGATGATAACTCTAGTTTGTGACACACCCCTGCTCCTGAGTAGAAGTGACAACAGCAAAGCAGTAGGGATCGTAATAATAGTCATTTAGGGATAGTAATAATAGTCACTCCTATTGGGTACTGTGAGGTGCTAGCCTGCTTTCAAAGCGCTTTGCATGTAATTGCTCCTTTTAAATTCACCTTGAGGCAAGTGCGATTATTATCCTGTTTACGGAAGAGGAGAGCTAAGCCCAGAGAGGTTAGGTAACTTCCCCAAGGTCACATAGCTGGCTAAAGGCAGATGTGCACAGGCTGGCCCGAGTCCATGATCTCACCACTCACTGTAAGACCACGGGGCCAGGGCAAGCTTTGGACAACCAGCAGACGGAGTGTGGGGCTTGCCTACAACGGCCAAGCCAAGCAGTAGGAAGGAGTCAGACAGTGAGTTCAACTGCATATCCAGCCCCTGTAGTCACCAGAATATCAGACCAGAGTGTCATTAATGACCACTAGCCACTGCCCCAGGCTATGAGCTCTATTGGGGTTTTGTCTTCCCCTTGGGTGCTTGGCTCACGACCTGGCTCTGTCCATGCTGGGGGAACTTGGCTCCCTCCTCCATGGGGAGGCCACATACATAATCACGTGTGGACACTGTTTCAGTCTCTAGTGTGACCACTAGCTTGCTGTGTGACCTTAGACGAGTTACTTAAACTCTCTGGGCTTCAGATTCTTTAGGTGAAAACTGGGATAATAACAGTGCCTTCTTAGAGTTTGGGGGAGGATTAAATATGTTAATACGTGTTAATCTCTTAGAACAATTCCTGGCACAGAGTTAGCCTTATGTAAGTGCTGGCAACAGCCAGGTTCCCAACTTTGTCATCCCCTGCCCTTACAAAAGCAAATCACATCACATGTTCCAATTGCTCCCTGGGCAAAGGGATTCACCTCCTACCTAGGAGAGACATGCCAAAGCTTGCAGCAGAACCTGTAGGAGCATAAACATACAAGCTGAGGTCTTAGCACTGTTCCACCATGCTGTGTGACCTTACCCAAACAGTTTGTGGTCTCTGGGCCACAGTTATTCCATCTTTATAAGCAACAGGGAGTTGTTGCTCTCTGAGGGTCCTGTCAGCTCTAACCTGAGCTCTTGACCTCAGGATCCCCCATCAGGATCTTGTGGTCTGGAGATGTCAAGGAGATGGTCCTCGTGGAGAGGGCTCAGGTCTGGACCCTGCGTGGAGAGAGGGAGGCCCTGGGAGCAGGGATTGGCAAGGCTGCCTTGTAGGCTAAAGTCCTGGGTACTTTCTGGGCTCAACAGACATCTGGCCAGGTCCAGGGGTGCAGCCCACCAGCCCCAGCTGCACCCTGCAGGCTGCCCTGTGCCTGGCTTTATGGGGCCTGACTAAGTCTCTCCGGGGCTCCGTGGGCAGCCTGGGGAGCCCACGCAGCTCTGTCCCCACCAGGTCCTGGGGGCAGGGGCTCACTTAGCACCTGGTCCCAGCCAGGGTGTCAATGCCATGCCCTTAACCCCATCCTGCCTTGAGGGAAAGAGCCAGGTAGGCCTGGGAAGGGACTCACTGCACCAAGGGGGTCTGGGGTGGCGGGAGGGGTGGGCATCTCCTCTCATGTCTTGGCTTCCTCTAACCCCTTCTCCCCTTGGCTCTGCATCTCTCATAGTGGGAGCCTGGGCACGGAGCCACACAGACCCCAGTTCGTTTGTGGCTCTGCTGCTTGCAAGCTGGGTCACCTTAAGCAAGCCTCTACTCCTCTCTGAGCCTCAGTTTTCACATCTGTCAAATGGAGCTTCTACTTCCATCTTGCAGGTTTACCTGGAGGGTTGAAAGAAGCAGCAGGGCAGGCCCACCTTGCAGGGGGAGCAGTGGGTCTAATCAGCTGGACCAAAGGTCCTTTCTCGCCTCCTTTCCCTTTGGGTTCCTCCCCTTTGTTCTTGTCTCTTTGTTCCAAGTTCTGCCTTCCTCAGAGGCCCAAGGGCCAGTGGCTGCCTTTCCTGGCCGACACAAGTCAAGTTCATCTGCTTCTGGGCTTTTACTCCTAGTCCTTCCAGACTGCCGCCTCTTCCCACCCTCACATCCCTCCCTCCCTCGCTCTGGCTCTCTCTCCACCCCCACCCCCAATCTTGTGTTAATCTCCTAACAACCTTTCCAACATGGGTTACATCCTTCTTATCTTGGTTAAGCATTTTGGTGAACTCAGAGCTTCTTGTCACTTAGGGAATTTTTCCTGCTGCTTAAAGCATCTGCTCTTACATGTTCTCTCTCCTCTCTCTCTCCCTCCCCCCTCTCGCCTTCACATTCTTTTTCCTTCTCTCTCTCTAGCTCACATGCTTTTGCTGTCTCCCCCCACACCACGCACATGTGCATGCATGTGCGCACACACACACACACACACACTCGCATATGCACGCAATACTGCACATCACCCTGGGGCATCTGACTGGTGGGCAGGCATCTGGCGGGGAGAACAGAGAGGGACAGTGTTTCTCACCATAACAGGACTTTTCCTGTGCTCCCAGGGCTCTGTGCACACTGTGTGCAGAGCCTGATGTCATCTGTCCCCATCCTCAAATCAGGCTCTGTTTCACCACCTCCAGAAGAGGAGTCACCGTGTGATTCCTGGAAGGGCATTGCTCCTTAGCTATCAATTAAGTCCTATGTGAATAAGACGTGTTTGCACTTCCAACGTGTCCTCTCCCCAGGGAGGAGGGAAGCGAGGGTGTCGTAGACAGTGTCCACCCCTCGCAGAGCTTGCCAGCAAGGACAAGACGTGGGCACATGGCGACATGGCAGCTCTAGAGCCCGCACTGGCTGAATGGGCCAAGGCTTCTGGGAAAGGGCATCTCAAGCTGGGACGTCAGGAGGGGACCTGCCTGGCAGCAGGGACTGCATGGGCAGCACAGTGTCGGCGGGGCAATGTGTTTCCATGGAGGGCCATAAGGGAGACAGCAGCTGCCAAGAAGGTAGAGGGGGAGTCCAGGGAGGGCAGCTTGAGGCCATCTGGTGAAGAACCATGAAGCCAGACAAAGGTCACCTCCTTGGGGAAAACTTGCTTTGGTGCCCTCTACCCCAACTCATTCCATCTGCCTGGAATAGATAGATTCAGACAGATTCATCAATTTAGTCCTCCTAAGCTCTGTGCGAGCTTTGGTGCTGATGTCCCTTTGCTAAGATTCTGCAGAAAGCCACTCCAGCTAAGCCTCAGTTTCCCCATCTGCAAAATGGGTACACTGATCACAATATAATGTGTATCAGTCTGGCTTCTGCAGAGAAACTGAACCAATAGGTACCTATGTAATGCCACATAAATACATCATATATTTGTTATGAGGAATTGACTCATGTGAGTATAGAGGAGGCCAAGAAGTCCCAGGCCGGCAGTCAGCAAGCTGGAGACCATTCGTGCCCATGTCTGAAGGTTTGAGAATGAGGAAGCCTGAGGGTTGCTAGCTCCCATCTGAGTCTGAGTCAGAAGGCAGGAGCAGACCAATGATCCTTCTGGCCCCACCTTTCCTCTACCCAGGCCTTGGGTGGATTGCATGAGGCCCACCCACATTGGGGAGGGCAGTTTGCCTTCCTCAGACTGTGGACTCACAGGTTAACCTCATCCAGAAGCACCCTCACTGACTCTCCCAGAAATAATGTTTCATCAAGTGCCTGGGCACCTCAAGGCCCAGTCAAGCTGACCATTAAAATGAACCATCCCATAATATATGCCAATATAATTATGGCTGCCCAGGGAGGCTGACATCAAAGGGCCAGCACTCAGGGGCCTGCTGAATGCGCCACTTATGCCTGGCAGGCTTCAGCAAGTCACAGAGACCAAGTGTTGGCAAGCTGCAGCCTGTGGGCCATCTGGCAAGGCTCTGCTTTTTATAAATAAAGTTTTATTGGAACACAGTTACACTCATTCATCTATGTAGTTTCTGTGGCTGCTTTCACACTAAAATGGCAGCATAGAGGGCAAGTGACTGAAAGACCTGCAAAGCCCAAATTATTTACTATCTGACTCTTGGCATATAAGTTTCCCCGCCTCTTCCCCCACCCCGCCACCGCCCTCCTTAGGCACGTGGTACCTCGATTTTCTTATTGGGAAAATGGATACAGTAATAGTACCTTCTTCACAGCATTATCAGGAGGAATCAGTGGGCCAAGCATACAGCGGGCACTCCATAACTGGCAAATAGCGCTGTGGTTGCCATTGTCTGGTGAAGTGTTGGTGTGACCCCCAGCCATGATTATCAGAGGAACCTGAGAAGTAGCTTTGGGGCTGGCCTCTGGCTCTTCAGGAAATGGACGCTGCCAAGGAAGGTTGAGGCGGCTGGTACAGGCACTGCTGGGATCCTTTCCAACACGAAAGAGCCTTTCCCGCCCATGAGAAATAAAAGGCCAACAGGGGAAGTCATGCCAAGCGTCCATAATCGTCTGTAACTTGGACTCAGCCTCTCAAGGCAAAAGGATTTTGTCAAAGGCTTTTCACGGTCCAGTGCCCCCTAGCCCAAGGTTACTTGGATCGAGTCCTCTCTGACACATATTTATTATCAGGTGGAAATGGCACTTGGGTTTCTCCCAAGCTCTGTGCAGACGCTGTCTCGAGCCACTGCTGAGCTCCCCAGCGGGCAGCCTTGGCAGAAACGTGGCTGAGAATGGGGCTGGCCACAGGGCGGGTGTGCCCGTGAATAGCAGTGACCTGAAGAAGAGTGGGTGGAAGGCTCATCCCACTGCCCACACAGCAGATGTGCAATCTACCTTCAGGCAGGACTTGTACCGAGCCTCAGTTTCCTCACTTATAAAATGTGCATGAGAAGTGACTGTAAACTGTGAACTATGCTTACTTTTATTAACAACCTCCTCATTTCTGAAGCCCCAGGTGAAACCACAGCACAGTAAGAAAACAGGCTCTGCAAACAGGCTCTGCAAACAAGGAGGATTCAGCTTCAGCACCTGACCTGATGCTTAGTAGCTGTGGGACCTCAGACCAGCTACCCTACCTGAGACTCAGTCTCATTTGCATAGTGGCTAATGATAGCATCAACCATGGACAAGGCACAGCACACACCAGGAGCTCCAGAAATGGTCCCAAAAGGGATGGCATGTCCCTCATAATTCCAAAAGGAATTGAAAAGACTGACATTGGCAAATGCTGTGGAGACAAGATTGCACCCAGGAATTACTGATTTGCCCAAAGAAGAGAGAGGTTTTCCTCATTCCTTTCCAGTAGGCTCCTGTGGATCAGGATCAGCCCATGCTTGAGTGGGACCCAGGCAATATTACCCTGCTGAACGCAGGCAGGTCTGGGTTCTAATCCTCTCTGGGAGAAAATGAACAAATGGATTCACTTCCTGAGACCCTCATCCTCCTTTCATTTCTTTGTTATTTATTTTATCCAGTATGATATTGAATGCTTTTTGTGCATGTGGAATCTACCTTCAGGCAGGACGTGTACCAAGCCTCTGTTTCCTCACCTGTAAAATGTGAGGTTTGGAGATAGAGTAAAATGGACAAAATCTCTGCCCACTAAGTGTATGTGATGGACGGCAAATAAGCGAATGAAGAAATGGTGAGTCTAAGGAAAAATTAGAGCAGGGTGAGGACATTGAAAGGGAGAGAGGTGCTGCTCTAGATTTGATAAACAAGGGAGACCTCTTTACAGAGGTGACTCTCAAGAAAAACGAGGGTGAAAAGAGCTGAGATGCCCTTCAACAGATGAATGGATAAAGAAGATGTGGTCCATATACACAATGGAATATTACTCAGCCATCAGAAAGAAAGGATGAATACCCACCTTTTGCATCAACATGGATGGGACTGGAGGAGATTATGCTGAGTGAAACAAGTCAAGCAGAGAAAGTCAATTACCATATGGTTTCAGTTACTTGTGGAACATAGGTATTAGCATGGAGGACATTAGGAGAAGGAAGGGAAAAATGAAGGGGGGAAAATTGGATGGGGAGCGGAACCACGAGAGACTATGGACTCCAGGAAACAAACTGATGGTTTTAGAAAGGAGGGCAAGTGGAGGAATGGGTGAGCCTGATGATGGGTATTAAGGACAGCATGTATTGCATGGATCACTGGGTGTTATACACAAACAATGAATCATGGAACACTACATCAAGCACTAATGATGTACTGTATGGTGACTAACATAACATAATAAAAAGAAGGAGTAGTAATAGTACTGACTTCAGGATATTGCCAGGCTTTATTCAGATAACTAGATACAGCTCTTACCACATTGCCTAGCACATAGTAGTTACTTTTTTCATGTGGGTTGGTGGGTGGATAGGAATGGATGGATGGATAGATGAATGGATGGATGGATGGATGGATGGATGGATGGATGGAGGGAGGGAGGGATTAGTGGGTGGATGAATGGATATTTGGATGCCTTGATGAGTGGATGGTGGATAGATGGATGGATGGATACATGGATGAATGGATAGGCAGAGGGATGGATAACTGGGTGGATGGGTAGGAAATAAACAGTATTCTGAAATGGCTTAACTAAAGAGATATTAATGAAATGACCATGCACAGAAATTTGAAGAGGGTTCGGGGACCCAAAAGGAAATGTTGAGGCACACAGGAACTAGCCACAGAGGAAGATATTACCACTACAGGTCTTGAAGGGCTAAGGGAGTTAAAAGTGTCCTAGAGCCAGCACTATGGCCTACACGGAGCTATAACTATAGGTGGAAAAACTCAGCCACTGTTGAAACAAGGGGCTAGGAAGGAAGAAGGAGATCACAAATACCGAATATCACTCCTTTCTATCCTCTGGTCTCCTGCTGGCACCTATCATTGATCCTGCTCACCCAGAAGCCAGAGGCTAAGGGACCCCAGGTCATGTAGACCACTGAGGCACCCCTCTCAGTACTACAGCAAAGTGAAGAAGGTAGAGAAAGAATCTGGAGACAAAAGGAAAAGGACTAAGGCAGACGGGTAGATGAATAAATGAGCAAGTGAGTCTAGAAGTTGCTAAATCAGCACAGAGGCCTTGAGACAAGTTAACATTCCTTCTCTGATCATGAGTCTCTTTGTAAAATTTTTTCCCTTAAAAATATGCTTATTAGTTAGGAGAGGTGAACATCTTTGCAATTAAAAAATTCTAGTAATGGAACACAATGAACATCTATTTCTCCATCATGTTGCAGTCTAATGCAGGTCAGGGGCTGTCGTACCAATGGTGACACAGGAACTAGCCCCCTTTCTTGCTGGGACTCCACCATCTTTAATAAGTTGGGGAAGGGAGCACTGCCAGGTGCATCCTGGCTCAGGGAGAAAGTGATCCATCACTTCCACTCACACACCATTGGTCAGAGCTAGCCACATGACCCCACAAGCCACGAGGAGTCTGGGAAATGCAATCTTCCCTTCTGCCCAGGGAAGCTCCATCTGGTTTGGAGTGCAAATAGCTAGCCCATTTGCTCCACATTATTTCAGGACCTGAAGCTGTCTGATACCCTGAAAGAAATCAGCCAGCTCTGAAGTTAGGCAGACAAGATTTAGGGAAGTGGATACAAGCCTGGATTTGGGGGTCACACAGACCTGGGCTTGGACCCATCTAGGCTACTGGCCAGTTGTGTTAGCACAGACAGGACATTCACTTATCCTTGCCTTTGTCTCAGTGTCTCTAAGGTGGAGAAGGGCCCAGCATAGAATGACTCTGAGGTTTGTTGAGTGAGTTTACAAGTGTAGTTATGAAGATTGAGGACAGTGCGGCAGAGCTGCCTGTCACACTCAAAGGACACATCCAGCACCCTCCTCCCATGTAAGCATTGCCCCCTAAGCCATTGGGTCCATGGGTCCAGGCACTGCCTGCTGGCTGTGAGCAGCTGCTAATCGCCCTGGAGGGAAGGAGGTGTGCCTACCAAGACCACATTTTATGATAGGAAAATAAGGATGAGGGCTATTTTCCTGATTTGTGAATTTCTTTATGTGCAACATCTTATATCGGTATAAAACTGACATCGCATTTAGGTATTCATTTCTCAAATGGTCTTTATGGAAAAGAATATGACTGTGTAGTGGCCTGGGAAAACCAGGTTCCATTTGCTGCTGCTGCTGGAAAATCTGCCCCAGCTGCAAGTTCCACCAGAGGGATGATGTTCTGGGGATATTACTTGCCCCCCAGATAAAAACCCCAGATTAAGGGTGTCCAGTGGTATTGGGAGGAGGTGGTTAAGAGCATGGACCATAAAGTTTAAATGCCTGGTTTCTGACCCTTCCCCTTATCCCTGACTGTGTGGTATTGAGCTTGTTACTAAACCTCTCCGTGCTTCAGTGTCCTTACTGGACACAGTTTTGGAACTGACTTCATAGGATTTTTGGAGTGATTCCACAGGAGTGCTCTAGTATGTGATCTGGGAAATCAGAAGCTTTCAGGAAGTGTGCCTATTATTGGAGGAGAGAGCATCCTTATGGTTTAACACTCATTCGACAGACATAAATCAAATGTCCATGGGTGGCTTGTCTCCAGGGTTAACAAGACAGTTGCGGTTCTTGAGGATATAACCAGGATATCTCTTCAGTGGAGACTTCAAAGAGAAGTCTGAGGTGGAGGTAGCTGCTGTCTCTGGGGATCCCAGCTGAGCTCCAGGATCCCCTGTCTTGTGATACAAAGGCTCGTTTTCCTAGGACCCGTGGGGGCATTTTGGGGAGACAGTGCCCTTGGCCAGTGTATTCATGTAACCTCCAGGCAGAGAGCCAAGGCATTGAGATCACAGAGCCACCAGATTCATGGCCAAGCACAGAGGTGAAGAAGGAAAGGCCTGAAGGGTGACCCAGCCTCCACCAACTCTGAATCCCAATTTCCACTCATAGGCTACCACCCAGCTGTGAGCCCTCTGTGGCCTCTGCCTCCCACTCCGTGACTCTTGGAAGAGCTGCAGACCTCAGGACAGGAGACGATGCTTGGTGTCCACAGGTCAGACAAGGCAGGAGGCAACATGGAGAGCAAGGCTGCTCTGTGGTCCAGAGATCCAGCTTCCTTGCTTGTGGTGTGACCTTTAGAGAAGCACCCTATGTCTTCAGTTTTCCTAATCATACAGTAGTAGAATAACAACATCACCTCCTAAAGCCATCATGAGGGCTGATAAAATGAATCATTTTGCAGGGACCACCACTCAAGAGGACCTTTGTCAGAGGCAGTGTAGCATGTCATTAGAGGGCAACACGGCTTGGGAGTGGCACTGGACTGGGTTCAAAACTAGGCATTATTCGTCACTACCATGAGGCATGGAGCACATTACCAGACCTAAACTTTCTGGGCCTCAGCTTCCCCATCTGTAAAATAAGGATAATGGAAACTGTGCTTGAATCTTTGGTCTGTTGTAAGGGTTAAAAAGAAGTTCTGGATCATAAACATATAAGACAGTGCCCAGCAGGGAACAAGGACAACAGTCAATAGGTGTTTCTGGGCCCTGCTAAGTGCTAGTCACCTTTCTAGATGCTTATGATAGAGCAGGGAATAAATAAATCAGCTCTCATAGAGTTTATGATCAAATAGGAGAGATAGGAACAGGTAAGACAAAATAAACCACAGAATATGTTACATGTGGGTAAATAAGATCCTTACATTGGAAGAAAGGTAGTCCATTAGAGGGGATAAGGTATATTGAAGGGGTTGGAATCTTGCTGGGGTGGCCAGGGAAGACCTCAGAGAAGTGACAGCTGAGAGATCCAGTGGTAGCAGGGAAATGAGGCATTGAATCATCAGGAGTAAGAGTGGTCCAGGCAGAGGGCAAAGGGCCTGTGGTATGTGGTATGGCAAGGGCAAAGGTCCTGGGGTGCATCACAGGTTAGAGGGGGAGAGAGGCAGGTGATAGAATCAGGAAAGTGAAGGGGCAAATGTAGCCATCACAAGGGCTTTGTTCTCTTCTAAGGGTGAGGTGGGAGGCCTTGAAGGATTTTGAGCACCACAATGATGTGATTTGACATATTTTGGAAAAGCACACAAACTGATACGTTCAGTGCAGACTAAAGGCACAAAGTTGAACACAGGGACATCACTAGGAGGCCATGGTCTAGGCAAGAGGGGATGATGGTGGCTGTTGAGGTGGTGAATATTATCATGACTTAGCTTACCAAACTGTCGGTGCATTTCAGGCTCATAGTAGCCCCTTCCTTCCAGTGGTTGCTCCCTGCCCCATGGCTGGTCCTGCCTGCAATGGCTGCCCCATCCAGAGATATTCACCTCCCCATCTCCCTCTCCCAGATATTTGTCAGCTGCCACTTCACCCCAGCCAGCCAAGGCAAGAGTTGTCAAAACCCTTCGTCCTCCCTGGAGCCAATCTCCACTTTCTCTGGTCACAGCAGCCAGCTTGCACTGGCTCCGTTCCAATGTATCTACATCTGTCTGAGACTGATGGACCAAGAGTAAACTTCAAATGCCCTCTGGATACCCACAAAATTGCTCCAGCTGGAAGGAATCTCAAAGAGCCCAAGTCTGGTGTCCCTGATTCATAGAAAACAGAGGGTTGGTGAGGGCAAGGCCCCTTGCTCATTGGTTAGTTGTGCTGCTGACCAGTTGCAGAACCACATCAGAACTCAAGTCTGGATCCCAGCTCTGTATTCTCCAGCTCCAATGGAATGGCCTCCATCCTTTAGCAGAACCACTTGCCTCCGCTAATAGTAAACCTCCTCTGTCCGCTGTATGGGGTCCATATCCCTCCCTGTACAGACCCAAGCAGAGGTGAGTCATGGCTACATCTCATGGTGACCCTGGGGCCCACTATGACTGCTTGATTTGCTCAATTCCATGGCTACAGGCTAGCCAGATTTCTGAGTTCAGGTCTGCCACACAGGAGGGAAGAAACATCAGGGGAACAAGGTGGGTACAGGGAAACCAGGCAGGAGCTGACACTGGGATATGGGAGGGGTCTTTGAGTGTTGCCCAGCACTTCTCACAACTTCCCTGGGCTGGCACTGTCATGGCACTTGCTTTTCCAGGTGGCCGGGACCTGCTCCCAGCACCCTCACCAATCTGGTGTCATCACATCAGTGTTTGCCTAACAGGTAACAGGTGAAAATGAGACTCTGGGACAAGTCTGATCTGCATTTCTCTTATTACAAACTGAGGCTAAACATCTTTTTACTCACTTCAGAAACATTTTTGTCTTGATTTGTACTACTTCTTTATGGAGTAAAATAATTAGACTTTTTTTTTCCATAATATACATTTCAAGTGTTTTCCTCAGTTTGTCTTTCTTTTTAGTAGAGATTTTTGCTGTACATTTTTAAAAATTTATTGAATTCATTGATATTTTATTTTATTGTTCCTGGATCATACTTTTATTCTGTGATTGATTCTTTCACTCACTTATTAAGAAATTATTTATTGTACACTTACAGCTTGTTGGGTACCAGGAATACAGAATTAAACAAGACAAACAAGGGCCCTTGCCCTCATGGAGCAGAGTCAGTGAGACAGGACATAAACAAGAACCCAATACTTAGACAAGACACTTTCAGAGAGTGGCAAGTACAGTGAAGAATATGGACAAGGTGGCTTGAAACATCACAAAGGTTGGAGGCAGACCTATTATAGATTGCATTAATTATCTATTGCTAAGAACATATTGTCATACATTTAGCAGCTGCAACCAATGTACATTTATTATGAAACAGTTTCTGGGTTCTCTCTCCAGGGTTTCACAAGGCTGCAGAAACATGTTGGCTGGGCTGCATTTTCATCTGGAGGCTCAGCTGGGGACCAGTCACCTCCAACCTCATTTGGGCAATTGGCAGAATCCTGTTTCTGTGGCTGTTTGAGTGAAGGCCCAAGCCTTCTGCTGGCTATCAGCTGGAGACTGCCTTCAGTCTCAGAATCCAGTTCATAAGGCAATAAAAGGTATTGTCCCTCTTTTAAGGGTTTTTATCTTATTAAGTGAGGTCCACCCAGAATACCCCCATCTTGGTTCCATAGCATAATCTAATCACAAGAGTGATATCCCATCACCTTTTGCCATGTTTATTGGTTAGCAGCAGTCATAAATCTCACTGCTATTCAAAGGGAGGTGAATATAAATGTATGCACACCAGCAGACAATGTAAAATGGTGCAGCCATTGTGAAAAGGAGTATAGATGTTCCTTTAAAAATTAAAAATAGAAATACCACGTGATCCAGAAATTCCACTTCTGGTTATTTATCTGAAGGGAGCAAAAAGACTAGCTCAAAAAGATATCTGCACCCCCATGTTCACTACAGCATTATTTGTAATAGCTAAGATATGGAAGCAATTCAAGTGTCTAGCAGGGGATGAATGAATAAAGAAACTTTGGTATATATACAATAGAATATCACTCAGCCATAAAAAAGAAGCAAATTCTGCCATTTACAACAACAAGGTTGGACCTTGAGGGCACTATGCTAAGTGAAATAAGTCAGACAGAAAGACAAATACTGTATGATCTCACTTATATGCAGAATCTAAAAAAACACAAAACAAAGGAACTCATAGAAACACCAGATTGCTCGTTATCAGAGGTGAGGATGGGGGTTGGGGATTGGGTGAAGGGGGTCAAAAGGTCCAAACTTCCAGTTATAAATAAATCAGTCCTGGAGACATAATGGACAGTATGGCAACTATAGTGAATAAATACCATATTATATATTTGAAAGTTGCTAAGAGTATAAATCTTAAAAGTTCTCATCACAAGAAAAAAAATTGTAACTGTGTAAGGTGATAGATATTCACCAGACTTATTGCCATGATCATTTCACAGGATATATGGATTTCAAATCATGTTGCACAACATGAAACTAGTATAATGTAGTTTGTCAATTATATTTCAATTTTAAAAGGAAAAAAATTATTGGGGACTATTCTAGGGTCTGTCTGGTGCATAAATTTTGCTGATGAAGGCCTTTCAGAGAGATGACAGTGAAGTGAAAACCAGAATAGCCAGTAGGAGATGACCAGGCAGAGTCACAGGTGTAGAAACAACAAGTGCAAAGACCCTGAGGCAGTTATGAGTTTATTTATGCTATGAAAAAATTTAGAAAGTTGGGCATGACTGGAATCTATTGATAGGGGGAGGGTGGAATGATTCAGTGTGCAAACTGCACACTGCACCTGCAATGAAAAGAAATTGAATTAATGAGTGAGCATTAGAGTTTGGAACACAGGGCTGAAAATCAGGAGTTCTAGCCTCAAATCCCAGACTAGCCCCTCCCTTGCAGGCACCCTGGGCCACTCCCTTTCTTCCTTGGCCTGATCCCTGTCTCTGTGGGCTGAAGGGGATGGAGTCTGGTGGCCCTGTGGACCTTCCTAATGTAAGCAACCCTAGAATCTCTGATGAAATAAATGACACCTACATCTAGTTAGCCAATGACATCAAATTAATTAAGGCCTGGGAAAGTGATTATCTCCACCTCAGGCTTTCTCACACTTCTTGGATGTCATTGGGGGAACAGGGAGGACCATGCAACAGCAAGGAATGCAAGAAAACCCGGGGGGACAGGAGTGAGGGCTTTCAATCCCCCTGAATCAATGCACAGTGTTCTGGGCTTTGGCTGGAGTGTTGTGGGTCTGCATAAATCATTAGGCCCCCTCACCAGGCAGGATGCTCAGCACGGGGCCCAATTCTCCTCATCGACAATCCACACAGAGTTAGTTTGGCCCCATGAAGCATGTGGGGATCAGATTTCTCTGCTCGTCCTTGCCATGGGAAAGCAGACATGTAGTGGTGGTTGGGAGTTGGGGTTTGTAGGGGGTTTTATTTTTAATGTTTTTGGTCAGTTTTAGAGGAAAAGTTGACTTTGACTTTAACCCGACCTGATGCAATGGCAGGATAGGCCTCAGTCAAAGTGGGACTCTGTCCAGATTTCCTGGCAGACTATTTCCTGCTATGATGGGTCAGGAGAGAGAGACAGTGAATGTTCTGAACACTTGGTTCTGCTGTGCAGTCACCTTAAAGTCACAGAGTTCAAAGAAGAGCCCGGGTGAACAGAAGGTGTTGAGAGCACCTGCTAAGAATCAGGGTTCAGAAAGGAGACCCGGAAGTTCCTCTGGAGTACTGTCCAGCCAGAGGCCCCATGGTCTGATAGCCCTCTGCTGGCAAGAGATGGGGAGTTTGGCAATAAGACATTCCATGGTGGTGACAACTGATATTGTTTTTGGAAATAGCTTTATTGTTTTTGTGCAATTAACATTTTCCAATTATGTGAGAAACCACAAGGAAGAGAGAGAAGACAAGAGATGAAAAGGGGGAGGAAGGGCAGACATAAAAAAAAAGTGCAAGGAAGGAAGGAAAAGTCATCTCTAGTGACTCTGGACTAGTCCTTATAGATGGCAAGCCCCTTGAGACAGGTGGGACTGTCTTGTCCCCAGAGTCTCTGCTAAGGAGGAAAAGTATTCTTGCAAGAAAAAACATGCTGAGCCAGGGATTCTGCTAGGAGGACCATCCATATCCAGTTGGTTGCAAACCATGCCCAGCACAGAAAAGGATGCAGGACACCAGTGTTCCTACATTTCTGTCACTCCAGGATCTGATGTTGTGCTCTGAAGGTGATGAGCTCTGCCAACTGTGTCTGAGGCCACTTCCTATAGCCTTGGGGGTTTTCAAGGAGGAAGGGAACAGACAGGGTATGGTTTCTGGGATTCATACAAGAAACTAATGGGTAGAGATGGGCAAGAATGATAGATGAGGGTATAGGATTCTTTTTTTATTTAGGCCCTGGGCAAGCTGGTGCCACTTGTTTTTGGTACATAAAAAGGCAAGTGGCATCTGGATGTCCCAATAGGGGATCATCTTCTTCCTATTGTTTGTCTCTGATGATAATCTACTATTGGTATATGAGATATTCAATTACACAGGGTAAGAGTAGGCAATAGCAGAGCACTCCCAGGCATGTTTGATACTCCTAACAGGCTGAAGGTTTATCCTTCCTCCTTCTCAAAATTGAGAAAAGGATAATTCTTGGAGTTGAAGTGACCTCATCAAGATCACTCAGTGGCAGAGGAAGGATAAGCATGCAGACCTCTTCCCATCTGGCCTTCCCTCTTATCTCTAGCTTCGTTTCTTGCCACTCTTCCCCCAGGGCTTTGCCTAGCACCAGTTGTGTACCCCACACACCTGTAGTTTCTCATCTCTGCACTGTGGCACATGCTATTTTATCTTTTGGAGGTTCTTTTCCCTTCGTAGCAAGCTCCAAGTTGTATCTGGAAACTTAGTTAACATGTCCTCCAGGCTGCCTTCCCTAATACCACATAGTGAAGAAATGTCTCACCTGTTTCTGCAGTGTATTTGTGCCATTTATATTTATTGTTGTAATCTCCTAGGGTGCACCCCCAAGTATACTGGCATGCTTCAAGGGAATAGCTAAATCCTGTTTAACTCTGCTTCCTAGAGCTTCAGATATTTATTGAATAAATAAATGAATTGGATTGAAAATATTCTTTTTATAACTGTATGCTAAAGTAGCAACCACCACACTAAGCTTCCTCCTTCAGTACCAGGCACATAAGCAGAGACAATAGAAGTGCCAATGTCCTATCACAGAGGTGCTGAGCTTAATGAACATTTCTCTTTATGCTGTTCCCATATCACGTAACCCCCTCAGTAAACAGATGAGAAAGGTCCGCCCCACTATCCCACTTCCAGGAAAACTACATGCCCTCTCTTCCTTGGACTGACACCAGCCATGTGATGAAGCTTCTAGCTTCTCAATAATATCCTCCTTAACTGAAATGTTAATTATAAATACTTCTAAATTTCTAATGAAATATCCTTGTCTCAAAGTCTATCAACCTTCGGACCAGGAGAGGTTGGAGAGGGTAAATGGTTAGGAATCTCTAGAAATCATTTGCAGGGATTTCAGGTAGCTTCCTTGCTTTCACAGCTGTTGGCCTTGATCTGGGATAGCTGGATACTTGTTTTCACAGTGACTTGCTTGTATGACCTTGGACATGTCAATGGTCTCCACTTGGCCTCCGCCTCCCCATTTATAGTGGGGAAAGAAATGCATCCTCTTTCTCCCAGGACTGCCGCAAGAAGGCTCTATGCAGTGCCAGACATGCACCAAATGCTTATCAGTTATTGTTGGCATAGGTGGAACATCTGGAGCCTGAACGCCTGGGTTTCAGGGTTGGCCTTGCCTGTTAACCAGCTGGGCGGCTTCAGACAAATAACCTGATGTTTCTGACCCTCTGTTTCCTTGGTTGCCAAAGTGGATGATAATAGCTCCTGCTTCACAGGACTGTTGTGAGGTTTAAACAGTCATAAATGTAAACTAGCATTTAGAACGGTGGCAGATGACACACAGACAGTACGCAGTACATCATAGCCATGTGGAGGCTGTGGTTACATTTATTATCCTCTGTTTTAAGTTGCCTCTTCTGGACTTCGGATTAAAATTCTACCATATCAGAAACAAAAGAAATCTCAGGAATCATGGGAAGAGATCCTTCCCATTTCTCAGCTGGGCAAAGTGAGCTCAGAATGGTTAGGTCAGTTGCTGGAGGTCACAAAGCATAACTTAAAGCAAAGGCTTCCCACCCCCAGCCTCCTGCTTCTGAGTCCCTGAAGGGGAGGGAGCTGGGTGGAGTTGGGGTTAGGAGAAAGAGCAGATAGATTGATCTGGAATCTGCTTTTGACTTTTCCCTGGGATACTTCTGCTCCATAGGAGTTGAAGGCTTTCATTTGTTACCTGGTAACAAAGACTTTCCTCTGGGAAGCAGCTGCTCCCTCCTTTTGGTGTTAATCATTGTCCTCCTCATCTCCAGAACCCCAGAGTTCCAGACAGAGCTCCTCTTCCTCCTTCAGGACTGAGGAATAATGGTGGCTCTGGGAGAGAACTCTTAGCCCCTTTTAGAGAAAACACGACCATGGGGAAAAAGTCAAGATGCAAGAAGAACAAGTAATTCCTTTGTGTATTCCAGACTGTGAACCAATTAGGAGTCCTGCCCGGCTGGAAAGCACATTCTGTTGGGAAAATGGAAACAAACAAATCAATACTAAAATGGAAATGAATAGAAGGAACCCGGTGGATGTCAGGCCCCTTTAGATGAGGAGGTCTTAGAAGACTATGCCACTGACTGCTCACACACAGTTCCTCAGGCCCCCATTCAATCCCCACATGGATTTTTCCCAGAAACCTAAGGGTTAATGGGGAAATTAACTCTTAGTGGTTCATCCAAATATCCTGGAGTTCCTAAGGTAAGTTTGTAGGCCACCTTCCCATCTCCACTCCTGGGAAAATGCTTCAGCCTTTCTTTGTATCTGCCTCCAAATTCTGAATCCTCCCTCTACTTGTCTTTCCAGTGTGACTTTGGGCAACTTACTTAACCTCTCTGAACATTGGCTAATACTAGGTGGCAATGATATTGATGCCAAACTCACAGGATGGATAGGAAGAGTCAATGAGATGATATATTAAAACACGACAGAACTAAGGATCCAGTGTTCACCGTTACTGATTCTTTTGCTTTATGCCTTCAGTCCTTCTCTGTGCACTCCTATTTTTCTATGATACCTCTTTACTCCAACCCCCTGATCTTATACCTTCTTCTCTTTGCCCTTTTTGCTACGCCCTATTCCTCCTCTTCTCCCCCCCACCCCCATCCTTCCTCTTTTCCTCCTCCTTCTCTTGCTTGACTCTTCCTCTTCTCCTCCAGGTAAATAACACAATGTATTTTACTTCAGCAGGGCTAAGAACACAAATGCCCTCAAATTATCCCCTAGTGGCCAAAGCAAGAATGTACTCTGCCCAGGTGGGCAAAGCCAGAAAGTTTATCCAGCGACACTGCTGGCCAGCCTCCTGGTGGTGGGGGGCAGAGGGCTCCTCTCTGTATTTCCTGGGCTCCAGAAGGTGGCTGAACGGGCCTCCCTGCTGCCCACTGGGCCTCCCTTCCTTTCATCAACTTGGAGGACAATTACATTATGGCCATATTGTGGCGGTGCAGGGCGGGGTTTGCGGGTTCTTCTCAAGAGCCGGAAACAAAGACATATTGCTTCTAACTTATTTTAACAGTTTTCAGTAATATAATTTTCAGTTCATTTGGTTATCAAAAACACATTTTTCCCCCCTTTCTTCTTACCAAAAAGGTGAAGCAGATCTAGGCAGTGCTGGGGGTGCCAGTGGTTTGGTTTTCTCTAATTTTTTTTTTATTTTTTCTTAATCCCTACTAATTTCTCCATGCTGTGGAGAATTTGTCACACGCGCAGGACTGTTTGATTTCATTAAACAGAATATTTAAGCATAAAAATTGTTTAATCGCCTTGTGTCATTATGAGATGAATTTCATTTTGCATACATTTGCATATTTCATCAGAATTAAGGCTGCTAATATGCAAATGAGAGACAGGTTGCGGCTGAGGTGTTTATTGTAATAGCTGCAGGCTGTTCCACTTGGACAGCTTTCTAGGTGGTGGGGAAGGAGGGGAGGGAGGACTCCGGGTGGCTCAGAACACTTCAGGAAGCCCGCGCAGGTCTCCCGGGCCAAGATGGGTGGGCTAGGCCCACCTCCCTGCCCTGGGAGACTGACCAATCAGAGCAGGCCGGGCTGGGGAGGCGGGAGGAGGCCCAGTTGTCTGCCCAAAAGGCTCCTGGGAGCCAGTGGGTACCGGTGCTGGGGTGAGGGACCCGGCTGAGGTTGGGGCCAGTCGGTTGGCCCAGATGCCCCTCGGGATGGACAGATGACATTCTGGATGCCTCTGCTGCCTTCTCTCCTTGTTCGTGCTGCTGCACCTTCCTCTGCCTGCCTTTTTTATTTTAATTTTTTTTCCGTTCCCTTTGTTTTCTCCACGGCTTTGTTTCAAGCCCTATTGAGTTTCATCTTACCCTTTATTTCTTCCTCTTTGTTTTTGCTTTGCGTGTTTCCTCCTGCGCTTCCCTCCACCCCAAATGGGCTGGCATCCTTGTCTATCGTCTGCCTTTCTTCCTCCGCTTCCTGCCGGCTTTGTGCTAGTCCCCAGCCTGCCTTGCTGGCTCCCTTGCTCTCCTTTGCTCCTGCCTCACTTCTGCTCTCTTTCCTTTCTCCTTCCTGGCCCCCTTCCCCCTCCCTCACTCCTCCCCAGCTTCCCACAGGCTTGGAGGGCATCTACAGCCTAGAATGGCTTGAGGTGAGGACAGAATTAGGTGGGGCCCCACTTGTGCAACTGCCTGCCCCTCCATCTGAAATCCTTGACGTGTCCTGCCCTCATGTGAAAGTCAGAGATTAGATACATACCATTTTCCTCTCCAGGGCCTGCTCTGCTGATCCCCAGGAGAACGAGTTCCAAGTGACCCCCCAGGCACAAATGGAGAGGAAAACTTGGTGTTTGGTGCTTAATGAGCAGTCTGTGAGGTCCTGGAATAGTTTGATAGAGATGCCATTTTCTGAAGAAAGTGGCATGGATGCCCCCCCCACTGACTCTCTTGTTCTGGAGAGCCGGTGATGGGTCTCACTACTTCTGCAAAGATCGCAGGGCGATTTGGAAAAGGACCATCCCTACAGATCAAAGTTGAAAAGCGGCTTAAGCCAAGCACTCGCCTGACCAAACCAAGTCCCTTCTCTAGACCTCAGTTTTCCCATCTATCCCTTGTGATTCTCCTGAGACTTTGCTAGCAGCTACGGATAGGAGATGATTTGGGAAGGACAGAATATGTTCATTAAATCAACCACTATTTATTGAGCACCTACTATATGCCGGACATTCTGAGCAAAGCTGAATACAGCTGTGAACAGGAAGGGGTCCCTGCCCCCACCCCTAGCAGATGACATTTCGGTGGGGAAGGCAGACCACGGGAGGATAAGAAACAAAGTCACGTCAGGCAGTGATCAATGCTGGAAGTGGGGCTGTGGATAGTGGCTCGACTCCCCCACTATCTTCCCATTGCTTTCTGGCTCATTTTCTGGGCTACACCCCCACTGGCCTGTGGCCCCTTCCTTCCAGATCACCCAGAAGACCCTGCAGAGATGCTCTGTTTTTCCCCCAGGCTCTTTGAGCATCTCCCCAGGGCTAGTGGAGCAGCATCTGCTAGGCTAGGGGGAACCACCCGCCGCCAGATTAGCTGTTGAGCCCTGTGTTTTAAAGCCTGAACAATTAAAGCAGAATTAATTGGCTAGTAGGCAATCACCTTTCAATCCGAATGGAGAGCAAGCAGGGCTAGTGTGTTTTGCTGAGTCGACAAACTGAACACCAGAGACAGAGGGGAGGGGGTGGCTAGGTGAGCTAGTGGGAATTGGAGGCATTCCCCCGCCACTCCTCACCCCAGCCAAGTACAAGGACCAGGCTCTGAGGATCTCTGTGGGGACTCTAGCTTCGCTGGCATGGAACTTTCAGGAAGGGAACTTTGCCTTCACAACTTGGAAATGCCCAACCCAGGATGTTTTGAAATTTGATTTAATTTTTAATATCTTTATTCTCTTCCCAATAGCAAAAGCAATACATTTCGTATTGACTTTTAAAAATCAAATATTGCAAATATGTATAGCTTAGAAAGCCCCATAAAATGATATGTCTGCATATATATTAGCATTTGATAGGGAGTGAAATCCGCAAGAACGTACAGCAAACTGTCAACAGCAGTTAGCCCTGGTGTGTGCGTGAAGGAAGAAGTAAAGGAGACTTGGTTACATGGAACGCATTTAAAGGAAAATGGAATGGGGACCAAAATGGATCGTGCTGTTTCTTCTTGTTGTTATTGTGGATTATGATGTTTTGTTTTTAACGTTATAAAAACCAAGTGTGTTCATAGTGAAGAGAAAAAAAAAACCACTGATGTGTGTAAAAGACTCATACACTCCATCCTCTCGTTACTTCCCATGATTGGTGAGCCAGAAATGGAATTCTCTGGAGGGAGGAGTATGGCTCCTGGACTGCAGTTCAGGCTTCTCTGCAGGCAGCTGTGTGACCTTTTCCAAGTCAGTCACCCACTCTGGGCCTCAGTGTCTTTGTAAAACAGAGAGTAGACACAGTACCTATCTCAACCTACTGAAAGAATTGCACATAAAGAACTTCACACAGTGCCTGGCGCACACCGAGTGCTCAGAGAATAGAAACCATTAATATGGGTTACTGCCAAGCCTTCTGGCAAGGTGCCAGACACACAGGGCTTTTTTTTGTTGTTTTTTTGTTTTTTTTTTTTTTTAAGGAACTTGGCAAATCACACCAGAATCCTCTAGGATGCGGGGGCTATCGACATCTCCTTCTTCTGTGCTACTGCACCTAAGAAAGACAACAAGAGGAAGGAAGTTCTATTTCCAGGACACTCAATTTCCTAATGTCTCAGGAGGTGTTGGGAGACTCTCAAAACATGTCTTTAAAAAACAGTGTGAGGGGGCGCCTGGGTGGCTCAGTTAGCTGAGTGTCCTACTCTTGTTTGGGGTCAGGTCATGATCTCAGAGTCATGGGATCAAGCCTAGCATCTGGCTCTGTGCTCAGCAGAGTCTGCTTGGGATTCTCTCTCTCCTTCTGCCCTTGCCCCTACCCACTGCTCATTCTCCCTCAAATAAATAAAATCTTTTTTAAAAAAAAAAAAGACAGTGAAGAACCCAGATCAGAGAAGAGGTGGTGGCTGGGGAGAGGGGACAGGCAGAGACTGATTCACATCAAAGTTGAGATGACATGGAAAGTCCAAAGATCCAAGTTCAAGTCCTGGCTTTGCCACTTTCCACCTCAGAGGCTTGAGCTCCTTCCTTTCCTTCTCTCTCTCTCTGGGGTCTCAGTTTCCCCATCTGAGACAAGGAGCAAGAACAAATAGCTGATTTAGCACCCACTAACTGATGGCAAGACATTTTGAATTGGTATCATTTTTTTTCCTTTTAGCAAACTTGTATGTACGGTAGCCGGAGTCTCAGGGAGTTGGGGAGAGGAACAGCGGTGGGACTGGTACCCAGCTAAGTCTGAGTGTTTGAGAGTGACAGATGGGGGCCCATCCAACCCTGGACAGAGGGCTGTGTTGTAGGGCCTCCGAGCTCCCTTCTGGAAGCCGGTGGCTGGGTTTCACACAAGTGTGCCAGGAAGCCCTCTGCCTGAAGGTAAGTGTTTGTCTAAGAAGCCAGGGCAGGGGCCAGTAGGGGGCCGCCAGCGATTGTACAGACGAGGCCGTGAAACCTGAGCACGCCTGCCTGCAGTCAGACGGGGGTCACCGAACCCAGACTAAATAGTCTGGCGGGCTGGGCTCTGGGCTGTCTGGAAAATGATCCCAGAATGGAAGGTGCAAGTCGGGGAGGGGGTAGGAAGGGGGATGGCGCAATCCACAGCACAGAGCCCTGTCTCCGTGGCCAGAGTGAGGCTACCACCTCCCCAAGGTGGGGTCTGACCAGTCTGACCATGAATGAGATGGAGTTTTTATTTTTCATTTCAGTTTCCACTTCTTAATGGGAGGGAGGGAGGTGGGGAGTGACTGAGGGAAAGCCAAGGCCCTCCCCTGCTTAACTGCGTAAGGTTCCTGGTCGCATGTCTTGCTCTGTTTGGCCCTAGAGCCAGGTCCTCATACCAGAGGGGTTTGAGTGCTGCTGTGTGGCCTTAAGCTGGTTAAGTAGCCTCTCTGTGCCTTGCCAGAGCAGGGACAAGCTTGTGTGCCTACGCTGATCGAGATCCAGTCTGCATGAGCACAGGTGCCTTTGTGGGGGTGAGATGAAGGTCCCCCTCCAGGAGTAAGCCATCACCTGGATTTGACTGGCAAGTCAACTACCCGGACCAGGTGCCATTGAGCAGGGAACAACTTGCCTAATTGCACGTGACAGTTCTGGACAGGAATTTGAAATGAGTAAGTAAAGCCTAGTACATTCCTGAGCACCTGTCAGGGCCAGTCCCCGCCCTCAGTGCTCTAAACCTAACACCAACATGAGGAGGTGTTCTTTCCCTCTTCTTACAGTGAAGAAACTGAGGCTCACAGAGGTGAAGTAATAGGCCCAAGGTCATACAGCCTGTAAATGACAACACAGAGACTTGAACATGTAAGTCTCACTCTAAAGCCCTTCCTACCATGCCCCATATACTAATTTCCATGCATGTCAATCATTTCTTCTAAGGCATCAGGCTTTGGTTGAAACATCACCTCTTAGGTTCATAGCAACTCTATTCACAATAGCCAAAAGGTGAACACAACCCAAGCGTCTGTCAGTGGTTAAATGGTTAAACAAGTTGTGGTACGTCTATGCAATGGGGAAGGACATCGTGACCCATGCTATGACAGGGATGAGCCTTGAAGACAATCATGCTAAGTGCAATAAGCCAGACACAAAAAGATAAACATGGTATGAGTCCACGGATATGGAGCACTTCGAGTAGCCAAATTTATAGAGACAGGAAGTAGAATGGTGGGTGCCGGGATCTGGGGCTGGGGGAGTGAGGAATTATCATTTGTGGGGCACCAAGTTTCAGGTAAAGAAGATGAAGAAGTTCTAGAGTCCGATGGTGGGGAAGGTTGTCCAACAGTGTGAATGGGCTTAATGTCGTTAAACTTACCACTTAAAAATGGTTAAAATGGTAAATCTTAGATTATGTATGTTTTGCTGCAATAGGAAAAAATGGCATTAGGGAGGTGTTTGTGACTCCCCACAGACCCCCAGACCAAGCTGCTCCCAAGGAGGCCTCTTCTCCCCCTTCATACCCACTGTATCCCACAAACACGGGTTTCATTATCTCTGGGCTCCCCTGTGGATCCAGAAAAGGCCTCCATGCCTGCAGTGTCCCCCAGAAGCCAGCGGTCACTGCACGCCCCTGGCATTAGGAAAATAATTTTAGCAACTGCAGATAAACAAGAATACCGTCTGTTTAAAGGTATCTGATTAGAAAATAGGGTATTTCCTGGGAAATAGAAAAATCTGGTTGGCCAAATCACAGTGGAAAAGCTCAAGTGTGTGGTGTGAAGCACCGACACCCACAGTTTCTTCTGGAAATTCTTGAGAAGCCCCTCCCCTTCTCCTCCAGGTTTCAGTGTTTGTAGAGCATGACCTCTGCAACTGGGGCACGGTGACCTTGCTCTGTTCCCTGTGCAGATCTGAACACAGAGCTCATTGTTCTCCAA
Organism: Mustela erminea; assembly: GCF_009829155.1. Classification (NCBI taxonomy): domain Eukaryota; kingdom Metazoa; phylum Chordata; class Mammalia; order Carnivora; family Mustelidae; genus Mustela; species Mustela erminea. Next base: position 72,302,324 of record NC_045626.1, on the reverse strand, counting down.
CCCTTCCCAGCACTAGGGATCCTGGCTCTGGTTCAGCAAGCCAAGCAGATGGTCACAAAATCCAGAGGTGGCCCAGTTATCATGATGCCTGGGTCCTCCCAATGCTGACCTTCAGCTCTGCCTTGTCCAGACTTTAGAGCACCTCGCTCTGCCCCAGGTGGTTTTGGAGCCTTCCTGCAGAGGGCGGACAGGTACGGAGAGACGGGACATTACGAGCCCATTTCAGAGGTGGTGAAAGTGAGGTCTGAGCAGGGATGGCAAGACCCTCGAACTGGAGAACATATCCATTCATTTTTCAAATGTTTGTGAGCACTTTGGGGTGTGGGGCTGAGTGCTGGAGATAATCATGTCTGGAGAGGGTGTCCTACTTTTCTCTGACTCAGAGTCCAGGGGTCAATCCAAATGTGCAGCAAAGTCTCCCAAGCAGAAGGAAACTGGGAACCCAGTGAAGGCTGACAAACAGAGGAAATGGGAGCCAGGAGAGCTGATGTAATAGGAATGCCTGATCTCCCGTGGGGAGGTCCCCAAGGCTTCCCATTAGTGTCCTCAGATTAACGTTCTTGATAATCAGGCTGAAATCTGATCATGGGAGGGAGGCAGAGAACTTTCCGGATAGGGGGAACACCATGTGCAGAAGCTGATATGGTGAACCAAGCAAGGTTAGTGGGGAGAATCTGGGAGAGAAGAGCGATGTGGCTAGAGGACCCAAACAGGGGGTGAGGAAAGGGCCAGCCACACCCCCTGCAGCAAGGACTCTAATTGGCTGCCTGGGCCCAGGGGAGGGGCTCACAGGGGTGAGGCCAGACTGAGCCTGTATTTTGAAAAGATCACACTTTCTGCTGAGTGCATGTGCTTTGGAGGGGGCTGGAGGGCAGAAGGGAGATGTGTGACAGTGGCCTGCCTGGCACATGGGGGACAGTGGGGATAGGAGAGGAGAAGAAGACAGATGGCAGCAGGGGTTTAGGCAGGGAAATCTCCAGAATCTTCTGGGTGATGAGGAATAGGGGTAAGGAAGAGAAGGCATGCAGCAAGTGACACCACTGTGATGGGAAATTTGGGAGAGGCAGCATGAGGTGGAGGGCAGGGGAAGCATCACAAAATGCTTTGGAGGCCAACTAGTCAGTATCCTGTTCATTTGCAGATGAGGAAACTGAAGTACTTAAAAGCAACCACGCCTTTCTTTCTTTCCTTCCTTCTTTCCTTCCTTCCTTTCTCTTCCTTTTAAGATTTTATTTATTAGAGAGAAAGAGAGCACCAGGGAGAGAGAGCAGTAGAGGCAGAGGGAGGAAACAGACTCCCTGCTGAGCGGAGAGCCTGATGTGGGGCTCTGTCCATCTGGGGACTCCAGGATCATGACCTGACCTGAAGGCTGATGCTTAGCCGACTGAGCCGCCCTGGTGCCCAGCCTTTGCTAAGATAATGTAGTGAAGCTGCTGCCAAGCTGGGAGCAGAATGCAGGTCCACTATGATGGATGATTAGACATCAGCTACAGTACAGCTGGGAAGAAGATATTCATTCATCCATCCATCCATCCATCCATCCATCCATTCAATAAACATTTTTTATCCTGTTTCCATACAGATGGAGTATAGAGATGAACACATCTGGGTTCCTGCTCACAAGGATTTCTTGGTGGGGACTTGCTGTGATCACCAGAGCGGGTAAGGATCCAAGGAGGATTCACTCCCCCTGTGGGAAGTGCAGAGAAAGGAGTATTCGTTCTTGAGAACTTTCCAGAAGGATGCATTTTTTTGAGTTGAATCTCTAAGCAGGTGTTTGCTGGTAGTGCAGAGTGGAAGGACAGTCCGGCATCAGGATGGCATGTGCAAGGCCCAGGGGCAGGAAAGTGCATAGAGAGTATTCGGGAGTGGAAGAAGCAGCGGTTTCAGTGGAAAGTGAATGCAGGAGGCAGCGCTAGCCCTGGGGGCCCAGGTTAGACGGGTATGCCCTGCGGGTGGACCTTGGTTCAAAGGTAAACTTCCCTCCAAGCCTACTGTACCAGGACCAGCTCTGTAGCTTACAGCTTTTGGCAATGACATTGTTAACTGGAAGCCCCCTTTGCCCGGTAAAATATCAGCATCCTGCAAAGTACAGAAAGATATGACACTTGCTTTTCCCATGTGCTATTGTACAACTTCATTTAAAACCATGAGGCAGCTTAGGGTCCTGGGTGACAATGGGACTCTGGAGAACAGCTGCTGGAGTACAGACTTCAACTCCACAGGATCCTGGACAAAGTCCTCTCACTCTCTTAGTTTCCTTGTCTCTAATATGGGGAAAAAAGCTAGGATCAGGAGGACCCACACATGCAAAGTGCTTAGAAGAGTACCAAGTGGGACTCATTCAATGTTAGACATGTTTATTGATTTTACAAAAACCCTATAAGAAACATTCTATTATTATCTTCTCTAAAGATGAGGAAGTTGTGGGTTTAAAAAAAAAAACAAAACTTGACCAAAGTTTCACAGATGGAACTGGGATTTGAACCCAGGTCCTGGGTTCTTAAGTCCTCTGCTCCCCTGCATCTGATCAAAATCTTAAAATCAAGGCTGCATGCCAGGGATTCTAGACCAGGATATCCAGTTTCAAGCTGGAGAAGGACATAGTTGGCCTGCATCAAAGCAGGGCTGGCCTTGGCAGGCCCATCCAGGGACAGCGGGCTTGGCACCTGAGTCACCACTGTTGCTTTTCCAGAACTGGGCATGGCCATGGCAGGAAGAGAGGGAGCTGTAGGTTTGGATCCTTGCTCTGACCACTTTCTGGCTGAGTGACCTTGGATGAGACACTAAAATCTCTGAGCCTCAGTTTTCCCACCTGTGAAGTGAGATAGCTGGCCAGCACCAATATGACCCCTTAAGTAAGAAAAGTGTGTATAGCTGGTTCAGAAAGAGACCTCATAATGTCCCCTTGATACCTGCTGTGCTGCCCTCTGGAGACACCTAACCTCTCTGAGCCTCAAGTTTACTTGCCTGATAGAGTACATAGAAGTGGTACTCTGCCTCCCTGTCAGAGTTAGTGTGCATATGTAAACAATGTAGCTTTGGAGCCTGGCAGTTCTGAGGTTGGTTCCAACATCTGCCCTTCCCAGCTGATGCCCTTGGGCAAGTCTGAGTCTTGGAGTCCTCTTCTATAACGCGGGCACACTAACTCCAATTTTGCAGGCTTTGATTGGAGAATTAGAGGTAACATACGCTTAGCATCTGGCACACAGTAGGCATGAGTTAATTGGAAATAATGGTCATAACACCAACAAGAGCTAATATCCCGGGGCATCTCTTTCGGGTCAGTCCTGTACTGGCATGCACTCTGAGCCCATAGCCTAATTCAGGCAAAACACGCAAAGGTGTTTTGTAAACGGTGAAGTCCTGTGCGCACAGACGACCTCAGCAGAGTCACTGGGCATCTCTCAGGACCTCCTTAGGAACAGAAACACTGCACACGGAGCCTTCGCAGTCACCACAGATGGTGGGGTACACACCTTCCTACCCTAAAAAATGTTCATTTGAGCCTCTCACAGTGTAGCAAGGCCATCGGCCTCTCCAACAAGGCAGAGACGAGGAGCCCGTTGGATTCCTTTCAAGTTCCAACAGCACGTAATGACGGCCTTTTCCTCCACTCATAAACCACATATGGAATTAATAGCACCGGCATCAAACCAGACCGGGCTCGGTTTATTCACCAGAAACAATGAGACGTTAAGAAACCAAGGCCGGGAGAAGCAGAGAAGGCTTTAACAAGCTTCTAGGTGGGATTTTTTTTTATCCCCCCTCCCTGTTTACTTTATTGAATCTGGTCCTTGCTGATTTGGTTACAGCCTGTGATTTCAGTTTATGATTCAATAAGCCATTTGAAAGCTTGTAAATAGCACGGTTCTGCTATCTGCTCCCTCCTCCCCAAGGGGGTTGCTATTGAGGAAAGGGGGAGTTTGCTCGCCCTTGCAGCTGGTTGGGCAACCCTCAGAGGGAGCTCCTGAGGGGTGGAATGCTGAGCAATATGGACCCGAGGTGGGGTCTTGAATATTGGATAAGGTGGACCCAGGGTTAAGCACTGACTGGAAATCAGGGGCCTGCCAATACAGACAAGGACATCTCCCACTCCTGACGTGACTGTGTCTGGGTGTCTCTGACCCTCCTCATCACGACCTGGGTTGGGGAGCCCACTGGCACAAGCCTGGCCAATCCCTTGGGAGCCCATAGGTACCATCACAGAAACTCTGGTTCACAGATCTTGCGAGTCCTCACAGCCCAATTTCTCAGAGGCTCCTGTACACTCCCTGTGTCCCTCCCTCACCTCTCCCCACTCCCCAACCCACTGCTCCCTGGCTAGACTGCTGTTCCTAGGAGGAGGACGAGAAACATGTGGAAGAGAATCCCACCCCCAGACAAGTCCAGCGCAGACCAGTAGATGTGCACATGAACCGAGATGAGATGAGCCCCTGATGAATGACTGCTCAATAAGATATTGTTGCTGTAACACACTGATTTGGGATGGTTTGTTCTGCAGCCATAACCAACCAACACACCATCTTCTAGGGGCTTTTCCACTTTGTTCACCAGATGACCAAATGAACAGGCGAATGGTGTGGTTCACTAAATCATTGGGTCTTTGAGTTGGAGTTGGTGTGGTGGGATTCTGTGCTTTGGGGTGTCTTGTGGCTTAAATTCCTAGAGCAGAAGTCAGGCACAAGTCTCTGCAGGGGACCAACATGGTCTATACAGAAAGATCCACGTTGATCTTTGTCCCATTCCAGGTTTCCCTTTGCCTGGTACCAGGAAGCTGCGTGTGAGGGAAAGTGAAAGCTGAGGTGTAAACAATTGAACTGGGACATCTCCTCATGACTCCTTTGCCCACAAGGAAAAGTCCAAATGCCATGCGGGGACCTTCAGGCTCTGGCTTTGTATACCTTGTGGCTCTATGTCCTGTCCTACAGCACCATACCCTCTGAGGTGGGGCACACAGTTCTGCTAAGTGGTCTCCAAACATGCCATGCTTTTTCATGGACCCCTGCCTTTGTTCCTACCTTGTGCCTTCCCAGATATGCCCTTCCTCCTTTTAGCTACCTAATGAACTCATGCTCACACTGCAAAACCCAGCCAACATAGCCTTTTTATGAAGTTGTCCCCAAACTTAATTTACACTTCCGTGATCCTGGAATCATTTGACAGCATGTCAGATCATACCCCATTCTCCCAACTAGACTGTGAGACTGTGAACCCCTCCAGAGTTCAGTACAGTTGAAGACAGATGAATGAGCGAGAGAATGCATGATGAGTAGGGAAGGGTAACTTCCAACAAGGTAGGATGGTACTGTGCAAATGCCATGGGCATTGGAATCAATAGATACTGGGTTCAGATGCAGATCATTGTTACTCCATGAGATGAGGCTACTTCCATTGTTTCTCAGGTCTCAGTGTCCCCTTCTATACAGTGGGATCCCAGAGTAATGATGTAATGGCATACCATCCCCAGGGGAAGGGCTCCCTCTTTCCCCTCCAGTGGACTCACAGCCCTCTTCTTCTGGGCAGCCCTGCCTTCTTGGCCTCCTACTTGGCACCTCTCCCAGGGTGGAAGGTCCCAGGAAGACAGGAATCAGAGAGAACCCAGAGCTCAAGATTCTCTGAAAATCTCTGAAGATTTTCTGAGAAGATCTCTGAGCAGTGTGAAGCCATCATCATACCCTATCAAGAACCTTCTGTTCACAGGATCTCACAGCAGTCCTGCCAGAGGGATACTCCCATTATCCTTATTTAACAGGTGAGGACACTGAGGTTCAGCAAAGTGATGACCTGGTAAGATCGCTTTCTTGGGCACTCCTTCTCTCTCTTTCCTTGGTCTGAGAATCTTTTATCTTTGGCCTTGTATCTCTATGCTGCTAGTCATGAGAAAACCATTTTTTGATTTGGAACTGATCTCAATGAACCCATGGTTTGGTTTCGCCAGGTTCCTGACTGTACCTGGGAGACCAAAGGGAAGAGAGTAGAAAGCAAGACCCAGAAGAACTCCTAGGGATTGCTGTAACCTTAGTGCAGTGCTTCTGTATGTGTCAGCATAGCATGATGGGTTGTCCCCACTTCCCAGATTCCTGCACTTGACAGACATTTCTTCAGTGCCTAGTGTCTGCCAGGCTCTGTGCTGAGAGGAGGACATGCTGAAATGAATGTCACTGTCATGCCCTCAAGAGCTTCCCAGTCTGATGGCCGAGGCAGCCATGAAGACAAGTTTCTAGAGGCCATTTATCTAAAAACTGTAGTTAATGACACTTGGGAGTGAAAAGCCATTAAGGCATCATCTTGATGCCAACTCAAGTCAATTGCTCATGGCTGCCTGGAGGCTCCAGGGCTTGAGAAGAAAGGTGCTATGATTGATTAGCAATGTCTGCCATGTGCAGAGCTAGGAGAGTTCTGGCCTGTGTACCAATTATCTGCTACCCCTGCCTGTGTGAATGCCACTCTTACTAAGTATGGCAGCCTACCCAGCCAGCAGAGTTGGAGAGAGCCATAAACAGTGAAGATTTCTCCCATCCGAATCTGAGTATAGATTGGAAGAAGGAGGAATTCCTGCTCTTGGGAGTCTAGAAGGCTCTTTAGAAGTACTGACAAATGGACTGAGTTTGAAGAATAGATTTCAACATTTATAAGTGGATACCATTGGCATGTATTGAGCACCTACTGTATTCCATGTATTTTCTAGGCAGGGAAGATAGCAGGGAGTACCACATGGCAAGGAAGACCAGAGAAAGGAGTGTGAGAATAGCTAGGAGGGGCAGCTCCTGAAGGTTCTGGAGTTTGGAGTTGGCTTTCATCCCACAGACCCAGGGAGACCTTCGACTTGAGCACAATTTCTCTCGTTCCTTGCAGAGGGGCCACCAGTGAGGGGGCGGCTGCCAGGCTGAGGAATCTCCTCCCTGAATGTTCTCACCAGGCCGGGAGAACCAGGCTCTTGCAGCCATGGGGACGCGCTGCTATTTTAAGCCACCTGCCAACAGACTGCCTGCCTCCCCCGCTGCTGCCTTGACATGCAGCTCCTGACAGAGAGCCCTGTGTCGCCCCAGCAGACAATGCTGGGCAACTGGATGCAGATGCACACTTAGGCAGGTGACAGATGTGGGGACCCCACGTGACCTTCCCACCCTAGTGTCCCATCCCTAGCACTTGGCTTCCTTGACCTGCCAGCCTTGGGGGTTGGGGGCTGAGAGAAACCCACCATCCTGCCCAGCTCAGAAAGGACAAACAGACCTGGGTGTTAGCTGATGGTCTCATGTATCCTCACAGTATGATTACAGTAAGCTCTTCTCGGAGCCTCAGTTCCTTATCTATAAAATGGGTATGATCACGAAATAATCAGACCAGTCAGGGAGCTCTTCATGAGATATCTAGTACAGTGCCTGGCACATAGAAGACACGTGAGGGAAGGGAAAGCACCTATGCCAACCATCCCCACTCTCCCCATCTCCTTCCTGTCTTATTCATCACCACCTGACAATACCTTAGGTATTTGCTGGACCTCAGTGGCAGAGGTTTTTGATACCTAACCTCTCTGAACATGTGGTACATGCTGATTAAATAGCTATTGAACAAGAGGAATTGTCCTTGTGAAATAGCTTCACTTCTCTTAAGTGTTTTTTTTTTAATCTGAAAAGCATGTATTTGAACAGATGATCATTCATCCATCCATCCATCCATCCATCCATCCATCCCTTCATTCACCTGTGGGTCACTCAGCTCCTACTCTGCATCAAACACTGTGTGAAGCTCTAAGAACACAAATCTCTGCAAAGACACATGACCTTCATTAGAGCAGGAAATCAAGATGGCACTTGTTTGGGTTAAATTTCTTTCTTTCTTTCTTTCTTTCTTACTTTCTTTCTTTCTTTCGTTCTTTCTTTCTTTCTTTCTTTTCTTTAAATTTCTTTTCAGAGTAACAGTATTTATTGTTTTTGTACCACACCCAGTGCTCCATGCAAGCAGTGCCCTCTATAATACCCACCACCTGGCTCCCCCAACCTCCCACCCCTCCGCCCCTTCAAAACCCTCAGGTTGTTTTTCAGAGTCCATAGTCTCTCATGATTCACCTCCCCTTCCAATTTCCCTCAACTCCCTTCTCCTCTCCATCGCCCCATGTCCTCCATGTTATTTGTTATGCTCCACAAATAAGTGAAACCATATGATAATTGACTCTCTCTGCTTGACTTATTTCACTCAGCATAATCTCTTCTAGTCCCGTCCATGTTGCTACAAAAGTTGGGTATTCATCCTTTCTGATGGAGACATAATACTCCATAGTGTATATGGACCACATCTTCCTTATCCATTCGTCCGTTGAAGGGCATCTTGGTTCTTTGCACAGTTTGGCAACTGTGGCCATTGCTGCTATAAACATTGGGGTACAGATGGCCCTTCTTTTCACTGCATCTGTATCTTTGGGGTAAATACCCAGTAGTGCAATTGCAGGGTCATAGGGAAGCTCTATTTTTAATTTCTCCACACTGTTTTCCAAAGTGGCTGCACCAACTTGCATTCCCACCAACAGTGAAGAGGGTTCCCCTTTCTCCACATCCTCTCCAACACACATTGTTTCCTGTCTTGCTAATTTTACACCAGTTAGAATGGCCAAAATTGGGTTAAATTTCTAAGTCTAAAAGAGGACCAGATTATAGAGATTTGACCTCGAAATGGGTGCATGTTTATGCAGTCTCTTTGTCATTCATAAAGCAAGAGCCAGCCTATTGTCATTGCCTACCTCCAACCAGGTCCAGTCAGGGAGGGAGGGGAAGATTAAGGATGATGGTGGTCGCCAGTCTAAGCAGGGCAAGGAGAGCATTTAATGATGGAAAGACAGGTGTTTTTTCCAGTTCCTACAGTTCCCAGAGAACCCTGGATCCACCTGGCTTGTTGGAGAAAGTTAGCAATTCAGCAAGCAGGTTCTGGAACACACCACGCATTGGCAGGAACCAGAGTGTGTTCTGACAACCTGGGTTGACCTAGAGAGAGAGGGAGAGCCAGGAAGCTCTGCCTACAGGATGGGGCGGAATTCAAGTGGCTCCTCTTCTCAAGCAGATACAGACCCTCAGAGCCTGGTTGGTCCTCACCCAGATCCAGTCTAACCCTTCCCAATTACATTTCTCAAGGCCAGCTGCACTCTGATATTTCAGATATAACATCTGCATCCAAAATTCAAACTTTTACATGACAATCCATTTTTTACTATAGTGGATCAGAGCCTACTATGTCTGTAGCCAGCCTGGCCTCAAATTGTGGCTCTACACTTGCCCAGATGTGTGAACTCAGGCAAATTACCCCAATTCTCTGTCTCCCCTCTTTTTTTTTTTCATCTGTGAAATAGGGAAAACAATAGTACCTACCTTGTTGGGTTATTAGAAGAAGAAAATGAGTTCATATATATAAAGCACTTGAATAGTATTTGGTACTATAGACATTAGGTGAAAAATTGCCATTTAGGTTATCACTATCATTTAATATGTAGACTCTGGTATCATTTAATGAAGAGCTCCGTCTGGAGACTCAAAGGTGTAAGTCTTTTTGCAAAAGTTGTATTTCCTTTAGCAGTGGGATGAGAGGTTCTGATTCCCAAAAGAGATTTTTCTGGAGACTCTGTCTGTGGCAGTATTAGACATTCACACCCCAGCCGTGGACTCAGGGTGGGGGACACTTACTCCTTCACCCCTTGACACCTGACCTGCCCATGTAATTTGCTTTGGCCAAATACCAAACATGATATGGGCAGAAGTGAGAGGCATGGCTATGCCTTTGCCATCAAGGAGCCTCCTCCTCCAGGCTGGACCCCCAAATGAGGCAAGTTCTGCAGCCTGCAGTCAAGCCGACTGCAGACCCCTGAGCAAGAAAAATAAATAAATGTATTGACAGCTACTGAAATGTAGGGACCACTTGTTATGCAGCATTATTTTGGTACTAGCTAACTGATATATTTGCAAATGCCTTGCCATCAAGGGATTCTTGTCTTTAAAAGAGACAATACATGAAAAAATGTTTAGTTCCATTGTAGACATATAGTAAGCCTTCAACTAACTTTATTTTCCTCCTCTTCCTCTTCGTCATCATCCCCTCTCCCCATAGCACAGCCAAGGCTCTCTTCTCCTAAACTGAGGTCAAGTGCCCTCCAAGGGCCCAGCACATAGCCCCACCTGCTTCCCAACCTGCCTTTCCTTGATGTTCTGAAGAAATGAGAAAGAAGTGTTAAATTTGTTCTTGGCTACTTTTCCTTGCAACTCCCAGAGGCCCTGCTTACAAACTGAATCAGTTATCAGCTAGTTAGGCTGGCGGTCCCCGGAGGTGCCGCTTGAATACAGATAGGGACCCATGCATTATTCAGTGCGAAGACGGGGAGAAATGAGCAATGCGTCCAAAGCCAGAACAGCAGTGGCAGTAAGGGAATAATTAGCGAGCTGTCACTTGTCCCTGTCACTGTTTCCTCCCTTAACACATGAGGGAAAATAAAAAAATAAAAAAATAATTTTTTAAAGGAAGAAGAAAAAAGGCAGGGAAGATCATCTTGCTTCTTGAGGCAGCTGGTAGGTTAAAATGTGACACGAAAGAAGCTTGGAGCAAGGGATCTGGTTCAGCTCACAAAAGCCATGGCCTGAGGACCCCCCCAATATTTTATCGAGCTCCCCTTTCTGCTTGATGATTCATGGGCACTGCCCCAGCCTTCCATTCAGATTTTCTGCACGTTTCCATAGCACTGGGAATTAATTTCTCCCCTACAAGGAGGAGGTGGGGATGCTAGGAGGGGGTGGGAGGAGGAGACGTGAGGGGCAGAGCCACCCAGGCCTGCAAAGGTTTGAGGTGACCTTCCAGGAGGAAACTGGGATGAGGTTGACAAGAGCTGTGCTTGGCTCATTTGGGGACTATGCGATTTGATTATTCATGAGTTTATGCACACAGAAAGAAATCATTTTGTTGCGTGACTCCTCATCGTTTCTTGTGGAAGCTATTTTTATTTATCTATTAATGTCTTGTTAGAAAAGAATTTTTTTTTTTTTTTTTTGGTGGCGTATGCTGGTTTGCTGGTTTATTTGAGCCAGACAGGTGAGGGTCTACGATGTGCTGATGGTGAGGCCAGTTTTCTTGAAGACTTCCCCTCACTTTTCCCTTGAAAAAAATTGCAACAAGGGTAGTGTTGAGGGGATAGGATTGGAAATATTTGCTTGCTTGATTCATGCCTCTGCTTCCCATTAAAAATGAGCTGGTTACCTTTGGGCAGGTTGGTTGCTTTCTCCAGTTGTGATCACGAAGAAACTCAATAAGATGGATTGGGGAAAATGCGTTGTAGAAGAAAAGTCAGAAAAGGGTCATATGAGAAAGCAGGGCTGCATAAGGAGCACAAGGCTAGCTGATGCTGAGGGGCTCTTCAAAATCAGGGCCCAGTGGGAGTCAAGATTGTCCTTGTAGGACTCCCAACTGGTAAACAAGTCACTCTTCTTCATAAAAATCTGTCAGCTTCCTTACTGCATAACGAGGGTCACTCAGTGATGGAAGATGCGGGCATCAAAGTCCAGAGAGAAATGGAATTCTTTCATGAAGCCACTAGCCCAGACTTAATAACTCCATGGCACGCAGATCACTGATCCTATACCCAGTGCCCAGGAAGACATCGCTCATCAATCCCAGAATACCTGATCCACTGTAGCCAGCTAAGTATCCCCAAACATAGATCTCTGTGCCGTAGGAGTTCCCTCAATCCACCTCTCCCTTTCAGACTCTAGACCCCCTTTGGATATGTTGTTCCTTCATCCTGGAATGTCCTTTTTCCCTGGTCAACACCTACCTTGCCTAATGCCATCTCCCCTTTCTGAAGCCTTCAGAAGCTAACCATCTCAACTCCTTGCAGGGTTAATTACTCCCTCCCTATTCATGCATCCTCTCTTCTATATTTTTACATTTGTTGTGCATGTTTGGAAATGAATGGCTGGCTTAATTCTCTCTTAATTCTCTTCCTGATTAGATTGGAGGTTCAGGGGATAGGTTGGGAGATTTTGTCAACTCTCTTTCCCCAGCAGCCAGGATAGAGGTTGACACCTGGAAAGGATCCAGTCACAGTTTGTTGAATGAAGGGGGGAATGATTTGCTATGTCTCTAGACAGACTAGGCCCCTCTCTGGGCCTGATGTCTGGCATTCAGTCCAAGCTTTGACAAAGGTGACCGGGCTGTGTGTGCAGGGGATTCCAGAGCCCTGTGGGCACAAGTGGAGGACACCACTGTGTCATCCTCCTCTTTGGCTCTGTCACCAGTCTCACAAAGCTGATGCTGGGGAGAAAAGCTGGGAGAAGTTGACATAGGAGGGTCATAGTCCTAGCAAGTCCAGCGGCTATGGTCAGCAGGGGAAGGCAGGCAGGTTGAGAATGCAATAGCTCAGGCTGATGACCCCAAATAAAAATTCTTGGGTCATGTTAGGTTGAACTATGCTCTCCAAAAATCCCAGACCCTAAACTCTGGGACCTATAAATGTCATGTTGTAAATAAGGTCATTACAGATGAGATTAAAATAATGATTTTGAAATGGGGAGATTATCTGGTTGGAGAGGTCCTAAGTGTCATCACATCTGCCTTTATGAGAGAGGCAGAGGGAGATGTCACACAGAGAAGAGAAGAGGATATGACCACAGAGGCAGAAGTTGGAGTGATGTGTCCACAGTTGAGGGAATCTGTAGCCACCAGAAACAGGAAGAAGAAAGACCCTCCCATAGAGACTCTGGAGGCACCATGAACCTGCCAACACCCTAATTTGAACTCAGTGATGCTAATTTAAGGTTTCTGGCCTCCAGAACTGTAAAAGAATACATTTCTGTTGTTTTAAGCCACCAAGTTGGTGGTCACTTGTTACAATGGCCCCAGGAAATGAATACAGGCTGGACACGGGCTGATGACAGATAAAAGGTGGAGAGGAAGGGCATCCGGGTTTGTCTTCCCCAGATGTAATGCTCACTGGAGCTGTGTCACACCCTAGGGTGGCATCATCCCCTGCTCATCCCTGTGTCCCTCAGTGGAGAGTAAGGCAACAGGAACCTCAAGTGTAAAGGTTAAGAACACTAGCTCTGAAGTTTTGTTTTGTTTTTCAAGTATAATTGACGTACAACATCATCTTAGTTTCAGGTGTACAGTGTAATGCTCTGATATTTGCATATATTCTGAAACAATCACCACAATAAGCCTGATGAACATCTGTCACCGTACAGTTACAGAATTTATTTTCTTGTGATGAGAACTTCCAAGCTCTGCTTTCTTAGCAACTTTTGGATGTGAAAGTGCCCGCAGGCTGGACTCCGGACTTCAGAGATGACTATCTAGGAGTTGAGCTGCATGAACATTGTTTGGTTGATATGACGTTATGCCTTATCGACAGATGGTTAAACATTTCCTGACTTCAGCTCTGTAACTGTCTTAATGTTTTGTAGTCAGTGGATTTGGGGAGTGGGGGCAGCAGTCCCAAATATTTTTGTGAATCCTTGAAAAGCTGTAGCAAAGAGGTTGTGCATAACATAAAGTTTCCACTCCATCTCTCTCTCTATGTGTATCTCTCTCTGCTTGCTTTTCTCTAGGCTTCTCTCCATCACTGTCTTCTTCTATTTCTGTCTCCTGGTCTTGCACATGCTTGATCTCTCTTACACACACATACACACACACACACACACACACACACACACACTGAGACTTCAAAAGTGAATGATGATACTGACTTTCTTCCTGACACCGTACCCTCTTGACACTTTTCTCCACTCCTACACAGATGCTCCCTAATGGGGCACACATGCATTGGGATCATACCTTCCCAACACCTTCCATTTCTTCCCTGTACCTTTACAGTGGGCTTGGTGAAGGAGCCCACTCCCTCAAGTGCCAGGGTCTGCTTAAGGTTTAACACGTGCCCAAAACACACGCTTTGGTCAGGAGGGAGCTGTGAGATTATTGGCGGGGAGAGAGGTGGGGAGGGAGGCAGATCAAGCAGGAACCAAGATGATGAGGGAAGCAGAGACAGAATTGGTGGTTGGCAGGTCAGAAGCTTGGCTCTAACAGGCAGAGCCTTGGCAGTAGCTTGGGAGTCCAGCCTTGCCCCCATGGAACCTGGGAGAGCTTGAAACTCCAAGGACAGGGCATGGAAGTGGCTGGTTCTCCTGCAGGGTATTGGTCCTGGGGGGCCACGACTTGTCCCATTTGACTGGTATTCACCAAGAATATCCTTCATGCCCAGAATGTGGGTTGATTGCCTACGGCCCTGTGACTCACTTGATCCTTTTTAAAAAATTGAATAGCCTTTATTTTTTTAAATATTGAGGTGTCAATTATAGCAAAGTGCACCAACATGATGTTGGTCCTGAAAGTACATATCCAATACCAGGTCAAGATGTAGCCCATTTCTAAGCCCCCAAGGAATCTCTCTTGGACCCCTTCCTGTCCTGATACCTGCTCTGATAGAAGCACTTCTCTGAGTTCTGTCACGTCTCTCCCATCTCCAAACCTACAAACCATCTCCAAACCATCTCTTCAAACCATCTCCAAACCTCTCCAGAATAGAGTTAGCTGGTGTATATTCCTTTGGATCAACATTTCACTTACTTTTCATCTGCACTATGTTGATTTTGCACTTTTTTATTGCTTAGTACTATTCCATTGCATGGGTATATCACAATGGGTTTCTCCACGACACTGCAGATGGGCATTTGAGTGGTCCAAATTAAGAGCTGCTATAAAATATCTTGTGTCTTTTGGCTTGAGTCTTTTGGTGGTTACAAGCAATTTTTTCCCCTATAGTTTGTGTACTCAGGACTTGAATCACTGGGCCAACATATAGCACAGAAGCATATAGCATAAATGTGTGTTTAGCTCTGGTAGGTAGTGCCATATGTTCTTGTGGATATATATATATATATATATATATATATATATATATATATATATAGTGGTTCCAGGCATAATTTATTGCTCAGAATGAGCATATATTTTTAAAAAGCAGTTCTATCTAAAGTTGAATTGAAAATATTAAGTCAATAATGACACCTGTGACAATAGGCAGATGTTATGGAAACCAAGTGGATGGTATGGAAAATGGCTGGCCCTTAGGGACCACTCGAGTACTGAGTCATTTCTCCAACATGTGTTTTCAGATCATTATTCAATACATCCTTCATTATTTTAGTTGTCTTGTCTGTAAAATGGGGATGATAAAACATCCCTTCCTGGGGCTTCATGAGGATTACGTGAGTATGTAAACACCCTGCATGTGTGGGGTGGGGGTGTGCTTCCTTACTATCCCCATTATACATATGAGGACACTTGAGCTCAGAGAATCTGATTCTCTACCTGAGGTCACACAGTGGGTGAGTGGCAGAATAGGAATACAGGTGTGTATGGTTCCCCTGCCCCATGTTCTCTTTAGTACCCCTTGAAGATAGCTGTAACTTGGTGACCATAAAGGCAACCTATTTCTGCAATGTTATATCAATCAAGTATTGCTCAAATGGAAGCAAAAATTCAAATATAGCCCTGTCCTCTTTGTTAGTGTAGCAGAGTGTCCCTATCAACCATACATGGCCTATACATGATAGGGAATTACTTATCCCTCATGTGGAAGAAGTCAGAAGGATGGCAGAAGCATGGCAGCTCCATGATGCTGTCAGAGATCCAAGCCCTTTCTAGTTGGCATGCTATTAACCTTACAGTGTGCATCCTAATGCTCTCAAAAGGGCTGCTGGAGCTCCAGCCATCACACCCTCCATCCAGACTAGAGAGGGAGAGTCTGGTGATGCATAATACCCTTTACAATAGGAACTTTTCTGGCAGATACACTGGCAACAAAATCCACTTACAAATTATTAGACAGAATTGGTCACAATGACCACCCCCTACGCAGATAAGTCTGGAAAATATAGTGGTTTTTTAAAAAATTTGAGTTAGTTATTATTCATCCTTTGAAAAATAAATGTTTCTAGGTAAAAAGAAGAAGTGAAAGCAATGGCCAATAGTCCAAACGACAAATGCTAACCCAGGGATCCAGGGTCCTATTTTAATCAGGCATAGGGAAAGATAGTAGCTATAAAAATTCCAGTAACTCATGTGGTCCTGTATATATATTCAGTAGTTATCCAAAGTATAAACCTAAAAAACACAGGTAGAAGGAAGGGGCAGACTGAGGATCACAGAGTTAATATGTGGCCACCCCAGGACTTGGGTCTCTGTTCCGGATTCCATGTCCAATGTTCTTGCAAGCATTCTGGGCTACTTTTTCTCCAGACTTGGTACTTTCCTTCCACTTGTATCCCAGAATTTGAACTTGCATGCTATATAATGATTAGTATACACGACTAGATATTTTTGGTTTGGTTTTCCTCCATTTATAAATATGTAGGGTTGTACTTTCTATACCCCTGTGCTGGGGTAGGGGGACAGGATTAAAATATGTCAATTCTGAGTAGATTTAATAGCTAATTCAAGATCCTTCATTGCTCACTTTTCCCTCAAGCATTCAGACAAGGGGCTTTTGAGAAGGCAGCTGCCCATGAGCCTGGGTACCCAAATGACTATCATGAGCAGAGCTTCTTGCCAACTAGAGATGCATATGCAGCATGAGTGCCAAACAAATCTTTGTTGTTTCAAGCCACTGAGAGTTGGGGGTTACTTATTACATAGTGTAATATGTTCTAGCCTGACTTATATATATAATATTTATGCTGCTTTTATTGAATTCCAGGTTAAGTGACCCAAACTGGGGTTGCAGTGCTATTGAGAATGTCTTCAGTTGTGTTTCTTGAGGGCAAGTAGGAACCAAACCACCACAGAAAATTAGTTGAAGAGTTCTGGAATAAAAATAAGAGTTTGGGTTCCCAGTAAGTAACCACTAGTTACATGTGACTAGATTCAAATTAATTATAATTAAATAACACTAAAATTCAGTTTCTCCCTAATGCTAGCTAGCCACATACAATGCTCAGTAGCCATATAAAGCTAATGATTACTATGCCTCCATATTGGACAACACTCATTAGAATATTCCTATAGTTGTGAAAATTTCTTTTAGACAGCACTGGTCTAGAGTCTTGAAAATTGAATCCAAAGTCCCAGAACCAATGATTCTAGCATGCTAGAATCTTAGAAAGATAAGGTATGTCATCTTAAAATGTGGGTATCTTAGTACCGTGAATGGAATTCCAAGACATTCTTGGTCATGAAATGGGAGAACACTCTCCCTTCACCTTAAAATGACAAGTGTCCCCCATCAAACCCTGGCTGCCTACAGGAAGGGCTTGGGAGTCACAGAAAGATCTAAGCCCAGATTAAGATGCAAGCAAGTGGCAGAGGATTTCACTTTGGGTCCCACCAAGGTAGCCTCCCTCCATGTTAATTAGAAGACGCTGGTGCCCAGAGCTGGTCAGAAAGCCCTAGCCAGGTTTTGAGCCAGAACAAGAGGGAGCGAGGTTTCTCATATAGTGGAATGTGAACGAAGTCAAGGACAAGCTTACCAACAGAGCGCTCTGCAGCTGCCCAATCACTGGGTGACCCTCACTGGATGACCTTGAGAGTCCTTCCACTGCCACAAGCCTCAATTGCCTCATCTGTAAAATGGCAACAATAGTTCATATTTGTAGAATTTTTATGCTGGGCAACATGCCAAGGATGTCATATGCTTCGTCTCCATTTTTATCCTCACAATAAGCTCAGGAAGCAGGTTCTAAAATTACTTTTCTGTCTCTCTCTCTCTCTCTTTTTTTTCTTTTTTAACGATTGGCCCTGTCTCCCCAAGTTGAATGTGAGCTGCTAGAAGGCAGTTCATCCCTTAATCCAGAGCACCTGGTGGAGAGCAGATAACAACAGACAGTTTCTTCTTATCACCTTTGGGGTGAATGTGAGGCTGAAGGTGAGTCTGAGTGAGGCCCACCCATTTCCCTTTTTGCAGACAGACACCTTTATGCCTCCCCAGTATTTCCAATTCACTGCTCCTCCAGGGGCCATGGAAAGATTAGCTGTAGTTGGGCATGCTCACATAAGCAGATGAAAGTGTGTCACTTCCAGGCAGGAGAAACAAAGAGCCAGGGCCCGAATCTCCACTCCTTCTTTCCCCAGTGTGGAAGTCTCTGTGTTACGGAGGTGCCTTGAGACCGAAGCATTCTGGAAGGCTGATTTGCAGTACAAAGGACAGGTGCCCTGGAAGGTCATCCAATCTCACCATGAACTTTGTGAGAACAAGAAATGAGCATCTGCTTTGTCGGGTCACTGAGGTTTAGGGGATTGTTTGTTACTGCAGCACAATGTGACCCATCCTGTCTAATACACCCAACTTTTAATTCCACTCACCCATGGCACTCCGTCAGCCACTCCAAATCTCCAACATAGATGCTTGTGATCAACAGGGGTCCCAGGTGGTCTGGACACAATGTCGTGTCCATTATGCAGATGTTACAAAGTCCAGACCCCTGGGAGGGATGATGAGTCCTTTTACTTTCTCATAGGCAGGTGACCTTGAGGCAAACCCAAGAACTTGACACAAGTTCTTCAGTGGAGCACTACTGTTCGACTTTTCTTGTTCAGTTTATGGATAAACAGCCAGAGCCCATGTCTGTTTTGGGGAATGAAGAAAGTAAAAAGTTTTCTCCAGTGGCAGGTGTCCTGGATATGCGCAGGTTCTGTCCCAGGATCCCCTTTCCCAGAAATTCCAGGTTTCTGGATCAGAATGCATAGGCTTCAAGGAGGAGTGGCAAGGCTATGTGACCCAGAAGGACCTATCAGAACGGCCCTTCCTTCTGGCCACAGAGATTGGTTCAGAGGTGAGCCTGGGAACTGAGCTGTCCAGTCAGAGTGGATTTCAAGGTTCTCCTCTTGCTGTGGGAGAAACAAAAAAGCATCTGGATATGAGCTCTCCAAAGAGGTCTGCAGCAACCAGAGATAGAATGAAACTGACACCATGGGAGATGGAGAAGAGACAGAAATTAATAGTGGTCTTAATGAGTGACACTGAGCTCCTGGACCGAGCTTCACTTAACAGCTGAAGCCTCTAACTTTTCTGTTATGTAAGCACTGGACCCTTCATTTCTAAGGTCATTTGAATTAGTTTTTCTATTACTTGTCACATGAGATGTCCTAATTGGCATACCATCTATAAATTGGGGGACTAGGTCTTCCGTCAGCTCACTCTTCTACCCATATCCTAGAATTATGACTCCAGAGAAACAAGATTATCCCATCCAAGGCTGGAAGAAGTAAGAGATAGGCCCAAGTTCACTCAGGAAGTCCCTGGAAGTTCCTGGCTCCTGACTCTATGCCCAGAAGGAAAATTATGCCGGATGTGCAGCACAGAGTCAGAGAGAGAGGGAGGGGGAGGGAGAGAGAGGAAGAGAGAGAGAGTGAGATGCTCCTTTTACAGGAGTGAGTGCTGGCTGCCTGCAGCATAAATACATGCAAATTTATTCAGAGGAGCTCTGCATGGCATGGGCAGATATACGCAAAGTGAGGAGGAAAATTCATCTCAGTCCCAGGGATTTTTCTTCTGATAGGGTGTTCCTCGAGATGTCTGTGAAACCCCCATTATCCCTCCTCTTTTCTCCAGTTGGTCCCCAAGTCCCAGCTGATTCTATTTAAAAACACATCTCTCTCAAACTCACCCCTTCTGGCCAACCCTGCACCAGAACATTGGGTTCTGCTTCATTTGCTAGCCAGGGGGCTATTTCTCCAGTCCCCACCCCAGGCTCCCTGCCTCCAAATTTGTTCTCAGCATGTCAGAGTTTCCTAAAATGCCAATTGGATGGGACCATGTCCTTGATTAGGCCCTTGCAATGGCTGCCTGACAACCCCAGGACAAAACACAGTTCTGTATCTTAATATGCAAGGGCTCTGAAGTCTACTTCAACAACTTACCTCTTCCCCTCTGTCTCAAGAGTTTAATGCTATAGCCACGCACTCCCCCCTCCCCGCCTTTTGTTCAATCACCAGCTGCACCCTGAGATCGCAAGACTTTTGTGGGTCCTATTCTCACTGACGGGAATGCCATTCCCTCTGGTACCTGAGAAAAACTTCCCTCTTCTATGAACCCAGCTCAGAAGTCATTTCTCCTGGAACATCTTCCCTCATTTTCTCAGTTAGACATAATTACTTTTTCCTCCTGTATGTAATAAAATACAAAACTGTACAATAATGTAATATAAGAAGATGTCCTAATCATGGTAAGAGGAAGAGGAAGAAGAGCATTAGTGAAATACTAACTATGACCACAGCATCATGTTATGTTATATGACTTACCTTATCAAATCATTCCAACATTCCTGCCAAGTAAGGACCATCATTATTTTTACCTCTTCTTCCCATTTTATAGGTCATGAAACCAAAGATTGGTGAGGTTAAGTTGTTTGCCAGTGGCTCTAACACATTGCACCATTCACAGATAGGCCATACTTTTTTTTTTTTTTTTAAAGATTTTATTTATTTGTCAGAGAGAAGAGGGAGAGAGAGCGAGCACAGGCTGACAGAATGGCAGGGAGAGGCAGAGGGAGAAGCAGGCTCCCCGCCGAGCAAGGAGCCCGATGTGGGACTCGATCCCAGGACGCTGGGATCATGACCTGAGCCGAAGGCAGCTGCTTAACCAACTGAGCCACCCAGGCGTCCCTAGGCCATAGTTTTTAAGGTGACTTAGAGTTTATTGAACCTTTTTTTATTGAACATTTTTACATTCACTGTAAGTAATTTGAGTTTCATGATGACGCTGAGAGGGTTATGTTTGTCTCCTTCACTGAAGCATGAGCTCATGTCAGTTTCCTAGTTATCTTTATGACCCCTCGTATTCAACTTGAAGGCTGTAACTGTTTGTTGGATGGATGGATGGAGAGAGAAAGAGACTGGCGGATGGATGAACAGATGGACAGCTGGGTGGGTGGATAGTCAGAGGGGTGGATGGATGGACAGATGGATGGATGGACAGATGGTGGATGGATGGGTGGATGGTGGATGGGTAGACTGGGTGGATAATAAATTAATGGAGGGGTAGAAGGGTGGAGGGATGGATGATGTGATGGATGGATGGTGAATGATGGATGATAGGTGGATGAGTGGACGGTTTGGAGTTTGGAAGTATAGAGAAATGGGATGTGTGAATGATCGGAAATTGGAGGAACAGCTGGATAGATGGGTGCAAGAATGAATCAGTGGATGGATAATCACACAGATGAAGCAATAAACTCCAGGAAACTCCCCGTTGTCAATTCTAATACCTCTTTGAATCCAGACACCACCTGAGTCGCGAGAGTTATGTATTGTGAATGAACCAAGGAATGCAAACCCACTCCACCCCAACCTTCTCCTTTTCCTCCATCTGAATCCCTGATCATTGCCAAAAAGGAAAACATATTCTTTTGGAAGGGCTGTTGTTAAGCCTCTCATCCCTACAAAATGAGCGAGCCTAGACCCTGCGTATTTGCACATACGAGGGCACTGAATTTGCTGATGGGGCACTGAATTTGCTAAACCATGAGACTTGGGACTGGCATTGCTGACCCCTGCCTGGGGGAAACTGGCATCCCGTGCCACACAGCACTCTGCAGCCTTACCACCGTTGTCTGCTTTCTAAATAAACCCTGAGACAGAGCCATGTGGGGTTATAAATCAGTCGGAAATCAAATGCTAACATGTAAATAAATTGCAAATCAGCTGAGAAATTGGTTTCATTTTGAGACGATAAAGCACATTTCTCCTGCGCTGATTTTGTAAGGCGCCCCTTAAGAATTGTAATATTTCTGTGTGGTAATGATAAACATTAGTGAGTTGCTTTAGAAATGAAAAAATAGACAGCCTCTGGGGATTTGAAAAACATATGCACTTCAAATTTGAAAATCCAATTTAACTGTCCATTATAAGGAGAATAAAAAGGTAAGGATAGGATAATTTTGCAGTTACACAGCATTTGACTAAATCTGATTCCACGATGACAGGCACACTTTAAAAGCTACAAGTCTGAATGCAAGGAGACAGCAAATCATTTATTTATGATTGTAATCTAGCTCCTGTCTAACAAGTTAGAGACTGTGCTGCTTGCTCCCTGGCTGCGGACGGCATGTGTACACTTGTCAGCCAGCACTCTTAAAAACACTTCTCACAGAATTTCTGGGTTTGGGAAGGGAAGAGATAATAAAGGAGAGAGAAAACAAAAGAGATAATCCTTGTCAAATTTACCCAAACAGGCAGATGTTGAAACTGTGAAAGTTTAGGAAGAAACAAATCTTTTCTCCTTAATTTTTGCTGAAAAATTTTGCTGAAAGCAACTTTGGGAGACACATGAGTGTATGCACACACTCAGGCACACCCACACCCGCGTGTGCTTCAGCTCATTGCTGAACCCTCCTGCACCCTCCACTGGAGACTCAGTCTGCCGCTGAGAAAGTTCATGTGGCAAAACTTCAACTCGACAGTCAGTCTGCCTGTGGAATGTTGGCTTGTCTTCAATTCTGTTGTCAGCATCTCTCTGCTGATGTCCCTCTGCCCTCACCCCCTTACCTATGGGAGCCCTACTACTGCAATTAACTTGCAAGTGTGTTTCCTCAAACTATGCCAGGGTTTCCCCAGGAACACGTTTAGAAGGTTCTGGAAGCTTGATATGGAGGGAGAGGTCAGAGGCGCTAAAATAAATGCAGACTCTTTAAGCCCCTGTACTCTGAGTCCAACAGTTATATATGGTGTTAATTCTGACTACAAAGTACAGTCATCAGCCACCAGACTTTTCTCCATGCTGGGAACTGGGGTAGCCCTCTTCCAGGTCAGGGACCTCTAACATCCCACAATGGTATACAAGAAGTTCAATTGCTACATCCATTTGAAGATGGAGAAAATAAGGCTTACTGGGGTTGAAGTTGCCCAAGATCACAAAACTAGTGGCATGATATAGCCTAGAGTTCTGTGGTTGTGTCCGATTTATTTGTTCCATAAAACAAATATGTATTGAGCACCTAGTGGGTGTCAGATGAGGCTCTAGGTGGTATGGCTCGAGCTGAGGACAACAGATGAGATCCTGCCCTGGTAGACCTCCTAGTGAGTGGGAAGAGATGGAAAATAGGGAAAAAAAGAAAAAAGAATCAGATCATTTCAACTAAAAAGTGCTATAAGAAAATTGGGTGAAAAGTGGTAACTCTGGAAAGGGGATCAGGAAGGGCTCTCAGAGGAGGTGGCCTTTCACAGGAGACCTTGGTGGCAAAAAGGAGGCAGATCTCTGGGGCGTGGGAGGGAAGGGTCTTCCAAACAGAGAGAACAGCAAGTGCAAGAGCACTGGGGCAGGAATGAGTTCCAGTCTGTTCTAGAGAGCAAGAAGGAGTCAGGGCAGCTAGAGGGAAGTATGGGTGAGGCTGGGCAAAATACTAGGTACTAGAGAGTTTCAAGCCAAGAAGTGGGGCGGCCTGATTTGGCCTGTGTAATGACCCAGTTGGAACTCTGTGCTTGGCATTAAGTCAAAACAAAACCTGTAATCATTGTAATGGATGGGGCTGTGTAAGATGTGGGGGCTATCAGCAGAAGGCAGACCCAGCTCCCAAAGTCAGATTCACCCAGATTTGGCCTCGTAGGGTGATGGTGGGGACTTATTTCCACTCATATTGAGGTAAACTCATGTTTACCAGGATGCCATCCAACCTGCAAATCGAAGAGGGAGGGAAAAAAAGAGATTAGTTATTTCTAGTCCTTGCAAATGGGGATGTATGGGGAAAAAAACCCAGTGCATAGATGGATACTTAGAGCGACTTGCCACCCATGTGTGGCAGGAAATCACAAAAATTAAAACCACACACTGCAACGTCCGTCTTTAGCATATTTAGGTAACAACATAGGAAAAGGACTTTGGAGCAGGATCTCCTCTGCGTGCATTTGCACAGTACTGAGGACGTCGCCATGCCAGAAACCATGATGATTCAAACTATTGTTTGCAACAGTAATAATAAAATGAAGATTTATTGAATCCCCTGCCTCAGGACGGACCCCGGACTGGGGCTTCACCAGTGGCATCCGTAATTAGTACAACAGTTCTGTCATGCTGCCGCTCTTATTACCCCAAATTCAGAGCCAAGAAACTGAGTCTGACAAGGACTTGGAAGCCTGTTAGAGATCACGACCCCAGTGGCTGACCCTGGATTCAAAGCCAACTCCCCACCTCATCTCTCTCCCCAAACGTGCGCTCATGTCCCCCATCCTGACAAGGTCCCATTTTTGACACCTTCAAAGACACATCCCTATAAACATATGTACAGTTGTTGAGAACATCTGGCAGCCGATCTGATGACAAAATCTCTCTCGCCCAGGTGGTGGTGGTGGAGGGTGGTGGTTGTAAATATCAGTTACTGACCCATTCAAATCTATAGGATCTGGTCGTGATTTTAGCTCTGCTCAGACGCTACTTGTCATCCGGGAAGTTTACGCGAGATTTGATCAGAATTTCACGAAACCAGGCAGAGCCTGTGTGGAGCTGTCAGATGAAATAGTTTGTCAGTGATGATTGTGTGAATTCGTAAATATTTATGAATTCACAAGTTATAAATGTGCAGCTTTCGGGAGGGTGGAACACGATGCCCACCAAGTCACAGATTACAATGAATATTTACAGAAACCCCAATCTGCTAATATTAGTTCTTTGTGCCTACGAAAAAGCTTGTCTTGGGATTGTAACCCTTTCGGGATAACGGGACTGAGGGAAAAGAGGAGAAAGAAAGGAATCGTCTCCCCAGTAGGGAAAAATAATAATAAAATCACAGTGTGTTACGTTTGTATGACGTTGAGGATTCTCACTGTGTTAACATATTGTTAGAGGTCTCTTGCTATCCATTCCAAAGCTGTTTGTCGAAGTGTTGTTTTTTTTTTTAATTGAATTGGACTGAAAAAGCTCAAGGTGGCAGGTGGTCAAAAGACCATTTTTTCCTTCCTTCCTTCCTTCCTTCCTTCCTAGTTCTTGCTGAGTGACCTGCCTTTTCAGTCTAGAGGCAGTTTCTAAATACCCCAGAATCTGTTTTTACAAAGAGTAGCATTTCACAAATGTAGTCACGGACATAACCACTTGGATAACACTTCCCATTAAACACAGTTTCTGGGAAGGCACTGAGCCCGAGGCCTGCTCTCTTTTGGTTAAGAAATATTAGTAAGCATCAGAGAGGTGTTAAAGACAGAGTAACTCCACGCAGAGACTTTCTCTTTGACGATGTCTGAAGAAAATGAAAGAGAAGTTAAAATGGAGCACATTTCTTTCTGTGTATGATGGGCCACAGAGCATAGTGTGGTGGTGGGGACAGACACCCTGGGGAACAGCCACAATGTGGCTCATTAGCTCTGCCTGACCTTGATCAAGGGCTTAACTCCATGCCTCAGTTATGCATCTGTGAAATGGGAATCATAACAGTACCGGCTTTTAAGGATTGCTCTGACCAGGAGGAAATGAGCTGATGTTTTGGAAGTGCTAGAAGTTGCAAATGATAAATGTTCTATCCATATTTGTTAAACAAATACATGAATATGGCCTAAATTTACCCCAAGTGTTGTGTCCTGAGGATGGACAGAGATCCAGGAAGCTGTGAGCCCCAGGTATCTAATCTCACTGAATGGACGGTCCCAGTCACTCTCTTCCATCATCTATAAAATGGAACAGAATGAGGGTTGGGACCAGATGACCTCAGGGAGCCCCCATCTTATGGGGTCTCCCCCCCACCCCAGAGAGACAGGACAGGCAACAGACAGGACAGGCAAGACTTTCCCATTAACAGTTCAGAGCAGGGCTGATTTGCCCTGAATGAGATGTACAGCGGGATGGCATCTGGCTTTCTAAACCCCAGCCCCTCTGCAAACCCCAGTCCAGTGCTCTGCTCTCAGGAGGGCAGCTTGTGGCTAGTAGACTTCCTCATGGTCTGAAATGAAACTTTTCTCAAGGATAGCAGTCGTTTTGTAAAGAAAGAATCACTGTCAAAACCATTTTCTAAACTGGAGTTTTCTTATATTGCCAATCGATGTGGCTCTGCTATCTTTTGAATAGCTCTAAGACATGGAGCCTCAGTCTCCCCATCCACAAAATGGGGGCAAAAATCATTACCCATATCTGACATTGTTATCCAGTGTCTACAGCTGGGGCCATGTCTCTCCTGTTAAAACATGCGCTAATGAGCCACAATCTCTCCCTGCGTGCCCAGTCTGTGCACACAGTAGGCGGGACTGTCGGTCCATTGACATAGGCACCCCCGTGCTCAGTCTCAGAGCTGAGCACACCTGGAGAAGCTCTACCAAAAAGCATCCATGGGGAGGAGAGAAACTTGACCCTCCTGAGCTAGAATCCTTTTCCATGGGCAGGGGGTAGCTAGGAGCTTGACAGGGAGATGGAATAGGTATAAGTTAATAATCTTTTGTCCTCCTAAAACATGCAGGAAGATTTGTATTCGTTAAATTATTTCTGAAACACTTTACTCATTTTTTTTTTTTTTAACAATTCAATAGTCTTCATCTCAAAAGTATCACTGCCCACATTTTGCTGATGGACAAACAGGCACAAGATTCCCAAACTGTTAGGAAAAAGCAAAGCCGCACAAATCTGTAAGCTTCTAGTAGCTAAGGATTTCCCATGATGGACACCCACATGGATATCTAATGACAATGGAAAATATGTATTGTGCTCGGCAGTTTTCTAAATAGTTTATATGTCCTGTCTTATTTGATCTTTAAGACTACTAGGAAGTAGGTGCTTTTGTTACCCTCGGCTTACATACATGGTAGCTGAGGATCAGAGAGGTAAAGTTAGTAGCTGAGGAACATACAGCGGGAAAGTAGGGAAGGCAGGATTCAAGGTAGCAGGTCGATGCTGGGTCACTGGACCCCTGAGACAATTCATGGGGATGGAAGTCTTCAAGAGTTGAGGCAGTCTTGCCCACATCCGACATAAAGCCCGACACAGGGTATGTGCTTCACAAATATTTGTCAAATGAATTTTTCTTAAATGCACCAGTCTCCTGATCCTTAAAAATCTCCACTTATAAACAGATATGTCAGGGAGCAATTATTCACACTACCCAAGATGTCTTCATTTTATAAAAAGGATTTACATCAGAATTCCTTTAAATAGCAAGTCCCCCAGTACGTTTAAAAATATAATTCAATTTATAGCTCGGGATTACACACATGCTTTCAGAAGCGCTCACTTGAGTAAAAGAAGCTAGCATGCACGTCATTCATTCATTTAGCTTTTCCACAAGCAATTATTGAGCACCTACTGTGTACAAAGTGTTCTGTGGAAGCTGATGGTTCAGAAGTAATTGTCATGGCCCCAGCCCTTAAAAGGCATCAAATCTGATATAGCAGGTGGAGAAATAAACTGGAAAACCAGTTGAGGGATGAATCGATGCTTTGGAAAAACAAAGGAAGGAGACCACTCCCTTCTCTCTAGGCAAGCTGGGTAAAAAGACTTCCACAGAGAAGGGCAATGTGAGCTGGGCCTCGTGAAATAAGTAGGAGTTCACCACCTAGAAATTCCCCTGACTGACCAATTTTCTGAAAATTAGAATATTTCCAATCTTTTGGAAGTTATTACAGACAGAATGAATCAAATCCATAAGCAACACCATTTCTAGGTAAACATGCTTGTGTGAGTCATACTCATGTTGATTCTTAAAACAAGATGGCAAGCTGAGAATGTCATGGAACTTTCGTGTTATTTTATTGCAAAAGTAAAGCATACAAAATACAGGCAAATAAAACATCCATATGAGGTGTAATTCCCACCCCAACATATCCAAGGTTTATAGTTCAACTTACATCCTTTAAGTTGTTTCTTTTGGTAAATATGTGTTGTTTGTTTGAAAATAAGAACAGTTTGTGGTTTCATGATTTGCAACCAGCTCTTTAGAAAATATAATACAACACAAAGAGAGTATCTACCATGTCATTCAATATTTTCTTACTGCCAAACTCTAAATGGCTTTGCACTGTGCCATTCATGTATATATTTTATCTAACCGATCCCCAAGTATTGGACAGCTAGGCAGTTTCCAGTTATTTTCTCCTAATGTACATAATGCTGTGTTAAACATCCTCGTAGCCACGTCTTTGCTGTGCTTATTCATGGTCATTTTCTCCCCCCACCTGATCCCCTTCTAAGTAATACCATTGAGTCAAAGACTAGGCAGAATGTAAGCCTCTGTGGGCAGAAAACACGATCCCCGTCCTACAAGAGAAAAAAACAACAAGCTTAATTCTCAGAACCTGAGAAAGTCCTCCTGCCTGTCAAACTTTCCTTCCCACAGGTCCACCTGAGCCTCCCACCATCAGAGAAAAACCAACCCTGTACCCCCCAGAATCCTCTGGATAGGGGGAAGGAAGGATTGAGCAGAGAGATAGGAGCTAGGAATTGATACACCGTTATTATTTTCCCCCTTCTGTTCTGATCCTCTTTAGGGCCCAGAGAGGCAAACAGAGAGAGCATGTCCAGACGGAGGCAAGCCCATGCAAGGCCTTGCTCCCCATCCCTGCCTAGAGGTCCTCTGGCAATTAGAGGGGTGTTGCCTGAGACTCTCTTGTCAGACACAAAGGCTGCTCTGCTCATCGGGTTTCTACTGATGGAGGGGCCGGGAGGAAGGCAGCTGGCGGGCAGAAGTTTCCATCCCAAACAGCACCTGAGACCCTGCAGGGAGGTGGGGACATGCTTCTGCCCTGGTCTTGGGTTTTGACGTCCGCACAGCAAGGAATCTAGACTGAGCGTGTGGTGTAGCGGCCGGGAAGGCTGGGGGTGCAGCTTTCTCAGCTGGGAGATCTTAGGAAGGTACTTAACTTCTCAAAACCTCCTTTAAGTCAACAGAGGACACATGCTGAATGGACACGGCACCTCGGCCCAGGGCTGCAGAAGCTAAAGCCACAGAGCAGGCCAACACAACAGGGCGAGCCATCGCCCCTTGGAAGCACACATCCCAGTTGTGGGAGACAAACAAACAGACAAACTTGCTGCATGAGTGATCCGGCAAGGTCATTGCCAATGGTGATCGCTGCACAGGAAAACGGAAACCCCGCAAGGTAATAGAAAATACGAGGGGTGGGTGCAGCTTAGGTGGGGGCCTGTCTGAGGCCATCACGTTGGAGATGAAGGCATGACAAATGACTTGGTACCAGGAGGGGATGGACACCCCACGTTCTCCATCCTGGTGACACACTAGAACCAATCAGTGAGTTTAGAAATGCTCGCACTCAGGCCTCGCACCAGGGGTGCTGGTGCAATCCCTCGGGGGCAGGGTCTGAGCATCCACAGCATTTCCTATAGCTCTCTGGAAAGTTCTAACATGCGTCCAGGGCTGAGCATTAGTCATTTCAGTTTTGAGGCAACATTTCAGGCAGAAGGCACAGAAGATGTAAAAGGCTCAGAGGTGAGAATGAGTTGGATCAGTTCCAGAAAGAGAGGGGCCGAGGGAAGCACACTGCACAATGGCAGGGGGTGCAGGCTGAGGCCAGGTGAGCACATGAGCTGGAGGAAAGAAATAGAGTTTCATTTTCCTGGCTGTCCAGGAGACCTGGGGTGCCTCAGTTGTCTCGTTAATAAAATGGGCCCCCCCGTGTTCCACCCTCCACACATCATGAAAACTGTGAGAAGCGGGCCTGCAGGTTGTGCCTGCTCTGTGCCTAGCAGGTGCTAGATCAGAGTTTCAAGGTGATGTAAGGGACTCAACTGCATGCAAAACGGCCTTCCACTCAGGACCCAAAGTGTCAGACTGTTGAACAGCCACCGCTCTCTTACCAAGGAACCCAAGCTGCCAGCCCCAGTCTGGTATGTTCCCCACATGTATCCCATACAATGCATGTCCCTCCAGAGGCTCCCTCAGTGCAGGGCTTCCAAGGACACCACTGCTTCCCCATCGGTCAAAACACTGGGCACTGCCATGCACCGAAGTCTCTTGACAAGTCCTGCAGACAAGAACGTTATTGAATCCGCTAACTTACCAAAGCAAGTCTGGTTCCTCCTCCCCAAGCAGGAGGCCAGTGGAAATGTCACCACGGCCTAGAGGCCTTAATAGACCATCCTCCAGCCCTACACCTGTCACACCCTACTCCACACCTTAGCTTTTCCCCTTCACAGCACTTGTCGCAAGGCTCACTTATCTAGCTTGCTCCTTTGTTTACTGATTTAATGGCTTCCCCTTTAGAAGGTAAGCACCAAAGGGGCAGGGATTTTGTCTCTCTTAACAGCTGCATGCTTCCTGAGTGCTTAAAAAATATTGGCTGAATGAAGAAAGAGGGAGGGAGGGAGGGAGGGGGAGTAGACAAACTAGTATTTCCCAAACCCAGTTGGTTACAGAACTGGCTCTTTGCCATGCACAACTGTTTATAACACAAGGGATACATTTTGGGAAAGAAAATACAAGCCCCTGGCCAGCTGACCCTGTTACAAAGGTAAGTGACAGCCATTGTCATCCCAGACCCTTTTAGCTCTGGTATATATATATACATATATATATAGTATAGTTTTTATATATGTTTTATGTTCTCAGCTTGTCACCTGCCCACAGAGAGTGACAACACAACAGCACACCAGCGCTGGGCACCACATGGCACTGTGTCACCTCTCTGTGGCCACAGCTGGCCCCAGCCTGGTTCACACCTTCAGCCCACCCCATGGCCGCTCAGCTGCCTGACTGCACCCCCACCCTCCACCCCCCTGGCTGGGGTGGGTAGCCTCCGGTCCTCCCAGTCAGCAGAACAGCCGGGTGGGTTGCAGAGCCCTGGGTAGCGCCGCCTCGGAGGGGAACCAGATCTGAATGGGAACATATGGATCTGAGAAGTGTGGGAGTCTGTCTTTTTTAAATTGCATCAAACCTTTCCCTTGCCTTGAGAGCTGTACATTTTTCAAAGCCGTTGAACACAGTGCCAGGCTGCGGTTTGCCTTTCCCCGTTCACCTGCCTTCAGAGCGCCGAAAAATAATGAACCTCTCCCCCCACCCCCCGCACCTCCCCTCCAGCCTGCAAAAGGCAGAAAGGAAACAAGCAGCCGCCTTCTTCCTAAACATTTAACATGTCTCGACGCCTTCACTTCCCCCATAGAAGGAACTGGCATTTTTTTTCTTTATTCCTCTTTTTGCAAGAGGTGTTTGCAGCGTGCAGATCAAACCCCTTTATTTCCAGTTTCTTGTCGGCACCTGCGTTCAGGGATATCAGAAAGCCACCGTGGGGTACGCGAAGCGGGGTCCTACGGAAAGTAAGAGGAGGCGCTGGCTTGCAGACTGGGAGGCTCTCATTCGTTCATTCTCCCATTCATTCATTCGTTCACACCATGAGCCTGGAGCACTCGTCCTGCACCGCGACCTTGCTTC
Organism: Mustela erminea; assembly: GCF_009829155.1. Classification (NCBI taxonomy): domain Eukaryota; kingdom Metazoa; phylum Chordata; class Mammalia; order Carnivora; family Mustelidae; genus Mustela; species Mustela erminea. The sequence continues at coordinate 72,271,014 of NC_045626.1, read as the reverse complement.
ACTCGCTCATCCCTTATTTCACTGAGGTCCTGCTATGTGCCTAGCATTGTGCGGGGGCGTCAGGAACACAGATGCGCCTTTCAAGGACTTCAAAGAGACCATGCTCCTACTTGCAGAGGGAAGAGCTACTTTATTTCTAGGAGGGAAGCTTGTTGGAAAGCACGATTCACAAAGGTCCTCTTCCATGCCCATAGGTAAAAGCTAGCTGTGGAAGTGTGGCCATGAAGAAAGGGCCAGAGGCATCAGGCACACTTCATCTGGGGCTCACCAGCACCCCTGCCTAGGCAGGATAACCCCGTTTTGCAGCATTTGCTAACAGGAAAACAGACTGAGAGAGATGAGTCTGGACCACGCTCTCACTGCAGATAGGTGGGGCCCTGGGCAGTCCATGGCAAGAAGCACATGATTATACCAAGTTCACAGCAGGAGGGAAGGGGGGCATGAAGGGGGTCCTGGCTTTATATAATTTTACCCATAGAACTGCAGTAATATAGCCCCTCCACGGAGGGTTCAGAGAGGCTGGAGAGTTATTTAAGGTCACACAGCAGTAAGGAAACCTATTCTAAGATTAGTTTCAGTGTCCTCTCCTCAACATGGTACCTTTTCTTCCCCTCCTCTCTCTCTCTCTCTCTCTCACACACACACACACACAGAGTCAGCTGGGCTTCATTCCCCCCACAACAGCCTGGGGACACGCAGAACCCTGAGTGTGGCTTTTCCCGACAAAACCAGCGCTCAATTATTGGGAAGTGCCTCCCCCAGCCATTTCTGGATCCATTTGAGAAAAATAAATAAAGCTGGGGCCCGACTCTCCGGTGATGATATGACAGGGGCGGATGGAGAGGGAGGTCAGGCGGCTTCGCAATGCCACTGGTGAGGACAGGCGACATTCCTCATGGCTCAGGGGGTTCAGGCAACAACCCCCACCGGAGCTGGGGGGTAGGGGAAGCACAGGTAATCAAATCTGCATAAGGAAACTTGGCCTTTGCTACTCCTTGCTGTCCATTTCCTCTGATTACTTTTTCGTTACAGCAGCGATGCCTCTAGTATGGTTCAGATAAGATTAAGGACATGGGGCTGGAAGAAGAGCTGCATATTTAAAGTCCTACCCCGGACCCAGCTGGAAAAAAAAAATTAAATAGTTTTCATGAAAAGTAGGCTCTGTGTTATTTCACATCAGTGAAGGACTTTGTGTATATAGGTCTCAATAGAAAAACCCAGATAATTCATTTCGTCTTGGGTTGTCCCCAGCTGTCACCTCCCTTTCTCTGACTCCTCCTCTACCTGAGGAGATGTTATTTTTGTTTTAAGGGGAGATTATGATCCACCAAACAGAAATATTGCCTCCAAATTTGGAGTAAGCGGATAATGAGGCTACTCTGCTAATTTCACACTGATGACGAGAGAAACACCGACATGACTGACTGACAGTTGCCATGAGGAAACAGAAGCCTCTGGAATCCCTCCCAGGCTGGGCTGGGAGCTGCTCAGAGGAGGGGTAGGGGAAGAGGAGGCTCGGTGGCCCTGTCACCCCTGCCCACAGTCTGTGGGGTCTTCAGCACCTCGTCAGACATCCGAGCTGACAACAGTGTGAAATTGAAATTGTGGAGTTGATTAAATGATGTATTTAAGGCTGCAGTGCAGGGGGAGGTGGCGATGGGGGTGGAGGTGTGGGGAGGAGGGGAGAGATGGAGAGCTGCAGGGAGAGAGGCAGGGAGGCAGGGGGAGGGGCCGAGGGGGCCAGGGGAAGAGTAAGGAAGAGGAGGAGGGGTTGGACTAAGGAACTGAGAATGTGAGAGGAAAGAAGGAGACAGGAGGTAAGGAAAAAGGAAGGGGAGATGAAGGAAAAGAAATAAGAGGGAGGCAGGTGTGTAACAGGAGGAGGAAGGGAAGGAGGAGGAATAAGAGAGCAGGAGGGAAAGGAGGAAGGACAGGACGAGGGTGAGAAGAAGGAAAAGGAGGCAGAGGAGAGGAAAAAGGGGAGGGGGAGGAGAAGGAGGAGGGAAAGGGGAGGGGGGGGAACAGGAGAAGGAGAAGGAGAGGGGGGAGGGGGAAAGAGGGGGGACGAGGAGCAGGAGGATAAGAGGAGGAGGAAGGGGAGGAAGAGGGGAGGAGGAGGAAGGGGAGGAAGAGGAAGGGGAGGAAGAAGGGCAAGGGGGAGGGGAACGGCAAGTGGGGAGGAAAGAAAGGTGGGAGGAGGAGAAAAGCAGTGGAGAGAGGAGAGAAGTTGGAGACGAGGGTGGAGAGAGACGCAGCCCAGAGGGCTGCGGAGGAAGGGGGGGCTCGGAAGCACTCCCTGTCCCCCCTGCCTCTCTCCCCTGTAATGTGGGGAGGGTTTATCTCACCAGGAGCAGCAGGCTCAGTCACTGATCTAATCAAATTATTCAGCATTAAAAAACTGCCAAGACATTCCAGTACTTCAGCTTCCAGAGACCCAGCTGGGATCAAATGCTAATCAACATCGCCACGATATTTATTCCCACTGTCAGGCTGCTGCGTGTTTGTTTTCCGAGGGCTGCATACTAAACCAGGGAGCAAGATGGATCGGTCAGGGGCAGGGGGATGAGGAGCCAGGGATGGTCAGGAGGAGGGCAGGCAGGTGGGCGGGAGAGGGAGGGACCCATGGGAGGCACCCACAGAGCAGGACACATGGACGATCCATAGCTCCTCCTAGACACAGACTAGTAGGTCCAGAGTCCTGGGCTTTCTCCTCCCTGCCCCTCTCTCAGGAGTCCCATCTTAGGGCAAATCAGCCGCCCATTTGGACGCAGATAGACCCACTACTGAGTGACCCCCGGCACGTGGCTTGCCCTCTCTGAGCTTCACATTCCATGAGGAATTCCACATTAGCTAAGGGCTAATAACCCCAGGGGACTGGTACCATTATTATCATCCTCCTTTGCTAGAGGGGGAAATGAGGCACAGAGAGGTCAAGTCACTTGTGAAAGGTCACACAGCCAAGACTTCGATTTGCATGCACCTGGTCTGCCCAGGGCTTGCTTCTTTTATCACGTCCCTCTCATTGAGTCCACAGCAAGCTGGGGCAGTGTGTTTTAGGGCCCTGTGGGGTTATCTGTTGTGACATTTAAGCGTGTTATTACATGGAAGGCATACAGGGAGAACTCAGTAGAGGTTGGGAATAGTTATTAGCTCTTAGCGTTATTGCAAGGGTTGGGTGAACTAATGCACGTAAACTTCATCAGGGCAGCTGGAATAGGGGACGTCTGGTGATGATGCCGACTGGGGATGAAGGACTGAATCAGACACCTGACACCATCATTGTTTGAAAGATGCCAGCCCCCCACCTTTCTCGGGGATCCCTCCTGGGGCCCCTAACAGGGCCTCTCCAGCCTAGGCAGCAACGGATAGACTTCTGGAAGTTCACAGGCCTCAAGACTCCTTCCCTGCAGGGCCCGCAGCAGCCAAACAGAAAGGACAAGCCCAGATTTGCCCCTGAACTTGGCACCCCTCTCCTGGGATCCGGCCTTCCCCTCGCCCACTCCCTGAAGGTCACAGCGCCCCGGGGGGTTGGGGGGGAGGCTAATTAATTTCCTTTGTTTTTCAGAGTTTCATTTTTTAAATTACAGCCTTCCCTCCTCTCTAATAAATACTCAACAATTAAAGCTTTTTTTCCCAAAGTGTGATTTCAACATTTCAATGTCCCTCCCCTCCTGTCACCTTCGCTGCCATAAACAGATTCGTAAAAACTGCTTTTGACGCCCCAGCTGCCATTAGCCACTTAAAATCCCGTAATTATCATCCTATCATGGGCCTGTTAACGAGCAGTAAAAATAAGGCCATTGAATATGGTAATTTATTCGTAAATTAGCCTAATGAGAATAGGTTTCAGACACTGTTTACTTGCGGGCTGCCTACGCCTGGCCAAGGCTGCAATGTGCGGGGAGGGCGGTCTGGCGGGGCAGCGAGCCCCATGGGCGGTGAACCCCACTCCCCAAGGCTCCACACCCCTGACACTGGTCCCTTCAACAACAGGGTGACTGGCTTCTGTGGGCCATGGGCCCCACACAATGGCCCGGCCTGCCCCGAGCAGGTACAAAGTTTCAGCATTGCGTGAATGTCAGTGCTAACCGACCCTGGGAGGCATCCATGAGCAGGGTGACCTTGGGCCCATCACTGCGTAGCCTGTTCTCATCTGCAAAATGGGATTGACGTGCCAGTGAATGGGGTCATTTTAAAGATGAATTGAAAATGTATGTACACTCAAAATAGTGCCTGGCACTGAGCAGGTGTTTTATAAATGTCATTATTGTCATTATTATTACAGCTGTTGGGGCATTGGAGGAAAAAACTCTAGAAGGCTGGATTTTCAGAGCTGGCTGACTTGCCCTTCAAATGTATTCTTACCGTAGTGGGTTGAATAGCGGCCTCCGCAAAAATCATTGTTAACCAGAAACGTCAGACTGTGGCCTTACTCAAAAATAGGGTCTTTGCAGGTGTAATTAAGTTATGAAGAGGTCATACTGGATTCAGGTGGGTCCTCAACCCAAACATGGGTGCCTTATAAAGGAGAGGACACACAGACCCAGGACACAGGAGGCAGAGACTGGAGGAACCCAGTTACTAGCCAAGGAGTCCTGGGACCACCAGAAGCCGTCATAGGCAAGGAAGGCTCCTCCCCTAGAGAAGGAGTATGAGTCAAGATTTGGGCGAGAATGGCTAGAGGGTGGAGTTGTTCTCTTCAGAGACTTGGCTTTGGCTGACATTTGGACTGAGGAGGAGCCAGGGGTTTGAGTCGGGCTCTGCCACAATCATATGTCTGGCATCTGCAGGTCAGTCCAGTTTCCAGAGGGCAAGGACTTTGTCCATTCAGCTTGGCATAGCCTATTTCGTGTGTAACTAATAGATGTTGAGTAGAGACTCAACCACAAGTCTGTGTAAGATATTTACATACTTCCCCACATACCAGGCACCTCGCTGGCCCTGGACCAGGCTGGCTGAGACCCACGCTGCCCTCCAGGGCTCCAGGCTGAGGTAGGTGATAGGCATCAAAGCAATCTTTGGAGGAAGTACTATCACCATCTATCAGGTGAATCTGCGGACCACGGAGGCCAGAGGAAGCCCCAACAGGGATTGGGGTCTCATGGAGGTCTTGATGAGTTCAGCAACTCAGTCAAGTCTTGACTGCCCAGTAGGCATCAGCCAGAAAAACAACCGTAGGAGTTGAGTCATCAAGGGGACAATAGATCATGGTGTTTGCTGAGGCTAACAGTTCCTAGGTCTGAGCCTCAGTTTCTCCATCTGTGATATGGGCTCAATGGCCTGAACTTCATTAAACTTGGCAGGAAGTGAGTAAGATATAGCACGTCCTGTGCAGAGCATGGGGCTAGGGTGTGTGCATCCAACAGAAGCTGCCATGGCTGCCTTGGGGGAGTTGACCTTGTTCTTGGCAGTCTAGTCCTTCTCCTGGGGCTGGGAAGCTCGGCAGCTCGGCCAGGTGGCCCCACTCCTCCACCTGGGTGCCCCTCTCACCTAATCCTGCTCAGATTCCTTTGCCCCCCAAACACTCCAACTGGAACAAGGAAACTGAGGCTCAGCTATATGGAGAGGCTTGCCCAAGGTTGTCTACATTGCTGGTCCCTCTGCCGGAGCCAGCACACTGTCCCATGGCTTCCTAGGATCTGGTCTTAATGCCCAGTTTTGATGCCCACCCCAAGGTCTTCCCAGTGCCAGATGCAGTGACATCCAAATCCAGCCCCACACTCAGCCCAGTCTCCAGTGGTGGTGGTTGGGGCGGGGGTGGGGTGCTGAGGCCCCTATAGCTGAGCTCCAGGCTTTGTCCTCAAGATGGGGCTTGTCCAGTAGAGCATGAAAGGAGCACTGGATTCTAGAGTCAGCTGCACTTCTGAATACTGCTGTGTGACCTCAGGCATGCCCCTTGCCTTCTCTGGTGCTCAGTAGAGGTGATGAATGTAAACTATAAGTCATGGAGTTTTTATGAAGATTAATTGAAGAGAGCTGATGCCCAATAGGGATTTATCAATCACTCCCAGTGCCCTGCTTGGTGCATTAAGGGTAGCAGGGAGCTTGCAGCTGGTCCATAAATTAAATAATTAAACAAACATTTATTGAGCACCTGTTATGTGCTAGATACTGCTGAGATGAATGGCCATGGCCCCTGACTTGGGGCTCACAGCCTGGCAGGGAGATAGACACTATCCTGATCACTGGTGGATAAACATCCTGAGAGGTCAAGTGACAGGAATGTGTGCCCATGACAGGGCATTTGACATAGCTGGGGATCAGAAAATGCCTACATGAGGAAGTGGCATGAAACTAAGACTAAAGGAGAACAAATAGGCCTGGAGACAGTCACAGAAAGAATGCTCCCTGGAAAGTAGTTGGGTCTTCATCCCAACAGTGATGGGAAATTTAATTAGGAGGGAGGGCTGCCTGGGAAAAGTCTTGTATGGGATATTAAGAACGGCAAGGACGGTTAGAGGAAGCTATGCTTGCAAGCAAAGAGATGAATTAAGAGGCTATTTTATTGAAGGCATGGATTAAAAAAAGGAAGGAGTAAAGAACGCCAAGTACAGCTATTCACGTTGTTGACTGCATAAAGGCCTTGCAGAGCCATAGGCCCTAGGGCAGGACCAGGTCCACTGGAAGAAGAGGTTCCTTTTTCCAGAAGTGCTGTATGGACTGTGTCTGCCATGATAAGAAGCAGCCCATGCCCCTCATCCACCTTGTCCTGAACCCAATGTAGCAACTGATTACTGCAGATAAATTGTGCCCACTGGGGCTACAGTCCAAGACAGTCTTCTCTCTCTCCACCCGAGGGGTCCTGACAACCCTGATCAGGGAATCTGACCCCATCTCAGCTGCCAGGAAAGTCAGCTCCCTTTTGGAATCTCCTTGGAAACCAACCTTTTGGATGACTCAGAGCTCTGGCCCTAGAGGATCTCAGGTGTCACAAAAGTATGCTGGTCCTGAGATCATCATTTCTTCCCCTCTGGGTCCCTTGGTGCAACTCCTGCTTTCGTTCATATCCTCTCTCTCTCTCTCTTTCTCTCTCCCTAGACCCTTCCTTTTCCTGGCTCTGACCACAACAGTGTAACTTTCCCTGGCCCAGCCTCCAGCTCCATGCTAGGGCAGCTGCCAGGAGCCTGCACACCCATTTCTCCAGGGCTCCTCACCACAGCCCTGCCCCTTTCATTTGCATAAAAGCGGAAACTGAGGCTCAGAGAGACTGGCCAACTTATCTGAGAACACACAGCCCACACAGCCATGTTGTCTCAGACCGCAGTCCATTTTCTCGTCCAAGCTTTCCCCTCTTTCTGTGGCTGTCCAGAAGAGAACCGCTAATTCAAACATCACCCCTAAAAATGTGTCTTTGGGCCATCTGCTCCCCCTTCAACCATGAAAGGAGAGTGGGTCCCCACCTCCAGTTTCTCTTTGCTCCTCATGGTGCACGCTTTAGCTCATGTTCTGCTCATACTTTGGCTAAGAAAAGGCCCCCATGAGGTCAAAGCAGGTGGAACACAGATTATTTTTTGCTTTAAATCCAGAGGAGGCACGTGGCTTCACCTGCCAAGTTCACAGCATAAGCCACCTTATGTTCAGGTCCTTGTAAAAGTTTGGACCTATGGGAAACACATCTGAAAAATGGAGCAGCCTCTGCCCAAGGTGGCCCCCATGACCCCCCCTCGTGGCCCTGCGACCCCCACTTCCGCTGGACACCTCGGCCGTTCTTCCTCTACCCCCTGAAAGAGGCTGCGAGTTTTCAGGGGCAAGTGTGATAAGGTTTCTGACCGACTTTTGACCGAACGGATTTCTAACTGCATTTGAAAAGGAAAATATCTTTCCAATATACCAAATAGTGAAAAATGACTAGACGAGTTTATAACTGTTGATTTAGCCACCAAGTTCCCCCTAGCCCTGACTCGGGTTCTCTGGAGGTTTTCATCAAGCATTAATTCACTCTCTTTCTCGGCACGCAAAGAAATAGGCCCTTCTGAATCCATTCTGCTGCACATTATCTTCAAGGCCTGTTGGAAATGGTTTAGCATCTGCTCTTAGCATCCTCAGCGTGCCAGGAGGATGAGGGAAGGGGTGGGCACTCAGGGAACCCGAGGACCTCCACCTAGAGCAGCCACAGGACATAGTAGGGGAGGCGGCTTTGGGGGCGCCCAAGGACACACGGAAGTGGAGGTCCCCAAGTGAGCTAACCCACCTGTGAGCCCTCCAACCAACCCGTTAAGACCACAAAGAAAGTAGAGGGACGGTGCCGCAAGATGAACACCGAGCCAAGGTCCTCCCACTACGCCGCACATTCAAAGTGTATTGAGAGCTTTTAGAAACCCCAAATCCTGGCCGCACCCCAGCTCAATTACATCAGAATCTCGGTGGGGGTGAGGGGGAAGGATTCCAGGATTCGTACATTATTAAAATGTCTACAAGGGACTCCTGTGTACCACCGAGACTGGGAACCAGTGGCTGCCTGAGCAGGGGTCCTCCGAGTAGGATTACCACTGGGCCAGCAGCCTCAGTATCACTGGGGAACTTTGTTAGAAGTGCAGGTTCTCCAGGGGGGCCCCAGCCCAGACCTGCTAAGTCAAATAGGGTGGGCCTGGCAATCTGCATTTCTTTCCAAGAGATTCTGCTGTCTGTATATGTTTGGGAGCCACTGAGCTAGACCTTATTGGGGTGGTAAAGGTGGATTCGTTCTCCTGGCTATTCATTCATTCATTTATTCATTCATCCCTCCAGTTGTTCATATATTTGGCCCCAGAGCATCTTTGCAAGGACCCTAATGCTGGGTGAGGTATTGGACATCCAGATGGTAAAGCAAATGTAGACTCTGCACCCAAGGAGCTTACAGTCTTCCAATGAATTTCCAAGATAATACAGGCAAAGGAGTTCGTCAAAGTGAAGATAAAGGTTCAGCTTCCAATTAACAGCCTCTTTCCCCTGCCTGCATGTACCCTTTTTTTGATAGGTTGCTTAGATGGTGTACCTGTGACTTAGCGCCTCCTGTGTGCACCCACCTCAAGCTGCTAGCATCCCTGTTAAGAGATCCTCGTGTGCATTATCTTCCTCACCTGCCATTTGTTCAGCGAATACATCATTGAGCATCTATAGAGTTCCATACTCCATGCTAGAGCCTAGATGCTATAGAGAGGCCCATATCTCCCAAATTATAAACTCCAGAGGTGAGCAGAATAGATGAAGAAGAGTGAAAGGCCCAGAGCAGACCATTCTCTTTGGAAGTCCTCTTGATGATAAATGGCAGTGTGGTTCTTCCCTGTTTGGCCATACCTAAGTACCAGCCAATTTCCTCCCCACTCACAGAGGCAGAAAAACACATTGGTCATTTCCAAGGATTCTGTCCCCAACAGCCTGGGTTTCCCTCTGGCTTTTAGATTCCCTAGCTGGTTGACCTTGAACATGTTACCTTATGTCTGCAGGCCTCAGTTTCTTGATCTGTAAAGTGGGGATACAAGCAATAGCTACTCTCTTGCATTATTATAAGAATTAAATAAGGGATGCCTGGGTGGCTCAGTGGGTTAAAGCCTCTGCCTTCGGCTCAGGTTGTGATCCCAGGGTCCTGGGATCGAGCCCTGCATCTGGCTCTCTGCTCAGCAGGGAGCCTGCCTCCCTTCCTCTCTCTCTGCCTACTTGTGATCTCTGTCTGCTAAAACAGGAAGCAGTCACCTCCCATCTTCTGGGCATCCTAGCGGAGATGATCTCACAGAGAACGCTGACCTGGGCAGAGTCTTGGCTATGAGCTTCCCAGCCCTGCCTCCCACCCAGTTACCCAGGACCATTTATGAGCATCAGGAACCAATGGATTAAATAAGAATCAGCAAAGTCCTTGGAACAATGGCACGTAAATATTATTAAGTGTTACTTAATTCTTATTATTAAGTGTTACATAAGCATTACTTTTGAGAAATTTGCCCCAAAATAAAACCCATTTTAAAACCAGATTGCTTTTTAGATGTCTTGGGGGTTTTGTTCAATGATTACCAAAGGGAATTCATTTCACAAAGGGAATGGCTTGGGTCTGCATGTGTTGGATTTGCTTAAAGTAAAGTAGGCATGTCACTGGCTTCTGACAGTGGCAGGAAAGGAGCTTTCCCAGAAAGTGTGGCAGAACTCTCAGGGGGGACACCCATCTCTGGAAGAATTGGGAAGTCCCTTGAACTCCCTGATTTTGCCTACACGGCCATCTTCCCTCTGTCCTTCATTCGCCCTGAATATTCTCCCAACACTGGGACATGAGAAGGTGTTTTAACTGAGAGATAGTGAAGGACATGTCCTCCCTTCCTTCTTAACATGTCAAGATGGAAAATATCAATCGTCTTGAATCCACAAGGTGCCTCTATTCTGAAAAAAATGGCTTCCCTGTCCACCTCACTCCACTTCCTGTACAACAACAGGAAGTGCTGAAACACGAAGCAGTCACCTCCCATCTTCTGGGCATCCCAGCTGAGATGATCTCACAGAGAACGTTCACCTGGGCAAAGTCCTGGCTATGAGCTTCCCACCCCTGCCTCGCACCCAGTGACCCAAGACCACCTATGAGCGTCAGGAACCAAAGGATGATCTCAAACTTTTCACAGTTATTACAGGTGTCAACAGGATGGAAATAAAGCCAGAAGCTGTGTCGAGATCCAACCATCAAGATCCAAAAAGGAGCATTCTGCTTCTCGGCATTTCTTGCCAAGGATGATCTCAGATTCATCTGTTCCCATTCACAGTGAGCACAGGCCTCAAGTTTATTAAGGGTGTGGCTCCGATTTCCCCTTCTTCTGTTCCTGAAACTGGGATGGGTGGGGATGATGATGATAAGAATTGGGGCAAATCCAGAGAAGAGTGTCCTCATATTGGCAGGTGGTGATGTCTGCTACCTACAAAGGATTTGGCATCTCTCCTTACCATTCTGTTCTCATACAATTACCTCTCCCCACCCCCACCCCCTGCCTGCCCCATCTCCACAGACTCATTTATGTTTGTTTGTTTTTTTTTAAGATTTTATTTATTTATTTGACAGAGAGAGATCACAAGTAGGCAGAGAGGCAGGCAGAGAGAGAGAGAGGAGGAAGCAGGCTCCCTGCTGAGCAGACAGCCCGATGTGGGACTGGATCCCAGGACCCCGAGATCATGACCCGAGCCGAAGGCAGTGGCTTAACCCACTGAGCCACCCAGGTGCCCCCTCATTTATGTTTTTGATGTTGAGCATTTATTCTGGGAACACGGAGCTGGATGAGACTAGCCCTGTCTTGCAGAGCTCACAGCTGGGAAACAGGTTCGGGGGTAAGGGGACAAATAAAGAGGCATTTAGGAAGCACTGAAGGCAGGAGGGCAGGCAAGTGTGGAAAGGAGCATTAACATAGCCTAGAGAAACAGGGAGGGTTCCATGGGCAAAGGGTATCCAGACTGAGAGAGGTTTGTTTAGAATCTCTGGCAGAACTGTCTGCATCCCTCGAATCCTATCAATGCCGTACCCTCAGGTTCAAGTCTCTTTAAGGCTTAGAGAATATTCTAGAGATCCACAAGGTAAGCTAGAAGTGTCAGGGAATTAACCGGCCACAATGCAGAGTGACCCTCACCCACTGACTCTTGTGAGACAGTGTATCAATACCCCAGCTTTCTCACTCCTCACATCCTAGATGATGCTGAAGCTTGTGTTTTATGGTGTTTTCTAGAATTTCTTTGTAGGATTAAGCTCCAGTCACCTTCAATACCTGGCTTTAGAACCTATGCTTTATTGGTTGCCTCCCCTCCCCACTCCCCTGTTCAGGCATCCTGGGATTCCTCTCCACAAAATTCTTCTTGCTTCTTGAATCTGTGTCTCCAAGTCTGCTTCTGGGAAGATTCAACCTAAGATAGTCTGCAAGCTGGAGAGTGATGTCAGATTTGGGTGTCTGAGAAGAACTGCCCTTTCTGTCCACATGGTTGGCAGGCATCTCAGAGCTGGACTTCTAGGTCTCAGAGTGGACAGGTGGGACAAGACAGCCCGTTAATTTCCACATGCTCTCTTAGAGACAGCCCAAACTTCTGACCTGGAAGTGCTAGCAACCTTCCTTGACCACAGGTGGCCCTGATCAGCTTGATCCTCAGGTGACACACAAATGAACACCTGCCTAGAGACTGAGCCCAACTGAAGACCACACAACCCAACCCCATCCCTACATTCAAGCATGCACTCAATGGGAAAGTAGAAGACAGAGTTCCTGCAAGGTAGGAAGTATCCTAATATAAAAACACAAGAGGGTGGCAGAGAGTACATTTCGTAGAGTCTCATGAAGTGGCATGTCTGTCCTTTCAGATTCCTCCCCAATATACCCTGCAGAGTTTAAATACTTTTAGTCCCAAATGTACATTGTCATAGTTACACCTATAGGGTTTTTTTTTTGGGGGGGGGGTGGTTCAAGTATAGCCTAGTCCAGCCGGATGTTTGCAAGGGCTAGATACAGCCAGCCCAGCTTTGCAAGGCAGGGTGGTGAGGTTAGGAGGCTCCAGCCCCTGTGCATCCCAGAGAGCATTCCTCTCCTCCCCTAAGCCTCGGATTCCACAGCTGGAAACCCAGAAGCCTGGGGGGATGGCGGGAGGTGACTTGCCCTTGGTCACTCTGCTGTCACAGAGTAGAGGCAGGATCGGGATCAGAAAGACCCAGCTCCTAGATACCTGATCTGACATATTTCAAGGAGGGAACTGAGGCCCAGAGGCAGGAGCGGTCTTCTCAGGGAGACTTCAGGGCCCAGGATCGCTGACAGTGGTCGTCAGCGTGCCAAGTACCTTCTCCATCATGCAGTCGTGCCAAGGGCGACCCGTCCTCTGTGTTCCCCAAAGTCATCCCTCTTTCCCTCCAGTGGCCTCTACATGACCAGGTCCCCAAGGTGTCTCATGATTTGAAAAGGAAAATTAACAGTCAATGGAAAGGAAGGGAATGGGGAAGAAAGGGGGGAAGGAAGGAAGGAAGGAAGGAAGGAAGGAAGGAAGGAAGGAAGGAAGGAAGGAAGGAGATAAAGCTCAAAATGGCCTTCATCGGGGAGGTGAATTAGGATGTGGAAGAGCTGATTCCTACACCTGTTTGCAACTCCTGAGAGTGTTACAGCTGGCAACAGTTTTCTTAATGTCTCAGCGCCTCATCTGATGCAAGTCTGCCAAATCCATTCATGAATAACAGCGATAATAGTACTTCTGTAGGGCTTGCTCAGTGCTCAGCCCTATTGTACGTGCTACACCACTTTGCCTCGCCGAGTGCTTGCAATGACCGCACGAGAGGGCATGGATCCGATCCCCTTTTATAGATGGGGAAACAGAACCCAAGTGTGGTCAAGTCACGTGTGCAGGGCCACAGGGCCAGCAAGAGCCACACTGGAGAGTGAACACAGGGTCGGGGTTTATAATCATCAGGCCACACTGCATCTGCTTTCCAATCGGGTGGCACGCTGATGGGGCCACTGGCAGCTGGATGGAAGGGTGTTTGCACGAGAGCCTGGCATGGGGCTGAGCACCCAAGAGGTGCTTGGTACACGCTCACTCCTAGCCTGCCCTGCAGGCTTCAGTACTCTAAAAGCTGGCTTCTGAATCCACAGCTCTCTCCCCTCCTCTGGGGACCTCCTCCAGTTAACCACAGCCCAGTCTTTCCCCCTTGGGGTGGCCGCTCCCAGCAGGAGTTTAGGGCCTGCCCAGGCCAGGCCCTTGGCCAACCAGTGGGTGCCCAGCACCCCATTACCATTCCACCGCCTTCTGACAGAAATTATAAGCACTTTGTGTCAACCCCCGTCTGCCCCAGCAGCCGCGCCGAGGGAAAGCGATTGAGGTCAGGGAAGGCAGACAGCCTACCCATCACGCCCGCCGCGGCCATTCCTCACGCGGTGACATGCAATCTTCCGGCGAGGGTCACCTCTGGGGAAGCGATTCCTTCCAGCCCAGAACAAGTGCCAAATTGCAGCTTTGCCGAATAATCATGTGGAACACATTGGAAACAGCCGCCTCAGTAATAAATGGTTAACCAAAGTAGCCCCTTCCTCCAGCATAACCAAGAAGGGGTTTACTGTAAATACGTTAACCTATTCGTGCTGCAGCACATGGCCCCGGAGCCTGCCTGTGGGAAGCACAGGGCTGGGGAGGAGGAGACAGGAGTGAGCCGATCTTATCAGTCTGGAGAAGGAAGAGGTCATCGAAATCGAAGGCGAAGGCGCAGGGGCCTGAGCCTGCTGCTGGTTCCTGGTCCCGGGGGCCCCAACCCCGGGGGAGACCTGGCTAAAGGGCGCTTGGCTGGGGGAGACCTGGCTAAAGGGCGCTTGGCTTCCATAGCCTGCTGTCACCGGCTTTCCCCCAGGACGTTGAGTGGAGGCTGGTTTGTAAGAGAGGTGTGCCTGTAGTGCGGCAACCCGGAACTCTCCAGACCAGCGTGTCTGGGGGGGCAGAGAGTGTTGGGAAAGTAGAGGAAGGGAGGAAGGGCGCGAGGAGGGAGAAGGGAAGGAGTCTCTACGGAAGACGCAGAAGTATGAATGGAAAACAAACAAACAAAAACGCAGAGAAGATGATTTGAAAAGAAAGGGGGGACAATTTCAGATGAGAAAAAAGAACAATACAGAAAGAAAACATCCTGAAGGAGGCAGAGGAGGGGGAGGACAGCAGGGCAGGGGAGTGGAGAGCGGGCAGTGGGGTGGGGGAGGGATTGAGAGGGCAAGAGCCTGCCTCTGGAAGGCTGGGTTTTGTTTCTACGCAGAAGAAATGGTCTTTGTTATCCAAAGACTTGAGTGACACCAGCAGCCCCACAAACACCCTCTCTCACACAGCGGCACCCAGACTAGCACAAGCTTGCTCCTACACACACGCGCACACACTCACACGGCATGCACACACTCCATGCGGCCCCTAGTCAATCCCTTCACCCCCACCTCCACCAAGCCCTGAACACAACTGGGTCCCAGAACAGATAGAGCATGAAGGCGTCTCCGGCCAAGGGAAACAGGCCCTAAACAGACTGGGGCTGGACGTGGGGGAGGGGAGGGAGAAGGTGGCTTCAGACCAGGGCAGTGGCCCAGGGCAGACCTCAAACGCAACTGGAACGCACAGAACCCCAGAAGACCACTGTGGGGCTGCAGCTGCCCCAGCCCACCCCCAATCCCCCCACACGCCCCCACCACCACCATCATCCCAGCATCAGAGTCCGATCTTAACCAGGTTGTGACTCCCTGCTAACTGGAGAGAAAGGGGGATACAGGCGACTTGGAGATGGGAGAAACTCCCACAAAAAGCAGCCAGTCCCTGGGCCCAGAGCCGAGCTGCAGTCTCCTTCTGGGGGCAGCGTCTCCCTTCTTGAAGTGGGTGGGCAGCTTCCGGCCAACCTTTGCCTGGCTCTCTCTTGCCGCCCCTGCAACCTCCCGGTAATTTGCCAAAATTAACAGATTTATGGCAGCGTGTTGGTTTGGATCAACTTTTCTTATGTACTTTGTGAGAGAAAAACATTTTCCTCTTCCCCGACTTACTGTTTGCCCATTAATACGCTCCACATTCGCTGGTGCTTAATGACTGTTCAAATTTTCTCTGTTCATAGAGAATGTTGTTGTGATTAAGGGTGCCAGGGTTCTCACAAGTACAAACACACCAAAGCCATAAAAAGGGCAATTAATTCTTATAAAAAAAAATGCAGGAGTGGGAGAGAATGGATGTTCTGTTTACAGAAAAGCAAGAAAGAAAACAGGTATTTCTAAGAGGTGTCCTTACGAGACAGTTAAGTCTCTTGGATACCACTGGGAAAATGTCCACCAGATATTCAGTGGTTGGACGGCCGTGTGTCAACTGCTTATTATAAACCCGGTTCTTGGCTGGTCCCTAGAAGAAACCGCAACGTCTGGGCGGGATGGCTATTCAGGCCAGGACTCCGTCCCCCGCCTCCGGATAGGTTAACTTCCGCTTCTGAACTTTGGTTTGTTCATCTGCAAAATGGGAGACTGAACCCCCAAGGACGGCAGTCATAACTCAAAAGGGAACTAGGAATCAAGGGCTTAGTTTAGTGCCCAGCAAGTAGGTGTACAAGAATTACCGAACTCCTTATTCATTCATGCATTTAGGCAGCGTCTTCTCTGGGTCAGCTGTGTTCTGAGGGTACAGTGACAGGAAAGACAGACAGACAAGCCCCTGCCTATGCGGAGCTGAAGATCCAGGAGTGGGAGACAGAAACTCAACATCTAGAACCACAGTGCATCTGTTCGTAACCAATGCTTGAAGAGAAATGCAACAGAACAAGAGGATAAACAACACGGGGAGGACAGGCATGGGACTGGAGCAGACACAGAGTGGGCTGAAGGGTGAACTGTGTCTGGATCCTTCTTAATCCCCTTCACTTTTCCTAAAATTATGTTTCATAAGCCCTGAACCCCATCCTTGATGACCCTTGTGTAAGAAATTGGGACACATGGTGAGAATTGTTAAAACAAAGGTCGGGGCACACAAAGTGAATGTTTCCTTTAAAAAAAAAAAATACATCTATACCTGTATCTATATTCTGAGCATCTACTAGGCACCAGGCATTGGGCTGGGAAATGGGCGTATGACATGGGGAAATCTGATGTGGTCCCTACCTCCTGGCACTTTGAGTCTGGGATGGGGTTCAAACCATAAACTAACACAGATACTGTGATTATTTCATTCATTGCAAACTCTGGTAAGTGCTACAAGGAAGGTGCAGCGAGGTTCAAGCTCTTTGGCAGAGAGTCTGGGGCAGCTCATGCCGAGAAAGAGCTCCTGGGGAAAGAGATAATGGAGCTGAGCTGGGAAATGTGTGTAGGAAGTGGGGAGATGAAGGGAGGGTGAGAGACGGAAAAACATTTCCAACAGAAGGAGCAGCACGTGCATGGGCAGGACTAGTTGGAAAACAAATGGGCTTTGTGGTCAGACAGACTCAGGTTCGAATCCCTGCCCCACCACCTCCCAGCTGTGTGGCTTGGGCAGGGAACTTCAGATCTCTGAGCCTCAAGGTTCTCATCTCTAAAGTGGGCTTGCTGAAATGCCACAGGGTTGCTGTGGGGACCTGAGTGAGGGACGTTTTTAGCAGAGTGAAGTCTTAAACCGTAGTCGGTTTCTTACAAAATTGTCCCATCTGGGGATGGGACAGGCTTGGAGCAATAGTCAAGACACCCAGCGTCTGGTTCCTGTTCCCGTTCTTGCCTCCCTCTGAGGCTATTTGTTCCACCATAAAATGAAGGGATTCATTCCTTATTGTTGAAAAGTAACATTCAAAGCACAGACTAGATATGAATGGAGCATCTCCTGAAGCCCACCAGTGGGCTTAGGAGCTAAAGTGATTACAAGGCACTGAGAAGACCCAGTTCAGCAAAAGACAGTGCCAAACTTCTGTCCCCATTTTGGGAAAACTTGGAGTAGCCCCGGACACCCTCTCTTTTGCTCTCACTGCACATACAGCTAACACTGTTGGTTCCCACTTCATATTTGTCCAGAGTCTGAACATCTCACCATCTCCACAACTACTACTCTAGCGCAAGCCTCTGTACTCTTGACAAGAATATCGTAGCAGCCTCCAAATATCTTCCTCCTGTCCGCAGGCTATTCTAAAAGCAAACATGTATGTCAGGCCCAATTTCTCCTCTGCTCCAGATCCCCCGTGCTCCCCAGCATCCCCAGAGTAAATGTCCATGCCGTCCTCACTGCCCACTGCACCAGAGCCTCATGGACATGACGCCTCAGGGCCTTTGCCCTTGCCTGTCAGCCTGAACACCCCATCCAAATATGGCCACACCCTCCCTAATCCCAGGTCTCTCTCAGATGTCATCTCTGTCTCTGGGAAGGTGACAGAACGCTAACACTCTCTAGAACCAATTTCATGTTTCTTCATAATATTCGGCCCCTTCTGACATTCTCCATCCATTTTCTTCTCATTCATTCATGTGTCTTTCCCTCTCTTCACTAGAAGCCTCTGGCTCTTTGCGGTCGGTCTCTTTAGAGAAGGGAGTGTTCAGTGACTCTTTGTTGCATGAATGATGTCTGTGACTTAAGCAATGATTAATTCACTGGCACCTTCTGGCGAGACCTCAAGCATCCCACCTGCCAGGGGTCTGACCTCCCCTGAGCTAGGGGATGCCTCTTGACCAAGCTGTCTAGAATCTGACCAGGGGGAAAGAGGCGGTGAAGAATCCTGTCTCAAACAGAACCCATATAATCTCTGCTCCACCAGCTGCTGGTAGTGTGAACTTGGGCACTCACTCCAGATACCTGGCATTCAGTATTCTCTTCTATACAGTTGGAGCATGTTATGGGTTGGATTGTGTCCCTAAAAAAAGATATGGTCATGTCCTAATGCTTGGGAATGTGATCTTATTTGGATATTGGGTCTTTGCAGATGGAATTAGCTGAAATATGGTCATCCTGGATTGCGGTGGGCCCTGAGCCCCGTGCTTGAGAGTTTTATAAGGAGAGGGGAATTTGGACACACACAGAGACAAGATTGTACAGGAAGACGGAGGCAGAAATTGGTGGGATGCTACCACAAGCCAAGGAACACCTGAGGCTACCA